>NC_080402.1:49500833-50770000 GCF_030265065.1 Corythoichthys intestinalis
ATAAATGTGCATTGTTTTAGGTATGGTCACAGTGCAGAAGTCCAGGTGCGGCTGCAGTTCCTTACTTGCGTCTTCTCCACGCTAGGATCCCCAGACCATTTCAGTAAGCAACACACATGCACAACTGCCTCATATTGCTGCTTGAAAAGATTTTGAAGATCATTTTTTACATTTCTCATTCTATCCATCACTATCTAGCTCAGTCTTCTATTTTGCTTTCTCTTGAAGGTAGTTAAGCTGTCTATAGCTCTCCTTATGCTATTGCTCTAGCTTTCCTGCTCCCTTTTTATCTTTTTCTCTTTCCTCCTTTCCTTTCAGACATGCTCTGAAGAAGGTAATGTTACGATATCTACCCGGTATGTGCTCATGTGTGTATGCAATATGCTGGCTTAGTTGACTCAGAGATTAGCCGGATCATTACTGGCTCGGGACCTAATCACAAGTCACGTTATGTTTAAATACAGAAGGTAATGTTCAAGGTTGATGACTTAGCTGTCATGTACATTTTTTGATCGTTTAATACTGAAAAATAAAATTTGATAAAATCAATAAATAATAATAAATTCAAATGTATTCAATTTGACCGAAAAAACAAAAGTGAATAGAACAAAAATTACAGTGTCTTTGGACAGAGGGACAGTTTTTATTTTTGCTGCAAGCAGTATCAGCTCCTTTGCTAAATTGTGGGGTTATTTTGCACTGAGAATGCTACACAGTGGTCAATGGTTTACTGATGTAACACTGACAAAGCAGGACGATTGTTGGCAATATTTGGCACGTTTTTGATGAAAAACAATCAAGCTGCTTATCAATGAGATAGGGGTCTAATGTCTTTAAGTGACGTCTTAATTGATTTGGCTTCCCGCTGTCCCCTGCAAACATTTTTAGACACAGTAAACAGTCTTTCCTCGTCTTCCACTGTATTAAAAGTCCAAAGCCAAACGGCGCATTCTATGCGGCCGGGGAAGAACCGGAGGTGAGGGCGGTTGTCGTGAGGTTCCCAATCCGAACATGGTGCTTCGCGGGCGGACACATGATAACCGTAGAAGACTGTATGTAGCTGCGTGAGGCCGGGCTGAAAACGGCGCACGGCTCTTCATATCTCTTTGCTGTGTGCTCGTTTGGTTAAAAATACTGTGCACACTCTGAAAATGAGAGCGCCTCTGCCACCCCCTGAGTAGATGTGCAATTACACTTAATTCTAGTACGGCAAAACAATATGGTCACATGCGCCACCCCCGGCATCACCAAAGGGGGGCGCGCCCCACTATTCCAGGAAAAAAATGGAGTAAAATAACATTATTTCTTCAATACTGTTTAAAAAAGGTAAACAGTCTTTACGTCATGCAATGCAGTCATGGTTAGATTGCAGGTCACATCACACAGCAGAGTTGCGATATTTTGACTTGTGGAAGTATTGCCAACCAAATTGGTGGATGTTGTTTTTGTTGCGGCATTCAGGACTGAGCCTGGAACAGGTGGACATCCTGTGGCACTGCCTGGTGGAGGACGCAGAGTGCTACGACGATGCCCTGCACTGGTTCCTCAATCAGGTGCGCAGCAAAGACCAGCACGCCATGGGCATTGAGACGTACAAGCACCTCTTCCTGGAGAAGGTACTTGCATCTGTTCCACATTACTGTTACTTTAAACCATTGAATAGAAAAGGCAACATTGTATGGACTCGCTCTGATAGACAGATGCAAGTGAGTCACAAGCTACCTTGAAAATATTTAGAAAGGCCTAAAAACTAGCAATTCAGTCAAAATTCTCTTATAGTTGTTCTTTTGTGTCATTTTTGTGTTTTTCCAGATGCCGCAACTGAAACCGGAGACAATCAGCATGACAGGTCTCAACCTATTCCAGCACCTTTGCAACCTGGCCCGGCTAGCCACTAGTACACTGGACAATGCTGCCAGCTGTGAGGTGCGAGCTACATTTTATGCTTGCCCCCCCAACAAACTACCGCTCATAAAAGTTTGTTTTGTTGTTATTTTTTTATGCTCTTTTGCATTCAGCTGTGCGGGATGGACCAGCTGTGGGGCATCGCCCTCCGTGCTCAGTCCGCCGACATCAGCCGTGCCGCTATCCAGTACATCAACTCCTACTACATCAACGGTCAGTGGTCACCCGCGCCATACCATAATTAGTGATGACATTGCCAACGGGGTGTCATGTTCCCAACTTTGCATCCTGCTCCCAGAGGGCCGGTAGTTTTCCCTAGGGAAAACGAAATGTCTGAGGCATTCAATGTGTCATGTGTTCAGCGGGTAAGACTGGTTTGGAGAAAGAGCAGGAGTTCATCTGCAAGTGTATGGAGAGCCTTCTGATGGCATCGGCCAACTTGGAGAAGGAAGCCCAGTCGGGCCTGACCAGCATCGAGAGAGGCCTGCTCATGCTCAAGACGCACCTGGAGGCCTTTAGACGCAGGTAATGCCAGTGAACTTGGGAGAAGAAGGCCGGCTGTCGATTTTGTCTCCTCAATGGAACTTCCTCTGCTCTGTCCCTAACTCAGGTTTGCCTACCACCTGCGCCAGTGGCAAATCGAGGGCACAGGAATCAGCAGTCACCTTAAGGCGCTCAGTGACAAACAGTCGCTGCCCCTCAGGATCGTGTGTCAGCCCGCTGGACTGCCAGACAAGGTCCAATCAGATCATTTGATTTTACTATTAGTGGTACCTCTACTTACGACATTAATTGAATCTGGTAGTAGTCTCGTAAACCGAAAATTTCGTAGGGACGCGTTTTACATGTAAATGCCCCAATCAGTTCCAAGCACTACTGACACACCACATTAAATTTTATAATTGGGGTAAAACCAGAATAAAACAACAGCCAAACACATTTGAATCATTCGATATACTTAACCGCACCGTTAATACCTGTAATGAAGTAGATAACAGAACAAAATGCAAAGAAAAAAATCTTACCTTTCGAGTGAGGCAAGGTCCTCTTTCACGAGATCAACGGTGCCTATTGCATAGCTCACTCTTTGTGACACAAAAACGCAAGGAGCCCAATGCTCTAATGTGCTACTAATGTAATGAACTGTCTGTGGGCTTGAAAAAACCCTTTGTAAGACGAAAACATGAGGAGCCTTGTGCTCATTTGGCTCAGACGTCGACCCGCTATAGACCCTACACACGTGACGTCACAACTCCTTCCTCCTGACTGGTGCCGCCCAATTGTCCGTCAACACATCATGTTTCCCTGTTACGGCTACGTACGTTCCTCCTATTTACGATGTGTTTTTCTGCTCGTTAACATTAATAATCAAAATGGTTAAGGCGTGTGTGGCGGTCGGTTGCAATAACAGAGAAGATAGACGGAGAAGACGGAGAGACTTGAAGTTCTACCGGATTCCGAGAGACCCGGAGAGAAGAGAGCGAGATGGGCTGCTGCAATTTGACGAGAAAACTGGGCTCCAAACGATTACCACAGATTATGTAGTAGTCATTTTATATCTGGTAAGATGCATTTAATATATATTTAGAGGGTTTTGGGCTGACAACCACAATTAAGATCATTGCTAGGCTAATCGCCGACAACATACACGTATGTATGTAGTGAGAGTGCTATCGCTAAACCATATAAACATTAAAAGCCCTAACTCCATTGACAAACGACATGAAATACATTAGACTTGACAGTGGATGTTAGCAATAACAAAAGATTTTGAATTGAAAATTTCGTAACTCACCTTTCCAAGCACAAGATAGATTCCTGCCGAATTTTCGTGGACGAGGACCTGTTTCACCCAACCAGCAACGAAGTATTTATAAGCCTCCAAGCTCTTAAAGTTTTTCAAACTTTCGTGAGAATAGGCTGATTTTGTGTGGACAAGATAGTTGTACAGTTCAGGGTAGCTAGCAGATGTCAGGCAAATACGGCGGAGACAGCGGGTCGAAAAACATCGATTTAGGCATCAAATATGTATCTGGCGAATGGATAAGCTGAAGCTTTTCCACATAACGCCTTTTATGCAACGCATCAAGTGAGTTTACGGCATCCGAAAGCACCGGGTCTTCCATGAAATGCATTATAAATTGCTCGATCAATTGAGACCATTGATAATACAGACACAAAATGACGGACAAGTGGGCGGAACCATACAGCGAGCATGTGATTTTGTGACGTCGGTGGGTAGGGTCTATAGCACAGGTGTCAAACTGATTCCAGAAAGGGCCAAGTGGGTGCAGGTTTGCTTTCCAACCAATGAAAAGGACACCTTTTCACCAATCAGATCTTTTACATGTGTAATCAGTTAAACTTTGTCAGGTGCTGCTTGTTTCAGTAGGAAGTTCATTGGTTAAACTCTCTGGACGGTATCGGTTGGAACAAAATCCAGCACCCACTTGGCCCTTTCTGGAATCGATTTGACACCTGTGCGCTATAGCAACGATAACATCGTTGCGCCTCTGCACGTCATCATACTGCGACACCCAAATTGAAAGGCAGTCAACAATAGGCTGATAGGAGAGCAGCATACAGAATGGGATGGGATAGGAAAGATTATGACCAATAGGACAGGAGGATTTTATGGCACAACAGTCAAAAGCAGAAAGCAGGAAGTAGCCAAAAGTATTGGCACCCATGCAATTCTGTCAAATAATGTTCAATTTCTCACAGAAAATGATTGCATTTACAAATGCTTTGGTAGTAACATCTTCATTTATTTTGCAATGAAAAAACACAAAAGTCAAATTTAAATCATTATCATTTTATACGAAACTCCAAAAATGGGTCGGATAAAAGTATTGGCATCCTCAGCCTGATACTTGGTGTAGCACAACCTTTAGACAAAATAACTGTGAAAAACCGCTTCCGGTTTCCATCAATGAGATTCTTACAATGCTCTGCTGGAATTTTAGACCATTCTTCTTTGGCCAACTGTTCCAGGTCTCTGAGATTTGAAGGGTGCCTTCTTCAAACTGCCATTTTCAGATCTCTCCACAGGTGTTCAATGGGATTCAGGTCTGGACTCATTGCTGTCCACTTTAGAAGTCTCCATTGCTTTCTGTCAAACCATTTTCTAGTGATTTTTGAAGTGTGTTTTGGGTCATTGTCCTGCTGGAAGACCCATGGCCTCTGAGGGAGACCCAGCTTTCTCACACTGGGCCCTACATTATGCTGCAAAATTTGTTGGTAGTCTTCAGACTTCATAATGCCATTCACACGGTCAAGCAGTCCAGTGCCAGAATGAGCAAAGCAACCCCAAAACATCAGAGAACCTCCACCATGTTTGACTGTGGGGACAGTGTTCTTTTCTTTGAAGGCCTCGTTTTTTTCCCTGTAAAATCTATGTTGATGCCTTTTCCCAAAAAGCTCCACTTTTGTCTCATTTGACCAGAGGACATTCTTCCAAAACGTTTTTGGCTTTCTCAGGTAAGTTTTGGCAAACTCCAGCCTGGCTTTTTTTAAGTCTCTGGGTCAGAAGTGGTGTCTTCCTGGTTATCCTACCATAGAGTCCCTTTTCGTTCAGACGCCAACGGATAGTACGGGTTGACACTGTTGTACCCTGGGACTGCAGGACAGCTTGAACTTGTATGGATGTTAGTCAAGGTTCTTTATCCACCTTTTGCACAATTTTTCGTTGAAATCTCTCGTCAATTTTTCTTTTCCGTCCACATCTAGGGAGGTTTGCCACAGTGCCATGGGCTTTACTCTTATTGATGACACTGCACATGGTACACACAGGAACATTCAGGCCTTTGGAAATGGACTTGTAGCCTTGAGATTGCCCATGCTTCCTCACAATTTTGATTCTCAAGTCCTCAGACAGTTATTTGGTCTTCTTTCTTTTCTCCATACTAAATGTACACACAAGGACACAGGTTGAGTCAACTTTAATCCATTTTATCTGGCTACAAGTGTGATTTAGTTATTGCCACCACCTGTTATGTGCCTCAGGTAAGTTACAGGTGCTGTTAATTACATAAATTAGAGTAGCATCACGTGATTTTTCAAAGGGTGCCAATACTTTTGTCCGGCCCACTTTTGGAGTTTTGTGTAAAATGATTTTTTTTTCCATTTTGTGTTTTTTCATAGCAAGCAAAATAAATGAAGATATTACTACCAAAACATTTGTAATTGCAATCATTTTCTGGGAGAAATTGAGCATTATCTGAAAGAATTGCAGGGGTGCCAATACTTTTGGGCAGCACCGTACGCATCTTTTACAGTGTTGTATTTTTGCCTCTCGTAACCTGAAATATCTTTAAGAAGAGGCAATGTTTTCGTGTTTCAACGTGTCGTAAATTGAAAATGTGAAGCCGCTTGTAACTAGAGGTACCACTGTATATACGTAATTTTTTTGTCATTGAGTTTTATATTAAACATTTCAGCATTGAAGTGGTGCTGAAACAATATTATTTTGAAAAGCAGATGACCATCGAGATGTATCCCAGCGACCAAGTGGCGGACCTACGCGCTGAGGTGACCCACTGGTACGAAAACCTGCAGAAAGAGCAGATGAACCAGCAAGCGCAGCTGCAGGAGTTCGGCCAGAGCAGCCGGCAGCCGGGAGAATTCACAGGTCCGGCTCACTCACACCTTCGTTCCCCTCGCAGAGTGTAGCAAATCTTCCTAAATTTGCATGTACTCACGTGTACTCTTTTTAATGAATTTTTATTTTATTTTTTTTGGTCCCAATTTTATTTATGTGCTACACCAGAGAAATGGCACGATTTAGGATCAAAAATCATCGTCAATTCATCATTGCAGGACACATTAAAGGGAAAGACAACACCTTTATCATGTCCATCCCATTTTAAAGAATCTTGTTTAATATACAAAACAATTGTAAAAGCACAATTTCACTTTACAGCCCTCTTTATACTCCCACGTCAAGGCGCACATGATACTACTGAATAAAAGCCGCACAAAATTTGCCTTCACACTCACACGTCAAAACTCGGGGTTTATGCGGGTCAATAGAAAGATTTAAAAGTCAAATAGTAGATTTTGACCCAATTTAGGCCTTAAAAAGCTTAAAACTAAATATTCGAGGCACTAAAAATTGTGTAAACTTGGCGGTTAACTTTTTTTTTTTTTACATAAAGTTGTCCGATATCATCGGGTAGCCACTCAAATCTGCCGATAAAATTATTTTTAAATGATTTCGGATAATATTGACATTTTCATTTTCGGTTGTCGGCCTACATGTATTTTGCCTTCAAAGTGAATGTAGAAGCCTTCTGCCTTTGTTCAAGGGCTGGTCGCAGCCTAGCGCAGCACTTATGCTTATTGACCGTTAGATGTCTCTAAACCAGTGCTTCTCAATTATTTTCTGTTACGCCCCCCTAAGGAAGACGTAAATGTTTCGCGCCCCCCCAAACTCTCTGCCGCCACTGTAAATATTATCATGTCTATAAAATTACTATTATAAATACGCATCTGCCTAACATTGAGTCCTTTGTTTCTAATAAAGAAAAAAAGTAACATAGATCAACTTATAATAAAGTATAACTTTATTAACATTGTTTTGTTTGTAACAGAGAAGACTTGACACGCATCAATTTGCCTGAATTAAAAAAAAAGTCACATCCAAACTGTAAAAAATACACTCAAGGTACATTTTTGACCATTTGATACTGAAAAATAAAATGTAATAAAATCAGTAAATAATAACAAACTAAAATTGATTAGAAACATTCACTCATGAGGACAATATGCCAAAAAAATGGACTCAAAAAAAACAAAACTGAATAAAAGAAAAAAAGAGTGTCCATGGACAGAAGGACAGTTTTTATTTTTGCTGCTCGCAGTATTTACCTCCCTTGCAATAGTGTGGAGTTATTTTGCAATGAGCATGCTAACAATGTCAATGCTCACTGGTTTACTGATATAACACTGACAAAGCAGGACGATTGTTGGCAATATTCGGCACGTTTTCACTGAAAAACAATCAAGCGGCTTATCAATGAGATTGGGGTCTAATGTCTTTAAGTGGCGTCTTAATTGATTTGGCTTCTAGCTGTCTGCTATAATTATTTTTAGACACAGTAAACAGTGGTCTTTCGTCATCACCCACTGTATTAAAACTCAAAGCTAAAAGGCAAACAGCACGAAAAAAGCGCATTCTCGGCGGCCGAGGTAGGTCACTCTGAAAATGAGAGCGCCACTGCCACCCACTGAGCGGATGTGCAAGTACACTTTATTCCAGTACGGCAAAAAAAAAAAAAAGCATGTTCCCCGAGGTCACATGCGCCCCCCCCTGGCATCGCTCTGCGCCCCCCCAGGGGGGCGCGCCCCACTATTTGAGAAGTACTGCTCTAAACTAAGATGCTTGGGTTTTTTTGTGTGAGCATACCATTTGTATTCATGGTGCAAAAATGAAATGAGCAATAAATGATTGAAAAGTAATGAATTATAAACTCATTGTATACCTCATTCACTGTACTGAAGCTGTGTCTTTGTTATTTTAAACCAGAAGCACTGTGTGAGCCATATGTGATATGGCAGTGCCTTATTGACACTTTCCTCTCGCACCTGATCCAAAAAACTGATGTTTTCACTTATTTGATTTCAACAATAAATATACCGTAGTGGTACAATATAAGCACTTCCCCATAAGTTTTGTTCCCTTATTTTTCACAGAATGTTTATTGGAAAAACCTTGAAGTTGTTAAATTTATCATTCTTAAAGTATCCAGTGGAGCATCACAATTCAATTAGCCATAATATGCTGTCCATGACTGCATCTATCAGTATTGTTTTAATATCGGTATCAGATTTTTGGAGTTTGACAATATCGGTTAAAAAGTCATTATCGGACAACTCTACTTACAATTTGTGTGTGTAAAACTATCTGCTGTTGGGAATGGGCATAAAATTTGTTTGTCGTGGCATTAAATGAGATTTGCTCCGATTCTTCATCAACGCCAGCTGACAACAACAATATACCCATCTTGAAATCTAATTGCTGTATATGCAGAAAGAAAAATCTCATCTGTGACTTTTTTTCCCTTTGTTTTTACTTCATTTCTACAGTTTTTGTTGTTGTTTTTTGCAACTAGGCAGATAATGAGTGTTCAAGGTTTTAGAATGTGTGTTTAACAAGTGGAATGTGGGCCAAAATGAAGTAAAAACAGCTGTCCTCCTAATCCGATTTTCTGGTGACATTGCCTCCCGTTACTTTTTGGGTAATGTCTGGCCATATGGTTTTCAGGGGGTCTCATGGGACCTGTCCGGATGATCTCTTCGGGCCACGAATTAACCACTGACTACGATGAGAAAACCCTTCATGAGCTGGGCTTCAAGGACATGCAGGTAAGTGTAGCGTAAAAATAGTTGTTTCATTTTAAGATTACGGAAATATACGCCCAGAAGTCGGGAATCCGAGGCATGAGGTTTCAATTTCTGAACAGGATGCTATCACGGTTATAAGTATGTCATTCGGTGTTTCGCTGGAATATTTTTTTAGCCATTCAATTTAATTCATGTTTATTATACCCACTGATCTTCTGGGTTGTGATTTTCATTCTCGCTGTTACCTTCCAAATATGAAATTCTATTCTATAAATCATCTGAATCTTTAGATGGTGTTTGTGTCTTTGGGAGCACCTCGTCGCGAGCGTAAAGGCGAAGGCGTGCAGCTGCCAGCCTCTTGCTTGCCTCCCCCACAGAAGGAGCACATCCCCATGCTGCTGTTGCTACAGGAGCCTCACCTCACCACACTCTTCGACTTGCTGGAGATGCTGGCCTGCTTCAAGGCACCCAGTCCTTCTGCAGAGAACCTCAATGACAGTCCTGAGGTTGGTCATGAAGGAGCGTGTTTATCCCCGTAAAGCCTGACACTGTACACTTGCAAAAATGATCTAACACTACAAACTGACACCACATGACTCTAACCTTTAATTTGCAGTGGAGATGGGGAACTCCAAATCATATTCTGCACAATAAAAGATTTAGAGTTTGTACAAGTCCTTGAAATCCTTAAAAATGCTTGGATTTTACTGTCGTGTTATCAAGGTTTGAAAAAAACTTGAATTTTGCGTCGTCTTTGAAAATGCTTGGAAGTGTTAGGAACACGATATTGCCCAGGTTCCTTCAAAAATATACATTTTGAAATGAAGGAAAACAAATGTAATTATTATCATTATATTTGATTAATCGCTGTTACATGCTCCTTCTGAAGTTGCTTTCCCTTCATGTCCCGCCTCACATTGTCACTCCCAAGTTTACAGTGCATTTGAGCCAGTGCATGAGTAGTTTGGAGTTTAATCAAGTGAACGGTATACAAATAGAGTTGTATTTAAATCCATAAATGTGCATTTGCTGTGGTTTAGTACAATACTTTTATTGCACCACCAGTGTATTTTTTTTTTGTGACCTCCACGAGCCAGTCGCTGTTTAATGGGAGTCACTTTGCTCGGCTTCGTCGCTGCTAGGCTTATTCGCCTGGTTCTCGATCAATTCCCTTTGTTGCAACAGCCACTTACCTTATTTTAGGGAGTAGGAGATATTATAATATCCTTGTAAAGAGTTTCGTCAAGACTGGATTTTTTTTTGTAGTAAACTTCAGTTCCACACAAACGTACAATGAGATATCATTTAGCTCAGCAACTGGAGGAGGAGGGCATTTTTCAAGTATCCCAAACTTCAAGCACATTTATCAAGGTTTCCTCGGACATGACTTAGATGTCTCCGCACACTGTACTGCATGCTATCACTACGCCAGCACCTCTGCTATTGGACTCGCGCTCAGTTTGCCACAAAATGCTCACTGCCGCCGGGATTGCGCCCTCCCAGGGGGGTTCAGAATGGGCACCATTCAAACTAAATTTCTCGAGCTTTTGTGTCGTAGACGTAGGCACCATATTTTTTTCCAGCCTCATCATTAAAAAATATTGGGATAACGTTTAACAGGTACTAGGAAAAACTGGAAAATTGGTCTTGAAAATCTTTAAAAAGGGCTACAATTTGGACGTGGACAAGATGTACGAATCCTCACTCAAACTGAGCACGGATCATGGTAGTATATGTTTGTGTCTGGATGTAGATGGCCCGCTGCGAGGAACTGCACCTCCATGCCGAGAACCTTTCTCGCCGTGTTTGGGAGCTTCTCATGCTGCTGCCCACATGTCCTAAGATGCTGCAAGCCTTTCAAAACATCTCTGACGACAATACGGTCTGCAGCTCGCATTCTGTCTTCAACACTCGCAATTCTGCTTACTATGACTAATCTGTAAGACGCTTGTGTGTTTGCGTTTTCAGAATGAAGGTCTTTGCTGGAAGGAGCTGCTGAGGATCAAAAGTGCTCACAAGCTGCTCTACGCTCTTGAGATTATCGAAGCTCTGGGAAAACCAAACAGACGCATCCATAGAGAGTCCACTGTGAGAGATGCATGCGTTTGAAGAGTTCAAAGAGCAGACCTCTCATTTTGTTCTAATTCTGATTTTTATGCAGTGTATTTCAATATAAGGGTTGTCAATAGATTAATTCCGTTTATTGCAATTAAGTCTTCTATGTTCAAACCACGATTAATCACACATTTTGTGTCTGTTCAAAATTTACAAGAAGAGCAAATTTACAAGTTTAGAACACTTTATTGGGCAAATGACTTATGTTTTTTGCAATTTAAAAAAAATTTGCCTCATAAGACCAAGTTTTAACATTTTAACATTTTGTGTAGTACAAGTGAAATATATACATATATAAATTGTCAATGACAGCCAATGACTGCCCTCTAATGGGTTAATACACTTATCAACATGAGTGAACAAGTATGCTTACCTTACGGAAAAATGTGTTATTGAAATATTTCAAATTCAAGCCAAACAAAATGGGAACGTAGTGTAAACATTTGTAAAAGGAGTTGCACACATTGTGTTTAATTGCAACACACCCGAGTAAAAATAAATACTAATATATATATATTGGACGTCTATTGGTTCATGTGTGTGACTGACTTAATATGTGTGTCTGTGTGTGTAGGGCAGCTACAGCGACTTATATCCAGACTCTGATGACTCGAGCGAGGACCAAATTGAAAACAGCAAAAACTCGTGGAGCTGCAAGGTAGATAAACTAACATGGCCAATAGGAAGTCCAGCTTGCGTGTGTGTGGGAATCTCCATTCACCTCCCCACTCACCCCCTCTTCTTTGACTCCTACCTTCTTTCTGTTCCCTTCACCTACTACTTCATCCTTCCTCCCCGCCACCTATTTATTTTCCTTTTGTTCTTCCACTTTATCCTTTTCTGTTTTCCCCGCCTCTCTATCCTTTCTTCACCCATTTTTTTCTTCTGCTTATCCTTCCCCTTCCCTCCTTTCTAACTTTTCTACTTTCCGTTCTGGTATCTTCTCATTCCACCTCTTACCCTTCATATCTTCTACTTCATTTATTCTTTCTTTTCCCACTTTCTTTCTCTTCTGTATCTTTTTTTCTGTTCAACTCTTTTCCTCTTCTTCAACATCTCCTGTTCTCTTCTTTCTTTCTCATGGTCGTCCAGTTTGTTTCATCTGGAGGTCTACAACTGCTCCTCGAGATCTTCAACTCTGGCATCCTGGAGCCCAAAGACCAGGAATCCTGGACTGTGGTGAGCTGTTTTTTTTTTTTTTTTCTGTTTCGCATGTGACTCCTTAAGTCTTCATACTTTCAAGCATACAATTTAATTTTCTGTGCGATGTGTTCAGTGGCTGTTGGACTGCCTGGCCTGCCTGCTGAAGCTCATTTGCCAGTTTGCCGTGGACCCCGCCGACCTAGACTTGGCTTACCACGATGTTTTCTCGTGGTCCGGCCTGGCCGACGGCCAGCGCAAGCGAGCCTGGCCAGGAAAGTCGCGCAAGTCCACCGTGGACCACGGGAAAAGTCTACACATCCCCAGACTCACCGAGGTGGCTAAATACATATACTATGAAAACACATTGTCTCACACAAATGCATATAAAGGCAGGGAACAGACATAAAATGCATACACAGAAACACAAAATAGACGTGCACACATATGAACGAAAACACAAACCAGACACAAATACACACACCTGCACAAAAACAAACGCAATCACGTACACCGCCACGGCTGCGCGAAACACAGGTGCAGGCATTAAAACGACCGCACAAATATCTAAAAACGAGAGTTACTTCTGTAACTAAGGTTCTATGAATTCCGGATTACCGCCAGAGGGCGGTGCTTAGCACCTGGATATCTACGTGTGCGCAGCACAAAGGTCGAGAATAAAATACCAACAAAGTCACGCCATTGGACGTGACCTGGGTGACGTCAGAGGTCGATAAGAGCCCCGCTCACCCAGCACTAGTTCCTTTTCGGAATGTACTCGCAGGGAGTCTGAGTGACAGGCAGCTCTGGCGGTCATCCGGAATTCATAGAACCTTAGTTACAGAAGTAACTCTCGTTCTATTTCATTCCTTCTGACCGCCAGAGGGCGGTGCTTAGCACCTGGATGACTTTATACCAACAATGTCACGAAGACACCACACATACCGAGGATCAGTCTCGGTGAGAGGAAGCCGACAGCACTACTGAAGCTACCGGGTGAGGAGCTGCCACATTCACTCTGTAGAAGCGGGCAAACGTACAAGACGATGCCCACGTTGCTGCGGAACATTCATGTCATTCAGAGGAACACCTCTCAGTGCCACCCAGGAAGTTGCCATCTTCCTTGTGGAATGGCACGTGACTTTAGGAGGCTGAAGACCTTTGGATTCATAGGCCTGAAGAATAGCTTCGACAACCCAATGTGACAAGCGTTACTTCGAGACTGTGCAGCCTTTATTTTTGTCACCAAAACATACAAAAAGAGCATCTGTTTTACGAGTGCTTGCAGTCACGCTAATATAGTGCTTCAGCATACGAACAGGACATAGCAAACTTTGCAAATGTCCGTCAGGTTCACTCACATCGTTCAACACAGCCAGGGTAACTGGCTGGTTAATGTGAAAGGCTAAAAGTCTCTTCGGTAGAAAACTCGGATTGGGCCATAATGTAACCCCAGAACAGTCAGGATTCCACCTTAAACAGTTCGGAGAAATCGATAAAGCGTGTAATTCACTCATTCGCTTCGCTGAAGTAATTGCGAGGAGGAACGCAGTTTTCATTGTGACCCACTTAAGGTCAGCCCCATTCAAAGGCTCAAAAGGGGTTAAACACAAACCCTCCAGGACTACTGGAAGGTCACACGTGGGGAGGCGTGGTAATCTTGGAGGCTGTCGACGAAGGGGACCCTTCAAAAACCGACACACCAGGGAATGAGAGCCCACTGATCGGCCATCCACCAAAACATGGTGGGTGGATATCGCAGGCACGTACACTTTTAAGGTTGATACGGAAAGTCCCTTATCAAGAAGTTCTTGTAAATAGCTGAGTAATATTGGCACAGAGCAGCGCACAGGATCCACATCGTGATCCTTACACCATTTATTGAACAGTCTCCACCTGTTACTGTAAAGCGCCCTCGTGGACGTCGCACGAGCATCAAGTACAGTTTGTACAACCGCCTCTGTACAGGACTCTAACAGAGAGTCCGGCCCTTCAGAGGCCACAGGTACAGGTGAAGACGCTCCGGGTGGGGGTGCCAGATGCTCCCCTCCAACTGGGACAACAGGTCCATTCTCTGGGGCAGAGGCCAAGGATCTCCATTGAGATGTTTGAGAATCAACGGAAACCACATTCTTCCTGGCCAGAACGGAGCGACCAACAACACCCTGTGATTGCTCTGGCTGATCCTGTGCAGAGTCACCATTAAGAGAGGAAGAGGCGGAAACGCATACAGGAGACAGTCTGGCCATGAGTGTGCTAGGCTATCCTGACCTAGTGGACTGTTCGGTTCCACAAGGGAAAACCACAGTTGACAATGAGTGGTTGCTTCTGAAGCAAAGAGGTCTACCTCTGCAACACCGTACCTCCCCCATTTCTCCTGAACCACAGCAGGGTTCAACCTCCACTCCCCAGGCGGTGGTTTCTGCCTGGAGAGTAAGTATGCTGCACAGTTCCGCACCCCCGGAAGATGGACTGCCCTGAGACTCAGAAGGTGTGGAAAAGCCCACAGGAGAAGCTTTTGAGCCTCCACCAGTGAGAGAGGAGATCTGGTCCCCCCTTGGTGGTTTATATGGTAGACAGTGGACGTATTGTCCGACTGAACCAGAACATGCTTTCCACTCAGCGCAGGGAGAAAATGTTTGAGACCGGGTCGAACAGCACGAAGCTCCAATACATTTATGTGACAAAGTCTCTCCAGTGGGGACCAAACACCCCTGATCGTCCTGTGGTTCCACACTGCACCCCAGCCTGAAAGTGACGCATCCGTTACAACCACTTCTCGGCGCGAGGGAAGAGAACCTAACGTGACCCCTTTGCATATGAACTGCCTGTCCATCCAGGGCCTTAGAAGTTGATGACAACGCCCTGAGAGAGTCACAAGTCTGCGTTGATGTCGGGTGGGATCCAATCCCAAACCGTTCATCCAAATCTGTAACGGGCGCAAAAATAAAAGCCCCAATGGCACCACAATTGATAGTGCAGTCAGTTTCCCCAACAACTGGAGGACGGTCCCGTATGACAGACTCTCACTGTGTCTGACACGCGTGACCATTCGGAGAACGTCGTCTACCCTTTGTGGCGACGGAGAGGCGGTCATAGTTAAGGAGCTTAAGCTCATGCCGATGAAAATCACATGTTGGCTGGGAATCAAATGACTTTTCGAAAGGTTTACCTTGAGACCTAGTTGCTTCACATGGTCCAACAGCAGCGTGGTGTGGCTGAGAGCTTGTTCCAGAGTCTGTGAACACACAAGCCAATCGTCCAAGTAAGGAAGAATTCTGAGGCCGCGGCTCTGCAGGGGGGGCCAGCGCCGCAGCCATGCATCTTGTAAATGTCCGGGGAGCAAGAGAGAGAGAGAATGGCAGCACTCTGTATTGGTATGCTTTTCCTTCGAAGGCAAAGCGAAGGAAAGGCCTGTGGTGTGGTACCACTGGAACGTGAAAATAGGTGTCCTTTAAATCCACACTTGTAAACCAGTCTCCTTGAGTGATTGATTGTAGAACGTCCGTCGTGCGAAGCATGTGAAATTTTAGACGCTTGATGTAACAATTTAGTGATCTCAGATCGAGGATAGGGCGAAATCCGCCGTCCTTCTTCTGAACAAGAAAATGAATTGAATAAAACCCTTTCAACAGGTTTGAACTGGGAACCAACTCTATAGCTTCCTTCTGTAAGAGTTCTACGATCTCTTTTCTGAGGGCCATACGTTTCCCTGGATCTGACACAACTGTTGTCTTCACCCCATTGAACTTTGGGGGACGACGCTTGAACTGAATAGTGTAACCTCTGAACAGAGTTGAAATGACCCATGGGTCTGGAACAAGGGCTACCCAGCGTCTGAGATGGTGTTTGGTAAAACGGCTGAGGCCCTGGCAATGGTAGTCAAACTCTATCGTTCCTGCCCCTACTAGCGGTAGAGGGCTTGGAGGGGCGAGTGTGTTGAAGTCTGTGAAATCGGTCGGCTCTTGGAGGTCTTCCTGTCGGCTCCCAAAAAACAGGCCGTAAGGCAAGGCAAGGCAAATTTATTTATATAGCACAATTCAACACAAGGCAATTCAAAGTGCTTTACATCACATGAAGACCATAAAAATCACATTTAAATCAACACAACGTAAAAACCAAGACAAATGATCGCATTTAATCACAGAATAGAAATAAATAAATAAAAATAAAACAAAAATAAAAATAAAGCAAAAACTAATACTACTAATAATCATTGAAATCAGCAATGGAGATAAGCACAAGAGGAATAGAAGGCAGGTAGGTTGAAATATATAGACAATTATGGATATGCAGTGCCAAACAAAAGCGTTTTTGGCCCTGATTTAAAGGAGCTAACAGTTTGAGCATACTTCAGACGTTCGGGTAACTTGTTCCAGAGGTGAGGAGCATAATAACTAAATGCTGCCTCACCCTGCTTGGTTCTTGTTCTTGGAACATGCAGAAGACCCGTTCCAGACGACCTTAGGGGTCTAGATGTCTCATAGGAATCTAACAAGTCAAGCATGTATTTTGGTCCAAGGCCATTAAGTGTTTTGTAGACGAGCAGTAGTATTTTATAGTCTATCCTTTGACTCACTGAAAGCCAGTGTAGCGATTTCAAAACCGGTGTAATGTGGTCCAGCTTCCTTGTATTTGTGAGGACTCTGGCTGCAGCATTCTGTACTAGCTGCAGCTTCCTGACTGATTTTTTATCAAGACCTGTAAATATACCGTTGCAGTAGTCCAATCTGCTGAAAATGAATGCATGCATAAGTTTTTCCATGTCTTGTTGAGTCAGAAGCCCCTTAATTCTGGTTATATTTTTTAGGTGGTAATAAGCCGATTTAGTGACGGACTTTAGATGGCTATCAAATTTGAGGTCTGAGTCAATAATTACGCCAAGGTTTCTGACTTGATTTGTAGCTGTTAGTGACATTGTGCTAAGTTGGCTGCTTATCTTTGACCTTTCCTTTTTTGGCCCAAAAATGATCACCTCTGTCTTCTCTACATTTAACTGGAGAAAATTCTGGCACATCCATTCATTGATTTGACGAATGCATTTACTCAGGGAGACTAAGGGACTATAATCATGTGGGGACACAGAAATGTACAGTTGTGTGTCATCTGCATAGGCGTGATAGGAGATGTCATACTGTTCCATTATCTGAGCTAACGGAAGCATATAGATGTTAAATAAGAGTGGTCCAAGAATTGACCCTTGAGGGACTCCACACGTGAATTTGGTTCGTTCTGACTGATAGTTTCCAATTGACACAAAGAAATCTCTATCATGTAAATAGGATGTGAACCACTGAAGAATAGTGTCAGTAAGCCCTACCCACTGTTCCAATCTGCTGAGTAGTATGTTGTGATCAACCGTGTCAAATGCGGCGCTGAGATCCAATAGTAGCAGAACAGATGATTTGCCTGCATCGGTATTCCGACGAATATCATTTAGGACTTTGATAAGCACGGTCTCGGTGCTGTGTTGTGGCCGAAATCCAGCCTGAAATGAGTTAAAAAGATTGTTTTGCATCATAAAAGTCTGGATCTGTTCAAACACAACCCTTTCGATAATTTCCCCCAGGAATGTCAGATTTGATATTGGCCTGTAATTACTAATGGTTGAGGCATCCAGATTAGGTTTTTTTAGGAGAGGTTTTATTACTGCAGTTTTTAAAGTCTGAGGAAACTCTCCTGTTTGGAGGGAAGTATTTATAATCTGAAGTATGTCTGGGGCTATGCAATGAAAAACAGTTTTGAAAAAGTTTGAAGGAAGGATGTCAAGGCAGCATGTTGTGGGCTTTAATTTCGACACAATTTCTGTTAAAGTGGCATAGTCCAGGAGGCTAAACTGTCTAAGATTGACGTGGGGGACATTTTGGGAGGTGTTTAGTGTAACATTTGTTAATCCGGAGTTGCACACAGCTTGTCTAATGTTTGGTACTTTGTGTGTAAAGAATGCTGCGAAATTATTACAGGACACCTCAGATGCCAATTCCTGAGGTATTGATGCTTGTGGGTTTGTCAGTTTGTCAACAACAGAAAATAGTGTGCGAGTATTGTTGGTGTTTCTACTAATGATCTCTGAAAAATATGATTGTATAGCATTTTTCAGTTCCTGGTTGTATTTGCGAAGACTCTCTTTGTAGATATCATAAAAAACTAGGAGTTTGTTTTTTCGCCATCTGCGTTCTGCTCGTCTACAAACTTGTTTTTGTTTTATAGCTAGTATGGCATTTCTCCAGGGTGACCTCTTCTTTCTTGACAAAGTTTTTGTCTTAATCGGGGCAATAGTGTCCATTACAGTCATCACACTGGAACTGAAACTATTTACAAGTTCTTCCACTGGAGCTATTGTAGAGGTTAATGATGAGGCATAGGCCTGTGTGAATAACGCACATGTGTTATCACTTATGTAACGCTTCCTAATCGCCTCTGTTTCCCTTTTCAGAGGATGGACAGGGGTGGTCATTTTAAACATAATGCAGTAGTGATCAGACAGAGCAACATCATTCACTGTGACCTCAGAGATGTTAAGACCTTTGGATATTATTAAGTCCAGTATGTGCCCTCTGTTATGTGTTGGAACTCTGACATGCTGAGATAAACCAAATGTATCCAAAATATTTAAAAGCTCTCTAGCACATCCTTCTTCAGGATTATCAACATGAATGTTAAAGTCACCCACTAAAACAACAATCAAAGTCCATGCAGACGGAAGACAGTATTTTGGTAAGCTCATCAAAAAACATTGTGTTATACTCCGGTGCTCTGTAAATTGTTACCAAGGCAGCTCTGCAAGGGCTTTTTAGCTGAATGACAATATATTCAAAGGAATCAAACTGACCACATGAAATATTCGTGCATTGAAAACTGTCCCTGATCAGACTGGCAACCCCACCTCCTTTCTTATGGGTTCTTGGCGCACTAAAGAAATTGAAGTTTGTGGGGGTTGCCTCAATCAGAACTGTCGAACTCTTATCTTGATCTAACCAAGTTTCTGTTAGGAACAACATGTCAAGGTTATGTTTGCTGATAAAATCATTAATTAAGAAAGATTTGCCAGCTAAAGATCTAATATTTAGCAGAGCCAATTGGAGATGCCAGACTGGATTCACTGGTGAGTTTTGGGAATGACTTACTATGCTTAACAGGTTGGCAGAGTTGATTGAGCGTTTTTTATTTCTCACCAGTCTAGCCCTTTTTTTGTTGTTTATCACCACTGGGATTGTTGAGCATACATACTGTACTCCATAAGGCCCCGGCCATAGAGAGGAATGTCCATCCGCAGAAACTGGACGTGCAGTTCTCGGCGCAGGTGGAGCCCTGGTTGCAGAGTGATAGATAGGAGCACGTCTGTGGGGGGGCCTGGAAGCTCGTTGCAGGTCAACAAACTGTTGCCGGGACCTGTTGGCTTCCACAGCTCTCTCAAGGGTTTGTTGGGGTGCTGGGCCAAACACTTGACCCGGAGCAACAGGTAGAGTGCGAAGCGCACCCCTACACGACTCAGTCAGAGGAGACTGTGCCTACCATACTGGCGTCTGGTCACAGTAAGTGTCGACATGAGTCTGCCAAGTTCTCTGGACATATATGCGAACGTCTGGAGGGAAGCATCGCTCAGGTTCTGTAAACTTTCATTGACACCTGCAACCCTCAATGACTGTGAAAGGGCCAGGGCAAGGTGGGAAAATGTATTACCCAAGCGGCCAATCCGAGCCGCAACATCATAGGCCTTGGTAAGGAGATCGTCAGTCACCCGGCACTGTGGGCGCGGGCATCGTGCCTCTGCGCGGGCAGCATCTGCTGGGTCCACTATCAGGCTCGTGACAATGCTGTCCACCGACGGCATCTTGTTTAACCCATATTGAGCCGCATCATGCATAGAGCTGAGTGCCCTACAGTCTTGGGTCAAGTGGGTGGACGACTTAGGGTCTGTCCAGCAAAGCTGAAGCTCTTTGATATAGGGTTGCGATGCTGGCACACAGAATTGTGGTTTTTGTCTTAAAGAAGGCACTAGAAACCGAATTCTCAGCTGGTAGTGTCTCAATACCCAGTTGTGAAAGGGCTAATTGGACAGTTTGCTTTATGAAAGATAAACCAGGACTAGATTCTGGGGGTAGGGACTCGGAAGTGTCAGAGTCCGCTACCGAGGGGCATGGAGAAGGCCCGATGTCAAGGTCTCCACCATAGGTAATATCTCCGGTCCTAAACAGCGAGTCACTTGCTGCTATGGACACAACGTCCTCTTCCAGGTGGCCAACTACACTGCAGTGCTCCTGCTCAGGCACGCTATCAATGACACCTGTGTTTGCACACATATCCCCCCCTGGCTGTAAATTCAGGAGTAATGATTTAATCTGAGCGAACTCAGAGGCCAAAGTGTCGACCTTAGCAGATAGCATGTGGTCGGTATCACAAGCCTTCTTTGATGAGGTGGCCTCAACATGCTGCTTCTTATGGCGCTTGGTCGTCTTTTTTGGGCTCGATGCCAATGCGCCGTGAGAAATTTCATTTTCCACCACAGCCAGTCTAGCGGACCTTTCTGTCAACAGGATGCAGACACAATTAAGACACGCTTCCTCGGTGAGCGCCTTTCTTAATGCCAAACACCTAAACACGACGGGCATAAAGTGTGTCCGTCTTCTGGGCTCAGGTGGGCTAAACAGCGAGCACACGCGTTCACGAGCGGTCCCGACATGCCTACACACAGTGCGAGCCCTACTCACTAACTCCGGCGCGAGTCAGCAAAGTACAAGGCTCCCCGAGCGAATAACACTCGAGGACCAGTCCACAGTAATGAGGCTCGAAGCAAACAAGCCACTCGGTTACAGCTGGAGGAGGCGCGGAGCGCAAATACACTCACACACTCCCGTTGTAGAAATGCAAAGAGCGAGTAAAACACTCCCGTTGTAGAAATGCAAAGAGCGAGTAAAACACTCCCGTTGTAGAAATGCAAAGAGCGAGTAAAACACTCCCGTTGTATAAATGCAAAGAGCGAGTAAACACTCAGGTCACAACAAACAAAAATGGCGCGGAGCGGGAAACACTCACAGCCTAATCAATAACCCAGTTCGGAAGAAACCGCCGCGGCGACACATTAGCCAGTGCGGGCCCGCAGGATTGGTGGAAATAGCCGCGGTGCTACATTAGCGTATCAGAGCGAAATATACTCACAACAATACAATCAATAGTGTCCGGAGCGGAAAACACTCACAGAAAATATGCAACTGAAGATAATCCAGAACGTGAAGAAATCGATAGTCCAGCTGCAGCTCGCAGCCTCTGGAGGACGTAATCCACATAGCTCCAACCAAGCCGGTTTCGAGGCTTCCGGCGAGCGCGGTACAAACACGGTAATACGACCTTCGCCGATGCGAGAATGTAGAAAAGGAACTAGTGCTGGGTGAGCGGGGCTCTTATCGACCTCTGACGTCACCCAGGTCACGTCCAATAGCGTGACTTTGTTGGTATTTTATTCTCGACCTTTGTGCTGCGCACACGTAGATATCCAGGTGCTAAGTACCGCCCTCTGGCGGTCAGAAGGAATGAAATAGAACATGTACAAATAGACAAAACTAGCAGATATACACATACCCGCACTAAAAATGCACACATTCCTCGAAACACAACAAAAGTACACGAACAAAAGTTACCACATACCCGCACTAAAAATGCACACATTCCTCAAAACACAACAAAAGTACACAAAGTTACTGTTTAAATACAAAGAAACAAGCGCACCACAAAACGGACACGATTATGCGGCACTTTTAAAACACATACACACAGACCATTTTTTAAATTTTGCTTTTTTATAAAAAGTGTGTTCATACATAAACAACAACCACAAATGTATGCACACAAAACCATACGCGCGTGCATGCTTCTCATCTCTCCTTTTCCTCCTGTCAGGTGTTTCTCAGCTTGGTCCAGGGAACCAACTTGATTGAACGTCTCATTAACGTGGCGTACACGTACGACAACCTGGCGCATAGGTGGGCAAATACCAGTCATATAATTGGGTACATGTAGTACTGATGCGTACAGTTGACACGTGTGTGTTCCAATCAGCAAAGTATATACAAAGTGGGTGCTAATGAACACCAGACGAAACCAAAGAGGAGCCTTTAAGGAAATGTTCAAATATTTATTCTTTAGCTAAACAAGAAGTAACAAGGGATGCGCCGATATTAGCTTTCCAGTTCTCTTGAGTCAGGAGTCTAGGGAGTGTTTGATTAAGTAAAATATATCTTATGTTCTGTAAAATGTTGCATTTTTCTTAGGGATGGAAATTCAACCCATTAATTAAAATGTATCGTATTTTCCACACTATAAGGCACACCTAAAAGCTTTCAATTTTCTCAAAGCCCGCAGTACAATCCGAGGTGTTTTTTTATATAGATCAATATTGGTTAATCATGGCATGACACTCCCTTTAATCTAGAGCTTCAATCTAGAGCAGGGGTGGTCAAACCGGTCCTCAAGGGCAGCAGTGGGTCCTGGTCTTTGTTACAACTGATCCAGCACAGGCAGTTTAACCAATCAGGGTTCTGGGGAAACGAGAAGCACCTGACTGCAATGAACTGATTGCAATTGTAGGACACCACATTGGTGAAAAGGTGTAATCTTTATGGGTTGCAATGAAAGCCAGCACACACTGCAGCCCTTTGTGGAATAGTTGCCTCGCCCCTGATCTAGTGGAGCCATAATGCAACCATTACTACTACTGCGCCTTATAATGCGGTGCACCTTATAAAAACAGTTTTAAAACAAGCCATTCATTGAGGGTGCGCCTTATACTCCGATGCGCCTTGTGGAACGGACACTATGGTAGTTACAAAAATTAACGCATTTGAACACTGACAACAAACAATAACACAGAACTTTAGTCAGAGCAAAATGTGCTAGTCGTACATAATTCACCCCGAAGCTTTGGGCTGGCTCGTTGAAACGTTATGTCAAAATGTCTTTAACTAAATCAGTTCATTGTCCAAAAAAAAAAAAGGTTGGAGAACACCTAAAGTACTAGATAATTTTTGCTAAGGTTACTTGGAGTTTGTCTTTCAAATGACCATTTACAGAAGAAAGATGTCCACTTTATGCTTTTTTTTATAGTCACTTTAACTTCTGATGTTTTTGTCCAGACAATTGTTTTTCTACTCTATTGTATTGAATTAATTGCATACTATGAATAATAAAATCCTTTCAAATAAAAAAAGTACCTTTTTCTTACAAATATACACGTGATTCATCAAGATTAGTTTAAAAAAAACTCTTAATTAGATCAAAATTTTAATGAAGTTCCCACCCCTAATTTTTTAACAATACACTTTCATAAAAATTGCAAGACTGCAAGTACTTAAATGTAGGTACGGTATTTTAACTCGCTCTGGAAAAAAATTGAATCTGTGCATCCCTATTAAAAGAAGTACAAAAGAAGATTGAATTTTGGATGTTGTTTTGGTGCATCTTACCACAGACTACTGTATATAATTTTGCTGTTTTTCCCCAGAATTTTAAAGGCCCAGTCGGATCACAGGTCTCGACATGAAGGTGAGTTGTGCTAGATTATGGTAGATGCAGTATATGCTTGTACATTTTGGTAGATTTATGTAGGTATAATATGTTGGCAGATATTAATACATTTATGATGTGTTTGTAAATAAATTGCTGAATGTTGGCAAATGTTTTGTGGGATGTTGGGATCATAACACTGTAGATACATTCATAAATCTTGATAATGCGGTAAATTTTGGGTAGTTGACGAAAAGTGTGTCTTTATCCGCCCAGTCACCCACTACTCCATGTGGCTGCTGGTGAGCTGGGCCCATTGCTCGTCGTCTGTCAAGTCCAGCCTGGCTGACAGCGAGCGTCTGCCGGACTGGCTCAGGAAACTGACCTTGCTGGTGCCGGAGGTGAGAGTGCCTTAATGCTACATGGTTTCACAACAGACTATAATGCAAAAAAACATATTTAGTTTTAATTTACTGTTCACGCTGATTATTACCGTATTGGCCCGAATATAAGACGGTGTTTTTTGCATTGAAATAACACTGAAAAACGGGGGGTCGTCTTATATTCGCGGTCTAGACATTATACCCATTCACGACGCTAGATGGCGCCAGATATCATTGAAGCGATGTTCTGTCATGACAGATCTCAGCTACTCTCCCCATTCACGACGCTAGATGGCGCCAGATATCATTGAAGCGATGTTCTGTCATGACAGCTACTCTTTTTAGTTTAACCAGTTTGCATTATTTTATTGCAATGTTTTTCCTTATTCAGATTTGTTTCAAGACTACAGTTAGACTTCACTTTGATGGTTAATGCAGTTATTGTAATTTAGTTGTTTTATCACAGTAGACTGGTTTATTTATATTTCAAAAACCAGAATCCATTCATTTACGAATGTGATTGCACTTTAGTTTACATATTTAAATGTTCAGATATTAAGATTTGAATGAGGCAAAATAACATGCTTTTTCTCTCAAATATATTGTTATAATAAGTTGTATCGGATGTACTGTAATTATTTTCTGTATAAAAATTAATTTGGTGTTCAAAAAGTCTTTTTTTCAAACTTGAGTCTTGAAAAAGAGGGGGTCGTGTTATAATCAGGGCTGTCTTATATTCGGGCCATGACTTATGAGCCAAGTCATGGAAGTTTTGTTTCTTGGGGGAGGAAATACGACCCCTTTCCCAAAAAATGGGAATTTCAAAAAAAAAAAAAAAAAAAAAAGAATATCATGGATGTTTATTATTAGAAAAATGAAATGGAAGATTTGAATTGGAAAAAAAGTATAAAAGGTAAATTATATATATAACTATGAACTAGTTCATTTTGGGAATTATGAATGAACTTTGAACTTGAGTGCAGTTACGCTCAATTTAATGGCAATGAGGAATGTAGCATTCAATTTCTGATTGCATTTTTTAGTGTTACAAATTTTCTAAAAAAAAAAAACAATCCCAAATTAATGGATCCATTTGAAAACCTCCTAACTCAGTTCTTGGCCATTCCATTTACCATAAACTTTGGGGAAATGAGGTGAAAAGTCACAGTGATCAGAAAAGGAATTTTGCAATAACACATTAGCCTGCTCAAATTTGCATGGTGGGCGATATGATGAAAAGAGGGTCAAAGGTTACAGAGTTAAAAATAATATGGTGATACTTTGAATTTACAATTTCCCTTTGTTTTCTAAATATCATCGTAATATTTCATTTGCATTCAGCCGGCTGTGCGCCATGAAGCGTGCAATGGCCTTTACAAGCTCTCGCTGTCCGGGCTGGAGGGCGGAGAGTCCATCAACAGATCGTTCCTGCTGCTAGCTGCCTCAACGCTGCTTAAATTCCTGCCTGACGCGCAAGCTGTCAAACCCCTCAGGGTATGTGCGGATTCTAGGCCCCCCTTTATACGGGTCATTCTAGAATTGAAGGACATTTTGGCTTCAAAATAGTTGAAAAATAATCCTTTTCTAGTTTTCTATTACATTGTCATTAAATTAGGTAATCTATCAGACATTAGTTTAGCTTGCAGATATATTTGTGTTTTTATGACATAGGTTTTTATATATTTATAAGATTTGGCATAATCTGATTTTATTACATGGTTTATTTGCTATTTACAATTGTTGGCATAATCTCAGTAACAGGGCCCAGGTAATAGGGTTGCAAATCTGTGGTAATGTTAGCTTTTTCTCAGGAGTAGAAACTAGCTGTTCCTGCTGATCAAGAGGACAAACAAATTCTCTTATTCTTATCCTAGAGTTAACAGGTTTCCTGGAGATAGAGTAAGAAATACCTACAAGGCTAACTATTTTGTTAAAAATATGAATACTTCAGACTGCAGATTATTTCAAATTTTAAGTATGGGATGTAAAATGTCCTCCAATTCTGCAATGAGCTACATATCTTGCAGTGAAATGCCTCATACATAATGCACATAAAGGCAATAAGTGGGATGTTGATAGTTTGGGTTAATTCAGGTTTAGTAGTCTATGAATATTGACTATTATTCTGAATGTCTTGAGTATAATTGTGTTTTCTGTTCAGATGGAGGACTATGAGGAGGAGCCTCTCCTAAAAAGTGGTTGCAAAGAGTACTTTTGGCTACTGTGTAAGCTCATCGACAACATCCATGTCAAAGACGCAACTCAGGTGGGACTTGATTTCAAATTGTACACAATTGTACACAAAGGCTGGCCAAGTTACACAACTCTTTTGCCCCAAAGTCCCATTTTACCGTATTTTTTGGACTATAAGTCGCAGTTTTTTTTCATAGTATGACAGAGGGTGCATCTTATACTCTGGAGCAACTAATGTGTGATTATTTACGGTGGGGCGACTTCTCTCTCGCCAGCTTTTTTAAAAATAAATATATATTTATACTAAAATGATGTATGGATGTTAAATAAAATAAATCATTTGGATAAAACGGAGAAGGCGCTGTGCATGCCTGCGCACGTGAACGCAGTGGCCCCGCTCTCTTTTCAATCTTCCCCTCCGTGAGCATCCTGGTATTTCCTTTTGGGTATGGAGCAGCTGCAGGAGTGAAAAACAAACTAAAGACAGGGGAATTGAAAAGCAAACAACTGCGGTAGGAGTGGGATATGGAAAGGATTCAAATTGATTGTTGAAGATAAGGAAACCTGTGTCAGCTTCGCTGAATGTAAACGAATGTGGCGCTTTGGTCTCATACGAGAAATATATTTAAATATATATTTAAATATATTTAACATACTTTTCCAGCGTTAGTTATTTATAGTTATTTTGTTGTGTTAATGCATTTATGATGATTATAAAAATATGTAGACTTTGTAAACATTGAGAAAACTTGCGTGTTTATGGAATATCCATCTTAGTCTTGTTTAACTGGGAGAATTGGTACAAAAGACAAGCTTTAATTTGTTATCATTATGCATAAATGCACAGGCATCATCACAAATGTGATCACACAAAATGCAACCACGCATTTCCTCCCCCTCCTGAGTCCTCACAAATAAAACGTATAATTTCGTTTTTTTTTTTTTTTTTTTTTTTTTTTTTTTTTTCTTTTTCGGGCTCGTGCCTACAAATAAAACATAAAATTTCGGGGGTTTTTTGGCTCGGGCAAGAAAATCAAGTTAATTGATGGGGCTCTGGCCGCATTGGGCTTTAATACCCGCGGGCCGGTCAGGTCGGACTGGATTTTTTAGCCCCGATCTAACTTCTAGCGTCATGTAATGTTGGCATACCATACACCTATTCAGCCTGTTGGGCTCTATTGTATTTTAAATTGCCTTTCAAGATGACATGAGTATTCTTGGTGCTGGATTCTATCAAATAAATTTCCCCCCAAAAATGCCATTTATACTCCGGTGCGACGTATAGCCTGGAAAATACGGTAATTAATTTTTCTGCCTTAGATTGTTTTGCTAACCTGGCAAGCCAGATTAATTTTTTTCCATATATCTGCAACAAATATATTACACATATTAATCTGGGAAAGATCCCCTCGAGACCTGTTTCATGAGAGGAACCTTCAAAAGGCTAGTGTTTTGCTGTGATATATGATGTGAAGATATTTCATGTGACTTTGAGCGCTTTTTGATGAATGAGTTTTTTTGTGTGTGTGAATCAAGTATTGGGGAGAGAGAATTTCTTCTCTGATTATGTAAGGATGTTCTTTTGGTGTTGTTTTTGTTTAGTTTTTTTAACCCTTTGCATAGTTTCTCCAATGAGTTAAGAAAAACTCAAACCCGCATTGACACCTGGTGACACTTTGTGCTGGCTAGCGTTTTCGATGTGTTTGAACTCATGTCAGGTTTCTCCCTCTCTGTCGCTGGCGGGCTTGGTGCAGACCACTTTACTGGACCTGGACGCCCTGGCGCGACACCTGGCGGACTGCATACGAAGGTGGGGCACACATTAAAAAATGTCACTGATTACTAGTTGTTTTCATACAAAGAAGATAAAAGCATTTTTAAATTACCTGACTTTTGGGCTGCAACTATTGATTATTTAAGTAGTCGATTAATCTATCAATAAGTTTAAATAAGTAATCGGATTAGGAATATTTAATGCGTTGCAGAATTTGAGGAAATGCAAAACAAAGGCTTGCTAAGATTGCACCTTCAGAAGAGCATTAAATGTGAAAACTAAATAAAATTCTCGAGTTTTTTCAAACTATTTAGAAATGCACTTCACAAGCAATAATAAAATACCTGAGCATAGCCACAATAAAAGATCATTATTAAAAAAATTAATAAATAAAGATCGAAGTGCAACAAAAGCAAATAGCAAAAGTCCGCTAGCTTACATGGTATAAAATGCGAACTCTTTTGCACTTAACAAATCGTTCAAAGACATTTACCCACAGAAAACTGCTAACTATACTTTTAAACTAAATTAAAAATGCATAATGAATCATATTAGAGCAAAGAAAAACTTACAACCCTATGTTGGTCTTAACATCGGGCAGCTGGATCCAGCCAGGTTAGATCATTTGCATCATATTCGCTGTTGCCACTAGAGGGCAGTGTATCCACCCAAATGAACACAACTTAAATGCAAACAATTTCAAAACTATTACAATGCCACTAATTGAACAAATCCTCAAAGCAGCAAAATTTGATCCGAAGCTTTTTTCGAATAGAATTACTCGAGTTAATCGATTAATCGTTGCAGCTCTACCTGGTTTACCGTTAGCCAATCCACAAGTTTAGCGCGTTGTTTATTTCGTTGCCTTTGGTACAATGTCGCAGCCGCGAGATGTTGGACCAGCAAGACGGCAGCATCGAGGACGACGGCCTGACTGGTTTGCTGCGTTTGGCCACCAGCGTCCTCAAGCACAAGCCTCCGTTCAAGTTTTCACGCGAGGGCCAGGACTTTCTGCGCGATGTCCACAACCTGCTGTTCCTGCTGCCCAGCTTGGCCGACCGGGCGCAGCCTAAGTGCAAGTCGCACGCCGCCCGCGCCGCAGCCTACGACCTCCTGGTGGAGACTGTGAAGGGTTCGGCCGACAACTACCGCCTGCTGCACAATTGGGTCATGTCGCAGCACATGCAGGGTGAGAACGCACAGTCCTGGTGACCATTTTGTACAAAAATAAAGTATTGCATTTTAATTTTATCAAGCGGAGATATTTTTTTATTTTAATTTTATCCAGCGGAGATATTTTTCTACACAAAAATCTGATTTGGGATTTAATTTTTTGTTTTTCCACAAAAGCAGAAATGTTGACTTCTCACTTTTTGACTCACTACCTACAATTGACAGTTATAGACATCCAATCATGTGGCTCATTTCATCCTTTTTCTGTGAGATTAAATTATCACTAGTAGAGCCACCCTCCCACATCAAATGGATTGGACGCTTAATTAACACTGTTAATGGCAGCCAATGAGTTCAAATTTAAAAATAATTCCCTAAAAAAGACCATTTTAATCAATTTTTCACACATCGGTTCAATGATTTTACTTTTAAACAAAATTTTCACAGATATCTGATTTCCAGTGTAAAGAAATTACCACATCTTATTTTGAATTTCAGTCTTTTGTCTACAAATTTGTCACATTTTTTTGTTTGCACAAAATCAGATTTCTTACTCAGTTTTTTTTCGCCGCAAAAATACCAAATTTACAATTTTTACTGTCAAAAAAAAATCTCATCAAAAGATTAATTTTTTTTTTTTTTCCTCTTCTTCCCACAAAAACCCTCACAATACCAGTGTCAATCTTTTTTTCCCCTCACCTGCATAAATATAAGGATCATATATCTAACAAGATTCCCTTCCGCAGCCTCGCACGCTCCATACAAGTGGGACTACTGGCCTCACGACGACGTTCGCGCCGAATGTCGCTTCGTGGGCCTTACCAACCTGGGTGCCACCTGCTACCTGGCGTCCACCATCCAGCAGCTCTACATGATCCCCGAGGCCCGCCAAGCCATCTTCACAGCCAAGGTCGGCCTCCTCCTCCTCCTCATCATCCTATTGTTTAAAATAAACACTCAACTTTCTACATGTGTTTATGTGTGTGCAGTATGCTGAGGATATCAAACACAAGACTACACTACTGGAGCTACAGAAGATGTTTACATACTTGATGGTGAGGTTCAACAACCTTTGGGTTTTAATGCAGCAAAGTGAATTTAAGGAGTACATGAATAATATCAAAGAATTCTAAAGATGTCATGTACATTCACAGGTGACATCGGACACATTTACTTTTTTTTTTTTTTTTTTTTTTTTTTTAAATAAGTACTCGACTGATTAATCAGCTACTATTATCAAAGGTTCCCCAATCGATCGGGACAGATTTAATCAATTTCAGGTGATCGCTTGATCACTAAAAATTTAATCAATCTTGTCTGATGAGCGCGTCTGGATTCACATAAGCCACATTAGCTCGCTTGCTTTTGGCCACGGACATTCGTGATCATAAATATAGCATATGAGTCCACTTGTTTTGTATTTTCATACTGTCGCAACCCCAACATAATGTTCACAATTGTAAAGTCTTCCGCTCCTTGCTATATTAATGCGAGAAGTTGTGTTGTGTGGTTTGTTTTGTAATTAATATTACTCTAATCACAAATTTCTAGCTGATTGCCAATTGTTGAAAATCCTGACCAGCCAATCAAAATGTTTGATGATCCCTATTTTTGGTCATGAACAGCATGCACTTTTAACATCCCAGTCATTCGTGATTTAGTGTAAAGCAAAATGCTCTTGCATTTAGTAGTTTGCAGAGAAAGTTTTTCACTTTTCAAGTATTTTTTAGAGAACTACTGCATATACAGTTTAAAAAGGTAAAGGAAAATTTTCTGAACTACTAAATACAGTAATGTCTCTTAAGTCATTTTTAGCATCTTATTACCTTTTAATGCTTGGAACTGTTTGCATGTGAGCCAAATGTGAGCTTTCACAAAATAATATCAGTTTGGATTCACTCATAAAGACAAGTGCACCTAGTTACTAACACTTTGCAAATATTTAATGCTATTTAATACACTATTTATAATGCAATAAAAGATAATGACACTTCCTACCTGTAGCCTATAAAAGGTTAAAAACCATCTTTATGATTAGTAAATCTACTTCGATTGTACAATGATAGTGATTCAGAAATTCCTTAATTCTATCAACTCAGTCAGTCATTGATATCATTAGATTTCACATCCCAGTCAAAATGGATTGAACACTGAAGAAAAAAAGTCGAGGCAAAGACAGCCAGACTTGACTTTTTAATTTTTTTTTCTCTTGAAGTATTAAAAAAAAAAAAAGTCAAGTCTGGTTATCTTTGCCTTGACTTTTTGTCCAATTGTAAACCAGAGCGGGCCTGACCTCCCCATCAAAGGTGGAATAAAGCTTCTCTGGGGGACCGCTCCAAATGACGAGCAGGGCAAAGTTTATATTGTTCCCATGCAAATGAGCAAGTTCATCCCAGCCTGAGCCATGGAATAATGGTGGTGTAAACGATAAATTCCTGTGTCCCCCTTATTATATCCTTGAGGAGGAGAGCTCAAATGTTTCACTGTGTGAACAAGCCTGAAGACAATAAAAGAACAGCACGGAATGAATGATGTATTGGTAGACGTAATTATATAAAAATGAACCAAGTGCAATGTACAAATATGTGTAATTATATGTGGGGGGGGAAATGGGAATATAGCTACAACGTGTAACCCTGTCACTGGCAGCCAATGATGTAATTTATTAAATAATTTATTAAATCCCACTAAAGACGTTAGAACAGTAAGATGGTTGTTGATCTGTTTCCTTAGTTTTAATATTATAAGTTTAAGTTTAAGGGCGGCCGTGGCGCAGTTGATTGCTGGAGTTGTCCTTGAACCGAAGGGTTAGTGGTTCGATTCCCGGCTATGACTGAGTGAACGGGTAATTGTGTGCTAATGTAAAAGCGCTTTGGGCATGGTAACCATGCAGATAATGCGCTATATAAGTACTGTCCATCTACCATGTAATCAAATTCCAAAGTTTGTTTGCTCAATGCAAAAAAAGGCAAATTTTTTTACAGCAACTCTGGCTGCCTATAAGTTAACTCTTGTACAGATTCTGTAGATATGTGCACTTATAGATGAGCGAGAGAAATTTATTTCTGCTTGACATTGTGTAAGTTCTATCTTGCTCCATCATGTGTGGGACTGCAGGAAAGCGAGAGGAAAGCGTACAACCCACGCCCGTTTTGTAAAACCTACACCATGGACAAACAGCCGCTCAACACGGGCGAGCAGAAGGACATGACTGAGTTCTTCACAGACCTCATCACCAAGATTGAGGAAATGTCGCACGAGCTGGTAAATCACTCCTTCAACCTTTCCGCCCCCACCCTTTTTCACTTGACTGAACGTTTTCCTGCAAATGTTTTCATAGAAGAACACTGTGAAGACTCTGTTTGGAGGCGTCATCACCAACAATGTTGTTTCACTGGTCAGTTCAACGACATAGTCCACAAATATTTCAATGTTGACAAGAAACGATTCACACACACATTTTGCTTTCATTTGTGCTTTGGCAGGACTGCGACCACGTGAGTCAGACTGTCGAGGAGTTCTACACGGTCCGGTGCCAAGTGGCTGACATGAAAAACATCTACGTGAGTATTCTGGCTTTCGCACAGACACAAGAACACACATGCCACTTGTTAAAGTGTACTCCAGCGGAAAGAATGTAGTTCTATTTCATTCCTTCTGACCGCCAGAGGGCGGTGCTTAGCACCTGGATATCTACGTGTGCGCAGCACAAAGGTCGAGAATAAAATACCAACAAAGTCACGCCATTGGACGTGACCTGGGTGACGTCAGAGGTCGATAAGAGCCCCGCTCACCCAGCACTAGTTCCTTTTTCTACATTCTCGCATCGGCGAAGGTCGTATTACCGCGCTCGCCGGAAGCCTCGAAACCGGCTTGGTTGGAGCTACGTGGATTACGTCCTCCAGAGGCTGCGAGCTGCGGCTGGACTATCGATTTCTTCACGTTCTGGATTATCTTCAGTTGCATATTTTCTGTGAGTGTTTTCCGCTCCGGACTCTATTGATTGTATTGTTGTGAGTATATTTCGCTCTGATACGCTAATGTAGCACCGCGGCTATTTCCACCAATCATGCGGGCCCGCACTGGCTAATGTGTCGCCGCGGCGGTTTCTTCCGAACCGGGTTATTGATTAGGCTGTGAGTGTTTCCCGCTCCGCGCCATTTTTGTTTGGTGTGCAGTGAGTGTTTCCTCGCTCTTTGCATTTATACAACGGGAGTGTTTTTGCTCACTCTTTGCATTTCTACAACGGGAGTGTGTGAGTGTATTTTCGCTCCGCGCCTCCTCCAGCTGTAACCGAGTGGCTTGTTTGCTTCGAGCCTCAATACTGTGGACTGGTCCTCGAGTGTTATTCGCTCGGGGAGCCTCGTACTTTGCTGACTCACTCCGGAGTTCGTGAGTAGGGCTCGCACTGTGTGTAGGCATGTCGGGACCGCTCGTGAACGCGTGTGCTCGCTGTTTAGCCCACCTGAGCCCAGAAGACGGACACACTTTATGCCCGTCGTGTTTAGGTGTTGGGCATTTAAGAAAGGCGCTCACCGAGGAAGCGTGTCTTAATTGTGTCTGCATCCCGTTGTCGGAAAGGTCCGCTAGACTGGCTTTGGTGGAAAATGAAATTTCTCACGGCGCGTTGGCGTCGAGCCCAAAAAAGACGACCAAGCGCCATAAGAAGCAGCATGTTGGGGCCACCTCATCAAAGAAGGCTTGTGATACCGACCACATGCTATCTGCTAAGGTTGACACTTTGGCCTCTGAGTTCGCTCAGATTAAATCATTACTCCTGAATTTACAGCCAGGGGGGGATATGTGTGCAAACACAGGTGTCATTGATAGCGTGCCTGAGCAGGAGCACTGCAGTGTAGTTGGCCACCTGGAAGAGGACGTTGTGTCCATAGCAGCAAGTGACTCGCTGTTTAGGACCGGAGATGTTACCTATGGTGGTGACCTTGACATCGGGCCTTCTCCATGCCCCTCGGTAGCGGACTCTGACACTTCCGAGTCCCTACCCCCAGACTCTAGTCCTGGTTTGTCTTTCATAAAGCAAACTGTCCAATTAGCCCTTTCACAACTGGGTATTGAGACATTACCAGCTGAGAATTCGGTTTCTAATGCCTTCTTTAAGACCGCTCAGAAACCACAATTCTGTGTGCCAGCATCACAACCCTATATCAATGAGCTTCAGCTTTGCTGGACGGATCCTAAGTCGTCCACCCACTTGTCCCAAGACTGTAGGGCACTCAGCTCTATGCATGATGCTGCTCAATATGGGTTAAACAAGATGCCGTCGGTGGACAGCATTGTCGCGAGCCTGATAGTGGACCCAGCAGATGCTGCCCGCGCAGAGGCACGATGCCCGCGCCCACAGTGCCGGGTGACTGATGATCTCCTTACCAAGGCCTATGATGTTGCGGCTCGGATTGGCCGCTTGGGTAATACGTTTTCCCACCTTGCCCTGGCCCTTTCACAGTCATTGAGGGTTGCAGGTGTCAATGAAAGTTTACAGAACCTGAGCGATGCTTCCCTCCAGACATTTGCATATATGTCCAGAGAACTTGGCAGACTCATGTCGACACTTACTGTGACCAGACGCCAAGTATGGTTGGCACAGTCTCCTCTGACTGAGTCGTGTAGGGGTGCGCTTCGCACTCTACCTGTTGTTCCGGGTCAAGTGTTTGGCCCAGCAGCCCAACAAACCCTTGAGAGAGCTGTGGAAGCCAACAGGTCCCGGCAACAGTTTGTTGACCTGCAACGAGCTTCCAGGCCCCCCCACAGACGTGCTCCTACCTATCACTCTGCTACCAGGGCTCCACCTGCGCCGAGAACTGCACGTCCAGTTTCTGCGGATGGACATTCCTCTCTACGGCCTGTTTTTCGGGAGCCGACAGGAAGACCTCCAAGAGCCGACCGATTTCACAGACTTCAACACACTCGCCCCTCCAAGCACTCTACCGCTAGTAGGGGCAGGAACGGTAGAGTTTGACTACCATTGCCAGGGCCTCAGCCATTTTACCGAACTCCATCTCAGACGCTGGGTCGCCCTTGTTCCAGACCCATGGGTCATTTCAACTCTGTTCAGAGGTTACACTATTCAGTTCAAGCGTCGTCCCCCAAAGTTCAATGGGGTGAAGACAACAGTTGTGTCAGATCCAGGGAAACGTATGGCCCTCAGAAAAGAGATCGTAGAACTCTTACAGAAGGATGCTATAGAGTTGGTTCCCAGTTCAAACCTGTTGAAAGGGTTTTATTCAATTTATTTTCTTGTTCCGAAGAAGGACGGCGGATTTCGCCCTATCCTCGACCTGAGATCACTAAATTGTTACCTCAAGCGTCTAAAATTTCACATGCTTCGCACGACGGACGTTCTCCAATCAATCACTCAAGGAGACTGGTTTACAAGTGTGGATTTAAAGGACGCCTATTTTCACGTGCCAGTGGTACCACACCACAGGCCTTTCCTTCGCTTTGCCTTCGAAGGAAAAGCATACCAATACAGAGTGCTGCCATTCGGCCTCTCTTGCTCCCCGGACATTTTCAAGATGCATGGCTGCGGCGCTGGCCCCCCTGCAGAGCCGCGGCCTCAGAATTCTTCCTTACTTGGACGATTGGCTTGTGTGTTCACAGACTCGGGAACAAGCTCTCAGCCACACCACGCTGCTGTTGGACCATGTGAAGCAACTAGGTCTCAAGGTAAACCTTTCAAAAAGTCATTTGATTCCCAGCCAACATGTGATTTTCATCGGCATGAGCTTAAGCTCCTTAACTATGACCGCCTCTCCGTCGCCACAAAGGGTGGACGACGTTCTCCGAACGGTCACGCGTGTCAGACACAGTGCGAGTCTGTCATACGGGACCGTCCTCCAGTTGTTGGGGAAACTGACTGCACTATCAGTTGTGGTGCCATTGGGGCTTTTGTTTTTGCGCCCGTTACAGATTTGGATGAACGGTTTGGGATTAGATCCTACCCGACATCAACGCAGACTTGTGACTCTCTCAGGGCGTTGTCATCGACTTCTAAGGCCCTGGATGGACAGGCAGTTCATATGCAAAGGGGTCACGTTAGGTTCTCTTCCCTCACGCCGAGAAGTGGTTGTAACGGATGCGTCGCTTTCAGGCTGGGGAGCAGTGTGGAACCACAGGACGATCAGGGGTGTTTGGTCCCCACTGGAGAGACTTTGTCACATAAATGTATTGGAGCTTCGTGCTGTTCGACTTGGTCTCAAGCATTTTCTCCCTGCGCTGAGTGGAAAGCATGTTCTGGTTCGGTCGGACAATACGTCCACTGTCTACCATATAAACCACCAAGGGGGGACCAGATCTCCTCTCTCACTGGTGGAGGCTCAAAAACTTCTCCTGTGGGCTTTTCCACACCTTCTGAGTCTCAGGGCAGTCCATCTTCCGGGGGTGCGGAACTGTGCAGCAGACTTACTCTCCAGGCAGAAACCACCGCCTGGGGAGTGGAGGTTGAACCCTGCTGTGGTTCAGGAGATATGGGGGAGGTTCGGTGTTGCAGAGGTGGACCTCTTCGCTTCAGAAGCAACCACTCATTGTCAACTGTGGTTTTCCCTTGCGGAACCGAACAGTCCACTAGGTCAGGATGCCCTAGCACACTCATGGCCAGACTCTCTCCTGTATGCGTTTCCGCCTCTTCCTCTCTTAATGGTGACTCTGCACAGAATCAGCCAGAGCAATCACAGGGTGTTGTTGGTCGCTCCGTTCTGGCCAGGAAGAATGTGGTTTCCGTTGATTCTCAAACATCTCAATGGGGATCCTTGGCCTCTGCCCCAGAGAATGGACCTGTTGTCCCAGTTGGAGGGGAGCATCTGGCACCCCCACCCGGAGCGTCTTCACCTGTACCTGTGGCCTCTGAAGGGCCGGACTCTCTGTTAGAGTCCTGTACAGAGGCGGTTGTACAAACTGTACTTGATGCTCGTGCTACGTCCACGAGGGCGCTTTACAGTAACAGGCGGAGACTGTTCAATAAATGGTGTAAGGATCACGATGTGGATCCTGTGCGCTGCTCTGTGCCAATATTACTTAGCTATTTACAAGAACTTCTTGATAAGGGACTTTCTGTCCGATCAGTGGGCTCTCATTCCCTGGTGTGTCGGTTTTTGAAGGGTGCCCTTCGTCGACGGCCTCCAAGATTACCACGCGTCCCCACGTGGGACCTTCCGTTAGTCCTGGAGGGTTTGTGTTCAACCCCTTTTGAGCCTTTGGATGGGGCTGACCTTAAGTGGGTCACAATAAAAACTGCGTTCCTCCTCGCAATTACTTCAGCGAAGCGAGTGAGTGAATTACATGCTTTATCGATTTCTCCGAACTGTTTAAAGTGGAATCCTGACTGTTCTGGGGTTACATTATGGCCCAATCCGAGTTTTCTACCGAAGAGACTTTCAGCCTTTCACATTAACCAGCCAGTTACCCTGGCTGTGTTTAACGATGTGAGTGAACCTGACGGACATTTGCAAAGTTTGCTATGTCCTGTTCGTATGCTGAAGCACTATATTAGCGTGACTGCAAGCACTCGTAAAACAGATGCTCTTTTTGTATGTTTTGGTGACAAAAATAAAGGCTGCACAGTCTCGAAGCAACGCTTGTCACATTGGGTTGTCATAGCTATTCTTCAGGCCTATGAATCCAAAGGTCTTCAGCCTCCTAAAGTCACGTGCCATTCCACAAGGAAGATGGCAACTTCCTGGGCGGCACTGAGAGGTGTTCCTCTGAATGACATCTGTTCCGCAGCAACGTGGGCATCGTCTTGTACGTTTGCCCGCTTCTACAGAGTGAATGTGGCAGCTCCTCACCCGGTAGCTTCAGTAGTGCTGTCGGCTTCCTCTCACCGTGACTGATCCTCGGTATGTGTGGTGTCTTCGTGACATTGTTGGTATAAAGTCATCCAGGTGCTAAGCACCGCCCTCTGGCGGTCAGAAGGAATGAAATAGAACGAGAGTTACTTCTGTAACTAAGGTTCTATGAATTCCGGATGACCGCCAGAGCTGCCTGTCACTCAGACTCCCTGCGAGTACATTCCGAAAAGGAACTAGTGCTGGGTGAGCGGGGCTCTTATCGACCTCTGACGTCACCCAGGTCACGTCCAATGGCGTGACTTTGTTGGTATTTTATTCTCGACCTTTGTGCTGCGCACACGTAGATATCCAGGTGCTAAGCACCGCCCTCTGGCGGTCATCCGGAATTCATAGAACCTTAGTTACAGAAGTAACTCTCGTTTTTACTCGTACACTTCCCAGATCAGAGTATGGTTATGTTAGTTGGTAAATGAAGGAAACTGATAATTAAAACACCCATAGACATCCAATCCATTTCAACTGGGAAGGACTGGAAACGATTGTTCCTTTTTAAATGCCAGGACTGTTTTAGCCAATCAAATGCGAGTATCTCAAATTGTCCCGCCTACTCTTCATGTATTGGCTACCCACTGTGCTATCTGCCGTTACACTCTTTAATGGACCCAGGAAATGAAGCAAGCTTCATCTAAATCTCAGACATAGAAAGTTGAAAGACCGAGACATATTGCACAGGTACATTATCTATAAAGCGTGTGTGCCTATTTTTTAAAAGCTACATTTTACGTGTTTCAATTGTGTCAAAAATTGTCGCTGACTGAAGTGTTGTCGCACAATGGCTGCGCTCGCAAGCAGTGTCATTTATACTACTGCCGGTCTTGTCTTTTTCTTTAACGTTGATGTTTTTTGTGCGTGTGCACACCCAGGAGTCACTGGACGAGGTGACCATCAAAGACACGCTAGAGGGTGACAACATGTACACGTGCTCACACTGCGGCAAGAAGGTCCGCGCAGAGAAAAGGTCAGTGGGCTCGCTTCAAATAGGATATTAAGGATTGTTTTTGACAAATATCTGTTTAGCATGTGTGGGAAATTTTTCATCAAATTAGGGGCAGAGCTTGGGCTTTTTTCATATTCGCCCGGTTGTGATGTCACCAGCTGTACAAATTGAGAATTTGTGTGTGACGCAGGGCTTGTTTCAAGAAGCTGCCCGGCATCTTGAGCTTCAACACCATGCGCTACACCTTCAACATGGTCACTATGATGAAGGAGAAGGTCAACACGCACTTCTCCTTCCCGCTGCGCCTCGACATGACTCCCTACACCGAACACATCCTCATGGCCAAAGGAGAGCGCAAAGAGGGTGCGTGCGTGTCATTAGGATATCAGATGTTATCATTTATTTCATGTTTCTAAAGCACAGGTGTCAAACTCATCTTTTCCCAGGCCACATTTTAGTAATTTTATACCCCTTACGGGCATCATGACTACAAACTAAGGCTGTAACGATACGCGTATCAAAACAAATCGCGGTACTCAGTCACGATCCTGTCTTGTGGTGTGAGACGATAGAATCGTCGCATCGCCGAGTCAAAGCCAAATGTTTGCATTTGCTGATAACCTGCCTTGAGACGAACAGAGGCATCGACAATGACCTGTGAAATTGAAACAACGTTATGTGCTGTACCCCAACGAAGGGATAAAACAACTGGCAGGCAAAGAGTGAAGGAGTGAGTATCTTTTGTAATGCATACAAATGCATCAAAACATGTAACAAATAAATGTTACAATTAGATTATTTCACAATAAACATAAAATGAGAGTTGTGCATAAAAAAAACAAAGTTAATACACTCATGTGAAGCTGTCACAACATGAGGAGAGAATGAAGAGGCCGCTGGGATAAACATATAGTAGAGGTCCCTTTTAGTCAATTGGATGCCAGGTAATAGCCAATGGCAGAGCAGCTATAAGTATTTTACGGTCAGTAAACTCTGGGAGCTGCAAGTACCAGCCATACTGTATTTTTGCTTTTCGCATCCTGAAATTTCTTTTTTAACCAGAGGCAATATTTACCTGTTGAGGCATGTCTAAACATGAAAATTCTGTATGTAGAGACGTTCATATGTAGAGGTCCCACTGCATTATAATTCATTCATTTCTTAAAGTGATTTGTTCCACAAAATGTTAGTATTAATGTAATTTAGGTAAAATATTTTTCACATTTGGGAAAATCTTTATCGAAATGTTAGAAGAATCGTGTCGTGAAATTTTGTATCGTTACACTTATAGCCCTACTGCAAACCCATATAAATGTGATCGCCAAATGGATATTTGGTTTTGAAATCAGAAGTATTACAACAAAAAATCTCGAGGTTGTTAAACGTTGACCAGCTGCAGTTTTCAGGTCCCTAAAAAGTTTAAAATTCAATAATCTTGGTAAAGTGTCTCAAAAAGGAATTGAATTTCATGTTAAGTCTTAAGCGGATTGAGGAGGCCAACGAGAGGAAACGGGCCAAGTATCAGGAACTAGTGGAGGAGTGCAGGGGAAGGGGCTGGAGGACTTTCTATGAGCCCATAGAAGTCGGCTGTCGAGGCTTCGCAGGACGCTCCCTCTGTAAAGTCCTTGACCGGCTGGGAATCACAGGGGTGGCCAAGAAAAGGGCCATTCAGTCTGCAAGTGAAGCTGCAGAGAAAGCCACAAGGTGGTTGTGGTTGAAGAGGGCAGATCCGTGGGTTGCTACTGGGACACAAGCCGGGACTTGATCCACCCCGGCTGGGTCACTAGGACGAGGGTGTCTGATGTTGCGAGACCCGAAACACTCAATGAATCCTAGATACATCACTGATGATGTGTCCCAGTGCATCCAGGAGATGTATCTTTCAAGTTAAAGTGCCTGTGACACATAAAAAGCATGTTTATATCTTAATACACGCGGTATTTTATGCTTCTGAATGAAATGGACCGCTTGGATGTGTGTGGAAGCGATCGCTATATATATTTAGTTTTTTTAATCCCGCGCCATGAAAATGAGTGAATTCCGACAACATTCTCGAGTTTAGAAAGAGGGCGCTGTGACGTGTACAGAGGAAGGAGTCCTCTTCACTATACAGCCGTACTGTTGTATGAGAAGGACTAAGGATTCAGCTGATTTTGCGGATTAATATGTTTATTTTTCGCATCACGCCAGCCAAACGGCTGCAAAAAAATCTTGCTGTAGGAGGGAGAGGCGTGTGCGCCATTTTGGGGTTTCAAAAGGTTCCCATTCACTGGTGGATATTTGCCAAAACAAACCCTACTACTGTGGGACCATGGGACTTACGAGGAAGTGAGTAAACATCGTGTTTTGTATTGTGTCAGATACTGGGATCATTTTAATATGTAGGTGGCTTGCATTTTGTGACATGCTCCTTGTCCCCTCGGCCGACAACCGGTGGCTTGTCACACATCCCCATGCCGGGAGAGCACTACTAGTATACTCGGCTTATTCCCCTCTTCATTCAAGTGCCCAGAGTTCTGTCAAATTTTCCAACTGATCATAAATCGCAACTTTGAGTTAAAAATAGCCGTGAATACAGGGATTACAAAGTAAACAGTACAAACTTTCTTTAAATAAAGGACTACTACGTTTGATCATGGATTAGCATGTCATTGTCCAGCTGCTTCCCCGGCGAGCTCCCCTGTCCTAGTAGCTAGGAACTAGCTGTAAATTGCTTTCCGCCGGGCGGGTTGCCGATCGGCGAAGACAATCGACAACCCAGTCGTCATGTGAAATTATCCGGGCTAGTTGTGTGTGATTTTCCACTTCGAAGACTTTGAAACATCACTCGGTTCAGGTTAGCATGTCTGCTCGCTGTCATGCCTCTTGGTTTGTTTACATTCTCCGAAGCTGGGGAAGGGAAATGACATAAGCCCGAATTAGGTGGCATAAAATATCGTTTGAGAGGTGCGAAAGTGTGTAATTATATTTTTGTGTTCATGTGTTTTTTTTCTACTGTATTGCTTTGTAAGGTGAGCCCAAGGCATCGGAGAGTTCTGAATATGACCTAATCGGCGTGACGGTGCACACGGGCACTGCGGATGGAGGCCATTACTACAGCTTCATACGAGACATAGTCAACCCTCACGCATACAAGAATAACAAGTGGTGAGCAGAGAGCTGCACACCCACGCACACAGACACACACACACAAACTCGCAACAGTTTCAAAATGGCATCTGTGCAGGTACTTGTTTAATGACGCTGAGGTGAAGCCTTTCGATTCGGCACAGCTGGCATCCGAGTGCTTCGGCGGAGAAATGACGGTAAGACCAACATGCCACAATGTTACGGCCATGTTAGAGGTGTTCGCTTCACAGTAATGGGCTAGCCTGCAAGATAATGCATTCATTGAGCGCTTTCGCATTGTACCGACCACCTTTTTTTTGTGTGTGTGTGTGTCCTCTAGACCAAAACGTACGACTCTGTTACTGACAAGTTCATGGACTTCTCCTTCGAGAAGGTAAACACCAATCCATTCAAATGCATTCGAGGTTTTTATGCTATATGCCACTTTGAAGAGGACGTGTTCCGTGTTTTGTTTTTGTTAGACACACAGTGCCTACATGTTGTTCTACAAGCGCGTGGAGCTTCAGGAGGACAACGCCAAGGATTTCACCTTTGATGTTTCTCCAGATCTGTTAGAGGTACGTCTCACAAGCGCTCTCAAGACATATTTACCCATCTTACTAAGTGGATCTTTTAACATGTTTGTGTGTCTTGAAGTGGATCTGGCACGACAACATGCAGTTCCTCCAGGACAAGAACATATTCGAACACACCTACTTTGGGTCAGTCTCACCAGCAGCACAGCGACATTTGCTTTTGCATGTATCAAAATGTTACTAGATGTTTCTGCACTGCAGGTTCATGTGGCATTTATGCAGTAGCATCCCCAGCACGCTTCCTGACCCCAAAGCCATCTCCCTCATGACAGCCAAGGTAACCCGCTTCGTTCACTCTTCCTTCATGTTAATTTAAAACATGCAAGTAGTTTGTTTGACATCAAAAGTCTTTTTCACTGATCTTTTTCCATTTAATTTTGTAGCTCAGTACATCATTCGTCCTGGAGACCTTTATTCATTCTAAGGAAAAGGTGAGGTTATTGAATGTTCATTGTTGCATATTCTTTGTAAACGTGAAGTTAAGTACTGTAGCATTTTCCTCAATTTTAAGTACAGTGGTACCTCTACTTACGAAATTAATTGGTTCTGGAAGAAGTTTCTAAACCTGAAAATTCTGTAAGTAGAGACGCATTTTCCATGTAAATGCCTCAATCCGTTACAAGCCCCCCAAAATTCTGATATAAATCTTTCATAAAGCATAAAAATGCATGTAACAAATACATGTTACAAGTAGATTATTGCGCAGTAAACATAAAATCTGAGTTGTGCATCATGCATTAAACCAAGAATAGCGTAAAGAATAAAGTTAAAGTTGTCGGAAAACGAGGGGCGAATGAAGAGACTCTGGGAAATACACATACAGTAGTGATCCCTCTCGGACCAACCGGATGCCAGAAATGCTAGGCATTAGGTATTGGCAGAGCAAGTATAGGTATGTTACGTTCAATAAAGTCTGGAAGCTGCGAATACCAGCAGTACTGTATTTTTGCCTTTTGTATCCTGAAATTTCTCTCTTAACAAGAGGTAATATTTTCATGTTGAGGCGTGTCTTAACCTGAAAATTCTGTATGTAGAAACATTCTTAAGTTGATGTTCCACTGTATAATTATGTTGCATTAATTTGTTCCAGACCCTCAATGTTACATCCTGTATATTAAAACAGAAAAAAATAGCACTAAAAATTACTAAACAAATACATTTAAATGTCGGACTTAATCTATGAATTCCTAATTTTCCATTGTTAACTCCCAATTCCAACTTTTTAAGTACAATTATTAATGTTTTAAAACACATATGCATAAGTTATGAAAATTGCCGTATGGTTAACTTGTACTGGTATAGCAAGTATGTAATTACAATGATTCATATATATTCACATGTTTCAAAAGTGAGAGAGTTGAGTGGGCCCTTTGTGCCAAATACCAGAGCATTAGAGTATGGTGTGCAACAGTAAGACATTTGGGACAATTTATGCTACCTATTTCAAAAGTAAACTGTATGTTGTGTGTGTCATCAGCCCACCATGCTGCAGTGGATTGAACTCCTCACCAAACAGTTCAACAATAGCCAGGCGGCCTGCGAGGTGCGTATGCATGCACACATTCACAGTTGTGAACACCTCCCTGATGACCTATTGCTCTCCTGGCAGTGGTTTTTGGACAGAATGGCAGATGACAACTGGTGGCCCATGCAAATCCTCATCAAGTGCCCCAATCAGATTGTCAGACAGGTATTTTTTGTTGTTGTTATTGTCGTTGTTGTTGACAACACATCTGCTTAGAGCTGCCTTGTTGTCAGATGTTTCAGAGGTTGTGCATCCACGTCATTCAAAGGCTACGCCCAGTCCAGGCTCACCTATACCTACAGCCCGGCATGGAAGACGGGTGCGTTCCATTTTTCACTACTGTAACGCAGACTGTCCACGGATGGTTATTGGGTGTTAGTTCCTGAGCTAACCAGGTGGACCATGTCCATAAGCAGTGCTTCTCAAACAGAAAGGCGAGAAACTGTAGCAAAATTCTGGTGTGCAAAATTACAATAAGACCTACATAATTATGGGGATCGTAGCACCAATATAATTTATCAAAATAAACCATTTACTGTTTCTCTTTAGCTTAGATTGGGGTCGTTTTAGCACCACAAATATGACATTCCCAGATTTGTCTTTCACAGAATAAAACAAATCATACGAATTAAATCTTAAATTCTTAAGTAAAAAAGGTTTTGTTTTGTTGTTTTTTTTAAAGACCATACGCCTGTTTTTTTTTTTTTTAACTCTTAAAGGCCTGCAACATGAAGCAATTGTCAGCAAATCCAAAAATTTGAAAAATAAGGTCTTAATTGAACTTTTTATCAAATTTGTGAAAAAAAATAAATAAATAAATCAAAATGAATGTTTAATAAGCACTCTTAATATCTATAACATTAGCTAAATCCTGTTTTTTTTCCCTCATGGAACCTGCAGATGAATGTGTTGACTTGCAGACATCTTTTTTTTTTTCAAAATTCTGAACTAGTCACAAAATCATGAAATTCTAAGTGTATCAAATTTGACACATCAGCAAAATAAAGCGTTTTAAAGTGTTAAGGCATCGTTTCCAAACTAAAAGGATTCATATTACTCCAATAAAATCTTATATTGAAATGAAATTTAAAACATGACTTTCTACAAACTTTTTTCCCAGTGACAAAAGACTGAGATGACGAAGTGATGGCTGCACATTTTACACTTGATTCATACATCCACTTATACTTGTAGAGCCGACGTCATAGATCTTGTCAGTTCCAAGTGTACTCCTTCTCCTGCTGACCAGATTATTTCTTAGTCTGAGACCTGTGATCTGGATTTAGTTTGACTCAAAAGACCTGGAGACAAAATCAATTTTGACTTGCAGATTGTAGACCTGATCAGTTTTGACTGACAAACCACACCAAGTCTGACTTGGAGACCTCTTGACCAGATTAGTTTTGACTAGTGTTGCACCGATACCATTTTTTGGCCCCGATACCGATGCCTGGCTGTGTAGTATCGGCCGATACCGATACTATTCTGATACCACTCCATTTGGGGAAAAACAATAAATAAATTTATATATATATATATAATATATTTAAATATTTATAAAGAGGGGTGCAGGAGCAGAAACTGCTTTTTCAGCCTTGTCTGCGTTTTCCGCCATATGCATACTGTTTATATGAAGAGCCATACTTGGATGTGAAATCACTGCAATCTTGTCTTTGTCAGGCTGCTTGCCTTTGTGAAACAGGAAAAAGGCGAATAAAAAGTGAATCCAGTACTTTTTATTGCATACCTGGTATCGGTGACAAATAATGATAATAATTTAATATAATTGATCACAGCATCCAGTCTCTATCAGCCTCCCTCTCTGTGCAACCAGCAGCAACATAACAATTCCATCTTTATAGCAAAGCGCAAATGCAAGCAGCGCACGAGTGAGTATCCGATGCGCACAACTTGGCCGCTTAGCCTACTTCTACAGCACTTTTGAATTGACTTGCCACCTGTCCCTTGAAATAGGGAATTGTTCCGAATTGGGAATTAAAAGTTGCGTTCCGTATTGAACCAATACGAAATATATATAAATACAGTCCCTGTCGCCTGTACCGCTTTGGGCGCGTTGGGGGCGTCACTTATTTCGATTTCTGCAAGGTGGCAACACTACTTTTGAAACAGTTCTCAAATTACTGTGGCATTTCTTTCAGTAAAAGACAATGCTTGGCATGCAAAGTGATAACGTCTCATCACACAACACAGCGTGTAATGAGTGTCAGAATAAAGAAGGCTGCATTCAAGTGATACCAGTAAATGGTATCGGCGCCCTGTTTGTTGGGACTCGCCGATACCACCATTTTAGTGCCGTATTGGCCCCCCCGCCGATACAGGTATCTGTATTGATGCAACATTAGTTTTGACCTTTATTTTCTTTAGATCACATCACTTTTGACTCGAAGACCAGAAGAACTGTTTTGATTTAGAGACCTCCAGATTGGATCTGTTTTGACGTTTACTTCTGTAGACCTGTTGACATTCGACTTTAAGACTTGATGGGTTTAACCTATAGACAAGATCACTGATCACTTTTGACCAGTTTTAACTAAAGGACCACATAGATTTTAATTTGAAGACGTCGACACAGTATCAGTTTTCCTTTTTAGTAACTTGTTCAGGTTTGCCTTAAAGACTTGATTAATTTGACCTCTAGACAAGATCATCGATCACTTTTGAGCCATAGACTCAACTGTTGACTCTGGCAGCCTTTGTGACCTTGATGTTGTCCCTCCCGCAGGTCTGATGACATGGACGGGTCAGTGGAGGACATTGGCAGCCGCTCTTGCGTGACCCGCTTCGTGAAGACGCTGCTATCAATTATGGAGCACGGAGTCAAGCCTCACAGCAAACACCTCACTGAGTACTTTGCCTTCCTCTACGAGTTTGCAAAGATGGGAGAGGAAGAGGTAGGTCGGAAGGAAGGACGGTCTGGAGACTAGCAGCTGCGAAAAATTTATGTGTTGTCTTTTCCCCCTTTCCAGAGTCAATTCCTCCTGTCGCTGCAAGCCATCTCCATTATGGTGCACTTCTACATGGGAACCAAAGGACCAGAGAATGTGAGTTGAAGACACGTATGCCAATGGTAACTAAACACAAAAGGTAAGGTTACTTTTAATTTTTCGGGCGTTTGGATTTCCTCCTCAGCCACAAGTGGAGGTTCTTTCAGAGGAGGAGGGAGAGGAAGAAGACGAGGAGGAGGACATCCTCTCCCTGGCTGAGGAGAAATATCGTCCGGCCGCTCTGGAGAAGATGATCGCTCTCATCGCCCTCCTGGTGGAGCAGTCGCGCTCAGAAAGGTACATGTTGAGATGATTTTGGTCTATTTGTTTTTACATATTATTTTCTCCATTCTTAGAGGTCTAAATAATTTGGATTTGTATTCTTAAATACTTTGAGCAACCCTCTGTCACATGAAGGTAATTTCTACTAAGTGTTGTCCTTTTAACCAACCATGGTATGTGCACAGACACCTGACACTGTCGCAGAGTGACATGGCGGCACTGACGGGCGGCAAAGGTTTCCCGTTCCTCTTCCAGCACATCCGAGACGGCATCAACATCCGGCAGACATGCAACCTCATCTTCAGCCTCTGTCGCTACAACAATCGCCTGGCCGAGCACGTACGTTGTTTTTTGCACGTTTTTTTGGACTTTTTCTGTGTCTTATGTGTGCGTTTCTGTGTGTAGATTGTGTCCATGCTGTTCACCTCCATTGCCAAGCTGACACCCGAGGTAAGTCTTTTTGGTCATGTGGACACACCACATTATATTGATATGCTAACTTCCTTAGCGTTAGTAGTTGACTTCTTACTTAATTGACATTGTAGTATTTAAATCAATGTCAAATCACAACTCATCTTTCACTGAGGGAAAGCTCAAAGTGTGTCCACCTGTTAGTGCTTTGTGACAGTGGAGGGGCTCTGCGGCACACGCTGCTCTGTAAGGAAAGAAACCAGAGTGCCATAAGTCCAGTCTCCAAACACATGTAGCTATAATAATAATAATAACAATAAAAAATACTAGAAATAGAAGCTTAATTTTTCGCTAGACGTTTTTAACAAAGGAAGTGTTGCTGTGATGATTACGAAAGTCTCTGGTTTAACTCTGAGCAACGGAATGAAAATTGGAAAAAGCCTCCCGTAGATGTTAATACGACAAGATGACTGATTCGCTCATTTCGCTGTCATGGGCGGGATAAACACAGCCTTTAGCCAATGTCTCGTTTCGGTTCGCTGTAGTGGAAAAATGTACTCTCAACTCTGGAGACGCACCAGCGTCCACACTGTTTAATAGACTGTGAAGCTGCGCGAATGAAAGAAAAGCAAGCCGCATCGTAGGATTTTACCGCATATTTAGTCAATGACATGTACATACATCAGTATCCATTTGATCACTTATTTTTTTGACATTTTGGGGGAAGCTGAGCTTCTCTTGCAGTCTTAGAGCAATTGCCGCTGATCATAACATGTGTAATCTAAAATTGAATTGGTATGCAATGCATACTCCAACTGTGCTGCGCAAAAGAACATATCTCAACGTTAAATTTTAAGTCTAACTTGATCAAATTTAAAAAATTTTACTGAACAATGTATTCTTTCAATGAATAGGAACTGGATGCTGAGTTTGGTACTTATGCACCAACAGATTTGAAAATAAATAAAAAGCTTTTCATTTTTTATATTTGTTTAATAAGAATCGCTTTGCCTTAGTTGAGTGAAAATATAACTTTTTTTTTTTTTTCAATCTTTTTTTTTTTTTTTTTTTTGTTTCTTCAGGCTGCTAATCCTTTCTTCAAGCTGCTTACCATGCTGATGGAATTCGCGGGTGGCCCCCCGGGGATGCCCTCTTTTGCCTCTTACATCCTGCAGAGGATCTGGGAGGTAAATGCCAGATACAAACTCCAAGCAGTCTAAACATCAAATTCAATTCCCATCGCAACAATATTTAGACAAACACATCCAGGTATTAAGTGCTCTCCATTTACAATTTACCATTTAATAATATTTAATCAACCAACCCGCAGTAGGGCAGCTTGACTCAGGTGCTAGAGTGGTTCTCAGCCTTTTGTGAGGATGTCTAAGTTTTTGGGAGCAAGATACTAAATTACCAACTGATCCTGGAAATTTGGGATAATAATCAAATTGAATCGAATGGAAGTCCTTTGTCCTTGTGGCTTCCTCACCACTACTCATACACTTCCTGCCCTGTCATACCCTGATCTCTCCTGTGTTCCCTCTCCTTCCTTTCTTTCTCCTGTCTATTTCCTTGACAAAACACACAATATAAATACTATATAATAATAATATAAAATAATAAATATAAACTACTATAGGATTATGGCAAACTCCCTAGTGGCACATTGAAACTGTTCCACCATATAAAGGATATACCATTCTGCATTTGATTCCATTCAAGACAGGTAAAGTATAGAAACTGGGTTTAAAAACTTGTAGACTAAACATATTTGGAAATGACATGTTGCCGGAGGTTTTTATTTTTAATTTTACTTTTTTGTCTCCTCAGGTTATCGAGTACAGCCCTTCTCAGTGTCTGGACTGGTTGGCGGTGCAGACTCCTCGGAACAAGCTAGCCCACAGCTGGGTTCTGCAGAACATGGAGAACTGGGTGGAGCGCTTCCTTCTGGCGCATAACTACCCTCGCGTGCGCACCTGTACGTAAGCCTTCCTGCAATATATGGCCTTTAAATACAAGCTCAAAAGAAAATTTCAATTTGATCTTTTTTTTCCACACACTGTTCTTAGCGGCGGCCTACCTTCTGGTGTCGTTGATCCCCAGCAACTCCTTCCGTCAGATGTTCCGTTCCACGCGCTCGCTGCACCTGCCCACCCGCGAGCTGCCGCTGTCGCCTGACACCACAGCGGTGCTGCACCAGGTCTACAACCTCTTGCTGGGCCTGCTGGGCCGGGCCAAGCTCTACGTAGATGCCAGTGTACACGGCACAACCAAGCTGGTGCAATACTTCAGCTTCATGACCTACTGCCTCATCTCGAAGACTGAGAAGCTCATGTTCTCTCTCTACTTCATGGACCTGTGGAACCTCTTCCAGGTACACTCCCATGCAAGGCTGAAACTCTCCTTTATCAATATGAATTATCTGCCAATTGCATCCCTTGAATTTAGGATGTCCCAGGTTAAAAAGATAGGGATTTTAAAATGTATTCATTTTTGTTTTAAGGATTAACTCATTGTCTGCCATTGCTGGCAATAGATGCCCAAACTAATTAGACTGGGGAGCTGGATGTCTATCGCTGCAGCGAAACAAGATCACTCGATGCCAGCCTTCCCATTTCAAATCAAATTAACGTCTATCGCTGTCAGTGTTCAGGGAATAAGGTATGGGCTGCAAGCAATAAAACAATTCAGAGGTATAACAATTAGGGATGTCCCCGATCTAATCATGTGATCAGAAATCTGGTTTCAGCACGTCACTTTCAGAAGATCGGAATTAGGTGCAAAAGATATTATTTAAGGGCTAGAAAGCAACAAACTAAGATGTACAATGAAATCGTCAAAATAAAAAAAATGTATGTTTCTTACTACACAACATTTTTAGAAGATCAGAATTGGGAAATTTAAAGATTTCTTTTTTTCCATTCAATAAACTTAATTCAATAAACTTTATTTAACCCTTGGGAGAGTTCCGTCAGGGAACTTAGTTTCCAGTGCCCAAAACAACACAGCAGCAAAGATAAAAAGTATAAGGTGCAGGATAGTAAAAAAGTGCTAGAGTAAAAGGGATTAAAAACATGAAATTAAATTTGAAAATGAAATACAAATACAAATGCTACTAATTAAGACGAATAATAAAAGGAATAATAACACCAGACGGACACTAGCAGAAGGACCAAGTTAGAGATGCTAAAGTGCTAATAGTGCAGTATTGTCCCTCGCCCTCCCACCTAAAGTGGAGTGGAGTGGAGTGGACAAAGGAGTCTCTCAGTCCGTTAGTTCTGCACCTTGGGAGGAGCAGCCTATTGCTGAACGAGTTCCTCTGTGTACGGATGACAGCGTGTAGAGGGTGACTGGCATTGTTCATGATAGCCAGGAGTTTTCTCATTGATCTCCTCTCTACCACTGACACCAGAGTGTCCAGGGTCATGCCGACCACAGAGCCCGCGCGCCTGAACAGTTTGTCCAACCTGTTGTCCCTCTTAGCGATGCTACCACCTCAGCACACCACGGCAAAAAACAATACACTGGCCACCACACGCTGATCAAATATCTGCAGCAATTTCTTACAAATGTTAAAAGATTGCAGTCTCCTTAAAAAGTAGTCTGCCCTGGCCCCTCTTGTACAATTTATATATATTGTGAGACCAGTCCAGCTTTTAATGGCTAAAAAGCAACTAAATAATGGAGATGGATAAGGATATTGTCGAAAGAAACAAAAAAAATGTTTTTTAATGGACGAATAAATTGCCTAGGTATCGGATCGGCAGATTGAAATCGGATGCTAAAAAATGTAGTGCTGCAACGATTAATCAATTAACTCGAGTAATTTGATTAGAAAAAAGTTTCAAATCAAATTTGGCTGCTTCGAGAATTTAATTCAAGTGACGTAACCTAAAAGGTTTATGCATTCGTTTAGTTTAGAAGTATATTCAGCAGTTTTTTGTGGGAATGTAGGTTAGAACGATTTGTCAAGAGCATTGTAAAAAAAAATTTTTTTTTTTAAATTGGCATTTTATAGCATTTAAGCTTGCTGACTTTTGCTACGCAAGTTAGAGGTTAGATTTTGTGCCCGAACCCGACCCGATCGGGCCCACAATTTAAGCATTCACGTTCGGGTCAGGTCGGGTCGGGCCGCCATGCCGGACTAATAAATTATTTAAAAAAAAAAAAAAAAAAAAAAAAATGGAGAGCATGCTCTCTGTATTGCGCTTTTGCTTGTGCGTGTGCACGAACACCGTGGCGCCGGCCGCTTTTTCTTCTTGTCCTCCCGCTGCACGGCCGAGGCGCCGCCCTCTCCTGTTCCCTCTCCTTGTCAGAGAGGCGCGTCCATGTGAGAACAATATCCCACACACTCAGAAATATGTTTAACAAACTTTCCCAGCGTTATTTCGTTGTGTGAATGCTTTGATAATTCTCAAAAAAATATGTAGATTATTTAAACATTAAGAAAACTTGCGTTTTTTTCTGCCAACTCGAAGAAATGAAAATAAATTGCTGCTGCTGCGTTTTTTCCGCGTCACTCAAAAAAAAAAAAAAAAAAAAAAAAAATCGGGTTTTTCGGGCTCGGGCCTGCAAATCTAGTTAAATGATCGAGCTCGGGCCGGGTCGGGCCTCAATACCAGCGGGCCGTGTCGGGTCGGGCTGGATTTTTTAGGCCCGAACTAGGCTCTAATGCAAGTTAGCATTTTATTTTGTATTCGCAATTTTAGCAAGCCAAAAAAAGTGTGATTGCAGGCATAAACACTTGTTTCTTTGTTTTACATTTCCTAAAATTTATTTTGCAACAAATTAAAAGTTCTTTATCCGATTACTCAATATTTTGAATTCACTAATTGATAGATTAATTGATTACCTAAATAATCGATAGCCACAGCCCTAATAATATGTGATTGGGATACCTCTAGTCAGGACACATAATTGCACTAATATAAACTGTGTTTTATAGTATTTTGCATGTGGATTATTTAACATTTTAATAGGCGGGATTTTAAAATGCATGAATGCAAAATCGCACTACTATTTGCAAGAATCTGCCCGGAGCGGCTGACCTGCATGGTCTTCAAACCTATTGGGAAACTGAGTGTTGGATTTTTCGACGAATGGCCTCATAATTGATAGAAATGTGATAAGTCTCAATTCGTTGTTCTCATTTTAATGGAAACCAATCGCTCATCATGTACATGTCTGGTTTGGTGATGTCACATCGCTTTCAATTACCTTCCGATCTAAATATTTACTTTGCAAGTAGACCTAAATGTTTTACTTGCGCTCCTAAAATTTTAGATTTGGAGCGACTGTGCTCCTTGTAAAATATACCAGGCTGGAGCCCTGCCTTTAAGATTCGGTTCTGGGCAGAACATGTACTGTGCTCTGTTGTTGTTGTGGTTGACGCGACTGTCTTCCGGCAGCCCAAACTGTCAGAGCCGGCCATCGCCACCAACCACAACAAGCAGGCACTGCTTTCCTTCTGGTACAACGTGTGCGTGGACTGCAGCGAGAACGTGCGGCTGGTGGTGCAGAACCCAGCCGTCACAAAGAACATCGCCTTCAATTACATCCTGGCCGACCACGATGACCAGGAGGTGGTCCTGTTCAACCGCAGCATGCTACCCGCATACTATGGCATCCTGCGCATGTGCTGCGACCAATCGCCCGCCTTCACGCGCCAGCTGGCTTCGCACCAGAACATCCAGTGGGCCTTCAAGAATCTGACGCCGCACGCCAGCCAGTATCCAAGGGTACGTTTGCTTTGAATCCATTCATGTCGACGTAAAGGAACGTCAACGGTGCTGTCATTGCCCTCCGCAGGCAGTGGAGGAACTCTTCAACCTGATGCAGTTGTTCGTGGCGCAGAGAGCCGACATGCGAGAAGAGGAAGTGGAGGACGTCAAGCAGTTCAAGAAAACCACCATCAGCTGCTACCTGAGATGTCTGGATGGACGATCGTGCTGGACCACCCTCATCAGGTCGCCTGCGTTAACACCCACGTGTTTGCCTTGTATTTAGTCTAACAAATTTATCATTTAGATATTTTGCATCATCGTATGTCTCATACTGGGCTCTGACTCTGAGTAAAAAAACACATTTGATCAGCCGTTTATCTACTACAGAAGATAGTCTCCGATTTGATTTCGACTTTACGAGGCCGGAGTCTCGTCCACCATTTTGTCTCCAATTTTTTTTTTTTGTCGTCGTCGCGTAAACAGTACCTTATTGTACCTCACAGTATCTTATTTTTTACTTTATTGAAATCAAATGAAATGTTTATTGTCATCATCATCGGTATCATTGACGATTACAAAATGTGATATGATTAGCCCAAAGAAAGAAAGAACCGAAGAAAGACAGGGGCAGACGGGAGAAGCATATGCTTATCAATACCCGTCCCCCTACAGCCAAGGACGCACAATCAAACATGGTAGGGTTGCATACATCACATTACATGAGCTTTTCTTTTTTCTTTTTTTTCTTTTTCACATGAATTATCTTCCCAAAAGTTATTAATTGCCATGGCACTTAAGCAGTGTTGTCGATTAGTGTGAGTTCATTGATTAGGGTGATTGTCAAGTTTGTGTAGGGAGGGATAGCCGAGGGAGTCATGGAGGCCCACATCCGCTGCAATCCGCTCAGGTGGGTTAATCGTCATCCGCCCTGGCTCTGTTCCCACGAGCAAGCCTTTCTTGATCCCAGATCTCCGCAATGATTTTCGTCACCATTTGAGCGGTGGCATCACTAAACGCTGCATATTCCTTCTTCACCTGGGACAATTCATCACAGGCCTTGTTGACAGCGATGTTATGAGCACTCTCCATTGCCTCTTTGTGTTGCCGCATCACTCTCACCAAGAATCGGTGTATCCAGACGGCACCAATAAGCAGCGGGAGGGCGAGCGCCATCAGTGAGCCGAAGATAAAGAGGTCTTCCACGTCCTCAATCTGGAGAGGCGTCAAGCATATGGGCTTCCATTTTCCCCAGGCATCCTCCGCTTATCCAGACGTGAAGGTGTTGGCCGGACATGGCCGTTGGCTTGGTGTAGGTCGCATTGTTGAAAAAATTCTGTCCAGTGAACTTGGCGTCCAGTCAAGCAGCTCCATTGTACGGTTGTTGAGATCACACAGCAGGCACGTGCATGAGCAAATTAGTGATCTGAGTTTACTACAGGGCATATTTTCAGGGCGTACAAAGTTATGGCTTTGTCCCTGACATTCCATCATCTATTTGTTGTGGGAACATTTTGTTGTGGCTGTGTGTGTGTGGCAATAGTGTTATGTGTTATTATAACTGGTGTTCAAATAGCGACTCAAAATGCTTTCCCTATAAGTAGTTTTGAAGTAACCAAATGATTCTATGCTCGTAAGTGCTGGGTCACTGGTATTCCATAGGCATGCGCCTATGTTTGTAACCGAAAATGAGTTTCAAGGTTGTTCTGACATTCCGATAAGAAAACAATCTGGTTCCTCTCAGGTCGTAATTGGATTCCCTCAGTTGGAATCGAACTTGTAGGTTAGACTTAAGACAGTTTGAGTGGGCCTTAATATACTTCCTTCACTTCCGACAATTTGTAAAGCTGTAACACACATGTGTACGCTTATGTACAAAACGACTCACATTTTAACAGTAAAACACTTGACACAAAACAATTGGTGTTCAAACGTCCATCTAGTCTGATCAGTATGTAAATTTAGTGTACTAAATTAGCCTAATTTGCCTAACAAAAGTCCCCTATCTTATCCGGTAACGTATTCATAATTCTCATAGCAAATCGCTCACACTTAACTCCACAAACTGTAGCTCTAAACGTAATTACAAATGCATACACAAACATGTGTATATTAGCTGAAACAACTTACATCCTTATGTGGGCCAAACCAGAGCTGTCCTTTATCCATGTCAGACGAGTCTGCTCCTCAGTCATACAAGGAGAGTTGCGCAGAAATTCGGGTTACGTTGCCAGCCTAGGTATGGAACTCGTTCGTAACCCAGGGACTACCTGTATTTTTTTACTTTTCAGTCGATAAAGCTGACCAAAATACCTTTTCATTTCCATCAAAGTTTTAAATTAGAAGTGCAAAACACATACAAATTAAATCTGATTTAGTCGTTTGGTTGGTCAGAAAAATCCATCAAAATTTTGATGTTTTTCGAAGTTATGTCCTTCATCGAAAAGGACAAAAGATAGCAGTGGCCACTGCAGTTTTCATTGTTGTAGCTCTGACACCTATTTTAGAACAAATTTTTGGTTGTGGAATCCACAACTGGAACAACATAATAAATAGGTAAAGTGTGGAGATTAGTTAAAAACAACTTTGAGCGTGGTATTTAATGTATGTGTACCTTGTGTTTTATTGTTTAGTATGTTGTGTTGTTTCAGTGCCTTCAGAGTCCTGTTGGAGAACGACGAGGACCGACTACTGGTGGTGTTCAACAGAGGACTCATCCTCATGACGGAGGTAGACGCCGTGTTGAGTTTGCGGATGTTGCGTCCCTTAATCGGGCTACTCACTTGACGAGCTTTGCCCGCAGTCCTTTAACACGCTACACATGATGTACCACGAGGCCACCGCCTGCCATGTAACCGGAGACCTGGTGGAGCTGCTTTCCATCTTCCTGTCTGTGCTCAAGGCCACAAGGCCCTACCTGCAACGCAAAGGTGGGCAAGCCGTTATCATCATGGGCAGCAGGCGATGATTTTCGTATATCGCAGGGGATGTCATTTACACTTGTTATAGCTTTGCGTTTTGGTTGTCCCACAGATGTGAAACAGGCTCTGATCCAGTGGCAGGAGAGGATCGACTTTGCCCACAAGCTGCTCACGCTGCTCAACTCGTATAGCCCACCCGAGCTACGCAATGCGTGCCTAGGTAAGCCCTCGACGACGTCTATTCGCGGGACAAAACTAACCGCTAGGCTTTTGTTTCCTTGCTTTCTGCAGACGTGCTGAAGGAACTCCTTCTGCTGAGCCCGCATGACTTCCTGCACACACTGGTGCCCTTCCTGCAACACAACCACTTCACATACCACCACAGCAACATACCCAGTGAGTCACGACCATCAACAGTTTAAAAATAAAAAACATGGTGACGTCACCCGTTGCGTTATCTGGCCTCTGTTAGTACCCTGCTTTTCACTGGTCAGGGCGCCATCATAAGAACAGCCGTTTTCCTCCGCTTTCAAGAAACCAATATTTAAGCGGTACACAGTCTCCACATGGGCCGGAACCCGATTCTGACTGTCTCCAGCACCAGAATGCGACATTATCTTAAAAACCTTAATCTTTCACAATTGCTAGTGACTAATAAATGAAAATGTTAATTGATACTTGATTAAAATCCAGTCAATTTTCTAATTGGTCACGAAATTCTCAGGAAAAATTCACATTTACAGTGCCTTGCAAAAGTATTCGGCCCCCTTGAACCTTGCAACCTTTCGCCACATTTCAGGCTTCAAACATAAAGATATAAAATTTAAATTTTTTGTCAAGAATCAACAACAAGTTGGACACAATCGTGAAGTGGAACAAAATTTATTGGATAATTTAAACTTTTTTAACAAATAAAAAACTGAAAAGTGGGGCGTGCAATATTATTCGGCCCCCTTGCATTAATACTTTGTAGCGCCACCTTTTGCTCCAGTTACAGCTGCAAGTCGCTTGGGGTATGTTTCTATCAGTTTTGCACATCGAGAGACTGACATTCTTGCCCATTCTTCCTTGCAAAACAGCTCGAGCTCAGTGAGGTTGGATGGAGAGTGTTTGTGAACAGCAGTCTTCAGCTCTTTCCACAGATTCTCGATTGGATTCAGGTCTGGACTTTGACTTGGCCATTCTAACACCTGGATACGTTTATTTTTGAACCATTCCATTGTAGATTTGGCATTATGTTTTGCATCATTGTCCTGTTGGAAGATAAATCTCCGTCCCAGTCTCAGGTCTTGTGCAGATACCAACAGGTTTTCTTCCAGAATGTTCCTGTATTTGGCTGCATCCATCTTCCCGTCAATTTTAACCATCTTCCCTGTCCCTGCTGAAGAAAAGCAGGCCCAAACCATGATGCTGCCACCACCATGTTTGACAGTGGGGATGGTGTGTTCAGGGTGATGAGCTGTGTTGCTTTTACGCCAAACATATCGTTTTGCATTGTGGCCAAAAAGTTCAATTTTGGTTTCATCTGACCAGAGCACCTTCTTCCACATGTTTGGTGTGTCTCCCAGGTGGCTTGTGGCAAACTTTAAACGAGACTTTTTATGGATATCTTTGAGAAATGGCTTTCTTCTTGCCACTCTTCCATAAAGGCCAGATTTGTGCAGTGTACGACTGATTGTTGTCCTATGGACAGACTCTCCCACCTCAGCTGTAGATCTCTGCAGTTCATCCAGAGTGATCATGAGCCTCTTGGCTGCATCTCTGATCAGTTTTCTCCTTGTTTGAGAAGAAAGTTTGGAAGGACGGCTGGGTCTTGGTAGATTTGCAGTGGTCTGATGCTCCTTCCATTTCAATATGATGGCTTGCACAGTGCTCCTTGAGATGTTTAAAGCTTGGGAAATCTTTTTGTATCCAAATCCGGCTTTAAACTTCTCCACAACAGTATCTCGGACCTGCCTGGTGTGTTCCTTGGTTTTCATAATGCTCTCTGCACTTTAAACAGAACCCTGAGACTATCACAGAGCGGGTGCATTTATACGGAGACTTGATTACACACAGGTGGATTCTATTTATCATCATCGGTCATTTAGGACAACATTGGATCATTCAGAGATCCTCACTGAACTTCTGGAGTGAGTTTGCTGCACTGAAAGTAAAGGGGCCGAATAATATTGCACGCCCCACTTTTCAGTTTTTTATTTGTTAAAAAAGTTGAAATTATCCAATAAATATTGTTCCACTTCACGATTGTGTCCCACTTGTTGTTGATTCTTGACAAAAAAATTAAATTTCATATCTTTGTTTGAAGCCTGAAATGTGGCGAAAGGTTGCAAGATTCAAGGGGGCCGAATACTTTTGCAAGGCACTGTAAATGGGTAGGGCCCACACATTTCATCCTGCAAGTAAATTCAACTTATCAGGCTCACTAAATTAATTAAATTAATTCGGCTGAGTAACTTAAGAGAAATAAAGAATTTGAGTTAAGTCTATCAATCGCAAGTTTAAAAAAATAAAGATGCCTGTCAAAATATCTGCACGTTTTATTCTTCCATTACATTTCAGTGTTAGGAAGTTGTTTTTTCTCCAGGCAGTTTTAAACTAGCGGCAACCCATTCATTGTGTATGTGGAAGGGACTTGTCCGTGAAAGTGAGCGGTGGTGCTTTTTTAAAATCGTTTTTTTATAATATTCGTTTTAAAAATAACTTAAAGTGCTTACTTTCATCCTTGAATAACTAGAAAAGTAATAAATTTTTCAGAGAAGTACAATTCTTTACTTTTAGAAAGTAAGTTGAACAACACTGAAAATGACACCGCAACATACCCGCTTATTTTGCCATGCCTGTGCCCACAGTGTCACTGGGACCGTACCTGCCCTGCCGAGAGAACATGAAGCTGATGGGGGCCAAGAGCAACGTTCGCCCCCCAAGGCCTGAACTTAACATGTGTCTGCTGCCGTCCATGGTGGAAAGTGCTAAGGTCAGGAAGGGCCGCGACAAACTCCACCTTTCCCGTGTCGTGTCAACTCAGGGTTGTGTGTGTTTGTCATATAATGACATAATATCTGATTTATATGGGTTTCTTTTCAGCGTGTGTATATGTTTCCAAGGTGTGTTTTTAACTTTTTTCTCTGTGTGTACGCGACAGGGTAAAGACGAGGCATACGACCGTATGCTGCTGGACTACTTCTTGTCCTACCAGCAGTTCATTCACCTTCTGTGTCGCGTGGCCATCAACTGCGAGAAGTTCACAGACACGCTGGTCAAACTGAGTGCGTGCCACCCGTCTGCCGTCTTCTGAATGGCAGGAAATGGCGTGCAGCTCACCTCGCTTTGTCTTCTCAGGTGTGCTGATGGCGTACGAAGGACTTCCTCTGCATCTCGCCCTCTTCCCCAAACTGTGGACCGAATTGTGCCAGTCGCAGGTGCGAGCCGTTATGCACCACATCGCTCGGTCAAGCACCGCAGCACAGCCGGCTGAAACTCTGTAATTCTTGTTTTAGTCGCTTTTGTCCAAGACGTGCGTAAAGCTGCTTTGCGACGACGCGGCCTTCGGCGAGTACATCAAGTGCGTTCTAATGGACGAGAGGAGCTTCCTCAACAACAATGCCGCCTATGCCTTCCTTACTTGCTTCCTGCACAAGGTACACGCACACAACAGCCACCACCAAAGCGAGACCCAGTTTACATTCTAGCTAAAATTAGTGTTGCACCGATGCCTTTTTTCTGCTACCGATATCGATTCCGATATGTGGCTGTGTTGTATTTGCCCATGATTATACTGTGCCGATATCAAGTTTTGTGTTTTTAGGTGTACATTGCTTCAAACCGTTGTGAAACAGGAGAAAAAAAACTTATACCAACTTTTTGAGTGCACAATCAATGCCCAGAAGTGTGTAGAGTAACCGAATATTTTACTCAAGAGTAGCGTTACTTCAAAAGTTCAAAATATTACTGAAGTATCATCCAAATAATGTACTCAAGTACAAGTATTTGCTGAAAAGAATACGATGTTTGATTTTTTTTGTTTTTTGTTTAAACAATATTTTTTTCTCAGCACAAAGTTATCTATATGAACTTGTATTATTATACATTAAACGAGACTATAACCTACCACATTAAGCCAAAGAAATTAAATTTTTTTTAAAAATCATTGAATTCCGGCGAGAGGGAAAAAAATACAGAAATGAAGCATCATTTGTCCAAAGAGCATGAGTGCCCGCTAGTGGAGAAAACATAGTTCATATTATGTAACTGAAAGGATCATATTTCTGGGTTTCCGTGGTCAATCTGTGCCAAATAAAAACTGGGAGAGACGTTAAAATCCGTGCCTTCGAGTCATGTTGACTGCAGCGCTCCATGTCAAACACTTAATTTTTTACGGCGCTTTAAACAAGTGATTGAACAGGGCGGCGTGATTGTAGAACGGCAAGTTTGAGTCTGATTGGTATTATGTAGTCATGTGATTATTGTTGCGACATATCATTTGTGAAACTGATAGCCCCACTGTTTGCGTCTCTGGCAAAAAACCAAAACAAAGTAAAATCTAATAATGTCGTATAAAGAGGAATAATGTAATGGACGAATGTAGCCCAAAGTAGTGGAGTAAAAGTAGCGTTTGTACTTCGCAAATCTACTGAAGTAAAAAGTATATAACTACTCTTAAACGTACATTTTTCACAAAGAGTATAAAGTAAAAGTAAATGTAACGGAGTAACCCACCTCTGTCAATGCCATTATACCACATTAGTACGTTAGCTTGGCTCATGCGCTAATCACTTTTGCTAGGAGACTATCCTAGTTCACTAGCCTAGTTTTGATAACCGGTAATTCATATGCTAAATCAAGGGTGCTCAGTACGTCGACCAGCCAATTTCAATGCTGGTGTGGGTAGCTCGAGCCCCTACCCCCCACCCCCCCCCACCCCCCAAAATTTTTTTTTTGTTTATGTACATGGTTATTTATGGTTATGTTGTTTGTATGTTGTGTTGTGTGAGCAACATATGAGGTTATGCAGCACCCGTCTCTCTCTCATCTTCTTGCTCATGTTTTTCTGGATCTATAGTTTCCAGTTTAACGTTAACAGTAGAAAACACAAACAGAAAGACACTTCTAAGCAGCTTCCGACGCGGGTTTTGCAGGTTAGCAAGTTCACACATTAATGTCATGCTAACTCTAATGCAGGTCGGACTTTCAGTAGCAAAATCAGTGGCTTGTTACCTATAGAGGCGTGCGATTCTTAGATTATTCGCGATACGGCCTTGGAAGATTCGAGAACGATTCACAAACATCCAAATTCCGCTGATTGAATTATACCAGGTAAAGTGGAAATAAAACACAGTCAGCGCGGTCTTCAGGATGCAATGAGGAACGGACCGAGAGTAAATATGTTCAACTCATGCCGCTAGATAAAAAAAAAAAAAGATAATATCCGACTACAGCCGCCAGGCGCTACAAACAGCGCTCAGTTGCTAGTTGCTACAAACATACAGCAACATACGGCTATGGTAGATATCACATATATCTAGAACTAGATGTGAAATGACAGACGACGGCCGTGATGCGAAATGACACTTTCCCGTCCTAGTAAACAGGCGCCATCTTAAAGCAGTAGACTTCTCTAGAAGGCTCTGTTGTCGCGAACCTAATTACTTTTTATCTTTAAAAAAAAAAAAAAAAAAAAAAAAGGCAAAATTTTGACTTGAATCTATCTTTAAATGATGAAAGTTTTAAAACTTTCACGTGGAAAGTAGACAAGGGAAATTATGGAATAACGGGAGCAATTTTAAAACCTTTAATGGTTGATTCACAACATTAAATTAATTGAATGTAGTTTAAAGCTGCCGATACAGAATGGGGACTTGCGTATTTTATTTACTGTTTTTAACGGTTAACTTGATACTGAAATAGTAGTTTGTTTAGCCTGAGAGGATTTTTGAACTATTTTTGAACTAGTGTACAAAAAATTAAAACCGGGGGAAAGGGGGGTGTTGTGGTGCATCCAATAATCGATTTATAATTCAATCAGAGCCTCTGAATAGTAATCATAATCGAATCGTTAGGAGCCCAAAGATTCCCACCTTTAGTTTCCTACCTCCACAACATTGGCGTCTTTTTATATTACTTACAGTGGCTGCTGCTGGCCGGAAAAAAAACTTCTAATATCCCTCGTCTTCGAAGGGGGCAGAGGAGGCGACATGTTGTCGACATGTATTTCTGTCGGGGCTCTGTGAGTGTGAGCGTGCGTGTGTGTGTGTCGAGGGAGAGTCAAGTCATTAGCCAATCCAATATGCGTTTGAAGAGGAAAAAATGAACCGGCGCATTCAGCAAGGGAAAAGGGGTAGATGTAAGTTTGAACATAATGAGAATAATTCACTTAATAATGGTAGGGTCAATTCTGTCCTTACAAAATATGGGAAGACGATCTAAATTACCTGTCTACTAGTACATGGACTAATTATATAATGCATATAAGGTTGCGTAAAGGTTGGTGGGGACAATTTGAGCATCCTAAAAAGTGAAGTCAAAAACCAACCCTCTTGAAGCTCATAAAGAGAATGGCAAGAGTGTGCAAAAAAAAAAAGTAATTAGACAAAGGGTGGCTACTTTAGAGCTACTAAAATATTATACATGTTTTTAGTTATTTCACCTTTTTTTTGCTAAGTACATAATTCCACACATAATCATTCATAGTTTTATTGCCTTCAGTGAGAATTTTCAATGTAAAGTAGTAATGAAAATAAAACGCACGAATGATTAAAAAAATATTTGACTTTTAGCTAGTGTATTTTTTCTAACTTTCAGTTCTTTGTTTTTTTCTTGAGCAGTGTTTCTTAACGGTGGCCATCTTGGCAAGAGCGATAAGTGCTGCTTCTTTGTGTTTGCAATTAGCGCTTATCATGGGGAGGACATCTGGTGTTGGGGAAACTAAATCTAGAAGAGTACATATTGCACTGCATTGTTACATAATTTCTTAGTACTCGCCAATACCTGCCTTTTAGTGCCAAATCACGGCCCCTTCCGATACTAGTATCGGTATGGATGCAACACTAGCTCAAACGTGATGTTCTCAAGGGGCTTCCGAGCTCATCTTCCGTCAAATTTCACAATGAACTCATGTAAGTCAGTTAACAACATCCGTGTTGGTTCAGGTACAGGTATTGTCAGGCGTGAGCTGCTGCAGCCTGGTCAGCGTGTTAGTGGCGAGCGTGTTGAGCGAGCACGGCGACTTGAGGCCCGAACACGTGTCCGATTGGCCGCAACTCAACAAGACCGCCGCCCTGCTGAATGCCGTACGTACACCCGTGCACGTCATGATGAGACCATAATGCGTGTTAAAACGCGGTGTGTTGCTGTTGCAGGACCTCCGGGCTTTGACATTAGTGCTGTCGGTGCAAGCGCCTCCTTCCCTGGACCCCGCCTTGGGCCCAGCCCTCCACGAGCTGACGGCTCGATGCCGCCTTTGCCTGCAGCAACGTGATGCGTTGATGGACACGCACCACCACGAAGATGATGGTACGATAGGTGTGAGAATATCACGATACTGAATCCTGATAGGTTATTAATATGCTTTCACCATTATTCAATACATACTGGACTGTCTCAGGAAATTAGAATACACAATATTCTAATTTTTTGAGACAGTCCTGTGTATATATACAGGACTGTCTCAGGAAATTAGAATACACAATATTCTAATTTCCTGACTGTCTCAGGAAATTAGAATATTGTGTATTCTAATTTCCTGACTGTCTCAGGAAATTAGAATATTGTGTATTCTAATTTCCTGAGACAGTCCTGTATATATACACAGGACTGTCTCAAAAAATTAGAATATTGTGTATTCTAATTTTCTGAGACAGTCCAGTATAATTTTAAAAACATGCCACTGTGTAATGAAGGAGCCAACAGGTTGCTACCAACACTTTCCACTAGAATAGTGCCGATGTCCACTCATTGGCTACCATTGACAGCACGAGATGTGCAATTCATTTTTACTGGGAGGGGCGAAAGAACGATTCAGTCAATCGTTTGTGCTATGTTTATGCTGTAAAAGGTTTTAAGTTAAATATCTAAATATCTAAATGTCTAATATAAAAAAAGAAATAGCAGCACAAAGGAAACTTTTAACAGCATAAACATAGCACAAACAATTGACTTTTTTTTTTTTATAAATTTGCGTCTGATGGGGGGGACAACTTCACAGAGGTCAGTTTAAAGGTCTATTGTTGCCAATGACAGGGGATGGGTAAAGAAAGACACTTATTTGTTTACAAGAATGTTGCAATAATATAGTGGCACTACATCTATTTACCAAAACGTTGCTCTGAAGTATTCTCCTAGTCTGTAAGGTAAAAGTCAACTGGCCGTTATATGGAGTATTTTTCTAAATCGGCCATTAGCCTATATGTAGCCGATATAATAGAATAACTTATGTTCACTGTGTATGTGATGATTTTTTTTTTTTTTACTAATGAAGGTCAACCAATATACAGTGAAGAAAATAAGTACTTGAACACCCTGCTATTTAGCAAGTTCTCCCACTTAGAAATCATGGAGGAGTCTGACATTTTCATCATTGGTGCATGTCCACTGTGAGAGAGATAATCTAAAAACCAGAAATCACAATGCATGATTTTTTAACAATCTAGTTGTGTGATACAGCTACAACTAAGTATTTGAACACCTGTCTATCAGCTAGAAATCTGACCCTGAAAGACCTGTTAGTCCCCCTATTAAAAGTCCACCTCCACTCCATGTATTATCCTGAATCAGATGCACGTGTTTGACGTTGATGGCAGCATAAAGACACCTGTCCACTCCATACAATCAGAAAGACTCAAACTTGTAACACGGTCAAGACCGAAGAGCTGTCCAAAGACGCCAGAGACAAAATTGTTTACCTCCACAACGCCGGAAAGGGCTACGGAGTAATTGCCAAGCAGCTTGGGGACCACTGTCGGTGCAATCATTAGAAAATGGAAGAAGCTAATCATGTGAGTGGTGGAGTGGAGCCCCATGTAAGATATCACCACATGGGGTCTCAATGATCCGAAGAGGTGAGGTGAGGAATCAGCCTAGAACTACATGACAGGAGTTGGTCAATGACCTAAAAAAAAAGCTGGGACCACAATTACCAAGGATACTGTTGGTAAGGTTTGAAATGGGTTAAATCATTCATGGCACAGAAGGTTCCCCTGCTTAAACCATCCCCACTGTGTAGCATGAGGGTGGTACCATCATGCCTTGGGGGTGTTTTTCTGCGCATGGGACGGGACGAGTGCACTGTATTAAAGAGAGGATGACTGGGGCCTTGTATTGTTAGATTTTGGGGAACAGCCTCCTTCCTTCAGTCCGAGCATTGAAGATGGGTCGTGCCTGGGGTCTTCCAACATGACAATGACCCGAATCACACAGCCATGAAAACCAAGGAATGCCTCCGGAAGAAGCATAACTAGGGATGGGAATTGATACGATTTTTACGATTCAGATTCCATTACCGATATTGTTTAACGATTTGATTCTTTATCGATTCTCTTATCGATTCTAATTTCGGGAAAAAGAAGAGCAAACATTTTGATTGGCATCAAGTTTGTTTAATCGGAAGTCACAACCTTACAAACTCACAACGAGGTCAAAAGAGGCCCAAAGCCTCAATGTTAACTGCGGCAATAAGTGGCAAATGCACAAGAATGTGTAACATTTTACTGAAACATTTTTCTAATAGAAATAAAAAATATTGGTATATTTTGGCATATAGGTCGTTGTTCTGCCTTTGGCAATGTCCCCAAACTTTTTCCTGTGGGGGCCAAATAACTTTTCCCTCTCTGATGAGAGGCCGGGGTCAGTTTGTAACAGAAAAAGTGTGACGATTGCAGGAGTGCGTAAATGTAAAAAAATTATTGTTTTTCAGAAAGCCACAATCAAATAACAGTCTGTGGATTCTTCACGGAACAAAAGTAAATAAAATAATAATATAATAATAATAATAAACAATAATAGCACTATTAATTAAATAGATAATAACCAAATAACCCTCTCTGAGTTATTCACTGAAAAAGGCCAGGAAATAAATAACACTACTGAGGGAGCAAAATAACAAAAAAAAAATTCAAAATGCTCTCTGGAATTGTTCAGGGGGCCGGACCAAATATGGAGCCGCGGGCCATAGTTTGGGGACCCCTGTTTTTATTTACCAGTATATTGAAATGCATGCCTTTTAGTTTTTATGGCGCTTACACGTTCAAGTGGTGGCGCCCTTGCGTTTCCTCACGCGAAGAAGCGCGCGCTCACGTGAAGAAGAGCGCGCTTACACGCGAAGAAGAAATGCCGCATCCAAGCGAGTTAGTGAGAAAGGGAAACACTGCCACGAGCCTACGTTCTTTGTTAATGTTTGTAAAACATCCACAGAGCCAACGCCTGTATGTATAATCTTCTGTGTTGTTGTTGTGTGTTTCCACTCGCGATCGGACACTTAAATCCGGTTGTGTAGTGGTTTAAACGATGTGCTAATGCTAGCGAACGCATGCTAACTGTTTGTTATTACTGTGTTAGCAGCTAATCATCGCTGATTTACGTTGATGCAAACCTGTTGTTATTGGGGATAAAATTGATTTGTTTCATTTCTATTTTTAGTTTCAAGTGATGGTTGAATAAAGTCAGCAAATTATTATACCAACGTCTTCTGCATCGTCATTTGGGAGTTCAGCTAGCTGTATAGTCAGGACTGAGCCTTAGCATCTCGGTGAGGACAGTGCAGTCTATTCCCTCCCGATGCAGTTATTTCCATCTCGCAATGACTGCAAGTCGCTTTGTTGCAATTTTTCCTCGTGAAGTGAAGACACACTTTCGAGCGTTCGAACCTATGTGCTGTCATTGTTATGTTTACGGCAGCAATGCTCGTGCTAAACTATCGTAACCTTTCATTTTCACCCTTTTTCCTGGTGAAGTGTAGCCAAACTTTGTAGCGAGTGGTTCTTGGCGCCATGCTAGTTTGATGCGTCTGGACAAGACACGTCACGACGCAATATGGGTCTTTAGGGATCGTTAAGGCTTTTTCATTGCGATGTCGAGGCCTCGAAACACTCGGAACCGGTTCCGAATTGGAATCGGATTTCGATTCCCATCCCTAAGCATAACAAAGTTCTAGCATGGCCTAGCCGGTCTCCAGACCTAAACCCAATAGAAAACCTTTGGCGGGAGCGCACACTCCTCGTTTCTCAGCGACACACCAGAAACCTGACTGATGGGTGGGCCAAGATCTGTCCTGCAGTGTGAGCAAACCTGGTGGAAAAACTACAGGCAATGTTTGACCTCTAATTGCAAACAAAGGCTCCTGTACCAAATATTAACATTATTTTTCTCGGGTGTTCAAATACTTATTTGCAGCTGTATCACACAAATCATTTTTTAAAAATCATACATTGTGATTTCTGGATTTTTCTTTTTAGGTTATCGCTCTCACAGTGGAAATTATCCTACGATGAAAATTTCAGACCTCTCCATGATTTTTAAGTGGGAGAACTTGCAAAATAGTAGGGTTTTCAAACAATTATTTTCTCCACAGTATCGGCCAGCCGATACAGCCTTCTTTTCAAGATCCGCCAATACCAGCCAATATGATAGGAAAACCTTTATGATCAATGTTTTGTTGGTGATTATTGTTAATGTTGATTTTGCATCACTTAGTGGCCAGAAGAAAGTAGAAGATTTTTTTTTTTCCTAATGTGAACAGTGGTACCTCAAGATACAATATTAATTTGTTCAGTTACGCTACATACACTTCGTCATATTTCCTCGTTCTTAGCTGTTAATATCTCCAGTGCTATAGTATTGTGTGCTCTTAATTGGTTGAAAAATACTGCGCACGCTCTGAAAATAAGAGCGCCACTGACACCCACTGAGTGGATGTGCAATTCCACTTTATTCTAGTACGGCAAAGTACTGTCTTATTGTAAGATCATGAGCCGTGTATCGCAAATCGTATTGTATCAGGAGGTACCCAGAGTATGAAGCATAGTATCATTTGCATAATAGTTCTTACTTTGTGAGGTTTTTCAAAGAAATCCTATTGGGTTTTTTTATATTTTGTGCAAGTAGTGAAATTCTTCAGTAATTTAGTAGTATTTCAATGTTGTTGGCAGGATCAGAGGAGGAGGGCGCCACTCCTCTGAAGCGGCGTCGCGTCAACAGCGACGACGACGAAGACGATGGGACGGCGGCTCTCTGCACAGCGTCTTGCTCCACGAGCGCCGGGGCAGACTCGTCCAAGCTGGAGCGGCCGGGTGCGCTGACACCCACCAGCACCTCTGACACAGAGACGCGGGACTCCTCCTCCCTCATCGACCCGGGCACAGAGCAAGACCCGCCGACCCCTCCGGACCCCGCCGACCCCTCCCTCGCGGACCCCGCCTCTCCCCCCAAAGAGGACAAGATGGCAGAAGAGGCAGATCGGAGTGCGGCCGACTCCGAGGCCCCGCCCCTCCCGGAGGAGCCCGGCCGTTCGACGAGCCCGCAGAGCACAGCAGGGGAGGGGCCGGAGGACGCGCTGGACGCCTTGTGCCGGACGCTGGAAGCCGCTGTCGCCATGGTTACCAAACTGAGCGCAAAAGCCCCACCCTCCTTGTGACATCATTGGTCGCCGTGAGGTCCCCCCCCCCGCGCTTTGTTGCCTTGGAGTCGCACTTTTTTTTTCTCCTTCTTTTCCTCAAAGGGCAAAAAAGTGTTTTTGTTGTTTTTTACAAAAAGTGAGGATTATGTTTTATTTGCCGTAATTTAATTTTATTGCGTTTTTACCGCTCGTCATCTCTGTGCCACTTTTTGTACGTTTTTCAACAACTGGGCGACCACGGCGGAAAAGTCAAAACAAAAATAGAAAAAAAAATTGTTGCCTTGTGTTGGGACGAGAACACAAAAGTCAGTTTACCTGTAAATGAGAAGAACCACAAGAAAACTTGATTCTGTCAAGAATCCTTGAATAAATGTTGCCTGAAGGTGTATATGAAAACTATAAATATATATATATAGATCTTTATATATACATATATATAAATATGAATCTATATATATATAAAGTGGTGCTTTATTGGACTATGGTGCAAATAAAGCCACCAGTCGGAGCTTTTTGATTGTCTCGACTGGCGAAAAGTTGGTCCGTTCGGCCGTTTTGCTGTTGAGTTTTAGCTGCTTGTGTTGTCAATTTCTTTCATTTCTCATCAATAAAAATCTTTATTGACAATCTGCAGTTGTCCAAATCTTTTTCAAACATCTCACATAACTTTTTATTTTGGGTAAAGCTGCAAGTAGCCATATTTTCCACACTATAAAGAGCATCAGAGTACAATGCACGTTCAATGAATGGCCTATTTTAAAAAATATACAGTATATAGGGTGCACCATATTATAAGGCGCAGTGGTAGTAATTGGGTAGCAATATGCATCCACTAGATAAAGCTGTTCTACAGAGAATGTCATGCAATGATTAACCAATATTTATCCATACCCTGCTAGCCAAAAGTATTGGCACCCCTGCAATTCTGTCAGATAATGTTCAATTTATCCCAGAAAATGATTGCAATTACAAATGCTTTGGTCGTAATATCTTCATTTATTTTGCTTGCAAAGAAAAAAAAAAAAAGAGAATTGGGGAAAAAAATCATTTTACAGAAAACTCCAAAAATGGGCCAGACAAAAGTATTGGCACCCTCAGCCTAATACTTGGTAGCACAACCTTTAGACAAAATAACTGCGAAAAACTGCTTCCGGTATCCATCAGTAAGTTTCTTACGATGCTCTGCTGGAATTTTTGACCATTCTTCTTTGGCCAACTGCACCAGGTCTCTGAGATTTGAAGGGTGCCTTCTCCAAACTGCCATTTTCAGATCTCTCCACAGGTGTTCTATGGGATTCAGGTCTAGACTCATTGCTTGCCACTTCAGAAGTTTCCAGTGCTTTCTCTCAAACCATTTTCCTGTGTTTTTTGAAGTGTGTTTTGGGTCATTGTCCTACTGGAAGACCTATGACCTCTGAGGGAAACCCAGCTTTCTCTGGGCCCTACATTATGCTGCAAAATTCGTTGATGGTCTTCAGACTTCATAATGCAGTCCAGTGCCAGAAGTAGCAAAGCAACACCAAAACATCAGGGAACCTCAGCCATGTTTGACTGTGGGGACCGTGTTCTTTTCTTTGAAGGCCTTGTTTTTTTCCTTGTAAACTCTATGTTGATGGCTTTTACCAAAAAGCTCTACTTGTGTCTCATCTGACCAGAGAACATTTTTGCGAAATATTTTTTAGCTTTCTCAGGTAGGTTTTGGCAAACCTGGCTTTTTTATGTCTCTGGGTCAGAAGTGTCTTCCTGGGTATCCTACCATAGAGTCCCTCTTCTTTCAGACGCTGACCGATAGCACGGGTTGACACTGCTGTGCCCTTGGACTGCAGGACAGTTTGAACTTGTTTGGATGTTAGTCGAACTTCTTTATCCACAATCCACACAATCATTCGTTAAAATCTCTCGTCAATTTTTCTTGTTCCGTCCGCATCTATGGAGGTTAGCCACAGTGTCATGGGCTTTACACTAATTGATGACACTGCGCACGGTAGACACAGGAGCAATCAGATCGTTGGAGATGGACTTGTAGCCTTGAAATTGCCCATGCTTCCTCACAATTTTGCTTCTCAAGTCCTCAGACAGTTCTTTGGTCTTCTTTCTTTTCTCCCTGCTCAGTGTGGTACACACAAGGACATAGGACAGAGGTTGAGTCAGCTTTAATCCATTTCAACTGGCCGCAAGTGTGATGTACAGTATTGGCCTGAATATAAGGCGGTGTTTTTTTGCATTGAAATAAGACTGAAAAAGTGGGGGTTGTCTTCTATTCACGGTCTAGACATTATCCCCATTCACGACTCTTGATGGCGCCAGATATCATTGAAGCGATGTTCTGTCATGACAGATCTCAGCTACTCTCAAGTTTGCATTATTTTATTGCAATGTTTTTTCTTATTCAGATTTGTTTCAAGACTACAGTTACAGTTAGACTTCACTTTGATGGTTAATGCAGTTTTTGCAATTTTGTTGTTTTATCACAATAAATTTTACATTTCGAAAAACTAGAAGCCATTCATTTATGAATGTGATTGCACTTTAGTTTACATATTTAAATGTTCAGATATGGAGATTTGAATGAGGCAAAATAACATGGTTTTTCTCTTAAATATGTTGTTATAATCATTTATTTCAGATGTACTGTAATTATTTTCTGTACAAAAATTAATTTGGTGTTCAAAAAGTCTTTTTTCAAACTTGAGTCTCGAAAAAGAGAGGCTCGTCTTATCATAAGGGCCGTCTTATATTCGGGCCAATACAGTAGTTATTGCCACCACCTGTTATGTGCCACAGGTCAGTAACAGGCGCTGTTAATTACACAAATTAGAAAAGCATCACATGATTTTTCAAAGGATGTCAATACTTTTGTCCGGCCCATTTTTGGAGTTTTGTGTAAAACGATAATGATTTGATTTTTTCCCCTCCATTCTCTTTCATTTTGCGAGCAAAATAAATGAAGATATTACTACCAAAGCATTTGTAATTGCAATCATTTTCTGGGATAAATTGAGCATTATCTGACAGAATTGCAGGGTGCCAATACTTTTGGCCAGCAGTGTATATAAGGTGCATCGGATTATAAAACTCACTGTCATCTTTTGAAAAAAATGAAGGCTTATTGGTGCACCTACAGTGCAGAAAATTTGGTTACCAAGAAATTTGTGAAAAAGAAACACTACTCTTACTCTGCTGCTTTTGGGCTAAACCACAGTCGTTACATTTTTCCTCTTTATTCTACATATTGACTTTATTTTTGACTAATGTCAACAGTGGTTGTCTCAGTTTCACCAATGAGACATTGCAACAATAACCACATGACTTCATTAAACCAGTCGAGGTAATAATGTTTTTCTCCAAAAGAGGGCACTCATGCTCTTTGGATGGGTGATAAATGTAGTCCCGGGTTACGACTTACCTGACTTACGTGATTTCAACTTTACACGCCGGAGTCTTTTTTTTTTTTAAATATTTTTTACTTTTGTTTTGTGGTGCACGCTTTTATCTTGGCGCAGGACGCGTAGGGCAGGTAGTACTAACGGCATGCTAGTAAGAGTGCATGTACACACGAAAAAGGTATTTGCGTAAATGAAGAAGAGCGCCCACACGAGGATGAGCCTGCAAGCCTGTGCGCACATTTGTTGTTTGTAAAGCATCCACGGAGGCAAGACCTGCATATAAAAATATATAAATACCTTTTGTACTGTTTATTAAGCGTTTTAAATTGTGTTTGGATACTTGGAGCGAGTTTATATGATTGTTTTTGATGATGTGCGGACTCTTAACTGATACATGCTAATGGTTTGTGTGGATTTTTATTGCTGTATCAGCAGCTAGTTAGTAACGCAAATTTGAATTGCTATTATTGAAGATGAAACTGATTTGATATCATTTTTATTTTAGTTTCATTCTGCAAGTGTTGTTATCATGAGCAGCTGAATAAAGCCAGCAAACCACACGGACGGATGTCTTCCATCGTCATTTCGGAGCTGTCTTGCTAGGACTTAGCACCAACGTCTTGGCGAGGACGAAGGGCATAGGTTTTCATAGGGACGGTAGGGACATAACACAACCAACTTTTCAGGATGCTCAAATTGTCCCCACCAATTTTTAAGCAACTTATTTACATTAAATAATGAGTTCACTTATATGGGTAATTTAGTTTTCCCATATTTTGTAAGGATAGAATTGACCCTGACCTAATTATTTCATTATGTTCAGACTTACATTTACCCTTTTTCAATTACTGAATGTGGTGGTCCATTTTTTTCCCTTCAAACGCACGTTTGATTGGCTGATGACAGAGTTTCCCCTAGGATTTTTTTAAGCTATGGTGGTGGGCTGCAGTCGGACAGCCTCACCATGTCGTGCCATGGCAAAATTGCGTCATATCATGACAAATAAGATTTTTTTTTTTTCACACTTTTTCCCAAGAAGAACCATAACAAAGATCTAGTTGAAATATTTCATCAACCAGTTAATGTCGTAGCTCTCAGCTACGGTACATGTACGTAAAATGCATAGCTGATTACAGCTACATTAGCCTACGTAAAAATACTATTGCTACAAGAAAAAAAGTCGTAAGACTTACAACTCGTAGTCCTTCTTTTTCCTTTTATTTGGCCCTAATACGTACTACATTACCACAACAATAATAGTCCTTCTGTTAACCGACCCATTTCAAGGAGTAGGGGGAAATTGTAATAGCCGTGTAAATAATTGTACTAGTTTTGGTGAAAAGATCATTTCTTTGTTGTTGTTGTTGTTGTTCGTGAACTACATTTCCACACAAATGCACATCAAAGTACCATTAACTTAGCAAGGAGAGGTATCAGAGTCATTTTTCAAGTGTCCCAGAGCTTGAAAAACTTGGGAAAAAAGCGCATTTATCAAAGTTTTGTCAGCCGTGATTGCGTATAACCGTCTGCCGAAACAGCCTGATAGCACAGATATAATAAGTACGGCTGCCCCTCTGCTATAGAATGCGTTTTTGAGGTTAGCGCAGCTGCGCAAATTCGTTCAAACTTGGCCTTCCGTCCAAGACGGCCGTCCACTGTCCACTTTCGCCGAAAAGTCCGAATCAAAATACTGTAATGCCCCGGATTGGGGGGGGGGGTGTCAATATTGGCCTACCCACTTTATTGTGGCAACAATGATAAACATGTCTCGCTATCTCGTCCATTCTCCCATTCTTCCGACTTGCTTCCCCCTACGTCACAGCTCCCCAGTTCGATCATCTCTTAAGGGGGCCGCTCATAGTTACGGACATTACAATACACAATTAATAGGTTGCCGCTAAACCCTTCACACTAAGCTGCCGCTAGTTTGAATCGGCCTCCAAAAAAAAAAAAAAATCTCATTTGCAAGGTGCGCCACTATCTTTTATTTGTAGGGGAAACCCTGGATGACTTGAAATCCCCCCCCCCCCCCCCCACCACCACCACCACACACACATGCACCCTCACACAGCCCCGACAAAATTACATGTGGACGACATGCCGCCTCCTCCACGGAGGAGGGATATTAGAAGTTTTTTTCGTCCAGCAGCAGCAGCCACTGTAAGTAATGTAAAAAAATGTCAATGTGAGAGTAATTCAGAATTTTGACATTTCTTTTTGAGAAAAAAAAAAAAGATGGATGCAAGTAAACACGTGCATCTGCAGGTTCCATGAGAAACAAAAATAGGATTTAGCTAGGGTTATAGATATTAGAGCGCTTATTACACATATTCATTTTGACATTTCTTTATACAAATTTGAAAAAAAGGTTTCATTACGACCTCAATTTTCAAATTTTGGGATTCTCTGATAATTGCTTCATGTTGCAGGTCTTTAAGGGTTAAACTGTGTGAACTTGCTAATCTGCGAAACTCAAGTAGGAAGCTGCGAAGCTGCTTAGAGAGAAGTCTTCTATATGTGTTTTATACTGTTAGTGTTAATTAAACGGTGAGAAAGGTAGTAAATGCTGCTGGAAACTACAAAAGCAAAAAAAATTAAGTTATGGTCAAATATTTCAATTTAAATTTTCTAATAAAATCCAGACATTTGTTCTGGTAGTTTTTGAAAACAAAGGTTTGAACTGAACGGTGTATCACCTGAACCAATACACATGAAAGTTAGTGAAAGTCAATACAGATTAATTTTGCATTGATCATTTAGTCTATCAATTATTTTCTTTCTTTCTTTCTTTTCCCTTCAGGCATGACAAATCCAACAAACATACAGCATTTATATGTGTTTACAATTAATTCAACCCGAAAAGAAAAGGGCAGACGGGAGAAGCCGTAGTTTATTGAGACCCGCCCCCAGTATACCATAAGATGCAGAAAATATATAACAATTTTTGACATTCAGATTGCATAATGAAGTTTTTTTAAATTTTTTTATTTAACCATCCCCCTTGATTGTTCATTTTCCCAATAGTCCATTGTCGATCGTGTCCATGTGATCGTTATGTCGATTAGATCCAGTAGATTAGTTCATAATTCAGTGGTTTGTTTATTCAGTTGATTCGATCCAGAAGATGGGGAATAGCTGAGGACAAATGGCAGGCTGTGTCCGCCACCCCCCTTTCGTCGACTTAATCCTCGTCGCAGTTTTCGTTCCTTGCTGCCTCCCGACGAACATTCATTTCAAGGTTGCGCAGCTTCGTTGTAAGTTGCATCGCCATTCAAGTTGTGGCAGTGTCGGATGTTGCCAGGTCACTCTTCACCTGTAATATATCATCACAGGCCTTGTTGAGGCTGACATTCACTCCAGCGATAGCATTGACCGCAGTAGTTGCCAATTCCGCCGATCGCTACTGGCTATCCAACACTTTGATGATGTTCCGACAAATCAAGTATACTCCAAGCCCCTGCAGAAGAATAGCAGCCAGCAGCGCAACAAAAAGAAAAACATCCTCGATGTCATTCCACTTCGAGTGTGTTCAGACACAGCTATCCTCCACATATCCAGACTTTTGGGTTTATCCCAGGCAGGCGCGTTGTCCAGGTTTTGGCCGCATTGTAGAAAGATCTTGGACAAGGCACTCAGTGGCCAATTGACCAGTTCCATGTCGTTACAGAATGTCACAATACTACTATTTGAAGTCAAATTTCTGTACATTTACAGCCAAAAGAATATTTGTCCTTTAATTCATTAGGTTCATATTTGTTAGAAATGTGTGGGCTTATTAATGTCCCTTCCCCCAGCAAAAAGTGTACATGTAGGTTATGCTGTTATATTGTCCCTACCAATGTTGGGACAAAACCTACGCCCTTAGCGAGGACGGTCCAATCACGTACTGTAAAATGTTTTTGGATAGTTATTTTGAGATTTGGGGGGATATTTACGGGTACTTAAAAGGTTAATTCCGACTTTCTTGGAAATCCGGGTTTCTTCGCCAGCGTAGGAACGGAACTCTTTCATAACCCGGGGACTACCTGTATTCATAGTGTTGTTCTCGTCCGAATTCAATGATTTTTGTGACATGTTTTTGACCTAATATTGTCATGTATTGTGTTATAGTACAGTTCATATAGATGAAGTTGTGCTGAGAAAATACATTTAACATTATGATTTTTTTAAACCAGACATTGTAAGCAGTTACTCACAATGGTACTCTTGAGTATTTTTTTTTTTTTTTCATCGAATATTTTTTACTTGTACTTGGGTAAATTTTTGGACTACTTTCAGTTTTACTTGAGTAATATTTTGTAGAAGTAACACTACTCTTATTTGAGTCAAATTTTTGGATGCTCTACCCAACGTTGTTCCTCTGACAGCTTCTTCTTTATCAATTATCTAAATGTAGCATCTGCACCTCACCATCACATTGCTTTTGTTCGCACGCATTCTTTCAACCGCACTGAACATTAAAAAAATAAAAGGACATTTTTCTACTTCTGCATTGCTGGCCACCAGCATGCAAGAAAAACGTTTGAATAACCTTCCTTATCGGTATCTCACATGGCAGACTAAAAAGAGTTCATAAATGTATTTTTTGCAAAATTAGAGTGAGTGGCCTTTAACTCAATGCTGTAAAAATAAATAAATAATAATTAATAATATAATAATTAAATAATAATTAATAATAAATAAAAAATACTGTAAATGTTCAGTATTCACAGTATGTGTGTGGTTCCTAGTAAAAGAGCACCCATTGATTTTGACTTTTTTGAGACACATCAGGGTCACTTCGTATTGATTTGGAGGCATTGCAGGGTCACTTCCTGTAGATGCCGGGTCACTTCCTGTTTATTTTGAGGCACATCTGGGTCACTTCCTTTTAATTTAGTGGCATTTCAGACTCACCTTCTATTGATTTTGAGGCATTTCAGCATCACCTACTGTTGATTTTGAGGTATTCCGGGGTCACTTATGGTAGACATTGGGTCACTTTCTGTTGATTATTGGGCATTCCAGGGTCACTTCCTGTACATATTGGGTCACTTCCTGTTGATTTTGGTGCATTCAGTCATTGCCTGTTGATTTTTTAGCAATTCAGGGTCACTTCCTGTTGATTTGGGGGCATTTCATTGTCAATTCCTGTTCATATTGGGTCATTTCCTGCTGATTTTGGGGGCATTTCAGGGTTACTTCCTGTTCATATTGTGTCATTTCCTGCTGATTTTGTGGGCATTTCAGGGTCACTTTGGTTTAATTGGGGACGGGATTTAATAAGCCCAGGCTTCTCCCGTCAGCCCTTGTCTTTTCTCCGGTTTTCTTCGGGTGAATCTTATCACAATGCTATATTGTAACTGTCAATGATACCGATGACAATGACAATGAACAATAAACGTCCTGTTGGTATCAGGTCACTTGGGTTGGAAATCAATAGGAGTGCATGGAAGTTTTTGTAACATTGAAATGAATGGGAAATTTGGCCCATTTAAAACGAATGGGTGTTTTTGCCTAATTTTGGCCCATAGACTTCATAATATACTAGTATTGACGGGAAACGGGGCGAATGGCCGATTCATAGTGGGTCTATTAAAAAAAAAAAAAAACTTATAGAACAAATATTTTTAAAACCAAAGCTGCTACTGACCTAAAACCAAAACAGGCGCCTACCTTGGGCATAGATGAGTCTCCATGAGCAGCGGTATCAAAAAATTCAAAGTCGTCGAGAAGTTCACACCAAAACAGTTGAAGAGGGAGCTGTAGATGTGCGGCACAATGGTGTTGGCCAGCCTGTGCCTCTCTGAGGCCGCCAGGAACTCCAGCAGGTGCCTGAAGCTGTCACTGTGCTGCATGGAAAGGGAGAGGAACCTAACCCTGCGCTCCTTCTTGTCCTTCCTGCACATCGGGGAGTCCCACAGCGATATTCCGAAGGACGTCATGTGGGCCATGGGAAGAGATGGCCGCTTGAGGACTGCCCGGTCTGTCTCCAGCTGTCCCTTGTCAACCAGCTCGACTCAGAGGAGTTGGCCTGGACCTTCCTGGCCAGGTAACCGGCGTAGTTGCTGACTGCAGCGGGTCCGGCTAATAGTTGGCCAGCTCCCTGGCAAGCTCGTCCAAGATCTCCTTGTAATCCTCTTTCTCCTCTGCCTTGGAGTGGTCCAGGTCAGCCTGCACGTCCCCGGGGCAGAACCCGACGAGCTTAGGCAAGTGCAGGCGCTGCCAGCCTATTAGAAGCAAAAAAACGGGCAGTTATCATTTACTTTACATAAATATGAAGTATATATAAGTAATATGAAATACGAAGTATGATGCAAGACTGTAAGCCAATGTGCTTTAGCACAACATAGAGCTTTTTATGTTGAAAATTCTTGTGAATTAATGCTTAAATCCCTCAATTCTTTATAGATATTCATGTGAAACAGTCCCGATTCTTGTTTAAAAGCAAAAAAAAAAAGGGCAGTTAGCATTTATTTTACGCAAATACAGCAGGGCAAATAAGTATTTAGTCAACCACCAATTGTGCAAGTTCTCCTACTTGAAAAGATTAAAGAGGCCTGTAATTGTCTACATAAACCTCAACCATGAGAGACAGAATGTGGAAAAAAAAAAAAAAAACACATTGTTTGATTTTTAAATTATTTATTTCCAAATTAGGGTGGAAAATAAGTATTTGGTCACCTACAAACAAGCAAGATTTCTGGCTGTCAAAGAGGTCTAACTTCTTCTAACGAGGTCTAACGAGGCTACACTTGTTACCTGTATTAATGGCGCCTGTTTTGACTCATTATCGGTATAAAAGACACCTGTCCACAAGCTCAGTCAGTCACACTCCAAACTCCATTATGGCCAAGACCAAAGAGCTGTCGAAGGACACCAGAGACAAAAATGTTGACCTGCACCAGGGTGGGAAGACTGAATCTGCAATAGGTAAAATGCTTGGTGTAAAGAAATCAACTGTGGGAGCAATTAGAAAATAGAAGACATACAGACCACTGATAATCTCCCTCGATCTGGGGCTCCATGCAAGAGCTCACCCCGTGGCGTCAAAATCATAACAAGAACGGTGAGCAAAAATCCCAGAACCACACGGGGGGACCAAGTGAATGACCTACAGAGAGTTGGGACCGCAGTAATAAGTAACACAATGCGCCGCCAGGGACTCAAATCCTGCACTGCCAGACGTGTCCCCCTGCTGAAGAAAGTAGACATCCAGGCCTGTCTGCGGTTCGCTAGAGAGCATTTGGATGATCTAGAAGAGGACTGGGAGAATGTGTTATGGTCAGATGAAACCAAAATAGAACTTTTTGGTAGAAACACAGATTCTCTTGTTTGGAGGAGAAAGAATACTGAATTGCATCCGGAGAACACCATACCCATTGTGAAGCATGGGGGTGGAAACATCATGCTTTGGGGCTGTTTTTCTGCAAAGGGACCAGGACGACTGATCTGTGTAAAGGAAAGAATGAATGGGGCCATGTATCGAGAGATTTTGAGTGAAAATCTCCTTCCATCAGCAAGGGCATTAAAGATGAGACGTGGCTGGGTCTTTCAGCATGACAGTGATCCCAAACACACAGCCAGGGCAACAAAGGAGTGGCTTCGTAAGAAGCATTTCAAGGTCCTGGTGTGGCCTAGCCAGTCTCCAGATCTCAACCCCATAGAAAATGTGTGGAGGGAGTTGAAAGTCCGTGTTGCTCAACGACAGCCCCAAAACATCACTGCTCTAGAGGAGATCTGCATGGAGGAATGGGCCAAAATACCAGCAACAGTGTGTGAAAAGCTTGTGAAGAGTTACAGAAAACATTTGGCCTCCGTTATTGCCAACAAAGGGTACATAACAAAGTATTGGGATGAACTTTTGGTATTGACCAAATACTTATTTTCCACCATGATTTGCAAATAAATTCTTTAAAAATTAAACAATGTGATTTTCTGTTATTTTTTTCCCACATTCTGTCTCTCATGGTTGAGCTTTACCTATGTTGACAATAACAGGCCTCTCTAATATTTTCAAGTGGGAGAACTCGCACTATTAGTGGTTGACTAAATACTTATTTGCCCCACTGTATTGCGAAGTATGACGCCAATGCCATAAAGGCTAATTTCGCCAATTGATTTTTTTTTTTCACAACGTTTCAAAATGCATGCATGGTACGAAAAATATAATAAATACCTTGAATCCTTGAACAAATCCCTCCTATGTTTTTAGCAAAAACTGTACCGTAAATTTCGGACTGTAAGGCACACCTGAGTATAAGCTGCCACCCAAATTTGACACGAAAACGGTATTTGTTCTTATATAAGCCGCACTGGACTATAAGCCGCAGCTGTCCGTACTGTATTATGGAATATTTACACCAAAAGATATTAATTGGTAACACTTTATTTGACATTGGCATCAACCGACCGTCATAAGACCAAATGAAACACCATTGCTTCAAGAAGCTTCATTTGGCCATCATTGCTTCCTTGGGGAAGACAGTCAACCTCTGCTGCCACCTGCTGTCAAACCTGTTATTGTCCAACATGCCCCCTAGCATGCATTGCAGCTACAGATGTAAATAACAATCAAAGTTCATGTTCTGTGCTAATTATATCTTCAGTTACTGTTCCAGTTGTTTCATCAATTGCTAGTTATGGTATTTGGTAGCACTTTATTTGACAGTGGCGCCATAAGACTTTCATTAGACAATCATAATTATGACATGATGCTATCATGAACATTAATTAATGTTTATAACAGATGTCATTTAGTGTTATCCAGCAAATTATTTCACTTTTGAATGGATGTTAAACATCCGAGCTGGACATAAATGAAGTTAGTAACATAATTTGCCGGATGACACTTATTGACATCCGTCATAAGCATTCGGTAATGCCCATGATAGTATCATGTCATAATTATGATAGTCTTATGACAGTCTTATGACGCTGCTGTCAAATAAAGTGTTACCTATTATCTCAAATAAATCAACATATAAGTCACACTGGACTATAAGGAACAGGATTCAAAATGAAGGAAAAAAGTAGCGGTTTATAGTCCAGAAATTACGGTGTATAACTTTTGTGGCCCTTCCCGTCCTGAATGATTTGATGTATATATTATGTGATTTGAGGGGAAAAAACTGTAACATAAGTACCGTTATGAAATTTCCCTTTTATTGAAACAAAAAAAACAAAAACAAAAAAAAATCATATTTTTGGGCGAACTGTTATTTTTGGGGTGTCAAATGTAAGTGAGCCTGCATTGCATCAGAATTCTGGTTGGTTTTTTTTGTAACACCATTGAAAGAAAAAAGTAATATCATAAATGGTAGCTTTTGCATTACGTGCAAAGCTACCATCAATGAATGAATATGTATAATTATATAAAATGAACAAATATGTGGGAATAAATAAATATATGTACAACTTGTATTGGGTCTGTAACCATTTTAAGGCAGTCATTTGTTTGCACTTCCTCCTAGATGACACAAGATATGATAATGAGCTCATGTTCCTGATTTGACTTTATTTCCTGTCGCAAGCAATGTCTTCATATTGCCAGGTAAAATTTTTCTTTTTCTCCTTTTCAAAACCAAAAATGATTATTATTTGCTAATTGTTTCCTCGCATTTTATTAGACATGATTTTTTTTTATTAATCTGCTGATTTGAAGCTATGCCAACTAAATCAATTTTGGCTGCTACTGATTACAATAGACGTCCACTCCATTTCAACTTGGAGTTGGAATGAAGTGGACGTCTATTGCTGTCAATAAGTGTTTTCAGAATCAATTTTCCTCTTTCACTAACTACCACCACACATACTTTACTCTGTGACCTGAGTTGGTTGCAAATAAATAAAGCTAAAGACAACTTTGGAATTCATGTCAACTGTCGTGACCGCTGACCCTGAAAGGGGTTCAAACTTGAACCTCTAATTCAGGAATGATCCAGTGTATGTGTGTAGATGGCGAAAATGCATGGGCGTCTGCTGGCGTTGCTGTTGGTCGTCACAGTGACAGCGACGACCACGGCCATCAGTCAGAACCAATTAGCCACGCTGGTGAACAGAATTCTCCGCAAGTACGCTTGCTGAGATTTGAGTTGGTTTTGTTTTGAGGGACGACTCTAGGTTTGACCTCCATGTTTTGTCTCCGCAGGTTGAACGGTCAAACATTCAAGTAAGTAGAAGAAGTCCAGGCCTCAACTGCCATTTTTGCATCTTCCAAAGCATCTTTTCTCAATTCCATAAATAATAAGGATGTACAGTATATTGTTGTCGATGGCAGGTAATGAGTTAAATACTGTGAAATAGATGTTTTTATTCATTTTAATTTTGAGTTTATGAACATTTTATTTAGTCATAAATGTATTTATTCATATAAAAGTATATTCAAAATGAATAGAATAATGCTTGGTAATTCAATCTGGACTTCCCCTTGTTCTTCAAAGACAGTATTTTCTGTGTATGTAAACTTTTAGCCACAAAAATAATTCACAATCTAAAATTTTCTCTCATTATTGTGGCTTTTAAAACAATAAAAATAAAAAAAAATCGATAATACTGATGAGAACAGGAGAGGGTTAGTCTGATTTGCCTTCAGACAGTTTTAAGTGGTGGTGATGGGGGTGTCGAACCTCCTAAAACCACAGAAATGCATGGAAAACTGCTTTTAGCAGTTGTGCCTAACACAATAAAACACAACAGGTTTGGCATTAGGCTACTGCATTATACTTACTGCAACGGAGTATACATGAGAAACTGATTTTCATTCAAAATTGTATTTTTTTCCAATGATGTGCAAAATAACAGATAAAAAAAACATCATGCAAAAAAACCCAAACCTCCATCTCCTAATTTTAATTTTAACTATTTAGGAACATGGGATTAACAGTACAATTTAAAATAGAAGATAATGTAAACATTGACTAATATCTTTTGAAAAAAAAAAGTAACATACATTAACAAAAATAAGTACAAAGGACTTATATAATGAAGAATGAAATGGAAAATATTTTGAAGATAACGCAAACATTGACTTTCTTATTATAAGGAAATAAATAAGTAGCCTAACATATAGTAGGTAAATTAACAAAAAGTCCAAAGTGCACATTAACTATATTGCCAAGTGTATCACATTTGAGCCAAGCATTTCTGGACCTCCTTGCAGTAAAAAAATGGTTTTAAAAACTTATTGTGTTCAATCTCACATTACTTACATTTGTTGTGCGACGACAACTGCATGTAATGCGTAATGTATCATTTATGATACAAATTAGAGTACATCTATATAAATTAATTCAAAACTTGTTTAGAAAAATATCATATTATGTTTCAGGATCACATTAAGTTTTAAAATTTAAAAAAAAATCTGAATTTTATCTCTGGCCGTGCAATGCAACGGAAAATTGATCAGATCTTTAAGAGAAAGTAAAGAATTGATGAGGTTTATTTCTTGGGACTTATTTTTGTTCATTTATGTAAGGCCACTTATATAAATAGATAAAAAAAATCGGTTTGCTTTGTCTTCAAAATATATTCCATTTCACTGTGCATAATGTATGTTATTTGTACTTATTTTTTTGTTAATTAATGTTACTTTTATCTCTATTAATCAAAAAAGTCAATGTGTACATTATCTTCCATTTTAAAGTACATCTATGTTATTGAATAGTTAAAATTGAGGTTTTGCTTTTAGATTTGAAGAAATGAGGGGAAAATAAAAATGGGAGTTTTAGATGGAATTTTGTAAATCAGTGAAAAAATACAGTTTTGAATGGAAATCAGTTTCTCATTTATGCCTTGTTCCAGTGTAATGCAGTAGCCTAATGCGTGTGTTAAACCTTTCATTCATTCGTTTTCTGAGCTGCTAATCCTCACAAGAGTCAATGGAGCCAATCCCAGCTAACTATGGGCAATATTCGGAGAACACCCTGGATCGGTTGTCAGCCAATCGCGGAGCAAAAGGAGACGAACAACCATTCGCGCACACAGTCATACTTAGGGACAGTTTAGAGCGCTTGATCAGCCTACCATCCATGTTTTTGTGATGTGGGGGGGAACCGGAGTACCTGGAGAAAACCCACGCAGGCACAGGGAGAACATGCAAACTCCACACAGGAAGGTCGGAGCCCGGGATTGAACCTTTGGGCTTTTACAGTATTTTTTTTTCATTTATGATTAAAGAATGCTTGAATGCCAGATACTGAGAATAAAAGTCTTCATATGCATAAAGGGAACATATAAATGTGAGTACATAACATTATTTATTGTATTTAGCCTTGAAGCCTAGGACCTTGACTTTATGATTTAAGCATCTAATACGATATATCTCATACCGTACATTAGTATGATCCCATAATAAGCAATCCAAATGGCAACAAGGGTCGAAAACATAATAGACAGCACACTAGTCAGTTAGCCTGCTGTGTCCATAATTCTTGTGCTAGCGTCCGACTGCAATGTATGTCTTTTTGTGGCGTTCCGGTAACTCGAGGTAAGAGCATAATTGAAGACACCATGATTTTAACGAGATATTATCACCTACTTACCTCATTTTGATCCAAAAACTATGTGTAGCATGTATCACCGAGTGTCACGATACAGCTGTGAATGGCCACAGCCGGACTTTGTGGGGATTTTATGAGTGAAACACGGTAATATTACAAGGGACGCGATGCAGAATTCACAGACAACAAGGAGTGGTCGAAATGTTCTTTTTCAAATACCTACCCTTTTAAAGGATTTTTTTTCAATGTTTCTTTTTTTGGATCGATTCTTTATTATTTAAAATATCACGGTAAATGCGACAGTAATTTTAAAAAATACAATTAAGCGAATGTTATGATGTAGATATCTGTGACTTACAGTGCCTTGCAAAAGTATTCGGCCCCCTTGAACCTTGCAACCTTTCGCCACATTTCAGGCTTCAAACATAAAGATATGAAATTTAAATTTTTTGTCAAGAATCAACAACAAGTGGGACACAATCGTGAAGTGGAACAACATTTATTGGATAATTTAAACTTTTTTAACAAATAAAAAACTGAAAAGTGGGGCGTGCAATATTATTCGGCCCCTTTACTTTCAGTGCAGCAAACTCACTCCAGAAGTTCAGTGAGGATCTCTGAATGATCCAATGTTGTCCTAAATGACCGATGATGATAAATAGAATCCACCTGTGTGTAATCAAGTCTCCGTATAAATGCACCTGCTCTGTGATAGTCTCAGGGTTCTGTTTAAAGTGCAGAGAGCATTACGAAAACCAAGAAACACACCAGGCAGGTCCGAGATACTGTTGTGGAGAAGTTTAAAGCCGGATTTGGATACAAAAAGATTTCCCAAGATTTAAACATCTCAAGGAGCACTGTGCAAGCCATCATATTGAAATGGAAGGAGCATCAGACCACTGCAAATCTACCAAGACCCGGCCGTCCTTCCAAACTTTCTTCTCAAACAAGGAGAAAACTGATCAGAGATGCAGCCAAGAGGCCCATGATCACTCTGGATGAACTGCAGAGATCTACAGCTGAGGTGGGAGAGTCTGTCCATACGACAACAATCAGTCGTACACTGCACAAATCTGGCCTTTATGGAAGAGTGGCAAGAAGAACGCCATTTCTCAAAGATATCCATAAAAAGTCTCGTTTAAAGTTTGCCACAAGCCACCTGGGAGACACACCAAACATGTGGAAGAAGGTGCTCTGGTCAGATGAAACCAAAATTGAACTTTTTGGCCACAATGCAAAACGATATGTTTGGCGTAAAAGCAACACAGCTCATCACCCTGAACACACCATCCCCACTGTCAAACATGGTGGTGGCAGCATCATGGTTTGGGCCTGCTTTTCTGATATAATATATAATCTAATCTAATATAATATATAATTATCCAATAAATTTTGTTCCACTTCACGATTGTGTCCCACTTGTTGTTGATTCTTGACAAAAAATTAAAATTTTATATCTTTATGTTTGAAGCCTGAAATGTGGCGAAAGGTTGCAAGGTTCAAGGGGGCCGAATACTTTTGCAAGGCACTGTATTTACAGACACTAATTTTTTCATTGTGACGTAATTTGTTTAAAAGTTTAAAATATGCGAGTGAATAATTTTTTAAAGTCGTTTTTTTTTCAAACTAAATATTAGACCTCAATTAATGATTCTAAACTAAAAATTAGGGTTGTTCCGATCATGTTTTTTTGCTCCCGATCCGATCCCAATCGTTTGAGTCTCAGCCGATCCCTATATTTCCCGATCCGATTGCTTTTTTTTTTGCTCCCGATTCAATTCCAATCATTCCTGATAATTTTTCCCGATCATATACATTTTGGCAATGCATTAAGAAAAAAATGAATAAAACTCGGACGAATATATACATTCAACATACAGTACATAAGTACTGTATTTGTTTATTATGACAATAAATCCTCAAGATGGCATTTACATTATTAACATTCTTTCTGTGAGAGGGATCCACGGATAGAAAGACTTGTACTTCTTAAAGGATAAATGTGACTTTGTATATTGTGACTAAATATTGCCATCTAGTGTATTTGTTGAGCTTTCAGTAAATGATACTGTAGCCATTTAACTGTTCTGCCCAAATGCATGATGGGAAGTGCAACAATGACTGTGCGTAGTGGTACCAATTGATATATCTTCTCTGCGTTGGGAAATAATATAGGGTGTTAAGAAAAAGATCAACTACCACCCTTCTTCCCCACATTGTTTCCCACTATACTTCTAATCGTTGGGAGAGGGATTGTAAGGCTTTAGCCAATTAAAAAAAGGCTCCAAAGGCTGCCAAAATTCACTCTACTCATTTTACGCTGCCTTTTAGCTCTATATATTGGTAAAACGGCGCCATTATAGATTGAACGCGACAATGCGTGAGTGGGTCGTGCAGCGCATACGTTAATTGCGTTAAATATTTTGACGTGATAATTTTTTTTTTTAATTAATTACCGCCGTTAACGCAATAAATTTGATAACCCTACCTTAAGCCTAAACTAAAGACTCTGGATAAGTGTAACACATTGTCTGTAACATTAAATACAATTAGAAAACGATTTAATTATAAAATATACATATATATATATATATATATATATATATATCAGAGGTTGCGCTAGACATTTTCGTTGTCTGTCATTTTGACTGACAGGGTCATAAAAATCCGGTCATAGTTTTTACCCGTCACTTAAATTTTTAAAATGATAATGATGACATATTCAATAGTATTTAGTTTTCATTCATTTCTAATTAATATTGTAACGCTTGCTTGGCGGCGAAAAATTAGACACGGAAGTCGTGGTATTTTTCTCCCTTTTTACTCTGCTTACCGCCAACAACTCCGCCCCCAAAGAAAAAGAGGCAACGATATAGACCCCAATCACCAACGTCACACAATGATCTTAATTGTGGTTGTCAGCCCAAAATCTTCTAAATATATATTAAATGCATCTTACCAGATATAAAATGACTACTACATAGTCTGTGGTGATCGTTTGGTGCCCAGATTTCTTGTCGAATTACAGCAGTCCATCTCGCTCTCATCTTCGGGTCTCTCAGAATACGGTAGAACTTCAAGTCTCTCAGTCTATCTTCTCTGTTACAGCAACCAACCCCCACACACGCCTTCACCATTTTGAATATTAATATTAACGAGCAGAAAAACACGCCGTAATAAGAGGCATGTACGTAGTTGTAATGTGTAAACATGTCGAGCTGACGGACAATATGGCTGCTCCAGTCAGGGGGGCGGAGTTGTGACGTCATGTGATTGGGGTCTATACACAGGCGGCAATCTTGTCCATCAATTGGATGACGCGCTGGCACACTGGGTGCACCAATAAGAACCTCGCGTTGATGTGTCAATCACGGTGCCGCCGCCAGACCTCGGTGACGCTGCAATATTCTGACAGAAGAGCCAACGACGTCATGCATTAAGAGAGACAGTAGCTAATTAATATGCTAACTCGCCACCCTGTGGTCTGGGGTGTGAATTGCAACCTGTCAAAATGACGGACGGACTTCAGTTTTTTCCGTCACCGTTTTAAAAAACCGGTCAACGACGGAAAATATCCGGTTAACCCGACCCCTGTATATATATATATATATAAAAAAGCATGTCCGATATTTTTTTGCTGATTCCGATACTTTGAAAATGACGTGATCGGACCCGATCGATCGGTCGATCGGGACATCTCTACTAAAAATGATAGACATTTTGAATAATAAATATAATTACTTACATTCTTTTTATGGACAGGTTGAAACAAAAGTGGTTTCGCAGTGTCTGTAAACGGGGTTTTCCAGGGTAAAACGGACAAATTAAAAATAGTCCGGGGGCATACGTAACGTGCCTTCAAACTGCTATGGCAGCATATAATTTTTTTTTTTTTTTCATCATACACAACAGTTCTTTTGGCTTAAAATACAGCAGTTTATTTTAAAGAAGGGTGCAAGAGGAGGAACTGCCTTTTCAGTCTTGTGTTTTCTGCATTATAAAATGTATCTACCCTCTGAAAATATCAGACTCCAAGTTGAACTGGTTCTCATTCAGAAGCATGTCAGTGTTTTGTTGCACATTTTTTTGTGCTCACCCTCATAATATTCCATGTGTGTGTTTCATCTTTCAGAGAGCTGCCCATGTTCAGTCTGGCTGTGAGCATCCCGTATAACAGAAATCTAGGGAAGTACGATCTCAATCAAGTACATTTGGACGAGAACGTGAGGGACGCCATCCTGCATTGCGATGTCTACTCGAACGAAAATATAGTGGCCGCCACCGTTCTGAAATGGCCTGACGTGCTGAAAAATTGTCCCAATGCATTGGTACCATGGGAAGATGTTCTGCAAAAGTGCAAGCAAGAACCCATGACGTGGCAAGATGTGAACAAAAAATGCCGTTGGGCCATGAAAAACCACCGAGCAGATCATGCTGAGTACCGGGTTCTGAAGGGGTTTCAAACCTGGTCTAAAAATAAGGACAAGTCCGGTTTTTTACTACTCTACGTGTATGCGTCACCGTGCACAGACCAATGCACTGCCGTAAACAACGAGCGGAGCATCCTAAACTTGGTGAAGGGCATCAAGCAATGGAAGGAGCACGCTGTCGTCTTCTCTAAAGTTTTTGAACCTAAGGGATCCCAATCGACTGGTGGCAACTCTGAATCTGTTGGCGAAAGGAAGGATGCCCTCATCCGTCTGGGGAGTCATCTGGGTCAAAATGGCCTCCAAAAGATCTTCCGATGTGACAAAGTCAAAGCCAACATGGTGTGTGACAGCTGTTCCAATGGGAAGAGTGTCACACGTCGTTGTTATAACAACTCAAACCAACAGGATGATAACATCAACTGCCCACCGCATGGAGATGAAGGACAAAATCGAAGAAAAAGAAGCCTCGGGAATCATAGTGGGGTGTATGACGCGTCTGATGTCCCCTCCCGACGAGTACCACGGATAAAAGGCGTGATGACTAGTGAAAACACTGATTACAGTGATGATGAATCATCCAGCAGAGTTCTGGCCCCAGGTCCACCAACATGGGGCATGGGTCGTGAAAGGAGGCTAAGCAAGCGGCAGAAAGGGAGGAAGGGACAAAAAGGGGCCGGGAGAGAGCAGGAGGGCCAGCAGGAGAATGAGCAGGGCAAGGCACAACACAGGAAGGTTGCCAAAACTCAAGGCCAGGGCAAGGCACAACGCAGGAAGGTCGCCAAAACTCAAGGCCAGGGCAAGGCACAAAGCAGGAAGGTCGCAAAAAGTCAAGGCCAGGGCAAGGCACAACGCAGGAAGGTCGCCAAAACTCGGGGCCAGCGCAAGGCACAAAGCAGGAAGGTCGCCAAAACTCAAGGCCAGGGAAGGGCACAACGCAGGAAGGTCGCCAAAACTCGGGGCCAGGGCAAGGCACAACGCAGGAAGGTCGCCAAAACTCAAGGCCAGGGCAAGGCACAACGCAGGAAGGTCGCCAAAACTCAAGGCCAGGGCAAGGCACAACGCTGGAAGGTCGCCAAGACTCAGGGCCAGGGCCCTCGGGGGCAGGCTGACCGACGTCGCGGATGGTGTGGCACTTGTAACAAGTTGGGGGGCAAACACCACGGGCATATTAATGCAGCTCAGCCTTCCCACAGATCGGGCGGCAGCGCCGTTACACGCCGTCGGGGCAGAGGCTCCCGCGGGAGAGGCAGCAAACCCAGCAAGCAGGGTGGGACATCTCGTGGGCGGGTCCGCTCAAGTCGTAAGCGGGGGGCATCTCGTGGGCGAGGTCGCTCAAGCCGTGTGAGCAATTTGTATCAACTCTCCTGAGCTTCTGCTTGCTAAATTCTAAGCTAACCTTGTCATTGTATCAAACAGCATTAAAGCTTTCAGAAATCCCGGTGCATTCCCGTTCTATTTATTTATATTTATTGAAAATATTTTCACAGAACTGTTAGTCAGCAAAGATTATATTACATTGTTTTATTTTTCACTCAGTTAAGTTGAAACAAAACATTTTAACACAATATATAAGACATGTGGAAAATTCATTTAAGTCATAGACTTCATAATATATTGACGGGACACGGGGCCGATTAATAGGGGGCCTATTTCCGTCAAAGCTGACCGAGTGGAAACACAAAGAGCTTTTTACGTTGAAAATTCTTGTGAATAAATGCTTAAATCCCTGGATTCTTTATAGATATGGTAATAAAACAGTTTCGATTCTTGGTCAAAAGCAAAAAAACAAAAAACAAACGGCAGTTAGCATTTATTTTATGTAAATATGTGAAATGTGCTGCTCGTCTTTTAGCCACTGTGGCGCCGCCTTATCACCGCGAAGAACTTTTTACGTGGAAAATTCTTGTGAATAAATGGTTAAATCCCTGAATTCTTTATAGATATGGACGTAAAACAGTCTCGATTCTTTGTTAAAAGAGCAAAGAACCAGGCAATTAGCATTTATTTTACATAAATATGTCGAATGTGCTGCTAGTCTTTAAGCCACTGTGGGGCCGCCTCATCACCACAAAGAGCTTTTTACGTTGAAAATTCTTGTCACGAGGGTGGAACACACGGCTGGATTCATATGCAAGAGACGACAAAAAAAATTCAGTTTGCAATGACTGTTTTATTTCACTGGCATTTAACACCAGCCAGCTTCAAAGTCCAAAAGAAATCAAAGTATCAACAGAAGATCTTCGGCACCAGGGGTGAAAGTAGAACGCACAGGATCGGCTTTGATCCCGAAAATATGGCGGCAACTGTCAAAACCCAATGTTTAAAAAAAAAAAACTGCCATGCTGCCACACACGTATCTCCAAATAGAACAATCTACTAATGTAAGATTTACATACACAAGTGTTAACAATACAAGCCGAATAAAGAGCTTGCTTAGCTTCATCCGTTTCCACTGATTTTTATTATTCATTTATTCTACGTAGTTCTCCCCAGCGCCTCTCTCTATCTGACAAGGCGCATTGCCTGTAGCCCTTTTCACACATATTACCAGGGAATTTCCCGTATAAGGTAACGCAGGATTTACTCTCGTCATTGCTTTCATGCATGAAAAGATTCCGAGAATGAAGCCGGTTGGACGCTTTCACAGACTTGTCCTGCGTTGCCCACTGGCACTCTCTGTGCGTGGAAGGCTGCTGGGCGATTTTATAACCCGGACATTACGTCATTTTTGGTCAGCATTGTCACAATGTTGGTCAAATCCTGTCGTGTTTTGTTCCGGAGGGAGCGTTCCCCGATGTGTAACTGCAACCAATTTAAGGTCATCAAGAGGTAAGATCGGGCCTAAAAAAATCCAGCCCAACCCGATCCGACCCGGGTCCGCTAGTATTAAAGCAGACACTGTATTTTCATCTGTATGATTTTGACAAAGATCAGATCACAATTGATAGTGATTTTATGCAGAAATGTGAGAAATTCCAAAAGGTTCAGATACGTTTTCATACCACTGTAACTTCTGTGCCCCATCACGCCCTGAATGATTTAATGTATAAATTATGTGATTATGACAAAAACTGTAAAATAAGTAGCATTTTGAAATTTCACTTTTATTAAAAGGAAGGAAAAAAAAAAAAAAACGTATTTGGGCGAACCGTCACTTTTGGGGTATCAAATGTAAGAGAGCCCATCTTGCATGAGAATTGCGTTGTTTTTGTGTATCATCATTGAAAAAAAAGAGGAATATTATAGATCATAGCTTTTGCATTACATGAAAAGCTACCGTCAATGAATGAATATGTATGATTATATAAAATCTACAACTTGTATTGGAGTTGTAACCATTTTAAGGCAGTCATTTGTTTGCACTTCCTCTTGGATGACACAAGATATGATAATGCGCTCATGTTCCTTATTTGACTTTATTTCCCCTCGCACGCGACGTCTTCATTTTGCCAGGTAAGATTCTTTTTTTTTTTTTTTTTCCTTTTCAAAAATAAAAAATAATTATTATTTGCTAATTGTTCCCTCACATTTTATTAGACGTGATTTTTCATTCATCTGCTGATTTCAAGCTACACCAACTAAATCAATTTTGACTGCTACTGATTATGATAGACGTCCACTACATTCCAAACTGGGAGTTGAAATAAAGTGGACGTCCATTGTCGTCAATAGGTGTTTTCAATATCAATTTCCCTCTTTCACGAACTACCACACATACTCTGTGACCTGAGTTGGCGGTGAATAAATTAAGCCAATGATAACTTTTGAATCCATGTCCATTGTAGTGTACCTGAAAGTGTTCAAACTTGAACCTCCAATTCTGGAATGACCTAGTGTATGGGTGTAGATGGCGAAAATGCATGGGCGTCTGCTGGCGTTGCTGTTGGTCATCACGGTGACAGCGACGACCGCGGCCATCAATCAGAACCAATTAGCCACGCTGGTGAACGGAATTCTCCGCAAGTACGTTCGACGAGATTTGTGTTAGACTTTGTCGGTGGTTTGACCTCCATGTTTTGTCCCCTCAGGTTCGACGTTCAAAACCGTACGTAAGTAGAAGAAGACTTTCATCTTTCAAAGCATGTTTTCTCAATTCCATGAATAATAAGGACGTATATTGTTGTTGATGGCAGGTAATGAGTTAAATACTGTACTATGTATGTATGTATGTATACTGAAATAGATGTTTTTATTCATTGTAATTTTTGAGTTTATGAACATTTTATTCAGTCATAAATGCATTTATCCATAAAAAGTATATTCAAAATTAATAGAATAATGATTAGTAATTCAATCTAGACTTCCCCTTGTTTTTTAAAGTGCTGTGACAGCATAAAAAAAATCTGAATCTGAATTAGAATCATATTTTGAGACGATTCGACTATATAGAACAATTTGGCAAAGCGCAGACGATGAGAAATTAGTCTTTGAATCTGCCGTTTAGCCCCTGCCTGTCATTATAACGCTCTAGCGTCCACAGCTGTAGGATGAGGTCGGCAGGGTCACGATTTCACCTGATTTAGAATTCAGCCCATTGAAGGGGAATTATTCAGAACGAGGAAAATGCAACGAAGACAACAGCAAAATGTCATTGTTTCAACCTCTCTACTCCAATATTTTTACAGGATATTCTTTTTATCTAAGTATTTTTCCCCAATTGCTAAATAAATTGTATGTTTATGACAAATAACAGTCTTGTGCTAAATGGAATATGAAATATTAAAAATGCATTTATTCAATAGGCTACGACACGGAAAATTCACTCTATCATGGTCAAAACTGTCGATTTTTTGAACCTCCCGAACGATATTTTATGCCACCGGAGTTAGTTCGGCTTTTGTCATTTACTTGCCCTGGCTGGCTTCGGAGAGCGTAAACAAACCAGGAGGCGTGACAGCTAGCCGACATGCTAACCTGAACCGAGTGGCGTTTCAAAGTCTTATTCTCGCCCTTCGAAGCAAAAAAATCACACAAAACTACCCTGGATCATGTCACACGGCGGCAGGGTTGTCGATTGTTTTTGCCGCCCGGCAACCCCACATGGTGTCCACAGATAAATAGAATGAGCTGACGTTAGCGCCATTATGTTCATAGGTAGCAGTTTAGTGTAATGTTACACTCTCTCCTACTCAGTGTTGTCAGTAACGCGTTAGTTAGTAATGCTAAAATCAAAGGTTCCCAGTACGTGTTTCCATGACAACCTCTTAGCTATATCCTGTTTTGGTCTCACATCACGTGTTGTGGGACTGAGGCAGGTGGACATTCGCGCCAACTGTTGAGACGTTGCGAGAGAATGTTGATCTGTGGATATCCATGAATAAAGGTGAGTATTTTTCCTTCATTCTGGTGGGTATCAGCAAAAGGTTGGACCCCCTACATGCGTGGCCGTTTCGTAGCTTTGCCGTAGCAACGACGGGCAGTCATCGCTCCAAGTTGGCAAGCTTTGTTTACATCATATGCGTGTTGCACATTTATGCCATGAGGTGATGTGTTCGTTTAGCATCTGTGGAATGTGTTGTTAGTCCGATTGAGTGTAAAGTGCTTAGTTGCCACCACGTTTTGTGGCCAAATTGACCGCGTGTGTGTTGAGAGGAGTACTTCCGGGTTTTTAATGTGCACGGCTGCACGCGCATCTGCGCTCGCCACCACCTTTGTGTTTATTGCACTGTACAATCCACTTGTGTGTTGTTGATTATTGTGCCGTCAGTTTGCATTGTTTTACATTGGCACTGATATGCATTTAACCATAACCCGAAATTCAGAAGTTTTGACATTAGGCTTAATCTTAGAGTTAGCCGGGTTTAATTGGTCGGTGGAGTTTATTTCAACAGTTTGTCCAAGCAGTTTGTCAGATATTTGTTAGTTTCAGGGCTCCAGGGTGGCTAAGCTAGCGCGAAATTCTAAAATTCCCCTTTAAATTCAATCATCGGAAAGTCAATTACATGTGATGACATTTTTCTGTTGTCATTCTTATGTTTAGGCGGCAAAGGGAGAAAAATGGATAAAAAGTAACTGATAGATTACTTTTAAAGTAACGTAGTTACTTTGATAATGAAGTAATCAGTAAAGTAACTAGATTACTTTTTTGAGGCGTAATCAGTAATCAGATTACTTTTTCAAGTAATCTGTGAAAACACTGGTCCTACTACATGTGTATCAGGGCCTTAGAAAGAGGGTTACGATACTCCCATCGGGATCCATTATACGATTTTACTTCCGGGTACTTCCGGGTTATAGAGCCTCGGGTCGTTCCAAACATGGCTTCGACGAGGGAGGACTGCATTCATACGAATGGCTGGCTATAAAGTATATTCAGAGGTAAGTTGATGAAAAAACAGATCCCTTTTGAATTTTCAACAGTCTGTATTCTATCAGAGGCGCTTTATGATGCATATGTTGAGCTTTATTTGTATGTGCGTGGCGTAATTATACATATATTTTATCTTAGTTGACGAGCGATTTTCTCCTTTTTAAGCTGAGTCTGCTAACTAGGAATGTATCGCCAGGGATAACGAGAATTACTTCTGTAACTAAGGTTCTATGAATTCCGGATGACCGCCAGAGGGCGGTGCTTAGCACCTGGATATCTACATGTGCGCAGCACAAAGGTCGAGAATAAAATACCAACAAAGTCACGCCATTGGACGTGACCTGGGTGACGTCAGAGGTCGATAAGAGCCCTGCTCACCCAGCACTAGTTCCTTTTCGGAATGTTCTCGCAGGGAGTCTGAGTGACAGGCAGCTCTGGCGGTCATCCGGAATTCATGGAACCTTAGTTACAGAAGTAACTCTCGTTCTATTTCATTCCTTCTGACTGCCAGAGGGCGGTGCTTAGCACCGGGATGACTTAATACCAACATTGTCACGAAGACACCACACACACCGAGGATCAGTCTCGGTGAGAGGAAGCCGACAGCACTACAGAAGCCACCGGGTGAGGAGCTGCCACATTCACTCTGTAGAAGCGGGCAAACGTACAAGACGATGCCCACGTTGCTGCGGAACAGATGTCATTCAGTGGAACACCTCTCAGTGCCGCCCAGGAAGTTGCCATCTTCCTTGTGGAATGGCACGTGACTTTAGGAGGCTGAAGACCTTTGGATTCATAGGCCTGAAGAATAGCTTCGACAACCCAATGTGACAAGCGTTGCTTCGAGACTGTGCAGCCTTTATTTTTGTCACCAAAACATACGAAAAGAGCATCCGTTTTACGAGTGCTTGCAGTCACGCTAATATAGTGCTACAGCATACGAACAGGACATAGTAAACTTTGCAAATGTCCATCAGGTCCACTCACATCGTTAAACACAGCCAGGGTAACTGGCTGGTTAATGCGAAAGGCTGAAAGTCTCTTCGGTAGAAAACTCGGATTGGGCCATAATGTAACCCCAGAACCGTCAGGATTCCACCTTAATCAGTTCGGAGAAATCGATAAAGCATGTAATTCACTCACTCGCTTTGCTGAAGTAATTGCGAGGAGGAACGCAGTTTTCACGTTGACCCACTTAAGGTCAGCCCCATTCAAAGGCTCAAAAGGGGTTGAACACAAACCCTCCAGGACTAATGGAAGGTCCCACGTGGGGACGCGTGGTAATCTTGGAGGCTGTTGACGAAGGGCACCCTTCAAAAACCGACACACCAGGTAATGTGAGCGCACTGATCGGCCATCCACCAAAACATGGTGGGTGGATATCGCAGCCACGTACACTTTTAAGGTTGATACAGAAAGTCCCTTATCAAGAAGTTCTTGTAAATAGCTGAGTAATATTGGCACAAAGCAGCGCACAGGATCCACATTGTGATCCTCACACCATTTATTGAACAGTTTCCACCTGTTACTGTAAAGTGCCCTCGTGGATGTTGCACGAGCATCAAGTACAGTTTGTACAACCGCCTCTGTACAGGACTCTAACAGAGAGTCCGGCCCTTCAGAGGCCACAGGTACAGGTGAAGACGTTCCAGGTGGGGGTGCCAGATGCTCCCCTCCAACTGGGACAACAGGTCCATTCTCTGGGGTAGAGGTCAAGGATCTCCATTGAGATGTTTGAGAAACAACGGGAACCACATTCCTCCTGGCCAGAACGGAGCGACCAACAACACCCTGTGATTGCTCTGGCTGATGCTGTGCAGAGTCACCATTAAGAGAGGAAGAGGCGGAAACGCATATAGGAGACAGTCTGGCCATGAGTGTGCTAGGGCATCCTGACCTAGTGGACTGTTCGGTTCCGCAAGGGAAAACCACAGTTGACAATGAGTGGTTGCTTCTGAAGCAAAGAGGTCCACCTCTGCAACACCGAACCTCCCCAATATCTCCTGAACCACAGCAGGGTTCAACCTCCACTCCCCAGGCGGTGGTTTCTGCCTGGAGAGTAAGTCTGCGGCACAGTTCTGCATCCCCGGAAGATGGACTGCTCTGAGACTCAGAAGGTGTGGAAAAGCCCACAGGATAAGCTTTTGAGCCTCCGCCAGTGAGAGAGGAGATCTGGTCCCCCCTTGGTGGTTTATATGGTAGACAGTGGACGTATTGTCCAACCGAACCAGAACATGCTTTCCACTCAGCGCAGGGAGAAAATGCTTGAGACCGAGTCGAACAGCACGAAGCTCCAATACATTTATGTGACAAAGTCTCTCCAGTGGGGACCAAACACCCCTGATCATCCTGTGGTTCCACACTGCACCCCAGCCTGAAAGTGACGCATCCGTTACAACCACTTCTCGGCGCGAGGGAAGAGAACCTAACGTGACCCCTATGCATATGAACTGCCTGTCCATCCAGGGCCTTAGAAGACGATGACAACGCCCTGAGAGAGTCACAAGTCTGCGTTGATGTCGTTGGGGATCCAATCCCAAACCGTTCATCCAAATCTGTAACGGGCGCAAAAATAAAAGCCCCAATGGCACCACAATTGATAGTGCAGTCAGTTTCCCCAACAACTGGAGGACGGTCCCGTATGACAGGCTCGCACTGTGTCTGACACGCGTGACCGTTCGGAGAACGTCGTCCACTCTTTGTGGCGACGGAGAGGCGGTCATTGTTAAGGAGTTTAAGCTCATGCCGATGAAAATCACATGTTGGCTGGGAATCAAATGACTTTTCGAAAGGTTTACCTCGAGACCTAGTTGCTTCATATGGTCCAACAGCAGCGTGGTGTGGCTGAGAGCTTGTTCCCGAGTCTGTGAACACACAAGCCAATCGTCTTAGTAAGGAAGAATTCTGAGGCCACGGCTCTGTAGGGGGGCCAGCGCCGCAGCCATGCATCTTGTAAATGTCCGGGGAGCAAGAGAGAGGCCGAATGGCAGCACTCTGTATTGGTATGCTTTTCCTTCGAAGGCAAAGCGAAGGAAAGGCCTGTGGTGTGGTACCACTGGTACGTGAAAATAGGCGTCCTTTAAATCCACACTTGTAAACCAGTCTCCTTGAGTGATTGATTGTAGAACGTCCGTCGTGCGAAGCATGTGAAATTTTAGACACTTGAGGTAACAATTTAGTGATCTCAGGTCGAGGATAGGGCGAAATCCGCCGTCCTTCTTCTGAACAAGAAAATAAATTGAATAAAACCCTTTCAACAGGTTTGAACTGGGAACCAACTCTATAGCTTCCTTCTGTAAGAGTTCTACGATCTCTTTTCTGAGGGCCATACGCTTCCCTGGATCTGACACAACTGTTGTCTTCACCCCATTGAACTTTGGGGGACGATGCTTGAACTGAATAGTGTAACCTCTGAACAGAGTTGAAATGACCCATGGGTCTGGAACAAGGGCCACCCAGCGTCTGAGATGGTGTTTGGTAAAACGGCTGAGGCCCTGGCAATGGTCGTCAAACTCTACCGTTCCTGCCCCTACTAGCGGTAGAGGGCTTGGAGGGGCGAGTGTGTTGAAGTCTGTGAAATCGGTCGGCTCTTGGGGGTCTTCCTGCCGGCTCCCGAAAAACAGGCCATTGAGAGGAATGTCCATCCGCAGAAACTGGACGTGCAGTTCTCGGCGCAGGTGGAGCCCTGGTTGCAGAGTGATAGGTAGGAGCACGTCTGTGGGGGGGCCTGGTAGCTCGTTGCAGGTCAACAAACTGTTGCCGGGACCTGTTGGCTTCCACAGCTCTCTCAAGGGTTTGGTGGGCTGCTGGGCCAAACACTTGACCCAGAACAACAGGTAGAGTGCGAAGTGCACCCCTACATGACTCAGTCAGAGGAGACTGTGCCAACCATACTTGGCGTCTGGTCACAGTAAGTGTCGACATGAGTCTGCCAAGTTCTCTGGACATATATGCGAACGTCTGGAGGGAAGCATCGCTCAGGTTCTGTAAACTTTCATTGACACCTGCAACCCTCAATGACTGTGAAAGGGCCAGGGAAAGGTGGGAAAATGTATTACCCAAGCGGCCAATCCGAGCCGCAACATCATAGGCCTTGGTAAGGAGATCATCAGTCACCCGGCACTGTGGGCGCGGGCATCGTGCCTCTGCGCGGGCAGCATCTGCTGGGTCCACTATCAGGCTCGCGACAATGCTGTCCACCGACGGCATTTTGTTTAACCTATAATGAGCCGCATCATGCATAGAGCTGAGTGCCCTACAGTCTTGGGACAAGTGGGTGGACGACTTAGGATCTGTCCAGCAAAGCTGAAGCTCTTTGATATAGGGTTGCGATGCTGGCACACAGAATTGTGGTTTTTGAGCGGTCTTAAAGAAGGCACTAGAAACCGAATACTCAGCTGGTAGTGTGTCAATACCCAGTTGTGAATGGCCTAATTGGACAGTTTGCTTTAAAGCAAGACTTCACTGAACTGATAAACAAAGTCGGAACTTTAAATACTGAGGTGTTTTTCAGTGGACCCATACCCGTGCCCAGGCTGGGGGATGAAAGTTTCAGCAGAGTGATGATGCTCAACAAATGGCTCAAAGCAACATGTGCTGGACAATCGATGTACTTCATTGACAATTTCAACATATTTTCTGGGCGCAGGCATCTCTTTAAGAACGATGGCCTTCACCTAAATAAGTCAGGAGTGTGGTTACTAAGCAGCAGCATGTTTTATCTCTTGAGGCACAGACAGTCTGCTTATCTTGAGGAAAGGAGGCAAGCTGTCCCAAAACATCGGATAAACATGGAGGCTGGGATGAGTGCTGAATCAGACAGTGTGCACGCAGGATCAACGTCTCCTCCAAAAATGGAGCCGATAGTCGCTGAAGGGGAAGTGACTAAGCCAGCCCTGCCAGGCTGTGACCAACCGTCCTCTGCTGAGGCTCCACTGCCTCAACGGGAGAAGACCCTGGTAGCAGGTGATCGACCCCCTTCAGACGAGACTCAAGAACTGGCTCCATCAGCTCAACAGTATGAAAACGACCCGACCGTGCAATCCTCTGCTGTCGAGGCTCCATCCAGCCCCAAATCCTCGCACTCCAAGACGCCACCACGCCGCCGACTCCAGGCTAAGGCCCCATTCAGCCCCAAATCCTCACACTCCAAGACGCCACCACGCTGCCGACTCCAGGATAAGGCCCCATCCAGCCCCAAATCCTCACACTCCAAGACGCCACCACGCCGCCAACTCCAGGATAAGGCCCCATCCAGCACCAAATCCTCACACTCCAAGACGCCACCACTCCGCCGACTCAGTCAGGCTAAGGCCTCATCAAGGCCTAAATCCCCACAGTCCCGGAAGCCACCCCTCCGACGACTTAGTTTGGATGGAATAATGAGTCAACCTGGTCGGGACTCCATGGATCTAAATAGCAAGGTTAACCAGTCTCTTGATCTCCTCAAGTTCATGTCTTCGCTTCCACCCTGTACCTGTCACACCCGACAGGTACCAGGGGAAGATGGCAACAAACCAACCAGCCCCCCCCTGGAATTCTCTCGGGGCAAAGCCAAAGCGCTACAACTCTGGAACAACACGGTATTATCCTTCTATGGAGGAAGCCATGTTTGCGACACCAATATGATATGCACCGGGTCCAGGCTGTGACAACATTACAAAGACTGTTCTGTCCCAGCAAAAGCCGGGGCCCTATGGAGTACAGTCTGTATGCTCAACAATCCCAGTGGTGATAAACAACAAAAAAAGGGCTAGATTGGTGAGAAATAAAAAATGTTCAATCAACTCTGCCAACCTGTTAAGCATAGTATGTCGTTCCCAAAACTCACCAGTGAATCCAGTCTGGCATCTCCAATTGGCTCTGCTAAATATCAGATCTTTAGCTAGCAAATCTTTCTTAATTAATGATTTTATCAGCAAACATAACCTTGACATGATGTTCCTAACAGAAACTTGGTTAGATAAAGATAAGAGCTCTACAGTTCTGATTGAGGCAACCCCCACAAACTTCAATTTCTTTAGTGCGCCAAGAACCCATAAGAAAGGAGGTGGGGTTGCCAGTCTGATCAGGGACAGTTTTCAACGCACGAATATTTCATGTGGTCAGTTTGATTCCTTTGAATATATTGTCATTCAGCTAAAAAGCCCTTGCAGAGCTGCCTTGGTAACAATTTACAGACCACCAAAGTATAACACAATGTTTTTTGATGAGTTTACCAAAATACTGTCTTCTGTCTGCATGGACTTTGATTGTGTTGTTTTAGTGGGTGACTTTAACATTCACGTTGATAATCCTGAAGAAGGATGTGCTAGAGAGCTTTTAAATATTTTGGATACAATTGGTTTATCTCAGCATGTCAGAGTTCCAACACATAACTGAGGGCACATACTGGACTTAATAATATCCAAAGGTCTTAACATCTCTGAGGTCACAGTGAATGATGTTGCTCTGTCTGATCACTACTGCATTATGTTTAAAATGACCACCCCTGTCTATCCTCTGAAAAGGGAAACACAGGTGATTAGGAAGCGTTACATAAGTGATAACACTTGTGCGTTATTCACACAGGCCTATGCCTCACCATTTACCCCTACAATAGCTCCAGTGGAAGAACTTGTAAATAGTTTCAGTTCTAGTGTGATGGCCGTAATTGACACAATTGCCCCGATTAAGACAAAAACTTTGTCAAGAAAGAAGAGGTCACCCTGAAGAAATGCCATACTAGCTATAAAACAAAAGCAAGTTTGTAGACGAGCAGAACGCAGATGGCGAAAAAACAAACTCCTAGTCTTTTATGATATCTACAAAGAGAGTCTTCGCAAATACAACCAGGAACTGAAAAATGCTAGACAGTCATATTTTTCAGAGATCATTAGTAGAAACACCAACAACACTCGCACACTATTTTCTGTTGTGGACAAACTGACAAACCCACAAGCATCAATACCTCAGGAATTGGCATCTGAGGTGTCCTGTAATAATTTCGCAGCATTCTTTACACACAAAGTACTAAAGATTAGACAGACTGTGTGCAACTCCAGATTAACAAATGTTACACTAAATGCCTCCCAAAATGTCCCCCACGTCAATCTTAGACAGTTTAGCCTCTTGGACTATGCCACTTTAACAGAAATTGTGTCAAAATTAAAGCCCACAACATGCTGCCTTGACATCCTTCCTTCAAACTTTTTCAAAACTGTTTTTCATTGCATAGCCCCGGACATACTTCAGATTATAAATACTTCTCTCCAAACAGGAGAGTTTCCTCAGACTTTGAAAACTGCAGTAATAAAACCTCTCCTAAAAAAAACCTAATCTGGATGCCTCAACCATTAGTAATTACAGGCCAATATCAAATCTGACATTCCTGGGGAAAATTATCGAAAGGGTTGTGTTCGAACAGATCCAGACTTTTATGATGCAAAACAATCTTTTTAACTCATTTCAGTCTGGATTTCGGCCACAACACAGCACCGAGACCGTGCTTATCAAAGTCCTAAATGATATTCGTTGGAATACCGATGCAGGCAAATCATCTGTTCTGCTACTATTGGATCTCAGCGCCGCATTTGACACGGTTGATCACAACATACTACTCAGCAGATTGGAACAGTGTGTAGGGCTTACTGACACTATTCTTCAGTGGTTCACATCCTATTTACATGATAGGGATTTCTTTGTGTCAATCGGAAACTATCAGTCAGAACGAACCAAATTCACGTGTGGAGTCCCTCAAGGGTCAATTCTTGGACCACTCTTATTTAACATTTATATGCTTCCGTTAGCTCAGATAATGGAACAGTATGACATCTCCTATCACGCCTATGCAGATGACACACAACTGTACATTTCTGTGTCCCCACATGATTATAGTCCCTTAGTCTCCCTGAGTAAATGCATTCATCAAATCAATGAAAGGATGTGCCAGAATTTTCTCCAGTTAAATGTGGAGAAGACAGAGGTGATCATTTCTGGGCCAAAAAAGAAAAGGTCAAAGATAAGCAGCCAACTTAGCACAATGTCACTTACAGCTACAAATCAAGTCAGAAATCTCGGCGTAATTATTGACTCAGACCTAAAATTTGATAGCCATCTAAAGTCCGTCACTAAATCCGCTTATTACCACCTAAAAAATATAACCAGAATTAAAGGGCTTTTGACACATCAAGACATGGAAAAACTTATGCATGCATTCATTTTCAGCAGATTGGACTATTGCAACGGTATATTTACAGGTCTTGATAAAAAATCAGTCAGGAAGCTGCAGCTAGTAAAGAATGCTGCAGCCAGAGTCCTCACAAATACAAGGAAGCTGGACCACATTACACCGGTTTTGAAATCACTACACTGGCTTCCAGTGAGTCAAAGGATAGACTACAAAATACTACTACTCGTCTACAAAACACTTAATGGCCTTGGACCAAATTACATGCTTGACTTGTTAGATTCCTATGAGATATCTAGACCCCTAAGGTCGTCTGGAACCGGTCTTCTGCATGTTCCAAGAACAAGATCCAAGCAGGGCGAGGCAGCATTTAGTTACTATGCTCCTCACCTCTGGAACAAGTTACCCGAACCTCTGAAGTATGCTCAAACTGTTAGCTCTTTTAAATCAGGGCTAAAAACGCTTTTGTTTAGCACTGCATATCCATAACTGTCTATATATTTCAATCTACCTGCTTTCTATTCCTCTTGTGCTTATCTCCATTGCTGATTTCAATTATTATTAGGAGTAGTAGTTTTTGTTTTATTTTTTATTTTTGTTTTATTTGTATTTATTTATTTTTATTCTGTGATTAAGTGCGATCTTTTGTCTTGGTTTTTACGTTGCATTGATTTAAATGTGATTTTTATGATCTTCATGTGATGTAAAGCACTTTGAATTTCCTCGTGTTGAATTGTGCTATATAAATAAATTTGCCTTGCCTTGCCTTGCCTTGCCTATGAAAGACAAACCAGGACTAGATTCTGGGGGTAGGGACTCGGAAGTGTCAGAGTCCACTACCGAGGCGCATGGAGATGGCCCGATGTCAAGGTCTCCAGCATAGGGTATATCTCCGGTCCTAAACAGCGAGTCACTTGCTGCTATGGACACAACGTCCTCTTCCAGGTGGCCAACTACACTGCAGTGCTCCTGCTCAGGCACGCTATCAATGACACCTGTGTTTGCACACATATCCCCCTGGCTGTAAATTCAGGAGTAATGATTTAATCTGAGCGAACTCAGAGGCCAAAGTGTCAGCCTTAGCAGATAGCATGTGGTCGGTATCACAAGCCTTCTTTGATGAGGTGGCCTCAACTTGCTGCTTCTTATGGCGCTTGGTCGTCTTTTTTTGGGCTCGACGCCAATGCACCGTGAGAAATTTCATTTTCCACCACAGCCAGTCTAGCAGACCTTTCTGACAACGGAATGCAGACACAGTTAAGACAAGCTTCCTCGGTGAGCGCCTTTCTTAAATGCCCAACGCCTAAACACGACGGGCATAAAGTGTGTCTGTCTTCTGGGCTCAGGTGGGCTAAACAGCGAGCACACGCGTTCACGAGTGGACCCAACATGCCTACACACAGTGCGAGCCCTACTCACGAACTCCGGAGCGGGTCAGCAAAGCACGAGGCTCCCAGAGCGAATAACACTCGAGGACCAATCAACAGTAATGAGGCTCGAAGCAAACAAGCCACTCGGTTACAGCTGGAGGAGGCGCGGAGCGAAAATACACTCACACACTCCCGTTGTATAAATGCAAAGAGCGAGTAAAACACTCCTGTTGTATAAATGCAAAGAGTGAGTAAAACACTCACGGCACAACAAACAAAAACGGCGCGGAGCGGGAAACACTCACAGCCTAATTAATAACCCGGTTCGGAAGAAACCGCCGCGGCGACACATTAGCCAGTGCGGGACCGCAGGATTGGTGAAAATAGCCGCGGTGCTACAGTAGCGTATCAGAGCTAAATATACTCACAACAATACAATCCATAGTGTCCGGAGCGGAAAACACTCACGGAAAATATGCAACTGAAGATCATCCAGAACGTGAAGAAATCGATAGTCCAGCCGCAGCTCGCAGCCTCTGGAGGACGTAATCTACGTAGCTCCAACCAAGCTGGTTTCGAGGCTTCAGGCGAGCGCGGTATAAACACGGTAATACGACCTTCGCCGATGCGAGAATGTAGAAAAGGAACTAGTGCTGGGTGAGCGGGGCTCTTATCGACCTCTGACGTCACCCAGGTCACGTCCAATGGCGTGACTTTGTTGGTATTTTATTCTCGACCTTTGGGCTGCGCACACGTAGATATCCAGGTGCTAAGCACCGCCCTCTGGCAGTCAGAGGGAATGAAATAGAAACTCATTGTCCCTACCTTTTTTAAATTGTTAACTCTTTCAGAGGCCCTTTGTGACGTACACAGTCATTTGTATTTGTGAGTTTTGGTAGACGACCGGCTTTCACGTGCTAATTAGCTTGATTTTGTAAGCTTTGAAGTAAGGGATCCCCCTCATGAAAGAGTACCAGGTCAATGCATGACAACCTGTATTCTTTACACCAAAATGTTTGACATTATTATATTTTAAAGATGTGTATAGATTGAAAAGTGATGTCAACAAATAATAGACACAAATTTATAATAAAAAACTAAATTGATGTATATCATTTTTATAGGTTACATTTTCATGATCCACATCATGCTGTCGATCTACGTTCCTACCCTCACCTATGGTCACGAGCTGTGGGTCGTGACCAAAAGAACAAGATCCCGGATACAAACGGCCGAAATGAGTTTCCTCCGCAGGGTGTCCGGGCGCTCCCTTACAGAGGGTGAGAAGCTCGGTCATCCGAGAGGGACTCGGCGTTGAGCCGCTACTCCTCCGCATTGAGAGGAGACAGCTGAGGTGGCTCAGGCATCTGGTTCGGATGGCTCCTGGACGCCTCCCGGAGAGGTGTTCCGGGCATGTCATACCGGTGGGAGGCCCTGGGGACGACCCAGGACACGCTGGAGAGACTATGTCTCTCGGCTGGCCTGGGAAAACAATGGGATCCCGCTGGAGGAGCTAGATGAAGTGGATGGGGAGAGGGAAGTCTGAGCTTCCCTGTTAAAGCTGCTGCCCCCGCGATTCAACCCCAGAGCAAGCGGAAGATGATGGATGGATGGATGGATGGATGGATGGATGGATGGATGGATGGATGGATGGATGGATGGATGGATGGATGGATGGATGGATGGATGGATGGATGGATGGATGGATGGATGGATGGATGGATGGATGGATGGATGGACATCATGCTGCTGGTGGTGCCTGCTGATGGTGATTGCTGGCGGTGTGTACTAAGCCCATTTTTAAATAGCAACAAACAAAAAAATGACTTTTTTTTCTTCATGTTTTGACAACTGACCATTGCCATCCATTTTTTCTGCTGCTCTTGGTCCTTGGGGAAACCATGCTGCACAACCAAACGTCACAGGCCACTGATCTATAAAATGTTAGGTTTAAACAATGAACCATGACACCAATTTCACCAATTTTACAATAACTTTTGTGATTTTCTGTAAGTTGTTATTGTTATACATTACACCATGTTGAGGAAAATCATAAAATGTTGTTCCTGTCTTGTAATCATTTTGTGTTGCTTGGGTCCAAATGAAAAATGCCTCTAAAGAGGTACGGGTTTGGTTTTGCTAAAATTACAGGTTGTATTCAAAATTTAGGTGTTATGCAGGAAATATTTGTTAAATGTCATTCGTTTGTGTTTCAGGTTAAGCTAAGTCTATAAAATAAAAAGGAAAATGTGCACACACACACACATATATATATATATATATATATATACATATATATATATATATGTAAGCATTAGAAAGTGCAACAGGAAAGAAAAGTGGAAAATAGAATTTAAAAGTTGTGACCACAAACCCAAACTTTTGGGGAAACAAAAGTGTTTTTATATGTCAATGCGACAAAACAAAGTTGGAACTACCACTTAGAACTGAAATTTAGACATTCTCTGGAAAAAGAGTATTCTAGTTTTGAAAAAAAGAAAAACCTAAATCATTTTGCATTTCAATGTAAAAGTCGATTTCCCGTGCTCATGCTAACAGAAACATGATACGTTGACTTCACAACATGCATGGAAAAGTTCCATTCTGCGTTAGTTTACATAGTTTTCAGTTGTCGCCTGACCACTCCAAATGTAAAACTAGCACTTACATATATGCCATAATGCATTGACATAATCAAAGAAGTACTTGGATAAGTGATTTTATCCATTTTTCCCATAAATGTCGCAATTACCGCTGTCAGTTCCATTGCAAACCACGACAGCGCTGCTTTTGCTTGGAACTACTCACGCCCTACATGAACCACGTGACCACCCGCGGCGAGAACAAAGAGTGTCGTAACTCTCTTTATACGGCTCTGATGTGTATATATGGCGAAAAACACTTGGCTGAAAAAGCCGTTTCTGCTCTTGCACCCCTCTTTAAAATAAACTGCTGTATTTTAATCCAAAAGATCTGTTGTGTTTGAAAGAACAATATGTCTATATGCTGTCATAGCAGTTTCATGGTGCATTATGCCCCCGGATTTTTTAAAAAATGTCTATCATTTTTAGCATAGAATCATTAATTGATGTTTAATTTTTAGTTAAAAAAAAAAAAAAACGACTTAAAAAACAAATTATTCATGCGCATATTTTAGACTTTTAAACAAATTTTGTCACACTGAACAAAATAGTGTCCGTAGATACAGTGGGGCAAATAAGTATTTAGTCAACCACTAATTGTGCAAGTTCTCCCACTTGAAAATATTAGAGAGGCCTGTGATTGTCAACATGGGTAAACCTCAACCATGAGAAACAGAATGTGAAAAAAAACAAAACAACAGAAACTCACATCGTTTGATTTTTAAAGAATTTATTTGCAAATCATGGTGGAAAATAAGTATTTGGTCTATACCAAAAGTTGATCTCAATACTTTGTTATGTACCCTTTGTTGGCAATAACGGAAGCCAAACGTTTTCTGTAACTCTTCACAACCTGTTGCTGGTATTTTGGCCCATTCCTCCATGCAGATCTCCCCTAGAACAGTGATATTTTGGGGCTGTCGTTGGGCAACCCGGACTTTCAACTCCCTCCTCACCCCGTGGCGTCAAAATGATAACAAGAACGGGGAGCAAAAATCCCAGAACCACACGGGGGGACCTAGTGAATGACCTACAGAGAGCTGGGACCACAGTAACAAAGACTATTATCAGTAACACAATGCGCCGCCAGGGACTCAAATCCTGCACTGATCGCTTGGTGCCCAGATTTCTTGTCGAATTACAGCAGTCCATCTCGCTCTCCTCTTCGGGTCTCTCAGAATACGGTAGAACTTCAAGTCTCTCCGTCTATCTTCTCTGTTACTGCAACCAACCGCCACACACTTCTTCGCCATTTTGATTATTAATGTTAACGAGCAGAAAAACACGTCGTAATAGGAGGCATGTACGTAGCGGTAATGTGTAAACACGACGAGCTGACGGACAATATGGCTGCTCCAGTCAGGGGGCGGAGTTGTGACGTCATGTGATTGGGGTCTATAGACAAGTTTCCTGAGCGAAATACGGGCGCCGCCATCTTGGAAAATGTCTGCTTCACACTTCCGGTCCGGTCGAGTAGCAGTGTATTAGCAGTGTATTGACGACGATAAAACTACGTAATCAAGCCAGAGAAACCCATGGAATCTTCAAAAATGGATTCAGCACGACCTAGATGACACGTAGATGAGATTGGATGGGAGTTCGTGTCACTTCGTTGATCATTCGTGGACAAAATTATTAACAACGGTCAGCCTGTGTTAACGTGAGGAATGGATTGATACTACGGCCATTAGTGACCAAAATGTGGTGAAATTACAAGTTATATTACATTTGCCGACTGCAGAAGGGCTGACATGGATTGTTTTGTTACAAGGAAATGCTACAAGGTTATGTACATATGATGTAAACACAAATAGTATGTCATTCTTTTTTTTATTGCAGGCATTGATCGCAATAAAACATTTAGACATGATTCAATTTCTTGTTTTATTTAAAACGATTGGTGCACTCCAAAACAGGTCAATAAATCCCATTTATAAAAGTATTGCAAAAATAGCATACGAGAATGTGATATCAGACCGCAGAGCTCCGGAGCCTCGTGAACAAATAGCGACATCACGGAGGCCCTCGGCGGAATTTAGATGTGCTTTTTTCCCGTCCTCGGTAATTCCAGCTCCAATAGCATATTTTTAAAGATGCTACCGTTCGTAGTTGGATCACGGCGATCTCGGCGAACCACCGTCTGTCACAATTCCTGCCTCTCTCGGCCTCTCCCGGGAGTCGAGCTGTCATCATCATTGTGGAACGCAAACGATATATGTTCGATATATGTCCATCAACGTACAAGTCAAGTTGTCTTCTCTTTTATAACAGCATTTCCCAGCTGTAAACAAACGAATAAAAACTTGTAACACTTGGATTTATGCGGTGCATTCAAACGCGATTAGCAACAGGCGGCTAGCCTAAAAATGATAAAACTTCGTAATTACAATCATCATCGTAATATCAATAGCAAAGGCAACAAGTCGTTTCACGCGCCAGATTTTAGGTTTCGTATTTTTAGAGCACATTACCTTCCATAACAGCGGGGACATGACTGCAGGAGCTGTCAGTTTTGTACATCTCCTTCCCTCCCACCTGTATGACGAGTACGAGCACCCATGGTTTGGAAATCGACATGGTACGAAGCATGGAGGCCTTGGCTTGGTTCTCCACCCGCCTACATCAAAATAACATTCCCGGGATCTTGTATAAAGACCTTCCAACTTCGATTCCACCGCCATTGACTTCAACGGTAAACAGGCGGAAACGGAAAAGGAAGGAAGACCGGAAGTACCTCGGAAACTTGTCTATACACAGGCGACAATCTAGTCCACCAATTGGATGACGCGCTGGCACACCGGGTGCACCAATAAGAACCTCGCGTTGATGTGTCAATCACGGTGCTGCCGCCAGACCACGGTGACGCTACAATACTCTGACAGAATAGTCAACGACGTCATGCATTAAGAGAGACAATAGCTAATTAATATGCCACCCTGTGGTCTGGGGTGTGAATTGCAACCTGTCAAAATGACGGACGGACTTCAGTTTTTTCCGTCACCGTTTTAAAAAACCGGTCAACCACGGAAAATATTCGGTTAATGCGACCCCTGCTTTATGCATATGGAGCCTTTTATTCTCATTATCTCACATTCAAATTCTTTAATCATAATTGAAAGCTATTTTAAAAGCCCACTGCAAAAATTAAAATATTATGGAATTGGAATTTAGCCCCTTAAATTCCCCTGAAAATGGTTTTTGTTTGCACTGATTAAAATCAAGCCATCTCAACAAATGTATGCAGTAAAGTTATCTTTAACTATACAGCTAACTCCCCGTTTAGCCATGTTTATTTACAAAATAAAACATATGGCTAAATTAAATCTACATTTCATTTACTCACCAATTTCACATTTCCCCCGATATTTTAGATGATAAATAATCGATCCAAACAAAGAAAAATTGGAAAAAAAGAAAAGTTTAAAAGGGTAAATATTTGAAAAAGAAAATCTCGACCACTACATTTGTCTGTGACTTCTGCATCGTGACCTTTGTTATATTACCGTGTTTCACCCATAAAATCCCCACAAAGTCCGGCTGTGGCTATTCACAGCTTTGTCTTGATTTGTCTTGAGTTTTTTGATCGAAACAAGGTAAGTAGGCGATAATATTTCATTAGAATCATGGTGCCTTTAATGATGCTCTCTCATGCTCTCACCTCGAGTTAGGGTTTAGGGTTTTTTTTTTTTAAATGCCCTCCTTTTCCAAAATTTTCTTCCCCCAAAAGATTTTGAGCTTTCCAATGATGTATCACACATGCAATTAGGACCATTTTGAAATATGGCCAAATTGGGCGTCTCAGAGCGGAACTTTCAAGTCACTTGTTGAATTGGTTCTCTCATTCAGAGGCGGGTCAGTGTTTTGTTGCACATTTTTTGTGGCCACGCTCATAACATTCAATGTGTGTGTTTCGTCTTTCAGAAAGCTGCCCATGTTCAGTCTGGCTGTGAGCATCCCGTATAACAAAAATCTAGGGAAGTACGATCTCAATCATGTGAATTTGGACCAGAAAGTGAGGAATGCCATCCTGCATTGCGAAGTCTACTCGAACAGAAATGTAGTGGCCGCCACTGTTCTGAAGTGGCCCGACGTGCTGGAAAATTGTCCCAATGCAGTGGTACCATGGGTAGATGATAAGAAAAACTTCAAGGAAAAACCAATAACGTGGCTAGATGTGAACAAAACAAACAATCAGGCCATTAAAAACCACCGAGCAGATCATGCTGAGTACCGGGTTCTGAAGGCGTTTCAACACTGGTCTAAAAATAAGGACAAGTCGGGTTTGTTACTACTCTACGTGTACGCGTCACCGTGCACAGACCAATGCACTGCCGAAGGCAACGAGCGGAGCATCCTAAAATTGGTGGAGGGCATCAAGCAATGGAAGGAGCACGCTGTCGTCTTCTCTAAAGTTTTTGAACCCAAGAATTCCAAATTCAACTCTGTATCTGTTGGCAAAAGGAAGGATGCCCTTTTCCGTCTGGGGAGTCATATGGTTCAAAATGGCCTCGAAAAGATCTTCCGATGTGACAAAGTCAAAACCTACATGGTGTGTGACAGCTGTTCCACTGAGGATGATGTCACACCTCGTTGTTATGAGAACTCAAACCATCAGATTGGTGACCTCAACTGCCTACCAAGTGGAGGTGAAGGACAAAAGCGAAGAAAAAGAAGCCTCGGGAAGCATCGTGGGGAGTATGACGCGTGTGATGTCCCCTCACGACGAGTACCCCGGATCAAAGGCGTGATGACTAATGAAAACACTGATTACAGTGATGATGAAGCATCGAGCAGAGTTCTGGCCCCAAGTCCACCAACATGGGGCATGGGTCGTGAAAGAGGGCTAAGCAAACGGCAGAAAGGAGGAAAGGGAGGGACCGGGAGAGAGCAGGAGGGCCAGCAGGAGAATGAGCAAGGCAAGGAACAACGCAGGAAGGTCGCCAAAACTCAGGGCCAGGGCAAGGCAAGACGCGGGAAGGTCGCCAAAACTCAAGGCCAGAGCAAGCCACAACGCAGGACGGTCACCAAAACTCAGGGCAGCCCTCGCAGGCAGGCTGGCCAACCCCGCGGATGGGGTGGCGCTTCTAACAAGTCGGGTGCCAAACCCCACGAGCAGATTAATACAGCTCACACCTCCCACAGGTCAGGCGCCAGCCCTGTCCCTCGCCGACAGGGCAGCGCCCCCCACAGGGGGGCCAGCAAACCAGTCCGCTCAAGTCATAAGCGGGGAGCAACCCGTGGACGAGGTCGTTCAAGTCGTAGGCCGGGAAGGGGTTAATAATGTGTGAGCAATTTGTATCAACTCTCCTTAGCTTCTGCTTGCTAAAAGGTAGCTAACTTTGCCATTGTAACAAACATTAAAACTTTCAGAAGTCCTGGTGCATTCCTGTACTATTTATTTTTATTCACCATATTTTCACAGAAAATTTAACAAGTAATGATTATCTAACATTATGGTACATTGTTTCACATTGTTATTTAAAGTTAAAATATTTTAAGACAATATGTAAGATATGTGGAAAATTCATTTAAAATATACAATTCATGTTTTTATCATGATACCAAATACAGTATTTAATATTATTTTTAACATTATGGTTTATGACATTATGTCATACAGTGATCCCTCGTTCACGGTTAATGGGGACCAGAACACGCCACGGTAAGTGAAAAACCGCAAAGTAGCGCCCTTTTGTGTTCAATGCATTAAACCTTTTTTTTTTCCCCAAAGTATAATTAAAATAAATAGTATATACATTTTAATAAATGGTTTTTAGGCACTTGTAATGTAATAATTATGATCAGTTTTAAACATGTTATTGTCCCAAATTATTTTCAAACAATAAAGTAGAAAGATGCTTGTCTTTATTAAATGATTCATTGAGTAAGTACACTCAAATCCGCTTAAGCTGCTCACTTACACACAATTAGTTCCCAAAAGCAACTGTTTAACAAGTTAAACCATGACTCACGTATGTGGCGCTTTGAAGCTTCGGCTTCCAAGCAACTGGTAAGATCAAACATTAAACGTCTGTCAATCATCGTAAGCCACTCCAGTGCACTGCCTGACCAAGAAAAACGGCAGTAGGGAGAGTGAGCCTACGTGATCGGCTCGGGATGGCTCATCTGTACTGATTTATTGATAAAAAAATCTGCAGTGGACTGAGGGCGCGAAGTTCGAAGCACGAAGTAGCGAGAGATCACTGTGTTGTGGCAAAGTTGGAAAAGTCGATGTGGACCAAAGTGCGACCAGGAGGCGGAATTGGAGTGAAGGGTTTTTATTGAACAATGGCTATGGCTGTGGCTGAGGCTTAGGTTCAGGCTGTGGCTGTGAGGGCTTGGAGAGGGTGGGTGTCCTGATGGCAAGAAACAAGATTAGTCAATAGTTCAATGAACGATCATCAAAAAACTACAGGAGTAGTTGGTCGATGTACCAGTGGAGACTGACGGAATCATCTGGCACCTGCTTGCTGCCCAGGCCGCGCCTTATAAGCAGTGTTGATTGTGATTAGCTGCAGGTGCACTCCCAGGTCTGCCACACCCAGCCTGCCAAGGTTGAACTCATGCCACATAAAAACAGGAAGTGTAACAATAAAAGCCAGTCGAGGGGAGTGTGGGCTAGGACCACCACAGTACCCCCCCTCAACGGACGCTACCGGGCGGCCTGCCCGGCTTCCCAGGGTTAGCAGCATAGAAGTCCCGCAAGAGGGACGGGTCTCTTCAGGTCCATAGCCCACCCAGTCAACCAGAAACTGGAATCCACGGCCGCGAGGCCGAACATCCAGAATCTTCGAGACTGCAAACGCGGGATGGCCGTCGATGAGAAGGGGTGGGGGAGGGGTAACAGCCGGAGGGGAGAGGTCACTTGAAGAAACAGGCTTGAGCAGGGAAACATGAAAGGTGGGGTGCACGTTCATGGATGCTGGGAGGTCCAACCGAACAGCGGAAGGGTTAATGATTTTCGTGATCTTGTAAGGACCCACGAACCGGGGGGCTAATTTGCGCGACTCCACCTGCAGGGGAAGGTCCCGGGCAGACAACCAGACCTCTTGTCCCACCTTGTATTCAGGGGCTGGTAAACAGATCGGCCAGCTTCTTGTTTTTCTCAGCGGTGCGAGTGAGGGCAGCCCTTACGGTCCTCCAGACGTCCCTAATCCTGCTGACGTGGTCCTTCACGGCAGGGACAGCCACTTCCCTTTCCTGCTCTGGGAACAAAGGAGGCTGAAAACCATTACAGGCCATGAAAGGTGACATACCGGTGGCTGAGCAGATGAGTGAGTTATGAGCATACTCCACCCAGCGGAGGGAAGTGCTCCAGGAGACTGGATGGTGGGCGGTGACACAGCGCAGGGCGGCATCCAGGTCCTGGTTGGCCCTCAGTCTGAGGATGGTATCCCGAGGAAAGACTGGCAGCCGCGCCCACCACCTTGCAGAACTCTTTCCACACCAGTGAAGAGAACTGAGGACCACGGTCTGAAACAATATCTAGGGGGAGGCCGTGAAGCCAGAACACATGCTTAACCAAGAGGTTGGCGGTCTCAAGAGCCGATGGTAGTTTGGGAAAGGGAACATAGTGAACAGGCTTGGAAAAACGATCGATGACTAAGGATAACTTACCTTCAGAGGGAGGCAGACCGGTTACGAAATCAACTGCAATGTGTGACCAAGGTCGACTGGGAATAGGGAGGGGACATAACAAACCAGCTGGAGGCTGATGGGAGGCCTTCCCACGAGCACAGATTGCGCAGGCTTTGACAAAGTCACGGGCATCTTTGGCCATGCCTGGCCACCAGAATGATTGGCGGAGGAAACCTAGGGTCCTATGAATACCGGGGTGGCAGGTTAGTTTGGACGAGTGGCTCCATTCCAGGACTTGAGATCGTGCAACAGATGGGACAAATAGGCGATTCGGGGGACCGTTTCAAGGATCTAGATCAGCTTTTTGAGCTTCCAAGACCATTGATGTAATCTCCCATCCGGCAGCGGCGACCATGCAGGATGAGGGAAGAATGGTTCCGGGGTCTACAGAGCTTGGACATGGTGAATGCAGCCGTGATAGTGCATCAGCCTTGCCAGTGCGTGAACCTGGGCGATATGACAACGAAAAATTAAACCTGGAAAGGAAGAGTGACCAGCGGGCTTGTCGGGGGTTGAGACGTTGTGCAGATTGGATGTAGGAGAGGTTTTTGTGATCTGTCCAGATAAGGAACGGGATCTTGGCACCTTCCAGCCAGTGACGCCATTCCTGCAGGGCCAAAACAACCGCCAGCAATTCCCGGTTACCCACATCATAATTTCTCTCGGCAGGGCTCAAGCGCCAGGAAAAAAAAGCACATGGATGCAATTTCTGGGTGGTGGGATCCCGCTGGGACAAAATAGCCCCTACTCCAGAGTCTGATGCATCTACTTCCACCACAAATTGGCGTGAGGTGTCAGGGTGTTTGAGGATAGGGGCAGAGGTGAAGAGTGACTTCAAACGTGAAAAGGTCTTACCGGCGGCATCAGACCAGGCGAAGGGGTGTTTGGTGGAAGTGAGTTGGGTCAGAGGGAGTGCCACCTTGCTGTAGTCCCTAATGAAGCGACGATAGAAATTTGCAAAGCCCAAGAATCTCTGTAGTTCTTTGCGGGTACTGGGAGTAGGCCAGTCAATGACTGCCTTTATCTTTATCGGGTCTGGTCTGAGTTGCCCCTGGGCGATGATGTAGCCCAAAAAGCTCACTGAAGACATGGAATTTGCACTTCACCGGTTTAACAAAAAGCCGGTTCTCCAAAAGCCGCTGCAGGACAGTCCTGACGTGATGGCGATGCTCCTCTAGGGAACGGGAAAACAAGTATATCATCAAGGTAGATAAACACAAAGCGATTCAGAACGTCTCTGAACAGGTCGTTCAAGAGTCTTTGAAAAACTGCAGGGGCATTTGTCAGGCCAAAGGGCATTACTAAATATTCAAAATGACCAAGGGGAGTGTTGAATGCCGTCTTCCACTCGTCCCCCTCACGGATTCGGACGAGATGATATGCAGTACGGAGCTCCAGCTTGGTGAACAACCTGGCGTGACTGAATGGCTCAAAAGAAGGGTCAATTAGAGGCAAAGGGTACTTATCTTTTATTGTTATCTGATTTAGGCAGTGGTAATCAATGCAGGGCCGCAGGCCGCCATCCTTTTTGCCCACGAAGAAGAAGCCTGCGCCGACAGGGGAGGAGGAGGGACGGATGATTCCAGAAGCCAAGGAGTCTCTGATGTAGTCTTCCATAGCTGCTCTTTCAGGACCGGATATATTGTAGAGTCTGCTTGTTGGAAGGGGTGACCCCGGCAAGAGATTAATAGCACAATCATAGAGGCGATGGGGAGGCAGAGTGTGGGCGAGGTCCTTGCTGAACACGGTCACCAAGTCATGATATTCGGGGGGTACGTTGGAGAGGTCAGGTGGCTCTGGAAGATGGGCTGGCTCTTTGACCGATCTGCCGGGTGCATGTGCTGAGCCAAGACACTGCAGGTGGCAGCGATTGCTCCATCCCACAATCTTCCCCATCGTCCAGTTGATGTTTGGGTTGTGTAGTTTGAGCCAGGGGAGACCAAGGATGACATGTGCCACTGGAGAGGGGATAATAAACAATTGTATTGATTCATGATGATTTCCAGAGACCTTAAGCATGAGAGGGACGGTGCGATGAGTTACTGAAAACTTTTCTACCATCCACTGCTTCCACCACTTTGGGGACCTTGAGGGGTTCGAGAGGGATTTTAGCTTGTTTCGCAAAACCTTCGTCCATAAAACTCGTCAGCACCAGAATCAATGAATACCTGAAGTGGCATGGCGTCTAAACCATGGGAGATGCTAGCTGGGAGTATGAGTCGTGACTGAGAGCAGGAATCTGAGGAGGTTTGGCTCACCATGGTGCTGCCTTTTATCCGGTGAGCCCAGTCTTTTGGCTTTGCAGGGCAGAGAGGGGGTTTCGGTCGCTGTGTGTCATTGGGGGATGGTTTGATGATATCGGCAGAGGGTGACATGAGTGGCAGAAACAGACGTGACTTGATGGCTTTCTCCCTCATGCGATTATCAATCTTTATTGCTAGGGAAATTAGCTCTTCCAGGGTGGAAGGCTCATCCCGTATTGCTAGTTCGTCCTTTAAGTCTGCCAAATTTCGTGAAAAGACCGAGATTAAAGTGCGGTTGCCCACTGACCAGCCTTCCCCCTCAAGAGGTTAACACAAAAAGCAACCTTAGCAGCATCAGAGGCATAACTGGAAGGCTGTAGATTAAATACTAGGTTGCAATTAAGCAAAAAACGACGACATGAGCTCAACTCCCCAGAATAACACTCAGGAGTCGGTATAAACACGCCCAGCCGAATTGGGGGTGATGGCCCACCAGTAGGACTACTCACGGGCAAATTAGGTCCAGCCCTGGAAGTGGGGGATCGCGAGAGCTGTGTCCTGACCTGCTTCAAGTCCATAGAAACTGTCTGCAGCGTCTCTTCTAAGCTACGTAGCATTTGTTCATGATTACCTAGAATATGTCCTTGGTGTCCGAGGGCGTCTTGGAAGCAGTCAGCTGTCGCTTGGTCCATTTCTCTTGTGGCCAGATGATTATGTTGTGGCAAAGTTGGAAAAGTCGATGTGGACCAAAGTGCGACCAGGAGGCGGAAGTGGAGTGAAGGGTTTTTATTGAACAATGGCTATGGCTGTGGATATGGCTGTGGCTGAGGCTGAGGCTGTGGCTGCGAGGGCTTGGAGGGTGGGTGTCCTGATGGCAAGAAACAAGATTAGTCAATAGTTCAATGAACGATCATCAAAAAACTACAGAAGTAGTTGGCCGATGTACCAGTGGAGACTGACGGAATCATCTGGCACCTGCTTGCTGCCCAGGCCGCACCTTATAAGCAGTGTTGATTGTGATGAGCTGCAGGTGCACTCCCAGATCTGCCACACCCAGCCTGCTAAGGTTGAACTCATGCCACATAAAAACAGGAAGTGTAACAACAATAAAAGCCAGTAGAGGGGAGTGTGGGCTAGGACCACCACACTGTGTATTGAATGTAGCACTTTATAATAGACCCCGTTTCTAATGACATTGGGATAGACAGTGCTGGCCAAAAGTATTGGAACCCCTGCAGTTCTGTCAGATAATGCTCAATTTCTCCCAGAGAATGATTGCAATTACAAATGCTTTGGTACTAATATCTTCATTTATTTTGCTTGCAATGAAAAAAACACAAAAGAGAATGGGGAAAAAAAATTATTATCATTTTACACAAAACTCCAAAAAGTATTGGCACCCTTTGAAAAATCATGTGATGCTTCTCTAATTTGTGTAATTAACAGCACCTATTAATTACCTGTGGCACATAACTAAATCATACTTGCAGCCAGTTAAAATGGATTAAAGTTGACTCAACCTCTGTCCTGTGTCGTTGTATGTACCACATTGAGAAGAGAGAAAAGAATGAAGACCAAAGAACTGTCTGAGGACTTGAGAAGCAAAATTGTGAGGAAGCAAGGGCAATCTCAAGGCTATAAGTCCATCTCTAAAGACCTGAATGTTCCTGTGTCTACCGTGCGCAGTGTCATCAATAAGTGTAAAGTCCATGGCACTGTGGCTAACCTTCCTAGATGTGGATGGAAAAGAAAAATTGACGAGAGATTTCAACGAAAGATTGTGCGGATAGTGGACAAAGAACCTCGACTACCATCCAAACAAGTTCAAGCTGTCCTGCAGTCCGAAGGTACAACAGTGTCAACCCGTACTATCCTTTGGCATCTGAATGAAAAGGGACTCTATGGTAGGATACCCAGGAAGACCCCACTTCTGACCCAGATACATAAAAATGCCAGGGTGGATTTTGCCAGAACATACCTGAGAAAGCCAAATATGTTTTGGAAGAATGTTCTATGGTCAGATGAGACAAAAGTAGAGCTTTTTGGGAAAAGGCATCAACATAGAGTTTGCAGGAAACAAAAAACAAGGCCTTCAAAGAAAAGAACACGGTCCCCACAGTCAGACATGGCGGAGGTTCCCTGATGGGGTTGCTTTGCTGCCTCTGGCACTGGACTGCTTGACCGTGTACATGGCATTATGAAGTGTGAAGACTACCAACAAATTTTGCAGCACAATGTGTGAGCTGGGTCTGGTCACGGGTCTTTCAGCAGGACAATGACCCAAAACAAACTTCAAAAAGCACTAGAAAATGGTTTGAGAGAAACCACTGGAGACTTATAATGTATAATGTGTATGAGATCTGAAAATGCCCCCCTTCAAATCTCAGAGACCTGGAACACTTGGCCAAAGAAGAATGGTCTAAAATTCCAGCAGGGCATTGTAAGAAACTCATTGATGCATTCCGGAAGCGGTTGTTCACAGTTATTTTGTCTAAAGGTTGTGTTACCAAGTATTAAGCTGAGGGTGCCAATACTTTTGTCCGGCCCATTTATGGAGTTTTGTATAAAATGATAATGATTTTTAAAAAATGTTCATTCTTTTGTGTTTTTTCATTGCAAGCAAAATAAATGAAGATATTACTCCAAAGCATTTGTATTTCCAATCATTTTCTGGGAGAAATTGAGCATTAGCCAACTGAATTGCAGGGGTGCCAATAATTTTGGCCAGCGCTGTACAGTACGACTTTTTTTTTTGGCATATATTTTCTGATTTTGCCCATACATTCTCTCATTTTGTCGTGACACGTTAGGATTGGGACAACAAAAGACTGGGAAAATTTGGGCTAAACAAAAAACACTTGTTTGTAACATTCCACAGGTGAACAGGTTCCTTGGAAACAGGTAGATAACATTACTGGTGTATTTTCAAAACAATTAGTTTTTCATAAGTAGGAATAGGGCTCGGCACACCACCTTTTGAACAAAATTGTGAGCAAAAGTCAAACGTTTTCAAAACTTTTTAAAAACATCTACCGTCTGATATACTGTAATCCAGCGATCTGAAGACATGCATGCTTTGGAGTCAGCAGGGGGGTGTGCCTGGGAATTCTTGCATGGAAGCCCTCATTTCCCAGTGTGCGTCTTAAGTCTGAGTCATACTTCTGCGTTGTGGTGACAGCAAAGCGACTACGGCGTCAATGAGCATTCGATAGTTCTGCGGCAAGGGAACGCGTTACTCTGTAATTCACCGCCAAGCAACTAGAGGTGCGTGGCGTTGTGTTTGTAGGGTTTTGGGGGAGTCTTGTCGACTTCTTCTCGTTTTCTTCCGGTAACACAATGCCAACAGAGAAAAAAAATGCAAACAGAGATGGAACGCTTGAATGTGTTGTGTTTCTGGGTGAGCGGGGGACCCAAGCGCAGAGAGGTTGCTGTATGTGAAGGCAGTCTCTGTCCAGATAGTCAGGTGGGCGATTAGTTGTGATGTCACGAGGTGCGCCGAGTCTTCGAAGCGTGTGTCGAGTAATGAAGGGACTTTTTTGTGAAGCGCGTACCGAGGCTCGCTTCATTAAGGGGAGGTTCCGAAAATGATAGGGTGACCAAACGTCCTCTTTTGCCCGGACATGTCCTCTTATTACGTGTCCTCCGGAGGGTCCGGCAGGGTTTCATAAATTCATGAAAATGTCCGTTTTTTATGATTTTTCACGGGACCAATTTGAACAGAATCCCTCCGACCGCTAGGGGGCAGCGCCTCCCTGCGTTGACGTGGTTCCTACTAGTAGGGGCGGGAGAAGGAGTAGATCTTCTTCTTCTTTTTTGGTGGCAGTTTACCCTTTGTTTTATGGGGAATTACCACCATCTACTGACGGTTTGGCGAGAGATCAGACTACAGTAAGGAGTTCACTCAGGAGTTCTAAAAGACGTGGCTCCTTACACCTTTCTGTAAGTTTATCTACTGTTAATGTCAATCACGTGTCTTCTGTTGTATATAGGGTTAAATGTGTACACAGAGATGCAGTATATTGTATGAGTCTCGTAATTGTTCTGCGTTAGTTTATTTGGTCAAATGCTAGTATTACATTCTAAATAGCAGTGTTTCTTATGAGTTTTCTTTTTACGATAAATACATACATAATGGCAACTGTTGACTTCTGTTGGAGATTTGTACTGGTGTAATCTGTAAAATCCCGTTTGGTGTCGGATCTTTGCGCAGCCGATGATTGTAAACTTTTATAGCAAAGTCTGATTTTGCCTCGACTCCCGTACTCGCAAACAGGGTAACAATCAGTGAATTCAGCCGCGCTAGGCATTATGGGCAATGTAGTTTTGAACTGCTGCGTTTGGAAACATGCTGGTTGAATAGCTTGTCAGTTTATTTCGGTTATTGTTTGCGTACAATCTAGAACATTGAATGAAAATAAAAATTAAGTGGGAATAACAATTTGTCAACGACAATTGTCGTGATAGCAATTTTAAAAAATTGTTGAGTTGGCACATAGCCTACTGTGTGTGTGTATTGACTGGACTACATTTCCATGGGTCTCCATTATATATATATTTTTTAATCATTAGTCGTTTGCTTTTGTTTGTTTTTTTAAATTGTTTGAGTATTTTTTTTAGGGAAGAATAAAGCCTGTTGAGTAAAAAAAAAAGTGGGTGATATAGGCATCTTTGAGTGATCTTCGAGTAAAATTCAAGTATCTCGAGGTCGGGCCGAGTATCCTCTTTTTTGGAAATCAAAATATGGTCACCCTAGAAAATGATGACGCCCGAAGCCTCGCTGCCAAGCCGTACCACGTGATCGCTTCATGGAGTGCTTTAGATTTGCTACGCGGTTTGAAAGCTTGCTTCCGTCTATCAACACCTCTGCCTGCATTCAAAATGTGGGTGTTAGCAGGAGAATTGTGATCAGGTGGGAGTTTGGATAATTTGAATGAATGAATGCTTTATTTGGACATGAGAAAAAAAAATAAAAATAATAGACAAACAAAAAAACGAAAAACAAAATGATTTTTTTTTTTTTTTTAATCAGACAGAACCAATGATATTCTCGAGATAACATAAACAATAGTTAAGTTAAGACAATAATAATAACGATAATAATAAACAAGATCAGAATTTATTCATTGTGTCCAAAAAGGAGTAGGATGAAGCATTACTTACTAAAACCTACCCCCCATTTCTATTCCTTAATTATATCTGTCTGCCCTATGTAACTAGTACTCATATTAACAATGAAATGAACTAAATAACCATATACATAAGATGCAAGATAAACAAAAAATAAACAGGACTTAGCCAATAACAGATATGTGAATACCCCCTATGATTTAACCCCTTCCTCTTCCCTATACCCAGTGAAAACCATGTGCTTGTACCACTTCCTAAACTGGGTCATGCTTGGACATTGCTTGAGCCGCTCATCTAGTTTATTCCAAATACCAATATTATATATTATTATTGTATTATTATAATATTCAAATACCAGCACAACGTAGGTGATTTCAAAACAAAGCAAGTTAATATCTCTGCACCCTTTTCTTGGATCGCCTGGGCTTAAATACAGTCTTGATGAGCATGAATTGGCTGCAGTTACGACGTGGGGAACACTTCCACAAATGGCTCTGTAAATAATACAATTTGACCAACATTGTGACAGTCGATGCCGACCAAACATGACGTAGTGTCCGGGTTATAAAATTGCTCCAGCAGCCCTCGTGATATCTCTACATGCGTGAAAGCAATGATGCAAGTGAATCCCATGTCACCTTACGTGGAAATTTACTGGGATAACGTTGTGAAAGGGGCTTGTGTCCTCCTTCATTGCAGGATTGGACAGATGGGTGAGCCTGGGACCAGGTGCAGGTGATCATTGTTAACGGCTTACATAAACCATTCCCTGGCCTCACCTCATTGCCCGATCAACAACTCTACTCCACTGGTTTGTGACTCAAGCATTCGCTTTGTTCTCAGAATTGTATTGCTTATACTCAGCTCACTTTGCCTTTGTTCTGAACCTGCGTTGCTCGCCTGCCTTCACAGCTCACCTGCTCACCCACCAACTGCCCGCCTGACCAATTGGACACAGACTGCCTTCACATACTGCAATAAACAACTGTTACCACTACCACCTTGTCCTCCTTCTCTCCGCTTGGGTTTCCCGCCCACCCAAAAACCCAACAGAATCATTTGATTATATCATAGACGGTAGATGTTTTTTAAAAGTTTTCAAAAATGTGACTTTTGCTCACGAGGTTGTTCACAAAGTGGTGAACCGGGCCCTATTTTTGCTTGTGAACAACTAATCATTTTGAAAATACTCCAGTAATGGCAGTACCTGTTTCCAATGAACCTGTTCACCTGTGGAATGTTCCAAATAAGTGATTTTTGTTCAGCCGAAATTTTCCCAGTCTTTTGTTGCCACAGTTCTAGAAATTTTGGAACGTGTCAGGACAAAATGAGGGAATGTATAGGCAAAATGAGAGAATATATGATGAGCAACAAAAAAAAACCAAAAAGGTATATCCCAATGTTACTACAAACATTGTTTGTAATAAAGTACTACATTCAATGTATAAACTACATAATGTAATAAACCATACCATAAACCATGTTCAAAATAATAGGAGATACTGTAGGTAGTAGAATGATTTTTTTTTTTTTAATGACTTGAATTAGACTTCAATTAATTTTCCACATAGCTGACATACTGTGTTAAAATATTATTTTGTTTTAACTTAAACAAAAGAATTTTATAAAATAACATACATTAATAATGTTATATAATCATTACGTATTAAACTTTCGGTGAAAATATTTAGAGTGAATAAAAATAAACAGAGGTTAGTAACGCGTTACATGTACTCCATTACATTTTCTTGAGTAATATTTGGAAAAAAATATTATTTATTTGCTTATTTACACCAATGAGACTTCGCAAACAATAATCACATGACTCCATTATACCAATCAGACGCAAGCTATCCGTTCCATGATCTCACCAGCGTGTTCAATCACGTGGCGTCTTTAAAGCACGGTAAAAAATGAAGTATTTGACAGAGAGCGCTGCCCTCAACATGACACGAGAGCGCGGATTTAAACCTCTCTCCCTGTTTTTATCTGGGGCCGATTGACGACAGAAAAAAAGAAAATATGATCCTTTTAGTTTCATAATAGTAACTATGAAAGAACTATTCACAATTCAAACTAGGAACTATTTCCTCCACTAGAGGGCACTCATCCTCTTCGGACGAATAATGCTTCATTTCTGTCTTTTTTTTTTCTCTCTCAGCGGAATTCAACGATTCCCCCCCTCCTTTTTTTAAAAAAATTTATTTGGCTTAATGTGGTTATGTAATGGGTTATTGTACAGTATCATTATAACAACAGTTCATATAGATAACATTGTGTTGAGAAAAAAAATACCATTGTTTAAAAAAAAAATCCAACAAAAATGTCCCCAGTTACTCACAATGTTACTCATTACTTGAGAATTCTTTTCACCAAATACTTTTTTACTAGTACTTGAGTATATTTTTTGGATGACTACTCTTACTTTTACTCGAGCAATATTATTTTGAAGTTTTTTTGTTTTGTTTTTTTAGTAACATTTTTTGCTACTCTACTCTCTGTAAATAGAATAGGAATACACTGGGATTTCAGAAAACTTTAATGCTATTTGATACAATGACAAGGTTAGTTTAGCATTTAGCAAGCAAAAGCTAAGGAGTGTTGACACAGATTGCTCACTCATATTGTTGCTCGTCATCAACCGCGTCCCCGCTTATGACTTGAGCGGCCTCGCCCACCAGCCGCCCCCCTGCCTACGACTTGAGGGGACTCGGCCAGAGGACACCCCACCGCGTCTGCTGGGTTTAAAGCCCAACTTGTTATAAGGCACTGGCCCTGACTTTTGGAGACTTTCCTGCTTTGGTTTGGGTTCTTATAACAACGAGGTGTGACATTCCCCTCAGTGGAACAGCTGACACACTCCATGATGGTTTTCCCAATGTTGATTTGGACTCTCTCACATCGGAAGATGTTTTGGAGGCCATTTTGACCCAGATGATTCCCCAGACGGATGAGGGCAGCCTCCCTTTCGCCAACAGATACAGGGTTGCATCCGGACAATCTGGATTCCTCAGGTTCAAAAACTTTAGAGAAGACGACAGCGTACTCCGTCCATTGCCGGATGCTCTCCACCAACTTTAGAATGCTCCGCGCGTTGTTTACGGCAGTGCATTGGTCTGTGCACGGTGACGCGTACACATAGAGCAGTAATAAACCCGACCTGTCCTTATTTGTAGACCACTGTTGAAACTCCTTCAGAACCCGGTACTCAGCATGATCTGCTCGGTGGTTTTTCATGGCCCAAGGGCATCTTTCGTTCACATCTTGCCACGTCATGGGACCTCGCTTGCACTTTTTCAGAACATCTTCCCATGGTACCAATGCATTGGGACAATTTTGCAGCACGTCGGGCCACTTCAGAACAGTAGCGGCCACTGCGTTTTGGTTCGAGTAAATGTTGCAATGCAGGATGGAGTCCCTCACGCTTTCGTCCAAGTGCACTTGATTGAGATCGTACGTGCCTTGTCACGCGGGATGCTCACAGCCAGACTGAACATTGGCAGCTTTCTGAAAGATGAAACACGCATATGGAATGTTATGTGGGTGGGTACAGAAAAATGTGCAACAAAACACTGACCCGCTTCTAAATGAGAACCAATTCAACTTGGAGTCTGACATTTTCAGAAGATGAAATAAATTGAAAATAATACAGTGCCTTGCAAAAGTATTCGGCCCCCTTGAACCTTGCAACCTTTCGCCACATTTCAGGCTTCAAACATAAAGATATAAAATTTTAATTTTTTTGTCAAGAATCAACAACAAGTGGGACACAATCTTGAAGTGGAACAAAATTTATTGGATAATTTAAACTTTTTTAACAAATAAAAAACTGAAAAGTGGGGCGTGCAATATTATTCGGCCCCCTTGCGTTAATACTTTGTAGCGCCACCTTTTGCTCCAATTACAGCTGCAAGTCGCTTGGGGTATGGTTCTATCAGTTTTGCACATCGAGAGACTGACATTCTTGCCCATTCTTCCTTGCAAAACAGCTCGAGCTCAGTGAGGTTGGATGGAGAGTGTTTGTGAACAGCAGTCTTCAGCTCTTTCCACAGATTCTCAATTGGATTCAGGTCTGGACTTTGACTTGGCCATTCTAACATCTGGATACATTTATTTTTCAACCACTCCATTGTAGATTTGGCTTTATGTTTTGGATCATTGTCCTGTTGAAAGATAAATCTCCGTCCCAGTCTCAGGTCTTGTGCAGATACCAACAGGTTTTCTTCGAGAATGTTCCTGTATTTGGCTGCATCCATCTTCCCGTCAATTTTAACCATCTTCCCTGTCCCTGCTGAAGAAAAGCAGGCCCTAACCATGATGCTGCCACCACCATCTTTGACAGTGGGGATGGTGTGTTCAGGGTGATGAGCTGTGTTGCTTTTACGCCAAACATATCGTTTTGCATTGTGGCCAAAAAGTTCAATTTTGGTTTCATCTGACCAGAGTACCTTCTTCCACATGTTTGGTGTGTCTCCCAGGTGGCTTGTGGCAAACTTTAAACGAGACTTTTTATGGATATCTTTGAGAAATGGCGTTCTTCTTGCCACTCTTCCATAAAGGCCAGATTTGTGCAGTGTACGACTGATTGTTGTCCTATGGACAGACTCTCCCACCTCAGCTGTAGATCTCTGCAGTTCCTCCAGAGTGATCATGGGCCTCTTGGCTGCATCTCTGATCAGTTTTCTCCTTGTTTGAGAAGAAAGTTTGGAAGGACGGCCGGGTCTTGGTAGATTTGCAGTGGTCTGATGCTCCTTCCATTTCAATATGATGGCTTGCACAGTGCTCCTTGAGATGTTTAAAGCTTGGGAAATCTTTTTGTATCCAAATCCGGCTTTAAACTTCTCCACAACAGTATCTCGGACCTGCCTGGTGTGTTCCTTGGTTTTCATAACGCTCTCTGCACTTTAAACAGAACCCTGAGACTATCACAGAGCAGGTGCATTTATACGGAGACTTGATTACACACAGGTGGATTCTATTTATCATCATCGGTCATTTAGGACAACATTGGATCATTCAGAGATCCTCACTGAACTTCTGGAGTGAGTTTGCTGCACTGAAAGTAAAGGGGCCGAATAATATTGCACGCCCCACTTTTCAGTTTTTTATTTGTTAAAAAAGTTTAAATTATCCAATAAATGTTGTTCCACTTCACGATTGTGTCCCACTTGTTGTTGATTCTTGACAAAAAAATTAAATTTCATATCTTTATGTTTGAAGCCTGAAATGTGGCGAAAGGTTGCAAGATTTAAGGGGGCCGAATACTTTTGCAAGGCACTGTATACATACTTATATTGGGAGTGTAGCGGTACACTAGCATGTAATGTAAGTTTAGTTTGTCTTTTTAAAGTGCTCGGTTCGTTTCATTTTTGGTAAAAAAAAAAAAAAAAAAAAAATGCATGAAAAAACTTGAAATGCTATCATTTTTTAGAAAAAAATGTAAACAATAGAACTTGTGTAAATAAATAAAAGTGATCCTTTTGGGGAATATTTCAAATAGAGTACACTCTGAGTTCATAAAATTAAAACTTAAACAACTGTAACAATAATAAAAATACTAAAATTATAAAAGAAAAAAAAAAAAGATTGGAATCTTCAGCAGCAACTACCTGAACATGACAAATGTAATCAGTTTATTTTGCCAGGGAGATTAACATATACCGTATTTTTTGGACTATAAATCGCACCAGCCAAAAAATGCGCAATGAAAAGGAAAAAAACATATATAAGTCACACCGGAGTATAACTCACATTTTGGGGGGAAATTTCTTTGATAGAATCCACCACCAAGAACAGACGTCATCTTGAAAGGCAATTTAAAATACATATACAACAGAGAACAACAAGCTGAATAAGTGTATGGTATGCTAACATTAGATGACGCATAAACAACAAACTGAGAACATGCCTGGCATGTTAATGTAACATAGCTATTTAGAGTTATTCAGATAACTATAGCATAAACAACATGCTAACAAGCTACAATGATATAACAATGTGTAAAGAATTTCACACATAAGTCGGTCCAGAGTATATGACGCACCCCCTGCCAAATTATGAAAAAAACTGCGACTTATGAGTGGGTCACCCAGTTTTATGTAATTCACCTGTCAGTGTAGTTATGTTGACATCCTATTCAATGCTATCTGATCGCTTATCCTGGCACTGACAATCTCTACCTGTGTGTGTCTAATTGCACCCAGTCATGTGTGAACCCACTCAGACGTGCGATAGTCCTAATTTAAGAAAAGTGTAAATGCTGCACTGGATTCGCCGGAGTCAATCTGGGCGGAGCGAGCACGGACCCAGGGCAGTCCCACGGACCATCCGCGCCCCCATTAACTGACTTTCAGGGAAGTGATGAGGGGACACGCCACCACCAGAAGTTTACATACACTGCCAAACCACACATTATTTTTACAGCTCTACATACAAGGGACCTTGTTTATAAGTCAAACTAGTTGTATATTGTTGTAGTTGTAGTTTTATATTGAGCAGGATTTTCCCATAACAATACATTATACAGTGGGGCAAATAAGTATTTAGTCAATCACTAATTGTGCAAGTTTTCCCACTTGAAAATATTAGAGAGGCCTGTAATTGTCAACATGGGTTAACCTCAACCATGAGAGACAGAATGTGAAAAAAAACCCACAGAAAATCACATTCTTTGATTTTTAAAGAATTTATTTGCAAATCTTGGTGGAAAATAAGTATTTGGTCTTAACCAAAAGTTCATCTCAATACTATGCCATGTACCCTTTGTTGGCAATAAAGGAGGCCAAACGTTTTCTGCAACTCTTCACAAGCTTTTCACACACTGTTGCTGGTATTTTGGCCCATTCCTCCATGCGGATCTCCTCTAGAGCAGTGATGTTTTGGGGTTGTCGTTGGGCAACACGGACTTTCAACTCCCTCCACAGATTTTCTATGGGGTTGAGATCTGGAGACTGGCTAGGCCACACAAGGACCTTGAAATGCTTCTTTTGAAGCCATTCCTTTGTTGCCCTGGCTGTGTGTTTGGGATCATTGTCATGCTGAAAGACCCAGCCACGTCTCATCTTCAATGCCCTTGCTGACGGAAGGAGATTTTCACTCAAAATCTCTCGATACATGGCCCCATTCATTCTTTCCTTTACACAGATCAGTCGTCCTGGTCCCTTTGCAGAAAAACAGCCCCAAAGCATGATGTTTCCACCCCCATGCTTCACAGTGGATATGGTGTTCTTCGGATGCAATTCAGTATCCTTTCTCCTCCAAACACGAGAACCTGTGTTTCTACCAAAAAGTTCTATTTTGGTTTCATCTGACCATAACACATTCTCCCAGTCCTCTTCTGGATCATCCAAATGCTCTCTAGTGAACCGCAGACGGGCCTGGACGTGTACTGGCTTCAGCAGGGGGACACGTCTTGGTAGTGCAGGATTTGCGTCCCTGGCGTCACATTGTGTTACTGATAGTAGCCTTTGTTACTGTGGTCCCAGCTCTCTGTAGGTCATTAACTAGGTCCTCCGTGTGGTTCTGGGATTTTTGCTCACCGTTCTTGTTATCATTTTGACGCCACGGGGTGAGATCTTCCATGGAGCTCCAGATCAAGGGAGATTATCACTGGTCTTGTATGTCTTCCATTTTGTAATAATTGTTCCCACAGTTGATTTCTTTACACCAAGCGGAGAGTGAAGAGTTACAGAAAACGTTTGGCCTCCGTTATTGCCAACAAAAGGTACATAACAAAGTATTGAGATGAACTTTTGGTATTGACAAAATACTTGTTTTCCACCATGATTTGCAAATAAATTATTTGAAAATCAAACAATGTGATTTTCTGTTTTTTTTCCCACATTTAGTCTCTCATGGTTGAGATTTACCCCTGTTGACAATTACAGGCCTCTCTAATCTTTTCAAGAAGGAGAACCTGCACAATTGGTGGTTGACTAAATACTTATTTGCCCCACTGTAATTCCATTACTTTGTTTCACAGCCTGAAAACCTACACCAGATCCTTAATAAATAGTGCTGGTACGATTACAAATGGCAATTACACATAGCAACACAAATAAATTATAAATAAAATCGGAAAAATAATACAGATTCCGCTCCTGACTCGTATCATTCTGCTCCTGACTCGCATTGAGGTAGGACGCTTCCACTGCAGCTCAGCTATCACTGATAACACTCCAGCTGGTAAAAAAAAAAAAAAATACAACAAACCTTGTCTTTCCAACATGCCTACTGCGAAGAGATCCGATGACATAGAAGAATCAAAATCTTCTATTTCGATAATTTGCGTCCTATGGTATACTGGGGGCGGGATTTAATAAGCTTCGACTTCTCCCGTCAGCCCTTTTCTTTTCGGGTTTTACTGAATATAAACACAACTGAATGCTGTATGTTTGGATCTGTCATGCCTGAAAAAGAAATAAACAAACAAACAGTATAATAATCAGGGGTGCACATAAGTGGTCCGCATGCACGCATGCGTACTGGACGTAGACAAACGCGCTGGCCCTCAACGGTTTCCATACGCTTTTGCGTACCGATGGCTGACCACTGTATTTGCGGCGGACAGGAGAAAATAACTTCTCAAAATGTCGAAGAGGCAGGCCACACTGAGTAATTACTTCTGTGTTCCCCCACCCCCGTCAAAAGACAGACAGACGACAGAGACGTCACCGGAGCTACCGAAAAAAAGGACTTTTGCTGAAAAGTGGCTACTGGAGGTACCATGGCTAGAAGCAAATGATGCTCGCACGGAAATGCGGTACAAAATGTGCCGTGAGAATCTCAATGTCGCCGATAAGAGCAGCGCATTTTATGGAGGGTCAAAGAATTTCAGCCATCCAAACCTTGAAAAGCACGAAAAAAACAGAGAGCATGTGGCAATTAAGCAAACTATCGATGTCAAACAGGACCCCACTCACCCTATGGACAAGTGGCGGAATAAAGGTAATGAACAGCAACATGCACTGACAAACGTGTTTTTGCTCGCATTTTACAAAGCTAAACATGCACGTTCAATGAGGTCTTATGAGGAGGACATCCCACTTTTAAAAAGGCTTGGAGTTAATGTGGGAGCCGCATAATGCCCTTTATTTTGAATTGGTGCTTTTTATTTCTTTACATTTCACTTCAAAGTAATGGCAATTTTGTTGTGCCAGTTGATGTTAATCAAGCATTAATTGTTAATATAATTAATTAAAGTTAATTGGCTCTAAGTAAAGCTTGTCATAAATTTATCGCATCAGGCGGGTCGGCTCTCAAGCTCAATGAGGACCAAGTCACATCTCCAGGTCCTCCTCTGAGAACCTGGGCAAAAAAATTATGTGCACCCCTGATAATAATAATAATTCCTGTAATAATGTAACAAATCGAATTCTAATGTAAAGGCTGTGTTTTGCGTGCTGTACCTGAACGCACCGCGTGGCTGACGTGACTGTGAGATAGAGAGTCTGGTAGAGATGTTACTTTCTCTTTTAATGTTTTGTTGTTGCTGGCGTCAACGGCGGCGGACAGTAGGGGTGCTGTGTTGTACATGTTCGGAAATAAATGATTATGTCATGCCACGAGTTGTTAGGTTTGTGCTCTTGTGTCTTGTCATGTGATTTCCCATTGATTTCACCTGTTGTGGCCTCTTTCGTGTGTCTTGACCAAGCCACTGTCTCTTGTATCAACCACCTGTGTCTCGTTACCCCATGTCTGTACATAAGTACTCCATGTACTGTCAAGGCCCAAGTACACCGCATGCGTGATCGTTGCATTTCCGGTCCGACTCCGGTAAAAAATAGCGCCGGAGCCAATCCGTTCCCATTATATCCTATTGTTCAACGTATACCGGCCGCGTCAGTGCTCCGGATTGACTGCGGACCAACTCCGGCGTGCCGCATGCCCGCCGGATGGTATAGGCTATATTTTCTATTTTTGCCGGACACGCATCCGACAAAATGGGCGGAGCTGGGCCTGGACGTAACAGCCCAGGTGCCTAATCACGGTTTAAACACGAGCGAAGATGGATGATGAGCGCTTCATCATGGAGGTGGAAACCCACAAAATCATTTATGATGCAGCAGATCCTTTCTATAAGGACAATGTAAAAAAGGAAGCTGCAAGGTGTCCTATTATGTGTGTTTTTCTGTCCTGATCTCATCATGATGCAGTCATGTCTGTCTCTTAATTCCAGATTAACTAAAATATCAATATGCAAAGAAAATATGTGCTCTCTCTCTCTGCTTCTCTGATGAGTATAGACTCCGTGTGTTTTTCGTTGTTTTAAATTGCACATTATCGCGCGCGATCACGCGAGAGCTCACGGGGGGGACGAGGTTGGCGGACCGCAGCCGGTATGTTTTGCCTGTTTTTGACGGACTGTGTGGCACGCAGGCAACACTGAAGCGGACCGGAACCGCAACGATCACGCATGCAGTGTACTTGGGCCTTCAGTCTGTGTTGCGTCATTGTCGTATTGTTGTCGATGCTTTCGTCATAGCCCTCGTGTTCAAGTGCCTGAGTTTCCGAGTAAGCTCTGATATGTTTTGTTTGAACTTTGTATTTTGGTTAACTTTTATTAAAGCATTTTTGAGTTTGTCGCCAATCTTCCCTGTCCCCCCCTTTTCCTGCGTTTGGGTCCACCTCGTACCTGGCAGATAAAAAACCTGACAAAGCCGGCAATTTCTTTGGCGATTTTACCACAATAATAATTGTCACGTTAACTTATAAAGACTGGCAAACGGAGGTCAGAGGAGGAAGATTGTAGACATTCTGCAGCCTTATTGTCGAGCCAGTTTACGGATGTGCACACCACACTCTTATTTTTTTTATCATTTCCATCTTCATTTCAATGGTTAGCATCACCTTTTTCCCTTTTTCACCACCTACACTAACATTCTTGGAATCCATGTTGATTTCTCTCACAAGAAAATCTGCCGTGCGTCCGTCTTGCGGGAAAACAAAGAAACTGCGGCGCTGTCATAAATCGTCATATTCGAGCATGTCATCAGATGTAGAAACAAATGGCGAGTCAAATTTTACGACGGATGTCGAAAGGACCGTGTGTTGAAGCGATCGTTTGTCGAGATACGAAGTTAATTCATTCCAGGACTGTGTTTGTAAGTCGAAATGGTCGTATGTCAAGCAGGGTTTTTCCATAAGAATAGATTATAATTCCATTAATTCGTTCCACAGCCCGAAAACTTCCACGAAATCCCTTATCAATCCTGTTGGTACGATTACAAATGGCAATTACGCATAGCAAAACAAATAAATTATTAATAAAAACCGGAATAATAAAATAATAATAATAATAATAATAATACCTGTAATAATGTAACAAATCGGGTTCTAATGTGGCATGCTTTTGCGTGCTGTACCTGAAAGCACGGCGTCGCTGACGTGACAGAAAGGGAGAGGTGCCTTTGAGATATTACTTTCTCTTTTAATGTTTTGTTGAGAACACTGTCAACCGTGTCGGACAGTAGGTGTGTTGTGTTGCAAAGGTTGATAGAATAAATGACAAAAACCTGACAAAGATGGCGATTTCTTTGGCGATGTTACCACAATAATAACTGTACTTGCTGTATGCGCACCCCACGCTCATATTTTTCTATCATTTCTATCTTCATTTAAATGGTAAGCGTCACCTTTTTCCTTGCTTCACCACCTGCACTAAACGTCTTGGAACCTGTGTTGATTTCTCTCACAAGAAAATCCTCCGTGTGTCCGTCTGCGGCACTGTCATGTCGTCGTATTTCGATCATGTCGTCAGATGTAGAAACAAATGGCGAGTCAAATTTTACGTTGGATGTCGAAAAGATCATGTGTCGAGGCGATCGTATGTTTAGGTACCACTGTATTATTTTGTTTTTGTCTCACTGTCTGAAGTAAAATCAAACAAACCCTCTCGTTTTAATCAGTATCATCGAAATTAATAAAGTTTTTTAAATGCCACAGAAATGAGAAAGAGAATTCTATATTACGAATTTTCCTTGTGGTTAAAATTTTAAAGACAGTATTTTCTGTGTATGTAAAGAACAAGGGGAAGTCCAGATTTAATTACTATTCATTTTGAATATACTTTTTTGAGTAAATACATTTATGAATGAGCAAAATGTTAATAAAATCAAAATTAAAATGAATAAAAACTTACCTTTTTCACAGTATCTAACTAATTACCTGCTATTTACAACAATGTATTATATATGTATTTATTTGAGGAATTGAGAAAAGATTCTTTGAAAGAGGCAAAAAGAATGCAGTTGAGGTCTGGTCTTCTACTTACTTGAATGTTTGACCGTTCAACCTGCGGAGACAAAACATGGAGGTCAAACCATGAGTCGTCCCTCAAAGCAAAACCAACACAGATCTTGTCAAACGTACTTGCGGAGAATTCCATTCACCAGCGTGGCCAATTGGTTCTGACTGATGGCCCCGGTCATCGCTGTCACTGTGACGACCAACAGCAACACCAACAGACGCCCATGCATTTTCGCCATCTACACACATACAGTGGGCCATTCCAAAATTGAAGGTTCAAGTTTGAACCCTTTCATCGACACTATAGTGGACATGGATTCAAAAGTTGTCATTGGCTTAATTTATTCACTGCAAACTCAGGTCACAGAATATGTGTGGTTGTGGTTAGTGGAAGAGGGAAATTGATATTGAAAACACCAAAATGACGACAAAGGACGTCCATTTCAACTCCAAGTTGAAATGGAGTGGACGTCTAAATTGATTTAGTAGGCATAGGTTCAAATCAGCAGACTAAATGTGATAATAAAATGTGAAGATACAATTAGCAAATAATAATTATTGTCGATTTTTAAAGAGGAGAAAAAGAAACATTTTACCTGACCAAATGAAGACGTTGTGTGTGACAGGAAATGAAGTCAAATAACGAAAGTGAGCTCATTATTTATATCTTGTGTCATCCAGGAGGAAGTGCAAAGTTTGCAGGGAGTTCATACAGGCACACGGAGGCCACACACACTAACTGAGCCTCATTTTGACTTCTTGAAAGGGCATCACATCAAAGTTGGATCAGCCTTTTAGTGTGATTTTCCACTTTAATTTTGAGTGTAACTCCAAATCCCGACCGAGTGGGTTGAAACTGAAGAAGAATTCTTTTTTTCCTTTTAGAGGTTCTTGAGGAGATGGCAATACACACAATTCAGAAACGAAAAGAAAGTACCGAGTAACCGAAAAAAAAAAAAAAAACAGGCCAGGACAGATTCCAGTGTCGATCTGCCTTGATCTTCAAGCTTATTTTTGCCACCTACACAATCAGTGGAAAAAAACAGGCAAATCAAGATCACGGCTGGGAGCCGTATCTCACTCCTCTTATCTATCACAGAAGGCTACTCCTCGTATTCGGCCCGGACTTCGCAAAATAGACAAAATGCAGTACTATGAGATAATAAATTGATTATGTGTGATGATGAGAAATGAGCAGATATACATTTACTGTATATGAATAAAAGAAGATACATATATTCTGTGGTGCTTATGAAATTTACCATAGGAAATTAGTTTCGCTTTAGTTAGCGGAACAAGTCAAGCTCAAATTTGAAACACTTTTGTTCACAGAACACTCGTGCAGGTCATAAATCCACTAACTATGGAAAGTCATGGTGCCATTTGGAGGGTACCAAGTGAGTCTGACTTGTTCTGCTTTCTTTACAGAAGCTAAATTTCTTTGTTGAATATTGTAAGCTCCACAATAGGTTTTAACAATATACCTGTGCTTTATTTATAAAACTGTACCGCATCAGAGGGATCAAAAAGCCACATGTGGCTCTGGAGCTGCAGGTTGCTTACCCCTGCTTTAACCTAGCTCAAAACGCCGGGGTCTTTAGCTGACATTTTAAGAATACAAATTTCTATGTAATGGATGTGCGGGGGCTAAGGAAACTTTAAAAAAGGAAATGTACCAATGGCCTGATGGTCACTCTCCCAGTTTGACATGTGGAAATTCAACATCATAGACAAGACACATCGGACTGCATTGCAGCAGAGTACACTCAATAAAATCTAACAGACGGCCATTCATTGGTGAACAGTCGTGCTAGTCATTGTATTTTGTTGTTGACTTCCTTGTTCTCCAATAGAAAAATCCATAGCAACTGATCATTTTACAAATTTCAAATATCTACAGGAAAACTAATCTAAAGGTTCTCTGATCCAACTAGTATTTCCATTCATTTGTTTATTTTTAAACACATAATCAATACAATCACAACCAACATAACAACTATATCAAAATTACATTACACAACAAATACGCAAATACACTATTGAAATGTATTAAAAGAGGAACATATGTTTTTCCAGCTTTAACATTTGAAGAATGTTCAAATGATCGAATATGTTGTTTGGCTTTGTTTTCAAGTATACAAAGAAATCGGTTTATGATTAGTAGGGATGGGAATTGATAGGATTTTTACGATTCCGATTCCATTATCGATATTGATTAACGATTCAATTCTTTATCGATTCTTTTATCGATTCTAATTTGGGGGAAAAAGAAGAACAAACGTTTTGATTGGCATTGAGTTTGTTTGATCAGAAGTCACAACCTTAAAAACTCACAACAAGGTCAAAAGAGGCCCAAAGCCTCAATATTAACTGTGGCAATAAGTGGCAAATGCACAAGAATGTAACATTTTACTGAAACATTTTTGTAACAGAAATAAAAAATATTGGTATATATTGGCATATAGGTCGTTGGTCTGCCGTTAGCAATATATGTTAAACTTGCAGGCGTCCCCAAACTTTTTCCAGTGAGGGCCGCATAACTTTTCCCTTCTCTGATGAGGGCCCGGGGTCAGTTTGTAACAGAAAAAGTGTGACGATTGCAGGAGTGCCGAAATGTAAAAAAATATTGTTTTTCAGAATGCCACAATCAAATAACCCTTTCTGGATATTTCACGGAACAAAAGTAAATAAAATAAAAATGATAATATAATAATAACTAATAAAAATAACACTATTAATCAAATCGATAATAACAAAATAACCCTCTCTGAGTTCTTCACAGAAAAAGGCCAGAAAATAATTAACACTATTAAGAAAAAAAAAATTTCAAAATGTTCTCTGGTATTGTTCAGGGGGCGGGCCATAGTTTGGGGATCCCCTGTTAAAGTAGTATTTACCAGTACAGTATATTGAAATGCATGCCTTTTAGTTTTTATGGCGCTTTCACGCTCAAGTGGGGGCGCCCTTGCGCTTCCTGACGTGAAGAAGAAGAAATGCCGCATCCAAGCAAGTGAGCAAGTGAGTGAGAGAGGGAAGCACTGCTGTGACCCTACGTTCTTTGTTAATGCTTGTAAAATATCTACAGAGGCAACGCCTGTATGTATCATATTTTGTGTTGTTGCTGTGTGTTTCCACTCGCGATCGGACACTTAAATTCAGTTGTGTAGTGGTTTGAACGATGTGCTAATGCTAGCGAACGCATGCTAACTGCATTGTTATTACTGAATTAGCCGCTAATCATCGCTGATTTACGTTGATGCAAACCTGTTTGTTATTGGGGACGAAATTGATTTGTTTCATATCTATTTTTAGTTTCACTCTTCAAGTGATGGTTGAATAAAGTCAGCAAATTATACCAACGTCTTCTTTATCGTCATTTCGGAGTTTAGCTAGCTGTATAGCTGTCTCTGTGAGGACAGTGCAGTCTATTTCCTCCCGATGCAGATATCTCCACCTTCCCTCCCGATGCAGTTATCTCCACCTTGCAATGATTGTAAGTAGTTTTCTTGTAATTTTTCCTCGTGAAGTGAAGACACACTTTTGAGCGTCTGAACCTACGTGCTGTCATTGTTATGTTTGCAGCTGCAATGCTCGTGCTAAACCGTTCGTAACCTTTCATTTTCACCCGCTTTCCTGGTGAAGTGTAGCCAAACTTTGGAGCGGGTGGTTCTTGGCGCCATGCTAGTTTCATGTGTTTGGACAACAAGACTGTCACGACGCAATATGCGTCTTCAGGACTCGTTAAAGGGATCGTTAAGGCTTTTTCATTGTGATGTCGAGGCCTCGAAACACTAGGAACCGGTTCCGAATTGGAATCGGATTTCGATTCCCATCCCTAATGATTAATATATCTGGATTTATGACTATACTAGAGTTGTCCGATTTTATCAGGCATGAGATAATATGGGCCGATAAAAGCATTTAAAAATCATTTTGGATAATATCGACGTCAGTTTTTAATTTTCGGATTTGGGCCAATATGCATGTTGCCTTCAAAGTGAATAAAGGTAATATTACGCAAAATAAGGAGAGAAGGCACACAATTTTTTTTTAACTTTAGTTTTTTATTTTTATCCAGTCACCAGATAAATTGAACATACATTTCTGAGCAATGGAATCCAACTTGACAACTATGTGACCTTAATGAATAAGAGGACAGTACACCCTAAGACAGACAAACAAAAAACCCATACATGCAAAACAAAAAAAACCAACAAAAAACACTTATACACGTAAACAGCACCTCGTCGGTCATAAAAATATACTGTATATTAGGGTCATGTCTCCGTGGTTCAGCCGTAGCCGTAAATATAATGAACTTTTGGGTCCAGCAGGAGGAGCGGCCTCATACCGTATGTCACTAACGGGGAGAAAGAGAAAAGAAAAAAACAAAGGGAAAAAAAAGGCACAAAACAACAAAAATAAACAAATCGTTATTCGGGAATCTGAGGGAAATTCAAGGCCCGAGCATACACTAAGAAGTGGTCCGTCTTGCATAAAAAAAATGTTCGTAGCCACCAAGCGTATATCGATCTTTTCTAAATGGACACAATTCAAGATTGATTTAATCCAAAGCGTATGAGAGGGTTAGGTGGGAGATTTCCACGCAAGTAGAATCAGTCGTCTAGCTAAAAGGGTGACAAAGGCAATTCTGTCGTGATCCATCTTGGATAATTCCAACAAAGATAAGAATGTTCCAAACGGCGCTATGGTGGGGTCTGGACTTATTTGTACGTCGCATATTTCTGAAATTGTCTTAAATACCTCCAGCCAAACGTTATATAAAAACGGGCAAGACGAAAACATGTGGGTATGATTAACTGGTGAACGGTTACATCGTGCACAGGTAGGGGCAGCATCTTTATAAATCTTGGACAACCGGTCCTTAGTCCAGTGTGCTCTACGAATAATTTTGCACTGAATAAGACCATGCCGTGCACAAATTGATGAGGAATGAACTCTTTTTTTTTTTGTGCAGCCTCCCATACTTCCTCCGAAATCACCCCACCCAGTTCCTGTTCCAAAGAGCTTAAATTGGTGCCGAAGAGAGATTTTGTATGGTACAGATTTGGCTGTAAATAATCTCTGCCCGCTATTGGGGCAGAGAATGAAACAGCCTGATGCCCAAAGTGGCGTCTGAACTGGTTCCACATCCTTAACGTCACTCGAACACACGTATTTCGTGTAAATGATACAAAAGGGCTTGCAATTGAAGAGTGAGCAAAGGAAGGTAGTATCGCAGGCAGGGGCGCCGTATAGGGGTGAAAAGTGAGACTGATTCTAAGGGCCCATGCCCTGATGTGGGCCCACAAAGGAAATTAGAACAATAGTTAATCGTTTGCAAAATAGAATATTTATCTTTATAATTTTAATAGGAATAAAACGATGGGTTTCGTTTTCTTGTTTTGTTTTTGGCAAAAAGTAAACACTCAGAGAGCATATGTATTGAGCGACATGCACCTATTCGAAAACATGAATTCCAAATAATGTCCAAATAATTTTGGTATCCTACAGATGTTGAAAATTGGTGTGGAAATTTTCTTTTTTTACAATCTTGAATCCAGTTTGCCAAGAATTTATTGAATTTAGTTTGTCATCAATTGAATTTAGTTTGTTAACAAGGGACCTCGCTTCGGAGCTGTAGCCTATAGTGGAGATCGCGAGTTTCCAGATGGGGCTAAGCCTACACCATAATGAAATACTGTAATTGTTTGCTAGCTAGTGTTTGCTCCACTTTTAGCTTACATTTAATCAGTACAGCAGGCAAATCCTTAGCAATCTCTTCATACTAAAACAGTTGTATACTGTATAGCCTACTGTAATGTATACTGTAGTCAAGGGCGTAGGTTTGGTCTCAACATTGGTAGCGATAATATTACAGCTTAACCTGCATGTACACATTTTGCTCAGGATGGGACATTAATAATACCAAAGAGATTGGGTAAACGGGGGTCAGGGCTACATTTCTCACGAATATGAACCTAATTAATTGATATACCAAATCAGGGGGGCTCATGACGTTGATCATGATCGACCAGTCAATCACAAAGCCAGTGTGGGTAACTCGCAGCACGACCCCCCCCCACCACCCCTCTCTAAGCAGCTTCTTGCTAATGTTTTTCTAGTTCGATAGTTGCCAGCAGAGGTTACTACACTTCTCACAGTTTATTTAATGTTAACATTAGAAAACACAAAGAGAAGGACACTTATCTCGAAGCAGCTTCCAACTTGAGTTTTGCAGGTTAGCAAGTTCACACAGTTTAATGTTATGCTAACACTGATGCAGGTTGGACCTACAGTAGCAAAATTAATGGTGTGTTCCCCACTTCCAAAACAATGAAGTCTTTTCACATTTCTAACAGTGGCTGCTGCTGGCTGAAAAAAACTTCTCATATCTCTAATATCTAATGTGTGTGTGTGTGTGTGTGAGGGTTAAATCATCAGCCAATCAAATGTGCATTTAGGAGGAAAAAATGGACCGGCACATTCAGCAAGTGAAAAGATGTAAATGTAAATCTAAACATAATTTAAAAATTCACTTAATAATGGTGGGGTCAATTACAACAATTAAAACATATGGGAAGACAATATAAATAACCTATAGTGCCTTGCAAAAGTATTCGGCCCCCTTGAATCTCGCAACCTTTCGCCACATTTCAGCCTTCAAACATAAAGATATGAAATTTAATTTTTTTGTCAAGAATCAACAACAAGTAGGACACAATCGTGAAGTGGAACAACATTTATTGGATAATTTAAACTTTTTTGACAAATAAAAAACTGAAAAGTTGGGCGTGCAATATTATTCGGCCCCTTTACTTTCAGTGCAGCAAACTCACTCCAGAAGTTCAGTGAGGATCTCTGAATGATCCAATGTTGTCCTAAATGACCGATGATGATAAATAGAATCCAAATGTGTGTAATCAAGTCTCCGTATAAATGCACCTGCTCTGTGATAGTCTCAGGGTTCTGTTTAAAGTGCAGAGAGCATTATGAAAACCAAGGAACACACCAGGCAGGTCCGAGATACTGTTGTGGAGAAGTTTAAAGCCGGATTTGGATACAAAAAGATTTCCCAAGCTTTAAACATCTCAAGGAGCACTATACAAGCCATCATATTGAAATGGAAGGAGCATCAGACCACTGCAAATCTACCAAGACCCGGCCGTCCTTCCAAACTTTCTTCTCAAACAAGGAGAAAACTGATCAGAGATGCAGCCAAGAGGCCCATGATCACTCTGGATGAACTGCAGAGATCTACAGCTGAGGTGGGAGAGTCTGTCCATAGGACAACAATCAGTCGTACACTGCACAAATCTGGCCTTTATGGAAGAGTGGCAAGAAGAAAGCCATTTCTCAAAGATATCCATAAAAAGTCTCGTTTAAAGTTTGCCACAAGCCACCTGGGAGACACACCAAACATGTGGAAGAAGGTGCTCTGGTCAGATGAAACCAAAATTGAACTTTTTGGCCACAATGCAAAACGATATGTTTGGCGTAAAAGCAACACAGCTCATCACCATAAAACACACCATCCCCACTGTCAAAGATGGTGGTGGCAGCATCATGGTTAGGGCCTGCTTTTCTTCAGCAGGGACAGGGAAGATGGTTAAAATTGACGGGAAGATGGATGCAGCCAAATACAGGAACATTCTGGAAGAAAACCTGTTGGTATCTGCACAAGACCTGAGACTGGGACAGAGATTTATCTTTCAACAGGACAATGATCCAAAACATAAAGCCAAATCTACAATGGAATGGTTCAAAAATAAACGTATCCAGGTGTTAGAATGGCCAAGTCAAAGTCCAGACCTGAATCCAATTGAGAATCTGTGGAAAGAGCTGAAGACTGCTGTTCACAAACACTCTCCATCCAACCTCACTGAGCTCGAGCTGTTTTGCAAGGAAGAATGGGCAAGAATGTCAGTCTCTCGATGTGCAAAACTGATAGAAACATACCCCAAGCGACTTGCAGCTGTAATTGGAGCAAAAGGTGGCGCTACAAAGTATTAACGCAAGGGGGCCGAATAATATTGCACGCCCCACTTTTCAGTTTTTTATTTTTTAAAAAAGTTTAAATTATCCAATATATTTTTTTCCACTTCACGATTCTGTCCCACTTGTTGTTGATTCTTGACAAAAAGTTAAAATTTTATATCTTTATGTTTGAAGCCTGAAATGTGGCGAAAGGTTGCAAGGTTCAAGGGGGCCGAATACTTTTGCAAGGCACTGTATATAACTGAAGTCATTACATAACGCAAATAAGGTTGCTTAAAAGTTGATGGGGACAATTTAAGCATCCTGAAAAGTTGGTAGTGTTTTGTCCCAATCGTCCCTATGAAAACCTACGCCCTTGACTGTAGTATAGCTAAGCTCAAACAAAACATTTATTCTCAGTCATTCGTTATGGTATTTGCTTTGAGAATATTTCTAATAAAATATATTTAGATTGTAAAAGATGGCCTTTAGTACATTTCTTATAGATGAAATCAGTCTATTCATTATTGCTCTATATGCTGTATGTTTACATAAATATATTTTCATCTTAAATTAATGCAGAAAATGCACAAATTAGTGTGTAAAGATTCACCAGAAGGCAGGAAATTATGCAGTTGATACTCTAAATGTGTGTGTGTTTCCCGGCACTGGTGGTTGGGCCCAAAGTGATATCTTTTCATGGGGCCCTAAATCCCTGGCAGCGCCCCTGATCACAGGTGTGGATGGCCTCACCTCCATTTACAACCATACCGGAACTGAAGTCTCTTCTGGAGCTTTAAGCCAATATTTAATGGTCTTAATATTTGCAGCCCAATTGGAAGTGCTAGGCCGCCATTTATCCAGGCTCTTTGTAACAACTGCCTCCGTATTCCGGGGGTTTCGTACCCCGAAGAAAAGACAATAGTAAACTATCTACTTTCTTAATAAAAATCTGAGAAAGGAAGATAGGATGACATTGGAAAGGGTATAGAAATTTAGGAAGTGTGTTCATGTTAATTGCATTGACCCTTGCAATCAGTGAAATCCGAAGTAGGAACCAGCGTTTCAAATCTTCTTTAGTGCGAGTTAGTAGCGGCATAAAATTTGATTGGTATAGAGCTTTAAATGTGTTTGTAACGTGTATTCCAAGATATGTAAATTGTTTATCGGCTAATTTGAAAGGTAAAGTATCCAAAGGGAAGGTCTTGGCTGCTGTATTAAGAGGCATCAGCTCGCTTTTATTCAAACTGAGCTCATAGTCTGATAAGCAACGGAATGTTGAAAGTGTTGTTAAAATGGCAAGCATAGATATTGGGTGCTCAGAAACATACAGCAGTAGGTCATCAGCGTACAGCGACACTTTGTGCTCAATTCCATATCTAACTATTCCCTTTATACCGGCTAGTGAGCGTATTGATATCGCCAGAGGTTCTATAACTAGGACGAACAGCAGGGGACTGAGGGCAACCCTGTCTGTGTACAACAGTTTGACCCATGAAATAAATCTTGGGCCAAACCCAAATTTATTCAGAGTATATAAGAGAACGCAATTCTACCCGATCAAATGCTTTCTCCGCGTCGACCGAGACTAGTGCCTCGGAGATATTTAGAGATTGTGGATTATACAAAACATTAAACAGTCGTCGCAGGTTAAAAAAGGAAGGCTTGTTTCGAATGAAACCAGTTTGGTTGGGTGAAATAATAGAGGGGAGAACCGGATCCAGCCGAATTGCCGGAATTTTTGCAAAAATTTTATAATCCGCATTCGGTAAACTAATTGGTCGATGCGACGCACAGTCAAGAGGGTCTTTGTTTTTCTTGAGAATGAGACATACAGTATTGTTGCATGAAATGGGGTTTGCGGAAAACACCCTTTGTCTAGTGAGTTGTTGTACATGTTAATTAACAAGTGAGAAATTTTGGGAGCAAATTTCTTATAAATTTCAACTGGATGTCCGTCAGGGCCAGGCGTCTTGCCTGAGCTGAATGACTGGATGCCGCTAAGGAGCTCCTCAGTTGTAATCGGCTGCTCCAGTATATCAGCTATATCTGCTACAAGCCAACAGTTAAAGTCACCCACAAGAATCAGCCAGTTTGAGTCAAGGTCAGGTAGAGCAGAAAAAATAGATTTAAAAAAAACTCCCCACTATCCCAATTTGGAAATAGATATTTACAAGAAACATTTTACTGTCTAACAGTCTGTCAATAACTATAATATACCTGCCATTGGGATCTGCCATTAGCTTCGTGCACGTGAAATTTACGGATTTATGAATCAAGATTGCCACACCTCTGGCCTTGCCCAGAAATGAAGAATGAAAAACATGACTTGCCCATCTGGTTTTAAGCACTAGGTGTTTGTGAGGTTTGAGATGGGTTTCTTGCAGGAACACTACATGGGCGTTTAATTGATGAATGCGATGTAATACCTTACTACGTTTAACCGGGTTGTTAATACCTCTACAGTTCTAGGTAAGAAAATTGAGGCCGCCCCCTCCAGCTGGAGGAGCACCACACTGGACACTCACGTTATGTCAAGGAAAAAAGAGAAATCAAAAAGTTAATCAACAAGAGTGCACCATGTAAGGCAGGGGTCGGGAACCTTTTTGGCTGAGAGAACCATGAACACATATTTTTAAATGTAATCTGTGAGAGCCATACTATATGTTTAAAACCAAAAATACAAGTAATATGTGAATTTTATGTAAATTCAACACTTTTAAAATACAATTAGTCTCTGAATTATTTGTAATAACTTATATAAATAATATTAACTTAATTAAATAAGTAATAATAATTAAATAATATTAAAATAGTTATTTTAATATTAATATAATAATAATATATATATATCTATACAGGGGTGCACATAATTTTTTTGCCCAGGTTCTCAGAGGAGGACCTGGAGATGTGACTTGGTCCTCATTGAGCTTGAGAGCCGACCCGCCTGATGCGATAAATTTATGACAAGCTTTACTTAGAGCCAATTAACTTTAATTAATTATATTAACAATTAATGCTTGATTAACATCAACTGGCACAACAAAATTGCCTTTACTGTGAAGTGAAATGTAAAGAAATAAAAAGCACCAATTCAAAATAAAGGGCATTATGCGGCTCCCACATTAACTCCAAGCCTTTTTAAAAGTGGGATGTCCTCCTCAAAAGACCTCATTGAACGTGCATGTTTAGCTTTGTAAAATGCGAGCAAAAACACGTTTGTCAGTGCATGTCGCTGTTCATTACCTTTATTCTGCCCTTTACGCCACTTGTCCATAGGGCGAGTGGGGTCCTGTTTGACATCGATAGTTTGCTTAATTGCCACATGCTCTCTGTTTTTTTCGTGCTTTTCAAAGTTTGGATGGCTGAAATTCTTTGAGCCTACATAAAATGCGCTGCTCTTATCGGAGACATTGGGATTCTCACGGCACATTTTGTACCGCATTTCCGTGCGAGCATCATTTGCTTCTAGCCATGGGACCTCCTGTAGCCACTTTTCAGCAAAAGTCTTTTTTTCGGTAGCTCCGGTGACGTCTCTGTCGTCTGTCTGTCTTTTGACAGGGGTGGGGGAACACGGAAGTAATTACACAGTGTGGCCTGCCTCTTCGACATTTTGAGAAGTTATTTCCTCGTGTCCGCCGCAAATACAGTGGTCAGCCATCGGTACGCAAAAGCGTATGGAATCCGTTGAGGGCCAGCGCGTTTGTCTACGTCCAGTACGCATGAGCGCATGCGGACCACTTATGTGCACCCCTGTATATATATATATATATATATGGTATGAGTTGTACTTACTGTTTCAAACCAGCAGGAGGCAGCATTCGCTTCTTGGCGTGCATGGGCAATAAATGTTCGCATTTTAGAGCGAATAAGAAATGAGCCGTCTTTGCAGCAATGCGAGACGGATGTTGTAAACTAGTTTTTTTTTTCTTGATTCAGGTGAGAAAAAGAGTATAATTTGACTGTGTATATTAGCGGATTGCTTTATTTTAGTATGATCATGATATATAATGTGTGTTAATATAGTTTAGAAATATGTTCATCGTTAAGTATCTTTATGTATGATTGCAGATGTGTTCGTAATGGCGAGCGGACGACGAGTGAATGCTAGTAGTGCCTAAAATGCAGAAGTTAAATGTTTTGTCAAAAAAACTTGTATTTGTTCATTAATATAATAATATAAGAATTTGCATTTTAGAGCGAATAAGAAATGAGCCGTCGGTGTGCAGCAATGCGAGACGTACGTTGTTTTTTTCTTGTTTCAGCTGTACAAGAAAAATGAAAATAAAACAAAATTAAATGTGTAGCAACAGACCAGAACATTTAATCTCTGTCTGCAGCACGGTACAGATGTATAGCTATTATTTCAACCGACTGCCACACGCATCATCAGACTTTTCAGACGTTCTCCACTGCCACCGACGTCCTGAATGTCGCCTGATCACTGGCTTGCCAATGGAACAAATATGAGCAGCCCTTACTGGTTGCTCTTTTTAACGCTTCCCCTGTGGCCCTTACGCCCACCTGGTTTTACCCGAGGTCTTAGCGCCCTTCCCATTACATAACGAAACTTTTTTATTTTTTTAATAATTGAAGATTTGTCTTATGCAGCCGTCAAAAGAGTCATATCTGGCTCGCGAGCCATATGCAGCCGTCAAAAATAAATACTTCTGAATTGCGGAAGCTGGGTCTGCCAATCAAATTGTAAAACATAAATTACTTTATACCAGTGGTTCTTAACCTTGCTAAAGGTACCCAACCCCACAAGTTTCAAATGTGGATTCACCGAACCCATCGGAGTTAGAAAACAAAGCAATTTTTTTCTAATTCAAAACCAATATATCTAAGCTAGCAAGCTAATAATTGAGCAAATCCCAATTCAAAGGTCTCCTCATTTTGACAGCATGTTTTTTAAACAGGTCAAAATTTAAGACCACACTACCAATTGGTCTGTTGTATTCCCTCATACCAAGTGCGAGTCAACCTTCCACTGAGCAAACCAGTTCCTCCTCCTATCAGATCGAGGACTAGCAGTTAAAAGAAGTTGATTAAGCCAGTGAATTGGGAGCAAACCAGTCCAAAACCTGGTGTGAAAAGCCACTTTGCCTAGATTTAATCAGCGTACAAAAATATTACTACGTTTCTTTACCTTCGCCGAACACCTTAGATTTAGTCACCGGGGGTTCGATCGCACGCAGGTTAAGAACCACAGCTCTATACAAAGAGTGAAAAAAAAAAACAAAAACAAAAAAACAAGCAAACAAAAACAAAAAACTTTTAGTCGCGAACTGGGTCTCCCGATGAAAAGACAGTCCAATAGCTCTTGTAATGAGCATTGAGCGATGAGCATTTCAGTTGCCAAGCAGCAGCATCAACAATAATGATAGTGGGGGGGGGGGGGGGGGGGAGTAGCACTTTATAGTCGCCAAAATCGATTTCCCTTATAAAAAATAATTCCATTCTTATGAATCATTGAGACCACGAATGGGATTTGTAGGATGCACTGCAAACAAACATTTAATTTTGAAGGCTCATTATGTATTTGTAGTCAACTTAGTCATTTTCATAGTAAGCTAATATAGCTAATACAGAAACATACAGCATGTGTTGCTTTAATTATAAGGCTTATATAAGGCTTTTAATCTTTTGGGGCTCCACATATATTTGTTGTTTTTTTGGGTTGCCCACTGCCTTAATAGGAATTGGGAAGCAAAGCAAGGGCTACACCCATTGAACTTGCTTTGCCCTTTGTGTGCATGTAGGTGGAATTAGTTTACGTGTGTCAAAACATTTCCATTTGGCAATATGTATTTAGCAACACGATTCAATTTGGCAATATTCGGTGAGATATTTGATTTGCCAATATTTGCAGCTTGGCCCAATGTTGACTTGTGGAACAAAGGCCGGTTTGAACCTGTGTTATGGCAAGGAAGTTTTATTGAGAACAAAGCATATTTTTATTATAAGTAATCATTAATTAGAGCAAATATATAATAAACATCCCTCTCATCATCTCCCCCCCTTTTATTCAATATTCGCGACAAAAATGGGCTTTAGTCAAACGAATCATTGAATTCGTTGGTGCATATTCTCATGAACAGGAGGAGGAGGTGGTGGCTGGAACAGTGCATCAGGAAGAGAAATGTAATCCTCATTATCATCATAAAAGGAACATTAAATTCGACAATGGCAACATGGGCACCTGTGTCATTCTCATTATTTTGGCGAAGCAATGGATATATTTCTTGTCATGTAGAATTTGTTGGGGCCATAACAGTTGAGATAAGTTGATTAAGCAGTGCACCAATGCAGGGAATACTACAACAACCACATAATGTAAGAACTGCGGGAGACATGGCGACAGTGACAGCAGAGAAAATAGAAGAGACTTATATTTCCCAAAAGTCCCTTCCACCACTCAGACAACGCAGAGGTGGTAACCCTCGAGTGCTTCATCTTTCGGTTCAGGGAACGAATGGCGCGGGGAATTCCTATTGCAATATTATGAGTATGACCATTATCCCAGGAAGAGCGTTGGCTTCTGGGTAGAAAGACAAGAGAGCCAAATTTTGAGGATTCAAACGGAAAACTGTTTATTAATACATACCACATTACAAAAATTAAAACATACTCTATATTATAAATACATTTTTTCCCCCCATGACTGACAGGTGAGGCTCTGCCTTCCATGAATGCACGTCACTGGTTTGCACTTCCCCCTGGATGACACAAGATATAAATAATGAGCCCGTGTTCCTGATTTGACTTTATTTCCAGTCGCACATGACGTCTTCATTTGGTCAGGTAAAATTCTTCTTCTTCTCTTCAAAAATCCAAAAATATTATTATTTGTTGTTGCTTCACATTTTATCGGACGTGTTTTTTCATTCATCTGCCTACAAAATCAATGTAACTGAAACGCTTTGACTGCCATTGTTAACTAGAGACGTCCACTCCATTTTAACTGAGAGTTGAAATTAAGTGGACGTCTATTGCCGACAGTAGGTGATTTTAATATCAATTTCCCTCTTTCACTAACTACCACCACAGATAAAATGTGACCTGAGTTTGCAGTGAATAAATTAAGCCAATGACAACTTTTGAATCCATGTCCACTATAGTGTTGATGAAAGGGTTCAAACTTGAACCTCTGATTCTGGAATGATCCATTGTATGTGTGTAGATGGCGAAAATGCATGGGCGTCTGCTGGCGTTGCTGTTGGTCATCACGGTGACAGCGACCACCGCGACCATCAGTCAGAACCAATTGGCCACACTGATGAACGGAATTCTCCGCAAGTACGTTTGCTGAGATTTTTGTTTTGAGGGACGACTCTTGGTTTGACCTCCACGTTTTGTCTCCGCAGGTTGAACGGTCAAACATTCAAGTAAGTAGAAGAAGACCAGGCCTCAACTGCCAATGTTTTTGCATCTTTCATGGCATCTTTTCTCAATTCCTTAAACAAAAAGGACGTATATTGTTGGCGATCACTGGTAATGAGTTAAATACTTAGAAATAAATACGTTTTTATTCATTTGAATTTTATTAACATTTTATTCATTTATGAATGTATTTATTCATTAAAAAAAGTATATTCACAATGAATAGAATAATGCTTAGTCATTCAATCTGGACTTCCCCTTGTACTTTAAAGACAGTATTTTCTGTGTATGTAAACTTACAAAGAATCACAACCACAAGAAAGACAGAACCACAAAAAAAAATTGTAATATAAATTTTTCTCATTATTGTGGCATTTTAAAAAATTAAATAATTACAATAATACCAATTAAAACAGGAGAGGGTTAGTCTGATTTGACTTCAGACAGTGAGACAAGTGTATGTAAACTTCGGGGGGCGGTGGCATGTCCCCTCGGCCCTTCCCTGAGGGTCTGTTAAAGTTGGCGCGGATGGTCCGGGGGACTGCCCTGGGTCTCGGGGGGATGAGTGTTGCTCCAGGAGGGCTGGGCCAGGTGGAAATGCCGTAAAAGACGAAATGCTACACATTCCTGTGCAGCATTTCCACTTTTATGTAGCACTATCACACATCTGAGTGGGTTCATGCATGAATGGTTGCAATTAGACACACTCAGGAAGAGAGATTGTCGGTGCCAGGATTAGTGATCAGGTAGCATAGAATAGGATGTCAACCTATCCACACTTGCATGTGATTAACATAATACTAGGTTGCCCACCTCACATTTATGAACTGTGGACACTTCACAAATCACATGTCCTTTTGACTCACCTTCCCTCCTCTTACTCCTCAATTATCAGGCCCCCCACATGGTGTCCAAAGGTAAATAGAATGAGCCAACGTTAGCACCACTATGGTTATCGGTAGCATAGGCATTTAAAAATGTATTTTGTGTTGTTGTTTGTTCTTCTTCCTTCTGTCTGCTTCCTTTCCTTCTGTCCCCTCATAACCTATGCCTGCTCGCTGCTTTCACCTAATAAACAAAACACAGGGAAAAACCACAATGGGAGTATATCAAACTCCCTTGTGATACATTAAAACTGTTCACACCATAAGAACACTCAGATTCCTATTCTCTGTGTCTAAGCAGCTGAACAGGATAGGTTAAAAAAAAATGCAAGCTACTGTATATATGTCACTGCAACCAGATGTCCTTTCTGCAGAAAATATAATGCAAAAATTTCTAGCAAAAAACTTCAAACTTGGATGATTACATTTCTCATATTCAGATAGTTGCTACTAGGGTTTCACATCTTAGTTTTGTTTGTTCATTCATAATTTTAATATTTTTATCATTGCTACAATTGTTTAAGTTTTAATTGTATTAACTCAGAGTGTACTTCATTTGAAATATTCCCATTTCACTTATATTTTTTTTACACAAGTTCTTTTGTTTATATTTTCAAAAATAAAAGCATTTCAAGTTTTTTTGTGTATTTTTTTCCCCCGAAAATGAACCGAACCGTGCAATTTAAAAAACGAACTGAACTTAAATTACATTTTAGTGTACCGCTACACTCTTAATATACGTATATATATTATATTCAATTATATTTCAAAATTGATTTCTTCTTCTGAAAGTATCAGACTGTTGAATTGGTTCTCATTTAGAAGCGGGTCAGTGTTTTGTTGCACATTTTTTTGTACCCACGCTCATAACATTCCATGTGCGTGTTTCATCTTTCAGAAGGCTGCCAATGTTCAGTCTGGCTGTGAGCATCCCGCGTAACGAACAGGGCACGTACGATCTCAATCAAGTGCACTTGGACGAAAGCGTGAGGGACGCCATCCTGCACTGCAACGTTTACTCGAACCGAAACGCAGTGGCCGCCACCGTTCTGAAGTGGCCCAATGTGCTTCAAAACTGTCCCAATGCATTGGTCATGTGGGAAGATGTTCTGCAAAAGTGCAAGGAAGAATCCATGACGTGGCAAGATGTGGACAGAAAATGCCGTTGGGCCATGAAAAACCACCGAGCAGATCATGCTGAGTACCGGGTTCTGAAGGAGTTTCAACACTGGTCTGAAGATAAGGACAAGTCGGGTTTGTTACTGCTCTACGTATATGCGTCATCATGCACAGACCAATGCACTGGCGAAGGCGATGAGCGGAGCATCCTAAACTTGGTGGAGGGCATCCGGCAATGGACAGAGTACGCTGTCGTCTTCTCTAAAGTTTTTGAACCCAAGGAATCCAGATTGGCCGGATGTAACCCTCTCTCCGTTGGCGAAAGGGAGGCTGCCCTCATCCGTCTGGGGAATCATCTGGGTCAAAATGGCCTCCAAAAGATCTTCCGTTGTGACAGAGTCAAAACCAACAAGGGTAACACCATAATGGTGTGTGACAGCTGTTCCACTGAGGGGGATGTCACACCTCGTTGTTATAGGAACCCAAACCAACGCAGGAACATCGCCAAAACTCAGGGCCAGGGCCTTCCCAGGCAGGCTGGCCAACTTGGGGTGGCGCTTCTAACAAGTTGGGCTGCAAACCCAGCAGGCGGGGTGGGGCGTCTCCTGGCCGAGTCCGTTCCAGTCGTAGGCGGGGGGCGTCTCGAGGGCGAGTTCACTCAAGTTGTAAGCGGGGACGGGGTTGATGACAAGCAACGACATGAGTGAGCAATTTGTGTCAACTCTCCGAAGCTCCTGCTTGCTAAATGCTAAGCTAACTTTGTATCAAACAGCATTAAAGTTTTCAGAAATCCTAGTGCTTTCCTGTTTTTTTAAAAAAAAATTTTTACAATAAATATTTTCACAAAGTTTAATTAGTTTAAGTCATGATTAAATAACCTTGTTATGGTTTATTATTTTTCATTCTGTTTAAGTTAAAACAAAATAATATTTTAAAACAAAATGTAAGATGTGGAAAATTTAAGTATACTACAATTATTTTTTATCATTCTACGACACACAGTGTCAAATATTGTTTTTAACATAATGGTTTATTATATTATGTAGCATATATATATAGCCCTGCGACTGGCTGGCAACCAGTTCAGGGTGTCCCCTGCCTACTGCCCGTAGTTAGCTGGGATAGGCTCCAGCACCTCCGCATGGAAAATGAATGAATGAATGAATGAATATATATACAGTGCCTTGCAAAAGTATCCGGCCCCCTTGAACCTTGCAACCTTTCGCCACATTTCAGGCTTCAAACATAAAGATATAAAATTTGAATTTTTTGTCAAGAATCAACAACAAGTGGGACACAATCGTGAAGTGGAACAACATTTATTGGATAATTTAAACTTTTTTAACAAATAAAAAACTGAAAAGTGGGGCGTGCAATATTATTCGGCCCCCTTGCATTAATACTTTGTAGCGCCACCTTTTGCTCCAATTACAGCTGCAAGTCGCTTGGGGTATGTTTCTATCAGTTTTGCACATTGAGAGACTGACATTCTTGCCCATTCTTCCTTGCAAAACAGCTCGAGCTCAGTGAGGTTGGATGGAGAGTGTTTGTGAACAGCAGTCTTCAGCTCTTTCCACAGATTCTCGATTGGATTCAGGTCTGGACTTTGACTTGGCCATTCTAACACCTGGATACGTTTATTTTTTAACCATTCCATTGTAGATTTGGCTTTATGTTTTGGATCATTGTCCTGTTGGAAGATAAATCTCCGTCCCAGTCTCAGGTCTTGTGCAGATACCAACAGGTTTTCTTCCAGAATGTTCCTGTATTTGGCTGCATCCATCTTCCCGTCAATTTTAACCATCTTCCCTGTCCCTGCTGAAGAAAAGCAGGCCCAAACCATGATGCTGCCACCACCATGTTTGGCAGTGGGGATGGTGTGTTCAGGGTGATGAGCTGTGTTGCTTTTACGCCAAACATATCGTTTTGCATTGTGGCCAAATAGTTCAATTTTGGTTTCATCTGACCAGAGCACCTTCTTCCACATGTTTGGTGTGTCTCCCAGGTGGCTTGTGGCAAACTTTAAACGAGACTTTTTATGGATATCTTTGAGAAATGGCTTTCTTCTTGCCACTCTTCCATAAAGGCCAGATTTGTGCAGTGTACGACTTATTGTTGTCCTATGGACAGACTCTCCCACCTCAGCTGTAGATCTCTGCAGTTCATCCAGAGTGATCATGGGCCTCTTGGCTGCATCTCTGATCAGTTTTCTCCTTGTTTGAGAAGAAAGTTTGGAAGGATGGCCGGGTCTTGGTAGATTTGCAGTGGTCTGATGCTCCTTCCATTTCAATATGATGGCTTGCACAGTGCTCCTTGAGATGTTTAAAGCTTGGGAAATGGTTTTCATAATGCTCTCTGCACTTTAAACAGAACCCTGAGACTATCACAGAGCAGGTGCAGTTATACGGAGACTTGATTACACACAGGTGGATTCTATTTATTATCATCGGTCATTTAGGACAACATTGGATCATTCAGAGATCCTCACTGAACTTCTGGAGTGAGTTTGCTGCACTGAAAGTAAAGGGGCCGAATAATATTGCACGCCCCACTTTTCAGTTTTTTATTTGTTAAAAAAGTTTAAATTACCCAATAAATGTTGTTCCACTTCACGATTGTGTCCCACTTGTTGTTGACTCTTGACAAAAAAATTAAATTTCATATCTTTATGTTTGAAGCCTGAAATGTGGCGAAAGGTTGCAAGATTCAAGGGGGCCGAATACTTTTGCAAGGCACTGTATATATATATATATATATATATATACAGAGGTTGCGCTAGACTTTTTCGTTGTCTGTCATTTTGACTGACAGGGTCACAAAAATCCGGTCATAATCTATTTTTACCCGTCACTTAAATTTTTAAAATGATGATAATGACATTGTGGTGACCCTTTGTTTGGCATAATTCACCTTCTGTACTTGTGTGTCCATTTGGCCGAGCGCGTTACCGGTGTAGGTTCAAGCGCCTACACTGGCTACGACAGTCACGTGACAGAGACACTTAAGAGCCGCGCGCGGTCCCCTCACTATCCACTCGCTCTCGCTATATGATTGGACGAAGAGTCGAAATGCTCTCCCGTGAAATGCCTGTTTAAAAATGTTCCCGTTGTTACTTCTTGCGATCGCTTATAAGTGCCCATTTAAAAAGGAAAAGCGATGGATGATACTACACACAGAGCGTATTATTAACAAATGTTAAAGTTGTATAATTATATAGCGAGAATAAGGAACATCACTGTCAAGCGCAAGCCCCCGTGAGTGGATAGTGAGGGGAATAGGATCGTGCGCCTACAGCTAACAAGACTCTTAACGTTGCATACCGCTTCAACATATTCAATAGTATTTAGTTTTCATTCATTTTAAATTAATATTCTGTCCGAACAAGCTTAACAGAGAATCCACACCGTGCCATCACACATCAAGCAGATGAATATGCAACTTTTTCTCCGCAGTGACAAAAACAGCTGACTGTGGCCCCAGTAGGTAGGTAGCCTACCATATGTAGCATATGGAACAATGAAATTAACAGTTCACCTGCTGTGGCCTGAACGTAGTCTCACACTTTCCTCCTGGTGCGCATGGACTTGAATTGCGTGCCCGCTTGTGCAGTCCCTGTTTTTTCACCTCTTTTATCAACACCATTGTCGTTTTGGGGCTTTTTGAAGAAACTTCGGACACTCAGTTGCCTTGACATTTTTCAGAGTAAGGCCAATGACGTCATGCATCAAGAGAGACAATAGCTAATTAATATGCTCACTCGCCACCCTGTGGTCTGCGGTGTGAATTGCAACCGGTCAAAATGACGGATGGACTTCAGTTTTTTCCGTCACCGTTTTAAAAAATCGGTCAACGACGGAAAATATTCGGTTAACGCGATGTATATATATATATATATATATATATATATATATATATATATATATATATATATATATATATATATATATACAGTTGGGCAAATAAGTATTTAGTCAACCACTAATTGTGCAAATTCTCCCACTTGAAAATATTGGAGAGGCCTGTAATTGTCAACATGGGTAAACCTCAACCATGAGAGACAGAATGTGGAGGGAAAAAAAACTGAAAATCACATTGTTTGATTTTTAAAGAATTTATTTGCAAATCATAGAGGAAAATAAGTATTTGGTCAATACCAAAAGTTCATTTCAATACTTTGTTATGTACCCTTTGTTGGCAATAACGGAGGCCAAACGTTTTCTGTAACTCTTCACTAGCTTTTCACAGACTGTTGCTGGTATTTTGGCCCTTTCCTCCATGCAGATCTCCTCTAGAGCAGTGATGTTTTGGGGCTGTCGTTGGGCAACACAGACTTTCAACTCCCACCACAGATTTTCTATGGGTTTGAGATCTGGAGACTGCCTAGGCCACTCCAGGACCTTGAAATGCTTCTTAGGAAGCCACTCTTTTGTTGCCCTGGCTGTGTGTTTGGGATCATTGTCATGCTGAAAGACCCAGCCACGTCTCATCTTCAATGCCCTTGCTGACGGAAGGAGATTTTCATTCAAAATCTCTTGATACATGGCCCCATTCATTCTTTCCTTTACACAGATCAGTCGTCCTGGTCCCTTTGCAGAAAAACAGCTCCAAAGCATGATGTTTCCACCCACATGCTTCACAGTGGGTATGGTGTTCTTCGGATGCAATTCAGTATTCTTTCTCCTCCAAACACGAGAACCTGTGTTTCTACCAAAAAGTTCTATTTTGGTTTCATCTGACCATAACACATTCTCCCAGTCCTCTTCTGAATCATCCAAATGCTCTCTAGCGAACCGCAGACGGGCCTAGATAATTACTTTCTTCAGCTGGGGGTCACGTCTGGCAGTGCAGGATTTGAGTCCCTGGCGGTGCATTGTGTTACTGATAGTAGCCTTTGTTAGTGTGGTCCCAGCTCTCTGTAGGTCATTTACTAGGTCCCCCCCGTGTGGTTCTGGGATTTTTGCTCACCGTTCTTGTTATCATTTTGACGCCACGGGGTGAGATCTTGCATGGAGCCCCAGATCGAGGGAGATTATCAGTGGTCTTGTATGTCTTCCATTTTCTAATAATTGCTCCCACAGTTGACGTCTTTACACCAAGCATTTTACCTATTGCAGATTCAGTCTTCCCAGCCTGGTGCAGGTCTACAATTTTGTCTCTGGTGTCCTTCGACAGCTCTTTGGTCTTGGCTATAGTAAAATTTGGAGTGTGACTGACTGAGTTGTGGACAGGTGTCTTTTATACCGATAATGAGTTAAAACAGGTGCCATTAATACAGGTAACGAGTGGAGCCTCGTTAGACCTCGTTAGAAGTAACACCTTTTTGACAGCCAGAAATCTTGCTTGTTTGTAGGTGACTAAATACTTATTTTCTACTCTAATTTGGAAAAAAAAATAAAAACCAAACAGTGATTTTCTGTTTTTTTTCCCCACATTCTGTCTCTCATGGTTGAGGTTTACCCATGTTGACAATTACAGGCCTCTCTAATATCTTCAAGTAGGAGAACTTGCACAATTGGTGGTTGGCTAAATGCTTATTTGCCCCACTGTATACATACATACATTAAAAAAAAAAAAAAAAAATCGTTGTCTCGCCCACCCGGGCGGTAAGGTTTCTCCTCTCAAGCTCGGGTCCTCTACCAGAGGCCTGGGAGCTTGAGGTTCTGCGCAGGATCTTAGCTAATACATATATATATACATATATATATACACACACAAACATCTCACCAGACCATAGGACATGGTTCCAGTAATCCATGTGCTTTGTTGACATGTCTTCAGCAAACTGTTTGTGAGCTTTCTTGACAACTGATGATGTCAATATGCTTTTTCAAATATGCTCTGCATGGATAGACCCTGTGAACAATATTTTTAAAAAGCACCTATTATTATTTTATTTTTGTAAATTCCAAACCTTTGTCCAGTCAAGATTGGCATTTTTTTTTTCATTCCAGTAAAACACCACATATGGACAAGACACAATAACTGTCTGATATGAACTCTTGTTACCACTGCCTGTTTGCCTCTGTCTCTGGGCTTAGGTCCCCCATTACCCCAGAACCTTAACAAATACAATATGTTGTTTACAGTCTAAAAATGGGTCATTTTTAATGTGGAGTTGCTTGTTCCAATTAAAATGTTTTGAGAAAAAACAATGTTGTATTGTTATATTGTTGTATATTGCATTAATATGTTAGCATTAATAAATGGCATGAAAAAGAAGTATTGTAATTATTGCTTTTAATAGACAAATTTCATTTGCAATATAAACACGTTACATTTAGATTAGATTAGATCAGATTAGATTTCCTTTTATTATCATTGCACACAAAAAAAACACCACACATGTGTGCCAGATCCGGGCCATACATTAATGTATTGTAGTGTCTGCTACTTTGGACCATTTCTGGCCCAAAACTGGTAGCTGATCCGGCAAGTGACTCCCTACCATTGTTCAAAAAGAAACTGGTGCGGATCTGTTTTACGAAGTTGGGCCGAAATTTGCAGTACATCTGGCCCGTGCCCGGTCCATATATATCGAATATATCGAAAAGGTGATGTATCGCGACAGTTTGCAGCCCAAAAGGTTATCGAAATGCTCTCACCAAGAATTGATATATGGTTTTTAAAAAAAGTCCCAGTCTAAGAAAGAAAAAAAGGGCGCAACAGGATGCTACCAAAATCTTTTATTCGAGTAGTGTCTATGTTAGCTCACTGGCTGCCATTGACAGTGCTAGACATCCAATTCATTTTGACTGGATTGGACGTCTATCGCCGTCAATGGCACTGAAACCAGAGGATTCACAGTCTTTTGTGGGCATTCGTGAGTCACTTCCCTTTCAGTAACCCAAAATCAACACAAAGTGATGTGTAAATGTCCCAAAAGTAAAAGAAAATGACTGACAATCAACAGGAAATGACGTGAAATGCCCCAAAATTAACTTGTTGCCTGGCATTGGCTGCCACAGACGGCCAGTGACGTCCAATCCGTTTCAACTGGGAGGGATGGAAGCGAATTACCCAATGATCACTTGCTGATGGGATCATCAGTTTGGGTGAGAGATATTATGAAATATGATAATGATGAGGTGAGGAACTTCCTCTTTAGGCCTCCCCTCCCCACAGGCACACATCAAACATCTTACTCTCTCACAAGAAAACAAGCACTACATCGTCTTCATCCTCCAGCAACGAAGGTGAAAAAAAACTAATTGTACTTTATTATTATTTCTAGGTTCTCTTCATCTCAATGTTTTCTTTGTAGTTCACTCCTCAATTTGAAGCAGCACCATGGCAATGTTCATTTCTTTCTTTTGCCAATAATTACGCAGAAAACGTCAAAAGGTAAGCAGAGATGCAGTGTTAACGCAAATTGGCATTAGTCCACTACATTACCGGATGGAATTGGGTGATTTAAAACAAAATTAATGGACTAATTAGTCACAGTAAGTAAATAACTAATATCATTTATCTGCCTTTTTCTTGAGATATTTTAATTTAAAGTTGCTTCAAGTTGATTGTGACAGGCTTATGTATTATATATGTGTATGTATGCATAAGTATATTTATTTATGTGTGTGTGTTTTGACGAGATAGTCTTACCTTATGAAAAATAAATGTTAAAAAAAAGTTTTAGGTCTCAGTTTCACACCTATGCAACAGAAGTCACACATTTGCAAGCACAAGAGACATTTGCGCAACTCCGAAAATATTTGTATTTTTTTTGCAAACTAATTTTTTTTACAAGCACAAAATGTCTCTAGCATGATAATGATTCCAATAGAAATTACATCTTCAATTTTCCAAAAAGAGTTGAGCAAAATTATGTCTTTTTTCTATTTTAAAAAAAAAAAAATATATATATATATATAATGAGCTGTAAATGAGTGTTTCATGCAATCTTGTCATGCATATGACCAGAGTAAGACATATTTGTTCTATATTTTCTTTAATTATTATTTACATAAGTAGTTTTCCCTCTTGGTCAACTGTAACAGCTGGATAGGCAAATAGCTTCTATTCCTGAGAAAAAGGTAACATTAGTCCAAATTTGCAACCCTATTACCAGAAAAGTATTGTAAATACAAAACAAATCATCTAATACATTTTGTATTTCTTTCTGGAGTAAGTCAATCAAGTTTTTGATAGTGTTTATTTTTATTAACGAACCTTCGAAAACTAGAGCAAGCATAATCACTCTACATACACTGAGCAACCAAAAACTTTTGCTGAAGCGATGTAAACAGGAACTGCAACCCAAACTGACATGAAGGGTACAGTCCTATTTGACAATCACTTTCCAGAGGAGTTGTCTAGCAACACCAATGTGAAGCAGGCCTGGATGTTCCCATGTTGAGTATTTTTTGTAACCTGTTGGAGACTCACCGCCCGGTCGCCAAGGGGAGGTAATGTAGGAATGAAAAAGCGTACACGATTATTCAGTGATATGCGATAAGGTTCATGACGAGTGAGGCAATGACTTCCAGTCAGATTTACAAACACACAAGTAATATATACGTATATATGGCGGAAAACACAGACAAGACTGAAAGAGCAGTTTCTGCTCTTGCAACCCTCTATCCCTTGGGCGTTATTTTATTTTGACTAAATTCCTGTGATTTTGTCCCAAAAATGGCTTTTCCTTTGAAGTGTGATAACTTAGTCATTTCTGAATATTTTTTTCACTTTCAACCACTCGAAATGTTCAGTGCCATCAGACCTATCTACACATATAAAGTTTTTTTATTTTTTATTTTTCAATGCCCCCTATGGACAATAATAGTAGCATTATCCAAATAGCAAAACTAATTATGCTGTATATATATAAAAAACAAAAGTCTAATTTGAATATTACATATCACATAGTTAGAGGCTTGAATAAGTCTTTAAGTCATAACAACCGATTTTTTTATGCATGCCCAGTTTTTACACATTTGCAGTTTTCTCATTTACACTAAACTCTTGTGATTTTGTCCAAAAAATGGCTTTTCCTTTGAAATGTGATAACCAAGTCATTTCTGAATATTTTTTCACTTTCAACCACTCAAAATGTTCAGTGGCATCAGACCTATCTACACATATAGTTTTTTTTTTTTTTTTTTTTTTTAATGCCCCCTACGGACTATAATAGTAGCATTATCCGAATAGCAAAATTAATGATGCTGTATATATATAAAAAACAAAAGTCTAATTTGAATATTACATATCACATAGTTAGAGGCTTGAATAAGTCCTTAAGGCATAACAACAGATTTTTTTATGCATGCCCAGTTTTTACACATTTGCAGTTTTCTCATTTACACTAAACTCTTGTGATTTTGTCCAAAAAATGGCTTTTCCTTTGAAATGTGATAACTAAGTCATTTCTGAATATTTTTTCACTTTCAACCACTCAAAATGTTCAGTGCCATCAGACCTATCTACACATATAGTTTTTTTTTTTTTTTTTTTTTTTTAATGCCCCCTACGGACTATAATAGTAGCATTATCCGAATAGCAAAATTAATGATGCTGTATATATATATATATAAAAAACAAAAGTCTAATTTGAATATTACATATCACATAGTTAGAGGCTTGAATAAGTCCTTAAGGCATAACAACAGATTTTTTTATGCATGCCCAGTTTTTACACATTTGCAGTTTTCTCATTTACACTAAACTCTTGTGATTTTGTCCAAAAAATGGCTTTTCCTTTGAAATGTGATAACTAAGTCATTTCTGAATATTTTTTCACTTTCAACCACTCAAAATGTTCAGTGGCATCAGACCTATCTACACATATATAGTTTTTTATATTTTTAATGCCCCCTATGGACAATAATAGCAGCATTATCCTAATAGCAAAAGTAACTATGCTGTATATATATAAAAAACAAAAGTCTAATTTGAATATTCCATATGACATAGTTAGAGGCTTGAATAAGTCCACAAGTCGTAACAACCAAATTTTTTATGCATGCCCAGTTTTTACACATTTGCAGTTTTCTCATTTACACTAAACTCTTGTGATTTTGTCCAAAAAATGGCTTTTCCTTTGAAGTGTGATAACTAAGTCATTTCTGAATATTTTTTCACTTTCAACCACTCAAAATGTTCAGTGGCATCAGACCTATCTACACATATGTAGTTTTTTAAAATATTTTTTGTTTTAATGCCCCCTATGGACAATAATAGCAGCATTATCCTAATAGCAAAAGTAACTATGCTGTATATATATATATATATATAAAACAAAAGTCTAATTTGAATATTCCATATGACATAGTTAGAGGCTTGAATAAGTCCACAAGTCGTAACAACCAAATTTTTTATGCATGCCCAGTTTTTACACAATTGCAGTTTTCTCATTTACACTAAACCCTTGTGATTTTGTCCAAAAAATGGCTTTTCCTTTGAAGTGTGATAACTAAGTCATTTCTGAATATTTTTTCACTTTCAACCACTCACAATATTCAGTGGCATCAGACCTATCTACACATATAAAGTTTTTTTTTTTTTTGCCTCCTATGGACAATAATAGCAGCATTATCCTAATAGCAAAACTAACTATGCTATATAGCAGGGGTGGGCAAACTATTCCACAAAGGGCCGCAGTGGGTGCGGGTTTTTGTTGCAACCCATTAAGAGGACACCTTTTCACCAATCTGCTGTTTTACAAGTGCAATCAGTCGATTGCAGTCAGGTGCTTTGCATTTCTGCTGAAACTGCATTGGTTAAACTATCTGTGCTGGGTCAGTTGGAACAAAGACCAGGACCCACTGCGGCCCTCGAGGACCAGTTTGCCCACCCCTGCTATATAGGGTATACATAAATCAAACTAAAGTATTTTATATTACATAATTACATCATTGGATAAGTAAAAGTCGTAACAATAGATTTTTTAAGAACAAGACTGTGACAAAGTGACACAACTGATTTGATGATAGAATTTATGTTAACAATTTTACAAAACATATATACAATATAACAGTTAACATAATAACCATATACAGAATTCATGATGTGCACTTTGAGATTTGTTTTTCAAATGTAAAGTGCGTTATAAATAAAATGTATTATTATTTATTATTATGTTCGAAGCCCGAAGTGGCTTTGCGCAAAGGCCACATTGTTTGCGCTTGGACGTGGGTCCAGCTCGCTGCTCTCCCAAGCCTTCGGCAAAAGGCGGTGGTTCCCGTTTTAGAACTTCTGGCCGAATTAGAGCCTTGCCAAGTTCCTCAAGAAATAGTCGGCGCTTGTAGCTTTTCTTTACGTTCCACTCAGGGTAGATCTCCGTGAACAGCACAAATGCGCTGAAGGACGAAATGTCCGGCATGTGAAAAAACTCACACATTAGCCACCTGAGTGTGCGCCAGCGGCAGGAGTATGTGGCACAGGCCTGCAAATCACAAGCACGCACAACAATAACAGCTTTGATCTTTGATCAGCTTTTACCAGACAAACCTTGATATGCAAAACATGTGCTTACTCACTTTCGTCATTGCCTCGATCGCCGTCATTTTCGTCATCCGCCTCAACGTGGTAAAGTCCGTGCCCCCGCCTTCTGCTCCCCGCTTTCATCTCCGTCATTATGTTGTCAACCATTTCCCATTTCTCGTCATCAAAGTCGTCCTCCTCCGGCATCGAAAGTCCGGAAGAATTTCTTCAATGTCTTCTGCGCTCTCCGAAGAAGCGTCCGAACGAAGGTCGTCGTCGGAATCAGGATTTTCTAACACCATCCGAATCGTGTTCTGCAGTGAAATACTTCTCGCCGCCATCGATCACAGTTGTGTTGGAAGAAATGCAAAATGGTGATCCTCGTGAGAACAAAGACTCCAAAAATGCCCAGAACCAATGAGAGTAAAGAAATTCAAACACCCAACCAATAAGAGTTGAAATTCAAACGACAACAATAAACACGTGTTTTTTTGTTTTGGTTTTTTTGCATTTCCGGGAAGTACCGGTTTATTGTCCCGTGCACACGTGTAAAATTGCAAATATGCATGCCCAAATAGACTGAAAGTGAGCTCAGACACAAACACCAATTTTTTTGTAATGCCAACCGTTTTTATCGCATTAATTTTTGACTAATCTGTATTGAGTTTCGCACGCAAATTCATGTATTGGCCTATGGCTCCAACTAGTGACTTTTGGGTGACAACACACAAATTCCTCTTTTTGCATGTTTTTGACTCGCCAAAGAAGCGATTGCATCAATAATCACGGAAAATGCATTATAACACATCAGGTTTACAGCATATCAAAAATCATGATTTATAATGGGTTTCAATGAGCCAAAATATGGCAAAATAACAAGAGTTTAGTGCAAATCTTCCCAGCCTGTTTGCAATAAGTTAGAAATTCCCGGATGGTGCCATTTCGAACTTCTACATGATTTAGTATCCTGCAGGAAATATCAGCTCCCTAGTGTATTTTTTCAAATGCTTTTTTTCCTTTTAAACACAGAAAAAAACGAAAAAAGCCAAAAAATGGACAAATAACACCCAGGGGTTTTAAAATAAACTGCTGTATTTCATGCCAAAAGAACTGTTGTGTTTGATAGGACAATATGTCTATATGCTGCCATAGCAGATTCATGGCGCATTAAGCCCCCGAACTATTTTTAATTTGTCCGTTTTACCCTGGAAACCCCCGTTTACTGACGTCGCGCAATCGCTTTTGTTTCAACCCAGCCATAAAACGAAGGTAATTAATTATATTTATTATTCAAAATGTCTGTCATTTTTAGCATAGAATCATTAATTGATGTCTAATATTTTAAAAAATTAAAAAAAATTTTTTTTTAAACACTTAAAAAAAATATTCACTCGCATATTTTAAACTTTTAAACAAATTAGGTCACAGTGAAAAAAATGGTGTTTGTAAAAGAGTCATGGATATCTACCTCCTAACTATCGCTTAATTGTATTTTTTTTTTTGTGACTGTTGCATTTTCTCCGTTAGATGATAAATAATCGATCCAAACAAAGAAAAATTGAAATAAAACGTTTAAAATGAAAAAGAAAATCACTTCTTGATGTCCGCGATTTCTGCATCGTGACCCTTGTTATATTACCATGTTTCACCCAAAGAATCCAGCTGTGGCCGTTCACAGCTGTGTCTTGACACTCAGTGATACATGCGACATGGAGTTTTTGGATCGAAACAAGTTAAGTACGCGATAATATCTCGTTAAAGTTATGGCGTCTTTAATTCTGCTCTTTCATGCTCTCACCTCCAGATAGGGTTTCGCTGTTTAAATTATTCTTTTTTTTAAATGCCCTCCTGTTCTAAATTTTTCTTCCGCCAGAAAATTGAGATTTTAAGCTGCCAATGATGTATCACACATGACTATCGGACAATTTGTTAAGTTGGCCAAATTGGGGGTCTCAGAACGGAACTTCAAGTAGTCATCTTAGTATTTTCCGCCATATGTATATACACATATATATATATATATACACATACATATATATATATATACACATACATATATATACACACACACACACACACACACACACACACACATATATATATACATATCGATGACGTAAATGCGTCGACGGGCAAAACATACCGTCGACGGGTAATGATGGGTTTTTAAAAAATTATATGCGGATAAAGTTACAATAAAGTATAGTAAAGTAGAATGGCGGGCGCTCGCAATGCAATTATTTCAATGTGACCGGCATTGTCAGATTGAGCAAAGAGGAAGAAAGTGGGCAAGCGAGAGAGAGGGAGCGAGATCAGTGAGTTGGGAAAGTGTACGGGTAGCACGGAGTTCAGTGGCTGGATCCCCCACGTTTTTGTTTTGGTCAACAAAAGTATTCATAAAGAGGCATCCGACGCTTCTCGGTGTTTTTATGCACGCCGCCGCCTTCCTGAGGAGGAAATCGGACGAACTGACGACAACGAGCCAAGTAAATCACCGGTTCACTCCTCACTACGGCGAGGAGTTGAAAACACCGCCAATTACCAAAAAGGGCAGAATTGGTCACACATAAAAGTGGCATAAAGGAAAAAAAGCGGACCAGAATAGCCAGAGCCTGGAATTATTTCAAGGAAATCTGGAGGGTGCCACTGTGTGTACTCTTTGCTAAGCTGAGCTCGCATACCACGGTAGCACGTTGGCTATGAAAGAACATTTGAAGAGCCGTCACCCAAGTATAATTTTCGAAGACAACAAGAAACAACAAGCTAGCGGATTGTAAGTCCATACCACTTTCTAACGATTTTTTAAAATGGAAGTTACCTTTATGTGTGTCGTATCAACGTGCATTTTTATTTAATAAAATAATTAATATATATATATATAATTATATAATGAAATTTTTATTTATTTATTTATTTATTTATTAGGATCATGGAAGCTCCCAATTGCGGAAAATATATACATATATCCCGTATATATATATAATAAAAATATATATGGAAACAGCACTGGCCTGCTTACTCTAATCCATGACTGCACTAATGTTAGTTACTTTATATTATAAAGTATCATTGTGTATACACATATCGTGGTATACTATAAAATTAATACTATATATTTAATTTTTGTTTCTGTGAGTATGTGTGCCTCTCATTCAAAATAATTGTGGTAATATGTGTGGTTATTTTCAGGTTAAAACAAACAAAAGTTGAACCCCCCCCCCCAAAAAAAGCGGAATGCACACCAGAAAAAGCATCAGAACTGACACAAAGTATTCTGAAAATGGTTGTCCGGGACATTGCAATTCATTTTAACAGTTAGAACAATATCGACAATGACCTACCACAAAAAGAGTAAGAATTGTTTTGACTCCTGTTAAAGAGGTGAGGTCTCAGTGTTTCCGATAACATTTTTTTGCACTAGTTAATGCCAGCAGCATTTGACCTCATTGTTTGTGATTTATTATTGATATTTTTTTATTTATATGTTAATAAAGAATTTAGGTGTTCCAAAATGTTTTTTGTGAATTAATAAGCTTCAACAAAAATTTCATTATTAAAGTAATAATAATAATAAAAATAATTTTTAAAAATTATTAGTCGACTAATCTTAAAAATAGTCAGCTGACTAATCGGGAGGAAATTAGGCGTTTGGGACAGCCCTTATATATATATATAATTCAAATTTAACTTATTTCAAGCTAAAATAAATAACTTTATGGTTTTACCTTTACTTGTACAGGAAACCAATGCGACGATCCATCTGAACAAAAATATACTAGAAATCTATTTTTTGAAAAGGTCCACATTGTTGTTCTTCAGTGTTGAAAGTCTGTGTTTCAATACAGATCACTGGCTAGAATGAAAGCCATCCTTGAATAGTCCTCTTCCAACTGTATGTTCAGATTTTTTTTAATGATGAAAAGTTTTTAGCGCTGACTTTTAACATGAGTGGCTGATTATTCGTGCTTTTTAAAGCTTCTATGCAAATTCGTCATATCGCAATATCCATTTTGTGTACAGACACTGCCACTCGTTCAAAACAGAGGACGGGAAGCAGAAAATGCGGTTTCTCATAGGACATCCACACAGTCAGTTTTTTCACGTGTACCACTCGAAAAGAGCAAGTTACGTTTTTTCTTCTTTCATTTGTCTTCTTCGTTAGAGAACAATCAAGACAGCGCATTAGTGCACAGACTCATAGTCCGCTTATAATAGGCGCCCTCTGCCGTCCCGTGCGGCAGGCCTCACGGAGTGAATTATTCACAGCTGTTTTATAACTAATGCAACAGTTTTTAAAATTATTCAGAAAAACATTTCATACATTACCGAGATTATGGAAATACAGGGCCTATCACTAGTGTTTGCACAGCGACTATTTCCCATGCATACCAATAGGGTTACTGAGAGATTACACCGCGTGCCAAGTGGCACAGCAAGAACCGACCTCACAGCGCATCTCCTTCCTGGTTGAACAGGAGTTATGGAGCATGCGATAATTATATTCTAAATTGGAGGGAAACATGTTTTCCTATTGGATTCGAATGGAAAACTATTTATAAATACTTATCAAATGACAAAAATTAAAATGTATTATACATTATAACTACATTTTTATTTTTTTTCCATGACTGACAGGTGAGGCTCTGCCTCCCCTGACTGCATGTCAATGCACTGTTCTATCTGAACAAGCGGAGGCTTTATTCGCACAGAAATCTTGTGTCTCCTAATAAACCCTAATCAAACAGCTGTATCATCCCTAGGTTAGGTGAGAAGAAGAGCGTCCTGTCCCCCACCCAAACTTTCTTCATATATCCCTGAGAACTTGGTTTCTGCTACCTGGCCAGTGGCCAATAAGAAGGGCAGCCCCCACATGTCAAGAGATGGGAGATGCCCTGCTGTGCAGCATTGCCGGCCGGATGCCGGATGCCTGCTCTGCAGTGTCTCTCTCTTTGAAAAGTCACGTGTTTACAAATAGCACATCTCTGTGAAAACAATTCACTACAGTTTTAACTGTATAGAATAATTCTCAAATACCTCTGTTCAAATACTACACTCACCAACTGTTGTCCTCATCCTTTCAACACATCCACTGACAACGTGCATCTTCACATAAGAATAGCTTCAATGAGCAACACATCTTTCTGTGTCTTATCTATGTGCAGATGGCGATAGTGCGTTGGCATTTGGTGGCGCTGTTGATCATCACGACGACAACAAGGACGATGGCTATTGATCAGAACAAATTGGCCACGTTGGTAGATGAAATTCTCCACAAGTACGCTTGATGAGACCTCAACTACTTTTTTCACATCTTTATGCTAATGTTAACGCACTAATGTGACCTTCTTTCTTCACAACCGCAGGTTCAAAGTGCAAACGTGAGTACATTCAGCAAAGCGGCAAGGGTTCCACACCAAGTGTAACCTCCTGAAGCTGCACACAAAGTAGGAAGATGAGGGTCGAAGACTAGTGCGTCACAAATACGATCCAGGAGGAAACAACATGTTTCCATAAATACACGAAAGGACGACTAACTGATAGCCTGGAACTCCAGACTCACCGCTGTTCCAGCTATAGAGTCTGGGACCCAGCTCCTTATTGGCCTCTCAAGCCTGAACAAAATCGTCCGTGCAATCAAATTTGTTTATTTGCCTGACGTGTTCTTAACTAGCAACGTCACTCTTGCGCGTCGGAAGTCCTCTCCACAACAACACAGATGGCGAACGGGAGAGCCGAGTATATGCTCCTATCTGCGGTAAATTCAGTTTTAAATGACCAAAAACACATTGAGTCACTAAAACCAACAGTCTGTCTCGCGCGAGCCGTGTTGAATAAACTTCTCCGCTCTCCTTGTATGTTTACGTCCTCGTGCTAGAGTTTCTTGTCGCTTTACCAACGTCACGTCCGCCCATTGCTGATTGGTCCACTCCACTGTCTGTTTGCTGTGTCTTGCTCCACCCTGGGAATTTGATCCGCGGAACGGTCGCCAGATTCTATAGCTGGAACTGCGGTGAGTCTGGAGTTCCAGGCTAACCAGCTGATTGAACGCCTCAGGCAACAATAAAAGATTATGCAGAAGATGCCAAATGAACAGCAATGGAAAGAAAATCTCCTGAATGGCATGCACCAATGACAAATTGAAGAAGTGGATAAGATTGACAAAACACACAGTCAGTAACTGGAAAAAGATGGATTGAAAAACAGTATTGAGGCATTAATCATGGCAGCACAAGAACACACCCTAAAAAAACAACAACAACAATAGAGTGCAGGTTTTTTAAGGAAGTGCAGTCCAGTACATCAGAGCAGGATGTAAGAATCTGACAGGCAATATATACATGGAGAAGCATTACAAGGTAGCAGGAATGGTGAAATGGAACATCTGTACCATATCCAGAGTCCCAGAACCAACATGGCAGATTCCACCCAGTACTGATGCAGGATAAATATAAGACAGGCGTGGTGATAAATGATTAGGCTTTGTAATGGTGACATCTGGAAGAGGCTGCAAGAAAACTTTAAACCATAAAAATTGTGGCGGGTGAAGGCTATCATGCTGCCGGAAGTAATCGGGCCACTGGAGTCAGTAAAAACCAAAGTAGGGTAGATGGGTCCGGGAGATATAAGGTCTGACATCACCATCCAAAAGATTGTAATTTTGGGAACAAATAAGATTCCTTGCAGGCCTTTGATAAAGGATGTGAACTTCACCCTTGTGGTCCTCCCTGTTGACTCCAAAAATGGTGAAATGTGACCTCATGGCTGTCTGACAACCAATAGCTTACCCATACATTTATTAGGTGCTCAATCACTCGTTTTAAAGCTGTCATGCAGTTTCTTGGCAGAAACTCACATTAATAGGCAAAGTACCCACAGCTCACAAATTACTTATACAGGAGTAGGAGGATTTCCTTGATTTGTCTGTTTTCATTCTCTTTGCAGAGCCTGTTTTGGCCCTTTCAGAGAAACCTAAAGGCATTTAAGATTTCACATCTCATTCAAAGTACATGAATGCCTAAATGAGACTTTCCTTAATATGTTCAAATTAGCATTTTAAAAAACTCTTTAACAAGACATCAGACCAGATGTTTGTTTAATATGAATTCCATTATGTGAGAACATTTTAAATATCGCTTGTGTGAGGATGCACTTTTTGTTAACTCTGTTTGTTTAATGTCTTAGCAAGATGCCCATGTTCAGTATGGCTGTGAGTGTTCCACCTGGCGCCGATCCGGGCACCTACGACCTCACTAAAGTGAGCGACCTGGGCCAGAATGTGAAGAACACCATCTTGCAGTGCGGCATCTACGCCGGTGACAACGTGGTGGCCGCCACTCTGCTAAGGTGGCCCGACGTGGTGCAGCGTTGTCCCAGGGCAGAGGTGCCGTGGCAGGATGTTCTGAAAGCATGCAGGCGCAAATCCATGACATGGCATGAAGTGGCGATGATCTGCCCCGGGGCTGTGGAAGGCAACCGGGCCGACCATGCCGAATATCGTGTTCTGGAGAGGTTTGACAGCTGGGCTGACGATAAGGACAAATCGGGTCTATTAGTGTTGTACGTGTACACGGCACCCTGCGAAAGCCGGTGTGCTAGCGAAAGGAACGTCTTGAGCATCCTTAAACTCCTAGAGCGTATCCGGGATTGGAAAGAATATGTCCTCGTCTTCTCCAAGTTGCTGAATGTCAAAACGTTGTGGGCAGGCAACTCTATGCCTGATAAACGACTGGCCAGAGCCCTGCTCAACCTCGGGAGGCATCTTGGCAGAGGTGGCTTGGGAAAGATCTTCCGCTGTGACCAACCAGAAGATGCTAACACCAACGCCATGGAGTGCATCAGCTGTTCCACCGGGGGAGAAGTCACGCCTCAATGCTACAAGAAGGAATCTCATCAGGACCCTTGGGGTCAAAGTGGGGCGAGTGCAGTACGAGGGGAGCTAGGAAATGCCCAAGGAGTGAGCACAGCAGCCAAAAGAGGATCCGCAAGTGGTGGGGCAATAGGAAGAGGACAAGGAGGAAGTGAAAATGTAAGAAAGGGAGAAGGGTGGGCACCAGGAGTAGGTGGCACAGAAGGAGAGTGGCAAACAGTTGGGCAAGGAAGGCAAGGGGCAGTACGAATGGCACAGGAAGGAGGTGGGGCAGCACGTGGGTGGCAAAAGGGAGGTAGAGAAGGAATAAGGAGACCCGGAGGAGGTCGGAGAATACAAGGGGGACGAAGTGTAAGTAAAGTAGTGCAAGGGGCAGAAGGATGGGTGCAAAGAGGAAGGGGGGGAGGACAAGGAGGGAGATGGGGGCAAACAGCAGGTGAGGCAGGAAATGGGGGGTTTGGTGGAAGAGCACTAGGAGGCCAAGGAGAAATAGGAGCAGTACCAGCGGGGCAAGGAAGAGGTAGGGCAGGAAGTAGAGCAGTACATGGGGGACAACCAGGAAGTTGGGAAGTACGCGGGACACAAGCCGAATATTGGGCAGTACGGAGGGGACCAGCAGGAAGTGGGGCCGGAGAATGGGGCCACGGGTCAGAGCGAGTAGGAGATAAGAGAATAAATTGGGGGAAATGGGGAGGCTGAGGTTCAGGAAGACTGACATGTGGCAGTCCTTTTGTTTTTCATATTTTTCATGTCCATCCAAGTGGAGAAAAATCTTGCTTAATAAATTTTTTTTTTAAATTCTGAATTTGATTTATATAAAGGTGTTGACTGCCTCTTTTTTTTTCTTTTTTAAATACATCAAAATGGATTGGATATCTAGCGCCGTCAATAGCACTGAAAGATGAGCATTCATAGCCAGTCGTCCCAGTTTTAACGAATTGGACACCTATTCTTCTCAATGGCATTGAGTTAAATGCTATGGGGAAAAAACTGCTTTAGAGTGTAACCAGAGTATTTCTGTTTTTATTAACTTTAATGACATTAATTTAACTTTTATTGACATTGTATTGATTTTAGGGCCGTCAAAATTATCGCGTTAACGGGCTGTAATTAAAATTTTAAATTAATCATGTTAAAATATTTGACGCATTTAACGCACATGCCCCGCTCAAACAGATTAAAATGACAGCACAGTGTAATGTCCACTTGTTACTTGTGATTTTGGGTGTTTTGTCGCCCTCTGCTGGCACTTGGGTGCGACTGATTGTATGGGTTTCAGCACCATGAGCATTGTGTAATTATTGACATCAACAATGGCGAGCTACTAGTTTATTTTTTGATTGAAAATTTTACAAATTTTATTAAAACGAAAACATTAAGAGGGGTTTTTAATATAAAATTTCTATAACTTGTACTAACATTTATCTTTTAAGAACTACAAGTCTTTCTATCCACGGATCACTTTAACAGAATGTTAATAATGTTAATGCCATCTTGTTGATTTATTTGTATAATAAACAAATACAGTACTTATGTACCGTATGTGGAATGTATATATCCGTCTTGTGTTTTATCTTTCCATTCCAACAATAATTTATAGAAAAATATGGCATATTTTATAGATGGTTTGAATTGCGATTAATTACGATTAATTTTTAAGCTGAAATTAACTCGATTAAAATTTTTAATCGGTTGACAGCCCTATACGATTTATAACATTATTTACAATCATACAAAAAAAATGTAAAAAAAAATCATGATAATAATAATTAACAAACAATAATATAATAATTGCTAATTTTTAAGGGTTTTTTAGCGAGCAAATATAGTCACTTAAACTCATCCAATTTTGTGAGACATAAATGTACCGTAGTTGCCTTTACAGTTTAAAAAAAAAATGTTTATAACGTTATGGTATTGTGCACACTTACCATATGTTACTTAAAACAGCTTTAAGTCGTTGAACTCTTTCTTCCCATTTCGGCCCACCAAGTTGTACTGTCAGGCTAAACCAGGGGTCGGGAACATATGGCTCGCGAGCCAGATGTGGCTCTTTTGATGGCTGCATCTGGCTCGCAGACAAATATTCAGTCATTAAAAAAAAAAAGTTTCGTTATGTAATGGCAACGGCGCTAGGACCTCGGGGGAAACCTGGCGGGCGTAAGAGCCACAGGGGAAGCGTTAAAAAGAGCGCCCCCTTTTTTCCATTGGCAAACCCAGTGATCAGGCGACATTCGGGACACTACAGGTGCGGCGGTGGAGAACGTCTGAAGTCTGATGATGCGTGTGGCAGTCGGTTGAAATAATAGCTATGGATCTGTAGCGTGGTGCAGACAGGGATTAAATGCTTCAGTCAGTTGCTTCACATTTCATTTGGCTTTATTTTCATTTTTCTTGTACAGCTGAAACAAGGAAAAAAAAAGAACGTCCATCTCGCATTGCTGCACACAGACGGCTCATTTCTTATTCGCACTAAAATATGGACTCTTACATAATTATATTAATAAACAAATAAAGGTTTTTGTGACAAAACATTTAACTTCTGCATTTTAGACACTACTAGTATTCACTCGTCGTCCGCTCGCCATTACAAACACATCTGTAGTCACACATAAACATACTGTAATAGCCCCGAATGGGGAAATAGGAAGGAGAGGAGTCGGTGATGACTTTCAAACTTTATTGTCGCAACCATAGAAATAATAAACTAAATAACAGCGTTATCCGCAACATGCTTCGCTCTCACGCCGTACGCCCTCTCCTCCTTGCTTCCCGCTACGTCACTACTCTGCTGTCTGATGGCCTCTTCAAGGGCCCACAAATAGTTACGGACATTACAACACTTAACGATTAACATACTTATGAACTATATTAACACTAGAGGTGTGCAAAATTTCCGATTCTTAGATTATTCGCGATTCGGCCGTGTAAGATTCGAGAACGATTCACAAACATCCAAATTCCGATTATTGAAATATGCCAAGTAAAGCGGAAGTACAACACACTCAGCGCGCCGCGCGGTCTTCGGGACGTAACGGAGCGGGAGTAGCTAAACATTATGCTTCTCATTAACCGGCCCCTTGGGTAATGCCAACGCTCAACTCACGGCTCTAGCTCAACTCATGCCACGAGATAAAAAAACACAACAATATACCTGACTGCTGCCGAAAAGCTGCTACAAGTACAGCTAAGCTACATAACGTTACGGTAGATATCATTTATATAGGACTAGATGGATTATAGACTCGGTAGCGGTAGCAGCACATCTGCAAAAAGCTAGATGCGGGCGTTAGTAAACGGCCGCCATCTTAAAGCAGTAAACTTCCCTGCAATGCTGTTGTAGCGAACCTTCCAAGCAAACCGAATTAACTTTTTATCTAAAATACTCCTAAATCGGTAAAATATTGACTTGAATCTATCTTTAACCCTTGAGAGTCGAAGGACGCGCCGGCGCGTCCTCAGCGCACGTCGTCTTTGAAGCGCCCTCACGTTTTAAATACGTCACCCACATGCCGTTGGTTGGTCTCGTTTTAAAGTGCGGAAGTTGCGGTTTACTCTCGTTATTATTTGAAGTCAATCGACCAATTAAAACGTGAGATATTGTCATTTAAGTTTTATAGTTTTATTGTCCTCTCAAAAAAACATTAAAACGCTGCATGGATCATTTGTTTGTGTCTATATTTCCATCATTTCTTGTCCTTTTTCAAAACGGAAGCTCCATGAAAAAACCACAAATCAAACGAACCCTTTCGAAGTCACAGTGGAAGCACAAAATGCGTTTTTTAAATAAATATAACTGCCATGCGAGGTTCCACCGAACGAGAGGGAGGAGTGTTCTGAAGCAGCGAGGTGGCGAGCCGACGGCTGTTTGGATCGAGCAGCGACTTTGTGTGACTTTGAGAATGAACGGAAAACTAAATTTAGCGCAAGCAATTGTGCTATTTGATCAACTTGAGGAAGAGGATGGTCCAAATTCGTCATCATCGTCTTCTTCGGAAGAGTCCTCGAGTGAAGATAGTGACGTATTTGAACACGTGGGTGACGCCATCGACGAGCAGAGGTAAGCAAACTCACTTTTTTTTTTTTTAGGCTGGAAAAAGTTTCTTTTGAAAGTTTCTTTTGATATTGCATGACAAAGTTAATTTTGATGCAATATAAGTGTGTGTTTGTGTATATAATAATAAAATGTGCATATCAGATCAAAGTCGTACGTGAACTGTGTGTATCCAAGGGAGGAATTTATAATTGTGGTGATCTTCTTTCTATATGAAGATTAGGGATGTAGCACATATTCAGCTATGGTATTCTTTCTATTGTCATACATATAGATTTCCATTATTATTTATTGCTGTATATATTTTTATTTTATACTTTATTATTTTCATAAATACTGACTTTTTTTCATGTACATTTATAGTGACAATGAAAGCAAAGGGAAATGAAAATGGAAGGGTGGAAAGAGGACCAACACCCCATGGAAGTGTGGGCTGTGTGATGTCGCCCTGTTTCGAATTCCAGGACGAAACTGCTTTTCGGAGTGGCATGCCTGAAAAAAATTTAACTTTTTTATTGTAAATATTTTTGAAAATACTTTTTTCCCCCCAATGTTATATATATATACATTTTTTCCCACAATCAGTCTTCTCAATTTGTGTATATAAATGTGTGTTCAAGAAGCTTGATTGTGTGTACATAGTTTTCATCAGGTGATGGGCCGCAATACCTAAACTCATAAAGAGATGGCCTCTAAACACTTTTTGTGTTAGATGGTATATATTTTTTCACTGTTCAGTCTGCTGTATATAACCTGTTTTGACTAGAGCATGTATAAAGGCAAAAAACGCCTATGCTATACCTGTTGTTTATGTTGAATTGTCAAATATAAGACTATTTATTCTAAATTTTTTTGGTTGAATGTTCATCCTAACATGTTGAATAAATATTACAAAGTTTCAAAACGGTTCGTTACGCATGTTTGGTTGTCAATTGGACATCAAAATTAAAAATTTTGACAAAACGATTGTGAAATTTTTGGTCTTTTTGGGCCCAAAATGATGATTTATAATTGGTCAGTGACGGAAACAACAGTTTGGACATGAAGTTCAAGGTGTCACAAAAAAAGGGACCAAACCAGGCCATCGTAAACAATTCTTTCTTTGAAATATAAAGGCAACTTCAAAGGCATGCAAAATCAGACAAAATAGGCCCAGACCTTAAAGGGTTAAAATAGTTTTAAAACTTTCACATGTCAAGAGTAGACAAAAGGGAAATTATGGAATAACGGGAGCAATTTTAACAACTTTAACGGTTGATTCACAACATTAAATTAATTGAATGTAGTTTAAAGCTGCTGATACAGAATGGGGACTGGAGTTTTTTTTATTTAATGTTATTTTTGTATATTTGTTTACTGCTATATGTTAACTTGATACTGAAATAGTTTGGTTTAGCCTGAGAGTATTTTTGAACAATTTTGGAACTAATGTACAAAACTTTATAAAAAATAAAATAAAATATATATTTTTTTTTTTTAAAGGAGGGGGGTGCATCAATAATCGTTTTATAATCGAATCGGAGCCTCTGAATCGTAATCGTAATCGAATCGTTAGGTGCCCAAAGATTCCCAGCTCTAATTAACACACAGCACACATCACAATCATCATAAAATAAAGCAATCCGCTAATATACACAGTCAAATTATACTCTTTTTCTCACCTCAAACAAGAAAAAAATACTAGTTTACAACGTCCGTCTCACATTGCTGCCAAGACGGCTGAAATGTCTAAAATGTGAACATTTATTGCCCATGCACGCCATTTAGCGAACGCCTCCCCCTGCTGGTTTAAAACCGTAAGTACAACAGTCTCTGTGGACACAAAATATTAAAATAATTATTTTAATATTATTTAATCATTACTATTTTTTTTATTATTATTTATAAGTTATTAAAAATAATTCAGAGACTTATTGTACTTTAAAAGTGTTGAAATCAAATAAAATGCACATATTACTTGTATTTTTAATTTTAAACCTATTGTATGGCTCTCACAGAATTACATTTAAAAATATGTGGTGTTCATGGCTTCCTCAGCCAAAAAGGTTCCTACCCCTGGGCTAAACCATGGTCTAGCAAGAAGCTCGTCAGCCTTTTTGTGGCCTCGTAAACAATTGCTCCCCCAATATCAGCCATAGCTGCAACCTGAAGGGTAACAAAAGCAATATAAAGCAAACTTACCTATTTTGCTCACTTGACATTTTTTTTTCAATTTTTCTTTGTTTGGATCGATTATTTATCATTTAAAATATCGGGGAAAATGCAACAGTCACAAAAAAAAAAAAAAAATACAATTAGGCGACAGTTATGAAGTAGATATCAGTGACCTATTTACGGACATCATCCTTTTCATTGTGACGTAATTTGTTTAAAAGTTTAAAATATGCGAGTGAATAATTTTTTTAAGTCGTTCTTTTTAAAACTAACTATTAGACAAATATTAATGATTCGAAAGCAAAAAATGATAGACATTTCAAATAATAAGTATAATTACTTACCTTCTTGTTATGGCTGGGTTGAAACAAAAGCGGTTGCGCAGTGTCTGTAAACTGGGGTCTCCAGGGTAAACTGGACAAATTAAATATAGTCTGGGGGCATAATAAGCCATGAAACTGCTATGGCATCATATATATATTGTTCTATCAAACACAACAGTTTTTTGGCTTAAAATACAGCAGTTTATATTAAACAGAGGTGCAAGAAAAGAACTGCTTTTTCAGCCTTTTCTATTTTCCGCCATTCATATAGTTCAAATACCACACATCATATTAACACAATATTAGATAAAGCTCTTTTGTGAGAGCATCTCAAATCGCATTTAATTGTCAATGTATACACAACCAGTTAGCTAAAAGACGGCAGCTAATCGGCTACTTCAATTTGCGAGTAGTTTACCGCAGTTAACTGCCTGATACTTAAAGAGTAAAGATGAACCATTTAAATTCACAATTCATGGGAATAGGCGACCAAACAAACATCAACACAAAGGTTAGAACAAAAGACAAGAATGGAGAGTTTATCCGGCACTAACCTGTAAAGCAGGCGCGAAGATGTAATTTGCACCGTCGACTGTAAAATTGGCAGTTTGACACAAGCACCGTAATATTGATGCTGCATTCAAGAGTTGTTAATTTATATGAAAAAAACAAAAAAAAAAAGATTGTGATTTAAAAAGCGCCAGTCACTCAACTGGTGATGTATCGTTGGAGCATTAAAATAAGCTACCCTTCTTTGTAGCAAAACCATGTTTTTATTCCACATTACGACTTTATAACACATCACAACGATTTTCCAACTTGGGTACTCGTATCTCCCGATAGACATGTTGTATGCAGCATATTTCACGAAAAAGCTTCATGGAAGTGTCAACTCATACGCCTATCACAGCCAAATTTACATGATTATACTATGTAGACTTAAAATTAAAAAGTATTTTATTCATTCATTTATTTTACCGGTGAAATTTATTCTGGGGTATGTGTATGTGCCCCATTGAAAAATGTCTGTCGACGCCCATGGCGAATGGCACTTCATGTCAAGCCGTTCGGTCAACAAAAACAAAAACGCCAACTCCCACAATGCCGTGCGTAGTGACAGAGAACTCCGAGTCACGTGAGTGGACTGTGAAGGCGCTCCAAGATGGCGGAAGTGGAGGCAAGCAAGAGTTCGGTGGGCGCGCTGCTCAACGGCATCGCACAGCAAATATTCTACCGAAATAGCGAAGTGACAGAGGATCTGCTGAAAAGTCAACTTTACCCCGATGCCACACAGCAACAATTCAAGGCTTTGTACGAGAAAATGAAGGCGCTCCTTAAGGTTAGACAATCCCACGTCTGCTCTAATTCAAACCAAAATGAATTTGAAAAAAAAAATAACGCTCATAAAAAAAAAAAAGAAAAATATGTATCATTCAAAATAAAATAAAAAATTTTTAAAAATCTAAATTTTTAGAAAAGAATAAAGACATAAAATCAGCCACACTTATTTGAACTTATCTTGTGACCTCACTAGCTTAACTCTGACTGCCAAAGTCACTGTGCAACCCATTTTATATTCCATGGCTTCCAGCCCCTCTCAGTTGAAATCGATTGGACTTCTATTGGTGTCAATAGCTCTTTTCAATATCAATTTCCTTTTTCACCAACTACCACAGCACATACACTGTGACCTGGTCTTGTTGTGAATGAGTTGAGCTAACTTTTCAACAGATGTCCACTGTAGTCACCACAGTCCCTGAAAGGGTTAAATAAAAATGTCATTTCTTTAAACTCAACTATTCTCGACTAGCATGCAGAGAGCTGCTCTAAATTCATCTGCTCTTTTGGATCTGGTGTCTCTCATCTTTCTCTTCATAACATCCAGTAGATTCATCAATGTGGTTCAGGACAGGAAAGTTTGCAGGCCAATCAAACTGTAACAGCATGGTCATTTAATTAAAGTAATCCTGATACCTCTGGCAGTGTGAGCAGGTGCTAAGTACTGCCGAAAAATAAAATACAAAACATTTCCATGCAACATTTTCAGCAAAACGAAGAATAAAAGGTTCTTGAACATCCTGGTAGATTACTACTTTGAATAGAGACTTGAGAGGGTAGTGACAATGTCCTAAGTAAGTAGAGTACATGTCGTAAGGACATCATCGTGAGTACTGACGATGTAGTATTAGTAAAAACAATGAGTATCAATGATGTAAGAAAAAAACTCTTCGTAGATTGACTTTAAAAATGTTTTTCCCCCCAAAGTCCATGGCCACGGCCGATATGGACCACGCCCAGCTGGAGGCCTTTCTCACAGCGCAGACCCTCAAGCAAGGGGCAGGTGGGATCACTCCAGAGGAGGCCGCCGCCCTGGCCCGTTTCTGGAAGAGTCAGCGTGGACGCGTCCGCGAGAGCCTTCTGATGCAAAGCTGCTGGGAGCCCACCCTCAAGGGCCTGTCCTGGAGAGTGGACCTCCAAACGGCGGTCGCCCACGGGGGGCCGCCCCCCACCGTGCCCGTCGCTCTGCTGGAATTGGAACTAGGCAGCGGCCAGGTGAGCGTTTGGGGATGACACTGTGGGTTTGTCAAGAGCTTTCTTGACAGTAATAGCTTGACTGTGCTTTTGATTTTTACAACAATAATCAACATTTTTTGCCAAATATCTGATATGTTGATTTTGTTTGTGTGTTTTCTGCATTTTCAAATGAATGTATTGACTATTGACATATTTTTAAATAGTTAAAGTCAAAAAAAAAAAAAAAAAAACTTTTTAAAACCAAACAGATTGGGTGAACAGGGGTCAGGGCTACATTTCTCACGAATATGAACCAAATTAATTGATAGGCTAAAGGATGAATGCAAAATAAATCTGTACTGACTTATACTAACTTTCATGTGTATTGATTCAGCTGATACACAGTTCAATTCAAACCTTTGTTTTGAAAAAAACTATTAAAGAAACATTTTTAAAAACTTCCAGACTAAATGTCTGGATTTAATTTATACATCCCAAAAACATGCGTGGTAGGCGGATCAAACACTCTAAATTGTCCATGAGTATGAGTGTGTGCGCGAATGGATGTGTGTCTCGTTGAGCCCTGCAAATTGGCTGGCAACTGATTCAGGGTGTACGCCGCCCACTAGAGGTGGGAATCTTTAGGCACCTAACGATTCAATTATGATTACGATTCAGAGGCTCCGATTCGATTATAAATCGATTATTGATGCACCACAAAAAATCCTCAAAAATCCTCTCAGGCTAAACAAACTACTCTTTCAGTATCACGTTAACCGTTAAAAACAGTAAATAAAATACTCAAGTCCCCATTCTGTATCGGCAGCTTTAAACTACATTCAATTAATTTAATGTTGTGAATAAACCGTTAAAGTTGTTAAAATTACTCCCGTAATTTCATAATTTCCCTTCTGTCTACTTTCGACGTGAAAGTTTTAAAACTGTTTCATCATTTAAAGATAGATTCAAGTCAAGATTTTGCCGATTTGTTTTTAATTTTTTAAATTTTTTAAGATAAAAAGTAATCAGGTTTGCTACAACAGAGCCTTCTAGAGAAGTCTACTGCTTTAAGATGGCGCCTGTTTACTAGCGTGGGAAAGTCTGTCATTTCGCATGTAATTCTTGGTATAAGATCTAACCCGGCCGTCGTCTGTCATTTGACATCTAGTTCTAGATATATGTGATATCTACCATAGCCGTATGTTGCCGTATTCTCGCAGTCGGCATGATGTCACGATGACGTCATCTTGCATAGCAACGTGTCGCCAGTTTGAGAGGGGGGCACGCACAGGTAAACATCTGTAGGCAAACGTTGTCTGAAATTCATATATTTCAGCTGTGTTTTGTGTCTTTTTTTTTTTTCCTTAAAAACGTCTTAAACATGACCTATTATTATCACAAGTCACTGCCGACAGATGCGAGGAGGCGATACAACTTAAAATTAACGTGTATTGGCCTGCAAATCTGCCCATACAAAGTCGCAGCTGATAGTTGGATAAACAATCCAAACGAATTGCCTGCAGTGGAGTTCGGAAACATTTACAACTACCTCATAAAGACGCCCAGTAAGTTGACCTTTATCAATTACGTGGAATTTGTACTGTGTGGAACTAAGAAAACTGGTAGTATATACGGAGTGCTTATTTCTGCCGTAACCGGTAATTCGCTTCCAAGCGTTATTTAGCCGTGAACACGTCACGGCAAAATAACCAGTTCCCACCAGGCCAATAACATACCGATTGACCGATCAGAGCAGTTCACGGCAAAAGAAAAATAACGCTTTGCAAGTTTTCGGTTCCGGTAATAATAACCACTGCTTAGTCTATTGAATCCTAGGAGCTAATTGGGGCAACAACAAAAAAAATCGATTAAAGTTTACTCACCAGTAATAAAATGTCGGCTGCAAACATAAATGTGCCTGGTCCACGGAACCGTCTTCTTTTACTGTTCCTTGATTGATTGCTTTCAGCCAATTGCTTGTCCTTTTCTTCTCACGAGGAAGAATGAAGAACTTCAAATGCAGCTCCGAACTCTTCCTTGTGTTTCAACCCACAACACGGCAACTTTTAGTCATTCCGACGGAAAAAAAGACCGCAAATAAGACAAAAGTTCAATGCGTTTGTACTACAATGCACGAGAGAGCAACTGTTTGTGACTCGTGTTTTGCCGCCATTTCAATATGGCAACGCTTTGTTGTGGCTGGCGACGCCATTAATGCCCGGATGTCCGACTGTGAGAATGTTTGTTGCAACTGGGCGCTGTTTGTAGTGGCTGACGGCCGCAGTCAGGTATTATTGTTTTTTTTCTTTATCTAGCGGCATGATCTGAACATGATATTTACTCTCGGTCGGTTCCTTATTGCATCCTGAAGACCGTGCTGACTGTGGTTTTTTTTTCCGTTTTACCTGGTATAATTCAATAATAGGAATTCGGATGTTTGTGAATCGTCCTCGAACCTTCCACGGGTGAATCGCGAGTAATCTAAGAATCGTAAATTTCGCACGCCTCTACCGCCCACTGCCCATAGTTAGCAAAGATTGGCTCCAGCTCCCCATGACCCTCGTCAGGATAAGCGGCTTGGAAAATGAATCAATGAATGAATGAAACTACATGTTAGCCTACATTGTCCTTCAGCACAAGAGAAATACATTGCTTTATTTGGTTGTCTTTCATCTTCTTTATTTTCATCTCTAACGTGCATCAGTGGGTTGAGCAATCTGAAAAAATATCTGCATCGCCTGTAAATTAAAATATTTTAAATAAAAAATGTAGAAACTAAATCAAGTTTTTTTTTTTTTTGCTTCTTCCTCTACGCACGTGACATCAGCGCGTTGTCCCGCATTAAAAGTACTGGACTGTCTCAGGAAATTAGAATACACAATATTCTAATTTTTTGAGACAGTCCTGTGTATATATACAGGACTGTCTCAGGAAATTAGAATACACAATATTCTAATTTCCTGAGGCAGAAATTAGAATATTGTGTATTCTAATTTCCTGAGACAGTCCTGTATATATACACAGGACTGTCTCAAAAAATTAGAATATTGTGTATTCTAATTTTCTGAGACAGTCCAGTAGTCCGAGCAAAACGTGATGCTTAGAGCTGTCAAAATAAACGATTACTCGAGGTGAATAAAATTACTCGGATCAGTTTTTAAACTCAAGTTACTCGAGTTGCTCGAGTATTCGTTTCAGCTCTACTTTACTTACAGCGGCTGCTGCTGGCGGGGGGGGGGGGGACGTAATACCCCCCTCTTCGAAGGGGGTGGAGGATGTCGTCAAGATGTAATTCTATCAGGGCTGTGTGTATGTGCGTGTGTGGGGGTGGGGGCAAGTCATCAGCCAATCAAATGTGTGTTTGAGGAAAAAACATGGACTGGCACATTCAGCAATTGAATAGTGTAAATGTCTCATAATGAAAATTATTCACTTCATAATGGTAGGGTCAATTGTATCCTTGAACCAGGGGGGGAACCAACAAGTTGCTAACGAAATGTTCCATCACAATAGTGTCTCAGTTAAATCTATGACTACAATAGACGGTGCGCAACACCCAGTCCATTAAAACTGGGAAGGGCGAAAGAACATTTATTCATTCGAAAACAGAACATTCACAGCCACTGTGTCCGATTTTCGGGGGAATTAATTGGTCACTTTCTGTTCATTTGAGGGCATTTACAGGTCACTTCCTGTTGAGTTTGAGTCACTTTCTATTCATTCCCAGGTCACTTCCTGTTCTGTAACCCAAAATCAACAGGAAGTGGCTGAAAATCAACAGGTAATGACCTGAAATGGCCCAAAATTCCCTCGTTTGATGGCTATAGAGGTGGTAGGGGCCCGTTCAAAGTGGGAGGGGTTAATTTGCTGCCACCCTCCAATTCAAATGGATTGGACGTCTACCGGAGATAAACTTACAGCAGAAGGATGAAGATTGCATGATTTTCTGTTTATTAGTTGTTTTGTACAATATCATAGAAAGATTTCCTGACCAATGTATCGATGATAGTTGTATCGCCATACCGTGAGATGATTGTTATCGTGAGCAAATGGTATCGTATCTTGATTTAGCAAGAGGTTCCCACCCAAATGCAAATAAGGTTGCATAAAAGTTGGTGGGGACAATTTGAGCATCCTGAAAAGTTGGTAGTGTTATGTCCCTACCATCCCTGTTCAAACCTACGCCCCTTCTTACAATTATTGCTTTTCTGCTGTCTTGTGGCACTTTTATATGATAAAACATTTCCAAATAACGTTTCAAACAAATTACATTTAAATGTTTTGTTTTACATTAATATGATAATTTTAAAAATGAAGATGGTCATCCAATTTGATAAATTAAGCTATTTTGATTGGGGTTTTATCGACTTTTTACCTGCCACTGGACATCATTTCTTTGTGTCTAGTGTATATATATTTAATATTAAGCTGTATGTATACATATGGTGGAAAACACTCAGGTGACTTGAAGTTCCGCTCTGAGACCCCCAATTTGGCCAAATTTTAAAATTGTCCAATATGCATGTGTGATACATCATTGGAAAGCTTAAAATCTCAATTTTCTGGGGGAAGAAAAATTTTTAACAGTAGAGCATTTAAAAAAAAATTTAAACAGCAAAACCCTATCTGGAGGTGAGAGCACGCGAGAGCAGAATTACAGAAGCCATGACTTTAACGAGACATTATCGCGTACTTACCTTGTTTCGATCCAAAAACTCCATGTAGCATGTATCACCGAGTGTAAAGACACAGCTGTGAATGGCCACAGCTGGATTTTGGGGGGATTACATGGGTGAAACATGGTAATATAACAAGGGTCACGATGCAGAAATTGCAGACATCAACGAGTGGTCGAGATTTTCTTTTTCATATTTTTATCCTTTGAAACGTTTTTTTTCCTAATTTTTCTTTGGTTGGATCGATTATTTATCATGTAACATATCAGAGAAAATGCAACAGTAACAAAAAAAAAATACAATTAAGCGATAGTTATGAGGTAGATATCCGTGACCTTTTTACAGACGCCAATTTTTTCATTGTGACGTAAATTGTTTAAAAGTTTAAAATATGCGAGTGAATAATTAAATTTTTTTTTTTTTTTTTTAAACGAAATATTAGACATGAAATAATGATTCTAAGCTAAAAATGACAGACATTTTGAATAATAAATATAACTAATTACCTTCGTTTTATGGCTGGGTTGAAACAAAAGCGGTTGCGCGACGTCTGTAAATGGGGGTTCCAGGGTCAAACGAACAAATTAAAAATACTTCGGGGGTTTAATTGGCCATGAATCTGTTATGGCAGCATATAGACATATTGTTCTATCAAACACAACCGTTGTTTTGGCTTAAAATACAGCAGTTTCTTCTAAAGAGGAGTACAAGAGCAGAAACAGCTTTTTCTGTCTTGTCTGTGTTTTCTGCCATATATATATATATATATATATATATATATATATGTGTATATATATTCATGCGTATATTTTTTACAATGTCCTAAACACGTCTGGATTATTGTGTTTCTTGTAGCCTTTTACTCATTCACTCCTTTGTTTTCCAGGTGTCGGACTTTCTGTGCGTAGAGATGGATGACCACAATGTACAGCATGTCCTGAACAAGATGGCTGACATCCAGGCCGCCATTGAGACCATCGTCCAGCGCACTTGATGCATGCAAATTCCACATGTGCTTGTTAAAATCATCAGCATGGCAGCTGTGCATGCCAACATGGCTGCAACATGGAAATGTCTTGTGAAACATTGCGGGACCTCGTTGGCAAGATTAGACTGTTTTTTTCCCTGACTTCAGGAGGACCTCGGAGAGAAAGTATTGGATCACACTTGCTGGGCGGGTGGTCTTCGTGGGACCTATAAGCTTCAGGATCATTATCACGTGTTATAATAATCACCAATGTATTTTCAGCATGAATTGTGTTGTTATTCAGTGTGCAGAGTGTCCTTCCTGTGCAGTCTTGCATCCCACGCAGGGGCGCCGTATAGGGGTGAAAAGTGATATTGATTCTAAGGGCCCATGCCCTGTTGGGGCCCACAAAGATAAATAGAACATTAGGTAATCGTTTGCAAATTTAAATATTAATCATTAGAATGTTAATAGGAATAAAACGAAGGGTTTCTTTTTCTTGTTTTGTTTTTGGCAAAAAGTAAACACCCAGAGAGCATATGTATTGCCAGCCACCCCCGTATTTTCATTAAATGGTTTGGTCCGGTCTTCCATCAATCAGACCGGGAGCAGCGGTGCGCATTTACGCCAGTCAATGACTCGGAGTGAGCAGTACTACAGAAATGTTTTCAAAACAAAAATTGGGTTATCAAAAGAGGAAAGAAAAGAAAGCAAAACAGGAGAGGGCTAGAAAAGGCCAAAAGGATGTGACAAAGTACTTCACAAAGGAAGGTTGGTGTCTTGTGTCAGTGTAGTGCTGAAAATTAACCTGTTATCTTAGCCCACTCCAGCCCCATCTGGAACCTCACAATGTCTATTACAAAGCTCCGAAGCAAGGTCCCGTAGGAAATGCGGGATTTTCCCGGCCCAATGAGCGACATTCACCTATTCAAAAACATTAATTCCAAATAATGGGCATTTTTTGGTATCCTACAAAGGTTGAAAGTTGGTGTGGAAATTTTCTTTTTAAAAATCGGCTTGAATCTAGTTTGTCAAGAATTTATTGAATTTAGTTTGTCATCAATTGAATTTAGTTTGTTAACAAGGGACCTCGCTTCAGAGCTGTAGCCTATAGTGGAGATCGCGAGTTTCCAGATGGGGCTAAGCCTACTCAATTATGAAATACTGTAATTGTTTGCTAGCTAGTGTTTGCTCCACTTTTAGCTTACATTTAAACAGTACAGCAGGCAAACACTTAGCAAGCTCTATATACTAAAACAGTTGTATACTGTAGTATAGTTACAACAAAACATTCTAAGTCATTCATTATGGTATTTGCTTTGAGAATATTTCTGATAAAAGTATATTTAGATTGTAAAAGATGGCCTTCAGTACATTTCTTATAGATGATATCAGTCTATTCATTATTGCTCTATATGCTGTATGTTTACATAAATATATTTTCATCTTAAATTAATGCAGAAAATGCACAAATTAGTGTGTAAAGATGCACCAGAATGCAGGAAATTACGTAGTTGATAATCTAAATGTGTGTGTCCCCTGGCACTGGTGGTGGGGCCCAAAGTGATATCTTTTCATGGGGCCCAAAATCCCTGACAGCGCCCTTGATCCCACATATCCTAGTTGACCCAGAATGGGTATGGCCTGGCCATCAGCCAATCACAGAACTCATGGACAAACAGAACTGAACGCTAGTGAATGTCAGGGCATGCTTTGACAATGGTCTGGTTGCCACATAACCCTTCCATGAACAAATTATGGTGTTTTGTTTGTTTGTTTTTAACCCGAACAGGGTACACATTTAACTCATCGGGTGCCTCTGATGATACTAGACATCCAATCCATTTTGGCTGGGAGGGGGTGAACGGACGAACCTTAGACTGTCAACATAGCACATCCAGCGCCATGAAACATGAGCATTCACAGCCGGTCTTCCCCTGTTTAAATAAATTGGACGTCTAGCGCCATTAATGGTGTAGCTGCCATTACGGCAGAATAAAGAAATAAATAATTGACTCTTTGATCTGGGGGTGTAATGTTAAGTATTTAGTTTCTTTGATATGGGGTGGGAACTAAAGTTCACTGCCGCGTGTTGACGGGCACTATTAAGCGTTACATCGGCTTATTATCTGATGAACACTACTAGAGTACAGACAACTTTTCAGTACCTCTGATTAAGATCAACAAGGAAACATCTCAAGTGCATAGTGCATCGAAGAATTGAAGCTGAACTAATTTCCTCTGGAGTATGCGGCCAATGAGGTAATTTAGTTTGTGTTATTTGTTAGTTTGCGTTAATTGACTTAGTTTCTGTTAGAGTAGTTATGTATTCATGTTGTTTTATGTTTCTGTGTGAAAATAATTTGACTTCATGTATATATTTATCTGTGCTGTATGAAAATGATCTGACTTAATGTATATATTTGTCTGAACTGACTTTATGTATATTTTTATCTGTATTGTTCAGTTCTCACGGCATTGTCAAGGCAAATCAAGGCATTGTCAAGGCAAATCAAGTTCTGTGATTAAAGCCCGTAAAAGAGAAACAGCTTGGTTCGTGATTTCGACTCGAGAGGGAATTACAGTGAGAACTCAGCGCCAAAGCGACGCGAGTGAGAACTCAGCGCCAGTGCGACGTGAATGAGAGCTCATCGCCAAAGCGAAGCGAGTGAGAAATCAGCGCCAACGTGACGCGAGTGAGAACTCATCGCCAGTGCGACGTGAATGAGAGCTCATCGCCAAAGCGAAGCGAGTGAGAACCCAACGCCAGAGCGACGCGAGGGGAGAACGTGAACAAGCCAGCGCGTGCCCAACGACGGTCGTCGAAGTCGTCGGTGTTCAACGTTCCGGTGGAGCCGCTTGTCAAAGGACGTCGTCAAAGGACAACGTCAAAGGACAGCGTCAAAGGAAACAAAGAGTGTTTCATCCTGCCGGTAATCAAAGAGGGTTGTTAACTGCTCCCAACGACAATCACGTTTAAGCCAAGTTAAATGTGAAGATTGGAAGTAGCCTTAACAACTTTTTGAGTTTCAGCATTCAGTTGGATTGTGCACAGTTTAAGTTAAGGACATTAATATTTCATTTCATTAAGGAAGTTGAAATATAATAAGGTTAAATGTGACACCGGGTTGAGTGTCATTAAGTAATTCTGAGAACTGTTCAGTTATAAGTTGCCTATTTTCAGGGATTCTAAGTTTAGGAGGTTTCTCTCATTTTAGTGTCTTTGAACACATAAGTTGAAAGGTTGAATTGTTTCAAAGTAATCTATCCAACAAGTCACTTTAATTTGCAACCAAATCAAGCTAATTAATCGTATTTACAATTGCTGTGATTTCTTAATTCTAAGTTTCATTTGAATTAATATATTAAAACTCGAAATTTCATTTAAATTATATCCTAAAAATGGATGACAAAGACATTGCAACTGAAATCCAAGACCCAGATCTTACTCCTGGAAATGAAGAAGAGTCTGTACACGATAACTCTTAGAAGCAAGCCCTGCAAAGGAAGATGAAGTTGATACAGAAACCAGTGAAGCTGAAGGCAAGATAATCAGGAAACTTACAGAAAAGGGTCTGGAACTCCATAAGGAAAAAATAAGGAAACTTCAGCGTAATTTTGACAAATCCTATGAGAGATGGAAAGTTCTTGCTAAAGAGGCCAGAAAGGTACTCTCTTCACCTCACTCAAGCAATGTTCTACAAGAGCTCAAGAATAAAATCTACACGGCTGATTTGGAAGTAAAAGAACGCTATGAGGATGTTCGTCAACACAGTGTCCCGAACGGAGACACCCGCCGTCGGGTGGACATCTGCGAGGCTGTGTCAAGGCAGATTACAGAACGGGTGCATGTGTTACTGCACGGGAACAGAGATCAGTGTTTACCTACAGTACAAGCACGATGGAGTAATGCTGGCTCAGTGTTCTCATCACAAGACCGAGTGTCCATGTTGAGCAGATCAGTCTCCAGATCTGTTTCCAGACGATCAAGTCAGTCTTCCACAAGGAAACAAGAAGCAGAAGCAGAGTTAGCTGCAACTAAAGCAACTTTGAAGGTTCTAGAAGAAATGGAACAGGAAGAAAGAGAGCTTGAAAGGCTTGAGGCGGAGAACAGGAGGAAGCTAGCACAACAAGAAGCAGAAAATGCGGAAAGAAAGAAATTGTTAGAAGACAAGCGCAGACAGTTGAAACGCTTGGAAGCAACTAAAAGAATGAATGCTGCAAGGGCAAGACTGCAGGTTTATGAACAAGACGCGGTCATAGATGAAGAGATATTAGATCTTCTCCATAGCCATAAGTCATCAGAGCCTTCACCTAAACCGAACGTCCTTCCAAGGCACAACACTTATTCACAGCCTGCTAGAGAATTCCCATCTACAAGCCATGAAGTCGCTCGTCCTACTTTTCAAGACAACAGCACAATTATGCTTGCCCAAGCAATAGCAGAGTCTATAAATGCAAGCCGTCTTCCTGTGCCAGAGCCACCTGTCTTTAGCGGAGACCCAATAAGATACAAGGACTGGAAAATGTCTTTCCAAACCCTCATAGGCCGGAAGAACATTCCTGTAAATGAAAAGATTTACTTCCTCCGCAAGTATGTTGCAGGACCTGCAAGAAAAGCGATTGAGAGCTATTTCCTGGTGGGCACAGAGAAAGCCTATGATTCAGCATGGCAGATGTTGGAAGAAAGATACGGCAATTCCTTTGTGGTCGCTAAAGCTTTCCGCGACAAACTAAATTCATGGACAAGGATAGGACCCAAAGACAGTGTTGAATTGAGGGAATTTGCAGACTTCCTTCGAGGGTGTGAAGCAGCAATGAGCAATATTAAGAGTCTTGAAATTTTAAACGACTGCAGTGAAAATCAAAGAATGCTCACTAAGCTACCTGACTGGCTCGCTGCCAGGTGGAATAGAAAGGTCATAGAATATGAAGAAGAAACTCAAAGCTTTCCAAATTTCAGCAGTTTTGCTGAGTTTGTGTCTAGAGAAGCCAAAATTGCTTGCAATCCGATGACTTCACTTTATGCTCTGAAGAGTGATTCTGAAAGAACAAAGCCATCTAAGGTCTAAAATGTTGGTGCAAGGGTGCTAGCAAGTGCATCGGAAGAGAAACCACACATTGAAGGACAAAAGGGCGATGTTAAGAGATGCATGTTTTGTGAGAAGACAAACCATGGCATTCAGACATGTAGGAAGTTAATGGAGAAACCTGTCAAAGAGCGAGTTAAGTTTGTGCAAACAAATAAATTGTGTTTTGCATGTTTAAGGCCAGGACACAACTCAAAGAACTGCGAAAGTAGAAGTGTTTGCAACGTGTGCAAGGGCAGACATCCCACGTGCTTGCACGAAGACCGCACCAAGACGGATGAACGGGTCCAAGTTGATGGACAAAGGGAGAGTAGAAAGACCTCAACAGAAAAGGAAAGGTCAAAAGAGCCTGAACATAGTGAAACAGAGTCTACAACTAACGTGATAACAAGCACAGCTACAGCAAATCAAGTGATGGGCAATAGGGATAGCACATATGCATCCACAATAGTGCCAGTTTGGCTGTCAACAACACATAACCCAGAAACTGAAGTTCTAGTTTACGCTCTTCTAGACAGTCAGAGCGATAGCACTTTCATTCTACAGGAAAAGGCAGAAACTCTTGATGCGCAGATGGAGCCTGTGAAATTAAAGCTTTCAACCCTTGCATCCAAGCAAACTGTATTTCCAAGTCACAAGTTAGTTGGGTTGCAGGTCAGAGGCTTTTATTCCTCAAAGAAAATTCTTCTTCCCGTGACGTATTCACGAGAATTTATTCCGGTTAGTCTAAGCCACATTCCCACAGCCAAAACAGCAAGAGCATGGTCTCACTTAGAGCACCTTGCTGAAGAAATCGCTCCTCTAATAGAATGCGACGTTGGTTTACTCATAGGATACAACTGTTCTCAAGCCCTGTTACCGAGAGAAATTGTATCAGGCAAGGATGATGAGCCGTTCGCAATAAGGACCGTCCTTGGCTGGGGCATAGTTGGCTGTGTCAACCCTTGTGTTGATTATGGCGACGCCATTGGAACTAGCCACAGAAGCGACGCCATTGAAAGCAGCCACAGAAGCGACACCATTGGAAGCAGCCAAAGAAGTGTTGTAAGACAGGTCACACCAAGTTTACAGTCACCCGGTGACCTAACGAATCAAGTACAATACATATGCAGAACTCAAGTCAAGGAAGTCATTGTTCCTGCAGATGTGCAGAAGGTACTTGAATCAGATTTCGGCAAGAGGAATGTGGAAGATGATAATTTCTCTCAAGGTGACCTTCGTTTCAATTCTATAATGGAGAAGGGCATAAAGACAAAAGCTAATGGACAGAGTGAAATGCCACAGGCATTCAAGGAACCGAAGCCGTGTCTGCCTAATAACTTGAATCACGCAGATCATCGACTCCAGTGTCTGAAAAGACGATTTGAGAAAGACAAACAGGGAATCCTCAGGGTGGGAGGTCGGCTGAGGAATGATGTTCTACCTGCAGATGGGTGTGTCGGGGAGCTGCGATTGCTGACCAGTGACTTGACATTGGAGAAACAAGGGAAACACACTGGAAAGCCAGTCTACTTGGAGAGACCCATCCATAAGACGGTCACTTTGATTGAAGCGGGGTAATGCAATCACATTTCTTTGCAATGTTTATGATCATCCAGTGTTACCTAGGTTAGAGTGAAATCACAAGTGATTTGGTGGGAGTGTAGCTGCCATTACGGCAGAATAAAGAAATAAATAATTGACTCTTTGATCTGGGGGTGTAATGTTAAGTATTTAGTTTCTTTGATATGGGGTGGGAACTAAAGTTCACTGCCGCGAGTTGACAGGGGCACTATTAAGCGTTACATCGGCTTATTATCTGATGAACACTACTAGAGTACAGACAACTTTTCAGTACCTCTGACTAAGATCAACAAGGAAACATCTCAAGTGCATAGTGCATCGAAGAATTGAAGCTGAACTAATTTCCTCTGGAGTATGCGGCCAATGAGGTAATTTAGTTTGTGTTATTTGTTAGTTTGCATTAATTGACTTAGTTTCTGTTAGAGTAGTTATGTATTCATGTTGTTTTATGTTTCTGTGTGAAAATAATTTGACTTCATGTATATATTTATCTGTGCTGTATGAAAATGATCTGACTTAATGTATATATTTGTCTGAACTGACTTTATGTATATTTTTATCTGTATTGTTCAGTTCTCACGGCACTGTCACCGCATTGTCAAGGCAAATCAAGGCATTGTCAAGGCAAATCAAGTTCTGTGATTAAAGCCCGTGAAAGAGAAACAGCTTGGTTCGTGATTTCGACTCGAGAGGGAATTACAAATGGCATGCAATGAATTAAATGCGATGAAAAAAAATCCTAGAGTGTTGCTCTAGGCCAGGGGTCGGCAACCCAAAATGTTGGAAGAGCTACGTATATTGGACCAAAAAAACAAATACGTCTGCAAAAAATTAAAAGCCTTATAATGAAGGCAACACATGCTGTATGTATCTAATAGTTAATTAGCCGACGATCAAAATGACCAAGTTGGTTCCAAATACATAATGAGCCTTCATAATTTATTTTCCCTGCAGTGCATCCTAAAGAGAATGATGCACCACGTGACTACTTTGTTGTACGATGCCGCCTCAAGTTTAACTTCATTACAATATTAATGAATTACAAGAATGTTTGTCGTTTGTCCTCCTACAGAAACCGTATTAAAAAATATACACCTCCCCCATCTTTTACAATTTTCAAACATTTTTGACAAAGCTCCAGGAAGCCTTTAGAGCAGTGCTAAGGAGCCGCATGCGACTCTAGAGCCGCAGGTTGCAGACCCCTGCTCTAGGCTGTAACCAGTGTTAATGTTTTTAGTCATTAATTTCTCAATTTAGTTAACATACTAATTTACAAATTTAAGATTCTAAAATAATAAACAATAATGATTCATTAAGTATAATAATTGCTCATATTTGTTTTATTAATTGACCAAAAAGGGTTAAAGGTAGGGTTGTTCCGATCATGTTTTTTTGCTCTTGATCCGATCCCGATCGTTTTAGTTTGAGTATCTGCCGATCCCGATATTTCCCGATACGATTGCTTTTTTTTTTTTTTTTGCTCCTGATTCAATTCCAATCTTTCCAGATAATTTTTCCCGATAATATACATTTTGGCAATGCATTAAGAAAAAAATGAATAAAACTCGGACGAATATATGCATTCAACATACAGTACATAAGTACTGTATTTGTTTATAATGACAATAAATTCTCAAGATGGCATTTACATTATTAACATTCTTTCTGTAAGAGGGATCCACGGATAGAAAGACTTTTAATTCTTAAAGGATAAATGTGACTTTGTATATTGTGACTACATATTGCCATCTAGTGTATTTGTTGAGCTTTCATTAAATGATACTGTAGCCATTTAACTGTTCTGCCCAAATGCATGATGGGAAGTGCAACCATGACTGTGCGTAGTGGCACCAATTGATATATCTTCTCTGCGTTGGGAAATAACATAGGGTGTTAAGAAAAAGATCAACTACTACATTTCTTCCCCACGATATTTCTAATTGTTGAGAGGGATAGTAAGGCTTTAGCCAATTAAAAAAAAAAAAAAAGCTCCAAAGGCTGCCAAAATTCACTCTACTCGTTTTACGCTACCTTTTAGCTCTATATTTGGTAAAAGGGCGCCATTATAGATTGAACGCGACAATGCGTGAGTGGGTCGTGCAGCGCATGCATTAATTGCATTAAATATTTTAACGTGATTAATTTTTTAAAAAATGAATTACCGCCGGTAACGCGATGAATTAGATAGCCCTACTTTAAGCCAAAACTAAAGACTCTGTATAAGTGTAAGACATTTAGTCCGTAATGTTAAATACAATTAGAAAACGATTTAATTAAAATATATATATATATTTTAAAAAGGCATGTCCGATATTTTTTTGCCGATTCCGATACTTTGAAAATGATGTGATCGGACCCGATCGATCGGGACATCTTTAGTTAAAGGTCTTACAATGTCAGGATTGTTTATGACCAAAAATAGTCACTTGATCCATAAATGGTTAAAAGTGTCAACATTTGAGGAGCTGTCCATTGTAATGATCAATGTTCAAACAGTTAATACTATTTTTCTCGACTTTTTATTAGGGTTAAACACCCAAAACTGGCAAAGAAGCACACTTGAATCCACGGTAAAGTGTCTTTCGGCTAGAGAGGTTAGTGGAGGTAGATGTTTTATCGACTCTTCCATCGTGTTGTGTGAGCTAATCATCAGCATGTGTTTAGCGTTAGGCGTGCTTCTTGATTGGAAGCGTGTGACTCCCGTCGAGCACATCGCAGGGAAAACCAGGAAAATGCCATCCTTTATGTGTTTGTGTGTTGATGTCGAGCAGAGGACTTCAACATGTTCCCAAACGTTCCTGTGTATTCTGACGCGGGTAAAACCGCTGGAAGTCCTTCCGGGAGTCCCGGAGGTTTTCCCCAGACTCCAGCACATATTTTTCAGGTGCAGCTAGGCATCAACTTGGCAGTTTTGATGAGAAGGACCGGCGTTCTGCTGTGTGCAATGCTGCTGCTCAACATGTTGGCGTGCTGCATCATCGTTGCTCTTAGCTGGAAGATCCGCCAGGACCAAAGTAGATTCCTCAAGTTGGTTCCGGTTGCTTCCAGACAGTCGGGTCCATCTTTCTGGAACTCGGAGCAGCGGCGATTGGACTTGAGCGGGCCTCAGGACTCGTGTGAAGCAAACCGCAGAATCGTCACGCAGGTGATGGGGAACTATGTGATTGTAGCAAGGGGCGGAGCTCGGAGGTGCGGTTATGCCAGGTTATGCCCGTACCTGGAGGGGCTCAAAAGAAGCGGGTGCACTCCAGGGGCTGCACTGTCGATGACTCGTAAGCAGAAGTGTGTAGAGTAGCCAAATATTTGACTCAAGTAAGAGTAGTGTTACTTCAAAATATTACTCAAAAGTAAAAGTAGTCATCCAAAAAATGTACTCAAGTACAAGTGAAAAAGTATTTGATGAAAAGAATTCTCAATGGCATAAGCAGAGTTTAAGGGGGGCCAGGCCCCCCTTGGTGGCCGACAAGTGTCATTGCATGTAATTGACTTTCCCATATATATATATATATATAAGTTGCAAAGCAAGAAAACAAACAACAAAAATGAATGAAATGAACAAAAAAAAATTTTTTTATAATGGGTCAAAAGTATTTTTTGAACAGATCATGTCTAGCACCTTAGACGGTCATTTTCTTTGCATATTATTTAAAAAAAAATAGGAGAGGGCAACTTTATTTTTCAAATGATTTTTTTTTGGGGGGGGGGGGTTGAAGCAACTTTTTGGGGGATTGAATGGTTTAGACACAAATGTCCTACCCATAGTATGGCCCAAACACAAAAAGGATTGTTAAAATCAAAACTTTTTAAATGAAAAATTGAGTGTTTTCAAATGCAATTTTTTTGAGCCTCAAATATTTTTCGCATTGAAAAACTTTTTTTTTTATGATTGAAATATTTTCTTTTCTTTATTTTTTTTTGATTGAAGTGATTTTTCTTTTGAAAATTTATTTTTTGTATGAAGCAACTTAATTTTTGATTGAATAATAATATAATTTATAACATTCATTATATTTAAAATATCATTTAATAATAATAAAAGACACAAATGTCCTAGCAAAAATGTGGCCCAAACACAAAACAACATTACTTCAATCAAAAAAGTTGCTTCAATCGAAAAAAATTTAAAAATCGACTTAAATAAAAAAAATAATAGATTTCAAATGCATTTTTTTGGGTTTCAAATCTATTTTTGCATTTAAACACTTTTTTTTTTTTTTAAATTGAAGTGACGTTTTTTATCGAAAATATATATTTTGATTGAGGCCAGTTTTTGTTTTGATTGAAGCATTTTTTAATAGAATAATGAAGACACAAACCTACCTCCATATAACTCCGCCCAGGGGATACAATTTTTGACTGAGGTAACTACATTGGCACGACACCGGCGGGCGTACCATATTCAATGGATGATGATCTTGGTGAAAAGTATAGCTGTAAGTAGCTGCTTATGATTTTTTTCAAACATTTTTTTCTCAGCACTAAGGTATCTATATGAACTGTTATTATTATGCTTTGAAGAAAAATAAAACTATAACCTACTACATAACAACATTAAGCCAAAGAAATAAAAAAATAAAATAAAATAAAGCCGGCGAATGAAAAAAAATACAGAAATGAAGCATTATTTGTCCAAAGAGCATGAGTGCCCCCAAGTGGAGAAAACATATTTCCTTTTATGAAACTAAAATGATAATACTGTATCTCTGGTTTTCCGTGGTCAATCGATGCCAAATAAAAACTGGGAGAGAGGATAAAATCCACGCTTTCGAGTCATGTGGACGGCAGCGCTCTATGTCAAATATATAATCTTTTACGGTGCTTTAAAGACGCCACTTGATTGAACAGGCCAGCGTGATAATAGCTAAAAGCTTTAGTCTGATTAGTAAAAAAAAAGATAAAAACCCTATATACAGCATTTTAGTAGTGCTCGGGCCCTAATTAATTTAGTTTGAGAACGCTACCTTTATAAATTCACTGCCCTGTCGCCGTTATCGCTGTCTTGATGTTTGCCAGAGCAAGCAGTGAGCAGGGCATGATCCGCCTACCTACTCAGTCATCACCGTGTTTGCAGCGTTGTCACAACCCTCTTCCCTCCTCTCCTCCCTCGCTCTGTTCTCTCCCAGGCAAAATTAAACAACTCGCACTTCATTCAACTAAATTGTAGTAACGCGCCCCTTCACATCCTCAGTAAGGGTAACGGCGTTGCAAGTATGGGAAAAGTAATTAATTAGATTACCCACTACTGAAAAAAAACAAAACAGTTATACTCTAACGCCGTTATTAACAACACTGCATTCATGGTAAGCTGATTGAACACTCCAAATTGTTCATAGACTTGAATGTGATTGTGAATGGATGTTTATCTCATTTTGCCATGTGATTGGCTGGAAACCAGCTCAGGGTGTACCCTGCCCTAGTGCCTAGTGAGGTTGGGATAGGCTCCAGCACCCACCGCGACCATTATACGGTTAGACCGTACGAAAAATGAATGAACGAATGAACATCTTCCTTCATATATTTCAGATCTTTTATTCATTACTCTGAACTTCTGAACATATTTCATTCTGTTTCAACTCTTAGCAAGTCTGGGACTACTACATGATGCCCAGCCGACTCCAGGACTTCCTGCTCTACATGCACTGCAGGAAATCTAATGTTCTTCAGGCTCCGGGTCCAGCGTGCCAAGAACCAGATCTTTTCCTACTGATTGCCGTCAAGTCTCTGGTGCCACATTTTGGGCAGCGGCAGGCTATCCGCCAGACATGGGGTCGCGCTGGCGTCCTGGGCAACCGCACGGTGGCTACCGTGTTCCTGCTGGGACAGACGCCAGCTGAGGACCACTACCCGGACCTGCAAGGAATGCTCAGTCGCGAGGCTGAACTTCATGGGGACCTTCTCCAATGGGAGTTCAGGGACACGCCCCTCAACTTGAGCCTGAAGGAGGTGCTCTTCCTTCGCTGGTTCCACCTCAATTGTTCACAGACTCGCTTTGTCCTCGAGGCCCACGACCACACCTTCGTCAACACGTTCAAAGTGTTGGACTTCCTGGAGACATCAGCCCACGCAAGCAGCCGCTTCCTGTTTAGCGGTAATGTCATCAGCAATGGACGGCCACACAGAGACCAAGCCCGGCTGGACTTTGTCCCACCAAGCATATTCACAGGAGTGTATCCACCTTACGCCATGTCTGGGGAGTTCCTGCTGTCGGGTGAGGTCGCGTTACGCCTTCACCAAGTTACACAAAACGTCCTCCTTTTCCCGGTCCATGAAGTCTACATGGGCCTGTGCCTCCGCAAGCTAGGTTTGGTCCCACAGAAACATCCAGGGTTTGCCACACTCCCTGTACACCAGGGCCATGACGATGACGAGGAGAAGTGCGGCAAGGACTGGTACGTTTGCAGAAAACTGTTGCTTGTGAGCGGCTGTACACCACAGGAGATGATTAGGATGTGGACCACAGTAGGGATGCGGGACTGTCTGGCAACAGATGCAATGCAGGTGCAGAGTGAAAATCCAGAATACAGTGATCCCTCGCTACATAGCGCTTCAAACTTTGCGCCCTCAGTCCATCGCGGATTTTTTTTCAATTAGATAAATTAATGCTGTATTTTATAGAGCTGTCCCGATCCGATTATGTAGTCTCTCACTCTTGCTCCTGCCGCTTTTCTTGGTCAGGCAGTGCACTGGAGTTTCTTATTTAAGTTAATGATGATTGGCAGATGTTAAGGTTTGTTCTTGCGATGGGTGCTTGGGAGCCAAAACTTCAAAGTGCCACATGCGTCAATTATGGTTTAACTTGTTAAACAGTTGCTGTCGCAACTCAATGTGTGTAAGTGAGCAGCTTGAGTGGATTTGACTGGACTCACTCAATGAAGTATTGAATAAAGACAAGCATTTTTCTACTTTATTCTTGTTTAAAAATAATTTGGTGGGACAGTAACATGTTTAAAACTCATCATAATTATTAGATTTGAAGTGCTTAAAACCACTAACAAAATATATATACAAGTATAAGTATTTTTTAATTATACTTTGGGGAAAAAAGTGAAAAACATGTCTTAAATGTATCTCTTTTCTATGCTAAATCTGAAAAATATATACAACACACACACAATGAAACAATGGAGGGGGGGCTAGTTCACGGTTTTTCACTTATCACATGATAAATTCAATATGTGGATGTCATATTACAAAATATCTTGGGTGGAAAGTAACGAATTACATTTACTCGTTACTGAAACTGACTTTTTTGTGTAGCTTGCGACTTTTAATTATTTTTAAAAATCAGTAATTTGACTTAAGTAAATATTGATGAGATCAAGTTACACAACTACATTTTAAAATGCTTCCATTACAAGTAAAAAATAAAATTTGCCCTGCGATTGGTTGGCAACAGATTCAGGGTGTTACCCCGCCCACCTCCCATAGTTTGCGGGGATAGGCTCCAGCACCCCGCGACCCTCGTGAGGATAAGTTGCTCGGAAGTTGAATAAATGAAAAGAGCGAGAGAGCGGAATACTGAAGATAACTTTGCATCTGCGCTCCAGTACAGAGCGAGAGCATCTACCTGATTGGCTCTGATGCAGCTCATAAGAGGAACACAAGTTACTAAAATTGCAAGAAATTCGTTCCACATTGCCACCATATTGGATTGGCTCCCTCACTTTCACAGAGTAAGCATAAAAGTGAAGTTATGTGCCAATATTAATATACAGTAACAGTTTAGCGTTTGCAACCAGCTATGAGTTAGCATTTGTTTCACTAATGCTAATTAGACGTACTATCTACCGTATTGGCCCGAATATAAGACGGCCCTGATTATAAGATGACCCCCTGTTTTTCAAGGCTAAAGTTTGAAATAAGACTTTTTGAATACCAAATTAATCTTAAAATAATTACAGTACATCCGAAACAAATGATTATAACAGTATATTTGAGAGAAAAAGCAAGTTATTTTGCCTCATTCAAATCTTAATATCTGTGCATTTTAATATGTAAACTAAAGTGCAATCACATTCGTAAATGAATGGCTTCTGGTTTTTGAAATGTAAATAAACCAATCTATTGTGATAAAACAACAAAATTGCAATAACTGCATTAACCATCAAAGTGAAGTCTAATTGTAACTGTAGTCTTGAAACAAATCTGAATAAGGAAAAACATTGCAATAAAATAATGCAAACTGGTTAAACTTGAGAGTTGCTGAGATCTGTCATGACAGAACATCGCTTCAATGATATCTGGCGCCATCTAGCGTCGTGAATGGGTATAATATCTAGACCGCGAATATAAGACGACCCCCTTCTGCTATTTCAATACAAAAAACACTGTCTTATATTTGGGCCAATACGGTAATTAGCATGGCTGACATAATGTCGCTACATCTCATTAAGAGAAGCACCTAATTTTTAGGTATTAGTACTATTACTACTATACTACTCGTATTCTGGTTGCTATGATGTCTATTAATTTGTTTGTCTTCCCCATTTTGGAAAGTGGTTCAAAAAAGTATCATTTTTCCACCCAAAAAAGTTGAATAATTCCAGAGGCCCCCTCATAAATGGGATTGGCATTTGGCAGTTCATTCTTACCATACGGTCCCGCTGCTACAACAGCTCAATAGGGTTGCGATCCGGAGATGATTATCTAAATTAGAAATACTGAAATATTAAATATAAAATTTATTTCTAGCCCTGTCAGGACTACATTTTCTGTTCATTTTCAAAATCATTTGATAAAATAAAAGTGTGACATATCATGGAAAGCACAAAATTGTCTGGGTGACCCCAAACCTTTGATTATTAGTGTGTGTAGGGGTGTGTCTGTAAGGATATGGCTGATAATGTAAGCATTAATGTCATATTGGTAAAAAAAATCTTGATGTTAACCAAGACATTAATTACAAATCATTTAATATTAGTAGAGAGCTCAAGTATTAATGAGGGCATCATATTATTCAAGGCTGCGTTCAGACTGGAGGCATCTCTGATTCCAAGGTACCTTTCAGCCAGTCGTTTTTCCTTTCGGAAAACGAGCCCAAATCCGTCTCCCGTTTCCTGATTAAAAAGAGGTAATTCAATAACAGAAAACGAGCCTTGATACGTTTTTCCAATATTAGTCTACTGAACAGAAATCGAAAAACAAAATACTCCCAATATTTGTATTCCACCAAGTTCGCTTTTAAAATGAGCCCTGGCCCTGCAGACATTCTTCTCCTTCTTCTAAATACACAAGACCCTGCTGTAGCCGCATAATATTTATCAAAAGAAGAAGAACATTGTCTTCTGGGTCATAGCTCATGGCAAAAACAAACTTGGTGGAACACAAATATCAGGCGTATTTCATTTTTCCACTTCAGTTTAATAAACTAAGATCGGAAAAACGGATCAAGGCTCATTTTCCGTTATTAAATTTCCTGTGTTTAATCGGGAAACGGGAGACAATTCCTTGTTTTTTGTTAACCACATAAAAACAAAACAACAGAATTGGGCTTATTTTCCGTTTTTTGTTTTCCAAAATAAGAAGGAAAAACAAATCGCCGAAAGGTACACGGACCTTCCAATCAGATTCCTCCTCAAATTAGATTTTAGGGCTGCCTGGTCACACTATTTTTTAGCAGATGTCCAAATCAGATCTGGGCCTGTTCAGACTGGGCCACATTATTGGCACATAGGGTGATGTCACGGATAGTCAAAACCCATCAGAGCTGTTCAGACTGAGAAGCATCTTGTCTATACCTAATATGAAACTACCTCCCGAATGTGATTTCAATCAGTCTCATGGAAATCACATTTCAGTGCTTTGTGACTGTTCAGACATAGACTTCATAATCTTGACGGGTCAGATTGGTCATGCGCTGCGCCTCGCATTCAAGTAGGGGGCCGCCCACATCAAGAGGAGCTATTTACAAACACACGCACACAGTGATCTAACGCCGGATATCTGTTGAAAAATTACGAAATCTGTACTGCATACAAACAGGAAGGATTGTCTCTGGAGTGATTTGTTCGAGGATTCAAGGTCATTATTATATTTTTCGTACCATGCATGCATTTTGAAACGTTGTGAAAAAAATCAATGGGAGAAATTAGCTGCTACTGCATTGGCATCATAGTTTGCAATATTTACGTAAAATAAATCCCAACTGCATGTTTTTTTTGTTGGTTTTTTTTTGTTTTTGTTTTTAATCAAGAATACAGACTGTTTTACGTCCATATCTATAAAGAATTTGGGGATTTAAGCATTTATTCACATGAAGTTTCACCGGAAAAGCTCTGTTTACATCAGGTGGCCGCTAGCTACATTCACTAACAGACTAGCATTGTACTTCGACATATTTAAGTAAAATAAATGCTAACTGCACGTTTTTTTGCGTTTAACCAAGAATCGAGACTGTTTTACGTCAATATATATAAAGAATTCAGGGATTTAAGCATTTATTCACAAGAATTTTCAACGAAAACAGCTCTTTGTCTGTGATTCCACTCGGTCAGCTTTGACAGCCTCTAATGACAGCAGGCCACCAATTTATTGTCCCCGCGCTCCGTCAATACATTGTGAAGTCTATAGTTCAGACTACACAAGAGCCATCCATTTCGATCTGAATTGGCTAAAGATCACATTTGTGCCGACAGTCTGAAGAAGGTCTTGATTATGTATGTCCAAAAAGTTGATGTCCTAATTAAGATATTGATTCTAGATACTTTCAAAAGTCCAAGCTCAAAGTACCTTTCTATTCATTATTAAATGTTCCCAATACAATACGGTACTGTACCTTACTTTTTATAGTGTTCACTCTAGCTCCTCCTGGTGGCAGTTTTTGTGACATGACAGCCAATCAGCTCGTTAATGAGCCTCAGCTGTACGCAGGTGCGCGCGGGAAATTAGCGACTACTATACAAGAGGAGCAGACGTCATTTCCAGCTCGACTATTGTCATAAAAAAAAATTTAAAAAAACGACAACAACAACAAAATACATGCAAATGTTTGCTGGCAAGACAGCGACGCTCAAAAGTCACGCGCTGGTCCTGAGCCTCGTGCTAGGACCTCTGTGGACCTCCTGCAAGGCGCAAGTAAGGCAACATGGATGTTTTTGACGTAATGCATATGCGTCCGTGCGACTGTTCACTGGTTTATATTTGTTTTCAGCTATATGAAGACGAAGCCAAACAAATCCCAGGTCAGTCAATAATTATTATTTAACTCATTTACTACCATGGATAGTGGTAGACATCAAATTCATTTAAAATAAGCTGCCTGACATGATCAGGTCTCACTGCCAATGACGGCGACAGATGTCCAATCCACTATGACTGGGGCACTTGCGCCCAGTCAAAATAGATTGTACGCCTATCGCCGTCACTGGCAGCCAATGAGTTCATTATGATGAGAGAAAACTTAATAAATGAACTGGTATATTGGTTTATGTAATCAAACACGTTGAGAGATGTTAAGAAGTGAACATTTAGATACTAATGCGGTCAACAAAAACATTCACGCAGGCAAATTTTGACAATTCAGCTGTCAGTTTGTCTTATGGCAACAGCAGCTTTGATTTTAAGGACTTGGAAACATGTTTCAAACTGTTTGAAGTACAATTTAAGTAATTGCATCCGTTACAGTTGAATTTCCGAACAAATTTGTACCACCCTCAAATTTTAGTGGTATACATAATGCTCCATTGATTACTTTGGACAAGAAGATTTTGTGATGCTGTTCACTATCATTAGTATGAGACAAATAAGAACGGGGTATAGTAATTACAATCTGCATTACTCTAGTGATATCAAGATCATTATTCTATGACAAGCATATGGTTGTTTAAAGGCCGAAAACGGCAAGTTTTGGCCGGTGAGTGTATTAGAAATCTCGTCTCCGGATCTAACTTTGGCTACGTTCATACCATAAGCGGAGTTTGACTTTTGGGGCGGGGGGGCACAACATGTTGATGACCCCGAAACTTGGTGTCATCAATAAAATTAACTTACAAGAATATTTGTAATCATAAATTGACAATGACTGTTTTTTTTGTCTCCCATCATTCTTGAGGGGAATTCTAAATCAGGCTGCTTAGGCAATACTTTTCGCCAAGATTGTCATCCATTGAATATGGTACGCCCGTTGGTGTCATGCCAATGTAGTTACCCCAGTCAAAAATTGTATCCCCTGGGCGGAGCCATATGGAGGTAGATTTGTGTCTTTATTATTCAACCAAAAAAATGTCGCTTCAATCAACAAAAAAAATGTGTTTGAATGCAAAAATACATTTGAAACTAAACCCCCCCCCCCCATTATTATTATTTTTTTTTTTATTGAAGTCAAGTTTTTTGATTGAAGTAATGTTGATGTGCTTTTGGGCCACATTTTGGCTAGGACATTTGTGTCTATATTATTCAATGAAAAAATAAGTTGCCTCAAAAAAATATAGATTTTAAAAAAATCACTTCAGTCAAAAAAAAAAAATCAGAAAAAGATTTTGAATGCGAAAAAATATATGTGATTGAAAAATTTGCATTTGAACACTTAATTTTTCATTGAAAAAGTTTTCTTTGATTGACGCAATACTTTCTGTGTTTGGGCCATAAAATGATTAGGAAATTTGTGTCTAAATAATTCAATCCCCCCCAAAAAGTTGCTTCAATCAAAAAAATTATTTTCGGTCAAAGAAAGAAATCATTTTTTAAAAACTTTTTTTTTTTTTAGAAAAAAAAATTGTTTTAATATGCAAAGCAAATGACCGTCTAAGGTGCTTGAAAAATAATTTTGACCCATTATAAAAATATATATCTTTGTTCATTTCATTCATTTTTGTTGCAGTTTTATTGCTTTTCAACTTTTATATATGTAGGAAAGTCAATTACATGTAATGACACTTTTCGGACACCAGGGGGGGCGTGGCCCCCCCCATACATATGGTTCATACTGCAGGTCTTAATGCACAAATCAAGTTTTTTAATGTTGTTTTTGGGCGCTGTATCGCGTGGCAGGGCAGGATGAGTGCATAAAAGGTAAAAAAGGGAGCAGACGTCCACTTATGCACTTTTAACAGACAAAAATAAATCCAGCTCAACCACTCGTCACTCAGGAGTGCAACGGACCACGTACACATGATCACACTCGACTCCCCACAAATATACACACGGTCCCAGGCTTCAACTTGGACCGTGTGCTTTGGTCAGATGAGACCAAGATTGAGCTTTTTGGCAACAAACACTCTAAGTGGGTCTGGCGTGCCACGAAAGATGCGCATGCTGAAAAGCACCTCATACCCACTGTGAAGTATGGGAGTGGGTCAGTGATGCTGTGGGGCTGTTTCGCTTCCAATGGCCCTGGGAACCTTGTTAGGGTGCATGGCATCATGAATGCTTTGAAATACCAGGACATTTTAAATCAAAATCTGTTGCCCTCTGCTCGAAAGCTGAAGATGGGTCGTCACTGGGTCTTTCAGCAAGACAATGACCCAAAACATATGGCCATATCTACACATGGTTCACCAGACACAAAATCAAGCTCCTCCCATGGCCATCTCAGTCCCCAGACCTTGTTTTGTTGGCAAAAGGGGGTTGTACAAAGTATTAACACCAGTGGCCTATTGACCCTACCCACCTACGTCACAAAACCACGTGCTCGCTGTATGGTTCCGCCCACTTGTCCGTCATTTTGACTCTGTATTAGCATTGTTTTCAATAGATGGCGGAATTTAAAATGCATTTCATGGAAGACCCGGTGCTTTCTGATGCCGCAAACTCACTGGATCTGTTGCATAAAAGGCGTTATGAGGAAAAGCTTCGTTCTATACAGTCACCAGATCCATATTTGATGCCCAAATCGATGTTTTTCGACCCACTGTCTTCGCCCTGTCTGCCTGACATCTGCTACGCAGATATTTACAATTATCTTGTCCACACTAAATCAGCCTATTCTCACGAAAATATGAAAAACTTCAAGAGCTTGGAGGCTTATAAATACTTCGTTGCTGGTTGGGTGAAACAGGTCCTCGTCAACGAAAATTCGGCAGGAATCTATCTTGTGCTTGGAAAGGTGAGTTACGAAATTTTCAATTCAAAATCTTTTGTTATTGCTAACATCCACTGTCAAGTCTAATGTATTTCATGTCGTTTGTCAATGGAGTTAAGGCTTTTAATGTTTATATGGTTTAGCGATAGCACTCTCACTACATACATACGTGTATGTTGTCGGCGATTAGCCTAGCAATGATCTTAATTGTGGTTATTTGTCAGCCCCGTAGACGAGGCCAGTTTCTTTCACTTGGTACCAGCTAAATATTATTCAAAAAATAACGATGGTGGAAGAAAGGGAAGTCACAAACATCTTGAATTTGAAACTATGTCATACTACGTCGTTTGTTGTCGGCGATTAGCCTCGCAATGATGTTAATTGTGGTTATTTGTCAGCCCCGTAGACGAGGCCAGTTTCTTTCACTTGGTACCAGCGAAATATTATTCAAAAAATAACGATGGTGGAAGAAAGGGAAGTCACAAACATCTTGAATTTGAAACTATGTCGTACTACGTCGTATGTTGTCGGCGATTAGCCTCGCAATGATCTTAATTGTGGTTATTTGTCAGCCCAAAACCCTCTAAGTATATCTTAAATGCATCTTACCGGATATAAAATGACTACTACATAGTCTGTGGTGATTTTTTTTGGTGCCCAGTTTTCACGTCGAATTGCAGCCGTCCATTTCGCTCTCTTTGGATCCCTCGGAATACGGTAAAACTTCAAGTCTCTCCTTCCATCTTCTCTGTTAGTGCAACCAACAGCCACACACGCCTTCACCATTTTGATTATTAATGTTAAGGAGCAGAAAAACACGCCGTAAATAGGAGGAATGTACGTAGCCGTAACAGGTTAACACTATGTTTTGACGGACAAGTGGGCGGTACCATTCAGGAGAGCGGAGTTGTGACGTCACGTGGGTAGGGTCTATACTACGAACAGAGTTCAGCCTCCCCAGAAGTAATCCAGTTTACCATCGGGTAACCGGAGTTGACAAAACCTGGTTGTCTAGTTTGTGGTCAATCGGTGCTACGACGCTGATTATGAGGTTGATTAGTCGAACCTGTGTCAACCCAGTCAGAGTTACTGCGCGTTCACATAAAAGGGGGCGGTGACCAGAGTCAAACACTACTTGTGACAATGGCACGGGCACCTTACTTCACGGAGGAGGAATGCGCGATGATCATGCGGAATTATGAGGAATTAAAATCCATCCTCACCGCGAAATCCAACACCGCTTTGGCGAGTAGAGCGCAACGGGTCTGTTGACAGCGAATTTACAGATCGTGTGATTTGTGAATGCGTCAATATGCCAGTTTACTTATGTCCATGAAAAGAAATAAAGCCTGCTGTCAGGACAATAAAATAAGATTTGGTACATTAACAGTAAGAAATAATTGTCACGCATCACCACACGAAACAGGATGATTGTATGTTTAGTCCCCTTGACTGTACAAATACGTATGTTCTTTTTTTTAGTTTGGGCCTAAAAAATCCAGCCCGACCCGAGTCCGATCAATAAACTTGATTTGCAGGCCCGAGCCCGACAAAAAAAAAAAAAAAAAAAGTTAGATTTGTGAGGACTCAGGAGAAGAAGGAAATGCGGGGATGCCATGCGTTGTTGCGTAAATAAAAGCCCGTCTTTTGTAACGATTTTTCACAGTTAAACAAGACTGTAAGATGCATATTCAATAAACATTTATATCTTTTATATTTGTGCGTCTGTCCTATCAGTGGATTTGACATTTAATTTAATCTCCTCGAGTTGGCAGAAAAAACGCAAGTTTTCTCAATGTTTAAATAGTCTACATATTTCTATGATTATTATAAATGCATCAATTTGAAGCGTTTCCATACCCCACTCCGAATCGCACGGCATACAGTGTTCTTACGCAGATATTCAGCGTCACCGATGGAATACATATATTGTCCCTGGCGAAAGAGCGCACGGACAGGCACACACAATCTGCGCAGTTGTGAGGGCTTGACTTCGGCGGGTTACATTAGTTATGTCCGACTCGATCAGCTGGCACAGATAACGTAGTCCTTCAGCTGAAAATCTATATCTTTCGTGGAGTACATCGTCCGGGTACGCCAGCGGATTCTGGCGGTCCCGAAATACCCGTGCCCTCCGGAGAGAGCCCCTCACAATCCGCGCGCCAATGTCGTATGGGTCGTCCAAGTACGCTGTCATTGTCAGGAGGACACGTCCGCGGAGGAGTGCTGTTTAAATAGAGCGTGGTTAATTGGAATCCTGATGTTAAGCAAGATCTAACTCTGACACGACCAGGTTTGGCATGTGGCGTGTGTTGCCATGGCAACACTTCTCGGTTCCAACATATCCACCTTTCGTAGTCTCGCATAGCTGCGAACTTACGTCGCACGTGATAAAGTTACTCTCGAAGTTACCCTGCTAAGCCAGAAAACCGGCTTCGTAGTATAGGCCACTGGGGTGCTAATAATTGTGACACACATTATTTTATGTCAAATAATTTTTTCTTTATGTGGGATTTTTTTCCCCACTGAATGAATGCACTTGTATTGATGATTGGATTTTTCTTTTTTTTTCCCATTACGGTCCCATATTATTTGAATTAAATATATATATATATATATATATATATATATATATATATATATATATATTAGAAGCTATAAAACATCTTTTTCAGGGGTGCCAATAATTATGGAGGGCACTGTACATATAAAAAAAATAGATGCTAACGCAAACTGATTACTATGATGATATCCAATCCAGTTTTAATGTATTTTTTGACTAATCCTAGCAAAACGACCGAAGTACCCAGTCTGCCATTGCTGAGGTGTGCCGCGCAGAGCCAGCAGCAGGCAGCTAACGTTACTGTTTACATTGACTGATGATGGGCTGCTACTGAGGTGTATAAACACCCCAGTAATAGCGGTCACCACTAGAGGGAGACATCCACATATTTCTACTCTGATTAGTCAATAGAGTAGGCAGGCAGATGGATGTGTCAAAAGGCACAGGCCAGAATGCGGTCGTTAATAAATTTATTATTTCTATGTGGCCCAGGAACCTATGCGGTTGTTGGGGACCACGGCTTTACATCGTATGAAAACCAGCAAGAGACGATTAAGAATTGGAAATGCACACAAAAGATACATAAAAGTCATGTTAAATTGGTAAGACTTTTGCGTACAAAAACATATGAAACAGGAAATAGAAATAGGCAACAATTACTCAAATAAGAACTTGTTACAACCGAGGCATGCGGAAGAAGACTTCAAACCTTGAGGCAGAAGACCACACCTGATGCTGCTCCTGTCAGACCTCTGACCTGGCATTATCATTTTCACACACAGAACTGCCACTTACAGGGTGTTTTCTCTTTTTCAGACTATTCTCTTTAAAATCTACAGATGGCTGTGTGAGAATTCCACTAATCATTTTTGAAATGCTCAGACCAGGCCGTCTCGCACAAACAACTATGCACATTAAAAGTCACTTAAAACACATTTCTTCCAAATTCTGATGCTCAGTTTAAACATCAGCAGACTGTCTTGACAATGTCTACATGCCCAAGTTTCTGCCATTTGATTGGCTGATTAGACATTTATGCTATCAATCAGTTGGAAAGGTTTATTTAATAAAGTGGCCGGTGATTGTACAACCCGATCCCCTTGAAGCTCCGTATAGTTATTTGCCACAAATAATTTGACCTGATTTCAGTTCTAACATTCAGTGGCTACACAAAGAATAAATGTGTTGTTCACCAGGTGAAGGGGGCATGGCTTTCTTTGCTCTGAGAAGTTGCCACCAGCGTCTGGGTGGCGACAGCGGCGACTTTTTTTCTCCTGACTATGTTTGCGCCAACCCACCCCTGTGGTGCAACTGGACCATCCGGGCCACGGCCGGCAAGCGGATCCACCTGAATCTTCAGGACTTGACTCCTGACGAGCACTGCCACCAGAAGCTGGACCAGATTGAGGTGAACGAGCCCAACGTGGATCGCCGGGTCCTGAGAGGGTGCTGGCGTGAGGCCACGTATACGTCCCGGTTGGACACTTTGCACGTGATTCTGCTGATCGGCGGTTGGCCTGCTCAGCAGTACCGAGGATTCTACGCACGCTACCGTACTTTTGTACCCCCTGTGGCCTACAAACCGCCAGATGGTGTCTCTGGGAATATCCCAGACATGATGATGGCATTGGAGCGTGAGCAGCATCCGAGCGCAACTGCTACAGTGTTTACCTTTTTGGATTATTCTGATAAAGCTACATATTCATCCCTGGAGAAAGGTGTACACGCTCAGGTGAGCTCTGCAAAACCTCAACCAATATTGCTAAGCTAATAGTAGGCAGGTTCTTATCTGGTTCTTGACTTTTTGTTTGTTTTGGAAGGGCCCTACAGATGAATCCGCTCAGGTTTTATGACTGGTTCTTGGCTTGATTGTTTTTTTTTGTTTGTTTGTTTGTTTGTTTTTTCTCCTCTGATCCTGGACATGGTTTATCATGACAAGACATGCTTATGCGTGTGGATTTTGACTGGTTTGTAATATGGCTTTTGACCTGGCATTTGATTGGTACTATTATTACTATTGGCATGGTTTTGGATTTCTTTTTTTAATGGTTTGAGACATGCCTTGACTTTGTTCTTAACTTGACCCGTTGTTTACGTTTTTACCTGATCATATACTTGTTCATGGATTTGGTTTTTGAATTGTCGTAGATCTGGATGATTTATTTCTTTTTTGACTACTTCTGGACTTTACCCGGGTCTCAGATGTGGATTTAGCCTTTTTTGTTGTCTTTGATGTGGTTCCAGATTTTCATTTAAAAGTTCAGAACTTGGTTGGTCTGTGTATATACAGTATTTCTCAACATGATCTTTGCAAGATCTTTGAAGTGGTTGTTGTTTTAAGACATTTGTTTCATGATTTGGATTTCAAACTTAATCATAACTAGATATTTTGCTCTGAAAAGCATGCCTGGTAAGCATGCAAAAAATACTCGTCAGTTCTAGTGCTGCAATGTTTAATCGATTAACTCGAGTAATTCAATTAGAGAAGTTTCGAATCAAATTTTGCTGCCTCGAGTATTCGTTTAATGAGTGGTGTTGTAATGATTTATTTTGAAAGTGTTTGCATTGTTTTAGATTTAGGTGGATACACTGCCTTCTAGTGGCAACAGTGAATATTTCATAACTCATTTAACATGGCTAAATCCAGCTGCTCCCTGTAAAGACCAACATAAGTTAATGTTTTTTGTGGATTTTTAATTTTGTTTATAGGTATTTTAAGCTGTTTTTTGTGGAAATATGTGTTTAAACAACTTTTTTAAGCGTATTTTGAAAATGTTAGCATTTTACAGCATTTAAGCTAGTGGACTTTTGTTATACAAGTAAGCCAATTATTCTTTTGTTGTATTTAGATCCTCATTTTTTAAAATAACGTTTGAGTCTAAGATCTGGTATTGTAATGTATTTTTAAATGAAAATGCAATCCTGCATAGTTTGAAGAAACACTCGGGAATTTTTTATATGTTGGAATTTAATGCTCTTTTGCAAGTGCAATCTTAGCAAGCCTTTGCTTTACGTCTCCTAAAATTTATTCTGCAAAGTAATAAATGTTCCTTGTCCGATTACTCGAATATTCAAACTAACAAGTTGATGGATTAATTGACTACCAAAATAATCGATAGCTGCAGCCCTAGACAGTTCATTAAATGTTTTTTTTATATGTAGATATTTTTTCATGATGAAATGACATCTTGTGCCATCAGCCTCCCACCTCACATGACTTGAAGTTGTGGTTGGAGACCACACCGCTGTCAGACTCCCCATACAGTACCACCCATACGGAAAGAGGCACACCCCGAATGCTCTCGGATCTACCCGAGCTTGCTTCTCAGGAGCATCTGAAAAAGCTCTCGAGCAGCCCCCTTCACACCCTAACCGCCAAGCGCAGGGACGTCGCCCTGGCTGAAAACCAACATCCTCCAACTGAAGTCGAAGACAAAATTGGGACCACCGAAACACCAGCATCCTCTGATGAACAATCACTGGGGTGGACTCTTTCACATCCCAACATAATGGAGCCACTTTCAGACTACCACGGGAAGTGTGAGTACAAATTGTTACATGCGCACCAATGCAGCTGAATCTCAAGTTCCAAGAACTATTTTAATAGTTAAATTTAACATACTCCAAAAAAAAAAAGGCGCCTATATCCTGTGTATAAGATTAAGACAACGCTAGTGAATACAGGGCTCCAGACTAACATTTTTTAACTAGGAGCACAGTGACCTCTTAGTTTCAAGGGCGCTTGCAGAAGATGTAGGTGTGCACACTTTAAATCCGCATTCCAAAATTTCCTCTAATTTTCAGTTTAATCAATAATTACTTTCATAATGAATGCATTAAACGAGAAACGTATGAATTAATATTTTATTCTCTATCAGTTTTGACATCAACCTGTATATTGCTTGGAAATTACAGTAGGTTAACATGGGAATTTTATTTCCCTATTTCTGTCGCTGTCACCTGGTACTACAACCAATCAGCAACGGATTAATTGATCGACAAATCACCTGCGAGGACACTGGCTAACCTGAAAAAGATTGAAATCCAGACGCCACATGTTGTCAGCGTGGAGGAGGGTAACATTTTAGCAGTGTGCGACCAGCACATACTTTGATACCTCTCAACATGATTTCCAGATCATAAATAAAAAAAGCAGCAGTATGAAAATCGTTGTCGCTCAGAAAAGACCAGAAATTTTAAAATGCCCTCCAAATTCATAGCTAATCAGAGACGAGTGGTGACGCACAGGCAGAGGGCGGTGCGTGTTGCTGTCGCTTGCCGCTACAGTCGCATCACGCCCCGTGTGTTTGCTTTCAGCTCAACGGCGATGACTTTTGCATTTCCTTTTGCTCATTGCCTCCCGTGTGTTGAGCCCAGTGGCGTCGTTAGATATTCTCAAGCCCCACTAAAGTTACACAAAAAATGCTGACACATTCATTATGAAGTTTCCAGAATACTCGTTTAAATCAATAATCATATAACCTATCAATGAAACTGAAGCTTTCTGAAGCAGTGAATCAATATCAAGCAATGTGTCGAAATGGTTAGTGTTATGAAGCATTTGCCATGAATCGGTGTGGTGAGTCATGACACTGCTTTCTGTATCACTGAAGCAAATGTGTTGAAATGGTTCAGTGTTATGAAGCATTTGCCACGAATCAGTGTGGTGAGTCACGACACTGCTTCACCACTGCTTTCTGTACCACTGAAGCAAATGTGTTGAAATGGTTCAGTGCTACGAGGCATTTGACACAATTCAGTTTGATGACATCTGTTGGACAAAAATACATTGAACTTTCATATAACCAAGTGTTATCTGAGCAACTAAATATGTGGGTCGTATGGTGGTTACATACAGTACATTGCCTAGTGTGAAAGCAGTAGTGGGTTCGACCCCTAGCATGAAATTTATTTTCTTCTTCCCCAGATTAATTTAAAAAAATAATTATAATAATAACAACAACAAAAAAAGCTGTTTTGTTACTTTTAAATGAAAAACGGAAATGCTTGTGTAATAGGGAACTCTTGATGGAGGTGTATAGAATGCTAGTGACACTGGGATGGAGATTTGGGTGTTTCACACATTTTTATTTAAAAACAAAATCATCTCAGCAGCATTTGGTTTCAGCCGGTTCCTCTTTTTGCTAATGACCTCTCCAGCTTTTGAGAATATTCTCACATGGCACGAACAAATATACAAACTGGCAGATAGACAAACACAAAAACTGACACACAAAAACAAACACAAAAACTGACTGACAGACACAAAAAGTAACTTGTGTGTGTGTGGAGGGGGGCGCGGAGGGGTGCGTGTGTGTGCGTATTATATAAATCAGTGTATAGTGTGTCAATGAATGCATATACTAGGGTGACCAAATGTCCTCTTTTGCCCGGACAAGTCCTACTTTCATGTAGTGTCCTCGTGGTCCGGGCGGGTTTTATAAATTCATAAAAATGTCCGGTTTTTATGATTTTTCACGGGACCAATTTGAAGAGAATCCCTCCGACCGCTGGGTGGCAGCAGTTGACATGGCTCCTACGAGAATGGAGGGAAGTAGTAGTTCTTCTTGTTTTTGTTGGCAGTTTACCCCATCATGAGGCATTACCGCCATCTACTGGGTTGACGATTTGGCCACAATGCCTGAAGTTTTTTTTTTTTTTTTTAATGATAAATACGTATGTAATGGCAACTGTTGACTTCTGTCGGAGCTTTGACTGTAAAATCCCGTTTGGTGTCGCATTGGCGCGCTGCCGATGATTGTAAACTTTTATAGCAAAGTTTGATTTTTGCCACAGCTAGCTATCAGCAAGCTAAACCGCGCTAGGCATTATGGGAAACGTAGTTTTGAACTGCTACGTTTGGAAACATGCTGATTGAATAGTTTGTTTATTTCGGTTTTTGTTTGTGTGCAATCTAGAACATTGAATGAGAACATCAATTGAATGGGAATAACAATTTGTCAAGGACAATTGTCGTGATAGTAATTTATAAAAATGTTTAGTTAGCACATAGCCTACTGTGTGTAATGTGTATTGACTGGACTACATTTCTATGGGTCTGCATTATATATATATGTATATATATATTTTTTAAAGTCTTTTTTTTTTTTTTTTTTTTTTCAAACTGCATTTTTCCATCCAGAGTGAGGGGGCACACTTTAAATATATTAAAGTGATATTGGCATCTCTGAGTGAACTTCGAGTAAAATTCAAGTATCTTGAGGCCGGGCTGAGGCTGGGCTGAGTGTCCTCTTTCTTAGAAATCAAAATATGGTCACCCTAGCCTATACTATGTGCATTTGCAAATAAATCTAATGTGTAATCTGATCTAATTTCACTTTACTCTCCCTCGTTCTCAATATGACGTAATGCGCGCAAAAGCTCTCCTCACAAACCACAACATTTTGAGGGATATATCCCCTTTTTATAAGCATTGTGAGTTTGACTGAACCAAATTGACTGACTCGACCCCTCGCTACCTGAGTGACACGTCCACGGTCACGGCCGACACGCGTGTGACATCACAACACTTTGCTTCCGCGGCCAGGTGTTTTTCCACTGAATGAAGCGAGACATCAGTACAACGTATCGGAATACTTGTTGCCGCGAGCGCTTGACACTTGTCGGGCGACTGCTTCGAGCGTGACGTCACGAGCTGTTCCACCGGATCCAGCGAGACATCGGGACGACTGATTCGTGATACTTCTGCCGCGAGCGCTCGACACTTGTCTCGAGCGTCTGCTTCGAGCGTAACATCACTACCTATCATTATTAAATTAAATATGATCATAAATCTGTCAGTTTCCCCTCACTGCAATAGAGTAAGGTAGAGAGCTCCTTCCATGCGAGTGAGTAATTATCCAATCCATTCCACTTGTTCGTATAGAGAACGCCCACTTTACTAAAAAAAAAAAAAACAAGCTGAATAGATTGATGAAGGCTGGACATAAGGTTTTCCAAGAAAGGGAGTATTTATCACTGCTGGTAGTAAGTTACCTCCAGTCCCCGACTAACAGCAGAAAGTATCATGTAATTAATAAACCAACTGCTCCGTGTTTGACAAATAAAACCTGGCTTGCACACTACAGACAATCTCTGCACATCTTACCTTTGTTGTTTTGCGGTCAAACGTTACATCCCAGCTCTAAAATAACACTGTTACTTAGCTGCTGCTAGCTAGTTAATTTAAAATGCATTGTGAAGGTCCTGGTTGTTTATAGAGTTAAGCGTGCACTCTTTTTACCACTATCTTTGGGGTGACTTGCTTCTGAAGTATCAGCTGTATCAGTGTTTCTCACTTTACAAACAGATGAGTACAGGAGCTGAACTCATTCACATATGATTATCGTCAATGGATAGTCATAATAATAATCACTCCACCTTTATCGACCTGTAGGAGTCAGAGCAGAGTGATAGACCAATTTGCCACCCTTAAAAACAGACTGCATTCTTTGATGCTTGTTTTTTTTTTCTTGTTGTTCTACTGTATTAAAAAAAAAGACTGAGACAACAACAATAATAATGAATAAATGATCAGTCTTTGTTAGCTGTGAAGTTTTGTGCTTGTACTCTACGTTTACTTACATCCTGGTAATCTTCTGAGGTGCTTTGCAACACACCGCGTTGGGACAATGCTCAAATTTTGACTGCAGAAATTGTTAGTGATATTCAACATGTTATTAACACGCATTAATATTGCCTGCAGACAATGTCTGGAATGCTTCAAAAGATCTTCATCAGCCTGGTGGTGAGTTGTTGTTGGATCAAAACCACAATAGGTCCGCTTATCATCATAAGAAAGGTTTTCCTGACTTGCTCTCTGAGCAGATCAGCTATTCGAAGTGACCGTGGAGGTCCAGCTCAGTCAGGAACGTGACCGGAGCCAAGACCATTTGGACGGATCACTGATGAAGTCTGTCAAGGCTCTGGTATGGCCTCCACTGTTTTGTTTTAACACTTAAAAAAGTCTAAAAGATGGCGCCCTTTTCTTCAGGTCCTCCAACATCTTGATCGGCTTCACATTTCGCTGAGTTTAACCCTCAAAAGAATTAAAAGGTTAGCCATCGTGGATATGTGATTGTGCGCTAGCACCTTGACATATGAGACTGTGGGACTATTTTGGATTTGAGCTTGAGCCCTGTTTGTAATTGAACATGCAGACAAAAGGGTGAATCTCAATTTAGGGATTTTACACTTGACCAGATAATCTATGCGTTGTGGTAGTTGGCAGACCTGTGTGTATTTGTAATGAAAGTGTCAAATTAAAACCTATGTTGGAGCAGGGAACTCATTTGAGGACCTAAGAAAACCAATACAGGCCTTTGACTAACATGATATTCACTGTGTTAAAGTGCATATACCGTACACAGTATTAATAATTATTTTGCTACCAAAGAATAAAAAGTATCGATTTTTTTAAAAGCATCACAAAATTTTAAAAAAAATGTCAGCATGAAGACTTTCATGTGTGTTTTTTCTTATGTGTTTTTATTACATTCATTTAGGGCAGGATTCTCAAACTTGCGGCACATGGGACAATTATTTGCTGCCCCAATTGGACATTTAAATGTAGTATTTGTGTTGTGATGGGCCATGAAATAATATATACAAATATTTTTAATGTATTAAAGGATCCATTTTGGAAACAAAATATTATTCAAATAGTAAAAATTAAATGGAGATTTAAAAAAAAATTTTTTTTTAAATCAAGTGATTAAGAATTTAAATTTAAAACAAATATGTTAAAAAAAACAACAACAAAAACCAAATGTGGCCTCTGTGTATTCTGTTCTGGGAATTTCGATTCATAAATCTCTTGTGACCTCGTATAACTTAACTCTTTGGCTGCCATTGACAGTCACAGACCTCCAATCTTTTTAACTGGGAGGGGCTTGAAATGATCAAATCCCAGTTGAAATGGATTGGATGTCTATTGCTGTCAATAGCTGATTTCAATAGGTGTGACGTGTGCTGGCAATGGATAAATTAAGCTAATAACTGCTGAATAGATTACCACTGTCCCTGACAGGGTTAAAATCACTGTTCTGTTGTTGAATCAAACTTTTTTGCTTGCTGGAAAAAAAGGTGTATATAAAAACTTTAAATACAATATTTTGTAACAGTTGGTCTCGAAAAATCAGTCAAAATGCTAAAAAAAAAAATACAAAGTTGTATTACTTGAAAGAAAAATTAGAAATGGGGTTGTTACATTGTCTTAGAACCAGTTTAACTGGTAGGTCAAAGTACAATAGAGCTGTGCATTGTGAATGTGTGGTTACCATGGTCATGATTATGTCAAATACCGTCCAGGCTTCGTGCGGGAGAACTTTATATCATGTGGCTGAACACGGGTCGCGGGGGCACTGACGTGTACAACGGCGTGCACCAGGGCCTGCACAAGCTGCTTGGTAGCGCTGTCGCCCAAGGTGCAAACCCGCACCATGGCATCATTGCATCAGTCTCCATTGGAGGTAATAACAACCTACAGACTTGGAAAGGACAACATTTAGATTCAATGATTTTGCTCATACTTAAATGGGGGGGGGGGGGGGGGGGGGTGTAATGTCCAAGGTTTTTCTGCCTAAAAATGGGCGACAACTACAACTTCCAAACTATGAAACTCACAAAGGTGGGAAGTGTTGCAAAAAGGACTTTGTGTCCTTCTTGGGGTTAAAAGGGGTAAACTTGTTTCTTGTAATTGTAATTCTCAATGCGTTTTTGAAAATTGCTTCTGAACTGTATTGTTTTTTGTTTTTTTTTCCCCTCCAAAAAACCCTCAGATGTCAACGAATGTGGAACGCAATTGTCTTTGTGCGACATTAATGCTGACTGTTTGGACCAGTTTGGCTCGTACTGGTGCCGATGCAAAGAAGGCTTCAGGGATGAGTCTCATTTGGGACCTAGAGGAACCGTATGCGTGGACCAAAAGCCCACAGGTCACTACAACAACAGTTATCGCATAAATTTCTGTCGAGGCACAGCATCAGCCATTCCTCCTTTTCCATCCGTCACTTACCCTCTGACTGCAGGATTCGCAACTCTTCCCTTCCTGCCACAGAGAAATCTCATTTTTGGCCACGGTACAGTGAAGGCCTGAAAAATCGGCAGTCATGATTTCAAATATATTGTGATTTTGAAATTGATAAATATACTGAGTGCAGTATAAACATTAGGGTTGGGCCTTGATTTAAAAAAAAAAAACAACTAATCAATTGTAGGCCTTTTTTTTAGTGACAGTCCAACATTTAAATTGTCAAAAAACAGAAGCTCATGTCTTTAAAAAAAAAAAAAAAGAGATCTACAACTACAAGTAGTCTCGAAATAACTTGAGGTGGTCTGGTCTTAACCGGTTTTTCAGCATTAACTGATTTCATGTAAAGACATTTCGACATTCCCTTTTAATGTAGTTTTCAGTGAAGCGACAAATTGTCGACTGACGAAAGTTCTGTTATGATTGGAACACAACTCGCGATCAAAATGCGTTAATTAAAAAAAAAAAAAAATCTTTCGTAATGAACAAATTGTAGTCAATTCATTGGATTCCATTAACAGCTATAGACTTCCAATTAGATTTGACTGGGGTGCAAATTGGATTGGATTTGTATCTCTGTCAATGGCAGTGAAATATGATCACTCAATGTCAGCCATCCCAGTTGAAATGGATTTGATATGTTACAATCACATCCCTGAAATACGTATAAACAGTAATTCTATCTTTGTGCTAAGGAATTATGTTGTTGTGAATGTGTTTCTGAATGAGTTTCATTTATACAAAAATAGTGCTTGTATCAATGTTGTTAGTAGGACATCAATTAATATTGTGGCTCCACAAATAGCATGGGTGGGTGGCAAACCACTAGGATGCGGGTTAGTTACGTGCATTGACTCTCCAGAGAGCCCAAATTGGGGGGGGAATGGTTGTCCAAATGTCCTCTTATAGCCTCGTCTTTGCCCTGCAGTAGCTGTATCCTGCAGGATGCCCATTGTTGTTTGACTTGATCTGGTCTTCCGATTGTTCTTGATTCATAAATGTGTGCGCTTCCACAGCAGGTTGCAACCAGGGCCCGTCAGCTGAGACCCAGGGAGTGTACGTGCTCTTCTTCCTGCTCAGCACGCTGCTGGTGATATCACTGGTGGTGGCGTGCATGCTCTACCGCCGTCACCGACGTGGGGCCTTTATGCTTAAAGGCGAGCAATCCAGCTCGGCTCAGGGCTACACCGACAACACATATGTCGGCCCCAGTGACCCGGACCTCCCACCGCCTCCGCCACCAGCCAGGGGGCCGCGGGATGCTTGGCCCCTGCACAAGGTTCTTGTTTTTGTAACCGTACTACAATGCTACTTTGCTTTACCAGTTGATTGCATTCCATGACAAAGCTCGTAACTCAAATTACTTGTATGTTAAATCTGTTTTCGCAACTGGAATTATTTGGAATGTCATTATACCGTTTCAGCCCCAAGACAAGCTTGGGTGACCCTACATTGGTGTGTTGTATGTCTTCGACTCATTCGCTGCCATTGACTGCAGTAGATGTCAAATCCACTCTGGGAATTCTCCCAGATAAATTGGATTCGATGTTCATCATAGTCAATAGCAGCAAACAACTAAAGGAGGTGGCAGAGGGAATTTAGTCTAGTTCTGTTTTGGGGTTCAGTGTTAGCAACCGCTTCATGTTCCTTGTTTTTTTTTTTTTTTTTTTTTTTAAACATTTTTATTCTTTGTACGATTGACTGTTAACACCATTTTACTAGGCAGATAAATTACATCTGTTTGATATATATATATATATATATATCAATTTTTTTCATCTTTAAAGTTGGCTCAAAATGCAGGGTATCTGACATAGCACGGAGCAAAAAAAAAATGGAGTGACTGCTCAGAACTTCAGTGTTATAAGTTGGGATACTTGTAAGTCAGGGTAGCACTGTATTTGTAATTCGATATGGCTGTTTTGCCTTGTTTTCATTGTAGATGCGATGAAAACTTTTGACTTTCCGTCAAATGACAAATCATAATCTGTCTTGTATCGAAGGAGCGATGTGCCACTGTGGATCTTCAGCTTCTCCGCTTCAGCCCACTGACACCCTCTGACATTTACACAGACCCGCAAGAGAGCAGGAAGAAGTGATGGAACATCTTTTTGGGGAAGTTTTTTTTTTTTTTCTTTTTCTCCCACTTAAGTGTGACTTCCAAATTTTTAAGGATTTTTTTTTTTCTTTAAGATTCCCGTTTGTAGTTTTTTAAAAAGTGATATATAGTACCTTTGTATTATTTCCAGTTCATCTTTTAGAATTATTTTCTTTGTAGTATTCTTTGCAGTTATAACACTTTCTTAAGTTTTAGTTTGTCTTCTGTTTGAGTCTCCTTTAATTTTTTATATCTTTAATTTTTGGGAGTTTTTGGAGGATTTTTTTTTTTCTTTCTCTCCCTTACAGGCAATTCGTTCATTTTCCAAGCCTCTTATCAAAAGGGTCACTGTTTTTCTTACTGTTCATTATTTAAAAATGTTATTTCCGTTTTGGTCATTTATTTTAATAGTAGTAATCACATGCAGACCACAGCATTAAACACTACAGATGATTTAAAGTTAAAATTGTTTATGGTGGAAAAGAGATCTATATGTTGTCAACTGTGACAATTTCACCAAAGCGGTGACATTGTATAAATGCTCAATAAAAATGCATGTTGCTTAAACGAATGTTTTGTTCTGAAGTTCCTGAACATCATCTGATTATGAAAAAAATATAATATACAATTGAACTGATGTAGTTGTATGGTTGTCCAGCAGTTGGCGGCAAAGTGCCGAGTGGCTCCACCGTCAGAAGAAAGCGCCGCTGGCGGTCCAGCAGTGCGCGATGGTCGGTGTACAGCTATGCTGTTAATTGCGAGTATCTTAGGTGGCGCCTCGTTTGTTTGTGTAATGGTGAGAGGCAAAGGAAAAGACTGTTTTTGTCCCACGTCAGACAACAGGTAAGCGATAAATTACTAGTTCGCGGTTTGTTTGCTTGTGTGTTTTGCTGACTGGCTGTTTGGATAGCTTAGCGACTTACCTGCTAGCTAGCTTCTGTGTACGTGTACAGCTGTTTTATGAATCCCACCGGAGTTCTAGGCTAGGCCATTCCTCCGCGGCAATATGATTGGCTGTTACATGTAGGCAGACTACGGAGATAAAACGAGATAGCGATTGTAAATATAAATTAGAATCAACAATAACGAAGTGATTTACGTATAAAGGAGTGAGATTCATAAAAAAGCAGCCACAATTAAATCCAATGTTGCATTTTCCGCTTGGCCGCTTCGGCGTGGCTTACCCGGATGTAGAAGCCAATCATATTGCAGGGGGCGCGTCTTGCCTAAAACTGCAGTGGTTAACATTAGCCTAGCTTTTGGCTTTAGCATTAGCCTCGGCACCTGTGATTAAAGCGGTGTCATCTTAAGTTAAACGACAATGCCGCTCGTTTTTGTGTTGACACAAAATTCTAGTCTGTCGTAAGCTTGGAACGCTTTGTGCTAACAAGTGACAGCTTTTGGCAAGCGAGCATGTGCTTCGCAGCAAGTGCAAATGCTAAAGCGTTTGCCTCAGCTACTCGTCCTAATTGACAAGTTAATTTTATGCACACAAGCTCTCCAAAGTTGACATTTGTGATCCTAGTATTCGTCACGTAATGATACAGCGATAATGATAATTTCTTTAAAGTTAATTTTACTATTTTTATTTTTTACCACGAAGACGCTCATCACAATATTTATCCTGTTCTAATTCTAAAACTTTTAGTGTGCAACTTCCTGGTTTGTTTCCGTGGCAAATGGCACTAAAACGAAATTAATGCTGGTCAGACTGGTCTGACACCTAGACTTTGAAAAGATAATTGAAAAGGCTACTAATGACTACCAGCGCACATCTAAATTCTACAGTTTTAAATACATATATTAGGGTTGTAATGGTTTTGCATCTTCTGCTCGGTTAACTTACATACCGTTTCGGTTATGTTTTGGGCATTTTTTTCTTCATTAAATGTAATACTAGTAATATCTAATGCTGCATTCGGGGAAGGTGGGAAGTCGGACTTATCCCACTCGGATGGTACAGGTTGCCACCTCAAAGCGTTCCGAGCGAATGTAAACGGCAAAGATGGCTGATCGCGACAGGTTGTTTTTTTTAACTGCCCCATAGAGAGCAGAAGTCGGTAAAAATCATATTTAGTTACGTTCCAATGATATTTTTCCTGGTCGGTGGTTGGGGAAAAAATGACTTTAAACCTTCCTTGAATGCAACATTAGTGCTCTGCTGATCCTAAGGGATCCTAGATCAAGATGTTACCATTTTTTTTCCCCCCAAATAAAGATTCTGAATTTTTTTTCCCCAGCACCTGTGTCGCCAATACCGTGACTTTCAACAATACGAATTAGAGTACACTAGAATAGAAAGCCTTTATTGGTATTGTACAGTGTACAAATTAAAGTTGCACCGATACCAGTATCAGCAGGGGGCGCAGAGCCGGCCCTAATTGGTGGTACTGGCATCACTTGAACACAACTGTACTGTCCTCCGCAAGTGAGCTAAATTCCCTAATCCCGATGCATGACATCCGTATGACTTTGCTCTAAATTATCAACCAAAATACACACTTTCATCAGTATAAAGTGTGTTAGCAACAACGCAAGTCCACGATGATACGCTGCTCATACATATATGGCGATCACAATCAGTTAGCATGCGTTCAGTAGCGTCTGCTGCTGTGAAGATGTTGAGATCAGAAAGGTTAAGACCGTGGGACACTAAGCAAACTCACGGTTTCATGATGAACAATGAGTGGCAAATTAAGAGCGCCTTACTTCAAACTCGTCCTGTTTATGAAAGTCGATTGTCATATGCTGGTGTTGTGCAGTAATGAGCAGAAGTGCCTTCTGTGACATTTGTTAACTTTATTTCCCAGAAAACACTCACGCGCACACACTAGATATCATGGAATAGCAACCTAGATGTGCTACGTTAGATCCCATACCATTAGCTGCGTGAGCCCAGAGGGGCGCGTAGTCCATATACTACATTGATGAATTAAAAACCGCCATGACTGAATGGAAGTTAAGCTGGCCAAATCAATCCATACTAGTGACGTTAGGTAGTGCTGCAAATACTGTTAATTCAGTACGTGACACAGATTGACTCGGACCACAAATAGGATGTTTTGCTCATGTGGTAAATATAGCTGCTAAGAGAGCTGCAGTAATCAACAGTGTGCCCCACCTCACTTTACAAACAGTAAAGTTTGTTCTCCGCACTTTTATACAAAATTTCTTCAGATCAGGAAGAAGTAAGCACATAAATATTATGCACTGAAATGTTTGTTTATTTGATGGCATTATTTTTGCTTGTTAGCAAATAAAAAAACATTAAAAAAAATAAAAGTTGCATTTTCTGTTTCAGAGCATTAAATGTATTGAATTGTATCGAAAATCGTACCGAACCGTGACTTAACTGTATCGTTATACATGTGTGTATAAGTATATACATATATATTTTTTTTTGCAAACACAGTGGTATCGGAATGGTATCGGTTAAGCCTGTCGCAATATGCAATAATTCCATTTATCGCACGGTAAATGAAAATGAAGGCGGTAATTTTCCCGCTGCGATTTATCGCCTCTCGTGCGTGCATGCAGCAGATGTGCGGCGGACGTGCTGTTAAAAGTTCGGCTTCCTTGTTGCCAACAGCGCAAAAGACCCCACTCACCAACATCACACAATGACGTGTCGCTGTATCCGGCCGCCATATTGTCCGTCATTGTTTATCCGTATTCTCAATGGTTTCAATTTGCCGTGCAATTTATAGTGCAATTCATGGAATCCCTGGTGCTTTCAGACGCTGTAAACTCATTGGATGCGTTGCATAAAAGGCGTTATGTGGAAAAGCTTCAGTCTATCCATTCGCCAGATCCATATTTGATGCCTAAATCTATATTTTTCGACCCGCTGTCTTCGCCGTCTCTGCCTGACATCTGCTACCCTGATATCCACAACTATGTTGTCCACAGAAACTCAGCCTATTCTCACGAAACTTTGAAAAACTTTAAGAGCAGCACTCTAAGCAACATTACCCCGTGTGACCCTTTACTTCCAATTTTCTAAAATGGCGACAATCAATAAAAAAAAGTTGACTGCGATGGCCGACGCTTCAAGGATAGGTGGATATTGGACTATTTCTTCAATAAAATACGCAACAACTGTGTCTGCCTCATTTGCAAAGAGACAGTCGCTGTTTTCAAATAGTTCGATGTGAGGCGATATTACCAAACGACACGCTGACATGTACAACATTACAGGGAAGATACGCAGCGAGAAATTATAGCAACTTGAAGCTAGTTTAATTTCACAGCAGCAGTATTTCGCAAGAGCCCGAGTGTCGAAAGAGAATGCCACAAAGGCGAGATTGTTGAAATTATGAATTAAAAAAATAATAATAAAGCAAATGTGACACACAGAAGGGCTTGCTAAAATTTGTTTAAATATATTGTTCTACGTAAATCAGCCAAGGTAGCCCCCCACATTTTTACCACACCAAATCTGGCCCCCTTTGCAAAAAGTTTGGACACCCCTGTTTAACTGATGATCCGGAGACGAGGCCAGCTTCTTTCACTTGGTACCAGCTAAATATTATTCAAAAAATAATGATGGCGGAAGGAATAAACATCTTGAATTTGAAACTGTATGTTGTCGGCGATTAGCCTCGCAATGATCTTAATTGTGGTTGTCAGCCCAAAACCCTCTAAATATATATTAAATGCATCTTACCAGATATAAAATGACTACTACATAATCTGTGGTGATCGTTTGGTGCCCAGTTTTCTCGTCGAATTGCAGCAGTCCATCTCGCTCTCCTCTCCGGGTCTCTCGGAATGTGGTAGAACTTCAAGTCTCTCCGTCTGTCTTCTCTGTTACTGCAACCAACCGCCACACACGCCTTCACCATTTTGATTATTAATGTTAACGAGCAGAAAAACACGCCATAATAGGAGGAATTTACGTAGCGGTAATTAGAGCTGTCCCGACTAGTCGACATAGTCGACGTCATCGATGACGTAAATCCGTCGACGAGCACAACATCCCGTCGACGGTTAATGAAGGGTTAAAAAAATATATGCGTGGAAAGTTAGAATGTCGGATGCTCTGTTTGCAAGCGGGGAAAGCGGCACAAAGCCAAAAAAAAGCGCACCAGAGTGTCCAAAACATTGCCTTATTTCAAAGAAACAAAGAGTACACTCTTCTGTCCTGTCTCTTCAATGCCAAGCTTGGCTGCACGTCGGCCGTGAATAAAAACCTCAAGCGCCTTCACGCAGTTTGTAATTTTTTTTTTTTTTTCATTTTTTGTACACCAGAGGGTGCTGTCGCCTTACTAAATAATAATGTTTCATTGACAATGGGCCTATAAGTGCTATTACTATTGTTCTTAATGCTAATTGAAAGGTTTATTTCATGTTATGGTTTATTTTATGGTATAGAAAATTATATAAGGTTAAAAGGTCATAAATATATACAGTATATACAGTGATTGCACTCAAGGGAGAGATTGTCAATGATAAGGTAATAAATTAAGGTAAATGCAATTCATATAGGCAATTCATTGATATATAAATAAGGTTTAAAAGGAAAAAGGTGAAAAGTTTTTGTTAATTTCTAATTATGTTGCTTTATTTGTGTGCACCGTAGCTCTTACAGTGTGTTTACATCCAAGGATGGAATAAAAGTTGTAAACCATCAGTTTAAGAGACCATCTTTTCAATCGGGAGGCTATACTAGTTAATTCTATCAGCATTTGAACTCATTGTTTATTTGTGATTTATTATTGTTATTTACGTGTTTATTTGTACTTTAATAAATAATTTGAGTGTTCCAATATGTTTTTTGTGAATTGATAAGCGACAACAAAAATTTCATTGCTAAATTAGTAAAAAAAAAAAAAAAAAAAAAAAATTAATTATTAGATTAGTCGACTAATCGTAAAAATAGTCTGCTGACTAATCGGGAGAAAATTAGTCGTTTGGGACAGCCCTAGCGGTAATGCGTAAACACGACGAGCTGACGGACAATATGGCGCGGAGGCGTGGTTGTGACGTCATGTGAGTGGGGTCTACGTATATGCTGTGATGAGGATTCACTCTGTTTTATTAACTTCTGGGTATGTTCGTTTTACACATTTGAACCTAGCCTATGGCTACGTTCATACTACAGGACTTAATGCATGAATCAGATTTTTTTCGTGTTTTTGCGACTCGAGTGAGGCATAATAATATCGTATATCGCAATAATTAATGAGAGAATTTATCGCCCACTAAAATTTGTTATCGCGACAGGCCTAGTATCGGTATCGACCGATGCTGCACAGCCAGGTATCTGTATCGGGCCCAAAATATTGTTTCGGTGCAACACTAGTACAAATAGATTTAAAGGTTCGCCTGAACGTGCGCCAGATAAACTGCAATAAGGCTAATATAAAAACACAGGTTATAGTGTACACAGACTGAGAATAAAGTGAATAAGTGACTAGCAGCAAGTGGTGATTTAGTGGGATAATATCGGTGTGTATGAAAATTTAGGGTACTCAGACTGAGAGACAGATGGCTGACTTGATATGACAGTTTGTGCATCGATACTGATGTAGCAGTGCAAGAATTGTATATGCAGTACCTTGATTTACAATCTGACAACATAGTACTTTCAAAAAGGTCAATAAAAGCCAATATTTCCAGGAAGTCAGCAAAATACCTGTGTATGCCTATTTTTACTGAGCGACCTCTTAGCTTTTTTGAGTATATCAGTCTTTATGTGCTGTACAAGCATGACATGACTGATGTTAGCACACAGTGGTTGTGCTTGCAAGCGTGGTCATTTTTTATTTATTTTTTTCAAACAATATTTTTTTCCATTATTACAGTTCTAAGATATTCAAGACTTGCATATTTAGATTCTTTGAGCAAGCATTTTTCATATGAATGTCATTTAAGGAGTGGATTTAGAGTGGATAATTTGCATTTGTATTCATTTCAAAAGTGAAAGAAAACCTAACAATACCAATCTTCAGTTAAATTTGCCACTGATGACACTTGAACGTATCATTTAAAATTCTCGTGACTTTGTGTAGCTAGCTTGCCCTGATGTCATGGCGGCCCGCCCCACCACCTCCCCAGTGCCTCGGCGCGCCACTAGAGACGGGCCCTTCCATAAGGATCGGGACCCCCCGTCCCCCAGGCCCTCCCCGTCCCGTCGCCGACCAGCCTGCTCGCTGCCTGATGTGTGCCCCAAAGAGCCAACTGGTGAGGAATGCTCACCTACATTTACAAACATTCTCAAGAATTTTTTTACACACCATTGCAAAGAAGTGTTAACGCTCGAACATATCACCAATATAAACAAAAGGTGACCAAAAATTTGAACTTACTCTTAGTCAAAGAACAAGAATTTAGTGTCAACCTAATCCCTGAAATTGTAATTGTAATTGAAAAAAAAATGTAATATATTACATATTATTGATTTTAATACAAATATTCTTAGCATAAGTTTGTTAAATAAGACATGAGAACTGGACCTGGAAAAAACTATTTAATAATAAATCGCGACATTCGGGGGGGGGGGGGGGGCGGATGGGGTTTGGGAATGTGCAATTATTTTTCAATACTGTCCAGCCTTAAATCTCAGAACCTACAAATGGTTACGGATTAGCTCCTGCCAAGAATCAATATATAATTTTAAAAAGGTGTCACTAATTAAAAAAAAGTAACCAAGAGGCTGCTAGAAAAATCCATGTTAACGCATTGTCTGCCATTGGCGGCGCTAGACGTCCAATCCATTTAAGCGATCCGCTACCATCCTCCCACTTTAAATGGATTGGACATCTACTCTTGAAAAACTCATTTCAGTTCACGGCAGAAAGATGAAAATAGCTTGTTTGTTTTTTTTTGTTTTTTTTTAGTTGTATCGTAGAATATCGTATTGATTTCCTGACCCATGTATCTGTAACTGTTGTAACACCATATCGTGAGATAATTTAATCAAATTATCGAACTTTAAAAACCGGTGACTGAGTGATCGGCCATTCATGAAAACAGTTGCCTGTGAGCCAGGTGTTATAATATTATTATTATGCAAACTAAATTGCTCTTGAACGCATCAAAAATGGTAAAGCATCTTGACGTTAATGTCATTTGCCGCAAGCAGGCGAGGGGCGGAGCCTTCGCCAAGGTCCTTCGGTGGTCTCTGAGCACGACCGCTGGACGGTGTACAGTTCCAAGGTCAACCTGCCGGCGGCGCTCAACGACCCGAGGCTGGCCAAACGGGAGTCGGACTTTTTCACCAAGACCTGGGGTCTGGACTTTGTCGAGACGGACGCCCTGCCATCCTTTTGCCTCCCCAACGTTACTCCAGAAGACTTCAGTGCATACCTGCAGGAGAGCGTGCAGGTGAGCTAAGCGATACTTGTTCAGTTAAATGTTGTGTGAGGTCAACTTTGAAAAGAATTTTAATGTCGAAAAGTAAGTTTGATGTAAAGTACATTGAAAAAGGAAAGTAACTCGTCAAACTAATGTCCGTTGCTTTCAGAGAGAAAGAATCCATGAACGATGTAAGGCTCTTTGTCCGATAAAAGACGACCTAGTGGACTCCATCTCAAGTATCAGCACCACACAAGGTACACGGTCACCATCGTAAGCCTCGCCTCCTGCATGCTGGCTTTGATCATGCGACTAAGGAGTTCCTCTTGATTCTTGTAGAAAAGTCAAGAGCAGAATTGGACCAAGTGCCCAAGGTAACAAGTCTTAGTTTGTCTTTTACCCTTTGAGGTCTGGGCCTGTTTTGTCCAATTTTAGCATTCCGTTGATGTTGCAATTATATTTTTATATTATACATTTTAATCAAGACAAAAAATCCTAAATTCGTTTGTCAAAAATTGTAACATTGATGTCCAATTGACAACCAAACATGCTCAATGAGCTGTTATGAAGCCTGATAATATTTGTCTGTAAATATTAACATTCAACAGAAAAAAATGAGATTGAATAGTTTCATACTTGTGAATTTTATAGAAACTGCAAGTATAGGTCATAGACACTTTTGGTTGATTCACTGTAGTTCCTTTTCCCATCTTTCCCGACTCTATTACTGTATTGGCCCAAATATAAGACGACCCTGATTATAAGACGACCCCCTTTTTCATGACTCAAGTTTGAAAAAAGACTTTTTGAACACCAAACTAAATTTTATACAGAAAATAATTACAGTACATTTGAAACAAATGATTATAACAATATATTTGAGAGAAAAGGCATGTTATTTTGCCTCATTCAAATCTTAATATCTGAACATTTATATATTTAAACAAAAGTGCAATCACATTTGTAAATGAAGGGCTTCTGGTTTTTGAAATGTACCGTAAATAATCCAATCTATTGTGATAAAACAACAAAACTGCAATAACTTCATTAACCATCAAAGTGAGGTCTAACTGTATGTATCAGTTTAGAGCTGAGGAGGTTCCTGGACTTGGACCTTCACTCACCTATTCTTCTTTTGGTCTCCATAAATTCCCTTAGAGTTTAATTTAGATATTGTCCATGAAAGCAAAGGTCCTCCAGCAGATCTGGGGTAAAGCTTGTCTTGTGATAATGATGACTTTCCAGATATTCCTGAAGCCTGACTTCGCCCTGGAAGAGCCGTCGACCTTTAACGCAGTCTTGCCGTGGTCACACTTCAACAGCAGCGGTGGGCGCAGCAGCCGCGACATGGCGTCCTCCAAACTACTACAGGAGAAGGTAGACTTGCTTCGTGTTTCAAACAAACAATATTTTTTATGGTAAATAATACAATGACTTTTAAAACTTTTCCCGTCTGATTTCTGGGGGCGATGATGGGACCGTAGAAGGTCTCTTGCGAGATTTGTTTATTTTGTAGAAAGATTGAAACGGACACGATCAGATGATGTCACATCCTGATTCTTTGCTTTGTTGATGTGGCCCCTTTCCTGGACATGTCATGCGTAGGCATGTGCCGGTATGAGATTTTGACGGTACGATAACCGTGGGCAAAAATACCGCGGTTTCACGGTGTCACGGTATTGCAATTATAGCTCCAAAATGTGTTATTTTGAACAGGATTTTTTTTTTTTTTTTTTTTTTTTTTTTTTTCAGAACATAGTTGCAAATTGGAACATGAATATATTGTTAAAATAAATTATCAATAAAAAAAACAAACAAATATTTTAAATAAAATTTAAATAAATATAACTTATAGACTATAGCCACAGCTCAAGTTGCTCAAGATTAGAGCAAGAACAAAATAATTTCTATAAAAAAGTAAAAACACTCCTGAATAAATTTTTTTTTTGTATTCTACTGCATGACTTTTTTTTGAGGGTGGAAACGCTCAAGTGAAGTTTCGCCATTTTCAGCCACTGTGTCAGCTCTAGTCTACATGATGTCATGCCTATGTGTTAAAAAACATAAAGAATTCATAAGTTAATAAGTTAGTTAAAAATCTATAAGTTAGTTTAAAGTGTAAATATTGTTGTGGAAAGGTTTCGTCAAAAAAAAAAAAAAAAACTGGGAGTGACACCTCTCCTTGATCCAGCGAACGTGGATTTGTGCTTAGGGCAAGATCATCTTTCGCAATTAGCGATCTTTGATGCTATCCCCTGTTCCCCTAATCCCCTACATTCAAGTGAATCAAGCTTGTTTTCTCACTCTGCGGCTGTAACACTCGACGAAGTTGCTCTCCCAGCTAAGCCTAGGCTAACATTCGTCTTTGTAACCTTTTAGTTAGTTTGTATATTGAATTTGAAAGGAAAATGTGTGTTTTGTTTTTGGCGAGCTTTTTCATGAAGCTAACCTGTTGATGCTACCCACACACGGAAAATTACAATTGTACAACGTTTTAAATGTATTCATTTTGTATATTCCACTTACCACGATTTGAGAGCTCAATAAATTGAAGAAAAGTACGCCTTATGTTTGGAGTATTTGTTTTTGGGTTCACTGGCTGTCTAGCCGATAGCGTCACTTTCACACACAGCAACAAACGGGAGGGGGTGAGCGCTGCCGCGCCAAGCCACTTCTGGCTTCATTTTTGACACATGAAAAACAGCGAATACAGCACTACGGTCTGACGGAAAATTTTAGTGGTTTTGAAACCGCGACGTTTTCACACCACGGTAAACCGTGAAACCGGTAACCGGCACATGCCTAGTCATGCGGTTGGGTGATACTCAATTTTGTTTTGTTGTCAAGTTGGTTTTAAATTGAATTTCAAATGGCATTAAAGAGTCTTTAAAAATCTTCAATATAACTTGCCTTGAGCTGTAGGAGCCCTGAAATAGGCATCTGTCAATGTTACGTACTGTATTAACAGTTATTCAGATTGCTATAGCCTAAAAAACACACCATAACTTGTTTCCTAAACTCTCAATCCAAATCACTCCAAAATTGTTCAGTATCACTTCTAAAGAACTCCGTCAACACAGTGAGAAAGAGCGCCCTTTCCGCAGCTGTTGGTGTCAAAACAAGTACAAGTTTGCCACAACAGACTACCGGCTGAAGGCTTTGCGCGCATGCTAACTCATAACGTACAGGCAAAACAGGTTAGCAATTAATTGATACAAAAAAATAAGAAAATGGGCTCCGAAGATCGATGGACACTGGCCCATGCTACATAGCTTCCAAGTTTCAAGACGATCGGTTCATTAATGACAGAGGAGTAGGACGTCAAAGTTATGTCCACAAGAATAACAACAACCTGGACTGTAAAAACATATATAAATCGCACCTAAGTATACGCGGTAGGCTGAGCCAAAACATGAGAAAAAAAATGTGTGATTTGTAGTCCAGAAAATACAGCGCTTTGGTGGGTTGTCGCCGTGTAAAGATCTGTTGACTATAATAAATACAATTCCTTGTCCCTCTGTCTTACTACATGACAACTTTGTACATGTTGCAGCTGAGTCACTACCTGGACATTGTGGAAGTGAGCATTGCGCGGCAGATCTCCCTGCGCTCGGAGGCCTTTTTCCACGCCATGTCATCGCAGCACGAGCTGCAGGACCGCTTGAAGGAGACTCAGGAGGCCGTGGCTGTGTTACGGCGCCGCACCGCCACTATCGACCGTGTTATGTGCCAGGGACCCCTGGCGGCCCTGCGAGCGGCCCTTACACGTAGTAATTGCGTGAAGTTGCACAACAAGCTAAAACTGATGGCGGCCGTGCACCAAACGCAGCCCACTGTGCAGCTGCTGCTCTCCACTTCTGAGTTTGTGGGCGCGCTGGAGCTCATCGCCACCACAAAGGAAGTCCTGCAGCAGGAACTTCAAGGCATCCACAGCTTCAGGTATTCATCATCTTTTTACACTGCGGGTTTTATAAAGAAAATTTGAAAATCTGAAGAAGCTTGTCCATTGGATTACACAACAACTGACAACATAACATTTAAAAAAGAATCTTACAGTCTTCTTTACTTATCACCATGTTTTTTTTACATCATTGCAATTTTACATACAGTATTTTTCAGATGTACAGTCATATGAAAAAAATAGGACACCCCATCGTATATTCAGTTCTTTATTAAGAAATGTTCATATATCAATGTCTGATCTTGTTTTTCTTTATCTCTAGAAAACAAAGTGATTTAATTGCCTGTAAACAACAAAAAATAACATTGTTTTACTCATTAAACCAAAATTATCAACAAAAATGCTTATTCTAACTGAGGAAAAAGTTAGGACACCCTAACACCTAATAGCTAGTGTTGCCTCCTTTGGCTGAAATAACTTCAGAGAGACGCTTTTTGTAGCCATCTACGAGTCTTTGAAATCGGTCTATAAAAAGTTTGCCACACTCATCAATGCAGAATACTTTCAACAGTGACTGATTGTTGAAGTGAGTGAAGACACCATGGTGAGATCAAAGGAGCTGTCTGAGGCCTTCAGAAAGAAGATTGTAGGCCAGGGGTGGGCAAACTATTCCACAAAGGGCCGCAGTGGGTGCGGGTTTTTGTTGCAACCCATTAAGAGGACACCTTTTCACCAATCTGCTGTTTTACAAGTGCAATCAGTCGATTGTAGTCAGGTGCTTCTCATTTCTGCTGAAACCGCATTGGTTAAACTATCTGTGCTGGGTCAGTTGGAAAAAAGACCAGGACCCACTGCGGCCCTCGAAGACCGGTTTGCCCACCCCTGCTGTAGACGCTTATTATAAGTCTGGTAAGGGATTTCAAAAGATCTCAAAAGAATATAAAATCAGCCATTCCACCATCCAGAAAATAGTCTACAAGTGGAGGACATTCAAAACAACTGCCAACATGCCTAGGTCTGGCCGTCCAAGCAAGTACACGCTGAGAGCAGAACGCAAGATGCTAAAAGAAGTCTTCAAAAACCCTAAAATGTCATCACGGGACCTACAGCGGAATGAAGGCCAGACAGTTTGCCAAAGTGTATGCAGGCAAAGACCAGGACTTCACGAATGTTCTTTGGACAGATGATTCTAAAATTGAATTACTGTATTTGGACACCAGAACAGAGGACATGTTTGGTGTAAACCCAATACAGCATTCCAGGAAAAGAACCTCATACCAACTGTGAAGCATGGAGATGGAAGTCTCATGGTTTGGGGATGTATTGCTGCAGCAGGACCTGGCCAGCTCACCGTCATAGAATCCAACATGAATTCTATCGTGTACCAGAGCGCGCTTGAGGAACATGTGAGATCATCTGTGAAAAAATTAAAGCTGAAGCGAAACTGCAACATTACAATTACCCAAAACATACTAGTAAATCCACCAAGGACTGTCTGAAAAGGAAAACAGTCCTGGAATGGCCGAGTCAAAGCCCAGATCTTAATCCCATTGAGATTCTGTGTGGTGACTTGAAATGGGCTGTGCATGCAAGAACCCCCTAAAATATTTCACAGCTGAAAGTATTCTGCGTTGAGGAGTGGGGCAAACTTTCTTCAAACCGATGCCAAAGACTGGTAGATGGCTACAAGAAGCGTCTCACTGAAGTTATTTCAGCCAAAGGGGGTAACGCTAGCTATTAGGTGGTAGGGTGTCCTAACCTGTTCCACAGTTAGAACATGCATTTTTGTTAATACATTTGGTTTAATGAGTGAAACAATGTTAATTTTTGTTGTTTACCTTTTATTGAATCACTTTCTTTTCCAGAGACAAAAAAAAAAAACAAGATCAGACATTGATATGTGAACATTTCTTAATAAAGAACTGAATATTTAATGGGGTGTCCTAATTTTTTCACATGACTGTATATTAGGCATATCATTGCATCAATGTACTGCATTTGTCATTTGTCCAAATTTGTCTTGTTGGTATTATGGGTTTGATAAATAATGAATGCATATCTTGAGCACTTTCCTGGAGCAGTATAATATAGTTTTATGCCAACAAAATAGGTAAGCGCAACCATAATTCATACAGAAGGCGAACTGTCAATTCTTGGGGGGAAAAAAAAAAAAAAAGATTTTAGTGTGTGCTTTATTATATGGGGGAAAATAAACTGTTATTGATATTGCTAGCATTGGGCCAATTAAAAAATAATACTGCTACAGTTTTGGTCAGCCCACATGTGTGTGAATGTTTGTGTGTTTTCATTTTACAAATGATTGGCCAATACAAAGTTCTGAAAATGACTTGCTCCCTGTGTTATTACTATTTTTTTCCCCAAGAAGTGAAGACTAGAGTGTGGATTTTCCTCGAAACCCCTGATTTGCCTTGACGCGTGTACAAATGCAATAATGTTCAAGTTATCGGCCCAAATTTGAGTTATTAGAAAGCAAAACCAAAAATGTAGCAATTAACTGCCATCAACAATAATAGACATCATTTAAAGTAGGAGGACTGGTTATTATTGGTCATCTTTTAGTGCCATTGACCGCACTGGACATTAAATCCAATTTGACTCGGGGGCTATCAGGCCTCCCTAGTCATCTAGGCCATCAATGACAGTGAGTGAGTTAAGGTGCTCTGGTAAGTCACATTCGCCTGTGCATTGAAGGGAGCAAGAAGGCAAGATGCCACTCATTAGGCCACGCCTCTTCACAGCACGCAAACTAATAGCAACATTGTGTAATACGTGCGTTTGCTTTTTGCGTGTGTTCACGCAGACATCTGGGCTCTCAGCTGTGTGAGCTGGAGAAGCTAATTGACAAGATGATGGTGGAGGACTTCAGCATGTACGCTCGCAGCGAGCTAAACCGCAGCCTGAGGGATGACACGCAGCTCCTGGAGAAGGTTTGTTTGGCGATCATAGCCTGTTCAATAATATTGTTGCATGTGTATATTGTGCCCTAGTGCAGTATTTCTCAAACATTTTACCCTAAGTGCCTTTTGAATAAATACTACGCTCTCCAAGCACATTTACAATCTGCAATAAAAAAACGGTACATCTTAAAAAAAAAAAAAGAAGAAGAAGAAGGAAAAAATGGGTAAAAAATGTTGTGCAACTTTTTTCAAGATTTCATTGTTTGCTTGTCTTGGGTGCTCATTGCAGGTACACATGACAAACATCTCTCCACAGGTGGGACACGTGCACTCTCATGTGGACTTGTGAATGCGGGAGAATCGATGGCTCAATCAATATTAAATATTTATCACAAATCTAGATTAACGGAAATATTGATGATTCTGTTGTGATTCTGTTCATGTGTGGGCAAACTTGCTGAAAGGCCATGTTATGTATGGGACATCCAATTTAAGATTTTGATTTTTTTCTATAAAAATTTTAATGAGTCACAGAAATCATACTCATATATATATTTATATATATATATATATATATATATATATATATTTCATTGTTTTCAATAAATCACTTATAGCATTGAGTTATTTGAATGAATTGAAAGCCCGTGATGCCTGTGTTTACATTTGACAAATATCTATCAAAAAGCATTGGAAAAATATGAAAATAATTAAAAAAAAAAAAAAAAAAATTGTAAAACATTAAATTGTATTATACAACTAAAAATTGTAAATTTCGAAAGAAATAAAATTTTAAAAAAGGATTATGTAAAAATGCTGTATAGAACATTAAACAAATTAAAAAATGAAACTGAATTATCAAAATTTGGTGAGAAAAATATCAAAAATATACTGTGTATAAAGGAGGAATTTATTAATGGTATTAAATATATTTTTAAAACTATATATAGGAGGAATGTTTTAATACCTCATTTTTTACATTTTTATGATTTTTTGAAGATTTTCTATTTTTTTTTTTTTTTTGCTGGATTTTTAAGTACTTGTGTGTTTGATGCTTTATGTGTATTTGTTAACTCTTTGGCTACTACTGACTGCGCAAATGAACAAATGTTCATTCGCTGTCGCGCTCCCACTTTAAATGGATTGGACGTCGACACGTAACAAACACATTTAAATTGACAGAAGGACGCATGATTGGCACTGAAAGAATTGAATGTTAATTCAGGCATGAAAGGGTTAAACATTAACATTTTAATTCACAAATTTTTGTGGGAAATGTGGAAATAAGTACCGTAATCTTTGCACTATAAGGCGCACCTGACTATAAACCGCCACCCACTAAATTTGGCTCGTGAACGAAATTTGTTCATAGACAAGCCGCACTGGATTGTAAGCCTGAGCCTTCCTTACTGTATTATGGGATAGTTAGACCAAAAGATATTAACCGGTAACACTTTATTTGACAGCGGCATAATATGACTATCGTAAGACCAAATGAACTCACTGTATTATGGGATAGTTAGACCGAAAGATATTAAGCGGTAACACTTTATTTGACAGCGGCATAATATGACTCATAAGACCAAATGAACCATCATGAAGCCTTGAACCAATTGGCTGCAAAGCTTTATTGCTTCAAGACGCTTCATTTGGCAATCACTGCTCCCTTGGGGGAATCAACCTCTGCTGCCACCCGCTGTCAACACTGTTGTTTTCCAACATGCCTCCTAGCATGCATTGCAGTGCTAAAGATGTAAATAACGATCAAAATTCTTGTTCTGTGCTAATTATTTCTTCAGTTACTGTTCTAGTTGTTTCATTATTTGCTAGTTGTGGTATTTGGTAACACTATATTCGACAGTGGCGCCATAAGACAATCATAATTATGACATGACACAGTCATGAGCATTAATCAATGCTTATAACAGATGTTATTTAGTGTTATCCGGCAAATTATCTCACTTTTGAATGGATGTAAAAGATCCGAGCTGGACATAAATGGAGTTGGTGACATAATTTTCAGGATGACATCTGTCATAAACATCAGTAATGACCAGTGTTGTTAATCTTACTGAAAAAAAGTAATTAATTATAGTTACAAATTACTTCTCCCAAAAAGTAATTGCGTTAGTAATTCAATTACCTGAATGTAAGAGTAATTAGTTACTTGGCAAAGTAATTGGTGATGATTACTTCTTTTTTTTTCCCTCAAAAAAAAAAAAAAACATTGGCCACACTATGTGAAGTTTTTTGTGAAGGCTTTTGGTACAATTGGCCCGAGCCCAATTCTTTACCCTAATTTACCCTTTACCCTTTAATCAACTGTTAAAAGTTGTTAAAATGGCTCCCGTTATTGCATTAGTTCCCTTCTCTTTACTTTCGACATATGAAAGTTTTAAAACTGTTTCATCATTTAAAGATAGATTCAAGTCAAGATTTTGCCGATTTAGAAGTATTTTAGATAAAAAGTTACTTAGGTTTGCTAGGAAGGTTCTCTACAACAGAGCCGTCCTAAAAAGTCTACTGCTTTAAGATGGCGGCTGTCTACTAACTCATTTAGTGCCATGTCTGTCATTTTGCATCTAGTTATATCTATGTACAGTACATGTGATATCTACCATAACATGCGGGCGTAGTTTGTAGGCTATCGGCTACAACATGTATTATTGGAGCTACCTAGCATCGCGTTTGCTCGGCATCACAACTTTCTAGCCTCCTCCCTACTCCTGCTCTGCTCTGTCGTCTCGGTGAGTCCGTCTCCCTCAGACTTTTCGACCAATATAGTAACGTAAAGTAACGCATGCCTTTCCGTCCTCAGTAACGGTAACGGCGTTGCCAAGATGAGAAAAGTAATTAATTAGATTACCCACTACTGAAAAGAATAACGCCGTTAGTAACGCCGTTATTTTGTAACGCCGTTATTAACAACACTGGTAATGACAGTCTTATGACGCCGCTGTCAAATAAAGTGTTACCTGTTACCCCAAATAAATCAACAAACATGCCGCTCTGGATTATAAGGCGGAGGATTCAAACTGAAGGAAAAAAGTAGCGGCTTAAAGTCTGAAAATTATGGTACCTCTGATATTGCAGGTTCATTTTTTTACTATGTTCTGTAAATGCTGAGTGGGCTAGTTTAATTAAACATTGTGATTGATTTCTTTCTGTGTTCATCATGGGGATACTCTTCTTGATTCCATATCCTTTCAAGGAATTATATCTTGATGATATCGTCATTTTTGTGTTCAGGAGCGTCTTCAGTCACTGGTGTTTGGCCTACTGCGCCAGAGGAGATTGGACTTTTTGGACATTTACAGCACTGAGATGATGGCGGCAGCCAAGGCCATCGTCTCCCAGGTGGTACCCTTGAAGTCTTTTTGAATGTTGTTGTTGTCATGGCAACTTCAGGTGACAGTGTTTGTGTCAACAGTGTGTTGCTGAGCGGCTTTTGACCATCGATGACATTGACACGGAGGTCGTCACAAAGTAAGTCACAGCGGGTGCTCGTATATGTCGGTCGTGATGACGTCGCGCTGTGGGTGTGTCCTCCCAACAGGTTGGCCGAGCAGATGCGTCTGATGACCTTCCCTCAATGGTTTGAGCTTCTCAAGGACGTCTTTGAGTGCTTCCTGCTTTTCCTCCAGAGAATGAAGGTCAGTCACTGCTTCAACTTTTGAAGAATTTTTTTTTCAAGTTGTGAAAATAGCGCGTGCAAGAACAAACTGACAAGTCACACATGTGTGTCAAATATGCCTGAGCACCAATTGTTGCGCACATACCGCTAGCGAATGAAAAAAATAATGTCATTTCGGGTCCTTAAAACCTTGTAAATGCTTGAATTTTACGGTCATGTGTTTAAGGTGTGACAAATGCTTAAATGTTGCATACAATATTTCGTGGCACCCTGGCTAAAAATATAAATTATTAAGTCATCGCTACTGCACGCTTGTTTTAAAGTGAATTTGAGTCTGTGCGTGAGTAGTTTGGAGTTTAATCAAACGAACAGTATATAATTAGAGTAGTATTCAAATGCATAGATGTGCATTTACTTAGTTTTGTACAATACTATTATCGCATGACATGTTCTTCTTTTTGTTGCATTTTTTTCCCGCGACCTCCACATCCCCTCTGCATGTTGCCCCCTTTAATCAGGCCTGGAGCCACTTAACTCGTTTTCGCCACAGTCAGGAATCTGCCTACTCGCTTGGCTCTTGATCACCTCCGTGAAGTTGGCCCCCATCAGACGCAAATTGATAGAAAAATTATGTCATTTCCTTTGTGCTCGTTTGTGCTACTATTGTTTTTGATTTATTAACAACTCTTTTAAAGGTAAATCTGAGGTCAACCAGCCCCGTTTTAATTAAATATTGCTTGAAATGGTGGCAATCGTTTCTGCTACGTTTGTGCTAGACTGTGATGTAAAAATTTTAGTTTCTGATGGTATTGTTTTGAGATATAGATGGGAATTTCGATTGATTACTTCTCGCAGCCACTAATCCAACGCAAAATGGACGTAAATTGGTGCCATTTGTTTATGCTACATTTGTGCTCGTTTGCGCTACTATCGTTTTATAGATACTGAGATATTAATTTCGAGTAATGAAGTCAATCGCAGCACCTCCGTCGCGGCTGACGAAGCGTACCAACTCAATAACAAAGGGGTGTCCCAACAACTTGTGAAAACGTAGCACAAACGAATGGCACCCCTACGGGTCCATTTCGCTGTCAATGGGGAGGCCGCGAGTGTCATCATCACTCAAAATTAATACCTCAAAAACATATTAGCACAAACAGTTGGCACCCCTTTGGGTCCGTTTTGCAGTAAATGGGGGGCCGCAAGTCACATCATCACTCGAAATTATTATCTCAAAAACAATAGCAGCACAAACGAAAATGTTTACAGCACAAACCAACACAAACATAGCACAAACTCAATTTTTAACCATTTTAAATCAAAATGGACTGGTTGACCTCAGGTTGAGCTATAAAAGAATTGTTAATTGATAGCTGTACAACACAGTTTTTCAGCACAAACGAATGATATATTTTTTCTATAAATTTGTGTCTTGATGGGGGGCCAACTTCACAGAGGTCTCTCGATCGACTCCCCTTGTTGCACAAGAAAACAGCCACTCATCTTAGGGTTAGGAGAGAGCTTTACTAGTTTTGGCGGGAACGCTGGAAATTCACTTCTCATTCTAACATGAATATTGGTGATGCATTCAAAACAACTGAAAATAGCAATGTTAAAACACAGCAAGACATTTGAACCCGCACACACAGCCACAACATTTTATGATATTCTAGTTTAATATTGTCTTTAATATATTCATAAAAGTTAAAACCACACTAGTGAAATTTCACACTCAAATCACTTTTCAGTACTTCTTCTAAAAAGAGTCCCTCAGAACCAAGAACATGTTCTTTTCTTCACTCAGGCCACACTCGGAGTGATCAGGTTAGTGGTCCTGGAGGTTCTGGAGTCCAACCAAAAGACTTTATTGGCGGGGGAGTCCCATTTGGAAGAACGCCAGCTTAACGCGGCACCCAACTCGTGCGGCGACGTCGCCGAGTTGGCCTACCTGACGCATGACGGCCCGTTTATCAGCGATGCCCTCCACGGTGCCCAACAAGCCAGAGCCAGTACTGCGGATGCAGAGTCGACATCCCAGGAGCAGAACTTCATGTAAAGTGCATGCAATGGTCATTGCTTGTTGCTTATTAGACCAACAGGGGATGCTGTTTATTAATGTATCTGATGCTACTTTGTGTTACGCAACGTGTTTTGGGAGCGTCTGCATAACAATCTGTTTTTTTTTGTTGTTGTTGTTTTTTCTGTTCAGGCCTGGTGATATGATGCCATCTGACTTACAGCTGGACCGCGTGCTTAACAACATCCGGGAGCTTCTCCACACCGCTTCTGACATTAGTCATGACCGCTGTGTCAAACTGCTCACTGCCAGAGCCAAGGTTGTTTTTAAAATAGTTATTTTTTTGTTTTTTAAAGGAAGAGGGGCATTTTTATAGCACAATTCAACACAAAGCATAATAAAAATTAGCAAGACAAAAGTAAGAAATCGAAATAAAAGCATAGAAAATGATACATAAAACTCACATTAGATTAGTAAAATAGTAAAAACAAAACGGGATATAAAAATAAAAAACAAATTGATGAATTTAAGGAGTCCAAAAAGGTCCAAATGGATTAGACGTCTAGCGGCGTCAATGGCAGCCAATGAATTCATCTATATATGAGCAACTATAGCTCCTCAAATAAAGGCGTCCATCTTGCCCCCTTGTCTCCTGCAGGACGGCTCTCTGGAGCGCATCAGTTCGGCAGAGTTTGTGAGCCTCTCTGTGGCGGTGGAGGACTTCGCCAAGGAGACGGAGGCCGTGTGCGGCAGGCGTAGCGTATCCCTGCGGGGGGCGCTGCAGAGTCAGGCCGACCGTTTTGTCCACCGCTTCCACGAGGAGCGCAAGACCAAACTCAGGTGAGCATTGGCATACACTACCGGAAACAAACGACGTAACCTTGACGACGGTTCCGTGTGCTCGCATCGCAGTCTCCTGCTGGATAACGAGCGCTGGAAGCAAGCGGAGGTTCCTGCAGAGTTTCAGGAACTGGTGGACTCTATGGCCGACGGCACCATCGCGCTCACCGTACGAAAGGTGGCAGGTAGCGCTGAGCATGGGTTTTCTCTTTGTAGCAATTTAACAACATGCTTCTTGCACAGTTGATTAATAAGTAGTGTTGGGCGATAGGACGATATTAAATCTTTAAGGACTTTAACATGTTGACGATCTCCCAAAGCTGAAACATCATTAAATCCTCTATCACAGGGGTCACTGAGGGCCCAAGTACACCAGATGCATGATCGTTGCTGTTCCGGTCCGGTTCAGTGTTGACTGCGTGCCAAGCAGTACGTCAAAAACAGGCAAATCATACCGGCTGCGCACGGCTGCGGTCCGCCAACTCCGTCCCCTCGTGAGCTCTCGCGTGATTGCGCGCTATAATGTGCCATTTAAAACAACGACAAACACACGGAGTCTGTACTCATCAGAGAAGCAGAGAGAGAGCACATATTGATATTGTAACGTTTGCTAAGCGGAAGTTTGGCCACGAAAACAACACACGAGATTCAACGCCTTTTTCCCTCTTTTTCTTTATTAACTTCCCGCCACCTCACCAATGCAAAAACAACAACTACATACACTGACGCTGTCTAATCCACCAATCGGAGCGTCGCGCTGGTGCACCAGCACACCAATGACAGCCCCGCGTTGGTGCATAAATTAACCCACCGATGACAGCCCCGGCGACGCTACAATATTTTAGTTGTGTCTGTCTCTTAATTCCAGATTGACTGCATCATGTTGAGATCAGGGCTTTGTGTGGGGGGGGAGGGGGGCTATTATGCCCTTGGTTGTGTCGGTGGGTGTATATCTTTGTGCACATTTAAAATTTATGGCACATAACATCTCATAGAGCTGTTATAAACAACTGTTAAATAATCTGTCATGTTTATAAAATGGATAGCGAATTCTATACTACATGAACTAAAAAACAGAGTACTTGGAATTGGTGTCTCAACACTGCAGATTCCTGTGTCCAGCGCAAACTGTTGTTTTTTTCTATGAAGAGTCAAGTGAAATGTAGGAAAGAAAGAGAAACGTCTTGAATAGACCACCAGGTCGAAACTTGTGGGTGTCTTTTTTTCTCTTTCGTACTTTTCCCCCTTGACTCTGTATACAAACCGACATTGTGTGTGCGCCGGGCACGAGAATTTCTGCAGTGGAACCACTTCCAGATACGCTGTTTTTTTTTTTTTTTTTTTTTCGCTCAAAGTTGTCAGCACGCCATGTGTTTGATATCATTGCCAGAAAAACACACATAATAGGACACCTTGCAGCTTCGCTTTTAATGCTGTCCTTATAATAACGATCTGCTGCATCATATATTACTTTGTGACTTTCCAGTTTCCACCTCCATGATGAAGCGCTCATCATCCATCTTCGCTAGTGTTTAAACCATGATTAGGCACCTGGACTTTTGACATCAGGCCCAGCTCCGCCCATTTTGTCGGATGCGTGTCCGGCAAAAATAGAAAATAGCCTATACCATCCGGCGGGCATGTGGCACGCCGGAGGTGGTTCGCAGTCAATCCGGAGCACTGACCCGGCCGGTATATGTTGAACAATAGGATATAATGGGAATGGATTGGCTCCGGCGCTATTTTTTACCGGAGTGTGACCGGAACCACAACGATCATGCATCTGGTGTACTTGGGCCCTAACTCCGGACCTCAAGGCCACCTATCCAGTCGTGTTTTCCATGTCTCCCTCCTTCAACACGAAATGCGAAATTAATTGGAGGTATTGCCTGTTCGGCGGCCAACCTCCGCAAACATGTCTTACATGGCGGTTGGCCTTCCTCTAAGCTGCAGCCGTCTGTAACTTTTCTGTACCCACAGTATTCCCCTACCAGCGATTTCGCTTTTTTCGATGGGGGAAAAAGTCAGGAGTTTCACCTCTTCCAGCCACCGTGTAGCACAGCTTACTCACTGACACTGAGCAACAACCGGTGGGGGAGGGTTGAGCCTTGCAGCTGCAAGCGACGGGTTTCTCCATGCATTTTTGGGACATAAAAAATAGCTAATACCATATAGACTGTATGACGGAAAATGTTCGTGGTTTGGAAACCATAACGTTTTCATACCACGGTATACCTTGAAACCGGTAATCGGCACATTACTACAGAGTGTTAGGGATCGCGTAGCCGGGCGGGGATCCCAACGCAGACAAAGGGGAAGCCGAGTAGGTTGATGCCATGTTTATTTAGCACAGGGTTTTTTCTCCGGCGGAAGGAGGAATTGTGGCGGTGGGCACCGTAGATGCCAACGTGAGTCAGACAGACATCCATATATATAGAGAGAGAGAGAGAGAGATCCATCCATCCATCCATCCATCCATCCATCCCTCCCTAGAGTTTGCCACAAAGCGCTCACTGCCGCCGAGAACACGCGCTCCCAGGGGGGTTCAGAATCGGCACCTTTTAAACCAAATTTCTCAAGCTGCCAGGGTCGAAGAACATCTTGAAAGACCTTTACATAGTTGTAAGAAGTCACCATATTTTATTTCTGCCTTATATTGGACATGAATAAGGTGTGCGAACCCTGAACATAATACTACCGTATTTTCAGTGACGTGCGGTAAGGTTCATGGTTGGTGAGGCACTGACTCCTTTAGTGTCAGATTTCCAAATATATAAACCAAAAAGGGTAGCTTATTCAATTGGCTACTGGTTATTTCATATCTCATCAGCATTCTTCACAAAACACGCGCACACGGTACATATTATCGATACGTAAAAGTAAGAAAATAACATGCATTTGCTCTACACCCTCAATGTGTTGGCCGTCGCAATTCTATAATTCATGCAACATAAATGAGAGTAAAGAGTGGTGTACAAAACCACAGAATTCAATTCTGACCTTTAGTGAAATATTCAGTTGTTTTTAAAACTTTTAATTCTGATACTTTAATCAATTTATTACAGATTGCTAAACAAAAAGTGTGAAAAGAAAAACAAAGGATATTTTATTTAAGTCCAAAATTTAGTTTTTAAATATTCTATTGTATTTTTCTTTGTCTAAGCTTTTATTTTATTTATTTATTTTATTTTTTTTTTTTTTAAATAAGATTGAAATGAAAACTGTTTGTGGTCTTGCGCCTGTCCTTCACCACAAAAACTGCCGTTACTTTGGAAGGGCATAGGTTTGGTCTCAACATTCGTAGGGACGATATAACAGTATAACCTGCATGTAGGTACACTTTTTGCTGGGGACAGGACATTAATAAGACCAAACAGATTGGATGAAGGGGGCAAAGGGCCACATTTCTCATGTATATGAACCTAATTAATTAATAGGCAAAAATGATCAATGAAAAATAAATCCTTATCTACTGATAATAACTTTTACGTGCATTGGTTCAGATGATACACTGTTCGATTCAAACCTTTGTTTTCAAAAAATACTAAAGAAACATTTTGAAAACTTCCTGAATAAATGTCTGGTTTTTATTAGCAAACATAAACATAATGAAAATAATTCACTTAATAATGGTAGGGTCAATTCTATCCTTACAACATATGGAACTATTGAAAGATCTAAATTCTCTATATAACTGAACATTATATCAAGCAAAAAAGGTAAGGTTGCTTAAAAGTTGGTGGGGACAATTTTAGCATCCTGAAAAGTTGGTAGTGTTATGTCCCTACCGTCCCCATGCAAACCTACGCCCTTTTTGTAAAAGTCCTCCTTATTTTCCGTTACTTTAAAAAATCTCTCCGCCTCAATGGAGAGGACTGCTTCAGTTAGATCGTTCTGTGTTCTATTTGACAAGCCAGAAAACACAGTGGATGTGTCCAAATGTCTAGCTAACCTTTCATCTTTCTCAGCAAAACCATGTAATCGTTCTACATATATGCCACGTTTAGAAGAGCTTACACGCTCATCGTTACCACGAAATGTTAACTCCTGTCTAGCTAGGATGCAGGTTGCATTAATGAGGTCTTTCAAACTCTTTCGGTTTTCCTTTACCTTGGGCGTTATGGATGCTACCGTTGAGCTTCCGCTGTTTGTCAAAGCCAAATCGATCCTTGAGCTTCCAAAAGTTTTTAAAGCAATCAGGCTTTAATTGTGAGTGGCCGAGCTATCATGTTTGCTAAGGCTTCGTGGTAGTTTTTTAATGTCACAATATCTCGTGTTAGTCCAGATATTGGCACAAGTTGAGAAGAAAAGGCAGGGAAAGCAGCAAGGGCGATTTTTCGAAGGACAGCCACATAGCCAGTCTGGTCGGGTGTACCAGTCCGTTTGAAAAGCGCGAGTTATCTTCTGTCCCGTAGTTTGAAGCAAACCTTTTAGCTCCGGTGTTGTTAATCACGTCCACTTTTGACGGAAAGTCCAGTTTCACGTACGCCCCCTTTCAGTGCGGCAGAGTACTATCTGCCGCAACCTGTGCCTTTTCACTGCGCTTTTATTTCCCATCAGCAAAACTATATATGTCGCTGACAAACATTAAACTTTAAGGGTTAAAGACATTAGCCAGACTGTGGAAAATCTGGTCAAATAAACGTATCTGGAAACATTATAATGGCGACATGCAGATGTACGGCAACCAGCACGCTCCAATTCCATGTATCAACCCAGTTTGTTATGGATTGCGCAATCAGAGGTGAGGCTTTACTCGTTGCTGCCGCACCTCTCGTTTCATTTCGTTATTTGAACAGGAAATGGGCAAATTCAGCGATTTTGACTATAAAAAATGTTTGAAATGAGTCATACATTAAGAGCAATGGACAAATATTAATATAAATTTGATGCTATAATTGTTTTTATGTCATGATGACAGGTGAGGCTCTGCCTCACCTGCCTCCCCTGACCGCACGTCACTGCGTATTTTTTGGACTACACGTCGCACCAGCCAAAAAATGCGCAATGAAAAGGAAAAAAACATGTACGAGTTAGACCGGAGTATAAGTCGCATTTTTTGGGGGAAATTTATTTGATAGAATCCAGCACCAACAACAGACATGTCATCTTGAAAGGCAATTTAAAACACACTAGAGAAAAACAGGCTGAATAGGTGTACGGTATGCTAGCATTACATGACGCTAGAATTTAAATCGGGCCTAAAAAATCCAGCCCGACCCGACCGGCCCGCGGGTATTAAAGCCCGACGCGGCCCGAGCCCGATCAATTAACTTGATTTGCTTGCCCTAGCCCAAAAAAAAAACAACAAAATTTTATGTTTTATTTGTAGGGACGAGCCCGGAAAAAAAAACATTTTATGTTTTATTTGTGAGGACTCGGGAGAAGTAGAAAATGCGGGCATGCGATGCGTGTTTGCGTTTTGTGTGATCACGTTTGTGACGATGCGGGTGCATATATGATAACAAATTAAAGCCTTTCTTTTGTATCGAATCCTCCCAGTTAAACAAGACTGTAAGATGGATATTCAATAAACATTTATATCTTTTATATTTGCGTGTCTGGTCTAACAGGCGGATAGTGGATTTGACATTTATTTTAACCACCTCAAGTTGGCAGAAAAAAACACAAGTTTTCTCAATGTTTAAGTAGTCGACATATTTTTATGATCATTATAAATGCACTTACACAACAAAATAGCACTGGAAAAGTTTGTTAAATATATTTCTCGTATGAGACCAAAGCGCCACATTCGTTTACATTCAGCGAAGCCGACACAGGTTTCCTATAGCATCTTCAACAATCAATTTGAATCCTTTCCATATACCACTCCTACCACAGTTGTTTGCTTTTCAATTCCCCTGTCTTTAGTTTGTTTTTCACTCCTACAGCTGCTCCATATTGAAAAGGAGATACCAGGATGCTCGCGGAGGGTGGGGAAGATTGAAAAGAGAGCGGGGCCACTGTGTTCACGTGTGCAGGCATGCACAGCGCCTTCTCTGTTATATCCAAATTATTTATTTTATTTAACATCCATACATTGTTTTAGTATAAATATATGAATATATATTTATTTTTAAAAAAGTTAGCGAGTGAGAAGTCGGCCCGACCCGACCGTAAATAATCACACATAAGTCGCTGCAGAATATAGGACGCACTCTCTGCCAAACTATGAAAAAACTGCGACTTATAGTCCGAAAAATACGGTAATATACCATAATTTTTGGACTATAAGGCGCACCTGACTATAAGCCGCAACCACCAAATTTGACACAAAAACAGCATTTGTTCACAGATAAGCCACACTGGACTATAAGCCGCAGCACTCCTCACTGTATTATGGAATATTTACACCAAAAGATAGTAACCGGTAACACTTTATTTGACAGTGGCACCATAAGACTGTCATAAGACCAAATGAACCACCATGAAGCTTTGAACCAATGGGCTGAAAAGCTTCATTTCCTCGAGAAGCTTAATTTGCCCATTACTGTTCCACCTGCTGTCAACACTGTTGTCGTCCAACATGCCTCCTAGCATGCATTGCAGCACTACAGATGTAAATAACAATCAAAATTCATGTTCTCTGCAAATTATTTCTTCAGTTACTGTTTCAGTTTCATTTATTGCTAGAGATGGTATTTGATAACTCTTTATTTGAAAATGGCCCCATAAAACTGTCGTTACACAATCATAATCATGACATGACACTGTTATGACAATTAATGAATGCTTATACCAGATGTCATTTAGTGTTATCCGGCAAATTATCTCACTTTTGAATGGATGTAAAAGATCCGAGCTGAACATAAATGGAGATAGTGACAGTTTGCCGGCTGACACTTAATGACATCTGTCATAAGCATTAAGTAATGCCCATGATAGTGTCATGTCATAATTATGACGGTCATAAGACCAAATGAACCACCATTGCTTCAAGAAGCTTCATTTGGACATTACTGCTCCCTTGGAGAGACAGTCAACCTCTGCTGCCACCTCCTATCAACACTGTTGTTGTCCAACATGCCTCCTAGCATGCATTGCAGCGCTACAGATGTAAATAACAATCAAAATTCATGTTATGTGCCAATTATTTCTTCAGTTGCTGTTCCAGTTGTTTCATTAATTGCTAGTTATGGTATTTGGTAACATTTTATTTGACAGTCGTGCCATAAGACTATCATAATTATGACATGACACTGCCATGAGCATTATTGAATCCTTATGACAGATGTCATTTTGTGTCATTGGCAAATTATCTCACTTTTGAATAGATTTAAAAGATCCGAGCTGGACATAAATGGAGTTAGTGACATAGTTTGCCGGATGACAATGACATCTGTCATAAGCATTCATTAATGCCCTTGATAGTGTTATAATTATGATGGTCTTATGACGCCGCTCTCAAATAAAGTGTTACCTATTAACTCAAATAAATCAACAAATAAGCCACGCTGGACTATAAGCCTCAGGATACTGAGGGAGGGAAAAAAGTAGCGGCTTATAGTCCGGAATTTACGGTAATAATAAAACTTAAGTGCCACTTAAAAAACAAGCTGTTCTTGTTATCGGCCACCTTGACTACTTATCATCGTTATAAGCAAAAAACGTATCTGTCTATCTCTTCTGTTGTGTTGTGTTGTGTTGCAGGTCCAGACGACAGGAAGCCGAGTGACTTCCTGCTGGTGAAGGGGCACAAATACGCCGTGGTGGGGTAGGTGTGCTCCCGTACGTCACATGACTCGTTGGGAGATGGAGTGTTCTTAATTTTTTTTTTTTTTTTACTTTTGGCGATGTGCAGGACAGTGCTTCTGCTCATTCGGATCTTTCTGGAATACTGCCAGTGCGTCAACGACATCCCGGCCATTGCAACTGACATGTTGACACGGCTAGCTGACCTCCTCAAGGTCAGAAAGCATAAAGTCTTTCTTTATATTTTTGTCTTGGGTTAACAGCTAAAGCTGTCGGTGCGCAGGTGTCCAACTCGAGTCAATCCCTAGTTGGCAGATAGTTGGTACCCTCGCTACGATGTGGCCCGCAACAAAAATGACTTTGAAGCTCATGCGACCTGTTAATTTGGTTTTGTTAGCGTGGCCGTGTAATGTGTAACACGCTTGTTCGTGTCACAGCACTTCAATTCTCGCAGTTGTCAGTTGGTTCTTGGCGCCGGAGCGTTGCAAGTGGTCGGCCTTAAGACGATTACCACTAAAAACCTTGGTAAATTCCCACGCACCCACACGAATATAATGGCAATATTTGACGTGAATGTGTATTTATGTTAGCGTTAGCATCACGGTGCCTGCAGCTGGTGATGGTCTACATCCCTGTCATCAGGGGACATTTTGAAAGCAAACTCCAACCCAAACACTTCAGCGTGCTCCGACACTTTGACCACATCACCAAGGTAACCGAAGCTCACCTGTACACTCGTGGAAGAACTCTTCATTCACATTTGCGTGGGGTTTTCAGGACTACAACGACCACGTGTCGGAGATCTGGGCCAAGTTGGTGGCCATCATGGACGGCGTGTTTGAGAAGGCTCTGACCAAGGTACGGACAGACAAGAAACCACAAACTAGTCAAACATGCCGTTTCGGAGTAAATTGACTTGTCCTGATACTGAATCTAAAAATACACTAATGTAAAAGTTTGAATGTGAGCTTTCACTCACAAAGGAAAGGGTAATCAGGCCATCTAGCGACCGTCAATCAATTACCACACAATGACCCTAAGGAACGCTAATCCAAGTTTCACTTTTTCCCACATTAATATATCAAACATGGGCAGGTAGTGACCAAAAATCTAGAGAAAATGACCGGTAAGTCCTGTAAAATGAAAGGATGTGACCCAAAATTAATTCATTGCTTGTTGTTAAAAGCAGTAGACATCCAATTCATTTCAACTGAGTGGACAGCCTATGAGGAGGCATGTACCGGTATGAAAACCTTAAGCCAAAATATCACGGTATTGCAATTACAGCTCTAAAATGTGTTACTCTGAGATAGCTGGGTTTAAAAAAACAAAACTTTTTTTTTTTTTCCATTGAACAGGATTTTATTTTTCAAGACATATTAGCAAATTGAAACATATGTATATTTTTTAAGTTAATATATTTAAAAAAATATATATATATATACATATATACATTCTAAATAAAATTGAAATAAATGCAGTCCTATAGGCGAGACTAAACCCACAGCCACAGCTGAACATTATTACAATCAGAACAAAAAATAATTGAATTATTTTCCATTAAAAGGACGTGTGAATGACTTGTATCATGTTTACATTATACACATTCTCAACACAGACAGCTGCCAGAGAGAAAACAACACCACATTTTACCACCGCTAGACACACTAAACATGCTGGAGTTAACTCTCTTAACTGGTGGGAAACATTCATGACAGTGTTTACTAACCTTTAATTTGAATGCGAAATCATATTGGTATTGGAGGTATTACCTCCTCGGCAGGCACCCTCCGCAAACATATTTTACACGTCTGTTGGCCCACCTCTTCTAAGCCACAGCTGTTTTAACTTTTCGGTGGCCGTAGTATTCACATACCAGCGATTTCGTTTTCTTCAATGGGGGGAAGAATGTTCAGGAGTTTCACCTCCTCCAGCCATCGTGTAGCACAGCTGACTCACTGACACTGAGCAACATCCCGTGGGGGAGGGTTGAGCCTTGCAGCTGCATTTTTGGGACATAAAAAATAACTAATACCTTAGGGACGGCATGACGGAAAATTTTTGCGGTTTTGAAACCTTGATGTTTTCATACCACGGTATACCTTGAAACCGGTAATCGGCATGTCTACCTGTGAGTGCTCATATTTCACTGCCATTTATGGCACTAGATGTCCAATCTATTTTGGACCGGGAGGGGCAAATGAAATCCTGGTTCATTCCTGGGAATGCCCCAAACTCATATAAAAGTTACCCGAGATGAACAAAAAGTAACCCGCAAGTGCCCGGGTATTGCATTGCCCCAAAATAACAGGAAGTGACCCAAAATCTACAGGTAGTCAAAATCGTCAGAAAGGGACCCAGAATCAGCAGAAGGTGACCCATGTACAGGAAGTGATCTGAATATGCCGTAAAATCAACATAAAATTACCCAATATGTGCAGGAAATGACCCATAATGTACAGGAAGTGACCCAAAATCATCAGAAACAACCCGTAAGTGCCCCAGTACCAACAGGAAGTGACCTGGGAATCCCCCAAAATCAACAGGACGTGACCAGTGAACAGGAAGTGTCCCAGACATGCCCTGAAATCAACAGGAAATTATTCAAAATGTACAGGAAGTGACCCAGGAATGCGCCAAAATTATGAGAAAGGTCTGACTGCAGCTGCAGCCACACTACAAACCACGCCTGCTGTTGGTACGGTGGCACAAAGAATTCGTTTACTGTTCTATGTGAAGTTCAAAGGGTTTTTGGCACAATAGGCCCTTGCCCAATTCGTTATCCTAAACTTAACTAGAGGCAGGGGTATTGCGGATATTCCGATAACTAGATTGTAACCTTTGCTATGTTTGGAAGTACAGTGGTATGAAAAAGTATATGAACATTTTGGAATTTCTGCATGAAATCACCATCAAATGTGATTTGATCTTTGTCAAAATCAAACAGATGAAGAAAAAAAACAGTCTGCTCTTTTGACCTAGCCATGATGCACATCAGACAATGCTTCTCATGAAGACATTTCTTACCAGGTGTGTGTTTTATAGTGGTTAGGGAAGCTTTAAACCACTCATCAGTGATTGGGCACACACTTTTGGTAAAATTGGTTTTAATTGTTTTAGTCTCCTTAGGCAGAGGGTTCACTTACTTATTTTTCCCCCTTCTGTCATTGATTGCATACTATCCTCATTAAAATATGAAAACCTATAAATGGTTGGGTGGTTTTAGTTAAAGCAGACAGATTTTTCATCTGTGTGATTTTGATAAAGGTCAGATCACATTTGATGGTGATTTAATGCAGAAATGAGAAATTCTAAAAGATTCAGATACTTTTTCATACCACTGTAATTTAATGTTGTGAATCAACTGTTTGTTGTTAAAATTGCTCCCGTTATTCAATTATTTCCCTTCTGTCTACTGTCTACATATGAAGGTTTTAAAACTGTTTCATCATTCATAGATAGATTCAAGTCAAGATTTTGCCGATTTAAGAGTATTTTAAATAAAAGGCTAATTAGGTTCGCTCGGAAAGTTCGCTACAACAGAGCCTTCCTGAGAAGTCTAGTGTTTTAAGATGTTTTAAGCTGTTTACTAACGCGGGCGAGTCTGTCATTTTGCACCTAGTTGTAGCAACTGGGTGTTGTTTGTAGCGGCTGTCGGCTGTAGTCCGGTATTATTGAAAATTATCAGTACGTTACGGAAGATCAACAGAAAGTAAGCCATAAGTGTCACTTCCTGGGTTCTAGTTGATGGTCCCCGGGGATTTCTTAGGCACTTCCTGTTGGTATATAATTGCACCAAAATCTACCGGAAGTTGCATGTAAATGCCGCATTACGAACAGGAAGTGACCCGGGAATGCCCCGAAAATCAACAGGAAGTGTCCGGGAAATGCCCTCAAATCAATGAAATATCCCAAATATACAGAAAAACAAGAGAAAGTTACCCATAAGTGTCTCAAAATTAATCAGGAAGTGACCCACAATTAACTCTTTGCCTGCCATTGACAGCGATAGACATCCAATTTAAGGAAGTGAACCAAAATTGATATGCTCACTAATTGAGAGTTTACTTGTTGTTTTGTTGTGTTTGCACAGTACGAGGTGAAGGCCCCGATGCCGTCGTCGTGTTTCCGGAACGTGTGCAGGCAGATGCTTAAGATGCACGAGGCCATCAATGACCTCCTGCCTGCCGATCAGACTCAGGTATGATGTACTCTGACACTTTCTGTTTGGACATCCCGCCCATAAACTGCTGGCACTTTGCGCGACTGTGTGTGTATGTGTGTTTAGATGCTATTTTCCAGGATCAACAGCAGCTTGAAGATGAACCTGAAGAGGCAGCTGGGTCGACTCGGCGTCGTCAACGATGGCGGACCGCAGCACGGGTAACTGCACTCTCACTACCGATTTTGGGAAAAATGGATGAAATTTGGAAAAAGGTTTGCTGTATTTTTTATTGACTTTTGTATTTTATTTTATTTTCGTGAACTCACTGACAGCCCGACACGTCCAATCCATTTGGACTGGGAGAGGGGTGAATGAACATGAAAACTTCAAAAAGGATTGCACGTCTTGTGCCGTCATTAGCACATAAACATGAGCATTGACAGTCAGTTTATCTGAATTGGAAATCTATCCGTGATAGAAACAAAACACACCAATGTCCTATAATATTGTTTTAAACGCTAGTATTTCCAATTGTATTTGAATGCAACACTCAATGCTGAAAAGTAGCCCAAATTCTAATCATTGTAACCATTTACTTTTAGTTAATGGATGACATTTTAAGTGTCCAATTGCGAAAGTGGTCTTTGAACACATCTCGAATCTGAACTTTCGTTTTGGGTCATCAGTCTTTGAACCTTTCCCTATCACCCAGAATTCCTTGCAATAACTTTCTTGTATTTATTAACCCAGATTTTTTTTTTTTTTTTTTTTTTTTTCATATAAAGAAAAACTAATTAATAATTACTCTGGTTTTTGACCCGAATACTACGACTAAGTTGAATACATTCATAGAGTATAAATGAGTGCCAAAGAAAGGCTTTATATACTAGTAAATATCTTTACAAGTCAAGGGAGATAAAGCTGGCCCTTTGAGTATATGTAAAATGTGTAAACAATCCTTTTTTTTTTTTAATAAACCATTTGCAGTGGTGCTTTTTAGACCATGTGGGGGCCCAAACAGGGTGGGACTCATTTTCAGCCATGGTGTTTCATCCAACAGACCGGCCCACTTTATATCATGACCTACCAGAAATAACGTAATTGTCAAGCGATTAAAATCTTTAATCGCAATTAATTGCATGCTGTCCATAGTTAACTTCTTTTAGTTCATACTTAACTAGTTAAGCGATCAATGGCATTAATTTTTAAATTCACCTATTAGCACAGGAGACGTACAATATCCTTACTTTACACAATTCAAAATGAAGCCTTAGTAGAAAAGAGTTGGGAAACTTTACAGTTGTAAAGATAAAATAAACATACATTTTTCCCCAAATAACTTGGTGGCACGGAGGGAGAATGGTTAGCATGTCCCATCACAGTTCTGAGATTAAGGGTCCTAAGCACAGGTCCTGTATGGCATTTCCATTGTATTTCTTGGGTACAATCGAAAATACCTGTATTTTATATAGATTTAATTCATTTCATTTGTTTAGTATTATTTATGACATAAAATTACCCACAAAAAATGTGGAAAATGAAATTTGATTGAACTCGCTGAACGGCTGTCTCCCAAATAGTTCAGTAAAACGCCAAAGTTACGTTTTGCCTGAGAACGTGAAATTTCGGCCGGATCCTTCGTGTCCTTGTGCCCAAAATTAGAGGTGTGTGAAATTTCCGATTCTTGGATTATTCGCGATTCGGCCGTGGAAGATTCGAGAACGATTCACAACCATTCAAATTCCGATTATTGAAATATGCCAAGTAAAGCGGAACTAAAACACAGTCAGCGTGGTCATTGGGACGCAATGAGGAACGGACCGAGAGTAAACATCATGCTCAACTCATGCCGCTAGATAAAAATACAAAAATACCTGACTGTGGCTGGCAGCCCGCTACAAAATACGCCCACGTAATGCTACGGTGGATATCACGTGTATATAGAACTAGATGCGAAATGACAGACTTGGCGGCATTAGCCCATGTCTAGAAAACTAGATGCAAAATGACACTCGCCGCCATTGGTAAACAGCCGCCATCTTAAAGCAGTAGACTTCTCTGGAAGGCTGTTGTAGTGAACGTTCCCAGTGAACCTAATTAACTTTTTATCTAAAATACTCCTAAATCGGCAAAATCCTGACTTGAATCTATCTTTAAATAATGAAACAGTTTGAAAACTTTCACATGTCGAAAGTAGACAGAAGGAAAATTATGGGATAACGGAAGCAATTTTAACAACTTTTAACGGTTGATTCACAACATTAAATTAGTTGAATGTAGTTTAAAGCTGATGATACAGAATGGGGACTTGAGTGTTTTATTTTCTGTTTTGAACTGGTAATTTGATACTTAAATAGTAGTTTATTTAAGCCAAAAATCGATTTATAATCGAATTGTAGCCTCTGAATCATAATCGAATTGTTAGGTGCCACAAGATTCCCACCTCTACCCAAAATAGTGAGCTTTGGGTGGCCGCGACTGAAATGCGAAGTGCCTGGTGTCTCCAGAATCTTCACATTCTTTCATTCTACACATTCACAGCTTATCTTTGCATTGCAGCTAAATAAATGACAATAAATGCCACAATCCACCTCAGAGTGCCACATTTTGAGTTAAAAAAGATAAAATTACATTTCGCCTTGCATAGTAATTTCACCCCGATCCTCGTGGTAGTTGTGCCTGCCTACAGTGCGGGTGGGCGGCCACCCGAGCTGCACATAGCGCCAGGAGGTTCATCGCTGTATTTTCATTCAAAGATTCTTGAAAACAATCACAATGGGTCGCGCCAGGCGGTTTCACTCTCGTCACGCTGCCTCAACGTGCCTCATTTAGACATGTGCCGATTACCGGTTTCACGGTACAGTGGTGTAAAAAAGTATCTGCACCTTTTGGAATTTCTCACATTTCTGCATAAAATCACCATCGAATGTGATTTGATCTTTGTCAAAATCACACAGATGAAAAAACTCTGCTTTAACTAAAACCACCCAAACATATTTTAACGAGGATAGCATGCAAACAATGACAGAAGGGGGAAAAATAAATAAGTGAACCCTCTGCCTAAGGACACTTAAAGAGGAATTTAAAACATTTTTTACCAAACAATTTAAATCTGGTGTGTGCCCAATAGAGGTGTGCGAAATTTCCGATTCTTAGATTATTCGCGATTCGGCCGTGGAAGATTCGAGAACGATTCACAAACATCCAAATTCCGATTATTGAAATATGTCAAGTAAAGCGGAAGTAAAACACACTCAGCGCGCCGCGCGGTCTTCGGGACGCAATGAGAAACGGAGCGAGAGTAGCTAAACATCATGCTTGTCATTACCCGGCCCCTCGGGTAATGCCAATGCTCAACTCACGGCTCTAGCTCAACTCATGCCGCGAGATAAAAAAAACAACAACATACCTGACTGCTGCCGAAAGCTGCTACAAAGTACGTCCACAATACATAATGTTAAGGTAGATATCATGTTTATATAGGACTACATGTAGAATAGACTCGGTGGCGATAGCAGCACATGTAGAGAAAGCTAGATGCGCGTTAGTAAACGGCCGCCATCTTAAAGCTGTAGACTTCCCTGCAAGGCTGTTGTAGCGAACCTAATTAACTTTTTATCTAAAATACTCCTAAATCGGTAAAATACTGACTTGAATCTATCTTAAAAATAGTTTTAAAGCTTTCACATGTCGAAAGTAGACAAAAGGGAAATTATGGAATAACAGGAGCAATTTTAACAACTTTAATGGTTGATTGACAACATTAAATTAATTGAAAGTAGTTTAAAGCTGCTGATACAGAATGGGGATTTGAGTATATTATTTATTGTATTTAACTGTTAACTTGATACTGAAATAGTCGTTTATTTAAGCCTGTGAGGCTTTTTTTTTTTTTTTTTTTTTAAACAGTTTTTGTAACTAATGTACAAAACATTAACAGCTAATGGCGGGGGGGGGGTGTCATTAATAATCGATTTATAATGGAATCGTAGCCTCTGAATCGTAATCATAATCGAATCGTTAGGTGCCCAGAGATTCCCACCTCTAGTGCCCAATCACTGATGAGTGGTTTAAAGCTGCCCTGCCCACTATAAAACACACACCTGATAAGAATCGTCTTGATGAGAAGCATTGTCTGCTGTGTATCATGGTTCGGTCAAAAGAGCTGTCTGAAAACCTGCGATCAAGGATTGTTGATTTGTATAAAGCTGGGTAAGGATACAAGACCATCTCCGAAAAGTCTGGATGATCATCAATCAACAGTCAGAGAAGTTGTCTACAAATGGAGTTTGGCACTGTTGCTTCTCTTCCAAGGAGTGGCCACCAAAGATGACGCCAAGACTTTAGCGTAGAATACTGAGAACCCTAAAGTGTCTGCTAAAGACTTACAGAAATCACTGGCACAGTCCAATATCTCTGTGCACACATCAACTATATGTAAAACTATGGCCAAGACTGGTGTTCATGGGAGGACTCCACGGAGGAAGTCACTGCAGTCTAAAAACATTGTTGCTCGTTTAATGTTCGCAAAAAGGCACTTGGACACTCCACAGATATTTTGGCAAAATATTTTGTTGACTGATGAAGCCAAAGATCAATTGTTTGGGTGTAACACACAACGTCATGTGTGGAGGAAAAATGGAACAGCTCGCCAACATCAACACCTCATCCCCCCCCGTGAAGCATGGTGGAGGGAACATCATGATTTGGGGCTGTTTCCTGCCTCAGGGCCTGGACAACTTGCAATCATTAATAGAAGAATGAATTCAAAGGTTCATCAGGATGTTTTGCAGGAAAACCTGAGGCCGTCTGTCAGACATTTGGAGCTAAAAAGAATGATGGATGCTACAACAAGACAATGATCCAAAACACAAAAGTAAATCAACTTCAGAATAGTTTCAGAAGAACAAAATACATGTTCTGGAGTGGCCAAGTCAAAGTCCAGACTTGAATCCCATTAACACGCTGTGGCATGACCTAAAGACAGTGATTCATGCCAGATATCCCAGGAATCTGACTGAACTACAGCATTTTTTAGGGAAAATGGACCAAGATTAGTCCTGATCAATGTACCAGACTGATCTGCAGCTACAGGAAGCGTCTGGTTGAAGTTATTGCTTCAAAAAGGGGGGCCACGAAATCCTAAATGTGATGGTTCATTTACTTATTTTTCCCCCTTCTGTCATTGTGCGCATAATATTCTCATTAAAATATGAAAACCTATAAATGTTTGGGGGGTTTTAGTTAACCCTTTAACACCTAAGCCTATTTTGGCCGAATTTGCATGCATTTGATGTTGCCTTTATATTTCAAAGAAAAAATTGTTTACAATGGCCAAGTTGGGTCCCTTTTTGCAGGACACCTTGAACTTCATGTCCAAACTGTTGTTTTCTTCACTGACCAGTTATAATCCACATTTTGGACCCAAAAAGACTAAAAAAATCCTAAAATCTTTTTTCAAAATTTGTAATGTTGATGTCCCATTGACAACCAAACATGCTCGACCAACCGTTTTGAAGCTTGATAATATTTATTCAACTTGTTAGGATAAACATTCAATAGGAAAAAAATAAGATTGAATAGTTTTATGTTTAACAATTCAACACAAACCGCAGGTATGTCATAGGCGTTTTTGGCCTTTACACATACTATGGTCAAAACAGGTTATATACAGTGCAAAATAGTGAGAAAAAAGATTATATATATATTATCTAACACACAAAGGGTTTGGAGATATCTCTTAGTGAAGTTAGGTGTTGTACCCATCACCTTATCAAAATTATACACGTACATGCAATCAAGCTTCTTGAACACATATCTACATAAAATTGAAAAGATTATAGTGAAGAAAAAAATATATATATAACATAGAAAGTATTTTAAAAAATATTGACAAGTAGTTTAGTTCAATTCAAATTTTTCAGGCATGCGACCCAATAATTTTTTTTTTTTTTTTTTTGCGCACTCAATAAAGCTTCTTCTTGAACAGGTCACGGAGCTGCGTCACACACAATGTCACACAGCCTACTCTTTCGCCGTTTGCGCGCTGCTGTCACCTCTACTCGCCGAGACGCCGACTCATCCAAGGAAAACAACGACAAATACGGCTCATCTTCTTCCTTGAGTTAATGAAATAATGCATTAGCTTGCGCTAAATGTAGTTTTAGATTCATTCTGCGCGTTTCAAAGTCGCTCGCTCAAAACCAACCGGCCGTTGCTTACGTCGCATGCCTCCCTTTCATTAGTTGGCGTCTCGCTCGGAAACTTATTAAAAATGATCCCATTCGGTTCGTCCTTCTTGACATCACAACGGCTCTTGGGATGTGTAGTCTTTTGTGCTGCTTTCGGTTTTGAAAAAGGACAAATGATGGAAATATGGAGATAGATACATGGTCCATGCAGTGTTTTAATGCATATTTATGAGTGCAATAAAAATATAAAATTCAAATGACTTTATCTCCCGTTTTTCTTGGTCGATTGACTTCAAATAAAAACTGGTGTGGACATCAACTTCCGCACTTTCAAATGAGACCAACCAGCGGCACGTGGGTGACGTAATTACAAAGCTTCAAAGACGATATGCGTAAACGCGTCGCTGCCGACACGTTCGGTGTTAAAGGGTTAAAGCAGACTGTTTTTTCATCTGTGTGATTTTGACAAAGATCAGATCACATTTATTGGTGATTTTACGCAGAAATGTGAGAAATTCCAAAAGGTTCAGATACTTTTTCATGCCAATGTATAAAGCAGTATGAAACGTCAAGGTTTTCAGACAGCAAAAGTTTTCTCTCATAATGTCTCTAAAGTATTAGCTATTTTTTATGTCCCAAAAATGCATGGAGAAATTCGTCACTTGCAGAAGCAAGGCTCAGCCCTCACCCACCGATTGTTGCTCAGTGTCAGTGAGTCAGCAGTGCTACACGATGGCTGGAGGAGGTGAAACTCCTGAACTTTTTTCCCCCCATTGAAGAAAGCAGAATCGCTGGTATGGCAATCCTTCGGCTACAGAAAAGTTTAACGGCCACGGCATAGAGGAGGACAGCCAACCAACATGTAAAACATGTTTGCGGAGGGTTGCTACTGAGGAGGCAATACATACCAAATTAAAGGTCATTAAACACTGTCATGAACGTTTCCCACCAGCTATGAAAGTTAACTCCAGTGTGTTTAGTATCTAGTGGGGTAAAACATGTTTTTTTTTCTCCCTGGTAACTGTGTTGAGAAAGTGTGTATGTATAATGTAAACATGATGAGTCATACACACGTGCTTTTTATGGAAATTTCTCAGTTATTTTTGTTGTGATGGTAATAATGTTGAGCTGTGGCTTTAGGCTCACCTAAAGGACTGCATTGATCTTAGAATATTTTGTCATTAAAAAAAATATATTCTTACTTAACATTATACTTATGTTTCAATTTGCTAATATGCTTTGAAAAATAAAAATTCTGTTTTTTTTTTTTTTTTTTTTTTTTTTTTTTAAACAGATCTCTCACATTTTAGAGCTGTAACCAGTGCGATACCGTGATGTTTTGGTTTAAGGTTATCATACCGTCAGAATATCATACTGGCACATTCCTAGCCTCATTGTGGCCATTAAAACACTCGACAAGATGATAATCTCTCCCAGACCTGGCGGGCTTCGTAGCACACAACAAGCTGTCTTAAATTCCCAACTACGGGGTGTGGGAAGTGCCATCATTTATCGTGCATTCATTAAAAAAAAAATAATAATAACTGTGTCAAAGGGGGTTTATGTTCTCGCTGTTTTTAACGCATTCAATTGACCGTTTTATTGAAAATGTATAGGGCCCAAACGTTGTCCCAGTCCTCCCAATTAGCCACTCCAGGCCTGGCCCCAGTACACAGCATTCCATGTTTATGCAGTGCTGCGTCCTTACCGGCCTATTTCATTTACCGTAATTTTTGGACTAAAAGGCACACCTGAATATAGGCCGCCACCCATCAAATTTGACACGAAAATGACATTTGTTCATAGATAAGCCATACTGCACAATAAGCCGCAGCTGTCCTCGCCTTATTATGGGATATTTACACCAGAAGATATTAACTGGTGTTCGGCCATTCCTTATGTTAGATGTAGGAAAATTGCGCCATATATAACTGCATTTATTTGCATGCATTCTTATTACGTTATATTTTAATCTACAAGTAAAAGTACCTTAAATGCCCTTTCCTGGTAATGTTAAAGCAATAGAAAAGTCACATCCCTGTTTTGCAGACACAGGGAAACTGTAAATTACTGAGGTTTAGTGAAGTTTCAATACTTCAGCATTATTTACTTCCCTATAAGTGGGACACTCACCCGGTTAAACATAGAGGAAGGACGCTAGGGTCACAAGGGGCCACAGGTTGCGGCAAAGGCTGACCTAAGTGTCTAGGCCGGAGGTGCTGAAGAGGCCTTTTCGTCTGGACACCTGCTCTTCACGTCATCCCAACATCACATCACCCCATGTTCGTAGTATGCTAATTTTCTTACGAATGAAAGTGCCTGGCTGGTGGGTTTACTGATACTTCTGCTTTTCTGTGATGCTCAGACTAGAGAACTATCAGCCAGATATCTGTAACTGTTGATTGCTTTATCTCTAGAATCAATACACTCGGATCAAATTGCAACTCAAAGCCTGTGACTCTTTTATTTAGATTAGCACTCAATTATTAGTGTACCTAGCTTCTGAGTAACAAACAGGAGTAAAGTTAGGACAGAGGAGTAGTCTGGTGTCTTTACCCTTAATAGGGGCCCGGACCCTCACAACAGGTATTTTAAACCTAACGCGGCGAAACGTCCTACACAATGCTCAGCGCGGTTCAAAGCGGCGAGTACTCACTATTTTTGTTTTTATTTAGTTATTTACACCCTTTTCACTGCCTCAAAGATAATTTTTGCATGTATTACCCTCTCATACTTTTAACCATTGTGTTTTTTTGTGTTAGCTTTGAAGCAGTTGAGCACATTAGTCACGTAGCGTATTTAAACTGTTCTTATTTGATATAACTACATTTAAGTATTTTCTGCAGGCATTTTTTTAGTACATTATTCCTGTATTCATCTAAACAAAAGTTTAGAGCGCACGGTAGTACTTTGGGTGTCAAATTCGACTAATGTAGGACATTTTGCCAATGTAGGAGATTTTGGCAGAACACCAGTTACACTTTATTTGACAGCGGCACATATGTAAGACTGTCATAAGACCAAATGAACCACCATGAACCAATTGGCTGCAAAGCTTCATTGCTTGAAGAAGCTTTATTTGACCATCACTGCTCCTTTGAGGGAGACAGTCAACCTCTACTGCCACCTTCTGTCAACACTGTTGTCATCCAACATGCCTCCTAGCATGCACTGCAGCGCTACAGATGTAAATAACAATCAAAATTCATGTTCTGTGCTAATTATATCTTCAGTTACTCTAGTCGTTTCATTAATTGCTAGCCCTGGTATTTGGAAACGCTTAATTTGACAGTGGTGCCATAAAACTGTCATAAAACCGTTATAATTATGACATGACACCGCCATGAGCATAAATGAATGCTTATGACAGATGTCATTTTGTGTCATCTGGCAAATTATCTCACTCTTGAATAGATGTAAAAGATCCAAACTGGAGATTATTGGAGTCTTGGAAACATAATTTGCCAGATGATACTTAATGACATCTGTCATAAGATTCCATTAATGCCAATGATAGTGTCATACTCATAATTATGACGATCTTATGGCAGTCTTATGACGCCGCTGTCAAATAAAGTGTTACCTATTAACACTACAAAACCCAGCAGAGGCCGACTTGGCCTTTCCCGAGACAAACTCCTAATATTCCCTAGCAATAGCCGATTTGGCCTCTCCTTTGTGACTCATGTGGTAGTTTGTGTCAGTTCAAGTCAAGCTACATTTATTTAATTACATGTATTTATGAAGTTTGACACTTTTTACACATTTTTTAATTCACTTCTCCTACACTCCACACATAATGACAGAAAGAATGGTCCAAATGTGTACATTGTTTTGAAGAAGGAAAAAAAAAAAACATTTTAGAACTTCAATTTGAGTGTAAAGCAGGAATTGTGTCTATAGTTTAGAAGGACTGAATCAGGGGCATGGAGTATGGATTGTGGTCATTGTGTCTGAAGTTAATGTATGTCTAGTGGTTGCATTTCCATATGAACGGCTGTTGTCTGACAACGACTTGCCAATTCAAAAGCACTTGGGTCATTTTTGCCACCTCTGGGTTTTCCAGGGGAGAGGCCATATCGGCCATTGTTTGGGACTAGTAGGAGTACCAGAATTCTCTAGGACTTCTAGTGTTAACCCAAATAAATCAATAGATAAGCCGCACTGGACTACAAGCCGCAGGATTCAAAATAAGGGAAAAAAGTAGCGGCTTATAGTCCGAAAATTACTGTACCTCAATGGAAATGACATTGAGATGATCTGAAATGCAGGTGTTAAAGACATTGTGTATGCGTGAAAGTTGATTTTTGTGGTGATTTGACATTTCCTTACCTTTCAAAATAGGCTGGTGGTGGTGGACGTGGCCTTTTACACTGAGAACGTGCAGGCCCTCAAGAACCTGGAGACTTTAGACCTCAACATGGCTGAGATCTGGGAGCAGAAGAGGTGACTGGACGGTGACGGAAAGAAGCGGTCGCGGCTCGCAAGACGTGCGGCGGGAAGGCTCTGTCCGGGACTCCACGACAAGCCGTCGAGAGTTTAGTTCTCACTTCAAAGACACTGGTAGAATCTGTTTAGCAATGTTCTCCACTACTAGTGTCAGGTTTGGCCCGCAATTAAGTACCAAAATGCACAAATGGCCTTTTTTGAGTATCAGATATCGTTGATATCGGGCTGAAGGTTCAGGTACTAATATGCTCTGGGCTCACTGAGGCAAAACTGCACAAGTTGGGAACTGCGCTACTAGTAAACACACTAAGCATTACATGTTGACTAATAGAGTTTAAAAATACCTCCAGTAGCACACAGCTAGTGCAGCTGCTATCATGTGGGACCAGGCCACTCAAACCAAAATGGGTGCTTCAGTTCACTTTTGGAGGATTTTCCAAATCTTTTACCGGCTTGTTGCCATGACAACAAAGGACACTATATATCTTTGTTTTTTTGATGAGATCAAGAAGCTATGGACCAAACTGTGACTTTCCTTTAAGTGCGTCACAGCGTCTCAGGAAAACTGTGACCTTTTTGACAATTTTGGAATTAAATTATGTTGCTTTTTTTGTTATCTGGGGAAAAAAAAAAACAATCGACAGTCATCACTGTGCCTCAAACGAGCGTTTGTCTAATGTTGTTAGACTGGGTTGTGAGTGTGTTAGCGCGAGCATGTGGGTTCGACGCGCGTGTTGAAAGCTTCCAAGTTGACATTAATAAACAAGAATGAAGGGGTTTGTGTTTCCTAGTCTTCTGTGATGTCATTGAGTAAAATCTGATTTAGTAAATTTCACTGGCTTTAAAAAAAAAACAATTTTTAAAGTCCGCTCCGCCCATTGTCACTAGGGTAACATCATCCTGATCAAGTCCTTCCTCTGCAACTGAACTATGAACTAACGGACCACTGCATGTTAGCTCAGGGCACAGCCGACCCACCACCATCACACTCGGCACCGGTGTGCCTCAAGGCTGTGTGCTTAGCCCATTCCTCTACTCTTTTCATCCATGACTGCAGACTGAGTACAAGGATCCAACTCCATCATCAAGTTTTCAGACGATACCACGGTGATTAGTCTCATCAGCAACAACGATGAGACGGCCTACAAAGAAGAGTTAAGAACGCCTGATCACGCTCAAGACCAAGGATCTCATAGTGGACTTCAGTAATGCGAGAGGCGTCACACATGACCCAGCCCACGTCTCCAGCTTCAATTTCCTAGTACATCTTAGAGGACGTGCGTTTCTAAGGACACTTAGGAAGAACCAGCGGTCTTTAGCTGTCCTGGTGGAGTTTTATCATTATACGATAGAATGCACTCTGGAGCAGTCTAGTACGGAAATAGTACCATCGCTGAGAATAAGCCTTTGCAGGTGGTGAAAACTGCTCAACGCATCACCAGGACTCCACTTCCAGCCATCACAGATGTCCAGAAGAAGCGCTGCCTGCACTTGGGGTGTGACAAGATATGGAAATGCTAATATGTTGTGATACTTTGCATCCTAAAAGGTTATTGATACGCTCATGCTAAGAATCGAGTTTTTTTTTTTTTTTTTTTTTTTTTTTTTTTTAAAAGAACCAACAAGCTACTAAACTCTTCCACCATAACAGTGTCTCAGTTAACTCTATGGCTGCCATTGACTTCAATCCTATTTTTTGGCATTTACAGGTCACTTTCTCTTCATTTTAGGGCAGGGGTCGGGAATCTATGGCTCACGAGCCAGATCAGGCTCTTTTGACGGCTGCATATGGCTCGCAGGCAAATATTTAATTATTGAAAAAAAAAAAAAAGTTTCGTTACACTCCTTTGCGCATTGCGCAAAAGGTGACGGTCACCGGTCATACGCTGGTGTTGTGCAGTAATGAGCAGACGTGACTTTTGCAGCGTATGTTAACTTTTTTAATGCTTCGACAACACTCCCGCACTTCGCAGTAGATATCATCAAATAGCAACCTAGATGTGCTACATTAGACCCCCCCCCCCCCCCCCCCAAGTCCCATGCCATTGGCTGCGTAAGCCCAGGGTGATCATGGGACACGGAGTCCATATACTACAACCGGCGACTAGAAAGCTGGTTTGCAGTAATTTTAGAGGGAAAGTGGCAAGCATACAGTGTATCACAAAAGTGAGTACACCCCTCACATTTCTGCAGGTATTTATATCTTTTCATGGGACAACACTGACAAAATAACACTTTGACACAGTGAAAAGTAGTCTGTGTGCAGCTTATATAATAGAGTTAATTTATTTCCCCCTCAAACTGTAGCCAACAATATCTAAACCCCTGGCAACAAAAGTGAGTACACTCCTTATAAACTACTTCCCTAAATGTCCAAATTAAGTACTGCTTGTCATTTTCCCTCCAAAATGTCATGTGACTCGTTACAGGAGTGCTGTAAGCATTGCTGCAGAAATTGAAGAGGTGTGTGGTGGAGTCATTCCCACCACCATGCTTGACTGTAGGCATGACACACTTATCTTTGTACTCCTCACCTGGTCGCCGCCACACATGCTTCAGAACATCGGAACCAAATAAATTAATCTTCGTCTCATCAGACCTTAGGACAGTAATCCATGTGCTTTGTTGACATGTCTTCAGCAAACTGTTTGCGGGCTTTCTTGTGTACCGCCTTCAGAAGATGCTTCCTCCTGGGGTGACAGCCATGCACACCAATTTGATGTAGAGTACGGCGTATGGCCTGAGCACTAACAGGCTGACCCCCCACCTCTTCGATATCTGCAGCGATGCCGACAGCACTCCTGTAACGAGTCACATGACATTTTGGAGGGAAAATGACAAGCAGTACTCAATTTGGACATTTTTAGGAATGTACATTGTTCCCATGCGGTGTGCGGTGTACTCACTTTTGTTGCCAGGGGTTCAGATATTAATGGCTATATTTTGAGGGGAAAATAAATTAACTATTATATAAGCTGCATACAGACTACTTTTCATTGAGTCAAAGTGTCATTTTGTCAGTGTTGTTCAATGAAAAGATATACTTAAATTAAAGATGTCCCGATTGATCGGCATCATCGGGTCCGATCATGTCATTTTCAAAGTATCGGAATCGGCAAAAAAATATCGGACATGCCTTTTTTAAATTTTTTTTTTCTTTTTTAATTTAAATCGTTTTCTAATTGTATTTAACGTTACAGACTAAATGTCTTACACTCATCCAGAGTAGTTTTGGCTTTAAGTAGGGCTATCAAATTTATTGCGTTAACGGCGGTAATTAATTTTTTTAAATTCATCACGTTAAATAATTAACGCATGCGCTGCACCACTCACGCATTGTCGCATTCAATCTATAAAAACGCCGTTTTACCTATAGATAGCGCTAAAAGGCAGCGTATAATAAGTAGAGAGAATTTTGACAGCCTTTGGAGCCATTTTTTATGTGGCTAAAGCCTTACAATACTTCTCTCAGCAATTAAAAATAACGTGGGAGGCAATGTGAGGAAGTAAGGTAGTAGTTGATCATTTTCTTAACACCCTATGTTCTTTCCCAACGCAGAGAAGATATATCAATTGGTGCCCCTACGCACTGTCATGGTTGCACTTCACATCATGCATTTGGGCAGTTAAATGGCTGCAGTATCATTTGCTGAAAGCTCAACAAATACACTAGATGGCAATATTTAGTCACAATTTACAAAGTCACATTTATCCTTTAAGAATTACAAGTCTTTCTATCCGTGGATCCCTCTCACAGAAAGAATGTTAATAATGTAAATGCCATCTTGAAGATTTATTGTCATAATAAACAAATACAGTACTTATGTACTGTATGTTGAATGTATATATTCGTTCGAGTTTTATTCATTTTTTTTCTTAATGCATTGCCAAAATGTATATGATCGGGAAAAATTATTAGGAATGATTGGAATTGAATCGGGAGCACAAAAAAATACAAAAAAACAATCAGATCGAGAAATATCGGGATCGGCAGATACTCAAACTAAAAAGATTGGGATCGGATCGGGAGCAAAAAACCATGATCGGAACAACCCTAAATTAAATATCTGCAGAAATGTGAGGGGTCTACTCACTTTTGTGATACACTGTACATGTCGTTGTGTCTATCTATTTTATTTATTTATCAATTGCATAGGCACATAGACACAGATGAGTCAGCAAAGACACTGTTTAGGTGGGGTTGCCGTATTTTGCTGTTGAAAATAGCGGCATATGTGTGCATAAGGAAGTAAACTTTTCTCGTTTTCAGTTTCATTTTCTGTGTTGTAATCTACTTTTAGAAACCTTTTTGAGAAGATGGCAAAAAGAAAAAAAGACTGGGAGTATCGTACTTTTCAGCAGGACATAAGGACATAAATGCAGACGTAAGCTATTTATCGCAGTTCAGCGTGATTGCAAGGTTTTGACTATGAAAGGAACAACAAGAGGGGAGGATTTATTCAAGTCCTTCACTGAGTTCGGTAAAGAAAAAATATCTACCGATGGATAACCTTGTTTCGGTGTGCACTGATCCCGCTCCGTGCATAAGTTTCTCAATGCTTGCATGAAGCTTACCTACAAAGCCATCAGCAAAACCATGCAGCACCAGAAGTCGCAATAACGGTTAAAAAAGCCATCATTGATTAGCAACAGTATAACTATGTTATTAAAAAGAATTCAGAGACATATTGTACTTTAAAAGTGTTGAAATTACACAAAATTCACACATTACTTGTATTTTTAGTTTTAAACATATTGTATACCTCTCACGGAATTACATTTAAAAATATGTTGTGTTCTTAGCTCTCTCAGCCAAAAAGGTTCCCGACCCCTGTTTTCGGGCATATACAGGTCACTTCCTATTGAGTTTAAGTCACTGCCTATCCATTTGGGAGATTCCTGGGTACTGTTGAATTTGGGTTACAAAGCAGAATGTGACCCATAACATGTCCCAAAATCAACAGGATGTGACCCTGAAAGGCCCCCAAATCAACAGGAAGTAACTGAAAATCAACAGGTAATTACTCTAATGGCCTAAAATTACCATATTTTCCACACTATAAAGTGCACCTAAAAGCCTTCAATTTTCTCAAAAGCTCATAGTCCGCCTTATTATCCGATGCGCCATATATGGATCAGTATTTGTTAGTCATGGCATGACATTCCCTTTCACGCAGCTTTATCTTGTGCAGAGGTCGGGAACATATGTCTCGCGAGCTCTTTTGATGAGTGCATCTGGCTCTCCGCCAACCCGTAATTTTAAAATTTGAAACCGGCCAGCTCGTTTGACATGAACAAGCTGTGTGAGGTCCATTCACACATTTTTCTTGGACCTTCAAACATAAGTCGCAATAATATGCTTCAATTCAGTGCCCGTTGGTGGTCATTGCACAGAGATAGGTGTTAGTACAGAGCTCATCTTGAATCTCCGTTCAGCCAGCAGCGGGGCTGGCCCCTCCCAACTCAATGCCGAGCGATTTGGTGTATATAAAAATGCGTAGGGGAAAATTAAACCACGTAAGTGAAGTGCGTCCTCAAGTCATAGAGGTGCGCAATCAGTTTGACTTCCATGACTTTTAGGCCTGTCAAAATGGTGGCCGCTTCCAGGAAATCGATGCAGTGCCACACCATGATTCTTTTTGTTATTTTCTAAGTGGTGAGTGGGCAACGATTGTAACATACCAAGTAACGACGTCAGATTTTCGTTGTCGTTTTCGAAAGATTTTTTTCAATCACAACTTGGCGACTGCTATTGAAGGGGGAGTCCGAACCCCACACAGCCCTGCCCAAACCAGAACCAACACACCCCCATTTTTTTTCTCTTTTTTTAAATTAACCAACTGTGTGTGGATAAAGCAAATCACCTCTCCAGTCTCTATTTACTGCCTTCCAGGGGTGCACAAAATCTGCCTATTGTTACATATTATACAGTGGGGCAAATAAGTATTTAGTCAATCACTAATAGTGCAAGTTCTCCCACTTGAAAATATTAGAGAGGCCTGTTATTGTCAACATGGGTAAACCTCAACCATGAGAGAATGTGGAAGAAAAAAAAAACAGAAAATCACATCGTTTGATTTTTAAAGAATTTATTGCAAATCATGGTGGAAAATAAGTATTTGGTCAATACCAAAAGTTCATCTCAATACTTTATGTACCCTTTGTTGGCAATACCGGAGGGCAAATGTTTTCTGTAACTCTTCACAAGCTTTTCACACACTGTTGCTGGTATTTTGGCCCATTCCTCCATGCAGATCTCCTCTAGAGCAGTGATGTTTTGGGGCTGTCATTGGGCAACACAGACTTTCAACTCCCTCCACAGATTTTCCATGGGGTTGAGATCTGGAGACTGGCTAGGCCACTCCAGGACCTTGAAATGCTTCTTAAGAAGCCACTCCTTTGTTGCCCTGGCTGTGTGTTTGGGATCATTGTCATGCTGAAACACCCAGCCACGACTCATCTTCAATGCCCTTGCTGATGGAAGATTTTCACTCGAAATCTCTTGATACATGGCCCCATTCATTCTTTCCTTTACACAGATCAGTCGTCCTGGTCCTTTTACAGAAAAACAGCCTCAAAGCATGATGTTTCCAACCCCATGCTTCACAGTGGGTATGATGTTCTTCGGATGCAATTCAGTATTCTTTCTCCTCCAAACACGAGAACCTGTATTTCTACCAAAAAGTTCTATTTTTTGTTTCATCTGACCATGACACATTCTCCCAGTCCTCCTCAGGATCATCCAAATGCTCTCTAGCAAACCGCAGACTGGCTTGGACGTGTACATGCTTCAGCAGGGGGACACGTCTGGCAGTGCAGGATTTGAGTCCCTGGCGGCGCAATGTGTTACTGATAGTAGCCTTTGTTACTGTGGTCCCAGCTCTCTGTAGGTCATTTACTAGGTCCCCCCGTGTGGTTCTAGGATTTTTGCTCACCATTCTTGTTGTCATTTTGACGCCACTGGGTGAGATTTTGCATGGAGCCCCAGATCGAGGGAAATTATCAGTGGTCTTGCATGTCTTCCATTTTCTAATAATTGCTCCCACAGTTGATTTCTTTACACCAAGCGTTTTATCTATTGCAGATTCAGTCTTCCCAGCCTGGTGCAGGTCTAAATTTTTGTCTCTGGTGTCCTTCGACAGCTCTTTGGTCTTGGCCATAGTGGAGTTTGGAGTGTGACTGACTGAGCTTGTGGACAGGTGTCTTTTTTACCGATAATGTTAAAACAGGTGCCATTAATACAGGTAACGAGTGGAGCCTCGTTAGACCTCGTTAGAAGAAGTTAAGACCTCTTTGACAGCCAGAAATCTTGCTTGTTTGTAGGTGACCAAATACTACTAAATATTCCACTCTAATTTGGAAATAAATTCTTTAAAAATCAAACAACGTGATTTTTTTTTTTTTTGCACATTCTCTCTCATGGTTGAGGTTTACCCTTGTTGACAATGACAGGCCTCTCTCAATCTTTTTCAAGTAGGAGAACTTGCACAATTGGTGGTTGACTAAATACTTATTTGCCCCACTGTATGTAACAATATGTCCCCGGTATATAAGCTGTATATAGACACACACATAGACTGTTTCCATTTACCATTTGTATGGCTCTCATAGAATCATATTTTAAAATATGTTGGGTGTTTTGGCTCTCTCGGTCAAAAAGGTTCCCGACCCCTGGTCTAGTGGATGCATAATTCAACCCCAACAACCAGGGCTGTCAAAAGACTTGCATGGGCCCAGGGACAACAAGAGACCATTAAAGGCCACCCCACCCCACCCCTGGCTTGTGACGACAACGTATGCAGTACTTTTAACTAGGGCTGTCAAACGATTAAAATTTTTAATCGAGTTAATTACAGCTTAAAAATTAATTAATCGTAATTAATCGCAATTCAAACCATCTATAAAATATGCCATATTTATCTGTAAATTATATATATATTCTGTAAAATAAATTGTTGGATTGGAAAGATAAGACACAAGATGGATATATATATATTCAACATACGGTACATAAGGACTGTAGTGGGCATTTCACTCTACTGTCATTTAAATCCGTCAATGCTGTCCTCACTCCGAAGCGTCTACTTTTTCCAAAGCTAGACAGCGAGTGAACGACGACTTAATAATTAGACTTCTTCCTTTTTCATCTGATTTATTAATAAAATGGCCTCAAACCATTGTCCCTTTTAGACCGTCGTAAAACTACAAAAAAAAAGTACACAAGCTTTGCATTAGCAACAACGTTAGCTTAGCACGCTATACAGGTTCACTAAACAAACAAAAAGCGTCTCATACAAAAAATATAACATTTCGGTTACTAACATAATATGTACATTTTTTACAACAACCATACTTACGGACAAAGCTTGTCCAAGGATCGTATAAGCACAACATTATCAGCCCGAGACGTCGTGCAGCCACAATGAACTGGCAAGAAAACAATGAACCATGTCGCAAAGCGACCACAAGAGTTCGCTGTTGGACAGCACAAAAAGCCTTGCTGTAAAACTTACCAAAAGGCAGAATACTTTCTGAGCGGGACATGTGCGTTAATTTCGTCAAATATTTTAACGCGATTAATTTAAAAAATTAATTACCGCGCGTTAACGCGATAATTTTGACAGCCCTACTTTTAACGCTTTGCAAGCAATGACAGTGTAAATTTTCAAATTATTTGATGGACAGTTAAATTTAAGACCGTAATGTGATGTGACACAATATAAATAATTTCCATCTATTGTCCCATGTAGGCCACATTACAATACAATTGAGAGTGCTATGCGTGCCTGCTAAGCAACAAAACAGTGTAACTAAACTTCCTGTACCTGTCCCCTCCACATCCATGGGGTTATCAAGCCCTCAAACAGTGATGCGCCTAAATTTTTTGACAGCAAAGTCATTTATAACATCAATGAAATCCAGTTTTTGAGCAAGCTCACGCTCAATGGAGTGCATGGCTAGGTTGTTAAGCCTGCCTTAATATATGGTGGAGCGTAGGTAGTTTATTATTTTGATTTTACTGAAGGCTCGCTCTCCTCCAGCTACAGTCACTGGCAAAGACAAGAACATGCGTGTAAGAGTCTGTCCAGCCTTGCGCACCTACTCCCCACAGACTAACATACATCCCTGATCTACCATTACCTACTCTCCTCGGTTCAACGTGAGCAGCATGTCTTGTCATACCGCAGCTCAATAGGCTACAAGCGGCCGGTGACCTATTCGAATCGGGCTTTGGTCACGGTGATTGCGAATGTAAATGTTCAGTATTACAGTAGCGGCTGTTGTTCATTTACCGACATCCCCGTCCAAAGCCAACTCTAGCCCTAATTCTCTGGGTTCTTGTCACCCTTTTAAAAACTTCATTTTTATTCTCGTTCACCTCTAAGATCTAGATCTCTTTTTCTTTTCTTGTCTGCACACCCGATTTATGACGACTCGCCATGTTTAGAGTTTATAACAATGACAAATGTTAATTTCCCGCTTCAGGGCACGTACATAGTGTAGCCGTGAGTGCGCCACAGCAGGGTCAATCCATTCTCTGCTAAGACAGAGGGGGTGGGGGGTGTTGTGCAAAAAAAAAAAATATATATATATATATATATATATTTGAAATATTTAATATGTTAAAGTTTTTAATTATATATCGAGTAGAACATAATATTTAATCAGACAATGATTTAAATATAAAAAAGAAATATGTGAATGTAAAGTCAAATAAATTAAGGGTCATTCAGGGGCCCCTATGGTCCTGAGGCCTGGGACAACATACCCGGTTGCCCCGGCCGATGGGCTTGCCAACAACTATTTATCATACTTAAAATCCTAAATCACAAAAAAAAAAAAGTTTAGAAAATTAAAAAAAAAACTGAAGTGCTATAGAAAAAAAATCTGGTAAATCAGAAAAGGTTTTTATTACTTTAAAAATATACAAATATTTTTCTATTTCTTATTTTTAATCTTAATATTTTCTAGTTTTTCGCTGTATTCTTCAATTTCATTTTCTACTGTATCTTTACTATTAATATAATTTTTTCATATCGTCAATAAATAATGAGACCTGAGACAAACCATAAGAGCTTTTTATTTTTTGACCTCAAACAAGAAGTCACGGACCGTGACTTCCTGGTTGGTGACCTTTGACCTAAAATGGCTTGAAAGATTTCGGCATTTGAGCCACATGTCACATAGTAAACTGCTCTTTGCTATGTGGAAAAGTGCACTTTTGGTTTCCCGACGTCGTTTTCGTCAGCGGTGCCTTTTAATGGTCGAGGATGCGCAGGTTTCCTGACACGATCTTGTTCTCCAGCATCGCTCCCGCGGGGATGTCGATTCGATCACCATGGTTGGCGATGATGATTACCGTTCCCTGTAGAAAGAAATGTCAAAGTTAAATAAGCGAGCCAAGTGCATTTAAACATCACCAAAACATTTAGGCTAACTCCTGTTTATCCAGGAAATTTGCAAAGCCAATGATGTTTTTGAGGGGGGGAAAATGTAAAGTTCAGCCTGGCAGCCCGCCAGGCTTATAAAGTATTGGGGGAAACCCTATTATACTTTACGTTACCGCGTAAATTCCATATACCTTGAGTGAGACGTTTTTCCCGAATGTGACGTCTCCCGCCACGGTGAGGTGGTCCAACTCCAGCATTTCCGGGATGCTGTCGAAGCGGGCCAGGAAGTCTTGGACCTGACGCAGACGATGTGAGACAATATTGTGGTGTTGCTAAACCGAAGCGTCAATCAAGTCCACTATTTACCTTGGTGAAGAAGCTACCCAGCTTAACATGCGGCGTGGTGAGGAACTCCCTCTTATGGCTCATGGTAAGCGAACCTGCGTCCAGGCTGTAGAGGTTGGACATGACCAGCAGGAGGTCTGAGGAAGTCTTGACCGGCAGGAAGCGAGAACGCGGCACGTTGATGCCCATGGCGTTGCGGAAACACTTGATAGCTGCGCCCACCGCCGTCTCTAACTGGATCACGTTCAGACCGCCCTCCAGCGTCTGGCCAATGACACAAAGAAATGTTTTATTTATATGTTTTTATAAAAATGAAAAATATACTGTATGTTTTTCAGTCCCATTGAAGATGTGAGACCTCCAATTGCAGTGGTATGAAAAAGTATCTGAACCTTTTGGAATTTCTAACAACATCTCTGCATGAAATCATCAAATGTGATCTGATCTTTGTCAAAATCACACTGATGAAAAAACTGCTTTAACTAAATCACCCATTTATAGGTTTTCATATTTTATTTTAATGAGGATAATATGCAAACAATGACAGAAGGGGGAACAAAGAGTAAGTGAACATCACATTTAATATTTTGTGCCCCCCCCCCCCCCCCCCCTACACCCCCCTTGGCAGCAATAACTTCAACCAGACGCTTCCTGTAGCTGCAGATCAGTCCGGCACATCGAACAGGACTAATCTTAGTCCATTCTTCTCTACAAAACTGCTGTAGTTCAGTAAGGTTCCTGGGATGCCTGGCATGAATCGTTGTCTTTAGGTCATGTCACAGCATCTCAATGGGGTCAAGTCTAGACGTATATTTTGTTCCTCTGAAACCACTCTGAAGTTGATTTACTTCTGTGTTTTAGATCATTGTCTTGTTGCAGCTTCCATCCTTTTTAGTTTTAACTGGCTGATAGAGGGCCTCAGGTTTTCCTGAAAAACATCCTCATAAACCTTTGAATTCATTCTTCCACTAATGATTGCAAGTTGTCCAGGCCCTGAGGAAGCAAAACAGCCCCAAATCATGATGCTCCCTCCACCATGCTTCACGGTGGGGATGAGGTGTTGATGTTGGTTAGCTGTTCCATTTTTCCTCCACTCATGACATTGTGTGTTACTCCCAAACAATTTAACTTTGGTTTCATCAGTACACAAAACATTTTGCCACAACTTCTGTGGTGTCCAAGTGCCTTTTTGCAAACATTAACACTGCTGTCTCTTTTTAGACAGCAGTGGCTTTATCCGTGGAGTCCTCCCATGAACACCATTCTTGGCCATAGTTTTATATAAAGTTGATGTGTGCACAGATATTGTACTGTGCCTGTGATTTCTGTCTTTAGCAGACACTCTGTCACACTGTTTTTTTTTTTACCTCTTTGGTTATTCTGCACTGAATTGTTGGCATCATCTTTGGTGAACGGCCACTTCTTGGGAGAGAAGCAACAATGCCAAACTCTCCATTTGTAGACAACAACTCTGACTGTCGATTGATGAACATCCAGACTTTTAGAGATGCTTTTGTATCCTTTACCAGCTTTATACAAATCAACCATCCTAGATCACAGGTCTTCAGACAGCTCTTTTGACCAAGCCATGATGCACATCAGACAATGCATCTCATCAAGACTTACCAGGTGTGTGTTTTATAGTGGGCAGGGTAGCTTGAATCCACTCATCAGTGATGGGCACACACCTGACTTAAATTGTGTGGTAAAAATTGGTTTCAATTGCTCTTTATGTCTACTTAGGCAGAGGGTTCACTTACTTCTTCTTCCCCCTTTTGTCATTGTTTTCTTGCTATCCTCATTAAAATATGAAAACCTATAAATGTTTGGGAAATGCTACAAATTCAGAAAGTTTCAGATACTTTTTAATATCACTGTAAACATGTCAAAACCAGCCAATGAGTTAATTATTGTAGCAACAGTACAGTTGACAGACGCAAGTGCATGGAAGATAACATCATACAATCGAAAGTTACGTTAAGATGTGAAAAAGTAGATCACAAGCAGTGACAAAACAGATTACACCCAGAAATAAGGAGACAGGGTGGTGTGTGCGCGTGAGACACCTTAGGGTTGGCGATGACCTCCATGTCCAACGCGTTGTTGTCGATTAACCTCTTAATGGCGCTCAAGGAAATCCACAAGTTGTTGGTGTTGAAGATCTTGAACTTGCTGACCGACTTGAACTCGTCCACGTGATCTTTGGGAACCTGTGCGATCTCCAGGAGCCTCAGTCGGTCCTCGTACTGGATCAGCGTGCCGCCCTGGAAGCCCCACACGACGGATGTCATCCCGAGTGCCCGTACGGCGAGCCCGATCGGTAAGGACACGCACCTTGACGTCGGCGCGGGTCTTATCCGTGACCTCCATGACGAACTCGCAGCGTTTATCGGCAGCTTGGCCGATGAGTCGACAGAGAATGCGGAGGTCGACGGTGGCGCCCAGGTTGTCGATGTTGGACACGAAGATGTACTCCTTGCCTTCATTCAGGAGTCGCTCCAGTAGGCCCGAGTTGTATAAGCTGGCGTAGATGTCGCCGTGACCCGGCGGGTACCACGCCTCGCCCCCGTCCGCGTTCAACCCCAAACTCTTGGCGATGGGCAGCAGTGACTCCTTGTTGATGCGCGGGTATCTCCGCACCAACACCCACAACAACAGCTCAGTAACAAGTCATTTTTGTGTTTTTTATGTTTACGTGAGCCTTTCTTTTGTAGTGCTACCTGTTGCAGGGTCCATTTCACAAAGCAGGTTTAATTACAACTCAGAGTCTATTAACTCTGTAATAAAGAAAATTCTGGGTTTTAGCTACACAAAAGGAGGTTCCTCACTCATGCCTGTTAAAAAAAAAAACAACTATCCGTTACTATGGCTAACCTAAAGGTAAGCTCTTAAAAAATCGTTCAAACACATATTCCCACCAAAGACGGCTAAATATACTTCAGAACTAAATAACAAAGGCATAAACAAACATATTAGCTCAAACAAAAATTTACCTTACGATGGTTATAACATGGAGCAGCCATGTCATATTTCTGTTGACACTAGAGGGCAGCATATCCACCCAAATCAATAAAACTACATTTAAACACTTTCAAAACAAACCATTAGAACCACACTCTAAACCAGGGGTCCCTAAACTACGACGCGCCTCCACATTTGGTCCGGCCCCCTGAACAATACCAGAGAGCATTTTGACACCCACAAATAGTGTTATTTATTTCCTGTCTTTTTTTCTGTGAAGAACCCAGAAAAGGTTATTTGGTTATTATCTATTTAATTAATAGTGTTATTGTAGGAAAGCCCCATTGCATGTTTATGCTTTAGTTTAATTGTTACTACGCTGGCCCTTTAAGAGAAGCGACGCGCGCAGGAGTCACTTCCTCTCCTCCCTTCATTGGCGCGCACGAGTTACTGTCTCTACTCCCTTGACTGCCGGTGTACAACGAGTCACTTTTTCCTCCTTTCACTGCCAGCAGTTCGTTCCTCAAGCTGCTGTCCTGTTTCGTGGCAATCCAAGTGTTGTGTGTGAATGAGAGAGGTGGGTATATTGCATAAGTGTGCCTTGGCCGTGCATAAACACATTTGGCAGATGAGTTACATGCTTAGGGTCCCTTGTATTCGTTAGCCGCCGTGTGCTAACCGTTAGCCGCTAGCGCTAATGCTAATCGTTGGCCCCTTTGGCTACATGGTGGAGGCTGAATTTTGTTTGTTGCCAATCACTTATCTAAATTGTCAGTTATTTTCCTGCTTAATGTGTATGCTCATTATTGTGAATGATTCGCATTGTGTGCATTATGTAAGCAGTGTATTTCATTTATATTGTATTTAATGTTGTTCCTGTTAATTTAGATATGTTTATAATACGGTATATATTTATAGGCAGGGGTGCACATAAGTGGTCCGCATGCGCGCATGCGTACTGGACGTAGACAAATGCGTTGGCCCTCAACGGCTTCAATACGCTTTTGCGTACCGATGGCTGACCACTGTATTTGCGGCGGACACGAGAAAATCTATTCTCAAAATGTCAAAGAGGCAGGTCCCACTGAATAATTATTTCCGTGTTCCCCAACACCCGTCAAAAGACAGACAGACGACCAGTGTTGTTAATAACGGCGTTAGAATATAACGGCGTTACTAACGGCGTTATTTTTTTCAGTAATGAGAAATCTAATTAATTGCTTTTCTTATCTTGGCAACGCCGTTACCTTTACTGAGGCGGGAAAGGCGTGCGTTACTATGCGTTACTAAGTTGGTTGAATAAAAAAAGTCTGAGAGAAACGGACTCACGGAGACGAGAGAGCAGAGCAGGAGTGGGGAAGACGCCGTTGCAACCGCGATGCTAGGTGGCTCCAATAATACCTGACTGTAGCCATAGCCGACAAACTACGCCCACATGACACGGTAGATATCATATTATAGAACTAGATGCAATAGACAGACACAGCTGCATTGGCAACATGTTTTAATGACTACATGCGTTAGTAAACAGCCGCCATCTTAAAGCAGTAGACCTCTCAGGAAGGCTCTGATGTAGAGATCCTCCATAGCGAACCTAAGTAACTTTTTTTTTTTTTTTTAATCTAAAATGCTCCTAAATCGGCAAAATCTTAACTTAAATCTATCTTTAAATGATGAAACAGTTTTAAAACTTACACATGTTTAAAGTAGACAGAAGGGAGCTAATGAAATAACGGGAGCAATTTTAACAACTTTAACGGTTGATTCACAACTTTAAATGACTTCCACACATAGCAAAGGTTACTATCTAGTTATCGCAATACCCTTGTGTCTAGTTAAGTGGAGGGTAAAGAATTGAGCTAGGGCCAATTGTCCCCCAAACCCTTTAAACTTCACATTGCGTGACCTGTTTTTGTTTTGTTTTTTTTTGAGAAAAAAAAGAAAATTACCACTAGTTATTTTTCCAAGTATCTAATTACTCTAACATTCAGGTAACTGAGTTACTAACGCAATTACTTTTTGAGAGAAGTACTTTGTAACTGTAATTAATTACTTTTTAAAAATAAAATTAACAACACTGCAGACGACAGAGACGTCACCAGAGCTACCGAAAAAAAGGACTTTTGCTGAAAAGTGGCTGCAGGAGGTACCATGGCTAGAAGCAAATGATGCTCTCATGAAAATGTGGTGCTAAACTTGCCGTGAGAATCTCAATGTCGCTGATTAGAGCAGCGCATTTTATGTAGGGTCAAAGAATTTCAGCCATCCAAACTTTGAAAATCACGAAAAAAACAGAGCATGATGGCAATTAAGCAAACTATCGATGCCAGACAGGACCCTACTCGCTCTATGGACAAGTGGCGGAATAAAATTAATAAAGAACAGCGCCATGCACTGACAAACGTGTTTTTGCTCGCATTTCACAAAGCTAAACATGCACGTTCAATGAGCTCTTAAGAGGTCGACATCCCACTTTTACAAAGGCTTGGAATTAATGTGGGAGGCAAAAAAAATATGCGTACCCCTGTATATGTCTTTACATTTCACTTCAGAGTAATGGCAATTTTGTTGTGCCAGTTGATGTGAATCAAGTGTTAATTGTTAATAAAATTAATTTAAGGTAATTGGCTCCAAGTAAAGCTTGTCATAATTTTATCGCATCAGGCGGGTCGGCTCTCAAGCTCAATGAGGACCAAGTCGCATCTCCAGGTCCTCCTCTGAGAACCTGGGCAAAAAAATTATGTGCACCCCTGTTTATAGGTTATACTGTATATACTATATTACTGACATGTTATACAGTTATCTTGTATTCACAGAAACCACAATACAACAAAATAAATCTCATACTCCTTTCATCATCATCAAAGGAAACAAATCCTGAACGTCCCCTGTTGGTTCTCTGATCGGAGTCACAACTCCATAGTAGAGCTGTCCTAACTAGTCGACGTTGTCGACGTTATCGATGACGTAAATGCATCATACCGTCGACGGGTAATGACGGGTTAAAAAAAATTACATGCAGATAAAATTTACAATGGCGGGCGCTCGCGATGCAAGCGGTTGTTACCGGCACCCCCAAGGAGGCCGCTGTTGTTATCAATGTGACCGGCATTGTCAGATTGAGCGGAGAGAAAGACGAGATCGGTGAGAGTTGGAAAAGTGCGCGGGCAGCGCGGAGTTAAGTGGCTGTTTTAAAAGTATCCATAAAAAGCCATCCGACTTCTCTCGGTGTATTTATGCACGCTGCCGCCTTCCTGAGGAGGAAATCGGACGAACCGACGACAACGAGTCAAGTGAATCTCCTCACTACGGCGAGCAGTTGAAAACGCCAATTACCAAGAAGGGCAGAATTGGTAACACGGTGAAAGCGGCATAAAGCCAAAAAAGAGGACCATTTCAAGGAAAATATGGAGTGTTCTACTGTGTGTACTCTATGCTAAGCTGAGCTGCATACAATGGTAGCACGTCGGCTATGAACGAACACTTGAAGCGCCGTCACCCAGGTGTATATCGGAAGACAACAAGAAACAACAAGCTAGTGGATTGTAAGTCCATACAACTTTCTAATGCTTTTTTTTTTTTTTTTAAATTGAAGTTGCCTTTATGTGCGTCGTATCAACGTGCATTTTTATTTAAGAAAAAATAAATGAATGAATTATATATATATATATATATATATATATATAATGTAATTATATATTTTATTATTATTAAATGTATTAGGATCATGAAAGGTCCCACTTGGGGGAAAATATATATATATATTAGAGCTGAAACGAATACTCGAGCAACTCGAGTTTAAAAACTGATCCGAGTAATTTTATTCACCTCGAGTAATCGTTTATTTTGACAGCTCTAAGCATCACGTTTCGCTCGGACTACTTTTAATGCGGGACAACGCGCTGACGTCACGTGCGTAGAGGAAGAAGCAATAAAAAAATATAAAAAACATTTCCGCAGCCGACAGCCGCTCCAAACTACGCCGACGTTGCTAAAAACTAGCCCGCATGATGTTAAGTTGGTAGCAGGTAGCATCTGAGGATTCTCATAGAGATCACATGTATGTTGAACTAGATGCACTGTGATAGACTCGGCCGCGTCTGGGCAGCGTTAATAAACAGCGGCCATCTTAAAGCAGTAGAGCGCTAAGCGCTAATAGAGAGCGCTAAACGCTAAAAAATAAGATTAACGTTACTGTCTGAGTCACTAGCTCACGTAACGTTAGCCCTGCGGAGGGCTAGGTTTCTATTAATTATGACCACTTTCGATGCGCGTCTAACGTGTCTTACATACAGGCTTTAACATAACATAGCTTTGTGGAGTGATAAGGGTGTAAAATAAAAACTCAATAATGCTAACTATCAATTTTAGCTTAGTAGTCATTGCTGGATAAAACACCAAGTAGCACTGGTCCCTAATGTGCTCCAATACAGCCTGTATCATACATTTATCTTGAACACTGCAAAAACACAAAATCCTATCAGGACTTACAGTTTAGAGTAGCGTAAAACTTAACTAGAACTCAAAAATGGCTTGACACAAAGAGAAATTCAATTGAAACAGGTGGGGAAAAAATTTTAACTTTTAAGTGATGTGTGTTATCAAGCGTAATGGCATTTTTAGGTATAAATATATATATTTTTTAATAACATCTAAACGTTTTTTGAGTGAAAGCAGTGAATTTGTCTTTTTTTTAATTCTAGTTACATCTGAGATGCAATTGTTGGCTGTTTTCAACAATATACATCGAAAATAAAGACATTCATTGACTGAAAATTTCAAGATCAGATGAAATGTCTTGTTTTCTCATGTATATTTATAATTGCTCTTCACCTAAAAATATATGTTTTATCCGATTACTCGATTAATCGATAGAATTTTCAGTCGATTACTCGATTACTAAAATATTCGATAGCTGCAGCCCTAATATATATATAGATATCCTGTATATACATAATATAATTAAAAATATATATGGAAACACAACACTGCCCTGCTTACTGTAATCCATGACTGCACTAATGTTAGTTACTTTATACTATAAAGTATTATTGTATTATTCTGTATATACATATAGTAGTATACTGTAAAATTTATACTATATATTTAATTTTTTTACTATGACTGTGTGCCTTTCATTTAAAATAATTGTGGTATATTTCAGTGTGCCCTCGGCTTTATCTATTTTCAGGTTATAACAAAAAAAGTTGAACAGTTTTTCCTCTTCCCAAAAAATGCGGAATGCACACCAGAAAGAGCGTCTGAACTCACACAAAGTATTCTGAAAATGATTGTCCGAGACATTGCGATTAATTTTAACATTTAGAACAATATAGACAATGACATACCGCAAAAAAAGTAAGATTTGTTTTGACTCCTGTTAAAAAGGTAACGTCACAGTGTTTCCGTTTACATTTTTTTGCACCAGTTAATGCCAGCAGCATTTGACCTCATTATTTGTGATTTATTGATATTTATGTTATTTATTTATACGTTAATAAAGAATGTAGGTGTTCCAAAATGTTTTTGTGAATTAATAAGCTTTACCAAAAATTTCATTATTAAATTAGTAAAAAAAAAAAAATTTTTTTTTTTTAATTATTAGATTAGTCAACTAATCGTAAAAATAGTCGGCTGACTAATCGGGAGTCGTTTGGGACAGCCCTACTCCGCCGGCTTTATACCACACACCCACAGAGGGATCCCCAGTCAAATTAACCCTCTTTTTCAGTTATTATTATTTTATATTATTATTATTATTATATATTATTATTTTATTTACTTTTGGGTCCGTGAAGAATCCAAACAGGGTTATTTGATTGTGGCTTTCTGAAAAACAATACATTTTTACATTTAGGCACTCTTGCAATCGTCACACTTTTTCTGTTACAAATTGACCCCGGCCCCTCATCAGAAAAGGGAAAAGTTATGTGGCCCCCACAGGAAAAAGTTTGGGGACCCCTGCTCTAAACGAATGTTCAGAGCAGCAAAATTTGATTCGAAACTTTATTTCGAATCGAATTCATCGATTTATTGTTGCAGCTGTAGTCAGGTGGTTACATGAAATAATTTTCTGAAGCTATGTTAATGCTAATATATAAGCTATATATTTGCTGTTGTGATTTTTAAATTGCTGTTGTGTTTTGCACTTGAGTGTTTAGACTCAGAGTTTATTGACACTGCTTTGTGAAATGGACCTCTGGTGGGTGATTCTCATGAGAGCTATACCTTACGGTATTGAAAATCATTTACCAAAGATGGCTTAAAATAGCAGAATACTATGATAACTCAGTATTTTTTTTTTTCATTAACAGATTGTCTCACATTTCTGCATAAAATCCCCATCAAATGTGATCTTATCTTTGTCAAAATTACACAGATGGAAAAAAAACTGTTTTAACTAAAACCACCTATACATTATTAGGTTTTCATAATTTAATGAGTAGCATGCAAACAATGACAGAAGAGGTTGAGTGAACCCTCTGCATAAGGAGACTTCAAGAGCAACGGAAACTAATTTTTACCAAACATTTTAAGTCAGAAGTGTGCCCAATCACTGATGAGTGGTTTATAGCTACCCTGCCCACTATAAAACACACGCCGGGTAAGAAATGTCTTGATGAGAAGCATTGTCTGATGTGCATCATGGCTTGGTCAAAAGAGCTGTCTGAAGATATGTGATCAAGGATTGTTGATTTGTATAAAGCTAGGAAAGGATACAAAACCATCTCTAAAAGTATGGATGTTCATCAATCGACAGTCAGAGAAGTGGTCTACAAATTAAGAGTTTGGCATTGTTGCTGCTCTCCAAAGGAGACGCGGTTCACCAAAGATGATGCCAACAATTCAGCGCAGAATAACCAACGAGAGTGCACACATCAACTTTACGTAAAACTATGGCCAAGAATGGTGTTCATGGGAGGACTCCACGGAGAAAGCCACAGCTGTCTAAAAAGATAATTGTTGCTCGTTTAATGTTCACAAAAAGGCACTTGGACACTTCACAGAAGTTTTGGCAAAATATTTTGTGGACTGATGAAACCAAAGTTGAATTGTTTGGGAGTAACACACAACGTCATGTGTGGAGGAAAAATGGAACAGCTCACCAACATCAACACCTCATCCCCACCGTGAAGCATGTTGAAGGGAGCATCATGATTTGGGGCTGTTTTGCTTCCTCAGGGCCTAGACGACTTGCAATCATTAATGGAAGAAGGAATTCAAAAGTTTATCAGGATGTTTCGCAGGAAAACCTGAAGCCGTCTGTCAGACAGTTGAAGCTAAAAAGAGGATGGATGCTGCAACAAGACAGTGATCCAAAACACATAAGTAAATCAGACTTCAGAATGGTTTCACAAGAAAAAAATACATGTTCTGGAGTAGCCAAGTCAAAGTCCAGACTTGAACCCCATTGAGATGCTGTGGCATGACCTGAAGACAGCGATTCATGCCAAAGTCCTAGGAATCTGACTGAACTATAGCAGTTTTGTAAAGAAGAATGGGCCAAGATTAGTCCTGATCGATGTGCCAGACTGATCTGCAGCTACAGGAAGCGTCTGGTTGAAGTTATTGCTGCCAAAGGGTAGGGGGGCACAAAATATTAAATGTGATGGTTTACTTACATATTTTCCCCTCTTCTGTCATTGTTTGCATACTATCCTCAGTAAAATATGAAAACCTACAAATGCTTGGGTACTTTTAATGAAATCAGACACTTTTTTGTTCTGTGCGATTTTGACAAAGATCAGATCACATTTGATTGTGATTTTATGCAGAAATGTGAGAAATTCCAAAAGGTACAGATTCTTTTCATTCATAATTGATTAATGTGTAAAAACATATATTACAAATTATGGTAATGATCATCTATTATGGGGAAGGAGGCATATGTAAACATAACTATTAACAAATACAAAAAAGGCCAAACAATCTTTTGGCTTGCCTTCTTTGAGGTGCATTATGGGTAAGAATAACAGTAATAAAAAAATTACACTGATTATGAAGGGACCGTGAATACAGCGCAACAGTAATGAAAGCTGCATGCTTGCACACAAGAATTTTCCTTATTTATTTATTTATTTTTCTTATACAAAGTGAGAAACCATTCTGCCTTATGATAATGTGCAAAATTAAATAGTTTTAAAGAAATTTATATATTTTTTAACAATATTGAATACATATAATACTGTATTGAGGTGAAAGTATCAAAGATTTTCATGGAGCCATTACAGCAGGGGTCATGAATTAAAAATCCTCTGGGTCCGAAATTTAAAAAATTACAACAATCTTGGGTCCGGAAATAACATAGCTTCTTTTTTTCCAAAAAATACAAACTTATCTTTACGTGGCCATGCTAATAATTACAACATTCAAAAATGTAAATAAAATATAAAAAATAAATTTATAGTAAGTAATAAATAATATTTAATAATAATTAATTAGTAATAAATAATAAAGCGATTATATTGAGCCCTTAATTCCGCTATTTTTTGAGAACAGATGGCAGAGTTCATAGTGAAACTTTGTGAAAAAGCTGCGTGCTTCGTTTCATAGTGCCTTTTCAAATGGCTGCTTTTTACAAGCGCTTCCGTTGTTCGGCCATTCCTTACTCCGAGGCGAAACGTCTACACAAGACGGTTGCTTGCGCAAGCATCGGCACGCATGCGCACATCGGTTAGAAGCGGCGAGTACTCACTATTTTTGTTTTTATTTAGTTTTTTAGAACCTTTTCATTGCCAGAAAAATACTTTTTGCATATATTACCCTCTCATACTTTTAACCATTGTGGCTTTTTGTGTCAGCTTTGAAGCAGTTGACCACATTAGTCACATAACGTATTTTAACCGTCCTTATTTGGTATAACTGCTTTTAAGTATTTTCTTAAGGCATTTTTTTAGTACGTTCTGCCTGTATGCATCCAAACAAAACAAGTTTAGCGCGCACGGTAGTACTTTGGGTGTCAAATTCGACTAATGTAGGACGTTTCGCCAATGTAGCAGATTTTGGCAGAACACCATCTCTGAACAGATGAGGATAGCGGGCTTGTGCTGCCGCCAGGTAAAATGAACAAAAATGTGTTGGTCTACTCCTCCTTAAACACTGTTTTCTGCATCAGTCTTGCATAGCTTTGAGCACGCCATTTGCCGTACCTTTTCGCCCTTTCCTCCAACTTCATTCGGCTCAGTTTTTGGCTGTCAATCTGCGGAGTCTGGAAAGCGAGTGTGAGACATGCTGTTCTAAAAATAACTTTCAAATGCTTCACTCCCATTGGCTGGCTCACGCACGTCACCGCTAAGGTTTTAGTTTATTGCCCATCTCCGCTCTGCAAACCCGGAGAAAAAAATGATTTTTGTTGTTTCAACGTGTATTAGTCCGGACAGCTTGAGATCCGGTCCAGACGGCTTGGGGGTCCGGAACCGGACCGAGGTCCGCGGTTCCGTGACCTCTGCATTACAGTATTGAATTTACGACTCTAAAATCAGATTTAAAAATATAAAAAAGAAATATTATTTTGGTAGCAAATCGTGGACTGAGCCGCACAATAGGCATGATAACCTTTCAGCTAAAAATGAACTATTTCAGGTTTCCACGACTACAGTATATCCCTAAAATCTTCTAAGACATAGTTTAGGTTAGCTACGTGAGAATCACCCTGTTGTGTAGTTGTATATTGTGTATGCCTATACCTGCTTTGGTTAAAGGTGTGTATCTTGAGTCGGTGATGTTTGTACTTGAGAAGAATCTTCTGGGTTTCATCGTCCGTGTTGAAGGAATTCATCAACACCAATGGAACGTCAGCGTCGTAGGTTTTATTCAAATGCTGCAAAAGAAAAGAAGGAACAGGAGGAAAGGAGTGGATGAAAAACTGGAGACAAAAGACGGGGACATGGTGGTCATCATGTTTACCTCGATCTGTTTGACTGTGAGATCCAGGAAGGTGTTTTCGTTGCGAACGCTGATCAGACTCTTGGGGCCTTTGCATCCCATGCTGGTGCCGAGGCCGCCGTTCAGCTTGACCACCGCCAGCTTGTTGAGACAAGACGCCACGTCCTTCGGCAGAGCTTCAGCCCCGATCTTCTCGTAAGACACGACCTAACCCGCATTTGTATGCCAAGAAAGCCAGTGTCACTGTTTAAATCTTTCAATGCCATTGACAATGATGGACTGCCATTAGTGTGTCTTTTCATCCTTGTGCTGTTAATTTCAATTACTAGTTTATCACAAGTCGACATCTAATCAATTTGACTGTCATCGACAGTACTATAAAAACTAGAGCTGAAACGAATACTCGAGCAACTCGAGTAACTCGAGTTTAAAAACTGATCCGAGTAATTTTATTCACCTCGAGGGATCGTTTAATTTTGCCAGCTCTAAGCATCACGTTTTGCCCGGACTACTTTTAATGCGGGGCAACGCGCAGACGTCACGTGCGTATAGGAAGAAGCAATAAATAAATTTTAAAAAAAACTTACCGCAGCCGACAGCCGCTACAAAATACGCCGACGTTGCTAAAAACTAGGCCCACAGGATGCTAGTGTGGTAGCAGGTAGTGTCCGATGCGTCTCATAGATATCGCATGCATTTAGGACTAGATGCGAAATGACACACTCGGCCGCGTCTGGGCAGCGTTAGTAAACAGCCGCCATTTTTAAGCAGATGACTTCTCATCACTAATAAATATAACATTACTGTCACTCCCTCACGTAACGTTAGCCCTTCGGAGGGCTAGGTTTTCTATTGATTATGACCACAGTCGATGCGTGGCTAACGTGTCTTACATACAGGCTTTATTTAATCTGTAAAAACGCAGCGCTGTAGAGTGATGAGGGCGTAAAATTAAAACATAATAACGCTAACTGTCAGTTTTAGCTCAGTAGTCATTGCAGAATAAAACACCAAGAAGCAACCAGGTATCATAAATTTATTTTGAACATTGCAAAAACTCAAAATCCTATCAGGACTTACAGTTTAGACTAACTTAAAACTTATCTAGAACTTAAAATAGCTTGACACAAATGGGAATTTAATTGAAACACGTGGGAAAAACATGTAGCTTTCAAGTGATGTATGTTATCAAGCGTAATTACATTTTTAGGTAAAAAATATAGATCTTTTTAAAAAACAACAACATAAGTTTTTTGAGTGAAAGCAGTGAATTTTTTTTTCTAGTCACATTTTAGATGCAATTGTTGGCTGTTTTCAACAATGTACATCGAAAATAAAGACATTGATTGACTGAAAATGGTTTAATATTGGATTAAATGTCTTTTTTTTTCTCAGGTATATTTATAATTGCTCTTTACCTAAAAAAAAAAAAAAAAAAATGTTTTATCCGATTACTCGATTAATCGATAGAATTTTCAGTCGATTACTCGATTACTAAAATATTCGATAGCAGCAGCCCTAATAGAAACCAACAGGTTGATACTGAAATTTCCAACTACAAAAGTGTATGTTAACCCTTTAAGGTCTGGGCCTATTTTGTCTGATTTTGCATGCCTTTGAAGTTGCCTTTAATTTCAAAGAAAGAATTGTTTACGATGGCCTGGTTTGGTCCCTTTTTTTGTGACACCTTGAACTTCATGTCCAAACTGTTGTTTCCTTCACTGACCAATTATAAATCATCATTTTGGGCCCAAAAAGACCAAAAATTCCAAAATCGTTTTGTCAAAATTTTTAATATTGATGTCCAATTGACTACCAAACATGCGTAACGAACCGTTTTGAAACTTTGTAATATTTATTCAACCTGTTAGGATGAACAACCAAAAACATTTAGAATAAATAGTCTTATATTTGACAATTCAACATAAACAACAGGTATAGCCATAGGCGTTTTTTGCCTTTATACATGCTCTAGTCAAAACAGGTTATATACAGCAGACCGAACAGTGAAAAAATATATACCATCTAACACAAAAAGTGTTTAGAGGCCATCTCTTTATGAGTTTAGGTATTGCGGCCCATCACCTGATGAAAACTATGTACACACAATCAAGCTTCTTGAACACACATTTATATACACAAATTGAGAAGACGGATTGTGGGAAAAAAAATATATATATATATAACATTGGGAAAAAAAGTATTTTCAAAAATATTTACAATAAACAAGTTAATTTTTTTTCAGGCATGCCACTCTGAAAAGCAGTTTCGTCCTGGAATTAGACACAGGGCAACATCACACAGCCCACACTTCCATGGGGTGTCGGTCCTCTTTCCACCCTTCCGCCCTTCCATTTTCATTTCACTTTACTTTCATTGTCACTATAAATGTACATGAAAAAAAGTCAGTATTTATGAAAATAATAAAGTATAAAAATATACATATATACAGCAATAAATAATAATGGAAATCTATATATATGACAATAGAAAGAATACCATAGCTGAATATGTGCTACATCCCTAATCTTCATATAGAAAGAAGAACACCACAATTATAAATTCCTGCCTTGGATACACACAGTGCACGTACGACTTTGATCTGATATGCACATTTTATTATTATATACACAAACACACACTTATATTGCATCAAAATTAACTTTGTCTTGCAATATCAAAAGAAACTTTCAAAAGAAACTTTTTCAGCATCAAAAAAAAAAAGTGAGTTTGCTTACCTCTGCTCGTCGATGGCGTCACCCACGTGTTCAAATCCGTCACTATCTTCACTCGAGGAGTCTTCCGAAGAAGACGATGATGACGAATTTGGACCATCCTCTTCCTCAAGTTGATCAAAAAGCACAATTGCCTGCGCTAAATTTAGTTTTCCGTTCATTCTCAAAGTCACACAAAGTCGCTGCTCGAGCCACACGGCCGTCGCTCGCCACCTCGGTGCTTCAGAATACTCCTCCCTCTCGTTCGGTGGAACCTCGCACGGCAGTTATATTTATTTAAAAAACGCATTTTGTGCTTCCACTGTGACTTCGAAAGGGTTCGTTTGATTTGTGTTTTTTTCATGGAGCTTCCGTTTTGAAAAAGGACAAGAAATGATGGAAATATAGATATAAACAAATGATCCATGCAGTGTTTTAATGTTTTTTGAGAGGACAATAAAACTATAAAACTTAAATGACAATATCTCACGTTTTAGTTGGTCGATTGACTTCAAATAATGAGAGTAAACCGCAACTTCCGCACTTTAAAACGAGGCCAACCAACGGCATGTGGGTGACGTAATTAAAACGTGAGGGCGCTTCAAAGACGACGTGCGCTGAGGACGCGCCGGCGCGTCCTTCGACTCTCAAGGGTTAAGAAAGGCACTCTTTAGAAGAATGTTGCAATAATATGGGTTATTTTTTTATTGGGTGCCATTTGTGTCCCCATTGTAAATGTAAAGGGAACTTTGGACTTAAAGGCTCTAAAAAGCCTCAAATGTTCTCTTTTACGAAAATATGTTATTAGAAACGCATGAAATATTGCCATTGATTTAAAAATCTATAATATTTAGTACTTATTTTGTGCCATGTTTTTTACGCGCAATGGACGCTCGGGGTGATTACGTAGAATGTCACTGTCACTAAACGAACACTATCGGGTTACTTCAATAGCGTACCACACGTAACACGTCACCTTTGCTCATTAATATTCATGACGTTACCAACTGTTGTTAGAGGGGTCAAGCTTGCGTTTGTCATTCATCCTAGATGCAATGAAATAGTGTACGAACGAGAGGTTTACTGAGCTAAATCTAACAATTCTGTCAGAAAATGATGTCCCTGGTGCCAAATTCACAGGTAACAGTGTGGAAGAACATACAAATGTTCAGTTAAAGAGATGGCTTGAGTGTCGAGGGCTGAAAAAGACAGGAAAAAAGAGCCAACCTGATCCAGAGGTAGCTTTTTTATCGACACCTTTTTCTTGTGTGCATTGCCTTACACCACTGACAATGACATTTTCCTATTTCAACAAGCTATCCTTTACCACCATATGCCCTCTCTTTCTATCTATTATATCCACTGGTTGTCTTCGTGGGGGTGACTTATAATGCCATTTTTATGTAGCAATCTCAAATGCTACTCAGTGACAGCTAATGAACACTTTTCATTTTTTCATTAAAACAAATCTTCAGTGTTTACTCGACATGTTGTTTTTTGAAAGATTACTGGCAGAAAACAAGCAGTCCAAACATGGGTTGTATGCGAGGGCGCTTCTGTGTTGACCCACTTCCAGTTTACGATGGTGACGTCACGCAGCTTGCGGTCTAAAAATAACATTCGTGCGGTACGCTATTCCTTCCACGCGGAGAGACGTCCAACACATGCGCACATCGGTTAAAAGCAGTGAGTCCTTACTATTTGTGTTTTTATTGGGTCTTTTATTACCTCAAAATACTTTTTGCATTCGTTTCCCTGTCATACTTTTAAGCATTGTTTTTCTTGTGCTAGCTTTAAAGCAGATTGTTGATCTGTTGACCACATAAGTCACGTGCCATATTTAAACCACCCTTATTTGATACTACTACGTTTAAGTATTTTCTTACAGCATCTCTAGTGTGTTGTCTGTATGCATCTAAACAAATCAAGCTGAAAAAGCACGGTAGTGCTTGGGTGTCAAATTCACCTCTTGTAGGACGTTTCGCTGGTGTAGCACTTTTTTTTTACTACTCTCGTCTCATCCCGCCTTTCCTGTTTATTTTGCTTTTTCTGCTTGTTTTGTGACATATCGACAGTGCTGTTATGCTTGTTAATGTTCCTCACCGCCCTGCGACGTCAACAACAATGGCGACCCACTCGTTAAACTAATTATACAAACTGTATAAAAATGAAAACATCCAGAGGGGTTTCAATATCAAATTATTTTAACTCGTAATAACGATTATCTTTTAAGAACTACAAGCCTTTCTATCTGTGGATCCCTTCAAGCTGTACTTTAACGACATTCAACTTATTTTTTTTGTGTATTATCAATTGCAGTCTATTATGAATTCAAGGGTACAGACTCCTAAATTCTAATTTTTAAATTGAATCTGCTTCAAGTAAAAGGTTTTAATCGAATTTTTGCTATGTCCACGGTGTGTTTTATTCAAATTCAGTCTATAAAATAACTAATATAAGTAGGGGAAAAAATCCAAAATAAATATGATTTTATTGTCTTGGATAAAGTGTTTTTAAATTTCATTTGAAAAAAATTTTTTTTTTCAGTTCTTTCCCAGTGTCACTGTCCACTCTGCTGTGTGAGTGTCCCTTTAAGAAAATTCCCCATTTATTAATAACATCATTCTTCTGCGATAACATCACAACAGTGGCAGGAAATTCAACAGTGTTAAGCAATTTATTTTTATATAATAAATAAATTAAAAATCAGATTTTGCAGTTTTAAGAGTACATTCAGTGTGGTTGGTCATATCCTGTCCACTCTCTTAAAGCTATATATCAAAGATATTAATCGAATCGAAGCTTTTCAAAATGGTTTATTTGTAAACGTTTAGATTTCAAGTCTCCAAAGTCACGTTAGCTATTATTCTAGCAAAGCTAGGCTGAGGGCTAACTAGCACGAAACGTCCCCTCTGTTAGTGTCCACTCTGTTACGTCCAAATTGCACCCTATTAAAAAAAAATGACTGATATTTAATTACACAAATGTAGCACTGAAATATTTTCAGGAAGACAATAGTTTTGACACATTGTACGCAAAGTTGAAAAAAACGAAAAACAACATTTTTTTCCCCCATTTTCAAAAAGCTCGTTTTTATCTTTTCTCTGTAATAGTTGTATCGTAGACTGATTTCCTGACCCATGTAATTTTTGTATCTCCCTATTGTGAGAATCAATATCGTGAGCCTTCAACACACTGTATCATGAGCTACCCCAGTGGTTCTAACCAGGGGTGAAAGTGGCTAGAGTTTCTTGCCGGAACTCCCTTACATAAAGTTCGGCACAGACCCTTTTTTGTGTGTGTGTGTGTGTGTGTGTGTGTGTGTGTGGGGGGGGGGGGGGGGGGGGGGGGCTTAAACCTCCTAAAACCACCAAAATGCAAGAACTTTTGGCACGGTTATAAATATAACACACAATAAAAGACAATAGGTTTCACAGTGGTTAGCACGTTCCCCTCACAGTTCTGATATCAAGGGTTCAATCCCGGGCTCCAGCCTTCCAGTGTGGAGTTTGCATGTTCTCACCATGCCTCTGTTGGTTTTCTCCTGGTGTGTGTGAAAGCAGGGCAATAAACAGGGCAAGCTGGAAATGGCTAAATTAAACTGAAAACATAACGAAAATAAAATGTTAATCATTACGTTCGGGTCGGGCCGGGCTTCTCGCTAAATTAAAAAAATATATATGTATATGTATATGTGTGTATAAATATATATATATATTAGGCCTGAACGATATATCGTTTAAACATCGCCATCGCGATGTGCACGTGTGCAATAGTCCCATCGCAAGTACAGTGGTACCTCTACATACGAAGTTAATCCGTTCCAGGACCTTGATTGTAAGTCGAAATGGTCGTATGTCGAGCAGGCTTTTCCCATAGGAATACATTTTAATTCAATTAATTCGTTCCACAGCCCAAAAACCCAACCTAATCCATTATAAATACTGCTGGTACTATTACAAATAGCAATTAAACAAAGCAAAACAAATAAATTATGAATAAAAGTCGTAATAATAATAATAATAACAACAATCAGTGATTTGAAAAAAGCATTTTTTATTGTCACCTTAACGTAAAAGCGGTGAATGGAGACGAAGCAGACAGCGCATGTTGCAGGAGGACACGGCGAGCCCGTGCTGTAATTTAACAAACACATTAAATTAGACACATGTAAAACGAAAATTCGTTTTAAAAAAAAAAAGCCTTTTTTTTTTCACCTTGATTTAGAGTGGTGAACGACACAGCGGGTGTTGCAGGAGGAGGGAATACGGCGAGCCGAGGGAGGATGCGGCGAGCCACGTTCTACTTTAACAAACACATTAGACACATGTAAAACGAAAATTAGTTTAAAAAACATTAAAAAAAAAAAAAAAAAAAAAAAGTTTTCTTTTATTGTCATCTTAACTTAGGTTTTCCAAAATAGACCGGTTTCGTCACAGTTGAACACTTGTTGCTCCACGTAGCCTCCTTCCTCCACGATGTTTTCAAAATGCTGAACAAATTCCTTGGCAGTCTCGGCGTCACAACTTGCAGCCTCCCCGTGACGAACAACAGAATGAATACCGGTCCGTTTCTTGAACTTTTCGAACCAACCGTGAGAAGCCTTGAATTCTTCCTCGGCGGCGAGATGGCTCTCCACTTCCGCGTTCCCCTCAGGTGCGGTCTTTAAGTCATTATAAACAGCGCACGCTTTCTGACAGATTATTGCTTCAGCGACTGAATCACCAGCGATCTCTTTATCCTTAATCCAAATGAGTAAAAGGCGTCGCATCTCCTCCAAAATAACGCCACGACGTTTCGACAGGATAGTAGTCCCTTTGGAGGCGTTTACCTTCTTTATAGCTTCCGCCTGCTTGATGACCGTCGAAATTGTTGACATATTCCGGCCATATTGTCGAGCCAACTCGCTAACGCGTGCACCCTGCTCATATTTTTCAAGCATCTCTTTCTTAATCTCAATTGTAAGCATCTCCTTTTTCCTGTTCCCCTCACTTTTACCAACGACCTTGGGACCCATGTTGATTTTTTCTTTTTAAAAGAAAACCCGCCATGCTGCCGTATTCAGCGAAACCAATTCAATCACGACGCTGCTGTAAATCGTCGTATCTCGAGCAACTCGTCGGATGTAGAAACAAATGGCGGCTCAAATTTTACGTCGGATGTCGAAAAGATCGTGTGTCCAAGTGATCGTATGTAGAGGTACCACTGTACTTGCGATAGTTTTATTTTTTTTAATCCACAAATGTATGTTGCTCCATGCTTTCTCTGTCCTGAGTTGATCGCTTTAGTGACACTCACACAACCTCCCTCTCCCTCTCCCTCCCTCCCTCTCCTAGGTCTTTGTTCCTCTGCGCACTTGCTTATTCAAGTTAACGATGGTTGTGTTTGATCTTGCCACAGAGGCGGACTTCAATCACACAGCATCTTTCAGTCGTCGTTTAACTTGTTAAGCACGTGTTGCATGAAGGAAGCGTGCGCTGGAATGAATGTGTGTGCGTGGAAACGTTGGGGACAGCCGGTGTTCTGACGAATGGGTATGCTTTGTACACCTGTTGTGTTATGTCCTGGAAATAAACACTAAAAGTGATTCTGCAGCCAAGGTAGATAAACAGAAGCATTAAATAAAGCAAAGCATTTTTCTACTACAGTACATTATTCTTGTTTAAAAATGATTCGATGATCTGCATGTGTGGTACATGATTGGAAAGCTTAAAATCTCAACTTTCTGGGGGAAGAAAAATTTTTAACAGGAGGGCATTTTTTTAAAAAAAAAGAAATGTTTTTTAAACAGTAAAACCCTAGCTGGAGGTGAGAGCATGCGAGAGCAGAATTACAGACACCATGACTTTAATGAGATATTATCGCGTACTTATCTTGTTTCGATCCAAAAGCTCCATGTCGCATGTATCACTGAGTGTCAAGACACAGCTGTGACTGGCCGCAGCTGGATTATTTCATTTTATTTTATGGGTGAAACATGGTACTATAGCAGAAATCGCAGACATCAAGGAGTGGTCGAGATTTTCTTTTTCATATATTTACCCTTTTAAACGTTTTTTTTCCCCAATTTTTCTTTTTTCGGGTAAGTTATTTATCATCTATCATAGCAGGGAAAATACGACAGTAACAAAAAAATACAATTTAGCGAAAGTTATGAGGTAGATATCCGTGACTTTTTTACAGACGCCATATTTTTCATTGTGACATAATTTGTTTAAAAATTGAAAATATGCGAGTGAATCATTTTTTAAAATTAGCCATATACATTTTGTAAAGCATATTTTAGGGGGAACATTTTGAAAAAAACATGTCTAATACATGTATAATATGTTTCTTTTTTCAATGCAAAAAAAAAAATATATATATATATATTTTTTTTTTCTTCTTTTAATATCGCAATATAATATCGCAATATATTGCAACCCCCCAAAAAATCGCAGAAATAGTTTTTTCCAATATCGTTCAGGCCTAATATATATATATATATATATACGTATACCAAAAAGGATGTATGGATGTTAAACAAAGGAATACTTGTTATCAAATAAATAATTTGGATAAAAAAAGAGAAGGCGCTGTATAGTCATTGCAGAGCCAGAGCGTGCCATGCGCCCTCTTTTTACTCTTTCTCCTCTGCGATGCAAAACCGCATCTATTTATTTACATTTTAAAAACTTTTCCAGCGTTATTTCGTTGTGTAAATGCATTTAAAATGATCATAAAAATATCTAGACGATTTAAACATTAAGAAAAGATTCCTTTTTTTTCTGCCAACTGAGAATTCGTTACAAAAGACAGGCTTTAATGCACAGGCATTGTCACCAAATGTGATCACGCAAAACGCAACCAGTCTGTTTTTCCAAGCAGCAAGCAGTGTCCTCCAGTCAGTCCAGGTCTGACTGGAGCATCCCTTCCCTCTCCTCCTCACAAATAATACAGAGAATTTTGAGGGGGTTTTTCTCGGGCTTGGGCCTACAAATAAAATATAAAATTTCGTTTTTTTTGTCCGGGCTCGGGCCTACAAATTAAACATAACATTCTGGGTTTTTTTCGGGCCTGCAAATCCAGTTAATTGATCGGGCTCGGGCGGGTCGGCCCTTAATACCAGCGGACCCGGGTCGGGTCAGGCTGGATTTTTTTAGGCCCGATCTTACCTCTTGATGACCTTAAAATGGTTGCAGTTACACATCGGGGAACGCTCCCTCCGGAACAAAACACAACAGGATTTGACCAACATTGTGACAATGCTGACCAAAAATGACGTAATGTCCAGGTTATAAAATCGCCCAGCAGCCTTCCACGCACAGAGAGTGCCAGTGGGCAACACAGGACAAGTCTGAGAAAGCGTCCAACCGGCTTCATTCTTGGAATCTTTTCATGCATGAAAGCAATGACGAGAGTAAATCCTGCGTTACCTTATACGGGAAATTCCCTAGTAATATGTGTGAAAAGGGCTACAGGCAATGTGACTTGTCAGATAGAGAGAGACGCTGGGGAGAACTACGTAGAATAAATGAATAATAAAAATCAGTGGAAACGGATGACGCTAAGCAAGCTCTTTATTAGGCTTGTATTGTTAACAATTGTGTATGTAAATCTGACATTAGTAGATTGTTCTTATTGGAGATGCGTGTGTGGCAGCGTGGCAGTTTTTTTTTTTTTTTTTTTTTTAAAACATTGGGTTTGACAGTTGCCGTCATATTTTTGGATCAAAGCACCGTATGCCGGAACGGCGTTCCGGTGCGTTCCGGCCCACTTTCACCCCTGTTTCTAACTCCTATTTCAGACACCTGCATTAATATTTTAGTAAAATCGCCTCACATTTTCACATGGTGTACAGTATTTCATATTATAACGAGATATCACATATAAAACATGATTGTTTACATTCCAATAAATGCCATATTTTAATGTGACATCTTGATGAAACACGAATTTTACGTCGTAACATAATTTAATGTGGTATACACTAAAAACATGTTCAAACATTAAAAGTTTAATGTTTGAACATGTTTTAAGGTTTAACAATAAATTTAACATTTGAATATGATATATTCAACATTATGATAAAGCTTTAATGAGGATAGCCTGGTATTACTTTATAACATCAAAAATTTCAAATCAATTTCACCACTCAAGGTCATTTGAAGGGATATATTTTACATAATACATTTAGTCATTTAAAGTTTCCCATTTTATAGGTATATATTTCACATTTTAATATGAAAATGTTTCCCGTTTCACTGTGAGAAATTTCATTAAAAAGTACATTATTCTATATGTGTAATACGCTTTAGTAGGATGAATAAAATAAATAACAGAAGTGTTTTTTTTCTAAACATGGTCACTACTCGTGGTGGATTTACACCGCTCCCAGCCATCCACACTTATGTAAAAACACAAAAAAAGATCTCACATTATTCAATAAACACAGTGACTTGTGGATAACGGTGTACGATATCAGTGGACTCAAGGTCAGGCCTGCAGCATCAACACGCTTAGTGACGCAACGTGGACAGCCACCACGTTGTATTTCAACATGGCTACTGTGCAAAGGCTAGCAGGTGTCCAAAGGTCCCGTGCTCGCCACTCCAACAGAATGCTGGAGTGATGACTATTTCTGGCAGTGACCTTCAGTGGCACCGCCGCTATTCCGAGAACGTATAAGACACAACTCGTTCTTTCTCGACCATCGAGTGGGAAGGCTCAACACGTACCAAGTCCAACTATAAGACTTAGTAGGAAAATTGCATAATAATTATTTATTCAGTTAGCTTCAAAGCAGCTTATTCTCACAAGGGTCGCCAACTATAATATCATATTATAATATATCGCATACTCAGGTTTTTGAAGATGTTTACATGGACTTGAATAAGAGAGTTACAAACAAAAATATGATTCTGAAACAATTGGCTGCATTCAAAGCTGATCTACTGGCAACACATAGCAAAATTCGAACAACTATGAGTGAAAGCTTGTCTTACGATAAGCATTATTCTATTCTATTTAGAGCTGAAACGATTACTCGAATAATTCGAGTAACTCCATTTTAAAAATTGATCAAGAAATTTTCTACACCTTGAGGAATTGTTTAATTTTGCCAGTTATAAGCTTTACGTTTTGCTCAGACTACTTTTAACGTTGACGTTGCGTGCGTACAGGAAGAAGACCGAGGCGGCGGATATAGTTGATTTCAATCACGCATTGTCATTACATGCACGAATATAGAGGTAACAACGAAGAAACCGACCAAAGCGAAGAGAGAGGCACCAAGTTAAAGCAGAAAATGTCAAAAGTGTAGGAGCATTTCAAGCTGGACACCAAGGCGAATACATTTTCATGTATTCACTGTAAGACAGTGCATGCATAACACTTGTCTTCAATGCTGCAGCTCCACCGAAGGCACCCAGTTTACTCCGAGAGCGGAGGAGCGATATTCGGGATAAGGTAAAATTAAGTTAACGTAGCGCTAATAAATAAGATTAACGTTATGGTCCTTTGCTAACGTAACGTTAGCCCTGCGGAGGGCTACGTTTATATTATTTATGACTACTATCAATGCGTGGCCAACGTGTCTTTCATACAGGCTTTATTTAATCTGTAAAAACAGTGCTGTTGAGTGACGAAATAAAAACATAGTAAAGCTAACTGTCCATTTTAGCTCAGTCGTCATTGATGGATTAAACAATAAGTAGCACTGGTGTCTAATGTGCTCCAATACAGCAGGTATCATACATTTATGTTAAACACTACAAAAACTCAAAATCCTATCAGGACTTACAATTTAGAACAGTGTTTAACCTTTCTAAAGGTACTGAACCCCACGAGTTTCACATGTGCAATCACCGAACCCTTCAGAATTCAATAATGAAGCTTTTTTTCCCAAAATTCAAAACCAATATAGCTAAGCTAGCAAGCAAATTCTGTTGAAATTTATTGGAATTTCAAATTTATTACAATTGTGCTTTGTTGCAGTTAACATTGGAAAATCAAATTTCATGTCTGCATTCTATTATTTTTTATATAACTTTTAACCTGTCCTGTTCAGCTGCTTAGACACAGAGAAAAGGAATCTTCATCATGTCTACATTCTCATTTTATGGTCAAATCCTTACATCACATACTATTTTTATGGTGTAAAATGTGACGCTAATGTTTTTTTTTTTGTTTTTTTTTTAAATCCGTGCGGTGCACTCTGCCTGTAGGTCTGTTATACTTCCTCATCATGAGTCAACCTTCCACTGAGCAAACCAGTTTGTCCTCTGATTAGATAGAGGGCTAGGAGTTGAAAGAAATTAAATAAAACCTGTAAATTTGAGGCAACCCAGTCCAAAACATAGTCTAAAATGACACTTTAGTCGGACAATTAAAATGGGGCCCAGTGTGTCTTAACCTTCACAAAACCCCTTAGATTTACTCACCGAACTCCTGGGGTTCAATCAAGCCCAGGTTAGGAACCAATGATTTAGACCAACTTAAAACTTAACTAGAACTTACAATGCTAGCCAAAAGTATTGGCGCCGCTGCAATTCTGTCAGATAACGCTCAATTTCTCCCAGAAAATGATTGCAATTACAAATGCTTTAGTTGCAATATTCATTCATTCATTTTCCATGCCGCTTTTCCTCACGAGGGTCGCGGAGGTGCTGGAGCCTATCCCAGCCAACTACGGGCAGTAGGCAGGGGACACCCTGAACTGCTTGCCAGCCAATCGCAGGGCACAAGGAGACATACAACCATTCACGCACACATTCATACCTACGGACAATTTAGAGTGTTCAATCAGCCTACCATGCATGTTTTTGGGATGTGGGAGGAAACCGGAGTTCCCGGAGGAAACCCACGCAGGCACGGGGAGAACATGCAAACTCCACACAGGAAGGCCGAAGCCCGGGATTGAACCCTTGATCTCAGAACTGTGAGGCAGATGTGCTAACCACTAAGCCACCGTGCCGCCTAGTTGCAATATCTTCATTTATTTTGCTTGCAATGAAAAAACACAAAATAGAATAGGAAAAAAAATGAAATCATTATCATTTTAGACAAAACTCCAAAAATGGGCCGGACAAAAGTATTGGAACCCTTTGAAAAATCATATGATGCTTCTGTGATTTGTGTAATTATCAGCACCTGTTACTTACCTGTGGCACATAACAGATGGTGGCAATAACTACATCACACATGCAGCCAGTTAAAATGGATTAAAGTTGACTCAACCTCTGTCCTGTGTTCTTGTGTGTACCACATTGAGCATGGAGAAAAGATTGAAGACCAAAGAACTGTCTGAGGAGTTGAGAAGCAAAATTGTGAGGAAGCATGGGCAATCTCAAGGCTACAAGTCCGTCTCCAAAGACCTGGATGTTCCTGTGTCCACTGTGCGCAGTGTCATCAATAAGTGTAAAGCCCATTGCACTGTGGCTAACCTCCCTAGATGTGGACGGAAAAGGAAAATTGACGAGAAATTTCAACGATGGATTGTGCGGATGGTGGATAAGAACCTCGACTAACATCCAAACGAGTTCAAGCTGTACTGCAGTCCGAGGGTACAACAGGGTCAATCCGTACTATCCGTCGGCGTCTGAATGAAAAGGGATTCGATGGTAGGATACCCAGGAAGACCCCACTTCTGACCCAGAGACAAACAATGGCAGGCTGGGGTTTCCAAAACTTACCTGAGAAAGCCTAAAACCTTTTGAAAGAATGTTCTCTGGTCAGATGAGACAAAAGTAGAGCTTTTTGGGAAAAGGCATCAACATAGAGTTTACAAGAAAAAAAAAAAACAGAGCCTTCAAAAAAAGGAACACGGTCCCTACAGTCCAACATGGTGGAGGTTCCCTGACGTTTTGGGGTTGCTTTGCTACCTCTGGAACTGGACTGCTTGACCATGTGCATGGCATTATGAAGTCGGAAGACTCCCAACAATGTTTGAAGCATAGTGTAGGGCCCAGTGTGAGAAAGCTGGGTCTCCCACAGAGGTCATGGGTCTTCCAGCAGGAGAATGACCCAAAACACACTTCAAAAAGCACTAGAAAATGGTTTGAGAGAAACCACTGGAGACTTCTAAAGTGGCCTGCAATGAGTCCAGACCTGAATCCCATAGAACACCAGTGAAGAGATCTGAAAACGGCAGTTTGGAGAAGGCACCCTTCAAATCTCAGAGACCTGGAGCAGTTGGCCAAAGAAGAATGGTCTAAAATTCCAGCAGAGCATTTAAAGAATCTTATTGATGGATATCGGAAGTGGTTGTTCGCAGTTATTTTGTCTAAAGATTGTGCTACCGAGTATTAGGCTGAGGGTGCCAATACCTTTGAATGGCCCATTTTTTGAGTTTTGTATAAAATGATAACGATTTAAATTTTTTTTCATTCTCTTTTGTGTTTTTTCATTGCAGGCCAAATAAATGAAGATATTACTACCAAAGCATTTGTAATTGCAATTGTTTTCTGGGAGAAATTGAGCAGTATCTGGCAGAATTGCAGGGGTGCCAATACTTTTGGCCAGCACATGTATAAAATGCTTGACACAAATGGGGGGAACGTGGGGGAAAACACCTAACTTTTAAGTGATATGTGTTATCACCGTAATGACATTTTTAGGTGAGAAATAAGATTTTTTTTCTTTTATAAGATCTTAAGTTTTTGGAGTGAAAGCAGTGACTTTTTTTCTAGTCACATCTGAGACGCAATTGTTGGCTGTTTTCAACAATGTACATCAAAAATAAAGACTAAGTGAAATGCCTTGTTTTCTCATGTATATTTATAATTGCGATTTACCTATTAAAAAATGTTTTATATGATTATTCGATTAATCGATGGAATTTTCAGTAGAATCCCCAATGACTAAAATATTCGATAGCTGAGGCCCTAACTCTACTATTGTACAACACAGCCCTACTGGCGACGCGGTAATGTTGGCGAGTGGCAGCGCGCCAAGTACTCACCGCATCCTCTGGCGGGCGGCTGATTTTGGCCCAGTCCACTGCAGGACCTCTGACCTGCAGGAACCTGTGGAAGAGTCTTTTGAATCCTTCAAAGTCTTTCTTGCAATTCTGAGAGCACAACAAGACAAAGAGATACCGTCAATAGGATAAAGAGCCAACAGCAATGGCTTAAGGACACCGTTTGACACAGAAACAGTGGTGGTTCTACGATTTTTCTGAAACAGGGGCCAAGAATGTAAATGGTAAAACACTGGTATAGCACCTTTCCACCTTTTAAGGCCCTCAAAGCGCTTTACACGGTCTCCTCATCTACCGGTGACGCAGCAATGTGGGGTTCAGTATCTTGCTCAAGGATACTTAGACGAGTTCATCAGGGGAGAGAATCGAACCCACAACCTCTGGGATGGGAAACGACTACACTACCACTGAGCCACGTCATCCCACATGTAACCCTCAGGGGTTAAGTGGCACTGCCATCTTTGTTCAGTGTATGTTTTGGTCAACAAGGCAATACACAGATTATCCTGCATGTGGCTTATGATAATTGCTTGTGCTGTAAAAAGTTTTGTTTGTGTCGCAGAAGTTTTGTAGCTAATATGCATTTAATTTGCAGTGATGACGTCACAAACAAGACATGATGCCCCCATATACAGCGGAAAGGAACGGCAAATGGTGCTATTCATTTGTGCTTATTTGTCCTGTAAAAATTTTCATTTGTGTTGATATCGATTCATAGATATTAATTTCGAGTGATGATGTTACTCACAGCCATTCCGTATCCTAATGCTGCATTCGAGGAAGGTGGGAAATTGGACTTACCCCACTCGGATACAATTTTTACAACACAAACAAAGCACAAACGATTGACACCATTTTTAATCAAAATGGGGGGCTGGTTGACTTCAAATTGACCTATAAAAGAATTGCAAATATCTCAAAGACAATTAGCAGCATAGACTTTTTTCAGCACAAACGTTTGACATCGATTTTATATAAATTTCCATTTAATGGTGGGGCCATCTAAAGTTTGTAATAATTTGAATTAAAGATACACGATAATATCGGTCGCCGATAATTATCGGCCGATAATGGCAATTATGACGTCACACCAGATAATAAAAAAATTCAACCGATAATGCAACCCGATAATTATATACTTGATTTAGCCTCCAAATGTGCACAACCGAAGAATTCAGCATGCTGCCTCCTCAACCCCTCCCTTCTCTGAAGCCCCTGAGGGAGGAGGGGTTGAGGAGGCGGAGTTAGACGACAAGAAATAGTTGAATATTATGGCGGTTGTTACTAAAAAAAAACGACGCTCTCGCCATCTTCGAAACATGTACCGCAGAAGTTCCACGAGACCGAAAGAAAGCGTCTTCATTCAAAACCACTAACCCAGCATCCATTTAAAACTGCATCACAAAGATTTTTGGAACGAATACGAGCCTGCTGCTGCTAGCGGGAATGCTAAAGCTATTGTAAACACTAAGTTAAACTACGGGGCTTGTGACGATACAGAGTCGGGTTGTTTGGGAAAGCAGCCCAAGGCGGGTGGTAAACTCGCATCTAAGGCTAAACACCGGCACGACTGGAGATCGATCGTCGGCAAGTAGCCGTCCTCCGACAGAGCCCGCTGCTCTGGCTGGTCCGGTGTTCTGTCAAAATTTGCTCCCTTATAAAATTTTGCTCCCAAAGCTTTTGTGGCGCTGAAAAAGCCCTCTTTTACATTCAACTGGACTGTCAATGTTATCCAAAGGTGCTAACTAAACTAGATACATCATAAACATACATGTGCAACACGAAAATGGCGTAAATTAATACTTAACGACACGGCGAAGTTGGTAACAGTGAGAGCACGGGGTGCAGTTGCTGTGTGCAGCTAACATGGTAGGATGTGTTTGAGAACTTTTGTACATGTCTTTACATGATCAAACTTAAGTAAATATTCCTTTCTTTAAAGAAAGTTTGCAGTGTTTACTTTAGAATAGCTGCATTCGCGGCTATTTTTAACGTTACGCGCATGCGCAAAACCGCAAGGTAGCAATTTTTGATGGGTTGCAAAATTTGTGAGAACACCGGCAGGCCACCGCGGCGGGCAGAGCCCGGTTCCACGGCTTCAGGACCTCCGGCGAACACCCCGGTTTCTCGAGCGTTCCCTCACGGCGTGCGAGCAGAGCCAGCCCCCGAATACGCCGCGGCGAACCGGCCGGTGCGGGCGGATTATCTGGTAGGAAAGTAGCCGCCGCCGAGACGAGATACGATTTTTTTTTTTTACCGAAATGACCCGGGAGCCAAAGCCCTGGATAAAAAAAAATAATGCAGTTTATACGACCACCATTCTTCATGAAAAACATGCCAATCACATTTTCACCGTGTACATTTGGAGAAGTGATGTCCAGTAAGCAAGCTTATCATGACGGCACAGTGGTTAGATGATAATTTAAACATGGAGAAAATGAAGTCAGCCAGCCAATAATGCATTCAGTATGTAAAATGACGAGCGGTCAGATGACTTTGTAACGCTGCCTTTATTTTCGGCTTAACAAAACTCAGGCACAAAACAACACGCACGGAGATGCGAGCTCCAACTCCATCCAAATAGTACTGCCGTGTATCAGTTTAGCTGCTGTAAAGCACATGTCGTTAGTGCCTCAAATGTAAACAAAGCGCTGCAGAATGGGTACATGACATCTCGCTCTTTTGAGTTAATCTTTCACAGTGTGCAACAAAGCATATAACATTAGTAATCACTTTTCAAATTAATCTAATTTATTTGTCTGCTCAATTGCAGTCACAGTAGATAATGAAAACTTATTGGCACTTATTAACACTTATCAATTTAAATATGCACATTCCTGTTGTAATGAAATAACAATAATATTCTGTAGCCACAAATATTATTCAAAATCTTTTCTTCTTCCAAGTTTTTTTTTTTTTTTTTTCAGGATTAAGTATAATAATGTATTGCTTAAAATAAGGCTGTTAAGATTATTTTCAGCTAGCTATTTTTCTTCCAAGAAATCTGAGAGAAATACACTTGAAGCGCTGGCAGATAATTTCACTTATTTCCAATAGATTTACACTTAAAACTGAATAGTTTTAAGGAGGTGTGTTTTGCAGTGTATTAATGTTATATATGTTAGGAATGGCATACTTTTAAAGGCATTTTTGTGCAATTTAGGTATTTACTCTGTAAGTAATTGTTGCCAAAAGTTTACCATTACACAATGTCAGACAATCTGTCATTATTTAGATGTTGGAATTGATGACTTGTTCATATTTTATGTTGAAAAAAAGAGCAATAAATTATATTTTTGCACAGTAATATTTTCTTTTGTGTATACTTTAAAATTTTACATAAATCTTTAAATAGAATTATCGGCTTGACATTATCGGTTATCGGTTGGAATGAGGAGGAAATTAACGGTTATCGGTATCGGTTGAAAAATGTATTATCGTGCATCACTAATTTGAATATAATCATGCTGTGTGCAAGAAAGTATACAATAAATGGAAGAAGAAGAAGAATTTTTATATAATCATGCTGTGTGCAAGTAAGTATACAATTCATGGAACAATAACTTTAATCACTTTTTTGAAAAGCCATTTTAAATACGAAAAGAAGTATTTGTATTTAACATACTCTAGAAACAACATTATCTCATTCTCCTTAACTTTAGAAAAGAAGAATTTGCCGATTGCCATGCTTTGTGCTAAAATGGCAACAGGGGCACTTCAGGGACCATTTAAATTAGAGGTGGGGCCAGTGCCCCTTTGGCCCCACCCCTAAAACCACCACTGCAAAAGAAAAGCGTGATATTTGATGTTATATGATTATTTTAGTCATTTTGTTCAAAGAAAATTCAACCCTGAAGCTAGTTTCAGACAGCAAAATTAAAGTTGGTAAGATTTTTCATCTTCAGGAGACCTTCAAAAAGTGTGAAGATGCTCCTAAAAAGATGTTTAGATTTAAAGCACGTGTTTTAAGGTCATACTGCTCATTTTTAGGGGTTCTCTAAAGAAAATTCAACTTTGTACATTTGAATAATCAGCAATTAGACCCAGTTTCATTTAGCAACATTCAGTATGAGTTTTGAGTTTTCACGTCGTTTTGGTCATTTTCTAGGGTCATTCAAAGACAAACTTCTATTTGTACCGAAAAAGAATTTGAAATATTTTTGGTTAATTAATTTTTGTTCCAAGCAGATCTATAGAATAAGACTTTTAATATATTAGACATTTGTTATTTATAATTTTTAACCCACTGATGGGATTGATGGTGCAAAACGTCCAATCATGTGGCTTTTTTCATCCTTCTGCTGTGAACTGAAATGAGTTTGTCACTAGGAAACGTCCCATTCACTTGAATTACGAGGGTTGGCATTTTTGCATTCGCCATCAGCCCTCCCAGTTCAACCAGATCGGACGTCTATCCTTGTCGATGGAAGCCAAAGAGTTAAAAGTTGGAGATAAATGTAATATATAAATTGCAGTTATTTTTGTACAAATTAGTAAGCAATATTATACTTAATGACATATTAATAACAAACATTGAACTGTTTTTCTTTGGCAGAAAAGCAACAACAACAACAAAAAAAACATGTTTAGTAGGATTTTGCTGTGAACTTTGAACCGTCTATTGATCTAACCTGGTGGGTGGAGTCGCCTGAGCTGCTGAGAAGCTTGTCCAGCTCTTTGCACATGGACTCCTCGTGCTGATTTCGAAGCTTCTCCTGAAATTCCGTCATGGCTCCTGTGGTTAGGTCTACGCACAAGAATTGGACCAGTCTGAGCACCTCCTCACACATCGTCATCGTACAGACTACGTGGTGCATGCTTGCAAATAACGACAGTTAGGTCAACTCTTACTGCAATACAGCATCCCAATTGTTAAACTATATTATTCTAAGGGTTTTTAGTTTTGACAGTATACTGCCAAATGGAGATTAGAAGTTACGCACCGTGACCAAAGTAGCCAATAACATAGTGGCGGGTTATTAAAGTCTTCCACTAGATGAAAGAAGGTAATATGTCGGTCTATATTAAGCCCCTTTCAGACTTATATCCCGCTAAATTCCCGTGTAAAATGACACAGGTCATGGCTTTCGGACATGGGGAGATGCACATGTTGGACACTTTCAGACTTTTCCCGTGTTGGCGTCTCGGTACTCTCTGTGCGAGGAGTAACTCAGTAGCTCGACAATCAAAGACGCAAATGTGTTAATCATCATTTAGCGTGTTACACAAGCGGTAGACTAGTCTGTGGCAACTAATTGTGTAAGTGAGAGGCATTTCTCAGTAGCGTGAGCGTCAAACCGTGAATGAATAAGTGGACTCACTCAGTTGAATGTGTGAATATGGAGAGTGATTATAAGTGTGGTGTTAAGGGTGGAGCAATGAAAAATGATGGTGCGCAACCTATGCAAAAAATAAGTGCGAAGTCTTGGCAATATATTTTACAATGTTATTTTTTTCCAATATTGTTCGGCCCCATCCCAAACAGAGCTATTCAAGTTATCTGCTTCAAATTCTTCTAGTTTTAATACCTCAATATAATATCTATTGCTGCAATGATTAATCGATTAACTTGAGTAATTTGATTACAAAAAAGATTCAAACTAAATTTTGGTGCTTCCGAGTATTCGTTTCATGAAAGTGCCGTTGTATGGGTTTTTTTGAAAGTGCTTGCATTTAGTTTTTATTGATTAGGGTAGATACACTTTCCTCTAGGGGCAACAGTCAATATGACATGTCATTTCACATGGCTGAATCCAGCTGCTCCCTGTTAAGGCCAACATAAGCTAAGTTTTTGTCTGAGCTAATGTTTTTTAATGCATTCGTAATTTAAGGTATATTTAGTCGTTTGTTTGTGGGAATATTTTTTTAATACCGTTTGAAGCTCAGCTCAGGTATTTTAATTTTTTATGTTACTTATCTGATTATTCGAACTTGTTCATCGATTAATCAAAAACTAAAATAATCGATAGCTGCAGACATAATAATATAATAATGTATTGCAACCCCCCCCCAAAAAAAAAATCGCAATGATTTGTTTTTTCCAATTTCGTTCAGGGCTAATTTATATATACCGTAATTTTCAGGCTATAAGCCACTGCTTTTTTGCCCTCATTTCAAATCCTACAGCTAATAATGCAGTGCAGCTTATTTTTTCTTTTATTTGGTTTAAAACATAACACTTTATTTGATACCGGCGTCATAACACCATCATAATTGTGACATGACACTATAATGGGCATTAATGAATGTTTATGACATATGTCATTAAGTATCATCCAGCAAATTATGTCACTAACTCCATTTATGTCCAGCTCGGATCATTTACATCTATTCAAAAATGAGATAATTTGCTGGATGACACAAAATGACATCTGTCATAAGCAATCATTAATGTTCATAACAGCTAATGTAATAATTATGATTGTTTAATGGCAGTCTTGTGGCACCACTGTCAAATAAAGTGGATGACACAAAATGACATCTGTCATAAGCAATCATTAATGTTCATAACAGCTAATGTAATAATTATGATTGTTTAATGGCAGTCTTGTGGCACCACTGTCAAATAAAGTGTTACCAAATACCAGAGCTAGCAATTAATGAAACAACTGGAAGGGTAACTGAAGAAATAATTAGCACAGAATATTAATTTCGATAATTCGTTCTTTCGTTATCTACATCTGTAGTGCTGCAATGCATGCTAGGAGGCATGTTGGATGACAAAAGTGTTGACAGGAGGTGGCATCAGAGATTGACTGTCTCCCCGAAGGGAGTAGTGATGGCCAAATGAAGCTTTGCAGTCAATTGGTTCAAAGCTTCATGGTGGTTCATTTGGTATGACAGTCTTAGGCCCCTGCTAAATAAATAATTAATATCTTTCGTTGTAAATACCCCATAATACAGTGAGGACAGCTGCGGCTTATGGTCCAGTGTGGCTTATTTATGAACAAACGCTGTTTTTGTGTCAAATTTGGTGGGTGGCCGCTTATAGTCAGGTGTGCCTTATAGTGCAAAAATTACGGTGTATTTTTACTTTTTAAGGTCTAAAAAGTAACAAAATAATCCAGAAATACAACGGCATTGGCAAAAGATACAAAAAAATATAAGTTTCATACTCTGCAAAACTACTGGGAAAAGCGGAAGTAGTGTAAAGAGTACAGTACTGTAACATGTTTGGAGTTCAAATAAAAACTTTTTTTTTTCTCGGTATTAGCAGATTCTTAAAATCAGTTGGCTCAGACTCTGGTGCAAAAATATGCCGTCGGGAGATCCCTACTAATTAATTTACTGTACACTACTTATTGGGGTATAATCATAAAACTCAGCCCGTGTCTATTGACGTGTTATAGAGAGATAAAAGAGAGAGAGAGAGAAAAAAAAAAGATTTAACTCACATCATTGGCTGCCAAATCCCTCCCACTTCAATCGATTGGACGTTTATCACAGTCAGTGGCAGCCAATTGGTTAAAGACCTCAAAGCCATTTTGTTGGTGCATAATTACTGTTTTTATAATGCTTTGGTAAAATGCCCAAGACTCGTTCATCACTTATACCAAAGAAAACAAATTAACACATAAAACAATTACAACAATGTTAAAAGCGAAACAACAAATGGCAGATGCAGTGCATCTATGCACTAATGCACTTTATGTTGAAAAATAAATTCCTTCATTGATCACCTGCCAAATTGACCTATTACATGAAAATTTGAAGTCCATTGTTTTGCCAGGTTAAATAAAAATATGTTGATAACGCATTTACTGCATACATTCCTTTTAATTATGTTCACCAGTAGGCAAGTCAACCAATGGAAATGGCTAAGAAGCCAAGGTTGTCTATACAATTGGTCAATGTCATTTCTCCGTTCCTGACATCAAAGTGATATAAAACTCACCCGCCACTGTAAGAGTAGACATGGTGTCTGGTCGCGGTTCAACCCTCACAAACACAACGCTGGGACAAAGTGAGTGACTACTACAAAGGTATTTCTCTTCCTCAGCACAGAGGAAAATGACTGATTGATAGCCCTGCCCACAGTAGTGCCAGCCAATCACGTACAACGAGAGAAAACGTTTGTGTATGTATGTAAATTCAGTAGATTGTGGCAAGAAAAAAATGGGTATACCCAGGGAATCCAACTTTCGCGTGCCACTGTAAATTTTTGATTGACCCATGAATACCGCTTATTGAAGAATGCACTTTACTCAGCACTTTTTCAAAAAGTCGACGGATTTTCTAATGATCAGATTGTAAGATTTCCAACATCTCCTCTGTGTCCAAGTAGTCAATTACTTCACGAGCACCATGTTGATTTTATCGATTTGAAAATAGCATTCAGAGACAATTACATATTTACAGATTGCGCCAAAATAGATGGTTATTTAGAATGAATGCCAATTTTATTTTAATGTGGGGGGGGGAATACAGATTGATTGTGAAAAATGGGCCTTCTTGATGCCACACATGTGCCACTTGTAGCCAATGCGTTAATGCGGGTTTCACCACTGACGGTGTTAGACATCCAATTGTTTGCTGCCATCTTCCCAGTTCAAATGGATTAGACGTTTACTAGCGCTTAACTCATTTCAATTCACAGCAGATTTTTAAAATTTTGCCGTGAGGGGGTATTTTTTTTATTCAGGAAAAGAAAACAGACATTCGTTTTCAATAATATCCATCCATTTTGGAGCAATCTAGAAAACTGTATTTGCTTCTGAAACGTCCCCTTCAAATCACACACAGAAGAAATCCTATCTGATGTCACAAAGACAATAAACAAAACGTTTTCATAGAGACACCGCAGAAGTACATATTTTTTTTAACAAGAGACAACAAGGATGAGCAGAATTGAACTAATTATGGCAGGACGGAAACAAGAAAAGCGCAAAATGGTCGACAATAATTCCACATGGAAGTTCAAAAGCAGGAATGGATGTGTTGTAACGTGAGCTGAATGTTGACATTTAGAATGGTTTCAAAATGTCAGCGTTCAAGCAACAAACAATTAATTGCTGTAGAGTATTACTCTATTCATTTCCTACTTTAATTGGATGTCATAGAGAAAGAATAGTTGCTCTAAAAATGAATTATGTTGACCATACAGTAACTTTGGCATATTACTACTTGCAACACTCAAACTACAGAAGCACATCAACATTCTAACTGTTCTAAGGGCTTTTATATTATTTCATAAATTAAATCACTGGCTGTCACAAGGGTGTGACAAAATATCAAAATGGTGCTATATCGTGATACTTTGTATCCCAAAAAGGTATCGATATGCTCCTGCCAAGAATTGTTTTAAAAAGGTGTCAACTTTTAAAAAACAAACAAACAAACAGAAAAAAAAGGAACCAACAAGTTGCTATCAAAATCCTCCACCATAATAGTGTCTCAGTTAACGCTATGGCTACCACTGACGGTGCTCGATTCCCAATCAATTTAGACTGGGAGGGGCAATTGAACGTTCATTCATTCGAAACCAGAGAATTCACAGTCACTCTCTATGATTTTTGGGGCATTACAGGTTACTTTCTGTTCATTTTAGAACATTTACAGGTCACTTCCTGTTGAATTTGAGTCACTGCCTATTCATTTGGGAGATTCCAGGGTCCCTTCCTGTTCTGTAACCCCAAATCAACAGGAGGTGACACATAAAATGCCCCAAAATCAACAGGAAGTGATTGAAAATCAAAAAGGTAATGACCTGAAATGCCCCAAAATTACCTCGTTGCCTGGCATTGGCTGCCACTGACGGCCATAGACGTTCAATCTGTTTGAAGTGGGAGGGATGGCAGCGAATGAAAGTTCATTCGCTGCCATCCCTCCCACTTCAAATGGACTGGACATCTACTAGTGATAAACTCATTCCAATTCATAGCAGAAGCTTGTTTTTCCTGTTAATTAGTTGTTTTGGGAAATATCCTAGAAGGGATTTCCTGACCAATATATTGATAATCGTTGCATCGCCATATCGCGAGATCGTTATCGTCAGCGATGTATCGCAAATCGTATCATATCGTGAGGTACCAAGAGGTTCCCACCCCTAGCTGTCACTGACGACAAAAAAGTCTAATCCATTTCCTGACGTCCTTTGCCGTCAATGGCATTGAAACATGATCATTAAATGCCAGCCATCCCAGCTAAAATTGGTTGGGTTTCTATCCCTGTCATTGGCAGTGATTTTAGAATCTCCCCTTTCCAGTTTATGGCCACTTTTGTCCAACATTGAAGTTTGCAACGATAACAAATTTATATATTTGCTTATGTCATATTTTTACACGCTAGTTTATTTTCATTTTTAACTGGACTATTTGTCCAAATTTCATTTGGGTTGCTCGGACATGCGTGGAAACAGGAACGCGCTCGCACTTTAAACAGAAGTTGCTCACCTCCAGACTTGGTGAAAGTGTGGTCAAAGTACTATGCAAGTCAGCCACGAAAAGGCCAAGCCGTCAACCAGACCAACTCTTTAGCTCCCTTAAACTCACACGAGTAATACAAAAGTTGACTTTATCGGCCAAACGTGGCCTTTTGACATCTTCGAGGTGCTAGCTCAGGTGTCAGGCTGTCAGCTAGCTAGCTGAAGCGCCCGTCAGGAAACAGCCCCGCCCATTTCAACGTATCCGAAACAGAAAAAAAAAAACATATAGATATCATATACAAAGCATTAGTGGCAAATAGTCAGTCGGTAGCGTTAGTGAACGGAGGCCATCTTAAAGCAGTGTACTTCTCCGGCGTGCTCTACTTTAATTAATGCAGGGCGAGTGATTTTCTCCACTAAAATATTCTTAACTCGGTGAAATCTTGACGGATTTGCAAACGGTTTGGTTTAGACACAAACTGCACTAACGTGGCTATGATAGATAGATAGATAGATAGATAGATAGATAGATAGATAGATAGATAGATAGATAGATAGATAGATAGATAGATAGATAGATAGATAGATAGATAGATAGATAGATAGATAGATAGATAGATAGATAGATAGATAGATAGATAGATAGATAGATAGATAGATAGATAGATAGATAGATAGATAGATAGATAGATAGATAGATAGATAGATAGATAGATAGATAGATAGATAGATAGATAGATTTTTATTAACAGACTCAAGGTCCAACAACACAACAATAGATTAAAAGACAAAATAAAATAAAGAAATGGTAAAACAATAACACAGCACTGGGTCTCCTAACGACCCACATTTAAAAGGCACGTATACCAGTGCTTCCAAAACTGAGACAAGTAACGTGTAAAGCTGTACAAAATGTTGGTCAGGCCCAACACAATCACATTTTCTGAACCATTCAGACGACTGATAAACTTAAACATGTATATCCTTAAAACAGACTGGAGGGTATTCACCCGAGCTGCTACAAACATTGCTGAAGCACTGGTCCATCTGGGCCTTTTTAACAAAATTCTTAGGGAATCATTATATGCCTTGGGGAAATATCTATAATTATTTTTAGGTATGAAGTATGAATATTATTTCAAGTTTCAAGTTATTATTTCTATATTATTATTATTATAGTATTATTTTAAATATTAGGTTTATGACGTTTAGAAATCCGTTGAAAATTGAGAAATTTACAGCTATTTCAAAGAATGGCACTGGTACAAAATGGCCGACACGTGACGATATTTGATTCAGGTGCGTTGGAGGAGGGAGACATGGAAAACAAGCTGCCTAGGGGCTCTCGAGGACCGGACTTGGGCACCCCTAGGCTACTAACAGTGCTGGCCAAAAGTAATGGCACCCCTGCAATTCTGTCAGATAATGCTTGATTTTGCCCAGAAAATGACTGCAATTACAAATGCTTTGGTAGCAATATCTTCATTTATTTTGCTTGCAATGAAAAAACACAAAAGAGAGAAGGGGGGGGGGGGGGTAATTCAATCTTTATTATTTTACACAAAACCAAAAAATGGGCCGGACAAAATGCACCCTTTGAAAAATCATGTGATGCTTCTCTAATTTGTGTAATTAACAGCACCTCTTACCTTACCTGTGGCACGTAACAGGTGGTGGCAATAACTAAATCACACTTGCAGTCAGTTAAAATGGATTAAAGTTCACTCAACCTCTGTCCTGTGACCTTGTGAGTACCACATTGAGCATGGGTAATGAAAGAAGACCAAAGAACTGTCTGATGACTTGAGAAGCAAAATTGTGAGGAGGCATGGGCAGTCTCAAGGCTACAAGTCCATCTCCAAAGACCTGAATGTTCCAGTGTCTACCGTGCGCAGTGTCATCAACAAATGTTAAGCCCATGGCACTGTGGCTAACCTCCCTAGATGTGGATGGAAAAGAAATATTGACGAGAGATTTCAACGAAAGATTGTGCGGATGGTGGATAAAGAACCTCGACTAGAATCCAAACAAGTTCAAGCTGTCCTGCAGTCCGAGGGTACATTAGTGTCAACCCGTACTATCCGTTGGCATCTGAATGAAAAGGGACTCGATGGTAGGATACCCAGGAAGACCACACTTCTGACCCAGAGACAAAAAAATGCCAGGCTGGGGTTTCCAAAACATACCTGAGAAAGCCTAAAACCTTTTGAAAGAACGTTCTCTGGTCAGATGAGACAAAAGTAGAGGTTTTTGGGGAAAAGGCATCAACATAGAGTTTACAGGGAAAAAAACCGAGGCCTTCAAAGAAAAGAACACGGTACTCAAGGTCAAACATGGCGGAGGTTCTCTGATGTTTTGGGGTTGCTTTGCTGCCTCTGGTACTGGACTGCTTGACCGTGTGCATGGCATTATGAAGTCTGAAGACTACCAACAAATTTTACAGCATAATGTAGGACCCAGTGTGAGAAAGCAGGGTCTTCCTCAGAGGTAATGGGTCTTCCAGCAGGACAATGACCCAAAACACACTTCAAAAAGCACTACAAAATGGTTTGAGAAAGCAGTGGAGACTTCTCAAGTGGCCAGCAATGAGTCCAGACCTGAATCCCATAAAACACCAGTGGAGAGATCTGAAAATGGCAGTTTGGAGAAGGCACCCTTCAAATCTCAGAGACCTCAAGCAGTTGACCAAAGAGGAATGGTCTAAAATTCCAGCAGAGCATTGTAAGAACCTCATTGATGGATACCGGAAGTGGTTGTTCGCAGTTATTTTGTCTAAAGGTCGTGCTAGAAAGTATTAAGCTGAGGGTGCCAATACTTTTGTGACTTGTCCGGCCCATTTTTTGAATGTTGTGTAAAATGATAATGACCCCCCCACCCATTTCTTTTGTGTTTTTTCATTGCAAGCAAAATAAATGAATATATTACTGCCAAAGCATTTGTAATTTAAACTCATTTTTTGTGAGAAATTAAGCATTATCTGACAGAATTGCAGGGGTTCCAATAGTTTTGGCCAGCTCTGTACTAGTTGCTTGACCCTTTTATTTTTAACTTGTTGCCAACAAATTCATTAAACTGGGAGTGGTGTCTGTGAATGTTGAGCTTTCAATGTCATTGACGGCGCTAGACATCAAATCCATTTTTACTGGGAGGTTGGCAGCAATCATACACTGCCAGTATCGCCAAGTTAAAATGGATTGGATGTTTACCGCCGTCAATGGCAGCCCATAACTTAACATTTTTATCAGTAATCATCCAATCGTCCGATAAAATAGTGAGATTTTAAATCCCTGTGAATAAGTGTCAGCTGATTAGTTTGACTTAACTGTCGATCATCAGTAGCCACATAAAATAACTGTATTCATTGAATAATCTCCTAAAAAATAAATAAAAACAATCAAAATACTGACTCATATATGGAAAGTAACAAGGCAACATGGTATTTTCATATGCTGCTATTTGAAATGTCTTAAATATATTAGTATATGGTGGAAAACACTCAGTTGACTTGAGGTTCCGCTCTGAGACCCCCAATTTGGTCAGATTTCAAAACTGTCCAATATGCACGCGTGATACATCATTGGAAAGCTTAAAATCTCAATTTTCTGGAGGAAACTTTTTGAACAGGAGGACATTTAAAAAAAAAAAAAAAAAAAAAAATCTGAACCCCTAAACCCTAACTTGAGGTGAGAGCATGAGAGCAGAATTTAAGACACCATGATATTAACGATATTAATGCGTACTTACCTTGTTTTGATCCAAAAACTCCATGTAGCATGTCTCACCGAGTGTCAAAACACAGCTGTGAATGGCCACAGCCGGACATTTTATTGTATTTATTTTTATGGTATTTATATTTTATGGGTGAAACACGGTAATATAACAAGGGTCGTAATGCAGAAATCGCAGACATCAAGAAGCGGTCGAGATGTTCTTTTTAAAATATTTACCCCTTTAAACGTTTCTTTTGTGGCTGGGTTAAAACAAAAGCGGTTGCTCGGTGTCTGTAAACTGGGGTTTCCAGGGTAAAAAGGACAAATTGAATGCACCATGAAACAGCTATGGCAGCATATAGACATATTGTTCTATCAAACACAACCGTTCTTTTGGCTTAAAATACAGCAGTTTATTTTAAAGAGGGGTGCAAGAGCAGAAAATGCTTTTTCAGCCTAGTGTGTGTTTTCCGCCATATATATTTTTTATGTCTCCCACGTTGAGATGAAAACAAAATGTCACAACAAAAAGCGTTCGGTTAAATTTGATGGTTTATTATTGTTTTGTTGTTTATGAATATTTCTACCAATACCAGGTTGTGAGGATTGACAGCTTTGAAAGGTCTGAGTACAACACAAACAACCTACATGCACGCACACACACACACACACATATAGTGCAGGTGGGAGCGGAAACGTGGTCTTCATAGCCAAGCGCTGCGGAGGCGAGCAGGGATGACTGGTCCCAGTAACTAAGAAAGGAAGTCCAGGGCGGTGTCCCGCTCCTCCACTAGCTCGGCCGCGGTGGCGTCCATTTTGGCCCGAGAGAAGTCGTTGATGTTGAGGCCATCCACCACCTTCCAGGTCTTGTTCTAGAAAACATCACAAGGTTTCATCACAGCTTTAGGATAAACTAACCCACTTTGATTTAGAAGATACACAAGATATATTATAAAATTGTATGTTTGACTTGGGAGGCTAGAACAGCATTTGAATTTATTTCAATGGGGAAAGATAATGTATATGAGGGATTTGAGTAACGAGAAAGGTCACGGAACGAATTCAACCTGATACATATTAGTGGTGTCAGTTGACGCGTTAATAACAGAGTTAATGCAAACCTCCTTTGACGTCATAAATTCTTTTAACACCCCTGTAGTTTGGACTTCAAGACAAGTCAAATACAGTGATCCCTTGTTTTTTTAGGGTTATTGCGGACCACCCCACCCCCTGAAAATCTGCGAAGTAGAGGCGGAGCTTATTTACATTTTTTTTTTTTTTTTTTTTTAAAGGTTTTTCTGGGGTGTGTTCGATGTATTTATTCAGATTTAACAGCATTGGAAAGAGATACATATCTATAACAAGTTTTTTTCCCCGTTTCCTCCCCCCAAAGTATAATAAAAACAAACAAAAAAAACAACCTTATATGTATATTTTGATTAATGTTTTTTAAGCACTGCAAATGTAATAATTATGATATACATGATATATATATATATATACATATATGGCGAAAAACACTTAGGTAACTTGAAGTTCCGCTCTGAGACCCCAAATTTGTCCAAATTGCGATAATGTCCGATATGCACGTGTGATATATCATTGGAAAGCTTAAAATCTCAATTTTCTGGGGGAAGAAAAATTTTGAACAGGAGGGCATTTAAAAATTTTTTAAAAATGTTTTTTAAACAGCAAAACCCTATCTGGAGGTTTGAGTACGCGAGAGCAGAATTACAGACGCCATGACTTTAATGAGATATTATTGCGTAATTACCTTGTTTCGATCAAATAACTCCATGTAGCATATATCGCCGAGTGTCAAGACACAGCTGTGAATGGCCACAGCTCGAATTTTGGGGGATTTTATGGGTGAAACATGGTAATATAACAGGGGTCGCGATGCAGAAATTGCAGACATCAAGGAGCGGTCGAGATTTTCTTTTTCATATGTTTACCCTTTTAAACACTTTTTTTTTCTTTTCAATTTTTCTTTGTTTGGATCGATTATTTATCATCTAACATATCGGAGAAAATGCGAGAGTAACAAAAAAAATACAATTAAGCGATCGTTATGAGGTAGACATCCGTCACTTTTTTACAGACGCCATTTTTTTCCATTGTGACATAATTTGTTTAAAAGTTTAAAATATGTGGGTGAATAATTTTTTTAAAGTCTTTTTTAAAAAAAAAAAACGCAATATGAGACATCAATTAATGATTCTAAGCTAAAAACGACAGACATTTTGAATAATAAATATAATTAATTACCTTCGTTTTATGGCTGGGTTGAAACAAAAGCGGTTCCGCAATGTCTTTAAACGTGAATTTTCAGGGTAAAACGGACAAATTAAAAATAGTTCGAGGGCTTAATGCGCCATGAATCAAACACAACAGTTGCTTTGGCTTAAAATACAGCAGTTTCTTTTAAAGAGGGGTGCAAGAGCAGGAACAGCTTTTTCAGTCTTGTCTGTGTTTTCCACCATATATATAAGAAAGCAATCATTTGTACATGTATATATCTTAATATTTTTAAACAAAATGCTGGATTCATTTTCTTTTCAATTTAAAAAAATCCACGATGGACTGAGGGCAGGAAGTTTGAAGCGTGATATAGCGAGTGATCACTGTACTGCTTTTCAGACTAAACTTTTCGATTTTAATGACCAATATAGGGTACGTTGAGGCTGGGTGAAGAGTGTAAACTTGCCATGGTCATTTGTGAGCATGTTTGGATGAAAAAATAGCGATGAACCTCCTGGCGCCATGCGCAGCTCTCGGGCCGCCTGAGGCGCGCAAAAGCACATGCAGGATTGGGGTGGATTCCCCTTTCGGGCGTAATGTCACTTTAGCTTTTTTAGCCCAAAATGTGGTAATCTGAGGCAGATTTTCACATTTATTGAGCAGCAATGCGCAGATAAACTGAATGAACGCATGGAATGAAAGAACGTGGACATTTTTGAGCACCCCGAGAACTTCCAGCTAGAGGTTCTGGGCGGTTTGCGCTGCTTGCGCGGCTGCCCGCAAAGCTCACCACTTCACCACTTTGGTGAGTTTCTTTTTAATTTGATCTAATTTTGGGGAATTTCATTTCATAAAAATTTTAAACCAATGGCAACAAATGTTATATTTTATTAAGGTATACATGCATATAGAAATGTAAAGTATATAAAATAAAAATATATAAAATACAAGTGTTAGATTGTACCATAAAAATAAACTCCACACAGGACCTGTGCTTTGAACCTTTGACCTCAGACAGGATCCCCCCCAGGATTGATAAATCTAAATTCAAGACTTTTAAGACCTTTTTTAATGCCGTTTAAACTGAAATTTAATACTTTTCTCGCACCCATTATTTAGATAATATTGAATCATATTAAAAAAATAAGCACTGAACATCAAATTTAACCTCAATTACTAATTGTGTTTGACAAAAGAATGCACATTTATTGAAGATACAATTAAAACATTTAAATATAAGGTCTTTCAGAATTTTTTTTCCCAGGATAAAATGGATTTTACACTATTATTGTAAAGCAACTTACATTTGCAATAAAACAGGTTTCCCTTTTAAGAGGACCTACTCAAGGTGGTAGGTAGGTGATTTTCAAGTTGGCCACCTTAACTGTAAAGTGCTTGCGATTGGCAGTGAAAGTTTAAAAAACAGCCACTAAATGGCAGTAGTTTACCATTAATTACCACAAAATAAAAAAGATACACATGACCATTTCCCTTGGTAATTGTTTTTTTCTAATCACATCACAAGACGTATACAAAACACATGTTAATCCTTTCTTAGCTATTGAAGACATTTCTTTTAATCAGATAGAGAAAATCCATACTCTTATTTAATCAAGAAAAACATTTAAATATACCAGGAGGTGTTTTACTATCACCTACATTATAATTTGCCTATCACCATGCCATGTTATTCAGATCAACGTTACCCCGCACTTGTTCCAATAATAGACAGTGTCAACCGTGTTGCGTATCTGAGAGTGATGGTGAATCTACGACTCCGGTTTATCCATGCTAAGGCTAGTGCCAATACCCCATTGAATATGGCTATCTCTTGAGTTAAAACTGCGAAATTCACATTCATTCGAAAGGCAAACCGTGCAGAAATACATTATTGCATCTAACACATTTTAGTTGGAGAAATTGGCAACTTGCTTTGAAATGTTAAGCAGGTCCACTGCCTTCGCATGACCCATAAACTGCGACCCAAAGTATCTGGATGCGACTTGGTCGCCGATCCAATACCTCACATGCTGGTCCAACTGTTTGGACTTGGTTGTCTTGTTGAGGCTTTCGTCGAACATAACAACTAAGGCATCTGAGCAGTTCCTTGCGTTAGCACACAGTACTGTGCGATTGCCTGCTGTTGTGATGTTGATGCTAATGATGCTAACGGCGCGCACGCACGAGGTGCAGTGCATCGTAAAAATTCTACGCGTCATCTTCGTTATGGATTAAAAAAAAAAAAAAAACTTTGTCACGGATATAATTCAGGTTGTACTGAGCTGTTCTTGAAAATTAAAACCACAGTGAAAAAATTCCAGACTTACGACAGCTAATTTAATACTTTTAATACCTTTAATAACGGAAAACTAAATTCAATGCTTTTTTAATACTTTTAATAGCCCGCGCGTACCCTGCTCAGAACTGTGAGCAGACATGCTTTTATTTAAAGTTCTTTGGGGGTAAATGGATGTTTGAGTCATCTTTACAAATTTAAAGTTGCCTAACTCTTGTTTCTAAAGAGGCTTTCATTTGAATTATGTAAGCACATCGGTCAACTCCTGTGCTAATATGTGTACATTTGAAACTTCTAATTTATAATAATTTTCGCATAAAAAAAAAAGAAAGAAAGAAAACAAAATGTGATTAAGCACAAGTTAACTGTGGACTGCATGCGATTGATCTTTGAATTGCTTGCTGGCACTAGTATTAAAATTTGATAAAATAATGGGACAGAAATCAAGGATTCTTTTGTATTAGAAAACCATTTGAGCTTATTTCCTTCTCATGTAATAAAATAAAGACGGACGGACATCTAATTCAGTCAATCTTTTGAATACCGCAGTTTGAGAACCACTGTTCTATTTAGTATATAACTAACACCTCACATACGTATTCCCGTGATAAAACGAGGTTCACAGGAGTTCAATAAGTTGTGTGTTTTTGTACTGACTTTGATCTGGACTGGGAAAGAGTAGATGAGGTCTTCTGGGATTCCGTATGAGTTTCCTCCGGCGTACACGCCCATGGATACAAACTCACCCTGTAAACAACAAGGGGTGACATCATTGGCAACCAGTATAAATGAAAAAAGCTACAGTGTATATGATTGGTGTTAGCACGTTCAAACCTCTTTGGTGCCGAACCAAATGTCCCTCATGTGGTCGCAGATGGCTTTGGCGGCTGACATGGCACTGGAGAGTTTCCTGGCCTTGATTACAGCGGCGCCGCGCTGCTGCACAGTCTACGCAACAACAGCGACAATTCCAGTTGTAACAAAGTGCTGTGCAGAAGCTCGAACTTGAAACAACCGCAATGTTGGAAATATAATAATATAATAATCGGAATTAAAATACTGTTTTCTGATTTAATATACGGGGAGATTTAAAAAGAATGTCCCAATATCGTGACACGATTTGTCAAAAACGAAAAACATTGCAAAACTCAGGCTTGGACACACATGTTGAACATACAGTGGGGCAAATAAGTATTTACCGGTAGTCAACCACTAATTGTGCAAGTTCTCCCACTTGAAAATATTAGAGAGGCCTGTAATTGTCAACATGGGTAAACCTCAACCATGAGAAACAGAATGGGAAAAAAAAAAACAGAAAATCACATTGTTTCATTTTTAAAGAATTTATTTACAAATCAAAATCAAAATAAGTATTTGGTCAATTCCAAAAGTTCATCTCAATACTTTGTCATGTGCCCTTTGTTGGCAATAACGGAGGCCAAACGTTTTCTGTAACTCTTCACAAGCTTTTCACACACTGTTGCTGGTATTTTGGCCCATTCCTCCATGCAGATCTCCTATAGAGCAGTGATGTTTTGGGGCTGTCATTGGAAAAACACGGACTTTCATCTCCCTCCACAGATTTTCTATGGGGTTGAGATCTGGAGAGTGGCTAGGCCACTCCAGGACCTTGAAATGCTTCTTACGAAGCCACTCCTTTGTTTCCTTGGCTGTGTGTTTGGGATCATTGTCATTCTGAAAGACCCAGCCACGTCTCATCTTTAATGCCCTTGCTGATGGAATGAGATTTTCACTCAAAATCTCTCGATACATGGCCCCATTCATTCTTTCCTTTACACAGATCAGTCGTCCTGGTCCCTTTGCAGAAAAACAGCCCAAAAGCATGATGTTTCCACCCCCATGCTTCACAGTGGGTATGGTGTTCTTCGGATGCAATTCAGTATTCTTTCTCCCCCAAACACGAGAACCTGTGTTTCTACCAAACCAAACATGAGAAACTGTGTTTCTACCAAAAAGTTCTATTTCTGTTTCATCTGACCATAACACATTCTTCCGGTCCTCTTCTGGATCATCCAAATGCTCTCTAGCGAACTGAAGACGGGCCTGGACGTGTACTTTCTTCAGCAGGTGGACACGTCTAGCAGTGCAGGATTTGAGTCCCTGGCGGCACATTGTGTTACTGATAGTAACCTTTGTTACTGTGGTCCCATCTCTATAGATCATTCACTAGGTCCCCCCGTGTGGTTCTGGGATTTTTGCTCACCGTTCTTGTTATCATTTTGACACCACGGGGTGAGATCTTGCATGGAGCCCCAGATCGAGGGAGATTATCAGTGGTCTTGTATGTCTTCCTTTTTCTAATAATTGCCCGAACAGTTGATTTCTTTACACCAAGCGTTTACCTATTGCAGATTCAGTCTTCCCACCCTGGTGCAGGTCTACAATTTTGTCTCTGGTGTCCTTCGACAGCTCTTTGGTCTTGGCCATAGTGGAGTTTGGGGTGTGGCTGACTGAGTTTTAATGAGTTAAAACAGGTGCCATTAATACAGGTAACGAGTGGAGCCTCGTTAGACCTCGTTAGAAGTTAGACCTCTTTGACAGCCAGAAATCTTGCTTGTTTGTAGGTGACCAAATACTTTATTTTCCACTATAATTTGGAAAAAAAGTCTTTAAAAATCAAACAATGTGATTTTCTGTTTTTTTCCCCCACATCCTGTCTCTCATGGTTGAGGTTTACCCATGTTGACAATTACAGGCCTCTCTAATTTTTTCAAGTAGGGGAACTTGCACAATTGGTGGTTGACTAAATACTTATTTGCCCCACTGTAACTTCATGTTTTACATGGAATTCCTCCCTAACACGCTTTTGAATATGACACATTCTTTTTGAATCACCCTGTATACAAGAATGCATCCTTACACTGAGTTCCATTCCTAGAGTGTGGCTTTATTATTCGTTGTGTTTATGCATCTCTGCTTTATATCGGAATGTGTCTCCTTGTAGTTGTTCATGTTACGTGATGGCAATAGTGATCAATTGTATCCGATATACTTTAAATGTTATATGTAAGGATGTAATTTTAATGAAGTTTAAATCCTGTCTACCAGAGTAAAGATATGTTACACCTTTAAATCTAAGATTGAAAGTATACAATGACTTTTATGATTTTTAAATGTCATAGTTAAGCCAAGAGCGTAATGTTTTTTACTAGTTTAAAATTTTAGATTTCTGGATTTAACTTTAAAAAGACTGATCACAAAAGAAAAAAAAACAACAAAAAATGCATTACAGATTTGGTGGGGCATAATAGATAGGTATAAGCAAAGATATATCATATTTACATATACCGGTAAATACAAATTCATATATGTACTATTTATATATACCAAGCCTTTCAGTACACACTGTGAAAAGAGTATAGTTGTGCTGTGTGTGTGTATGTGTGCGTCTGTTGATACTGTATATGCTGTCATATAGGCTAAAAACTAGGGGATGTCCTAATTCGATCACGAAATCGGGCCGATCGCGTCATTTTTCAGAGGATCACAATCAGGTAAAGGATCGGGATCTAAATTTTAAAAAATATATTCACAGTGTATCACAAAAGTGAGAACACCCCTCGCATTTCTGCAGATATTTAAGTATATCTTTTCATGGGACAACACTGACAAAATGACACTTTGACACAATGAAAATCTGTTTGCAGCTTATATAATAAATTCATTTTCCCTCAAAATCACTCAAAATATAGCCATTAATATCTAAACCCCTGGCAACAAAAGTTAGAACACCCCTTAGAAATCAATCAAAAGATATACTTAAATATCTGCAGAAATGTGAGGGTTGTACTCACTTTTGTGATACAGAGTATGTTTACGTTAATGCTCGTACAGGCTCTCACTCCTCCTGCTGCATTCCTTGGTCACCAGTGCAGCTGGAGTTTGGTTCTTAAAGTTAACAATGAGTGACAGGTTTGTAGCTTTGATCTGGCGAGTGACCACTCGGTACGATCAAAGACACAAATATGTTAATCATCGTTTAGTCAATCTTCGTTTTCTAGAGGCTGTTCTCTGCGGCGTGAGCGTCAAAACGATTGTGAATTTGATTGGACTCACTTATATGAATATTATGAATGTGGGTGCGCCTACATTTTGTGCTGGTCCACCTTTAGAAAAAAATAGTCAAACCAGTTTTTACTTTTTAAGGGCTAAAAAGTAACAAAATAATCCAGAAATACAATGGCATCGCCAAAAGATACAAAAATATATACGTTTTACACTCCGCAACACTCCTGGAAAAAGTGGAAGAGGAAGTACTGTAAAAAGTACAGTACTGAAACATGTTTTCAAATTTTTGTTCAAATAAAAACAAAACTTTTTTTTTGGTATCAGATTAGGACACGGTATTGGCAGATTCTCAAAATCGGGCGACTTGGACTCGGGTACAAAAATATGCGATCGGGACATCCCTACTGAAAACACAAATCAATCGTCACCAAAATTTATGTGGACATATCTACTCATGACCACTTCAAACTCTGAAATTACAAAAGGGTAGCTTACCGAGATAAAGGCTCCCCTGAGCCAGGCGTCATCCTTGACGCAGTCATACACTGCCGCCTCGGCACCGTGGACATTGACCTTGGCGTGGTGGACGTCTGGGTACTGCGTGGAAGAGTGGTTTCCCCAGATGATGACATTCTTCACTTTATCCGAGGCCACGCCGCAGCGCAGTGCCACCTGCAGGTGGAGCAGCCGTGCCATTATTAACCTGCTTCTCTTCAGACAGTTTACATGTTAGCGTTTTGCATGCTAGCGCTAGCGCACCTGCGAAGCTGCGCGGTTGTGATCCAGCCGGGTCAGGCAGGAGAAGTTCTCCTTGGGGATGGATGGTGCCGACTTAGAGGCGATGAGGCAGTTGGTGTTGGCCGGGTTGCCCACTACAAGCACCTTAAAACAGAAACAACACCATTTAGGTTCGAGTTATTAGAGGACACAAAATTGGATGTACATGTTTAAAACCTGAAGCAGCAAAAGGTCTCAAGGATCCCATCCCAAATCGAAAAGGAAGTCGACCATTTAGGTTTGCAGATGCCCTTTTAGGGTCATTTTGCTAATTGACGCACCTTCATAAAATAAGCTACTGACACCACTTTGTCTGTAAAGTGGATTGGACTCTTCTCTCAATCAATGCTTAAGATTGAACTCAGCAATTGAAATCAGCAAATCAAAAGTAGCTATTTCATTGTGTAAAAATAAATCATCAACAACACCAGTTTATCCTATATACTCTACATGAAATTGGGTGTAAATTCAAGTTAGCCATTTTGTTTTGAAGTAGCCATTGTACAGTCCATTTGCCAATTTAAGCTAATCAGCCTGCGACGCCATTTTCCCTGATGTACACAATTTTGGGTGAACATGTCTATAACAACAAGGCATACTAAAATGGTTTAAAGACCCATGCTCCAAATTGGACGGAAAGTCAACCATGTTGATTTGAAGCAAACTTTTTAGCGTCAGTTATTTGGGAGTTCAAGTTCGCCTGTTACACCAGTTTGTCTGGTTGACGTCACATTGTCTAGACTTGTTTATCACAGTACGACACATAAAAAAAAAAATCTCAGTGACCCACATGCTCACTAAATAAAGCACATCTATTCATCTCCTCTCACCTTGACTGTCTTCTTGGCAAACTTGTCCAGGGCGGCACCCTGCGTCTTGAAAATGGCCACGTTGGCCTTGAGGAGGTCCTTCCTCTCCATGCCCTCCTTCCTGGGCATGGAGCCCACTAGGATGGCTGCATCGATGTCCTTGAAGCCAACCTCCACGTTATCAGTGGGGATCACCTCTGGGAACAGTTAAAGTCAAGATCCCAATTTTTTTATACAAGGGATACAGGGATACATGCGTAGGTACAGTGGGGCAAATAAGTATTTAGTCAACCACCAATTGTGCAAGTTCTCATACTTGAAAAGATTAGAGAGGCCTGTAATTGTCGACATGGGTAAACCTCAACCATGAGAGACAGAATGTGGGGGAAAAAAACAACAGAAAATCACATTGTTTGATTTTTAAAGCATTGATTTCCAAATTAGAGTGGAAAATAAGTATTTGGTCACCTACAAACAAGCAAGATTTCTGGCTGTCAAAGGGGTCAGTAACACAATGCGCCGCCAGGGACTCAGATCTGCAAAGGGACCAGGGCGACTGATCTGTGTAAAGGAAAGAATGAATGGGGCCATGTATCGAGAGATTTTGAGTGGAAATCTCCTTCCATTAACAAGGGCATTGAAAATGAGACGTGGCTGGGTCTTTCAGCATGACAATGATCCCAAACACACAGCCAGGGCGACAAAGGTGTGTTGCCCAACGACAGCCCCAAAACTTCACTGTTCGAGAGGAGATCTGCATGGAGGAATGGGCCAAAATACCAGCAACAGTGTGTGAAAAGCTTGTGAAGAGTTACAGAAAACGTTTGTCCTCCTTTATTGCCAACAAAGGGTACATAACAAAGTATTGAGATGAACTTTTGGTGTTGACCAAATACTTACTTTCCACCATGATTGGCAAATAAATTCTTTAAAAATCATACAATGTGATTTTCTGTTTTTTTTTTCCACATTCTGTCTCTCATGGTTGATGTTTACCCATGTTGACAATTACTGGCCTCACTAATATTTTCAAGTGGGACAACTTGCACAATTAGTGGTTGACTAAATACTTATTTGCCCCACTGTAGTAAAACATAGTAACGCACGCCTTTACATTCTCGGTAAAGGTAACGGTGTTGGAAAGATGATAAAAGTAATTAATTAGATTACTCACAACTGAAAAAAATAACGCTGTTATACTCTAACACTAGATTACTCACAACTGAAAAAATAACGCTGTTATTAACGCCGTCATACTCTAACGCCGTTATTAACAACACTGCTTGTGAATGGAACATGCGCACAATGCTCCTTTCAGAGGGGCAGAGAGAGATATTCAGATTAGATAAGGTTTAACCCAGGCAAAGGAATCATGTTTTTAAAGGGAACGTAAAGATGCCTGCTTATTAGTATAAAGAGGTCAGTAATTTACTGTATGTTGAATATTTGTGTAAAGAGGTCGGTAATTCATGTTGAATTGTGTTTAAATGGCCTTGCATAACTGGGTAACTGCCAAAAATATGACTATAAAAAGCTTACTGGTTGCATGATTTCATAGGCAATGTGAACGGGGGTTGCAATGTTAAACATCTACTGAAAAAGTGTGTTTTAGGGCTGTGTTGAAACCAAAGAATAGCTCGACCCCCCAAAAAATCAGCATTGAAAACTGACACACAGGCCTGCATTGTTTTTCTTGAGTGAGACACACAAGGAAAAACTGCAACTAAGAAACACAAATCATTGCGGAATTATTTCATATTGTTTTACGTATTGCTACGCACATTGTAATTCAGGAGTCGTTCACTCTCAATGGTTAAATCCAGTTGCTAATTCATACGAATTACGTATTTTCAGATGTTTTGTTCTGTTCTGTAAAGTGCACATATAAGTGACAGTATATCACATTTAACTGCACTACTTCCGCTGGTGTGACTACTGTGACACAATGTTCCCATTTGTTTGACCGTGGGGTTATTCATTTGTGTTAGAGCACCCCCTACTGTCCAGATGCATTTTGGGAGAAAACGGGGGCATGAAATAGGTGATAAACTCAATATTACTCTGGAGGGTTCTACTGTACAAATGTTTGCCAATGCAACCCTTGACTGAAGGATGACATCACTTCGTAGTTGAAGGTCAAACAACCTTAGAGAAGCTTCTCAAAGGTGGACAAGAGATGATAACAAACATGTTATCATTATCAAAGTGGACTTTAATCACAATTCACAGCCCCCGAGCCCCTACTGACAGCCAATCAGAGTAGTTTCTGAGCAACCCTCCCTCCTCACCTGGTCAACGCACTTAAATGTTCAACGACAACTGTGACCTTTGCACTTTTTTTCATGACGTCCGTCAAATCACTGTAGCTTGAGCTAAACCAGGTTGTGACAACAAAATGGCAACTCACCCCTCAGCAGCGGAAGGGCGCAGTCCTGAAGCTCCATGACCACACCATCCAGCACTGGCAGCATGGGTGGGATGTCCAACAACACCAGGATGATAGGCTGAAACATACACCAATACAGGTCATATATATTATAACTCGAATGTTCAACTATGAGCACAGAATTTGACTAAAGCAAACTATTTGGAGCCATGAACAGCAAAAATCTGTAATTACTGTATTTTTCAAAGGCGCACATGTTTATCAAGCGCATTAGTGCATCATAATACTGCATTTGTCATTTGTTCTTTAGCTTTTATCGTTAAAATTCTTGTTTTATTTATGCATTTATTGTTTATTTATGGTTTTGATAAATGAATTATGTGTTTTTTTGAGCACTTGCTGAAGAAGCACAGTACGGTTAGGTTCGATGTCATTAAGCACAGCAAGAATTCATACATAAGACGTACTGGATTATGAAATGCCCTGTAAATTTTGGGGGAAAAATAAAGGATTTTAAATGCAATTTATAGTTGAAAAAATACGCCAATAAAATGGCGACAAAGCAGTTTTCGTTGGGATAAAGCTCCTCAACTAACCGGCTCATTAACTACCACATACCAACATGCAAAATCTTAATCTGGGGCTTTCCTTATTTAGAGTTAGGAATTCAACGAACGATTATTTCAAAACTGGATTAATCTGTTGATTGTCTTTTTGATTCATTGATTAAGAAATTCAGAAGCACGCCTGTTTTGCCAATTGACGGTGCAGAAAATGCACTACCGTGAATTAAAATATTATTCAGGTACTGATTTGCTGTGTAAAATTAAGGGGAATTGTTAAAAAAAAAATCATTTATTTCCAAAGTATGAGTGGATATTTGCAAAAGTCTTATTTTGAAAGAAGACGAAGATAACAGCATGTTACAGGGAAAAAAACTCATTTCCAGGCTTGTAATCATTTTGTGTTGCTCGGGTACAAACTAAATGAAAAAGTACCACTAAAATGGTAAAAGTTTGGTTTAGCTAAAATTAGAGGCAATATTTAAAATTTCCTATTTTACGTCCCAGTTATTGTTATGTACTCACATTTATATGTTGACTTGTATGCATTATGTACCTTTTATTCTCAGTCAAAGCAATCATGCATTCACATTCTAGTTAGTTTTAATATACTAGTATACCATACCATTTGGTGTCATAGAAGTGAGCCCAGTTATCTCAATACAGTACTTTGAAGAAGGTGTAACCCATTAGTATACTCAAATTGATAATCAAATCAGTGGAAGTCAAAGACAACCCAGAACTGTTCCTTGTTGACAAATGGCTTGAATGACTCAAGTACATGCCCACCAGAATCTAAAATGTAAGATGTATCTTGGAGTGAAATTCTTGAAACGTGTGTGCCTCACTCATTAAAGCTTTTGTTTATTGTTTCACTGCACCCTGAGACTCTCAGTATTTGTGTGTCGACTCGGTTTTTCGTAAAGCCACCAGAACAGAAAACGAGCATGCGGCGTTGTGGGTACGAGGTCGAGAGCCAATGCCATCATTATGCAGAAAATATTTGTTAAATGTCATTTCTTCATGTTTCAGGCCAAACTAAGTCTATAAAACAAGGAGGAAAATGTATATTTATAAAAGCATTAAAAAGTACAATAGTAAAAAGTGGAAAATAGAATTTCAGAGCTGTGACCACAAATCCAAACTTTTTAGGAAACAAAACTGTTTTTACATGTCTGTGCTACGAAACAAACTAGGAAATTTCACTTAAAACCTGGGAACAAAATGTGTTAGATGGTGAATCAGGCGGCTCTCGTGTTGTTGGTCAATAATTTAGATTGACCATATATAGAATCTATATGGTCAGCATCACTTTAGCACAGCGCTGTAACCTCACCTGCTCCTTCCCAAAGACGTCGCCCTTCGCGATGCCGTACAGCAGTGAGTAGGCGATTTGGCCGGCTGCACCAGTCACAACAACTCGGATGGGATCCGCCTGTGGGTAAGCAAACATCATTCCTCATTTAGCCCGACAAATAAAAATGGAAGGGACATCTTTGTCTGACAGATTATGTCAGTTGGTGTAACTTTATATGCAATGGTCTAGCCTAAATTTAGAGATTAGATGCCAAGCCTACATCCAGTGCGTGGAAGTCCATAAGAACCATTTGAGGGAAGATAACGATGTTTACATAAGTAACTCATCTTTTGCTTAACCCTTGTCTTGTGTTAGAAAGCAGCCCATATTTTTGCTAGTGAATTAAATCTGATCTGTAAATTAACTTGGCCTGAAAATACAAAACCTTTGCAGTACATTGTTTTCGGGTCAAGACTGATAAGTTTGGGTGTGTCAAAAGGACCATTGATTTTTGGGTACGGAAATATGAAAATAAGTCAATTCTGGCTCCAACACAATACGAGCGTTAAATCATACACTGTAATTCAAATAAATATTTAATTCGGCTTGGTAGGTGTGACTTTATATGTACAATATATGCTAAAGACTACTTCATAAATAAGATGCCATGACTTCCCTGTGCACGCAAGTCGATTATGAACCATGAGAGGTAAAATGGCTTTGCATGTTTGCACGCAGCGGAAACATGATTTGAGTTCCATTTGGATTCAGTTTACTTATCAATGTGTTGAACTTTAAATGTGCATATTGACAACTACATTTAGACTATATGCCAAGTCTCCCTGTTCAATGAACGCCAAAGGCCATTAGGAACCACAGGAAGTGAGATGACTTTGCACATTTCCACAACAACGCAGACATCTATGATTAAACATTGATTCGAAACAAACTTAATTCGTATCTATCTTTCATTCGGCCGCAGTTAACAATCACATTTACATTGCAAACAAGTTTATGCACGTCCGACGTTCAATGAATAACAATGGGTTTACGTGAAAAAATATATGACTAATCTATAAAAACGCTCTTATAAGTATTGTGTCATTCTTATATGATATTTCCGTTCCTTATTATTTCAGATTTGGTTTTCCTCCAATCGTCTCATTTTAAAAACGAAGGTTATTTTTCGCGCTGGTCGCGTGACAGAAGTCTGATGACGTCAGTGTCATTTAAATAAATAAACCTCAGTTTAATAAGCAAATATTTTGCCGAAAAATACTTTGGTACACCCTCCCATCATCGATCACGCGATTGCGTCAGATAAATGGAATAAGATGGACGATGAACGAATGAATTAAATGTCATTCAGTCGGCCATTGTTTGGAGCATTTTAAATGTCGCGGGGGAAAAAGCAAAAGACGGCCATAGCTGTGATTTTTTTTGTGTGTGTGTTTGGGGAGAAGTCGACATGTTATTCTTACCATTTTAGGTGAGGACGAGTCGACAAGCGAGGACGAACGAACGACTAGAGAGGAGAGGATGCAGGAGGACTTGGCCGCTAGGAGACTCGGGTCACCTCTGCCGGCTGACAGGCGAGGGAGGAGGAAACTCGCAAACGGGATGTGGGAGTTGTAGTTTTTAAGGTACTCAACGCCTGTCAGTATCTCCGTAAGCGACTCAATGTCCCACAATGCATTGCGTCAAGCATCATGCGCCCGCTTCTCTAGCTCGTGACGTCGAAATGTCGTTTTACGGGCGCAAAGTAATTAATTTACTCGGAAAAAAATAAAATAAATAGAAATAAACAAATAATCAATTCACTCTCATTAAAACGTATTATTATTATCTTATTAAAACTAAGTAGTTTGTTTGTTTGGTTTTTTCTATCCTATAATGTAACATACGTACGAATGTAAAAAAGGAAATGTTTCACTGTTTTACTCGTAGGATGACCTATAGCTGTTATTATTGTAATTCAAGTCCTGTATGGAGTTTCTCCAGTTTAATCAACGTCAATGTCCAAAATATATAACTCTGGTTCTTTACTGGCTTCAATTAATTGTTTAAGTCGACATAACTCATAACTAATGTGTGTGGGTTTGCTCCCGTGGCCAGGAGACACAATTTTTGAGGCGGGTAACTACATTGGCAAGACACTGGTGGTGGCTCAGTTGTAAAATTAGCGTCTTTAGTGGGGCAAATTGAAACTAGCCTCTCCATTTTGACCGTGGTCTTTAGCGTTTAATGTTCCACAATTTCAATCATTGGTTCTTGCTCAGTAGTGTTTGTCACTTTTGAAAGCTTAGGTTTGAAAAAAATGACGTATATCCATCTGGCCTCTTCGGTCCTCGGGTGGTTTTGGCTGAGCAAAGCGAATGACCGTCTAAGGTGCTAGTCACATGATCTGTTCGAAAAATAATTTTGACCTATTATAAAAATATATTTTTTTGTTCATTTCATTCTTTTTTTGTTGTTGTTTTATTGCTTTACAACTTTTATAGATAATATTTTACCGGAAAATTAATTTTAAAATCCTATACTGTATAGGAAAGTCAATTACATGCAATGACACTTTTCGGCCACCGAGGGGGGGCTGCCCCCCCCCCCTGAAAACCCGTTTATGCAGCCAGCTCTATTATACTGTATTATATTAGGAGTGATCATTTGTAAAACTTATTGCTGAGGGGACTATATACGTACCTAAACTGTCTTTTTGTTTGTTTGTTTGTTTGTTTGTTTGTTTATGTTTACCTTAGCGTAATGTTTGCTCGTTTTAAAAAAGTATTTAAAAAAAAAAAAACATCCAAAAACACAAACACTAACAAAAAAAGGCTCAGGACCTTAAGGGTTAAATTCAGAGGTGGGTAGAGTAGCCAAAAATTACGTAAAAAGTAAGATTAGCGTTACTTTTTTTTTTTTCTTTTTTCTTTCTTTTTTAACCTGTCCTGTTCAGCTGTTTGACACAGAGAATGGAAGTCCAAGTGCCATTGTCTGAACAATTTTAATGTTTCACATTGAGAGTCTGATATACTCCCGTTGTGATCATTCAAAATACCTATTTATTATGACAAAGCAGTGAACAGGAATGATTATGGGGGACAGAAGAAAAGCAACACAAGAAAAGAAAGAAAAGAAATACATACACAAACAACAACAAGAAATACATAGAACATCTAGACTGATTATTAATATGCTGGTGCCAACGTCAGTGAGATGTATTTCCGGTTTACACCATGTGGGGGCCTATTGGCCAGTGAAAGAGGGGGACGGGGGTGGAGGTGTCTATAGACCCTACCCACGTGACGTCACAACTCCGCTCTCCTGAATGGTACCGCCCAATTGTCCGTCAAAACATAGTGTTAACCTGTTACGGCTACGTACATTCCTCCTATTTACGGCGTGTTTTTCTGCTCCTTAACATTAATAATCGAAATGGTGAAGGCGTGTGTGGCTGTTGGTTGCACTAACAGAGAAGATGGAAGGAGAGACTTGAAGTTTTACCGTATTCCGAGGGATCCAAAGAGGAGAGCGAAATGGAGGCTGCAATTCGACGTGAAAACTGGGCACCAAAAAATCACCACAGACTATGTAGTAGTCATTTTATATCCGGTAAGATGCATTTAAGATATACTTAGAGGGTTTTGGGCTGACAAATAACCACAATTAAGATCATTGCTAGGCTAATCGCCGACAACATACACGTTTGTATGTAGTGAGAGTGCTATCGCTAAACCATATAAACATTAAAAGCCTTAACTCCATTGACAAACGACATGAAATACATTAGACTTGACAGTGGATGTTAGCAATAACAAAAGATTTTGAATTGAAAATTTCGTAACTCACCTTTCCAAGCACAAGATAGATTCCTGCCGAATTTTCGTGGACGAGGACCTGTTTCACCCAACCAGCAACGAAGTATTTATAAGCCTCCAAGCTCTTGAAGTTTTTCAAATTTTCGTGAGAATAGGCTGATTTTGTGTGGACAAGATAATTGTAAATATCAGCGTAGCAGATGTCAGGCAGACAGGGCGAAGACAGTGGGTCGAAAAACATCGATTTGGGCATCAAATAATGATCTGGCGACTGTATAGAACGAAGCTTTTCCACATAACGCCTTTTATGCAACACATCCAGTGAGTTTACGGCATCAGAAAGCACCGGGTCTTCCATGAAATGCATTTTAAATTCCTCGATCAATTGAAACCAATGCTAATACAGAGACAAAATGACGGACAAGTGGGCGGAACCATACAGCGAGCACGTGGTTTTGTGACGTCGGTGGGTAGGGTCTATAAGCTAAGTGATTGAAAGAGGTAGATTGTACACAAATCAGTTCTGTGATCTCGAACCCAGTAATCATGTCAAGAGTAGCGTTACTTCAAAATAATACTACTCAAGTAAGAGTAAATGTAGTAATCCAAAAAATGTAGTCAAGTACAAGTAAAAAGCATCCAGTGAAAAGAATACTCAAGTAATGAGTAACATTTTGAGTAAATGCTTATTTTTGTTTGATTTTTTTTTTTTTTTTTTTTAAACAATAGTATTTTTTCTCTCAGCACAAACCTATCTGTATGAACTGGTGTTATAATGATACTGCACAATAACCCATTACATAACCACATTAAGCCAAATAAATAATAATTTTAAAAAATCATTAAATTAAAGAGAGAAAAAAAAACAGTAATGAAGCATTATTCGTCCAAAGAGCATGGGTGCCCTGCCCTCTAGTGGAGAAAATAGTTCCTAGTTTGAATAGTGAATACTGTAGTTCCTTCATAGTTAATATTATGAAATTAAAAGGATCATATCTCCAGTTTTTGTGGTCAATCGATGCCAAATAAAAACTGGAAGAGAGTTTTAAATCCGCACTTTCAATTCATGTTGAGGGCACCGCTATATGTCAAAAACTTCATTTGTTACGGTGCTTTAAAGACAGGTGATTGAACAGGCTTGGGTGATCATAGAATGGCAAGCTTGCGTCTGATTGGTGTAATGGAGTCATGTGATTAATGTTGTGACGTCTCATTGGTGAAATTAGTAGCACTACTCTTGGCTCATTGCTGGCAAAAAAATTAAAATAAATCTAATTAGTAGAATAAAGGGGAAAAATGTCACGACTTTTGTTTAGCCCCAAGTAGCGGAGTAAGAGTTTTTTCTTCACAAATCTACTCAAGTAAAAGTAAAAACGATGGCTTAGTAAAGCTACTTTTAGAAGTACATTTTTCTCAAAAAGTTACTCAAGTAAATGTAACGGAGTACATGTAATGTGTTACTAGCCACCTCTGGTTAAATTACAGTTTTACATTTAGCATGACAGATGATTTCAATCAGCAATGTATTTTTTGTATTGAAAATACATTGCTAATGATTATTGTTTTTCATGTGCTTATATCACTCGAATATGTACATAATAATTAATTCAAGTTTATAATTATTAATATAATTAATATAATAATTATTATTATTATAATTACTTCAATAAGTAATTCAGTTTTGAGAAAAAGTATTATAATATAATAATTAAAAAAAAACAACACTTTTCACATCCAAAAAAATGATTTAAGGTTGACGTTTATCGGGCCGGCCGTCTATACCAGTCAAGTGACCCTTATTTTGTTTTCAGGGAGTTGGCAACCCTAATTGGACCAATGGCAGCTAAATATATAAGCTATATGAGGTCACAAGAAATTTATATAATACAAATGAATGAATAATTAAATACAATTCAAAGAGAGAAATACTCACAGGCCACACTTATTTGAATGTACCTGTATGTCCTTTTTGTTCACTTTTTTCAATTTAGTACAATTTGCTTGAATACTTTTTTAAAAAGTTTTAATTGTTTTAGGTTAATTATATTTTATTTGGAATTCTTTTATTTTTTTAAAATTACATTACTCATGGCCTTATTTGTATTATCTTTTTTATTTATGACTACCCCCCCCCAAAATGGATTCTTCAATTAATTCATTCATTTTATTAAAAAATATTTATATCGTCTTTTATTTCCCATCGCAAAAAGAGTGCAGGCAACACTAATATATACTTTAATTGAATGTCAAATGGGGGCCACACAATATTGTATTGCTGCCCATAATTGGCCCCTGGGCTGCAAGTTTGAGTCCCCTGTCCTATATAAATATAATACAAAATATTTAAGGGGGAAAAAAATCCTAATTCTTGCATGAAAGAGTTAAACGTAGGTAGATCGATAAGTACTGTAAGTAGGTAGTTCAGTAATTATAGCTGTACAAGTTATTCTCGTGCATATAATTGATATCTAAAATGTTGAAAATGATCAATTAACTGAGCGTAATTGTGTAGTAAGAGTGTCTGCAGCTTAGTGTTGGTGAGTGTAAGTCATATGATTTGTGTGCATGCCTGTGCTAAGTAGTATCAGTGTACTTAACGTCCTTTAAGGACCTTAAAGCCACCGTGACCGTCTCACTCTCATCATTCAACTTCAGTACTATGAGTTCTTTATTTTCAACTCATAAATAGGTAGTATGCAAGCATACAATTGTTTCTAATGGCTTGTAATCATCGGCAAATCTTAATTTACATCGGCCAAGTCCAAAGCTACAAGAGTATAGGCAACTTCATACGCTTTCAAAATGAGGATCAAAGGTTCAATGTTAATGTCGTTAAGTTGCCGCCGTCTGATCTGATCTCAAAGCTAGACGGGTTTCCCTAGAACAAACATGGCCTTCTACGCCGTCTTAATAAACCTTCTGTGCATCCATTTTGTAACTAGCGAAAGCCGAGCCTTGCTGACTTTTGATAAGAGGAGGGGCACACTATATCAGGGCTGTTCACCTGCCAATGTCAGGGCACGCATACTCAATGACTAGACTGGCTGCCAATCATTTTCAAGGGCAGAGAGAAACTGACCATCAGACTATATTATGTAACTTCCAATTTGACAAAGTACTAGTTTACAATTTTTTTTTTTATAAATGTGTTTTCGACCGCCTGAAAGAGGTGAATGGCAAAAGACGATTTGAATTAATGTTACGGCACTAAAACGCTGGCATCGGAATCAGCAAGGACTAACAAATGATGTGCCGATATGATTTACCGACACAAATCCGGAACTGTGTGAACCATTTATCTCTGAAGTTAGAGTTTATTCAGTTATTTCAACCATTCTAGTTAAGCAATAGAAAAAAGTTCTACTGAATTACTACTGTAGGCAGCGCCTGACCAAGCCATGATAGCAACGATTTTACATCCAGGTGAATATGCAGTAATTTAATAATAAATATTGTTGTATTTTTTTTCTCGAACGATGGAAGTCGTGATCTCTGAACTGTAATGCAGACATGCTACCCAGTTACCCACCATGCTGCTAAGTTTAGATTTACTACAGTATTTATGAGTATTCATCTTTTAAATTCAGTTGTTCTTCAATTAAAATACTCCTTACACTCCTTCGAGTTTTAATTTGGCAGCAACAACTGTATTTGTAATGTCTAGGCCTAGGGCGACCAAACGTTCTCTTTTGCCCGGACATGTCCACTTTTTATATCTTGTCCGTGGCATCCGGGAGGGTTTTTAAAATACATGTAAATGTCCGGTTTTCATTATTTTTTACGGGACCAACTAGCGAGTGTTGAAATTGACTGACGCTTTGCACATAATACTATGGTACTGTGCTGCCTGTGACGTGTTCTCAGAGAGCCTGCCCAGTTCTTAAGACTTTTATTAAGATCAATAGGTATATAATCAAATGTAATGTATGCTAACGCAAATGTACCCAAAAGAGTAATTAAGTCGAAAATATATTTATTCTACTTCGGATACCAATTTGCGCATGCGTGCGCAGTCACAGACTGGCTTTATCATGGCGTCATTTCCAAACAAACCTTCCTCACGTCAGGCGCCAACAGGCTAAATATGCCTTTCGACAACTGTTGACTTCTGTTGGAGCTTGGTACTGGTGTGATCTGTAAAATCCCGTTTGTTATTGTATCATTTCCCTGCCAATGACTGTAAACTTTTATTGCAATGTTTAAGTTTTGCCTCGGCTACAGGTGCTCGCTAGTAGGGTAGTTGTCATTGAGCTAAGCCGCGCTAGGCATTATGGGAAATTTGGAAACATGCTGGTTAAATAGCGTACCGCACGAATACTATTTTTAGACCGTTACGTCGCCATCGTAACGCGGAATAGGGACATCATAGACACGCCCTCGCATACCATCCATGTTATTTCTGCTTGTTTTCTCCCGTAATCTTTCAAAAAAGAACATGCCGATAAAACACTGCTGCTATGGAACTTGTAGAAATGACTCTAGACATTACAACATATGAAGGATGTTTTTATTGATACGTTTCCCGAAACCAAAAACTCGGTGGAAAAAAATGTATAGAATGGATCAACTTGCCGGACATCCAAAAGATCAGTTTAACGCCAGCAAGGTGGAGCCATTCACATTTGATATGCAGTAAACATTTTGTTGGGGGCCATGGTCCTACAGAGGATGAAGAGGTAAGCCATTTTGATATTCTTTTACTTATTTTTTAGCGTGGCGTTTTGCCGTGCTGCTTCTGACAATGAATGACCTGAAATTTTTTAAAATGCTCTCTGATTGCCACTGTTACCTTTTCTGTTGTAAAAAAACAACAACTTTAGTAAGGGGGGAGTGTAAATAAATTATAAAATTAAGATTTGTTATTAATAAAAAAATTAAAAGTGTTCGTTGGCTGTCACCGAGTAGCATTTGCGATCGTTACACAAAAATAGCAATGTAAATTGCCCCCAAGAACGGTCAGACATGTAAGACAACCAGAGGATATAATATACAAGAAAGACAGGGCATATGGTGGTAAAGGATAAATTGTCGAAACAGGAGAATGTCATTGTCAGTGGTGTAAGGCAATGCACACAAGAAAAGGTGTCGGTAAAAAAGCTAACTCAGGTCGGCTCTTTTTCCCGTCTTTTTCAGCCCTCGACACTCAAGCCATCTCTTTAACTGAACATTTGTATGTTCTTCCACATCTTTACCAGTGAATTTGGCACCAGGGACATCATTTTCGGACAGAATTGGTAGGTTTAGCTCAGTAAACATCTCGTTCATACACTATTTCCATTCATTTACTATTAAGGACAAACGAGAGGTTGACCCGCCTAGCAACAATTGCTAACGTCATGAATATTAATGAGCAAAGTGAAGTGTTGCTTTCAGTACACCATTGTTTGTCAGTTTATTTCGGTTATTGTTTCCGTGCAATCTAGAACATTGGATGAGGATAATAATTGAGTAGGAATAACAATTTGTCAATGACAATTGTATTGATAGTAATTTCTAAAAATGTTTAGTTGTCACCGTAGGCAGATCTACTATTCAGGCGAAGTAGGCGATCGCCTTAGGCCCCCAACCAGTAGAGGGCCCCAAACCAGCTGCCTTGCCCCAACGAGCAAGGGCTTAGGCCACCGGAGCCAGCAGCACCCCAACTATTCGTCATGTATAATTATGTCAGCATACCAAACAAACAAATAACAAAACAAAAAAGAAAGCCATTGAATGCTGCATTTATATTACCCCCGCCCCCCCCCCCCCCCCCCCCCCCCCCCCCCCACACACACACACACACACACAGACTACAATGGCCTGTTCCACGATGACGGACTGAGTACCAGTCGCTTAGCTTCATTTAGTGCCGTTTAGCTTCGCTTAGCATCGCTTAGCTGTTCGTTAGCTTCACTTAGCTCTCCCGCATTTTTCACGCCACTAAGCTCGCTACTTTTACAGCTCACTTGCTACTTTGCACGTCGTTTATTTCGAACACATGAGTGAACGTGCTCTCCATGAGAGCCAAAGTGCAGTGAGGGAGACGTTGAGAACAGGCCGCTAATGCCTCGTTTAATTTTCTTCTTCTTCACACCGAACATAAAATACACGACAGCACACCCTGTGGCGGAACAATGCAGTACAGTTCCAATCAGCAACACTCAACAGCTGGTTCACAGCATTTGCTAACGAAAAAAAAAATTAAATCTATTAGTGACACCACATGCAATGACGAAGAATGTTTTTTTACGGAGTGTAAAGCTTTCGGTTAGCGGTTTAGCGAACGTAACGAAGAATGTTTTTTTACGGAGTGTAAAGCTTTCGGTTAGCGGTTTAGCGAACGTACCTCCGGTGAACATTTCAAAATAAAAGCACGTCATGTTCGTCATATAAACGATTTCTGGAGTTAATCCCACATACTTCAGAATTAATATTATAATATGTAGAGCAGCCATGTCCAAAGTCCGGCCTGGGGGCCAAATGCGGCCCGTGGTCAAATTTCATCCGGCCCCCAGCCTCTGTCATATAATCAATAACGTCTGGCCCACACACAGACTAATAAATTGGTCAGCAGTACTGCTACCAGCATATGAAGTAGCTTACACACTAAATGCTGCTCCTCATTTACCCACTAAAAGGCAGCAGCACTCTAAGCAACTTTACTCCGCGTTACCCTTTATTCCCCATTTCTAAAATGGCGACAATCAACAACAAAAAAAAAGAAAGTTGACTGTGACGGCCGACGCTTCAAGGATAGGTGGAAATTGGACTACTTTATTTCTTCTCTAAAAGATGCAACAACTGTGTCGGCGTCAATTGCAAAGAGACAGTTGTTTTTTAGTTCAATGTGAGGCGATATTGACAAACAAGACACGCTGACATGTACGACAAGATTACAGGGAAGATATGTAGCGAGAAATTGAAGCAACTTGAAGCTAGTTTAATTTTACAGCAACAGTATTTCGCAAGAACCCGAGAGTCGAAAGAGAACGCCACAAAGGCTAGTTGCGAGATTGTTGAAATAATTAATTTAGGGCTGTCAAATGATTAAAGTTTTTTAATCGAGTTAATTACAGCTTAAAAATTAATCGTAATTAATCACAATTCAAACCATCTATAAAATATGCCATATTTTTCTGTAAAATATTGTTGGAATGGAAAGATAAGACACAAGACGGATTTATACATTCAACATACTGTACATAAGTACTGTAATTGTTTATTATAACAATAAATCAACAAGATGGCATTAACATTCTGTTAAGCCAATCCATGGATAAAAAGACTTGTAGTTCTTAAAAGATAAATGTTAGTACAAGTTATAGAAATTCTATAATAAAACCCCTCTTAATGTTTTCGTTTTAATAAAATTTGTAAAATTTTCAATCACAAAATAAACTAGTAGCTCGCCATTGTTAATGTCAAAAATTACACAATGCTCATGGTGCTGAAACCCATAAAATTAGTCGCACCCAAGCGCCAGCAGAGGGCGACAAAACACCAAAAAACACAAGTAACAAGTGGACATGACACTGTGCTGTCATTTTAATCTGCATGTGCGTTAATTGCGTCAAATATTTTAACGTGATTAATTTAAAAATTGATTACCACCCGTTAACGCGATAATTTTGACAGCCCTAAATTTAAAAAAATAAATAAAGCAAATGTGACACACAGAATGGCTTGCTAAAATTTGCTTAAATATATTGTTCTACGTAAAAACCAAGGTCGGCCCTCCACATTTTTACCACACCAAATCTGGCCCCCTTTGCAAAAAGTTTGGACACCCCTAATGTAGAGTAAATACTACTGAATACAGATTCTACACTAAGAAAAGCTTTCAAATGACACTCTTAACAAATATGATTGGCAATGAATAATTATTATAATAATAATAATAATTATTATTATTATTACTATAATGATAATGCTAGAATTCTTTTTAAGAATTGTTTTGAATAATGTGGGAAAGGCAATGTCAGTGTTCTGAATCTGTTTACTTTCCATTCTTTTGCACTAGTAAATGCTATCAGCATTTAACCTCATTGTTTATTTGTGATTAATCATTGTTATTTACATGATTATTTGTACTTCAATAAAGAATTTAAGTGTTCCACAATGGTTTTGTGAATTAATAAGCATCAACGAAAATTTCATTACTAAATTAGTTTTTTAAAAAAAAGGAAATTATTAGATTGGTCGACTAATCGTAAAACTAGTCGGCCGACTAATCAGGAGAAAATTTGTCGTTTAGGACAGCCCTAGTGTACCGGAACATATTTCCTCCACACCCTTCTCACCTTTTTAATCCCTGACCCATAAAGAGGGCCCCTGTATATGTTCGCCTTAGGCCCCAAAATTGCCAAGTCCGTCACTGGTTGTCGCATAGCCTACTGCATGTGTGTATTGACTGGACTACACTTCCATGGATCTGCATTATATTCAGAAAATATATAGGCAGGGGTGAAAGTGGGCCAGAACGGTCAGGAACGCAGTTCCGGTATAAGATACAGGGCCAGAATGCTGTTCCTGTGTAAGATTCAGGGCCAGAATGCTGTTCCGGTACACGGTGCTTTGATTCCTAAAATTTGATGGCAACTGTCAAAACACTATGTAAAAAAAAAAAAAGTACTAAGCTGCCACACATACATTTCATCTCCAAGAAGAAAACAATCGACCAACATTAGATTTATATACACAAGTGTTAACAACAAGCATAATAAAGTGCTTGTGTAGCGTAATCCGTTTCCACCAATATTTATGATTTATTTTATTCCACGAACGGCATGGAGGTTTCCCCAGCTGCTGCAGTTTTCTGAGTCTGACGATGATGAGTCATGTCAATGTGCTAATATACGCAGCAAAGCAAAACGCCTGGACTCATTTATCCGTTCAATTGGCTGTCATACTGACATGTGATCAGCAGAGATAGCTCTGATTGGTTCAAATGTGCATGTTTTCTGGACCAGCAAAACAAAAAAAGTTGAATTGATGCGCCAAAAAAGGGCAAATCTTTAAGAGCAACGAAAGACATGAGGAGGCTTACTTATCATATTTAATTTTATTTGCTCCGATGGGGAGGTTCAGAACATCTGAGCTGTCAATGTGCACTTTTGACTTAAATTTGTTCATTTATGTTAGGCTATTTATTCATTTCCTTATGATTTCAAAAAGTTTGCGCGATCTTAAAAATATATTCCATTTCACTCTGCATAATATAAGTCATTCGTACTTATTTTTCTGAATGTATGTTACTTACAGTGGGGAGAACAAGTATTTGATACACTGCCAATGGGTTTTCCCATTGGCAGTGTATCAAATACTTGTTCTCCCCACTGTATATCTTTGTTAATAAAAAAAAAAAACAACAACCAAAAAGTCAATGTTTACATTAACTTCAACTTTAATATACATCCTATGTTCTTAAGTAGTTAAAATTGTGATTTGGCATTTAGTATGTGAGGAAATGAGGGGAAATAAAAATTAGGAGCGCCCCCCCCCAAAAAAAAAAAAAAAGTATAAATAAATAAAATTTCTGGCTCCGTGGCAACCTTCGCGTCGGGGAGTTCCCGCAAGACATTCTAGCCACTTTCACCCCTGTATATAGGTATTATCTTTTGAACAACTGTGTAATGATGACGTTGCTGATTGATTTTATATAGGTAGATTTCTGTTTTTATTATTCACTCGAAAAAAAAATCAAAGAAAAAAAGTATAAATAAAAATAAATTTTCCGATCCAGACGGAGGAGGCACTTTTAAATATATTAAAGTGATAAGGCATCTTTGAGTGAACACGAGTAAAATTTAGCTAACTCGAGCCCAAGCAGAGTGCCATCAAAAAAAAAAAAAAACTTTGGACTGAGCAAAGCGTCGGCAGGTGCACGCGGACACCACGTGACACATGAACAGGAAGTCTTAGTCCGGACAAATTCACCTTGGTTCGTCAGAAGAGCGCAACAATGCGTTTACTGACCCTTTAACCGTAAAACGTGAAACCACAGCAGCACCACACATAGTGGTACCTGAACGTAGCACCGATGTGTTATCGGACTCACCTGCGAGGAAAAGGACCGCGCTACCAGGTACATGGAAGTTAGGAGCGTCAACATGGTGCTTTAATCACGTCCGCTCCGCTCAGGTGACGACGACGACGGTGATTAAGATGATGTTGATGCTAAACTAGTTCTCTTTCCCACTAAGAAGAAAGAAAGATTGACAGAAAGAGAGTGAGAGACAGAAACTAAATGCGCATGCGCCAGAAGATCCCGAGAAGTGATGCTCTACACACGTACACAGTTGGTGTCTAGTCTCTTAATGAGATTTAATGAACAAAAATAGATGCTACTAAAGCGTTCTTGTGTCATTCAAACACTGTGCGTATTCTACAGTTTACTTTATAGCAGTGCGTCAGTGTGTATCAATGTCATAATGTGTTTTAAATAAAAAACAATGGTAACTAGCAACATTCTCTAAATTGATATGAACATTAAAATTGTATTTTTGGATTGCAGTAAATGAATGATTAATATATACACATCCTTCATGCTATAATAAACAACTTAAGCGCACAAGCAGTGTCTTGGCTAATAACTTTTTGATTGCCATTAATGGTGATGGACGAACCTGCTCCAAAACAAAACAGTTTTTACATTGTCCACACAGTAATTTCAACATATTAAGATTTACAACACAGAACCTAAGGCAACAGATTTAACGTTATTTTATAAATTAACCTGAGCGACGTTCGATTGCTGTAAGCCTCCTCCCAATACGGATTGATTGGAGACACGATTTTCAATGTCAGCCATCCAAGTTGAAATGAATCTGACATCTACCAATGTCAATGACAGTGTATGAGTTGGAGCTTTTTCGGGCACTAATTTAATTGTCATAGTTTTCTTTTTTTTTTTTTTCTTTTTAAAATGTTTATAATTATTGAAAGGAACCTTACCAGTCACCTGAGGCAGTGAACGTATGCTCGTTGTTGGTGCGTTAACACAAGTGTCCAGCAGAGTTCGCCACACGCCATAGGATAAATGAATAAGACTCGCCACTGGAATTTAAAAAAAACCCCAAAAATTACAATTTTGTTTTTTTCATTATTATGCCACTGTGCAAAACAGGGGCGTTAATTTCTAGGCTCTTGTACACTCCCAGTGTAAATCCGCTCCAATTCAGAGTTGAAGATCCATGCCAATGCTTGAATGAATGAATGCAATAAAAACATTTAGCAAAAAAAAAAAAAAAAAAAAACACCTTAAAAAACAATCAATGAGAGGTTTAAATTCAGTCAGCAGGCTCAACATGACACATGATCAAGCCCGTACACGGGGGGGGGGGGGCAATTGGGTATGTTGTCCCGGGCCTCGGGATCATAGGGACCCCTGTATGAACCCCCCCCCCGTCTTTGCAGAGAATGGTTTGACCCACTCTGGCGCACTCAAGTGCTAGCATTTTCTTGTCTTTGCCAAATTGTCAAGTCACTGTAGCTGGAGGAGAGCGAGCCTTCAGTAAAATAAAAATAATAAAAAACTACCTACGCTCCACTATATCACAGGGAAGGCGTAACAACCGAGCCATTTTTACCAAACTGCACTTTATGGTAAGTTGCAGGGCCCTCAACTCCGCACCGTAGTGTGGAGATTTACCGGGAGACCGAGAGACCGTCGATTTACTTGGCTTGTTCGTCGTCAGTTTTTCCGGGTCTTCCTTCAGGAAGGCGGCGATGTGCATAAAAACGCAGAGACACTTCGGATGGCTTTTTGCTGGAACTTTTATTAACAATGGGGGACTCACAGCCATTCAACTCAGCGCGACCGCCAACAACTCTCAACAACTCCTATCTCACCCCCTTAAGTTCGCCCACCTCTTCGTCTGCGCCAAATTGTTAAAGCCGGTCATATTGTAGGGGACAGCGGCCTCTTGGGGATGCCGGTAACACCATGCTCTTCATTGAGCGTGAGCTTGCTCAAAAACTGGATTTCACTGATGTTATAAATGACTTTGCTGTCAAAAAAATCTAAGCGCACCACTGTTTGAGGGATTGATAACCCCAGGGATGTGGAGGAGGCAGGCACAGGATGTTTAGTTATACTGTTTTGTTGCTTAGCAGGCAGGCATAGCACTCTCAGTTGTATTGTACTGTAGCCTACATGGTACAATAGATGGAAATTGTTTATACTGTGTCACATCACATTATGGTCTGTTAAATTTAACTGTCCATCTCGAATCATTTGAAAATTTACACTGTCATTGCTTGCAAAGCATTAAAGTACTGCGTATGTTGTCGTGACAAGCTGGTGGCAGGGGTGGGGTGGAGTGGCCCTATAGACCCCAATCGCCAACGTCACACAATCACGTGATCGTTGTATTGTGCCGCCATATTGTCCGTCATTGTGTGTCCGTATTGTCAATGCTCGTAGTTTCTAAAGGGGGGATTCACTTGCAAATTATGGAAGCCCCGGTGCTTTCAGACGCTGTAAACTCATTGAATGACTTGCATAAAAGCCGTTATTTGGAAAAGCTTCGGTCGATCCAGTCGCCAGATCCATATTTCATGCCCAAACCGATGTTTCCTCCTGTCCCGTGTGTCAGAGCTCGTCCTGAGACCACAAAATTTCCAATCATACTCCAGTTTATGTCACGATGAGGAGTCGGGTACCCAAAATCGGCACCGGCCTGAATATAAACCGACATTTAGTCAGCTGAGCGTCACCGTTGTCACGATTGTAACATGAAACTTGATCGACAACGGGCCGGTGTGTGCCGAAAAATTGCTGCCCCGCGTGAAATGTCCCCCCTGACGGGAATGCTTATTTATAACGTTTTATTGACGTGATTACATCAAATGTTTTCATGGGCGCATTACAGTAATGGATTTACGACTGTAAAATCAGTTTTAAATAATTAAATTGCACAAAATATTAGTACTGTATTTTAGTAACAAATCGTGGACTGGGCCACATAAACATCTTTGAACAGAAATGTATTCGTCTACAGGTTTTCACGACCATATCCCAATGACAATCACACAGGTATGACATTTATTAGTTCAAGCAGAGTAAAATAATACATATTCACGGTACAAAAAAGTCGTTTCCGTGTGGGCGCTCCCGTCAGGGGGGATATTTCACGCAGGAATTTTGTCTTCATGAAGGCGGATGTAGAACCAAGTCCGTGCCTCAATGCTCCGTACCACAAAGCATGGGTGCTGGTAACAAAGGAGGGAGACGTCGAAACTGCGCACTGTAAATATATCGCGGGTCCCGGGCGTTCCTGTAGTCATGCTGCTGCTGTCTTATGGAAAGTATGTGCTCCTAAAATCTGGCGCTTGAAAGGACTTGTTGCCTCTGCCATTGATATTACGATTATGATTATGAAGTTTAATATTTTTTACTACAACTGCTGTTGCTGCTGCGAGCCTGTTGCTAATCAGTAGGTATTGGATGGCACCACATAAATGCAAGTGTTACAATTCTTTCGTTCGTTCGTTTACAGGTGGAAAACGCTGTTAGGCAAGGGAAGATAAATTAAACAATTAACAATTAACACTTACTATACGTTGATGGACATACAGTGGGGCAAATAAGTATTTAGTCAACCACTAATTGTGCAAGTTCTCCCACTTAAAAATATTAGGGAAGCCTGTAATTGTCAACATGGGGAAACCTCAACCATGAGAGACAGAATGTGGAAAAAAAAAAACCCAGAAAATCACATTGCTTGATTTTTAAAGAATTTATTTGCAAATCATGGTGGAAAATAAGTATTTGGTCAGTACCAAAAGTTCATCTCAATACTTTGTTATGTACCCTTTGTTGGCAATAATGGAGGGCCAAACGTTTTCTGTAACTCTTCAGCTTTTCACACACATATTTTGGCCCATTCCTCCATGCAGATCTCCTCTAGAGCAGTGATGTTTTCGGGCTGTCGTTGGGCAATACAGACTTTCAACTCCCTCCACAGATTTTCTATGGGGTTGAGATCTAGAGATGAGCTAAGCCACTCCAGGACCTTGAAATGCTTCTTACGAAGTCATTCCTTTGTTGCCCTGGCTGTGTGGTTGGGATCATTGTCGTGCTGAAAGACCCAGCCACGTCTCATCTCCAATGCCCTTGCTGATGGAAGGAGATTTTCACTCAAAATCTCTCGATACATGGCCCCATTCATTCTTTCCTTTACACAGATCAGTCGTCCTGGTCCCTTTGCAGAAAAACAGCCCCAAAGCATGATGTTTCCACCCCCATGCTTCACAGTGGGTATGGTGTTTTTCGGATGCAATTCAGTATTCTTTCTCCTCCAAACACGAGAACCTGTGTTTCTACCAAAATGTTCTATTTTGGTTTCATCTGACCACAACACATTCTCCCAGTCCTCTTCTGGATCATCCAAATGCTCTCCAGCCAACCGCAGACTGGCCTGGACATGTATTTTCTTCAGCAGGAGGACACATTTGTCAGTGCAGGATTTGACACCCTGGCGGCGCATTGTGTTACTGATAGTAGCCTTTGTTACTGTGGTCCTAGCTCTCTGTAGGTCATTTACGAGGTCCCCCCGTGTGGTTCTGGGAATTTTGCTCACCGTTCTTATCATTTTGACGCCACGGGGTGAGATCTTGCATGGAGCCCCAGATCAAGGGAGATTATCAGTGGTCTTGTATGTCTTCCATTTAGTAATAATTGCCCCCACAGTTGATTTCTTTACACCAAGCGTTTTACCTAGTGCAGATTCAGCCTTCCCAGCCTGGTGCAGGTCTACAATTTTGTCTCTGGTGTCCTTTCGACAGCTCTTTGGTCTTGGCCATAGTGGAGTTTGGAGTGTGACTGACTGAGCTTGTGGAGAGGTGTCTTTTATAACGATAATCAGTTAAAACAGGTGCCATTAATACAGGTAACGAGTGGAGCCTTGTTAGAACTCGTTAGAAGAAGTTAGACCTCTTTGATAGCCAGAAATCATGCTTGTTTGTAGGTGACCAAATACTTTTTTTTCACTCTAATTTGGAAATAAATTCTTTAAAAATCAAACAATGTGATTTTCTGTTTTTTTTTTCTCCACGTTCTGTCTTTCATGGTTGAGGTTTACCCATCTTGACAATTACAGGCCTCTCTAATCTTTTCAAGTAGGAGAACTTGCACAATTGGTGGTTGACTAAATACTTATTTGCCCCACTGTTTATCAGGACTATGTGCGTTCTACCCGAGGGCTGCCGAGAGGCTGGGGCTGGAGACGGTGTCTTCCATTGCAGCGGACCGTCAGCTTGATCCCGAGATCCAACTTTGAGCTTTTTAACTGAAGCAACTTTTAAGATACGCTATTGGAGCTGGAATTACCGAGGACAGCGGGATAAAGTCCTTCTGGATGCCGCCGAGGGTCTCCGTGATGTCGGGTGAAAGTTTGGAGAAGCTCCCTTTAGCTCTGCTCTCTGATAACACATTTCTCGGATGCTCAACCTTCAATAATATTTTCCTAATAATTTTCATAAATTGCAATTTTTTGACCTGTTTTGCACAAGCACCAATCGTTTTAAAGAAAACAAGAAATGGAATCATGTTGTCCAAATGTTTTTTATTGCGATCAATATCTGCAATAAAAAAGAATGACATACTATTTTGTTTATACTGTATGTACATACCTTGTAGTATTTCCTTGTAACAACAAAGTCCTTGTCAGCCCTTCTGCATTCGGCAAATGTAATATAATGTGTAATTTCATTCTATTTTGGACACTCAAGTGGCTGGTGTATCATTCTATACCTAACGTCAACACAGACTGAAAGGTTGTTATAATTTTGTCCACAAATGATCAACGAAGTGATAAAAATCATACAATCTCATCTACCTCGTGCTGAATCCTTTTTTTGGAGATTCCGTGGGTTCGTCTGGCTTGATTTTGCAGTTTTAACTTTCCAAACACACTGCTAACTTCAACCGCAACTCATGAGTTTTTTTCTAAGCTAAGTTTCATGCAGAAATTTTCCAAGTTGGCGCCGCCCATATTTTGTCAGGAAACTAAATATTACAAATAATTGGTGACACCCATGAATTCGAGGTCCAAATTAATTATAAATTAAAAACGAATCAATCAGGATTTTCATGGGCCACACTCCCTCATTGGGCCTAGGGTATTCAGGTTCAAAACTTCCATGACCTTGGCATGAGGTTATATTAAAGTGATAGTTTTTGTAGTTTTTTGTAAACTGCTGCTGAGGAGAGGGAAGTCTGTTTTTAAAAATCTGTTGAAATTCTTGAGGTTCTGAAAATGTTATTTTTGCTAATGTTAAAATGTAAAAAAAAAAAAAAAAAAAAAAAAAAACGGATACTGTACGTCTAATTTTGCTTTTGTTATTATTTTATAGGTTTTGGAGAAAGTTTGGAGAAGTTCCTTTCAGGTTTTCTTTATGATCTAAAAAAGTACTATTTATTCAAGTTTTGTTGAGGCCCATCCAAATTTTTACTGACCTTATTCATGACCAAAAAATGATTTTCTATCTAGAGATGATAAAAATGTTTTATACGGGATTTGACTTTTCCTCTTCTGGTGTTTGTATTCATGCTTTTCAGTGCCCCCTGGCACAGTCTGTCTTCATGTCACATTCCTGCCTGATTTCTTGCTCAAGTTACGTTTCTTTTTTTTTGTTGTTGTTGTTTCTCAAGGAACACACCCATACTACCAGACCTGTGGCCATCTTGCCACTGCCCTACTCAGATAGCGCTGTGACAGCTCCACAAAGAGAGGGAAAAGAATAGAATGGGGAAACGGAAGACGTATTGGTGCTACAATATGGTACTTGGGTAAAAAAAAAAAAATCAGTGGAGTATTAACATGGCCAGTGGTGAATTGGTCAGCTCAATTCCTTGATCATGCGGTGGTCTTCATGTCTTCCTCTTCCTGACCGATCAATTACACAGGCAAAAGAGTAAAAAGCATCAGGATTGTTATCAGCACCGACTTCAATTTAATGTGGTCCAACTGTCAAATATATGTGCTTCTGATTGGGTTTCATTTGACTGATTCAGGACTAGGAATTCATCGCATCTAAATCCTTGTGAACAAGACACCTGCAGTGTAGCGGCGTCGTGTTTGTTTCTTTGTTTAGTGTGATGGTGTAAATAATCCCACCACTGTTTGTACTTGTTGGGACACGCCAAAGCCCAGCAGGATCTTGCACGGGCAAACACGCTGACTGGGCAGCATGTTTGTCCAGCTGCTGAGGGGATGCCACGGAGGGGCAGGCAATGCATTCAATTTATTTAAATTAATGATTTACAGTCATGTGAAAAAATTAGGACACCCTATGGAAGCCTGTGTGTGTGTTTTTTTTTTTTTTTTTTTAACATATTTGGTCTTATGGATATTTAATATCAATTTTAACTATATTGAGAGATTCAAGTAGTTGAACTAAACTATTAAAATTGAAAAAACGATTTAAAAAAAATAACTTTCTGTAAAATGTCGTTTTAAATGAACACAATTTCTGTTGAGAAATAAATTAGGACACCCCCACATTCAATCCTACTTAAAATGGCTAAAAATCACACACAGGTGTATCATATCTGTATCATATCAGGTGCACATGATCAGAACCTCATTACCCAGTGTTTTGAAGGAGGCTTGACTTATTTAAACCTCACATTTAGTTTGGTGTGCCCCTGACTGTTAAAGTGAGAGAAAACACCATGGTGAGATCAAAGGAACTGTCTGAGGCCTTCAGAAAGAAGATTGTAGACGCTTATGAGTCTGGTAAGGGATTTCAAAAGTTCCCAAAAGAATATAAAATCAGCCATTCCACTGTCCGGAAAATAGTCTACAAGTGGAGGTCATTCAAAACAACTGCCAACATGCCCAGGTCTGGCTGTCCAAGCAAGTTCATCCTGAAAGCAGACCACAAAATGCTAAAATAAGTCTCCAAAAACCCTAAAATGTCATCACGCGACCTACAGCAGGCTCTTGCTACTGTTGATGTGAAATTGCATGCCTCTACAATCAGAAAGAGACTTGGCAAGTTTAACCTTCATGAGAGGTTTGTAAGGAGGAAAACTTTTTTCTCCAAGAAGAACATGAAGGCCAGACTGAAGTTTGCCAGAGTGAATGTAGACAAAGACCAGGACTTCCGGAATAATGTTCTTTGGACAGATGAATCTAAAATTGAAATATTTGGACACCAGAACAGAGGACACGTTACAGCATTCAACGAAAAGAACTTCATACCAACTGTGAAGCATGGAGGTGTTAGTGTCATGGTTTGGGAATGCTGTGCTCCAGCAGCACCTGGACAGTTCAACATCATAGAATCCCCATGAATTCTATCATGTATCAGATGGTGCTGGAAACTAGACCCTGCAACATGACAATGACCCAAAACATATCACCACCAGGGACTGGCTGAAAAGGAAGAAATGGAGAGTCCTGGAATGGCTGAGTCAAAGCCTAGATCTTAATCCCATTAAAATGCTGTGGGGTGACTTGAGAAGGGCTGTACATGCAAAAAAAAAACCTCAAACATCTCACAGCTGAAAGTATTCTGAGTTGAGAAGTGAATTAAAACTTTCTTCAGACTGATGCTGAAGACTGGTAGATGACTACAAAAACCATCTCACTTAAGTTATTTCAGCCAAAGGGCGTAACAATAGCTATTAGGTGGTCGGGTATCCTAACTCTTTCCTCAGTTAGAATATGCATTTTTTGTTGATATATTTGGTTTAATTAATAAAACAATGTTAATTTTGTTTACCTGCAATTAAATCATTTTCTTTACCAGAGGTAAACCAGAGGTAAAGAAAATAGATCAGACATTGATATGTGAACATCTATTAATAAAACCTGAATATTTAATAGGGTGTCCTAATTTTTACATGACTGTAGATTAGGATGTCCCGATCGCATATTTTTGAACCCAATTCCGAGTCATCTGATTTTGAGAATCTGACGATACAGAGTCCCAATCCGATACAAAAAAGTTTTTTTTTTTTTGTGAACTTGTGTTTATTTGGACAAAACTTCCAAATATGTTACAGTGCTGTACTTTTCGCATTACTTCCTTTTCCGCTTTTTTCCAGGAGAGTTGCAGAGTATAAAACGTATATATTTTTTATACATCTTTTGGCAATGCCATTGTATTTCTGGATTATTTTGTTACTTTTTAGACCTTTAAAATATATATATATATTATAATTATGTGTAATTAATTGGAAAAAAATAACCGTGCGATATATATTGCCAAAGTTGCACACTTATTTTTGCACTGGGGCACCTAACTTTTTTCTTAAGGTGCACCAGCACAAAATGTACTCGCACCCACATTTTTCATTGCATAACCTTTAGCGCCATACTTTTAATCACTCTCCATACATTCATATGAGTAAGTTCACTCAAATTCACTCAATTTGATGCCCATGCTGTCGTGAACAGCCTCTACACAACTAAGATTGACTAAAACCATGATTAATACATTGTGCCTTTGATCATAGAGCTACAGCCTTCACTAGCCAGATCAAAGCTACAAACCTGTCAATCATCGTTAACTTGAAGTGGCAAACTCCAGCTGCGCTACTGAGCAAGAAAAGCAGCAGGAGGGAGAGTGAGGGGCTGTACAAGCATGAAGCAGAAAAACACAAATATAACTTTTAAAATTAAAAACCCGATCCTTTTCACCCGATTCCGATACTCTGAAAAATGGCATGATCGGCCCGATTTCCAATCACGTGATCGTATCGGGATAACACTAATTCAGATGTGAAAACCTTGAATCTATTATTTAAAGAAAGAAGCTAGTATTTATTTTAACTTTATTTTAAATGCATTTGTCCACACTGCATAAAAATACTGACATCACATATTGTCTAAAATAGCTCAAGTGCTGCTATTCATTAGCCAGCAAACTGGACATCTTAGCAGCATTGGGGAAAAAAAGTACAAACATCCTGTGGAAAAACCTTTCAAATCTTCGGAATAGTCCCACCCATGATGAGAATCTTCGGTCATCTTCCTCTTCAACGACAAAGAAAGTCTATTCTATTCTATTCTTCACCCCAGACTTAGACAAATTTTGTCTCTGGACCTTTTTTCCTTATACAACAAGGTAACTCCAACAAGATTTGAGGTCTTCCTGGTTAAGACTGGAAGAAGTGTACTGGATTTTCTTCTTTACATGAAAAGTTGCCACATACACCTTGTATCTTGACCATTCGGAAGAAACTGGAGAAATTGTTGTTGTCATAGCCTAGAAGAACCTTGTTTTTCTTCACGGTCACTTTAACTTAGGGCGTAGTCACACCAGGAAAGTCCATAGTTTGCTTTCTTTGGTCCGCACCAAAAGACATTTTGTCCGGACTTTTTTGATACGGTTCGTTTTTCACATTCCAGTTTGAGCAGGCGTCACAGGATTTGACTAACCTGGAACTGCAGACTCACCGCTATTCCAGCTATAGAGTCTGGGACCTAGCTCCTAATTTGCCTCTTGAGCCCGAATGAAATCGTCCGTGCAATCGGATTCGTTTATTTGCGTGACGTGTTCTTAACGAGCAACGTAACTCTTGTGCGTCGGAAGTCGTTTCCACAACAACACAGATGGCGAACGGGAGAGCCGAGAATATGTTCCTATCCACGGGAAATTTTTTAAATGACCAAAAACAAATTGAGTCGCTAAAACCAGCAGTCTGTCTCGCGCTAGCCATGTTGAATAAACTTCTCCGCTCTCCTCGTATGTTTACGTCCTCGCGCTAGAGTTTCTTGGCGCTTTACCAATGTCACATCTGCTCGTCGCTGATTGGTCCACTCTGCTGTTTGCTGTGGCTTGCTCCACCCTGGGAAATTGATCTGCTGAACAGTCGCCAGACTCTAAAGCTGGAACAGCGGTGACTCTGGAGTTCCAGGCTAGGATTTGACAACAAACCTAAGTATGTGCAAAAAATTGTTCAAATCATTCAATCAAAATCATTGGACAAAACGGTTTGGGTGGGGTAAGAAGCTAAACTACGGAAGTAAACAATCACAGAGCTCCTGAGTACTGCAAATGTGCTCATAATGATTGCCACGTTCATTTTACAAGGATAGTAGACATGGCGCTCCTCATTGCTCTACGTTGAACCCCAACTCATATTAGCAGACATACTGCTAACTACAAACTGTGATGTTAACCAAACAATATTTTCGTGCTACAGAAGCCTGATACGTGCAAAAAGGTATATGATTTCACGGTGCGGTCGCTTTCACACCTTTAGCGAACTTCACCACGTACCGATACCACCATTCCGGTGAGGTCTCGGATCAGCTGTTTGGTCCGCACCAGAGTTCACTGGTTTCTATTCACACCAGACCAAAAGGTGCGCACCATGAACTTTTTTGGTTTGGTTCTGACCAAACGGCAGGTATGAATATGCCTGCTTTGTCTTAGGACCGTTTGTTCTTCAGGAAGACCATTTAGGCCCTGTTGTAGTTGTGGACAAGAAGAAGAGAAATCCAATACTTGTTTTTTTCCATCTTGTTTTACAGAGATGTGGGTGTGGTCACCTTGACACTGGATGTTTTGACAAATTAAATCCCCAGGTAGACCTTCTAAAGTCTGAAGAGCCCTTGACCTTTCCTTCTTTTCCTCCTCTTTCTTTGTCTTCATTCGACACCCGGGTATATACTTTTGTCATCTGGAAATAGAAAGACCTAGTCAAGTCTTTAGCGGGTTACGGTCTAGAATCCCAAATCTTCTTCATTTAAGACTTTGAGCGCCTGTCAGAGCACCTGGAATCGCCATGCGGCCTGCTCCTTGTAGTCCAAACACTCCGAAGCACTAAAATTGAGCTTCCAGGCCGATGCGGCGGCCTGCTCCTTGTAGTCCAAACACTCGGCCGAGTTAAAGGTTGTGTACGCTTGGTGGGGGTGTGGAGGCGGTGGATGGTGGTGATGGTGGTGGTGGAGATGGTGGCCTGATGTCTGGCCCATGTGGTGGTGGCCATGTCCTGTGATAGGGCTAAGCTGGTGGGTGTGGTGATGGGCGTGCACGGGCGCCGTCAAGTACGAGCCGCAGTCCATGCCTCCAAAGTAGGACCCGGACGCTGTGGTCGGGAAACCTTGACTGTAAGCTGCCGTCTGGCTGTAAGACACTGGGTACGACGGCGTTCCCCCGGTGGTCGTGGACGACACATTACGCTGCATGCATGAGGCGGTGGTAGAATTGATTGTAGGGGCAATATGATCTGGTGGTGGGGCTGGCGAGATAGGCGCAGGGCTCCAGATGGAGGACACGGGCAGGGTGATGGACGAGGATGATGAAGAGGAGCTCGAAGTAGTAGCGGGTGGCGTGAACTGGCCACTGCTCTCGGAACCACTGCTTTCTTGGGTGGGAGACGACTTCTTCTTCTGTGGTTTGGCTTTGGAACTGCTACTGTTGCTGTGCTGCTGTTGACGACACTTAGCCCTGCGGTTCTTGAACCACACCTGCAGAGCAGGGAACCGGAGAGAGCAGAACACAGGTCAACACAGCAGAAAAATGACAATGTATAAACATCATGTCAGGGGCAGAGTTTGCGGGGGACTGGTGGTGCGGCCACACCCTGGTGTGAAGGGGGTCCTGGTGGGTGAGGGTAGGGTATAAAATGAATGTATGATGATGTGTGAACTATAACATACTGTATAACAGACTGTATATCCACTGCTGGCCAAAAGTATTGGCACCCCTGCAATTCTGTCGGATAATGCTCAATTTCTTCCAGAAAATGATTGCAATTACAAATGATTTGGTAATAATATCTTCAGTTATTTTGCTTCCAATGAAAAACCACAAAAGAGAATGAATTTTTTTTTTTTTTTTTTTAAATCATTATCATTTAACACAAAACTCCAAAAATGGGCCAGACCAAGGTATTGGCACCCTCAGCCTAATACTTGGTAGCACAACCTTTAGACAAAATAACTGTGAACAAATGCTTTCGGTATCCATCAGTGAGTTTCTTACAATACTCTGCTGGAATTTTAGACAATTCTTCTTTGGCCAACTGCTCTAGGTCTCTGAGATTTGAAGGGTGATTTCTCCAAACTGCCATTTTCAGATCTCTCCACCGGTGTTCTATGGGATTCAGGTCTGGACTCATTGCTGGCCACTAAAAGTCTCAAGTCTCTCTCAAACCATTTTCTAGTGCTTTTTGAAGTGTATTTTGGGTCATTGTCCTGCTGGAAGACCCATGACCTCTGAGGGAGACCCAACTTTCTCACACAAGGCCCTACATTATGCTGCAAAATTTGTTGGTAGTCTTCGGACTTTATAATGCCATGCACACGGTCAAGCAGTCCAGGGCCAGAGGTAGCGAAGCAACCCCAAAACATCATGGAACCTCCAACATGTTTGACTGTGGGGACTGTGTTCTTTTTTTTTAAAGGCCTTGTTTTTTCTGTAAACTCTATGTTGATACCTTTACCCAAAAAGCTCTACTTTTGTCTCATTTGACCTGAGAACATTCTTCCCAAACGTTTTTGGATTTCTCAGGTAAGTCTTGGCAAACTCCCGCCTGGCTTTTTTCTGTCTCTGGGTCAGAAGTGGGGTGTTCCTGGGTATCCTACCATCGAGTCCCTTTACATTCAGACGCCGACGGATAGTACAAGTTCACACTGTTGTACCCTTGGACTGCAGGACAGCTTGAACTTGTTTGGATGTTAGTCGAGGTTCTTTATTCACCATCCGCATAATCTTTTGTTGAAATCTCTCGTCAATTTTTCTTTTCCGTCCACATCTATAGTCACAGTGCCGTGGGCTTTACAGTTATTGATGACACTGCGCATGGTAGACACAGGAACATTCAGGTCTTCGGAGATGGACTTGCAGCCTTGAGATTGCCCATGCTTCCTCACAATTTTGCTTCTCAAATCCTCAGACAGTTCTTTGTTAATTACATAAATTAGAAAAGAATCACATGATTTTTCAAAGAGCGCCAATACTATTGTCCACCCCTTTTTGGAGTTTTGTGTAAAATAATGATAAATTTTTTTCCCATTCTCTTTTGTGCTTTTTCATGGCAAGCAAAATAAATGAAGATGTTACAATCAAAGCATTTGTAATTGCAATCATTTTCTGGTCGAAATTGAGCATTATCCGACAGAATTGCAGGGGTGTCAATACTTTTGGCCAGCAGTGTAATTGAATCTACTGAAGATGACAGGAGTGCAAAGGAGGAGTTGACAAAATAGCCCACGTGTTCTGTTCTTTGCACTGTTGTACGAACCTGAACGCGCGACTCGGGCAGATTGATTTTGAGCGCCACTTCCTCACGCATGAAAATGTCCGGGTACCGTGTCTTGGCAAACAAACATTCCAAGACGTCCAGCTGCGTGCGCGTGAAGGTGGTCCGCTCACGACGCTGCTTGCGCGGGTTGCCTGACAATAAAGAGGGCCACAACATCAAGTATAACATCAAGACAAACAACAAAGACAAAGCAACAACAAAATATTCCCAAAAACAGCAAAAACAATCACTCAAACATCATAAAAATAACTTCAACTACAAATGACCAAATACTGTACTACATTAGACAACCTAAAAATAAACAATAACACTAGGACAGCTACAAAAACAGCAGAGCAGCAACAAAATGGATACTAGTATAACATTAGAATAACGTTTTAAAACCTACTGCAAAAATAAAAGCTTCTAAAAACAATAGCAAGAACTTAAAAATAATCAACAACAAAAATAAAAGAACAGAACTAAGTATAGAAAATGAAAAAACAACACTTAAAAAAAACAATATGCTGTCGTTTTAAAAGGATCAACGGATAGACAGACTTGTAGATCATAAAAGATAAACGTTATTAAGTTAAATTAATTAAGTAAATTAAGTTAAAGTAATTTGATATTAAAACCCCTCTTGATGTTTTTATACCATTTGTAAAATTAGTTCAACTAATAGCTCGCCATTGTTGTTGACGTCGCAGGGTGGTGACGTCACTGGGTTACGCTGCCGGGCTTCCAGAGTATGACTTTAGCGACATATACGTCATCTGTTCAACCTTTCAATCTGAACCCGAGACGAACATTAATGAGCATGACAGCACTGTTGATATTTCAGGAAAGGAGCAGCAAAAGCAAAATGAACAGGAAAGACTGGATGAGACGAGACGAGAGTAGGAAAAAAAAATGGTGTTCTGCCAAAATATGCTACACTCGCGAAATGTCCTACAAGAAGGCAAATTTGACATCCAAAGCACAACCGTGCACTTTCAGCTTGTTTTGTTTGGATCCATACAGACAGAATATACTAAATATGCCTTAAGAAAATACTTAAATGTAGTAATATCAAATAAGGGGGGTTCAATTATGCTACGTGACTAATGTGGTCAACAGATCAACAATCTGCTTTAACGCTACATTAAGAAAACACAATGCATAAAATTATGAGAGGGAAAGACATGCAAAAAGTATTTTGAGGGAATGAAAAGGTAACAAAATACTCAAGAATAGTAAGTACTCGCCGCTTTTAACCGATGTGTGCATGTGTTGGACGTGTCACCACGTGGGAAGGAATTGCAAAACACGGGTAGTGTTCGTCTAGTGATGGTGACAAACTACATCATCACCCCGAGCGTCTATTGCGCATATAAAACATGGCGCCCAATGTAGGTCAAAACATGTACTAAATATTATAGATTTTAAAATCAATGGCAATATTTTATGTGTTTCTAATAACATACAGTGGGGCAAATAAGTATTTAGTTAACCACTAATTGTGCAAGTTCTCCCACTTGAAAATATTACAGAGGCCTGTAATTGTCAACATGGGTAAACCTCAACCATGAGAGACAGAATGTGGGAAAAAACCCATAAAATCACATTGTTTGATTTTGAAATAGTTTATTTGCAAATCATGGTGGAAAATAAGTATTTGGTCATTACCAAAAGTTCATCTCAATACTTTGTTATGTATCCTTTGTTGGCAATAATGGAGGCCAAACGTTTTCTGTAACTCTTCACAAGCTTTTCACACATTGTTGCTGGTATTTTGGCCCATTTCTCCATGCAAATCTCCTCTATAGCAGTGATTTTTTTGGGGCTGTCGTTGGGCAACAAGGACTTTCAACTCCCTCCACAGATTTTCTATGGGGTTGAGATCTGGAGACTGGCTAGGCCACTCCAGGACCTTGAAATGCTTCTTACGAAGCCACTCCTTTGTTGCCCTGGCTGTGTGTTTGGGATCATTGTCATGCTGAAAGACCCAGCCACGTCTCATCTTCAATGCCCTTGCTGATGGAAGGAGATTTTCACTCAAAATCTCTTCATACATGGCCCTATTCATTCTTTGCTTTACACAGATCAGTCGTCCTGGTCCCTTTGCAGAAAAACAGCCCCAAAGCATGATGTTTCCACCCCCATGCTTAACAGTGGGTATGGTGTTCTTCGGATGTTATTCAGTATTCTTTCTCCTCCAAACATGAGAACCTGTGTTTCTACCAAAAAGTTCTATTTTGGTTTCATCTGACCATAACATATTCTCCCAGTCGTCTTCTGGATCATCCAAATGCTCTCTAGCGAACCGCAGACGGGCCTGGACGTGTACTTTCTTCAGCAGGGGGACACATCTGGCAGTGCAGGATTTGAGTCCCTGGCGGCGCATTATGTTACTGATAGTAGCCTTTGTTACTGTGGTCCCAGCTCTCTGTAGGTCATTCACTAGGTCATTTTGATGCCACGGGGTGAGATCTTGCACGGAGCCCCAGATCGAGGGAGATTATTAGTGGTCTTGTATGTCTTCCATTTTCTAATAATTGCTCCCACAGTTGATTTCTTTACACCAAGCATTTTACCTACTGCAGATTCAGTCTTCCCAGCCCGGTGCAGGTCTACAATTTTGTCTCTGGTGTCCTTCGACAGCTCTTTGATTCGGCCATAGTGGAGTTTGGAGTGTGACTGACTGAGTTTGTGGACAGGTTTCTTTTATACCGATAATGAGTTAAAACGTGTGCCATTAATACAGGTAACGAGTGGAGCCTCGTTAGACCTTGTTAGAAGAAGTTAGACCTCTTTGACAGCCAGAAAGCATGCTTGTTTGTAGGTGACCAAATACTTATTTTCCACTCTAATTTGGAAATAAATTCTTTAAAAATCAAACAATGTGATTTTCAGTTTTTTTTTTTTCCACATTCTGTCTCTCATGGTTGAGGTTTACCCATGTTGACAATTACAGACCTCTCTAATCTTTTCAAGTAGGAGAACTTGCACAATTGGTGGTTGACTAAATACTTATTTGCCCCACTGTATTTTAGTAAAAAAGAACAATTGTGGCTTATTAACGCCTATAAGTCTTTAAGTCCGAGGTTCCCTTTAAAAAAATGTGTTACTACAGTAAGATATGGTGCATGAAAAAATAACGGCATCAATTTATACAACAACATCAATGTAAAAACATTCACAAAAGCAACACTAGAAACACACACAAAAAATAAACACAACATAAAATCGTCACCTCTTACAACACCATAAAACCCAAAATACAACAACAAAGCTATGAAAAAAAAACAGCCCAATACAACAACAGCAGCTTCAAAACATCATAACAACCTAAAAATAACAGCAACCGCATTGAAAACAAAACAAGAAATAATGTAAATACAGCTAAAATAGCATAAAGGAACAGCAACAACATAAAAACTTACAAAAAACATAAGCATCTACAATAACAAAATCAATTGCATGGAAGAACTTCAAAACCAACATAAAACTTAAATAAAGTTTCAAAACTGACAGAATTGACTACTTTATTCTGTCAAAAAGTTGACATTTATTCTATTCCTTTGTTTGGGAATATTGTATTTTCATTTTGTTAGCCATAAAAAGTTGTCAAAGCTTCTCAAATCTTTAACTGTCTAATCTTGTCTTTTTTTCAGTGAAACATATACAAGTACAAGCTGCTTCTATGAGTAAAATGTGTACATTAGAATTACGAATAACAATAAAATAAACATAATCAAATAAAAGTAATGATTTTCTCCATAACAAAAAGACTGCAGCAGTTTTAAATCTGTATTTATCTGATCAAATAAAATTATGTATACTCACTGAGTAGTACAATTAGTGCATAAGTAAAAATGTTCCTTTGTAAAAGGTTATTGTCGCCTGTGTGTGTATGCTGCAATGAAACGTGGTTTACTGTTCCTGATGGGTTTGCTAGGCAGAGAGCAATAACCAAGAAATTAAATAGAAAACATCATGTAACAGTACACCTTAACTTTTAAATATTAAGTTACGATAGTCAAACAATATTGCAATATTCATGGCAGCTGCGCTTTCTTTTTTACATGTTTTTCTTTTACTTTTTTCTTTGGTGTTAAATACTGTGTGTGGGGGAGGGGGGGCAATGAAAAATAGAACTTTTTTCTGGGAACAATTGTACCTATTTATTTATACTTTTGTAATTGTTCCCCTAAGTATAAACTTGGATTTAATAAATGGCTTGTTGATTAATTGTAAATAAATGTTTTATTTATTTATTTTTTTCTGTAAGTTTTATAAAGCAAATTAATAATAAGTCAAATAAATTACAGAGATGGAATAATTAGCCGAAGAACATTTGAATTTTTAATTTATTTGAGGCTAAAGTTTCAAGTCACGTGCTAAAGAAAACGAGTAAACTTAACTATTGAACTACTATAACTTCAAATTTCTTCTGTTGTTTTTTTTTTTTCCCATAATACAACATAACACATTATAATAACAAAAAAGACAAACTCATGTTGGTCCATTTGTCCCTTTTAAAAACAAAATATGGCCATAAAGCACAAAAGTTTGCACACCTCTATATTGGTGTTCAGGAAAACGTTTTCGCCCGCACCTCCTGAACTAAATCTGTTTTGTCATATTGGAGCTTGTGTGTTGGATGCATGTGTGTGTCGTACCGGGGAAGCCCACCGAGGGATGCAGCAGGTCCATGGCGGCCCCGCTCAGGGCCAGGCTGTTCATGCAGGCATATGGGCCCTGCTTGAGGTAAGAGGACATCATGCTCACATACGCACCACCTCCACCTGCATTGCACCCACGCACATAACAATTAATACACTTATATTCATGACAAAATTAGCTCAATATGCCGTATAATGATCAACTTAACCCTCCAGAGGTCACTCATTGAACTCATTGGCGGCCATTGACGAGACTAGACGTCCAGCCTATTATGACTGGGAAGGCTGACGTGTAGTGCTGTCAATGACATTAGAAGATGAGCATTCACATCCAGCCTTCCCAGTTTAAATACTAAATTGGACGTCTAATGTTGTCAATGGCAGGCAATGAGTTAAATACTACAAATTAAAAGACAAAAAAACTCCCAAAACTTTACAGTGCTATTAGTAGGCATAACCATAGCTTATTTATTTATTTATGTATTTATTTATTTATTCACATTATTCTTATAATTTTGTTCTTATTATTTTATTACATAAATTTTCAGACCCAGTATCCACATATATGGACATCACAATTGGGTAGCGTAATTCTGCTTTTATTCGTTTTATATTCATTTTATATTAGAAAATTATAATTTCATTTATTCATAAAAATTATGTACAAAAATACAATCATGATTAATAATCATTAATAAATACATATATATGAAATTATAAGTGCGAGCTGCTGTCCACAAACGTGGAAATCAAAATTTGGAACATGTAAGCACCAAGTTGGAGGTTTTTTTTTTTCTTTTCTTTTCTTTTATCTTTTTAATTTCTAATGATGTGTGCTCTTTGAAATGGAAATGAGATCTATTCGATCTATTTGTTGACTTTTGAGCAACTTTTATGGTGATAAGCGGCCGCTGTTTGTATTTCTATTCTCGTTTACATCCACTCAAGGAAAATAAATTGTGCTTTAATAGATGCGACGTTGATATTAGAAAAAAGAAAACAAAGCAAGAGCAAATAGAAGATGTCAGTTAGGACCTCACCTTTCTATTAAATGGGCTCCTTGAAAAAATAAAAAAGTCAAATAAGCGATTATATCCGCACTTGTAGAACAAATATCCACATGGAAGAAATGTTGTTCAGCAGCTTCACCGTTTATTAATCCACATAGCAATGTTAAAAACTACAATAAGAATAGGGGGGAAAGTGAAAACGTGGGTAGAGTTTGTTGTCTGTCAGCAGATGATTGACGCTCGTCTACGCGGCTGGTGCTCTAAAACGTCAAGCGAGCGCTCTGGCCTTCTAGTGGTTAGCCAATAGCGGTGCGACTTCGCTCCTCTTGGGACCTCGCCGTCCAATCAAATCACGAGACTGACACAGAATTTTTCGCCTTATTTATCAAGGAGTTGTTAGTAGCAAGGGATAAGTTTTGCAAGGGAAGACCAAGTAAACTAGCCTTTAAGGGGAATTTTTTTTTTTAAATTCATATTATTGAAACAATAATAGAATTCTATTTCATTAAAATTAAAAATAGAAGTTTATTTTGTCGTCCGTCAGTGAGTGAAGCTTAGTCAAAATACTACCAACCCTTCCATGATCAACCAATCACTGGGCGTCTTTGCTAATTTGACAACGGTTTCGTCCAATAAAATTCCCTGATAGGACGAGATGGCATATGATGGACATTTTTACCTTGGGTCTTGGACGAAAACATGAAGCAAAGCTAGTTAATTTGGAGGAACTTTTCTTTGACCATAATTTTCATAAACGTGCGGGTTTTGTACTCCAAATGATTAACTTCTGTAGTGCACGCACGACATGTTGTTGTTTTTGTCTAGAAAACGTTCATTTGAGATATTTCAGTGGTGAGTAATCATAAATCTGATTTAAACTTTAGCTAAAGATTAATGTAGTGTAAAATTATCCTATTTTATGAACAACAGCCATTTTTCAATACTTACAAGTTACTATACAAGTTCATTTGAGATATTACAGTGGTGAGTAATCATAAATCTGATTTAAATTTTAGCTAAAGATTAATGTAGTGTAAAATTATCATATTTTATGAACAACAGCCCTTTTTCAATGCTTACAAGTTACTGTACAACTAAGTACATCTGCTGTAGACAAGTACCTATAAACTCTTTCAGTGCCATTGACGATGATAGACGTCCAATTACGTGGCTCTTCATTCTTCTGCTGTGAATTTAAATGAGTTTGTTTCTAGAAGACGTCCAGTCCATTTGAACTGGGAATGAACGAATGTTTTTTCAATGCCAGCCTCCCAGTTCAAATGGATTGGGTGCTAATAGCTGTCAATGGCACCCAATTAATTAAGTCATTTCACAAACATCAAGGCATATTCATATTGTATTTTAAAGATTTTTTTTTCAGGATAAGTGTTGGATGGCTAATGGCTGTGAGATTCTTTCCCAACAGTGTAATCCTAAATATACATCATGGGATCCCAAAAGAAAAAAAAGTGTGAATAATATTCGAATTTGATTGACACCGACATAAAATTAAATCCAGAGTGTCATAAGTTTTTTTCTCCGATGAGCTTGTTCAAAATAAATGTAAGGATGCTATGGCCACTCTGAAATTCAACGACACTGAAACCAATCCATCCAGTAAGTATATATGTAGAGCTACAACAATTAATTTATTAATCAACAGATAACTAAAGATTAAATTTGTCCACAACTATTTGGGTTACTATTCATTTAGAGCCATGGTTTAGCTTAAAATTGTCCAAATCCTCAAAATTTTAGCCTCTCGGCCGTCAATGTTCTATTACTTTTGTAGTTTTCCATGACAGCGTGACACACTAAACAAATGAATGTTTTTAAGAATCCTGGCAAATGCTTTTTGATAAAAACAATTAATGATAATACATTAAAATACAATACAGCTGATGACTGGAATATATCTGAGCAGACAGTGTTGGGTAAATTCATTTTCTACATGACCTAATTCAAATTTCAGTTGAGAAATTTTCAAATGAACTCGCAATTGAAAATTTGGAACTAAGTTAATTGCTTCGAAAATTAAGTTTTTTGTTTTTTTTTTAAATGTATTTCTTTTCTGATTTGTTTGCTCAAAGAAACAAAACTTTTAGAACTTGGTAATAAATGTGCCCTATTAGTAAGTAATATGAAGTATATTAGTTAGACAACAAAACAATAGCTGCCACCCTCAATAATCTGTAAACCTGAGACAGTGAAAGCGCCTTAATTCTACATGTTCACAATTTGGTAATACAGAGTTCTCAGTCTATTCAGGTAATGAAAAAAATAGTATTTTAGAAACACAGTTCGGAATTCTCTTAAAGGGGTCTTTAAAAACGATATTTTTGTAACACAGTTCTGAATTTTCTTAATGGGGTCTTTAAATAGCTTCTTTGCGGATAGAAAAGCCAAGAAAAGATCTACATCTGACATATAGCAAGATTTGCCGTTCTGTTGTGTTTAACTTTGACAATATATATATTTGGTTTTAATATTTTGGAATGGTTTGGTTTGAAACTTTCATTTCTGTACAATATTTATTTACCTTTTTAGTGCAATATTCTTTAATTTAATAATTTCCTATGTACTCTGTCCTCTAAAATCTCAGGTTTTTCCAAAAGCATTTCGATATTAACTGTAAAGTCCGTTTTATCACAGATTTTGGACAAATTTCTTATAAAATAAAATGTTATTCATGTCACATAACTGCTTCACTGTTGTTTGGCTTCAATTTTTTTGCCCAATACTAAGTATTTGATTTGGAGTTTCGTTTGATTTTTATATTTTTCTCAAGATATTGTGTTGAGTTTTCCTCAAAACTTTAAAACTTGAGGCTTTGTCTTATGAATAGTTTTTTTTTTTTGTTCCTGTAATGCAGGTAATTTGATTTTTTAGTGTAAAATTAGGTCTTTATAATTTGGATTTTATACTTGTAAAGTTGTAATTTTTTATTCTTTTAATACAGTAGTAGAAATGTAGGAATGATTTTTTTATTGGGTGGTACTGGTGTAAAATCTTCAATATCAATCAAGTTATAATAGCTAGTAATAGTTTTTGACCACGTTTTTTAACTTCCACACTTTACAGGCCAAATTGCCCACGGTCGTCTAAACATCTCTGGTTTCAACTGTGGTAGTTCATTTGGTGAGCTACACAAGAGGCTCAAGTATCGAGACAAAGTGATGAACAGCTAGCAAGCATGACGGTGAGATAAAAAATAATACTTAAAGTAAGAGCTAAGGTGCTGAAAGCTTGAAAAAAGGCTGGTGTGTCTATGTGCATGTGCTGCTATAATCCACCCATTGAGCTCGGGTATCAAGGTATCAAGTTGACTGAGGCGTCCTTGTTGTGGGCTCTAATCCCAAATTGCAAGAGTATTTTCTTAATGCTAAATGGGTAAATCCCGGGATCAGGGAGCTCTGGATGTGCAAGGAGGCACGTGGGCCTTCTTTCACCTCTTGTCTTTCACTTTGCCTCTCCTCTGTAAAAATGTCAGCATTTGAACGAGAGAGGCTTTGGGTGAACACTGGACCCAAGGGAAAAACAAATGGAGCAGTAAGCGTATATGGAGCCATCAAGACAACACCTACTTTAAACAGGTAAGACTTCTTTGGGTCTTAACAGTTGTCACCATTTGCCTTGTTAAAAAAAATTATTTGATTTCTGGATTTTTAAAGTAAGTCATTTAGATTCAGAGGTGGGTAGTTACATTTACTCCGTTGCATTTACTTGAGAAACTTTTTGAGAAAAATGTACTTCTAAGAGTTTTTTACTAATCCATACTTTTTACGTTTACTTGAGTATATTTGTGAAGAAGAAATGGTACTCCTACTCCGCTACTATGGGCTGCACTAGTCGTTACAGTTTTCCTCCTTATTCTACCTATTAGATTTTACTTTAGTTTTAGTTTCCAGCGATGCCAACAGTAGCTCTACCAGTTTCACCAATGAGACGTCGCAACAATAATCACAAGACTCCATTATACCAATCAGACTCAAGGTTGTCGTTCCATTGTCACGCCGGCCTGTTCAATCACGTGGCGTCTATAAAGCAACGTAAAAAAATAAGTATTTGACATAGAGCGCTGCCCTCAACATGACTTGAAAGTGCGGATTTTAACCTCTCTCCCAGTTTTTATTTGGCACAGATTGGCCACGGAAACCGAAGATATTATCCTCTTAATTTCATAATAGGAAGTACGAAGGAACTATTCACTATACAATTATTCAAACTAGGAACTATTTTTTCCACTACAGGGCACTTATGCTCTTTGGACGAATGATGCTTCAGTTCTGCAGAATTCAAAAAAAAATTTTTTTTTGTATTTCTTTGGCAAAATGCGTTTATGTAATGAAAATAAAAATAATATAATACTAATCTTCTTTTCCTTTCGGCTTTTCCCTTCAGAGGTCGCCACAGCGAATCAGTTGACTACCATCTAATCCATCCTCTGCATCCTCTGCTCTCACACCAACTACCTTCAGGTCCTCTTTAACTACATTCATAAACCTCCTCTTTGGTCGTCCTCTAGACCAGTGTTTTTCAATGGGTGTGCTGCGGCACACTAGCGTGCCATGAGAGATCGTCAGGTGTGCTGCGAGAAATTGTCCAATATCACTTGTAACTGCCACATTGTGGTTGTGTTCATTGCTGTGCATTTGTTGTTTTGTGCAATTTAAATTTGGCAACATTAGCGCTTGTGTATACATAGAGCAAGGTAATTAGGAGAGAGGAAGCAATCTCAGCAGGGAAGGAAAGGGGGCTCAAGCTGTTAGCACAAGCAAAGAAGGCTAACAAGCGGAATTAAAGGAAGAAACCTTAGCAAATTTCCTCAAACTGTACTCGGTCAACAAGGTTAGTTTATTTCTGTATGTTTATGTGATTGTCAATTGTATTTACAGTATAATGCATTTATTTTAACCCTGTTCTCGCAGTCGGCGTGATGTCACGATGACGTCATCTCGCATATCAATGTGTCGCCATTCTGAGATGGTGGCACGCACAGGTAAACATCCGTAGACAAACGTTGTCTGAAATTCATATATTTCAGCTGTGTTTTGAGTCTTTTTTTTTCATAAAAACGTCTTAAACATGACTTATTATTATCACGAGTCACTGCCGACAGACGCGAGGAGGCGATACAACTTAAAATTAGCGTGTATTGGCCTGCAAATCTGCCCATACAAAGTCGCAGCTGATAGCTGGATAAACAATCCAAAGGAATTGCCTGCAGTGGAATTCGGAAACATCTACAACTACGTCATAAAGTCACCCAGTAAGTTGACCTTTATAAATTACGTGGAATATGTTCTGTGTGAAACTAAGAAAACTGGTAGTATATACGGAGTGATTATTTCTGCCGTAACCGGTAATTCGCTTCCATGCGTTATTTAGCCGTGAACACGTCACGGCAAAATAACCAATTCCCACCAGGCCAATAATATACCGACTGACCGATAAGAGCAGTTCACGGCATAAGAAAAATAACGCTTTGCGAGTTGTCGGTTCCAACAATAATAACCACAGCCTAGTCTATTGAATCCTAGCAGCTAATTGGGGCAAAAAAAAAAAAAAAAAAAAAAAAATGGATTAAAGTTTACTCACCAGTAATAAAATGTCGGCTGCAAACGTAAATGTGCCTGGTCCACGGAACCGTCTTCTTTTACTGTTCCTCGATTGATTGCTTTCAGCCAATTGCTTGTCCTTTTATTCTCACGAGGAAGAATGAAGAACTTCAAATGCGGCTCCGAACTCTTCCTTGTGTTACAACCCGCAACACGGCAACTTTTAGTCATTCTGACGGAAAAAAAGACCGCAAATAAGACAAAAGTTCAACGCTTTTGTACAACAATGCACGACAGAGCAACTGCTTGTGACTCGTGTTTTGCCCCCATATCAATATGGCAACACTGTGTTGTGGCTGGTGACGCCATTAATGCCCGGATGTCCGACTGCGAGAGTAATGCCAAATGCATCACATTTGATACACCTAAAATTTCAATTTCATTCAATTCCGAATGTTGACATTTCTTTTTGGAAAAAAAAATGATGGATGCAAGTCAACACATGCATCTGCAGGTTCTATGAGAAAAAAAACAGGATTTAGCAAGGGTTATAGATTTTAGAGCACTTATTACACATATTCATTTCGACTTTTCTTTTTACAAATTTGAAAAAAAGGATTCATTAGGACCTTATTTTTCCAAATTTTGGGATTCTCTGATAATTGCTTCATGTTGCAGTTATTTAAGGGTTAATTGAAATTCTTTCGATATGTTTCTTTAGTTTTCACGGTATAGGAATCTTTAACAAGTAAGATTCAAATAATTCACCAGCTGAGAAAACCACTTGTGCTTGAAGTACTTGAGAGAGTTACATTGCTTCCTTATTTTTTATTTATACAATTTATAACGTTACTAGGGTGGCCTCTGTCTGGTATTTTAAAGGACAGTCTTGTTAACAACACACGGACGTCGTCGGGTGGAGTTTTAGTAGGAAGGAAGGAGTAGGTGGAACTTTGAAGATCTGCTCGCTTTTGAGATGAAACCTACTCCATTATGCTTCACGTTCCATCAAATATTACACTGAGTAAGTGTTAATATTGAGGACTTATATTGTAATTAAATATACTGTACAGAAAGTGTGTCGTAAGATTTTTTCAAATGTAAAAACATGCCGTTACTCAGAAAAGGATGAAAAACACTGCTCTAGACCGCCTGCCTGGCAAATGCAAATCCAGCATCCTTTTGCCAATATACTCACTATCTCTCCTCTGGACATGCCCAAACCATCTCAGTCTGGCCTCTCTGACTTTCTCTCCAAATCCTCTGACATGTGATGTCCCTCTGATATGCTCATTCCTGATCCTATCCATCCTGGTCACTACCAAAGAGAACCTCAGCATCTTCATCTCTGCCACCTCCAGCTCTGCCTTTTTTCTTTTCCTTAGTGGCAATGTCTCCAGTGGTCTCACCACCATAATAATAATAATGATAACAGTTCATATAGATAATTTTGTGCTGAGGGAAAAAAAAAAAAAAAAACATTGTTATTTTTTTTTAATCAACCATCGTAACCAGTTACTCACAATGTTACTAATTACTGGAGTATTCTTTTCACCAAATACTTTATTTGTACTTGAGTACATTTTTTTGGATGACTACTTTTACTCCTACTTGAGTATTTTGAAGTACGTTACTATTACTTGAGTAAAATTTGTGGCTACTCTACCAACTTCTGTTTAGTTCAGAGTCCAGTCCTGTGAAAAGTATGTGCCTACTTTTCCAGTTACTTTCACAATAGTACATTTCAAAGTTCAAATACAGGTCAAGCCAAGCAAGATTTTACTTCTACTTAGATCACTTTTACGGGCATGATACCAAACCACCACAGTTCTAGTGGATCGTCCATGTACTGTGCATCAAGGTCCAATCTCCAGTCTTTCAAAATTAAGTGTTTGACAAAGCCTGCAGTACCGAACATTGGCAACTGGACATTGCACCACCTTTAAACTGAATATGCAGGAAATTCCTGATGGTAGTAGTAACTGCAACTGAGTGTGAAGAGCACCTGGAGGTAGGGGGCATGTAGCTGTCAATCAAAGCCACAGTGTACCCCGCCCCTCTCATTAAGAACACAAACAATGAAGCGGGGCTGAAGGGGGGTGGGATTGGAATCAGAAACCAGAACCATGAGACCAACTGACCCCATCTGTACCCATCACCCCCCAGCACCGTGTGTGTGTTTGTGAAGGGATTTACTGAGGTGTGTGTGTTGGGGGTAACTTGCAATCCTTTAAGGATTATACCCCCCACCCCATCCACTACCCCCTACTCTGTTCTGGTCTCTTTCAGGGTGTTGGCCCTCAGGCGATCACGTTTAAACCCGCTTCGTTCACAAATGTCCGACAACAAAGCGTCACCGTGGAAACCGTGTGAGCACCGGCACGATGTGTAGGAATGCATACGCACGCACACCATTGCGTTGAAAACTGTTGGGCGCACCCGCCCACCGGCCGACCTTGCCCAGCAAAGGCTGTGAATTGGCAAGGCGAAAGAGTCTTTGAAGTCTTGAAAAGGGAAACGAAGGTTTGGTGTCATGGCAAAAACCCAGTCTTACAGAACTCTGTTGCTTTGGCACCATCTTGTGGCATTTTGCTGCCACCCAACTATGTTAAAGTGAGTTGAGGCGCTTATGTTTGCTTTGCCACCATCTGGATGAGGGATGCAGTCATCAAATATTTTAAAGGTTTTAGGTTCAACCATCATGTCGTAAGCCCGTAGTCATGTTTGTTGTTGTGGATACAAAGTAAATTCACTTTTCTAGCTTTGGCTGTATAACATTCATGCTCATTCATTTATTTTTACTGTGCTTAATGTGATAAGTATCTTGTTATGACGTTAATTTCAGAGAGTGGTGTCGAACAAAATAAAAAATTGGATATTGTTACTTCATGAATGTAATATCAACTAGAATTATGTGTTTTGATAGAACAAACTGATTAGTTCATTTTTCAATTCATTATTTTTATCATGACTCAAATAGACAAATTAAAAAACTAAGTGCATACGAATTTATGCATTCAAGGACCTGGTTTGTAAGTCAAAATGGTCGTATGTTGAGGAGGATTTTCCCATGAGAATGTATTATAATTCGATTAATTTGTTCCACAGCCCAAAGACCTACGTTAAACACTGTAGGTACATTTACAATTAGCAATTGCACATAGCAAAACAAATAAGTTAGAGATACAAATCAGAATAATTTCAACTTCAAGGTTTTTCAAATAATCGTGTGAAGAATAAGAGAACAACTTCAACTAAAGTTATGGAAAAAGTGTCTATGTTGCACCACTATATTGTTGAAAATTTTGAGTTCATAATTCATTATTTTTCAATCATTTATTGTTTGCTTTCAGATAATATCAGACAACTTAGGAAAAGGTTGCGTAGAATTAATTTAAAATCCTCTTCCCTAATTGAAGGAAAATTAGATCAGTATATAACAGTATAAAAGCTCCAAAATCATGAAAAATAAAGCTTGCCTTCCAATTGCAGAAGTGTGTAGACATGTCTGTTTAAGCAGACCTCCTCTTGCCAATCATGTACAAGTTATTTTGAAAGTGTCAGTCAGTCAGTTTAAGTGGAAGTGGTAATTGCACCAAATAGCCACTAACGAGCCCGTAGACTTGCTGACGTCAGCAAATACCTATACCTAATGATGAATATATTCCATGTACAGTGGTACCTCAACATACGATCGCTTCGACACTTGATCTTTTCGACATCCGATGTAAAATTTGGCTCGCCATTTGTTTCTACATCCGACGACATGTGACGATTTATGACAGCGCCGCAGTTGCTTTGTTTTCCTGCAAGAATGACGCACAGTGGATTTTATTTTGAGAGAAATCAACATGGGTTCCAAGAATGTTAGGTGGAAAAAGGTGAGGCTTACCATTGAAATGAAGCTGGAAATTATACAAAAATATGAGGATGGTGGGCGTGTCCGTGAACTGACTTGACAATATGGCCTTAGAGCAGACATGTCCAAAGTCCGGCCCGGGGGCCAAATGCGGCCCGTGGTCAAATTTCATCCGGCCCCCAGCCTCTGTCATAAAATTAATAACGTCTGGCCCGAACACAGATTTAATGAATTGGTCAGCAGTACTGCAACCAGCATATGAAGTAGCTTACACACAAAATGCTGCCCTTCATTTACCCACTAATAGGCAGCAGCACTTTAACCCTTTATTGCCAAGTGTATCACATTTGATACAAATAAAATTCCATGATTTTAAGACTAATTTAGAATTTTGACATTTCGTTTTGGAAAAAAAAAAAAAATGCATGCAAGTCAACACATGCGTCTGCAGGTTCCATGAGAAAAAAAAACACGATTTAGCATGGGTTATAGATATAGAGCGCTTGTTACACATATTCATTTTGACTTTTCTTTTTACAAATTTGAAAAAAAAAAAGGTTTAATTAGGACCTTATTTTTCAAATTTAGAGATTCTCTGATAATGTCTTCATGTTGGAGGTATTTAAGGGCTAAGCAACATTACTCCGTGTGACCTATTACTTCCATTTTCTAAAATGGTGACAATCAACAAAAAGAAGAAAGTTGACAGTGACGGCCGACGCTTCAGGGATAGGTGGAAATTAGACTATTTCTTCACTAAAATACGCAACAACTGTGTCTGCCTCATTTGCAAAGAGACGTCGCTGTTTTTAAAGATTTCAATGTGAGGCGATATTACCAAACAAGACACGCTAACATGTACGACAAGATTACAGAGAAGATACGCAGTGAGAAATTGAAGCAACTTGAAGCTAGTTTAATGTCACAGTAGCAGTATTTCGCAAGAGCCCGAGAGTCGAAGGAGAAAAAAATAATTAAGCAAATGTGACACACTGAATGGCTTGCTAAAATTTGCTTAAATATATTGTTCTACGTATGGGACGTCAGCCAAGGTCGGCCCCCCACATTTTTACCACACCAAATCTGGCCCCCTTTGCAAAAAGTTTGGACACCCCTGCCTTAGAGTGTCTAGAACAGGGGTCCCCAAACCAGTCCTCAAGGGCTGCTGTGGGTCCTGGTTTTTGTTCCAACCGATCGAATATCGACAGTTTAACCAATGAAGTTTCTACTAAAACAAGCAGCACCTGACTGCAATCAACTAATTACACTTGTAAGACACCAGATTGGTGCAAAGGTGTCGTCTTGTTTTGTTGGAATGAAATCCTACGCCCACTTCGGCCCTATGTGGAATAGTTTGGAGACCACTGGTCTAGAATCTCGCCGGTCCTACTCCGACCTTCATTCGCCAGTCTTTATAAGGTGACAGTTATTATTATGGTAACATCGCCAAAAAAATCACCAGCTTCATCAGGTTTTTAATGATTTATTTCTGAACTTGTGCAACACAGCAAGCCTATTGTCTGCCCCAGCTGAACAAAGTGAAAATAAAAAGTCCTGCCTCACTTACTCTATCAAGTTAGCCACACGGTGCGTTCAGGTACGCCACGCAAAACACATCCGCCACATTCGTTACATTAGTACATGTATTAATATTATATTCTTATTCTGATTTGTATTCATAATTTATTTGTTTTGCTCTGTGTAATTGCTATTTGCTATAGTATGAGCAGCATTTATTAAGGATTTAGTGTTGGTTTTCGGGCCGTGGAAGGAATTAATAGGATTATAATGTATTCATATGGGAAAATCCTGCTCGACATACGACCATTTCGACTTACAAACAAGGTCCTGGAACGAATTAACTTCGTATGTAGAGGTACGACTGTTTTTACTAGAAAAATATATCAATATTGTTTTGCAGGACCTTTAAAGAGCATTCTCTGTTTAATTTTCTTTGATACATAGTGGGGCAAATAAGTATTTAGTCAACCACTAATTGTGCAAGTTCTCCCACTTGAAAATATTATAGAGGCCTGTAATTGTCAGCATGGGTAAACCGCAACCATGAGAGACAGAAAGTGGGGAAAAAAAAACAGAAAATCACATTGTTTGATTTTTAAAGAATTTATTTGCAAATCATGGTGAAAAATAAGTATTTGGTCAATACCAAAAGTTCATCTCTATAGACCCTACCACCGACGTCACAAAATCACGTGATCGCTGTATTGTTCCGCCCCCTTGTCCGTCATTTTGTGTCTGTATTATCAATGGTCTCAATTGATCGAGCAATTTATAATGCATTTCATGGAAGACCCGGTGCTTTCGGATGCCGTAAACTCACTTGATGCGTTGCATAAAAGGTGTTATGTGGAAAAGCGTCAGTTTATCCATTCGGCAGATCAATATTTGATGCCTAAATCGATGTTTTTCGACCCGCTGTCTCCGCCGTATTTGCCTGACATCTGCTAGCTACCCTGATATGTACAACTATCTTGTCCACACAAAATCAGCCTATTCTCACGAGAATTTGAAAAACTTCAAGAGCTTGGAGGCTTATAAATACTTCGTTGCTGGTTGGGTGAAACAGGTCCTCGTCCACGAAAATTCGGCAGGAATTTATCTTGTGCTTGGAAAGGTGAGTTGCGAAATTTTCAATTCAAAATCTTTTGTTCTTGCTAACATCCACTGTCAAGTCTAATGTATTTCATGTCATTTGTCAATGGAGCTAGGGCTTTTAATGTTTATATGGTTTAGCGATAGCACTATCACTACATACATACGTATATGTTGTCGGCGATTAGCCTAGCAATGATCTTAATTGTGGTTGTCAGCCCCAAACCCTCTAAATATATATTAAATGCATCTTACCAGATATAAAATGACTACTACATAATCTGTGGTAATCGTTTGGAGCCCAGTTTTCTTGTCGAATTGCAGCAGCACATCTCGCTCTCTCCTCTCCGGGTCTCTCGGAATCCGGTAGAACTTCAAGTCTCTCCGTCTATCTTCTCTGTTATTGCAACCGACCGCCACACACGCCTTCACCATTTTGATTATTAATGTTAACGAGCAGAAAAACACGCCGTAAATAGGAGGAATGTACGTAGCTGTAACAGGTAAACACGATGTGTTGACGGACAATTGGGCGGCACCAGTCAGGAGGGCGGAGTTGTGACGTCACGTGGGTAGGGTCTATACTTTGTTATGTTCCCTAGTTTTTCACACTGGTATTTTGGCCCATTCCTCCATGCAGATCTCCTCAGAACAGTGATGTTTTGGGGCTGTCGTTGGGCAACACAGACTTTCAACTCCCCCTACAGATTTTCTATGGGGTTGAGATCTGGAGACTGGCAAGGCCACTCCAGGACCTTGAAATGCTTCTTACGAAGCCACTCGTTTTTTGCCCTGGCTTTGTGTTTGGGATCATTGTCATGCTGAAAGACCCAGCCACGTCTCATCTTCAATGTCCTTGCTGATGGAAGGAGATTTTTACTCAAAATCTCTCGATACATGGCCCCATTCATTCTTTCCTTTACACAGATTAGTCGTCCTGGTCCCTTTGTAGAAAAACAGTCCCAAAGCATGATGTTTCCACCCCCATGCTTCACATTGGGTATGGTGTTCTTCGGATGCAATTCAGTATTCTTTCTCCTCCAAACATGAGAACCTGTGTTTCTACCAAAAAGTTTTATTTTGGCTTTATCTGACCATAACACATTCTCCCAGTCCTCTTCTGGATCATCCAAATGCTCTCTAGCGAACTGCAGACGGGCCTGGACGTGTACTTTCTTTAGCAGGGGGACACATGAAAGAGAGAAAAACAAGACAACAAACAAAAACAACTAAACCAATAGACAACCAACTAGACCAAACATATTCAGAGTTGGCTCATTAACAATGGAATTCATTATATATACGAATTGTACAAGAACAGCAACACACATCGTCAGTAAATTTCATTATAGTGTGACCAGACCATATTTTATACAACAATTTAAATTTTAATATATTTTGAGAATGCTTTTTTTTACGTGTCCTGTTCAGCTGCTTGACACAGAGAATGGAAATCGGAGTGTTCGATTGGTATAAACAGTTCTAATATTTCACATGGGAGTAAGACATATTCCCATTGTGATCATTCAACATACCTCGTTTATTAGTAGGTTATGGGGGGACAGAAGTGTAGAGGACCAAACATACACGAGGACACTGGTGTTTAAACTTAAGCAAAAATTCAGTTTAATAAAAGTCACAAAAGAAACAGTTTAACAAAATATTTCGTGCCCAACATAAAAGAGGCCAACATAACAAAAGGCTCCAACCAAACTGACCTCCAGACACATCGCTGTGGCCGCTTAAATCAGGGCGGACTCGACTAACGACCACCTGAAGGAGGTATGCCAAATTAACCAAACATTGTCAACTTAATAAAACTACAACAGATGGAAAATATACATATATTCAACAATAATTAACTAATGTGCATTTATTTTACTCCAAACAGTCATAATTAAATCAACCTAAATATCCCCCATTCAGAATGGTAGGTCCCAGATCTTACACAGCTGTGGTCATTACCTCAAATTGGCAAACAAAATCCAGTAAGCATTCAGACAAATATTGACTAAAGTGTGCACCCTTTAGAAAATACATGTCCAAAAATATATCCCATAAATAATTAACTGAATCTTGAAACACTAAATTGTGGTGGTAGTGGTAGCCACCACAAGAAGAAAAGGAGGAGAGAGAGACAGAAGAAGTACAAACAACAACAAAAAATACATTAAAAATGCCAACACTCACAATGAATATGTTGGTGCTATTGTTAGCCAATTGTATTTCCAGTTGACACCATGAGGGTGGCCTGATGATCAAGGGGGAAAAAAAGGGTGTGTGTGTGTGTGTGTGTGTGGGGGGGGGGGGTCAGAAAGATAAGTGATCGGGAGGGGTGGAGTATACACAAATCAGCTGTGTGAGGTGTAGAACCCAGTATTTGTGTGAAACCCTTGTGAGTGTGAGTATGCTGGCATCCTATTCTATGCTATCTGATCGCTAATCCTGACATTGAGTTTTTCTACTTAAGTGTGTCAAATTGCACCTAGTCAAGTGTGAATCCCATCAGACATGTGATAGTCCTGCAGAAGAGTGGAAATACCGGCGGGAGCCGCCCTAGGGCCGCGGTCCTTGCCCAGCCAGTCGGGGGGGCAGTGGAGCCCATCCCTCCTCCCGCAGCCCAGCAAGGGGGCCACCGTATTCCCCCCGTTGATCCAGGGTGGTCTCCCAGCTTCTGTTTACAGTGCAGTCAATTTTATTGCTTGTTTTTTCCATTCTGCACATTTTTAATAAAACTGAGCAGTCAATGCATTTTCTGGTTCTTTCGTTGACTATTGACTCAGAGCGCTATATGTATAATACATTTTTATATATTTAAAAATAAAACTGTTACCTCCTACTTGCCCCCATATCCCCTGGTAGAGTGAGTGATTGTTGATCGCAAGCTTGGGTCCTCTACCAGAGGCCTGGAAGCTTGAGGGTAGTATCTTTGCTGCTCCTTGGACTGCGTTCTTCTGGACAGAGATGTCTGATGTTTTTCCAGGCATTTACTGGAGCCAGTGTGGGGGACACGGCCCCCATTGCTCCTATGACCACGGGTACCACTGTTGCTTTCACCTTCCAGGCTGTCTCCAGCTCTTCCTTGAGCCCTTGGTATTTCTGTAGTTTCTCGTGTTCCTTTTTGCCGATATTGCCATCGTTGGGGATGGCTACATCCATCACAGTAGCTGTCCTCTGCTGCTTATTCACGACCACGACGTTCGGTTGGTTGGCCACAACCATCTTATCAGTCTGTATCTGGAGGTCCCTCAGGATCTTAGCCCTCTCATTTTCCACCACCTTACTACATTTTTGCATTGGGAGATAATACTTTTACATACAAAGTACATTTTAAAGTGAGTACTTTTGTACTTTAAAGTTTTTTTTTCTTATATACTTACACTAAAAGTGTTTTTTTGCACCTGTATCTGTGCTTTTACCTAAGTAAAAAAAAAGTGAGCATTTCATCCACCACTGGTTAAAGGAGGGAGACGTGAAAAAAAAAGCTAAAAAGCGGATCTCGAAGACCGGACTTGGGCCCCCCGTCATAGGGCATCGTCGATTTTGGTGACTGGCTATTAGTAAATTTTTACAAGATAGCTCCTCAGCAATAAGCCTTTAATGATAATAATTGATGAACTGCATATGTATGTTGTGTACTGGCACTGGATTAATTTGACTGCTGACTGCTCTATCCAATGTCATTTAACGGTGGTTAATGATTCAGTCATTAACATATTGACAAGACTTTTGTGGTTGCCTTGGGACTGTCAGTGTCAAGCTGCCGATGTCAGTAGACAAGCATAAGAACAAGAAGTGATCCAAAGTATATGAAAAGTCAATCATGCTGAAGCGAGGCATGCTTGCAGCCGTTGTTTTCTGATTGATTTTAGCACTAAGCTGTGAGCAGTCACCGCCTTTGACTGCCGGCACTCAGCTGATAAGATGCCCATTCCATAATAAATCAATTGTAATTAGTGGAGATTTTGAGGGGGTTGTCACGCGATATCACCACTGATATCCACTGAGGATAAACAGTATAACGCCATAATACGGCGTTATTTTTATGCCACTATTCTGAGCGAGCAATGATTTTGAACACAAAAAAATATATTGAGCGAGCAATTAAAAATTTTGAGCGACCAATAATAGATTTTGAGCACATAAAAATAATGTTGAGCGAAAAAAAAAAAAAATCTACTCTGGGCTCTGTAATTGTGGTTTTATCCGCTCAATTCACCCCTCCCGTTCTCGCTCAATCTCTCGAACCCTGCGCTCGCCAGTTTTTTTCCTCTAAGCACTCAGTTTGGCACACACGTTACAAATGTGCCACGAAGCCATCCGATTAGAGAGCTGGCAGAAGTACACTGTTTGGCTGTTTCTAAAGACGTCATCCATCTCCCGTCCAATTGAGACAATTTTTGTTTGTTTGTTTGATGTTATGCCAACTCTGATGCAGGTCGGACTTTCAATTGCAAAATTAGTGTTTTCCTCACTTCCACAACATTGAAATTGTTTTACATTAGTCATCAGCCAATCAAACGTGTGTTTGAGGGAAAAAATGGACCGGCACATTCAGCAAGTGGGTTCAAGTTCCACTGAGCCATTTTGTTATATTTTTTTGCAACGTTTGTTTTGTGTCTTTTTTTTGTCTCTGTTGTTTCTTGAAAGCAAAGATCTGTATTTGTGAAGATGAATGTAACTGCCTGAAATGAAATGGAAAAAAAAAAAAAAAAAAAAAAAAACGTTGCAAAATTATCAAAATTTACCATTTTCCGCACGTGTGTGCAAATTTTGGTGACTTTTCGTGCATGTTTAGGCCTCCAAATTGGCCATTTTCATTTGCCCTGAAAAAAAAAAAAAAAAAAAAAATCCTTTGCAAAACAATAGGGCCTTCGCACGCTTAGGCACGCTTAGTGCTCGGGCCCTAATTACCTATATAACTGACCCCATTATAGAATGCAAATAAGGTTGCTTAAAAGTTGGTGGGGACAATCTGAGCATCCTGAAAAGTTGGTAATGTTATGTCCCTACCATTCCTATACAAACATATGCCCTTGCTCATAACACACAGTAGCGCAACCCGGGTAAATACTGGAACGTTACCAAACTTCAATAGATGAAAGAGGTTAATATTACAGATTTTCACCATCTATATTGCAAGTCAATGTAGACCATATTCACACAATCAACAGAGGTTTGTAGTACTGCACATGATAAATCCAGTCGTTAACACACATTCAATCCTGCCTTCATTTACCTTTTTTAGGCTTTGCAATCAATATGTAATCTGGTGCAGCATCTTATCTGCCATTTGTGAGCCCTTTTGTGCAGTGTGGGTCCTGTGGCGGTTCTGTGCTGAATATTGATTATCTGCACTGCTTGAACGCTATCACATGTCTGTCATCTGGCCTGAACATTAAGATAAGACCTGACAGCAGCCACTTTCCCCTCCTCTGTATCTTGTTAATCTGTTACTAAGGAGATGCACTCAGTAAAACGATGAAGCTATTCATTTGAACTTTAATAACTAACACTTTACCTCCCTAGTAAATGAGAAAAACCTTTGCAGTCTGATTGAAGGTTTTTCGTAGACTGACATTATTATTCAAGAATTTGTTGCAAGACATGTTAAGAGTAGATATTTTTGCATTTTGAAGAGTTGCCGGCTGTTTGGCTGTCAAATGTACAGTGGGGCAAATAAGTATTCAGTCAACCACCAATTGTGCAAGTTCTCCTACTTGAAAAGATTAGAGAGGCCTGTAATTGTCAACATGGGTAAACTTCAACCATGAGAGACAGAATGGGGGAAAAAACAACAGAAAATCACATTGTTTGATTTTTAAAGAATTTATTTCCAAATTAGAGTGGAAAATAAGTATTTGGTCACCTACAAACAAGCAAGATTTCTGGCTGTCAAAGAGCTCTAACTTCTTCTAACGAGGCTCCACTCGTTACCTGTATTGATGGCACCTGTTTTAACTCATTATCGGTATAAAAGACACATGTCCACAACCTCAGTCAGTCACACTCCAAACTCCACTATGGCCAAGACCAAAGAGCTGTCGAAGGACACCAGAGACAAAATTGTAGACCTGCACCAGGGTGGGAAGACTGAATCTGCAATAGGTAAAACGCTTGGTGTTAAGAAATCAACTGTGGGAGCAATTATTAGAAAATGGACGACATACAAGACCACTGATAATCTCCCTCGATCTGGGGCTCCATGCAAGATCTCACCCCGTGGCTTCAAAATGATAACAAGAACGGTGAGCAAAAATCCCAGAACCACACGGGGGGACCTAGTGAATGACTTACAGAGAGCTGGGACCACAGTAACAAAGGCTACTATCAGTAACACAATGCACCGCCAGGGACTCAAATCCGGCACTGCCAGATGTGTCCTGCTGAAGAAAGTACACGTCCAGGCCTGTCTGCGGTTCGCTAGAGAGCATTTGGATGATCCAGAAGAGGACTGGGAGCATGTGTTATGGTCAGATGAAACCAAAATAGAACTTTTTGGTAGAAACATAGGTTCTCGTGTTTGGGGGAGAAAGAATACTGAATTGCATCCGAAGAACACCATACCCACTGTGAAGCACGGGGGTGGAAACATCATGCTTTGGGACTGTTTTTCTGCAAAGGGACCAGGACAACTGATCTGTGTAAAGGAAAGATTGAATGGGGCCATGTATCGAGAGATTTTGGGTGAAAATCTCCATCCATCAGCAAGGGCATTGAACATGAGACGTGGCTGGGTCTTTCAGCATGACAATGATCCCAAACACATGGCCAGGGCAACAAAGGAGCGGCTTCGTAAGAAGCATTTCAAGGTCCTGGAGTGGCCTAGCCAGTCTCCAGATCTCAAACCCCATAGAAAATCTGTGGAGGGAGTTGAAAGTCCGTGTTGCCCAACGACAGCCCTAAAACATTACTGCTCTGGAGATCTGTATGGAGGAATGGGCCAAACAGCAACAGTGTTTGGAAAAGCTTGTGAAGAGTTACAGAAAATGTTTGGCCTCCGTTATTGCTAACAAGGAGTACATAACAAAGTATTGAGATGAACTTTTGGCATTGACCAAATACTTATTTTCCACCATGATTTGCAAATAAATTCTTTAAAAATCAAACAATGTGATTTTCTTTTTTTTTTCCACATTCTGTCTGTCATGGTTGAGATTTACCCATGTTGACAATTACAGGCCTCTCTAATATTTTCAAGTGGATGAACTTGCACAATTAGTTGTTGACTAAATACTTATTTGCCCCACTGTATATACTAATTCTGTTTCATTTGTGCATGCTCGAAATAAAACCGATTCATCATCAAAAGCAGTTTTCTTTGCATTTCGGTGGTTTTAAGAGGTTTGGTCCCCCCCAGCCCCCCACCACTACCAGGAAAAAAAGAATGGCACCGTGGCGACCTCTATGTCAACCAGCTCCTTTCCCTCTTGTACCTTCAAATAAAAAATCTGAAAGGTTTTATTAGAATTTTCTGTTCTGTGAAGTCTTTATTTCCTCATCTGACTAAATATTGTTTAACTATAACTTTACGATTAATACCAATAACTATTTTTACTAATAAATGAGTAATGACCATAAATAAGTTGAAGATGCATCATAATCAAGACCGTTTTTTTCCCCTTCAATTTGATCACGTGAAAGTTTAGTGTGAGTGCATTATTTGCATGGCCTCTCATTCGTTTTTTTGTAGTATCCCGTCAATATTTCACTTACAAAGCTGGATAAAGCCTCAAAGCCCGCTTGTCTTTCTAGGATATTTTTTTCCTGTTTGCTTTAGATAACAAATCTGTGGTTGACCCTGAGGCTTGAAGGAACATTTTCAAATTAATCCCACTCTTAATAAATCTGCCTTAAGGCCCCCAAAAGAAAGGCAGCAAAGGAGAAATATATGAAAGCCTGTGATCACAGGCGGCTTTTCTTGTTTGTTATCCCTCCGTTTTACCTTTAATCCAATACTTACTAATCCAATTTGTCTTTGGGGCTGCGACCCCGATGTCTCCTCACCGTACTCGTGGACCTCCTTCCTCACATGCGCCGTGACTTTCGCTGCAAAAACTGTTGTTGTTGTGTAAAAAGTGTGAGATTGTGCTGGAAGTTCGGCGTGAATATGCATGAAGACCCATAATCTCATCACAACCCCCCCCCTCCTCACTGAAGGGAAATATTGGCCAACACAAAGGATTGATTTAATTACTTGGAGTGGGGCTATATTGCGGCGAAGCCTTGTTAGGAGCCAGTGAAAGGCTTGGCCGACAGCAGCGTGGGGGTGCGCTCCCAGATGGCGGGGGCACCCATGTCGTCGGCCTTCTTAAGTCACCAAAACTAATCCCCGGTAGAACCCCCCCACCCCCGGAGACACAAACCCCTCTTACCCTGCACTAAAATTTGCTGCATTGATGACAAAAAAAAAAAATGCACATTCTGTGTCCAATGTGCTTACTTACCTGCAACAAGATGATTGAATGACCACCATGTCTGGATGTTCTTTTTGTCTTGCTACCAAACTTGGGTTGCCAACATCCTTGAAAACAAAATAAGGGACACCTCATTGGTAGAGCCGTCACCTTTTAATTATTTTTTTGTACATATTTCAGTGATATTGTCATGGTAAATTTAAAAGTGTATAATTTTCCCATTAAGGTCCAAAGCCTTTTCTGTGTGTGTATGTGTTTTTGGCTGTTTTTTAAGTACTTTTTTAAAACGTGCAAACAAACGCTGAGGTAATTTATTTTTTAACAATTTAGCCCTTTTCGTTTTTGTTTTAGTCTTAGTCTTTTGAACGAAAATACTGATTAGCCTTAGTCATGTTTTAGTCATTTCAAAATCCGTTGGTCTTTGTCTAGTTTTAGTTGGAGAAATTTCACACAATTTTCCTTTAGTTTTATTCAACAGTTGCTCAGAATGTTTTTGTCTGTAAAATTTAGTTTTAATCCAAATAAATAAATAAAGGTTTCCAACAATTTCGGATGAACATAGACAAGCACATATTGTAGCGTCTACGAAGGGGAAGTTCAGAATTTTTGACATTTTGAAATTTTGGCAGTTAGGTATTTATTAGTTTCAGGGCTCCGGAGTGGCTAAGCTTGCGCGAGTCAATGAGCCCGTCCTAGAATGCCAATAAAAAACAATATATGCACGCATGAAAATCATACATGACCCATGCAATCAGTAGTGTTGGCTGTTTTCAGGATTAAGTTATTAAAACTTACCATTGCATGTCAATAACTGCTGTATGAACAATAACATTTGTAATCCAGTAACTCTGTAACAGGCTGGAGAGCGGAGTGATATTTTTTCGACCGGTGTGTAAATGTCGTAGCCAGCAGCAAGTATCCACAGTTTGTTCTTCATAGGGAATTTGTGGAAACTCTCATTTGCCCATTTCTTCTGTCTGTTTCCACAGGCTCTAAATCAGGGGTGTCAAACCGGTCCTCAAACGGACGCAGTGGGTGCTGGATTTCATTCCAACCAAACGAGATGAATACCTTTTCACCAATCTAGTGTCTTACAAGTGTAATCAGTTGATTGCGGTCAGGTGCTGTTTGTTTTATCAGAAAATTCATTGGTTGCATGTGCTTGATCTGTTGGAACAAAGACCAGGACCCAAAGCGGCCCTTTGTGGAATCGGTTTGACACCACTGCTCTAAATGCATGTTTCACTATGTTGCAGTTCTTCAGTCAAGACTCCGTAGACTGATGCTGCATTCGGGGAAGGTGGGAAATTGGAGTTTTCCAACTTCCGACCAGGATAAATATCATTGGAACGCCAATCGAACTGGGGGGCCCTAGTCGCAAAGTCAGGAAAAAAAATTCCCCGACTTCACGAGTTGCTTCAATCAGACAGCACTCGACAAAATGCCCTGTCCGTCGAAAAGCAGACCGTCAATAGTAAAACTAAAGAAGGCAGTTTACTACAGTGTGGTCTATTTACCTTAGCTGTTGTTTTTCCTCCACTATTTGATCGCTTACGAGAAGCCATGTGTGCTGGAGGTCAACATGTCTTTGGATGGCCCAAATAAAAAAAACGCTTGGAGTGCTTTGAGGTCGCAACTGGTACCATCCGAGTAGGATAAGTCCGATTTCCCAGCTTCCTCGAGTGCAGCATGAGCACGAGTGGCCGAAGCACACTACTCCATTGTGGTCACATTACGCATCTAAAAAAAATATTCCCGCAGAAATAAATGAATTACGGCAGTTTGGTGTGACATTGTTTTGGCCGCATTGGTATTTTGAACAACGATCTGCATTTTGAATTTATTTGACTATGTTAGATCTGTTAGTATCGTGTTTTATTAGCATGCTAGGAAGGGACCATTGACTCGCGCTAGCTTAGCCACTCCAGAGCCCTGAAATCAATAAATACTAGCAAACTGCATGGAATTAAAATCAACTCGACAGACTAATTTGACCCCCGCTAACTCGAAGATTAAGCCTAATGTAAAAAATTCTGAACTTCCGCTATGGACAACGCCAACTTGGTGACGATAATCCACACTCAGCAGGAAAAGCAGTACATAATTTTCAATTAAACCCACCTGGAAGCCACAGGAAAAAAATGTCAGAACGTTTAACACTGGGAAATCTGAGATTATTTTGCTATTCTTAGAGTCCAGACAGAAGACGTAAACATTCAGTATTTCCAAGTAATTGCTCATCTACCAAACAAAACAGCTAAAGTGGGCTAATAGCTAAATGCCATTTCTCAAACTGTCTCTAGACTTAGGGGCAGTTTATGGCGACTCTGCGACACGAAGATGCAATGACTGTGTTGCGGAGTGGCCTCGCATTCGTATGTTGTCGCCGAAGACGGAAGGCAAAGACGCAAACCTTGGAATCCTGCATCCAAAGTGGAAGAATTCGATTGAGGGGGGCTTTCTGCACATGCATATCAAAGCTTCTGCGGTGCGGGACCGCGTCGATAATGTCAGCATTCGTACACGTCACATTGGGCGTGCGCAGCGGTGCTACTAAACATTAAAAACGGCAAATATGGCGGAACGTCGGCTTTAATTCGCTGTTTTTAATCATATTTTTAATGTAAATATGTTGAATGTTTCCATTTTTGTGCCTTTTTGAACAAAAGAAAATGCCATTTCTTGGAGTTGGCGGGCAATCCGGGCATCTTGTCTTCCGGGCTGAGGAGTTCAAAGTGCATCATTCGCTGTCGCCTTGTAAATCTGCACTTAGGGCTTGCCACAGCAGATGATTGCGACTGCCAAAATAAATACATGATGGTCAATTATCTTTTAAAAAAAAAAATTTTTTTTTTAAATCTGTTTAAAAAATCCCGGCGCTTATTAAATTAAAATCTGGGTTTTGTACTCTTCAACAGATGATACAAATGCTTACTTTCAAAGTTGGCTTGTTAGTGATGTGAGTGAACTTCAAACTTCTGTCTATAATCACTTAAACCATAAAAGAGTATGTAGGAATGGACTAGATTTGTTGGTTAGATATGGATTGTATTATTGTTTTACGTTGTCATTTGTTCTATAAATTGCTTTTTATTTAAGTGCCTGTGACAGCATTAAAAAAAGTCTTAAATAGTATTATTATGTGAATTAGAATAGTATTTTGAGACGATTCGACTATAAGCAACAATTTGGTAAAGCGCAGATAGCGAGAAATTAGTCTTTAAATCTGCCGTTTAGCCCCGCCTTTCATTATAGCACTCTAGCTTCCCCAGCTGGAGGATAGGGTCACGATTTCATCTGATTTAGAATTCAGCCCATTGAGGGGGAAATATTCAGAACGAGGAAAATGTGACGAAGAGAGCCGCAAAATGTCACTAGCCACGTTTACATGCTGACTTTTATTCATACCGATTCAAATCATTCCGAATGGAAATTTCAGATCAGCTGTTTACATGTCACTTCATCTATTCCGATCCAGCGTTTACATGTGACTGCCTTTATTCCGAAAGGACGTTTGACAACTGCCGTCTGACATGCGCAGATTAATCAAAACAAAGCGTCACGTTGCAAAACATGGAGATCGATCGTCGGAGTGCTGCCGTTTTAACTTTAACCCACTTGTTGTGTTTGTGGGGTCGTATCCGCTTCTGCTGTTTTGCTCTTTTGCCTTGTAGTAGCCGGTTTTCCACCGGAGTTCGGCCATTCCTTACTACGTGGCGAAACGTCCTACACAATGCTCAGGGCGCTTGCGCATGCATCCACACGCATGCGCACATCGGTTAGAAGCGGCGAGTACTCATTATTTTTGTTTTTATTTAGTTATTTAGAACCTTTTCACTGCCTCAAAGATACTTTTTGCATGTATTACCCTCTCATACTTTTAACCATTGTGTTTTTTTGTGTTAGCTTTGAACCAGTTGACCACATTAGTCACGTAGCGTATTTAAACCGTCATTATTTGATATAAGTACATTTAAGTATTTTCTGCAGGCATTTTTTTTAGTACGTTATTCCTGTATGCATCTAAACAAAACAAGTTTAGAGCGCACGGTAGTACTTTAGGTGTCAAATTCGACGTTTCGCCGATGTAGGATATTTTGGCAGAACACCAGTTTCTAATCTGGTCAACGCTTCGGTCTATTCCGGCTTCGTGTAACCTCTCGTGAACTTTTTTAAATAGTTCACTGTTCCTCGTTTTACGCCTGTCTAAGCGAGCAATTATATTCAATTCTTTTAAAGTTTGAATTAAATACAATCTTTCCGCCGGACTCCAATTAGGTGCGCTGTGCTTGGAAGCCATGTTGCAAGTGACGTTACTTACGTCACAAAGTGACGTCACCAGGTCAGTACGGAGCATGTGCAGAAAGAACGCAACCAGACACCATTCCGCTTCCATGTTTACATGATATAATTTTACTTCTAATCGGTTTGGGAAAAGGAATATTCCACCCCTGTGAATCGGAATGAAATTCCATTCGGTTTGGGCCTGTTCATTCCGAATGAGGTGTTTATATGGAACACATTTATTCGGCTTGAACAAATATTCCGATTGTAATTGGAATATTTGGCTCCATGTGAACGTGGCAATTGTTTCAGTCTCTCTACGCCAATATTTTTACAGGATATTCTTTTTATCTAAGTATTTTTCCCCAATTGCTAAATAAATGGTATGGTCATGACAAAAAAAGTATTGTGCTAAATGAAATATGAAATATTCAAAACGCATTTATTCACTACGACATGGCAAAATTACTCCATAATGGTCAAAATTGGTCCAGTTCTTGCACTTCCCGAACCCAATTTTATGTTAGTTAGCTTTTGTCATTTCCCTCACACGCCTCTCGCTGGTGCAGCAACAACACCCTGCAGCACATTTGGCTGGTGTAAAACGAAAAATAAACGAATTAATCCGCAAAATCAGCTGAATCTGCAGTCGTTCTGCATACTGTAGTATTGGCTGTATACTGAAGATGATTATCCCGCTGACGTCACATTCCCATTCTTCGTCAATGCAGGAAGTCACTCATTTTCATGGCGCGGGATTTTAAAAATTGAATATATAAATCGATCGCTTTCACACACATCCAAGTGGTCCATTTCGTTCAGGAGCATAAAGTACAGTGTGAAATATGCAATAAACATGCTTTTTGCTGTCATAGGCTCTTTAAGCTATAGCTTTTATGAAAGCGTTGTTGAAGTCAAGTTGAGATTAAAAGATAAGAAATCTAAAAGACAATCATAAAAGACATGATGAACACTATAGATCTATGGCTTCTGGAGGAGTTTTAGTTGAAAAGGCCTGATGCAGCTTTGTGCAGTTTTCCTTGATCACGCAGTGACAAAAGGCAAAAAGCGTCATCCCATTAAGCCGCCGGCTAATGTGAGTGCCCGGCCAGGTTCCACGGGGCGCCGCGCTATTAAAGTGCTTGTGAAGCCCCCCCCCGCAACCACCCGGCGGCCTTTCAACTCCTTGTTTGGCCGCTGTGGAGCGCCTCAAGATGTTAGTGATCTCATTTACGCCGCTTGTGAGAAAACGGCCTCAACCGCCTCGGAGTGTCTTGCCTCGGTATTCTCTTCGTCGTTTTTCAATTTCCCCCGCTAATGAAGCTCCCGCCTCAAAAGCTCGGCTGTACGTTGATGATCACTTCGGGTCGGCTGGTTTTTTTCGCCTCAGCAGGTGGCTTTCTCAGGGCAATGCTCTTAAATGGCTGCTTCAAACCAAAGTGATTGACTTCCTGTTCAATTGTAGACTTTTTATTTCGACATGTTACAACAGACATGTCCAGTAAATACTGTTCCATGTTGATCAGTGAAAGTAATGTTGAAGTCTGATTTTAAGACTGCATAGATGGAGGTCTCAAAAACACACTGTGTTGTTGTTGTTCTTGTGGAGGACACCAAGTAAAATTTCAATTCTTGCATTATTAATGGAGGGAATAGAAGGAAATTTCATATGTATTTTCTTGGGATCAGTGTTGTTATTGGAAGCCTTTTTGATTTTCGTCTTAGTCTTTTGCACGATAATACTTACAGTGGGGCAAATAAGTATTTAGTCAACCACTAATTGTGCAAGTTCTCCTACTTGAAAATATTAGAGAGGCCTGTAATTGTCAACATTGGTAAACCTCAACCTTGAGAGACAGAATGTGGGGAAAAAAACAGAAAATCACATCGTTTGATTTTTAAAGAATTTATTTGCAAATCATGGTGAAAAATATAACATAAGTAACACATGCTCAGATAGGCCGGTATCGGTATCGGCCAGTATCGGTATCGGATCGGAAGTGCAAAACAATATCGGTATCGGATCGGAAGTGCAAAAACCTGGATCGGGACATCCCTATTCTTGTTATCATTTTGACGCCACGGGGTGCGGAGGGAGTTGAAAGTCCGTGTTGCCCAAAGACAGCCCCAAAACATCACTGCTCTAGAGGAGATCTGCATGGAGGAATGGGCCAAAATACAAGCAACAGTGTGTGAAAAGCTTGTGAAGAGTTACAGAAAACGTTTGGCCTCCGTTATTGCCAGCAAAGGGTACATAACAAAGTATTGAGATGAACTTTCGGTATCGACCAAATACTTATTTTCCACCATGATTGGCAAATAAATTATTTAAAAATCAAACAATGTGATTTTCTGTTTTTTTTTTCCACATTCTGTCTCTCATAGTTGAGGTTTACCCACGTTGACAATTACAGGCCTCTCGAATATTTTCAAGTGGGAGAACTTGCACAATTAGTGGTTGACTAAATACTTATTTTCCCCACTGTATTAGTCATCTCAAAATGTGTTTGTCTTAGTCTAGTTTTTGTTGACGAAAACTCAAGACTATTCAGATAGAAAAATATAGCTGGAGCAGACATTGGCCAGATGTACTGCAGATTTTGGCCCAATTTCATAAAACACATCTGCCCCAGTGTCTTTTTGAAAAATGGCCCGCACTCAGTATGGAGTCACTTGCCGGATCAGCAACCAGTTTTTTGCCACAACTGGTCCAAATTAGCAGACACTACATTACTGTATGGCCCGGATGTGGCACACGTGTTACCCAATCTGGGCCAGATTTGTATCAGAACCTTTTTCAGTATTAAATTTGGGGTCCATTTTGGTCAATGTATCCTAACATTGTGATTATATTGCAAATTAATTTTTTCTATTAAAAGCAATATTAACACTTTCTTTTTAATACCATCTATTAATGCTAACATATTAATGTACCTTAAAGTTCCAATGACAGCAAAAAGCATGTTTTTTTTCATATTTTCAGTGGTATTTTATGCTCCTGAATGAAATGGACCGCTTGGATGTGTGCGGAAGCGATCGCTATATTTATTTAGTTTTTTGAACCCCGCACTACGAAAATGACAGACTTACGGCTTCGGTCTTGCATAGAGGAAGAGGGCGCTGTGACGTGTATTGGGAGAAGGAGTCCTCTTCACTATACAGCCACACTGTTGTATGAGAAGGACTAAGGATTCAGCTGATTTTGCGGATTCATTCATTTATTTTTCGCATCACGCCAGCCAAACGGCTGCAGAAAAATCTTGCTGTACGAGGGAGAGGCGTGTGAGCGTTTTTAGGCTTTCAAAAGGTTCCCATTCACCGGTGGATATTGGCCAAAACAAGCCCTACTACTGTGGGACCATGGGACTTACGAGGAAGTGAGTAAACATCGTGTTTTGTATTATGTCGAATAGTGGGATAATTTTAATAAGTAGGTGGCTTGTATTTTGTGGCTGACATGCTCCTTGTCCCCGACCGGCGGCTTGTCGCACATCCTCCTGCCGGGAGAGGACTATACTCAGCTTATTGCCCTCTTCATGTGCCCGGTGTTCTGTCAAATTTTCCGACCGATCAGAAATTGCAACTTTGTGTTAAAAATCGCTGCGAATACAGCGATTACAAAGTAAACACTACAAACTTTCTTTAAATAAAGGACTACTTACGTTTGATCATGGATGGGCATGTAAAAAGCTCTCCTCATACACATATTGTCATTTTAGCTGCATAAAAACTGCAGCCGCCCTCCCATGAGTCTATCACTGTTTACGACTTCGACGTGTAGTAAAGCATTATTTTACCATATTCGTGTTAACCATTTGGCAGCTACACACTCCTCCGACGTCGGCGGGTTTGTCCGGCGGTCATTGTCCAGCTGCTTCCCCGCAAACGAGCACTCTGCCCTCAGCAGGGGAACGACGAGCTCTAACGTGTTCGCCGCCGGGCGGGTTGCTGATCGGCGGAGACAATTGACAACCCAGTCGCCATGTGAAATGTTCCGGGCTACTTATGTGTGATTTTCCGCTTTGAAGACTTTGAAACATCACTCGGTTCGGGTTAGCATGTCGGCTAGCTGTCACGCCTTTTGGTTTGTTTACATTCTCCGAAGCCGAAGAAGGGAAATGACATACAGTAAGCCCGACTTCGGGAGGTGCGACAGTAAAGGTGAAGTCGACAGTTTTGACCATTATGGAGTAATTTTGCCATGTCATCCTGAATAAATGCATTTTTATTTTTTCATATTCCATTTAGCACAAGACTGTTATTTGTCATGACCATGCCATTTATCTAGCTATTGGGGAAAAATACTTGGATAGAAACAATATCCTGTAAAAATATTGGAGTAGAGAGACTGAAACAATGACATTTTGCATCTCTCTTCGTCGCGTTATTCTCATTCTGAATAATTCCCCCTCAATGGGCTGAATAGTAAAACCGATGAGCCCATTCTGCCGCTGACCCTATAATGGTAGGCGTGGCTAACCGGCAGGATAAAAAACTAATTCATCGTCATCTGCGCTTTACTAAATTGTTGTATATAATCGAATCGTTTCAAAATATGATTCTAATTCACATAATATTGCTATTTAAGCCTTTTTTTCACCTGTCGTACACACTTTAAGTAGTAGGAGAGATTGTAATAGCCTTTTAAAGAGCTTTACTAGTTTCGGCGAAAATGGAATAGCTTTTTGTTGTGAACTACAGTTCCACACAAATATACATCGAGATCTTATTTAGCTTAGCAATTAGGGGCGTGAGACATATTTTTTTAACGTCCGAAATTTGCCAAGAGTTGCAATGCTTGATGGGGTGCAAAATCTGACAGAACACCTGGAACGCACCCTCTCGTGGGGATTTAGTATTGGCACCTTTCAAACTAAATTTCTCCAGCCTCCGGGGTTGTAGAACCAATGCCAAGGCAAAGGGCATTAATCGGAAAACAATAAATAAAAAAATGTATTTTTTTAATTAAATAAAAAATGAATTATATGCATGTGTATTTTCAGCCTTTCGGTTTTTGTTTTTCCGGCCAAGAGTTTCCAATATTTGGTTTTGGCCAAGAACTATGCTTGTGATACATCCCTAATTATTATTGTTATTATGGCAAGAAGCTATGCTATGGAAAAGAAGATGAAAGAGGTGAGCTCATTGAAGAGAAACAAGCACAGTGCTCCAGTTACAGCCAGCATTCTAGTAAGTGGTTTTTCAATCGTTTATTTCCATGCGGGTATCTTCACATGAAACCGGTCGGAGACAAAAGAGATTGGGGAACGCTTGTCTAAAGTACCTGCCGTTTTTCAATTTCCCCACTAACAAAGCTCTTGCTTGGAAGGCTTGGCCGTACATTGATGATCACTTGAGGTCGACTAATGTGCCTTTTTTGCCTCCCTCATTTACTGGCACTGCCTGCGGGTGGCTGGCTTATCGTCTCCTCTCAGGGCGCACTTTGAATGGGCGTCTGCGCTAACAAGCAAACAAGGCCTTGGGCGTCGCACACACAAAAAAGAAATATTTTATTCAATTGAAGGTGTTCAAGCTTGGGAATCTATGCTGGGATTGTAATGATATGTACTGTATACAAATTTTTGATTAGCATTAGCGACAGAGGTGGGTCAAAACTAGAGATGTCCCGATCAGTCGGCATCCCGATCGATCGGGTCCGATCACGTCATTTTCAAAGTATCGAAATCGGCAAAAAAATATCGGACATGGCTCTTTTAATATATATACAGTATATAAATATATTTTTTAATTAAATCGTATTCTAATTGTATTTAACGTTACAGACAAAATGTCTTACACTCATCCAGAGTCTTTAGTTTTGGCTTAAAGTGGGGCTGTCAAATTTATCGCGTCAACGGTGGTAATAACATTAAAATATTTAACACAATTTACGCATTGTCGCAATCAATCTATAATGGCACTGTATTACGTATACATAGAACTAAAAGGCAACGTAAAATGAGTAGAGAGAATTTTAGCGGCCTTTGAAACCTTTTTTTAATTGGCCAAAGCCTTACAATCCCACTCTCAATGATCAGAAATATTGTGGGAAGCAATGTGGGGAAGAAAGGTAGTAATTGATCTTTTTCATAACACCCTATTTTATTTCCCAACACTGAGAAGATATATCAATTGGTACCATTACGCACAGTCATGGTTGCACTTCCCATCATGCATTTGAGCAGAAGTTAAATGGCTGAATTATCAGTTACTGAAAGCTCATAAAAATCCACTAGATGGCAATATTTAGTCACAAGATACAAAGTCACATTTGCCCTTTAAGAATTACAAGTCTTTCTATCCGTGGGTCCCTCTCACAGAAAGAATGTTAATAATGTAAATGCCATCTTGAGGATTTATTGGCATAATAAACAAATACAGTACTTATGTACTGTATGTTGAATGTATATATTCGTCCGAGTTTTATTCATTTTTTTCTTAATGCATTGCCAAAATGTATATGATCGGGAAAAATGATCGGGAATGATTGGAATTGAATCGGGAGCAAAAAAAAAAAAGCAATCGGATCGGGAAATATTGGCAGATACTCAAACTAAAACGATCGGGAGTAAAAAAACATGATCGGAACAACCCTAGTTGTAACGTGTTTAGGGCTGCAGCTATCGAATATTTTAGTAATCGAGTAATCGACTGAAAATTCTATCGATTAATCGAGTAATCGGATAAAACAAATATATTTTTAGGTGAAGAGCAATTATAAATATACTTGAGAAAACAAGACATTTCATCTAATCTTGAACCATTTTCAGTCAATCAATGTCTTTATTTTCGATGTATATTGTTGGAAACAGCCAACAATTGCATCTCAGATGTAACTAGAATTAAAAAAAGACAAATTCACTGCTTTCACTCAAAAAACCTTTAGATCTTATTAAAAAAAATATATATTTATACCTAAAAATGCCATTACGCTTGATAACACACATCACTTAAAAGTTAGGATTTTTTCCCACCTGTTTCAATTGAATTTCTATTTGTGTCAAGCCATTTTTAAGTTCTAGTTAAGTTTTACGCTACTCTAAACTGTAAGTCCTGATAGGATTTTGTGTTTTTGCAGTGTTCAAGATAAATGTATGATACAGGCTGTATTGGAGCACATTAGGGACCAGTGCTACTTGGTGTTTTATCCAGCAATGACTACTAAGCTAAAATTGATAGTTAGCATTATTGAGTTTTTATTTTACACCCTTAACACTCCACAAAGCTATGTTATGTTAAAACCTGTATGTAAGACATGTTAGCCACGCATCGAAAGTGGTCATAATTAATAGAAACCTAGCCCTCCGCAGGGCTAACGTTACGTGAGCTAATGACTCAGACAGTAACGTTAATCTTATTTTTTAGCGCTTAGCGCTCTTTATTAGCGCTTAGCGCTCTACTGCTTTAAGATGGCCGCTCTTTATCAACGCTGACCAGACGCGGCCGAGTCTATCACATTGCATCTAGTTCAACATACATGTGATCTCTATGAGACTCCTCAGATGCTACCTGCTACCAACTTAACATCATGCGGGCTAGTTTTTAGCAACGTCGGCGTAGTTTGGAGCGGCTGTCGGCTGCGGAAATGTTTTTTATATTTTTTTATTGCTTCTTCCTCTACGCTCGTGACGTCAGCGCGTTGTCCCGCATTAAAAGTAGTCCGAGCGAAACGTGATGCTTAGAGCTGTCAAAATAAACGATTACTCGAGGTGAATAAAATTACTCGGATCAGTTTTTAAACTCGAGTTACTCGAGTTGCTCGAGTATTCGTTTCAGCTCTAAACGTGTTACATGTACTCCGTTACATTTACCTGAGCAACTTTTTGAGAAAAAATGTACTTCTAGGAGTAGTTTTACTAAGCCATACTTTTTACTTTTACTTGAGTAGATTTGTGAAGAAAAAAATGCTACTCTTACTCCGCTACTTTGGGCTACACAAGAGTCGTGACACTTTTCCTCTTTATTTTACATATTACATGTATTATTTTTCTGCCAGCGATGCCAAGTGTAGCGCTACTAATTTCACCAATGAGACGTAGCAACAATAATCACATGACTCCATTACACCAATCAGACACAAGCTTGCCTATCTATGATCACTCAAGCCTGTTCAATCATCTTTGAAGCACTGTAAAAAATGTAAAGCTGCCCTCAACATCACTCGAAAGCGCGGATTTAAACCTCTCTCCCAGTTTTTATTCGGCACCGATTGACCACGGAAAACCGGAGATATGATCCTTTTAATTTCATAATAGTAACTATGAAGGACCTACAGTATTCACTATTCAAACTAGGAACTATTTTCTCCACTAGAGGGTACTCATTCTCTTTGGATAACTAATGCTTCAGGTGTGTCTTTTTTTTCTCGCCGGAATTCAATGATTTTTTTTTTGTGTGTGTTTGGCTAAATGTGGTTCTGGAATGCGTTAATGTGCAGTATCATAACAACAGTTCATAAAGATAAGTTTGTGCTGAAATAAAAAAAATACCAATGTTTAAAAACAAAATTAAGCAGTTACTGACAATATTACCCAGTACTTGAGTATTCTTTTCACTGGATATTTTTTTTACTTGTACTTGAGTACATTAGTTGGATGACTTCTTTTAGTTGAGTAATATTACTGTATTTTGAAGGAACGCTACTCTTACTTGAGTAAAATTTTTTGCTACTCTACCCACCCTTGATTAGTAATGTGACAAGTAGCCGCCATCTTTGTAGTGCATTCTAGTGAATTATTTTCTGGAGACCCTACAATAGTCTGGTACTTTGATTTACAAATTTGATTTGTTCCTAGACCAGGTTTTGTGCTCAACGTCCTCACTTAAAAGCGATTTTTCTCATGAAAATTAAATGAAATGCCAATTATCTGTAAAGGCCCTGAAAAATCCAAATTTAAAAAAAATTCTAAATAAAGAGAAATAGCCCTGTACATATAATAACAGAATACCAACATTTTAAAGAAAAATAAAGTGTTTTCAACACAGGGAGTCCTCAGGTTACGATTCCCTCCACCTACGACGTTTCGACTTCGGATTGGATTTTATTTAAAAAAAAAAAAAAGGGGGGGGGGGTTCCATGTTTAAGGGATAAAAAGTAATAAACTAATGCAGAAATACAATGACATTGCCAAAAGAAACAAAAATATATATAGGGGTGACGGTGGCGCAGGTGGTTCAGCAGATCGTCCACTGATCGAAGGATCGGGGATTTGATTCCAGCTTCCCATCGTCGTTGTATTCTTGGGCAAGATACTTCAGGTACTTGCCTTTGAGAAAGGAGTGTGAGAACGAGCCTGCAGATTGGCTGCCTCACTTCTGTCAGACAGCCCCAGGGCAGTTGTGGTTACAGTAGTGGCTTACCACTATCAAGTGTGCAGAGTGCCCGAATATTGTGATGTAAAGTACTTTAAGTGTCCGACAGGAGAGCGCTATATAAATCCAAGACATTATTATCATTACATTTTATACTCTGCAACACTCCTGGAAAAAGGGGAACAGTAAGTCCTGTAAGCAGTACAGTACTGAACCATGTTTGGACCTTTTGTTCAAATTTTTAAAAAGTGTTTTGTGGTCCACATCATCAATCCTTGGTTCTCGCTCAGTAGTTGTTGTCGCTTTTGAAAGGTTTGAAAAAATTACGTATATCCATTTGCCTCTTCTATCCGCAGATTTTTTTTTTTGACTAAGCAAAGCAAATGACCATCTCGAAAGTGCTAGTCACATGATCTGTTTTGAAAAATAATCTTGACCCATTATAAAAATATTTTTGTTCATTTTTGTTGTTTGTTTTATTGCTTTACAACTTTTATAGACAACATTTTACCGACAAAGTCTTAATTTTAACTTCATATATTGGAAAGTCAATTATATGCTATGACATTTTAGGCTGGCCCCCCATTAATCTCCGCGTGTGGTTTTGCCCCTGCTGCACATGTCCGTGTACACCGGCAAAGTGTGCAGAAACCACGGAATGAGTCTCGACTGCTTTTGGCGAGGAAATCATGCTCTTTCGTCTATCAGTGTTAAAAAATGTTCGCCGTTTTAGCATGTTTGCTAGCACCATTGTAAAATCTCTGCGAGGAAATGATGTCAGATCACCACACGTGAAGCGTTGTTTACATTTTATTGACCCAATGATATCGGAGGTTTTTAACTAAAGCCACTCTTGGCCAATCACAGACCAGTTTTGACAACCGTGGGGCTGAGATGATTCACATAAAGGGAACCGCGGCCCATTTTCTTTAACTGAAACATCACATCACTGAAAAGACTATGTCCGTCCATAGACTTCACTATTAGTTGACGGGACACGGGCCTCAGGGGCCGATCCGTAGGGGGCCTATTTAAAATATTTAATATTGAAATATTTCCAAAACCAAAGCCGTTAGTGACAAAACAGGCACCTCCCTTAGGCATATATGAGTCTGTATGAGCAGCGACATCAAAAAATTCAAAGTCGTTCTTTAATAAAATCCTGATAATTATTATTATTTTTTTTTTTTTACAAATATAACAAAACTTTTATGCGAGATGCACAAAAATCACCAAATGCAGAGATAATATTTTCAGGATCAATAGCAATATTTAAAATATCATCTAGGTTTTTGCCCAAAATAACAACTTAAATTGTTTTAATTTAGTTTTCAACAGCTAATAAACCACTGAATTTTCACATCAGAAACTTATCAGAAAATTATCTTAATTTTACTCAACAAAAGCTAAATTTGCATTTTTCTGTATACAATCACAATTTATATAAGTTGAATTCCGCTATTGTGTGGAGATACACAATCAAACATGGTGGCTGTCACAAAACAAAGAGCTTTATAAGTTGAAAATGTTTTCAAAGAAGTGCTTAAATTGGGGAATTTCTTTAGATATGAACAAAAAACAGTCTAGATTCTTAGTTAAAAGCAAAAAACAGGCATTTATCATTCATTTTAGGTAAATAATTCAAGCCAAAGTTACGGTATTGTGTAATCCAACATGGCAGCCATCACAAAACAAAGATCTTTTTAAGTTCAAAATTCTTGTAAATAAATGCTTAAATCACGGAATGTCCATAGATATGAACGTAAAACAGTCTAGATTCTTGGTTAAAAGCAAAAAAAAAAAAAAAAAAAAAAAAAAAGGGGGGGCAGTTATCGTTCATTTTACATAAATATTTCAAGAAAAAATTTCTGTATTGTGTAATCCAACATGGCGGCCGTCACGAAACAAAGAGGTTTCTAAGTTTAAAATTCTTGTAAATAAATGCTTAAATCGTGGAATTTCATTAGATATGAACGTAAAACAGTCTAGATTCTTGGTTAAAAGCAAAAAAAAAAAAACGGGCAGTTATCATTCATTTTACGTAAATATTTCAAGCCAAAGTTACACTAATTTTATCCATTGATTTTTTCACAACATTTCAAAGTGCATGCATGGTGCTATTTGATATTATACAGTGCCTTGCAAAAGTATTCGGCCCCCTTGAACCTTGCAACCTTTCGCCACATTTCAGGCTTCAAACATAAAGATATAAAATTTTAATTTTTTGTCAAGAATCAACAACAAGTTGGACACAATCGTGAAGTGGAACAAAATTTATTGGATAATTCAAACTTTTTTAACAAATAAAAAACTGAAAAGTGGGGCATGCAATATTATTCGGCCCCCTTGCGTTAATACTTTGTAGCGCCACCTTTTGCTCCAATTACAGCCGCTTGGGGTATGTTTCTATCAGTTTTGCACATCGAGAGACTGACATTCTTGCCCATTCTTCCTTGCAAAACAGCTCTGACTCAGTGAGGTTGGATGGAGAGTGTTTGTGAACAGCAGTCTTCAGCTCTTTCCACAGATTCTCGATTGGATTCAGGTCTGGACTTTGACTTGGCCATTCTAACACCTGGATACGTTTATTTTTGAACCATTCCATTGTAGATTTGGCTTTATGTTTTGGATCATTGTCCTGTTGGAAGATAAATCTCCGTCCCAGTTTCAGGTCTTGTGCAGATACCAACAGGTTTTCTTCCAGAATGTTCCTGTATTTGGCTGCATCCATCTTCCCGTCAGTTTTAACCATCTTCCCTGTCCCTGCTGAAGAAAAGCAGGCCCAAACCATGATGCTGCCACCACCATGTTTGACAGTGGGGATGGTGTGTTCAGGGTGATGAGCTGTGTTGCTTTTACGCCAAACATATCGTTTTGCATTGTGGCCAAAAAGTTCAATTTTGGTTTCATCTGACCAGAGCACCTTCTTCCACATGTTTGGTGTGTCTCCCAGGTGGCTTGTGGCAAACTTTAAACGAGACTTTTTATGGATATCTTTGAGAAATGGCTTTCTTCTTGCCACTCTTCCATAAAGGCCAGATTTGTGCAGTGTACGACTGATTGTTTTTCTATGGACAGACTCTCCCACCTCAGCTGTAGATCTCTGCAGTTCATCCAGAGTGATCATGGGCCTCTTGGCTGCATCTCTGATCAGTTATCTCCTTGTTTGAGAAGAAAGTTTGGAAGGACGGCCGGGTCTTGGTAGATTTGCAGTGGTTTGATGCTCCTTCCATTTCAATATGATGGCTTGCACAGTGCTCTTTGAGATGTTTAAAGCTTGGGAAATCTTTTTGTATCCAAATCCGGCTTTAAACTTCTCCACAACAGTATCTCGGACCTGCCTGGTGTGTTCCTTGGTTTTCATAATGCTCTCTGCACTTTAAACAGAACCCTGAGACTATCACAGAGCAGGTGCATTTATACGGAGACTTGATTACACACAGGTGGATTCTATTTATCATCATCGGTCATTTAGGACAACATTGGATCATTCAGAGATCCTCACTGAACTTCTGGAGTGAGTTTGCTGCACTGAAAGTAAAGGGGCCGAATAATATTGCACGCCCCACTTTTCAGTTTTTTATTTGTTAAAAAAGTTTAAATTATCCAATAAATGTTGTTCCACTTCACGATTGTGTCCCACTTGTTGTTGATTCTTGACAAAAAAATTAAATTTCATATCTTTATGTTTGAAGCCTGAAATGTGGCGAAAGGCTGCAAGATTCAAGGGGGCCGAATACTTTTGCAAGGCACTGTAATTATCTTGAATCCTCGACCAAATCACTCTTGAAACACTCCTGCCTGCTTGTATGCAGTATAACCTTTGTCCTGTTTCCGCCTAAATCCAGCCGTAGAATGCTGAGTATGTTGGAGTTTATCACAGTGAAAGCCAACTCAACGTTCTGCCTGGATCGGCCCCCTACGGGAAGGCATGGCACAATGTCTGTGGGAGCTGTGTTGTCAACCTATGGTGGACTCTATGGTCCGTCCTAAAACCGGACAGGTGGTGACTGTATAGACCCTACTCACATGACGTCACAACCACGCCCCTGCGCCATATTGTCCGTCAACTCGTCACTGTTGATGCATTACCGCTACGTAAATTCCTCCTATTATGGCGTGTTTTTCTGCTCGTTAACATTAGTAATCAAAATGGGGAAGGCGTGTGTGGCGGTCGGTTGCAATAACAGAGAAGATAGACGGAGAGACTTGAAGTTCTACCGGATTCCGAGAGACCCGGAGAGGAGAGCGAGATGGGCTGCTGCAATTCGACGAGAAAACTGGGCTCCAAACGATTACCACAGATTATGTAGAAGTCATTTTATATCTGGTAAGATGCATTTAATATATATTTAGAGAGTTTTGGGCTGACAACCACAATTAAGATCATTGCTAGGCTAATCGCCGACAACATACACTCAGACGTTGTGAATGAACTACCTGAAAATATATAATTATAAGGGGATAATAAGACAGTTGTCATACAATTAATTTACAATTTCACTATTGAGGTCAAAAGCCAAAAAATAAATTCAACTAGGGACAATCTGGAGTAGTGCTATCGCACTTCATATTTATTACATATTATATATGTATGTAGTGAGAGTGCTATCGCTAAACCATATTAACATTAAAAGCCCTAGCTCCATTGACAAATGACATGAAATACATTAGACTTGACAGTGGATGTTAGCAAGAACAAAAGATTTTGAATTGAAAGTTTCGTAACTCACCTTCCCGAGCACAAGATATAGATTCCTGCCGAATTTTTGTGGACGAGGACCTGTTTCACCCAACCAGCAACGAAGTATTTATAAGCCTCCAAGCTCTTAAAGTTTTTCAAACTTTCGTGAGAATAGGCTGATTTTGTGTGGACAAGATAGTTGTAAATATCAGGGTAGCAGATGTGAGGCAGAGACGGCGAAGACAGCGGGTCGAAAAACATCGATTTAGGCATCAAATATGGATCTGGCAAATGGATAAACTGAAGCTTTTCCACATAACGCCTTTTATGCAACGCATCCAATGAGTTTACAACGTCAGATAACACTGGGGCTTCCATGAATTGCTCTATAAATTGCACGACTAATTGAAACCATTGAGAATAGGGCTAAAAAATGACGGACAATATGGCGGCCGGATACAGCGACACGTCATTTTGTGACGTAGGTGAGTAGGGTCTATAATCACGAGCGAAGCAGCGTGTGCGTAAAACGGACCAAGAACCACGATTTTTAAGCAGAGTTTGTTGGTGTGGAGAGTTCGGATGCACATTCACATTTACAAAACGAAGCGGACTATCTGAGAAAAATAAACTCTGGTCTGTTTAAAAAGGAACAAACACTGCTAGTTTGAAAGCGCCCTTAAACTCCAAGTGGAATCTTGCGTAATTGTTTTTTTGGTTAGTATCACCTAGAACACTGAAGCCGAGTAAACTTCACTTTTCTTCTATGCTTACTCAATCGTTTAACTTCTTCTACAGATTACCAATTGCAAAAAAGAGCAGCGTGCTCGTGAGCTCCGGCAGCAGATGTTGCAGTAGCAAAGAATAAATTAATTGCTCATTCCTCTCTCTTTGATGGAATTAGGCTGACGTTCCGTGTGACTGTCCGTAAACATCGTGCCTTCCAGGGCGGAGGGCCACCCAGAGGAGCTGACGGATGGAAAGGCGAGGAGTAATCCCCTAGTTTATCCTGGCCCCAACCTCAGCCTCCATTATTCCTGGGATTTAATGCCAACTTTCATTTCCATGAAGCAACAATGCTCGTTGCCCGGCAGTGGTCATTCGGTATCGGGAGGGGTTCGCTCGCAAGGTCGCAGCCCCTGGGGGGGATGGGGCGGACAGTGGGGGTTAGCACCTGCATGATGCCAGATGTACCACTTAATAACATCCATACTATTCAGACTTCATTCATGCTTCTGGGATCACTTGAGCAACGCCTTCACCTGCCACACATACACACGTATTCCTTTTTATTTTTAACCACCTTTTGATTCATCAAGTAGGTCATTCCAGAATTGAATAACATTTGGCCTTTTAAAAAACAGCATTTTAGGCTGTACTCAAAACTTCTTTGGTATTTAGAAAAAAAATTCAACCATTTTTTTCTGTGGGGTTTTACTGATTATTTCTAAAGGCAAAACTACTGCATGGGTTCGTAATCTGTATGTGGACTATTTACAGTCTGAATGGTGGGACATCTTTTCCTAATTCCATAGAGTGACTTATATGTGATATATAAAAAGTATTTCTGTCATAAAAAAATCCCCCTCTACTTATGGTGTTCCTAATTCGTGTTGCCAGATTGTGTTGTTTTCAAAGAGTCAGGGTTGGAGTGTTACATTGGGCAAGTTGGTAAAATTTGGGCATCTTTTGACAAAATTCCACTGTTTCGGAATCAACTATTTTGATTAGTTATTTTATATATGTATATATATATATATATATATATATATATATATATATATATATATATATATATATATATATATATATATATATATATATATATATACACACACACATATATATATATACATATATATACACACACATATATATATACATATATATACACACACACATATATATATACATATATATGTATATATATATACACACATATATATATATATATATATATACAGATATATATATACATATATATATATAAAAAGCTTGTATCCCTTATATCCCTTTTCAAATTATTTTGATTCAAACAATACAAACACACAGAACAAAAATACCACCATGCATTTCAATCAGAGAATTATATAGAACAATGACTAAATATATATATATATATATATATATATACTAGTGATGCACGATAATGCATTTTTCAGCCGATACCGATAACCGATCATTTCCTCCTCGTTCCAACCGATAACCGATGATGTCAAGCCGATAATTTTATTAAAGATTTATGTAAAATTTTAAAGTATACACAAGAGAAAATATTGCTGTGCAAAAATAATATTGCTCTTTTTTTTCAACATCAAATGTGAACAAGTAGTAGTAGAGGTAGTAAATTCTAACATCTAAATAAAGACAGATTGTCTGACATTGTGTAATGGTAAACTTTTGGCAACAATTACTTACAGAGTAAATACATAAGTTGCCCAAAAATGGCTTTAAAAGTATGCCATTCCTAAAGTATAACATTACTACACAGCAAAAACACAGCTCCTTAAAGTGATCCTCTAGTTTTAAGACAAGTAATTCTTAAAAGATACATCTTAGTATGAGTTATAATAATTTGACATTAAATCCCTCTTAATGTTTTCGTTTTAATAAAATTTGTAAAATTATTTTAACTGATTGTTCGCCATGGTTGTTGACGTCGCAGTGCTGTGACGTCACAAATCCCGCTGCTAGACTTCAGCGTGTCATTCATTAGCAACATCTCGTCAGTTCGTCCCTTCCAATTTGAACCAGAGCGGAAAAGTGAAGAGCAGGACAGCACTGTCAGTCGTTCACAAGACGAGCAGCAAAGGCGAAATGCAGAGCAAGAAATACCTGATGAGGCAAGAGTTGGGCTAAACTTCTGGTGTACTTGCGGCAAGTGCATCTCGATGACAACGGAGCGAGAGAGCGTATGTTGTCGAGAGCTCAGGTTTTTGTCAGCAGATCTTCAAGGTGAGTTATTGCGTCATCAAACTCATTCCAATATAATTGTGTAGATTGTTAGCATCCAGAGCTGTCGTATGCTTTACATACAGTACAGGCCAAAACACATTGGCATTCGTGCCTTTTTATTTTCTTGACCATTGACATTATAAACTCTCACTGAAGGCAATAAAACTATGAATGTGTGGCGAGCTAGGGAAGTAATGCGGAGTATCAAACCACGGAGCTAATCCGCGTTGTTTTATTGACATTTAGGCTGCAAGAAATAGCAATGTCTGTTTGGCATGCGACCCGCGGAAGGTAGCAGTTATTTCCAGCTGTTCCCTTCACAAAGTACCCCCCCCCCAACCACACAACGTGCCAACATAATTTCCGCCGGTGAATTCTGTTATAACTTGCTACAAATGCACACGTGTGTATTGTGTACTTAGAAAAAAGGTGAAATAACTAAAAACGTGTGATATTCTAGTATCTTCAAAGTAGCCACCCTTTTCTCTGATTACTGTTTGGCACTCTTGCCATTCTCGCGATGAGCTTTCAGAGGGAGTCCCCTAAAATGGATTTTGACTTCACATGTATGCCATTCCGGCGATGAGAATTTATTGCTTTATCAATGGGGTTGGGACATTTGTGTTGCATTGAATGAATTGCATTGGACGTGCTTTGATCAGTTTGAGTGGCAGCATCACTCATATTAGCTGAATACTGAACACACACTGCCTGATGAACTGACAGTAGAGGTGAATTATTAGCTTCCTCTGTGACTAGCGGTACGCCCGAAGGTTCGCCTCCCGCTGTAGCGACAGGAGCGGCTTGGGTGCTTAAGAGGGCGGCCAGAGTGTCTCGTCCGTCTCGCTTCATTGCGCGCATTTCACTCGATATCCGAGCAGGCGGGAAAATAGTTGCAACAGCATTTGGTTTTAGCCTGCGCTTATATCTAGCCGCTCCGATGAGATCTTTCATTAGTTGTCATCTACTAAAATCCTCAAACGCGGTAGGAGAAAAATGGCGACAACAAAGCCTTGGTTGTTTGGGAAGATTTGCTTGTCTACAGGCATTTTCCCAAACCTTTCTCCTCTTCTTGTCAACAGGAAATTTGTGGAGACTCGCATCACTCTCTTTGTTTCCATTTGACTCGAAATTGCATCCATAAGCAGCACATCGTGGCATTTTACTTCGCGAGTTAAGCCAGTAATTCACAGTTGTTGTACACACGCTACACGATTGGAAAAATATCATCTACGTCATCACTCCGCGCCCGCAGAACATGGCGCCAACTATCGGTCAAAATATGCACTAAATATTATAAAATATTTCCATTGATTTAACATTTTATGTGTTTCTAACGACATATTTTAATACAAGAGAACAATTGTGATTTATTAGAGCCTACATGTCTTTAAAATCGAGGATCACTTTAAGACTAGTTAAAGTCCCTTGTTTTCAGTGTAAATCTATTGGAAATAAATTAACTGCCAGCACTTCAAGTATATTTCACTCAGATTTCTTGAAGAAAAATGGCCAGCTGAAAATAAGATTAACAGCCTTATTTTAAGCAATAAATTATTATACATAATCCTTAAAAAAAAAAAAAAAAAAACTTGTCAGAAATGTTCAATGGTTCAAAACATTATTTGAAAGCAATTTTTTCTTGATTTAGGTGAAAATGACCTTATTTTTTTAGATGTTTGGGCTTAATAAGAACAAATTGCAATATTTAGTTCAAGTAAGTGGAATAATCTGGCGCAACTAGTCTTCAACACTCAAACAAGATGGAGAAAATTATTTGACTAGATTTAAGAAGAATTATCTGATTAAGACGTCATAAATTTAAAGCGTACTGAATGCATTACTGACTGGATGACTTCTTTGTGTCGTTTGGTGCATGTTACAATTATCAACTAACCACCGTGCCGTCATGATAAACATGGTTTGTTGACATCACCTGTGTAAATGTCCGTGGTAAAACTGATGTGATCGGCATGTCTTTCACGAAGAATCGTGGTCGTATAAACTGCATTATTTTTTCATCCAGGGATTTGGCTATCGGGTCATTTCGGGAATTTCCTCCCGCCTGTGCCCTTCAGTCCGCCCGGCTGCCAAATTAACACCCGCGCCAGGCCTCTGCCTTGAACCGGAGTGGCGGCGGCAGCTAAGTTCGTACCGGATATCCGTCCGCCCCGGCCGGCTCGCTGCGGCGCATTCGGTGCATGGCTCTGCTCTCATCCTCTACCCGCCTAGGGCGAGGCGGCGGCGGCCTGCCGGACCGGCGGGCTCCGTCGGAAGACAGCTACTTGTCAACTATCGATCTCGTGAGGTGTTTAGCCATAGATGGGAGTTTACCACTCGCTTTGGGCTGCATTCCCAAACCCCCTGACTCCGGGAGGACCGCAGCGTCTCTGTATCGTCACAAGCCCCGTAGCTTCCTTTATAGTTTATTTGTTAACAATAGCTTTAGCATTCATGCTAGCAGCAGCCTCATATTCGTTCCAAAAATCATTGTGATGCAGTTTTAAATGGCTGCTGGGTTCGTGCTAGTGGTGTTCAATGAGGACGCTTTCTTTAGGCCCTGAGGAACTGTTTTGTAGATGGCGAGAGCATCGTTTATTGCATTTCACACACGGGAAAAGCAACGCACGCTAGTGAGAGCGCCTCAACAGTGTCAACACTGATGTGTAACACCGCCTCCTCTATGACGCCGTACTCCTAAACCCCTCCTCCCACAGGGGCTTCAGAGAGGGGAGAGGTTGAGCAGGTGGCAGTGAAGAAGTGGAGAAAACTGCTTGGTTGCGCACATTTGGAGGCTAAATCAAGTATATAATTATCGGATTGCATTATCGGTTGATTTTTTTATTATCTGTATTATCTGTGTGACGTCATAATTGCCATTATCGGCCGATAATTATCGGTAGCCGATAATATCGTGTATCTTTAATATATACAGTATATTTATATGTTAGGGATGTTCCGATCGTATATTTTTGCACCCGAGTCCAAGTCACCTGATTTTGAGAATCTGTCGATACCGAGTCACGATCCGATACCAAGAAAAAAAGTGTTTTTTTTCTTTTTATTTGAACAAAAGTTCTAAACATGTTACAGAACTATACTTTTTACAGTACTTATGGGAGTGTTGCGGAGTATAAAATGCATATATTTTTGTATAATTTGGCAATACCAGTTTATTTCCGGATTTTTTGTTACTTTTTATCCTTAAAAGTGAAAAAATATATATAAATTAGGCCTGAATGATACTGGAAAAAAGGCTCCACGCTTACTTTTTGTATTGGTTACACTGGTGCGCCTAACGTTTTTTCTCAAAGGGGAAGTTCAGAATTTTTTAGTTAGTGGGGATTTAATTGGTCGGTGGAGTTGATTTCAACGAATTTCGTGCACTTTGTCAGTTATATGTTAGTTTTAGAGCTCTAGAGTGGCGATGCCAGCGCGAGTCAACGGTGCCTGCTTAGCATGCCAATAGATAACGATACTAACAGATCTAACATATTCAAATAAATTCAAAATACAGATCATTATTTGGAATTCCCATGCGGCCAAAACAAGGACACACCAAAGTGCCGGAATTAATTTCATTCTGCAGGACTTTTTTTTTTGGGGGATGCGTAATGCGACCACAATAGAGAGCAGTGCTTCGGCCACTCATGCTCAGTCTACTGGGGAGTCTCCGTCATTCCCACGAAAAAATAAAAATCAGCTGAGAAAAAAACGGATGTGAAATCACTCCGTCCTGCTTGCCTAGACAGTCTGTTCCCTGCAGAGCTCCTGGAATACAAATGTTGCTATTTATACAACAATTATTGACATGCTAAGGTAAATTTTAATACCTTTATCCCGAAAACATAGCAAACACTATTGATTGCATGGGTCATTGGTGATTCTCATGCGTGCATGTGTTGTTTTTTATTGTAATGCTAAGCAGTCACTATTGATTCGCGCTAGCTTAGCCACTCCGGAGCCCTGAAACTAACAAATAACTAACAAACTGCACGGAATGCATTGAAATCAGCTCTGCTGACTAATTAAACCCTCGCTAACTCTAAGATTAAACCATATGTCAAAAATTCTGAACCCCTTTCAGGTGCACCAGAACAAAGTGTAGGTGCACACGCATTTTTCATTGCATCACCTTTAACGCCATACTTTTAATCACTCTCCATAACATTAATATACAGTAATTACATTCATTCATCTTCTGAACCGTTTACAACTGCACACAAGAAAGCCTGCCTGTCTCATCAGACCCTAGGACATGGTTCCAGTAATCCATGTGCTTTGTTGACATGGCTTCAGCAAACTGTTTGCGGGCTTTCTTGTGTACCGTCTTCAGAGGAGGCTTTCTCATGGGGTGACAGCCATGCACACCAATTTGATGTAGAGAGCGGCGTATGGTCTGAGCACTAACAGGCTGACCCCCACCTCTTCAATCTCTGCAGCAATGCTGACTAGAGATGTCCCAATCGATCGGCATCCTGATCGATCAGCGATCGATCGGGTCCGATCACGTCATTTTCAAAGTATCGGAATCGGCAAAAAAATATCGGCCATGCCTTTTTCTAATATACACTCACCGGCTACTTTATTAGGTACACCATGCTAGTAACGGGTTGGACCCCCCTTTTGCTTTCAGAATTCTTCGTGGCATAGATTCAACAAGGTGCTGGAAGCATTCCTGAGAGAGTTTGGTCAATATTGACATGATGGCATCACACAGTTGGTGCAGATTTGTCGGCTGCACATCCATGATGCGAATCTCCCGTTCCACCACATCCCAAAGATGCTCTATTGGATTGAGATCTGGTGACCGTGGAGGCCATTTGAGTACAGTGAACTCATTGTCATGTTCAAGAAACCAGTCTGAGATGATTCCAGCTGTTTGACATGGCGCATTATCCTCCTGAAAGTAGCCATCAGAAGTTGGGTACATTGTGGTCATAAAGGGATGGATATGGTCAGCAACAATACTCAGGTAGGCTGTGGCGTTCCAACGATGCTCAATTGGTACCAAGGGGCCCAAAGAGTGCCAAGAAAATATTCCCCACACCATTACACCACCACCACCAGCCTGAACCGTTGATACAAGGCAGGATGGATCCATGGTTTCATGTTGTTGACGCCAAATTCTGACCCTACCATCCTAATGTCGCAGCAGGAATCGAGAATCATCAGATCAGGCAACGTTTTTCCAATCTTCTATTGTCCAATTTCGAGGAGCTTGTGCAAATTGTAGCCTCAGTTTCCTGTTCTTAGCTGAAAGGAGTGGGACCCGGCTTGGTCTTCTGCTGCTGTAGCCCATCTGCCTCAAAGTTCGATGTACTGTGCATTCAGAGATGCTATTCTGCCTACCTTGGTTGTAACAGGTGGTTATTTGAGTCACTGTTGCCTTTCTATCAGCTCGAACCCGTCTGGCCATTCTTCTCTGACCTCTGGCATCAACAAGGCATTTCCGCCCACAGAACTGCCGCTCAGTGGACATTTTTTCTTTTTCGGACCATTCTCTGTAAACCCTAGAGATGGTTGTGCGTAAAAATCCCAGTAGATCAGCAGTTTCTGAAATACTCAGACCAGCCCTTCTGGCACCAACAACCATGCCACGTTCAAAGTCACTCAAATCACCTTTCTTCCCCATACTGATGCTCGTTTTGAACTGCAGAAGATTGTCTTAAACCATCTCTACATGCCTAAATGCACTGAGTTGCCGCCATGTAATTGACTGATTAGAAATTAAGTGTTAACGAGCAGTTGGACAGGTGTACCTAATAAAGTGGCCGGTGAGTGTGTGTGTGTGTATATATATATATATATATTTTTTTTTTAATTAAATCGTTTTCTAATTGTATTTAACGTTACAGACATAATATGTTACACTCATCCAGTGTCTTTAGTTTAGGCTTAAGGTAGGGTTATCAAAAATATCCAGATAACGGCGGCAATTAATTTAATAAAAAATGTGTCACGTTAAAATATTTATCTCAATTAATGTATGCGCTGCACGACCCTCTCACTCATTGTCGCGCTCAATCTGTAATGACGCCATTTTACCTATATAGAGAGATAAAAGGCAGCGTAAAATGAGTGAAATTTGGCAGCCTTTGGAGCCTTTTTTTAATTTGCTAAAGCCTTGCAATCCCTCTCCCTATGATTAGAAATATCATGGGAAGCAATGTGGGGAAGAAAGGTGGCAATTGATCTTTGTCTTAACACCTTATGTTATTTCCCAACGCGGAGAAGATATATCAATTGGTAGCACGACACACAGTCATGGTTCCACTTCCCATCATGCATTTGGGATGGCCACAGTATCATTTAGTGAAAGCTCAACAAATACACTAGATGGCAATATTTAGTCACAATATACAAAGTCACAAGTCTTTATCCGTGGATCCCGCAAAAAAAAGCAATCGGATCGGGAAATATCGGGATCGGCAGATACTCAAACTAAAACGATCGGGATCGGATCGGGAGCAAAAAAACATTTAGGGATGTACGTTTTTTGAAAGGAGTGTACTCACTTTTGTTGCCAGAGGTTTAGATATTAATGGCTATATTTTGAATTATTTTGAGAGGAAAATAAATTAACTCTACTATATAAACTGCACAGACGTCTTTTCATTGTGTCCAAGTGTCATTTTGTCAGTGTTGTCCCATGAAAAGATGTACTTAAATATCTGCTGAAATGCAAGGGGTGTACTCACTTTTGTGTTGCACTGTTGTTTTAAGCTTTTCTGAGATAAACTACAGCTCCCATAATGTTTATTGGCGAAACAGCAATTAATCCACTGCAATGTGTCTCCTATTGTTGATTATGAAGATGCTGATCATTTTGGTTATAATATCTAAATACTGAGTGGATTGAATTGTATAAGAGCATTTTAGCATAGTATCTTATCTTGAACGCTTGAATGCTTTATCATTAGTTTTTCTACTGAAAAAAAAAAAAATGTGACTACAAAAGTTGATAGAAGACAGCAGCAATTAGGAGCTGCTTGGTAGGTTCAGAACTGAGGAACAACTTAGTGAGAATCTTAGCTTTGTATCCATCAATCTAGATGATGAAACTGTGGAACAGGCCTAGCTTCTGGGTTCCTTCAGGATTCCCTGGCTACCCAAATGTAAGACTGTGCTAGATTTCTAAACATTATCGTATTAAAATGATTTTGTGATATCAGCAAATATCGTACCAATGTCCAAAGAATCCATATCATACATACAGTGCCTTGCAAAAGTATTCGGCCCCCTTGAACCTTGCAACCTTTCGCCACATTTCAGGCTTCAAACATAAAGATATAAAATTTTAATTTTTTGTCAAGAATCAACAACAAGTGGGACACAATCGTGAAGTGGAACAAAATTTATTGGATCATTTAAACTTTTTTAACAAATAAAAAACTGAAAAGTGGGGCGTGCAATATTATTCGGCCCCCTTGCGTTAATACTTTGTAGCGCCACCTTTTGCTCCAATTACAGCTGCAAGTCGCTTGGGGTATGTTTCTATCAGTTTTGCACATCGAGAGACTGACATTCTTGCCCATTCTTCCTTGCAAAACAGCTCGAGCTCAGTGAGGTTGGATGGAGAGCGTTTGTGAACAGCAGTCTTCAGCTCTTTCCACAGATTCTTGATTGGATTCAGGTCTGGACTTTGACTTGGCCATTCTAACACCTGGATAGGTTTATTTTTGAACCATTCCATTGTAGATTTGGCTTTATATTTTGGATCATTGGCCTGTTGGAAGATATATCTCCGTCCCAGTCTCAGGTCTTCTGCAGATACCAACAGGTTTTCTTCCAGAATGTTCCTGTATTTGGCTGCATCTATCTTCCCGTCAATTTTAACCATCTTCCCTGTCCCTGCTGAAGAAAAGCAGGCACAAACCATGATGCTGCCACCACCATGTTTGACAGTGGGGATGGTGTGTTCAGGGTGATGAGCTGTGTTGCTTTTACGCCAAACATATCGTTTTACATTGTGGCCAAAAAGTTCAATTTTGGTTTCATCTGACCAGAGCACCTTCTTCCACATGTTTGGTGTGTCTCCCAGGTGGCTTGTGGCAAACTTTAAACGAGACTTTTTATGGATATCTTTGAGAAATGGCTTTCTTCTTGCCACTCTTCCATAAAGGCCAGATCTGTGCAGTGTACGACTGATTGTTGTCCTATGGACAGACTCTCCCACCTCAGCTGTAGATCTCTGCAGTTCATCCAGAGTGATCATGGGCCTCTTGGCTGCATCTCTGATCAGTTTTCTCCTTGTTTGAGAAGAAAGTTTGGAAGGACGGCCGGGTCTTGGTAGATCTGCAGTGGTCTGATGCTCCTTCCATTTCAATATGATGGCTTGCACAGTGCTCCTTGAGATGTTTAAAGCTTGGGAAATCTTTTTGTATCCAAATCCGGCTTTAAACTTCTCCACAACAGTATCTCGGACCTGCCTGGTGTGTTCCTTGGTTTTCATAATGCTCTCTGCACTTTAAACAGAACCCTGAGACTATCACAGAGCAGGTGCATTTATACGGAGACTTGATTACACACGGGTGGATTCTATTTATCATCATCGGTCATTTAGGACAACATTGGATCATTCAGAGATCCTCATTGAACTTCTGGAGTGAGTTTGCTGCACTGAAAGTAAAGGGGCCGAATAATATTGCACGCCCCACTTTTCAGTTTTTTATTTGTTAAAAAAGTTGAAATTATCCAATAAATGTTGTTCCACTTCACGATTGTGTCCCACTTGTTGTTGATTCTTGACAAAAAAATTAAATTTCATATCTTTATGTTTGAAGCCTGAAATGTGGCGAAAGGTTGCAAGATTCAAGGGGGCCGAATACTTTTGCAAGGCACTGTAAATAGGGTGATTTACACCCCTAATCCAAAACTCTTCGGAAGTACCACAATACATACGTCCTCTAATACTATTCAAAACTAAAATGGTCGATTGACGCCATCTTTTGCCAGCTATGCGTCATTACAACAGAATTAAACCATTAAAATCAATCAATAAATAAAAGTAAATATTAAAACAGCTATAAATACAAATATGAAGATTCAAAATTTTTAAATACAAGCATATATATGTAAATAAATACATCATTAAATAAAAGCAAAAATAAACATTAAAAACAAAAAAATAAGATTAAAAATTTTAAAATATTCAAAATGTGAAAATTAATGTTAATATTAATATTATTAAATTGACTTAGATATCAATAAATAAAAGCATTATGCTCTCATATTGATTGCCCAATATGCAAGTGACTAACTGACTAACTCACACCAACCTGCTGCTTCAGCAGGATCAAGTATAAATGATAAAGATATTTCGACCAGAAGGTTGGTTTTCGAACTTCTTTGGGACGCTGCCGATTGCATGATTGGGAACGAGGTTCGTACAAAATTGGTTATACGTGTTATTTTCATTTACGTCCAATTGAAGTATGGTGACTCTAGGTCTTGTTCCATAACCTTACAGTTAGGATGGGTCTCTCAAAGGAGAGGTAGTTGTATATCCTGTTATATACAGTGGGGAGAACAAGTATTTGATACACTGTCAATGGGACCATTGACAGTGTATCAAATACTTGTTCTCCCCACTGTATGTACTAAAACATGTATGTTTGTGCATTTCAAAATTATTTAAAATGCACACAGGTGTTCATGTGTTTTATTGTATTTACCACAATATCTAACAAAATGGTGTTAGCTTTCATTTGATACCCCTTTCAATGTTATAGTATCAACCTCTGGGAATTTTGCGTTTTTGAAAAACAGCAACAATAAAACTGCATGGCTCTTCAAGCAGGCATAACCAAGATCAAAGTAACTGGTATATTTAGTTAATATAGACTTTAGATCAGGGTGTCCAAATTTTTTGCAAAGGGGGCCAGATTTGGTGTGGTAAAAATGTGGGGGGCCGTCTTTGGCTGAAGTCTTTTACATTGAACAATATATTTAAGGCGGAAAACACAGACAAGACTGAAAAAGCAGTTTCTGCTCTAGCACTCTTCTTTAAAAGAAACTGCTGTATTTTAAGCCAAAACAACTGTTTTGTTTGAAAGAACAATATGTCTATATGCTGCCATAGCAGATTCACGGCGCATTAAGCCCCTGAACTATTTTTAATTTGTCCGTTTTACCCTGAAAACCCCCCTTTACAACGTCGCGCAACCGCTTTTGTTGCAACCCAGCCATAAAACGAAGGTAATTATATTCCGTCTCGTTTTTAGCTTTGAAACATTAATTGATGTCTCATATTTCGTTAAAAAAAAAAAACGACTGTAAAAATTATTCACTCACATATTTTAAACTTTTAAACAAATAATGTCACAATGAAAAAAAAAGTGCGTCTGTAAAAAAGCCACGGATATCTACCTCATAACTATTGCTTAATTGTAATTTTTTGGTTTCTGTCGCATTTTCTCCGATATGTTAGATGATAAATAATCGATCCAAAAAAACAAAAAAAAAATAGGAAAAAAATGTTTAAAAGGGTAAATATATGAAAAATAAAATCTCGACCACTCCTTGAGGTCTGTGATTTCTGCATCTGCAATATAACAAATATTACCATGTTTCACCTATAAAATCCCCCAAAAATCCAGCTGTGGCCATTCACAGCTGTGTCTTGACACTTAGTGATACATGCTACATGGAGTTTTTGGATTTAAACAAGGTAAGTAAGCGATAATATCTCGTTAAAGTTATGGCGTCTGTAATTCTGCTCTCGGGTGCTCTCCCCTCCAGATAGGGTTTTGCTGTTCAAAAATTTTTCTTCCCCCTGAAAATTAAGATTTTAAGCTTCCCAATGTATCATACATGCATATCGGACAATTTTGAAAGTTGGCTAAATTGGGGGTCTCAGAGCGGAACTTCAAGTCACCTGAGTGTTTCCACTTTAAGCAAATTTTAGCAAGCCATTCTGTTTGTCACATTTGCTTTTTTATTTAAAAAATAAATAAATAAAAATTTCAACAATCTCACAACTAGCCTTTGTGGCGTTCTCTTTCCACTCTCGGGCTCTTGCGAAATACGGCTTCTGTGAAATTAAACTAACTTCAAGTTGCTTCAATATGTCGCTGCGTTTCCCTGTAATTTTGTCGTACATGTCAGCATGTCTTGTTTGGTAATATTGCCTCACATTGAACTCTTTAAAAACAGCGACTGTCTCTTTGCAAACGAGGCAGACACAGTTGTAGGGTATTTTAGTGAAGAAATAGTCCAATTTCCACCTATGCTTGAAGCGTCGGCCAACGCAGTCAACTTTCTTTTTTTGTTGATTATCGCCATTTTAGAAAAGTGGAAGTAAAGGGTCACACAGGGTAATGTTGCTTAGTGCTGCTGCCTTTTAGTGGGTAAATGAGGAGCAACATTTAGTGTGTAAGCTACTTCATATGCTGTTGACCAATTTATTAAGTCTGTGTGCGGGCCAGACGTTATTGAATTTATGATAAGAGGCTGGGGGCCGGATGAAATTTGACCACGGGCCGCATTTGGCCCCCGGGCAGGACTTTGGACATGTCTGCTTTAGATAATGGGAATAATATAAGTTTGTGTATGATTGATGGATAAGGTCCCATTTAAAGAGGTAATTCCCGGTGCATCCTCACAATGGGACTGCATGGAACACTGCACCAAGGAGGCATCCTAAATACAAGAGTATAAAATCTGAATAAAAATATTTTTGTCGAACATATCTAATTTGCCCTTTCCATGTAAAATTAGATATCTAAATGAGCATCCTCTAAGAAAGTGAATTTCTGATTTTGCCAGGTTTTAATTATATGAAGTTGAAAGAAGACATTTGATTGAAAGACCACAAATAATAATAACAATTTTAGTATAGAGATGATACAAAATAGAAATATTGCATACTATTGCAATATTTGAGAGGAAACACGTACTCAGTGTTTCCGAGGTACTTCCACATTTCTGCTCGCGACTTCCGTTTTACACTTTCTCTAACCCAGTGGTTCTCAACCTGGGTTCGATCGAACCACAGGGGTTCGGTGAATATCAAGACACGCAGGGGCCCTATTTTCTGGAAGCTGACAAAATCAAGGCAAAGTGGAGTTTTAAACCAGGTTTTGGACTGAATAGTTCCCAATTTACAGGCTTTATTCCAGATCTTTCAACTGCTAGTCCTCTATCTGATGGGAGGAGAAACTGGTTTGCTCAGTGGAAGGTTGACTCTCACTTGGTATGCGTTGACATAAAAAAAAAAAAAAAAATTTGCGTCATGTTTTATGCCATGAAAATAGTGTTTGAGGCAAGAATACGATAGTATGAGAATGTCAACATGAAAACAAAAATAGAAACAGTGTGAAATGAATTGAGTTTAATTTCATTTTCCAATGTGAAAAGCAAATCAAAAGGCAAAATTATTTGTTGTAAATTAACAGTTTATTGGATTTTTAAGAAGATTTATTTATTTATTTATTTTTAAACATAATGACTTTGTGTACAAGTTTGGCGATCATTATCATTTGAGATGTAATCATGACAGAAACTGTATTTCAAGGTTAATGCAACCAAGCAGGTTTAATGTTGAACAATTTAAGACACATTCCTCTAAATTTGAATGAAAAGTTCTAAGATGTGTACATTGGGCCAGTCTTGCTTTAGTGGTCTGATGATGCTGCAGGCATTAAGATAAAAACATACAGTTTGGCCTGTTTAAAAGCATGCTGTCTAAATGACTAGAAATTTGAATGGAAATCCATGGTTTTAGCTTGCTAGCTTTGATATATCAATTATGAATTTGAGAAAAAAAAAAGATTTTTCCAATTCCAAAAGAGTTCGCTGAATGCACGTGTGAAACTGATTGGGGTTCGGTAGCTTCAGCAAGGTTAAGAACTACTGCTCTAACAAAAACAACAGTGGAGTTGGAGTGGAATTACTCATCAAAATCCCTCCAAAAAAAAGACAATTTGGAAATGCCGCATCCATCTGCCATAATCATATCTACACATCCACAACCAAATTAGTTTTGTATTTTATTGATTTAATTGCAGTTGATAGAAATGCAATCAGGTACCAGAAAAGTTACGAAGCATCCAGTTGAATGTGTCATAATACACGAATATGGAAATTTTGTGTTCATGAAGGCATCCATAAATATTTGTCAAGACAAAAAAACAAAACTTTCCACTTTTAACACTACAGTTGACCAATGACCTTCTTCATCTGCTCTTTGTGTAACAATTTCCCCTGCAAATCTATTAACACAAATGGCCACACCACCGAACCTGGTAGAGCCGGGGTCGGGAACCTATGGCTCGCGAGCCAGATATGGCTCTTTTGACAGCTGCATCTGGCTCGCAGGCAAATCTTCAATTATTTAAAAAAAAAAAAAAGTTTTGGTATGTAATGGGAAGGGCGCAAGGACCTTAGGGAAAACCTGGCGTGCGTAAGGGCCACAGGGGAAGCGTTAAAAAGAGCAACCAGTAAGGGAAACTCACATTTTTTCCTTTGGCAAGCCAGTGATCAGGCAACATTCAGGACAGGTGCGCCAGTGGAGAACGCAAGTCTGATGATGCGTGTGGCAGTCTGTTGAAATATTAACTACACATCTGAAGCGTGGTGCAGAGATTAAATGCTTCAGTCTATTGCTACACATTTAATTTAATTTTCATTTTTTTGTACAGCTGAAACAAGAAAAAACATCAGTCTCGCATTGCTGTACAGACAGCTCATGTCTTATTCGCTCTAAAATGTGAATTCTTATAATTAATAACTACTGTTTTTACGTTTTTGTGACAAAACATTTAACTACTGCATTTTAGACAATATTAGCATTCATTCGTCTGCTCGCCATTACGAACACATCTGCAGTCATACATAAACATATTTAACGATTAACATATTTCTGAACTACATTAACACACAGTAGATCTCACAATCATCCTAAAATAAAGCAGTCCGCTAATATTCACAAATTAGACTTTTTCTCACCTGAAACAAGAAAAAAATACTTTTAACAACGTCCATCTCGCACTGCTGTTCAGACGGCTCATTTCTTATTCACTCTAAAATGCGAATACCTATAGACCCTACTCACGTGACGTCACAGCCACGCCCCCGCGCCATGTTGTCCGTCTACTCGCCACGTTAACGCATTACCGCTTCGTAAATTCCTCCTATTATGGCGTGTTTTTCTGCTCGTTAACATTAATAATCAAAATGGTGAAGGCGTGTGTGGCGGTCGGTTGCAAAAACAGAGAAGATAGACGGAGAGACTTGAAGTTTTACCGTATTCCAAGAGACCCGGAGAGGAGAGCGAGATGGACTGCTGCAATTCGACGAGAAAACTGGGCTCCAAACGACTACCACAGATTATGTAGTAGTCATTTTATATCTGGTAAGATGCATTTAATCTATATTTAGAGGGTTTTGGGCTGACAACCACAATTAAGATCATTGCGAGGCTAATCGCCGACAAGATACCGTTTCAAATTCAAGATGCTTATTTCTTCCACCATCTTTATTCTTTGAATAATATTTAGCTGGTAACAAGTGAAAGAAGCTGGCCTCGTCTACGGATCATCGGTTAAACGGGGGTGTCCAAACTTTTTTGCAAAGGGGGCCTGATTTGGTGTGGTAAAAATGTGGGGGGCTACCTGGGCTGATTTACGTAGAACAATACATTTAAAGAAATTTTAGCAAGCCTTTCTGTGTGTCACATTTGCCTTATTTTTTTAATACATGATTTCAACAGTCTCGTCTTTGTGGCGTTCTCTTTCGACACTCGGGCTCTTGCGAAATCCTGCTGCTGTGCTAGCTTCAAGTTGCTATAATTTCTCGCTGCGTATCTTTCCTGTAATGTTGTCGTACATGTCAGCGTGTCTTGTTATTATCGCGTCTCATCGAACTCTTTGAAAACAGCGACTGTCTCTTTGCAAATGAGCCAGACACAGTTGTTGCGTGTTTTATTGAAGAAATAGTCCAATATCCACCTATCCTTGAAGCGTCGACCATCGCAGTCAACTTTTTTCTTTTTTTGATTGTCGCCATTGTAGAAATCACACAGGGTAATGTTGCTTAGAGTGCTGCTCTTAATGTTTTTCAAAGTTTCGTGAGAATAGGCCGAGTTTCTGTGGAAAAGATAGTTGTAGATATCAGGGTAGCAGATGTCAGGCAGAGAGGGCGAAGACAGTGGGTCGAAAAATATTGATTTAGGCATCAAATATGGGTCTGGCGAATGGATAGACTGAAGCTTTTCCACATAACGCCTTTTATGCAACGCATCCAATGAGTTTACAGCGTCTGAAAGCACCGGGGCTTCCATGAATTGCACTATAACTTGCACGACTAATTGAAAACAATGAGAATAGGTCTAAAAAACACGGACAATATGGCGGCCGGATACAGCGGCACGTCATTTTGTGACGTAGGTGAGTAGGGTCTATTACCCATGCACGCCAAGAAGCGAACGCTGCCCCCGGCTGGTTTAAAACCGTAATTACCACTATCTTTTCAGGTTGAAACTTGTGTGTATATTTTCCACAAACACAACAAAATGAAACATTTTAAACACAGGGTGAATCTATCTGTGGACACAACAAAATATTAAAATTAGGGGTGCCAAACGATTAAAATTTTTAATCGAGTTAATTACAGCTTAAAAATTAATTAATCGTAATTAATCACAATTAATCGCAATTCAAACCATCTCTAAAATATGCCATATTTTTCTGTAAATTATTGTTGGAATGGAAAGATAAGACACAAGACGGATATATACATACAACATACTGTACATAAGTGCTGTATTTGTTTATTATAACAATAAATCCACAAATGGCATTATTAGCATTCTTTCTGTTTAAGTGATCCACGGATAGTAAGACTTGTAGTTCATAAAAGATAAATGTTATAGTTACAAGTTATAGTAATTTTATTAACGCACAATTAACGCACAATAATTTTGACAGCCCTGATATGTGTATATATATATATATATATATATATATATATATATATATATATATATATATATATATATATATATATATATATATATATATATCAGGGCTGTCAAAATGAATATGTATATATAAATATATATATATATTAGGGCTGTCAAAATTATCGTGTTAACGAGCGGTAATTAATTTTTTTTATTAATCCCGTTAAAATATTTGACGCAATTAACGCACAAATGCCCCGCTCACAGATTAAAATGACAGTACAGTGAAAGGTGTACTTGTTGTGTTTTGCCGCCCTCTGCTGGCGCTTGGGTACGACTGATTTTATAGGCTTCAGCACCCATGAGCATTGTGTAAGTAATTATTGACATCAACAATGGCGGGCTACTAGTTTATTTTTTGATTGAAAATTTTACAAATTTTATTAAAACGAAAACATGAAGAGGGGTTTTAATATAAAATTTCTATAACTTGTACTAAAATTTATCTTTTAAGAACTACAAGTCTTTCTATCCATGGATCGCTTTAACAGAATGTTAATAATGGTAATGCCATCTTGTTGATTTATTGTTATAATAAAGAAATACAGTACTTATGTACCGTATGTTGAATGTATATATCCATCTTGTGTCTTATCTTTCCATTCCAACAATAATTTACAGAAAAATATGGCATATTTTATAGATGGTTTGAATTGCAATTGATTGCGATTAATTACGATTAATTAATTTTGAAGCTGTAATTAACTCGATTAAAATTTTTAATCGTTTGACACCCCTAATATATATATATATATATATATATATATATATATATATATATATATATATATATATATATATATATATATATATACTGTATATTTCGATAAGCGACTTTTTTTGGGGGGGATTGAATAATAGACACAAATCTACCTCCACAGAGATCAGGCCCGTCCATGTTTCGCTCAGGAGATGAGGCGGCGTTAGGAACTGGCGGCCATCTTAAATCAGTGAACTTTCTGGCGGGCTTCTACCGCAAGGTGAGCGATTTTCTCTGCTAAAATACTCTTTTAATTCCGTAAAGTCTTGACGTATTTTCAAACGGTTTGATTTGTAACAAACTGTATATTATAATTAATTTATAATAAACTGTATTAACGTCCCAGATAGCAGACAGACGTTGAAATGATGTTGAAACAACATTCCGCTGTCAATCAACGTTGACACCCAATATTGATTTGTCATCACTTTTCCACTCTCGATTAATGTTGTTCCAACGTTAAAAACCTTAGAAACCTAAACGACATTTCGATTATTAGTAATATTGGAAACGATGGAAAAATGACCACACTGCCTTTGTGTTTAATCAATTAATTTAGACAAGGCTCAATTGTGTCATATTTAGTGATTTAAGCGCTTTAATTGGAAAAAGAATTACGTTTGCCTGAACTCAATTCTACTATTAAGTAACATCCAGGCTAAGTAGGTCTTCGCTTATATGCCAATAACAGCAAATGGAAGGTTTCTTACAATTTCGGCAACTTTGTCACGTTGCGTCAGGCAAACTGTTTTATGTACAACTTTGATGACAAACGCGGTTTATTCTACCGTAAGACATCATTGCTGATAAAGGCTCTGAAGAAAAGCAATAGGCTTACCTGTAAATATGGCTATCCTTAAGTGAGGCGTTTCCAGTTGAGTTTGCTTGAGGTGATACGCCGTCTTCCCGCGCAACCACGAACACAACTATTTTTTGACCATAACTCCCGCTCATCTATAATTCGATGACTTTTCAATAATAATTTCCGGTCAATCAAAAATCAACATTATTTCATCAACTATAAAACAATGTTAACCCAACCAACGCCTGACACACTATAGAACAATGCTGTTTCAACGTCACTGTTAGGTGTCATCGGTATTTGCAATGTTGATTCAACATTGTTTATGGTTGAAAATTTCAATGTCAATTATACTGATGATTTTGATGGAAAATCAACGTTTATTTTACGTCGGTCGGCTATTTTGGGTGGCTGTGATTCAGGCTTGATTTTAAGAAACTTTTTTTTTTTGTAAGTATGCGAGTTATTTACATTCTAACGTGCATGAAAAAATCGAGTCGTTTGAAAGTTGGCGTAGCTTTTCAAAGTACACGCCCCATTGACCGCAATGTTTACAAAATGGCTCTGTCACAAAATGGCCGACAAATGACGATGGCTGGTCCGTTTAGATCACAGTGTGCATTACGCATCTAGCAATTTATGCATACATTTATAGAGACAACCAATGGGAGCCACAGTTATGTGACGAGATTGATACGTCACTTCCGTAAACTTTACGCATTTCCGCTAATCGCAACACGGCGCCACCAGAGGAACTTGTGGCAACGATTTACTGTTCTGTAACTTCTTTATTCTCCGGTGCGTTTTGAGGCAAACTAAAGCTAAAAAATGGTTGACAAAATGAGTATGTCCCTGGACGACATTATCAAGCTTAACAACAAAGGAAGCCGAAGCGGAGGTTCGAGTGAACGCTCAGGTTTCGCCGGTGGATCCTCCAAATCGGCGCGGAGTCGACCGAATCATTTCAACCGTGAGAGAGTCAACAGGCCCACGCCTTACACCAGAGTAAGAACGACTTGAAATCTCTTTGTGAAGCATTTTACACACATGTGGACGGAGCAGCTAACGTGACACGGAAGTAATTTAAGCAAAGATTGAGCGGGGGCGTGTGTGTGTGTGTGTGTGGGGGGGGGGGGGGGGGGGGGGTCTGTATTCATCTGCTTCCGCTTAACTTCCTGGTAAACAAACGTAGCTTCCGCGGTGTACGGGATTCAAAAGTTATAGACATAACTACAGAACTCGTTATTTTTTACTGAATAAGAATAACATTGTTTTTGCTTACACGTGACAAATCTTTCGCCTATTCACGTCACCCTTTCATCAACTGCATTACAGTGGCGTAGTTGAGGGGGTTTAGCACATAGGAGTTTGACTTTTGGGGCAGGGGGGCACAACATGTTGATGACCCCGAAATACAGTGGCAGCAATAAAATGAACTTACAATAATATTTATAATAATACGTTGAAAATGAGCGGGGTTTTTTTTGTTTCCCATCATTCTTGAGAGAAATTGAAAATTGGGATGTTTAGGACGGCCTTACTTTTCGGCAAGATCGTTATCCATTGAATATGTTACGCCTGCCGGTGTCGTGCCAATGTAGTTACCCCCGTCAAAAAGTGTATCCCCTGGGCGCAGCCACTGCGCTGCAATGATTTGCTTGATTTCTGCGTTTTGGTGATGTAGTTATCTATGAGGTTTTAAAACATGGCCCATCCATAAAAAAACAACTTTTTTTCTGTCGTATAATGTCACATATGTGCTGAATAGGAGTGTGACAAAATATCGAAATGGTGATATATCGTGATACTTTGTATCCCAAAAGGTTATCGATATGCTCCTGCCAAGAATCGAGATATCATTTTAAAGCAGATATGTCCAAAGTCCGGCCCGGGGGCCAAATGCGGCCCGTGGTCAAATTTCATCCGGCCCCCAGCCTCTGTCGTTAAATCAATAACCTCTGGCCCGCACACAGACTTAATAAATGTGTCAGCAGTACTGCTACCAGCATATGAAGTAGCTTACACACTAAATGCTGCACCTCATTTACCTACTAAAAGGCAGCAGCACTCTAAGCAACATTACCCCTTGTGACCTTAACTTCCAATTTTCTAAAATAGTGACAACAACAAAAAAAGTTGACTGCGACGGCCTCAAGGTTAGGCGGAAATTGGACTATTTCTTCACTAAAATACGCAACAACTGTGTCTGCCTCATTTGCAAAGAGACAGTCGCTGTTTTTAAATAGTTCAATGTAATGCGATATTACCAAAAAAGACATGCTGGCATGTACGACAAGATTACAGGGAAGAAACGCGGCGAGAAATTGAAGCAACTTGAAGGTAGTTTAATTTCACAGCAGCGGTATTTTGCAAGAGCCTGAGAGTCGAATGAGAACACCAAAAAGGCTACTTGCGAGATTGTTGAAATTATCATTTAAAAAAATAATAAAGCAAATGTAACACACAGAATGGCTTGCTGAAATTTGCTTAAATATATTGTTCTACGTGAAGGACGTCAGCCAAGGTCAGCTCCCCACATTTTTACCACACCAAATCTGGCCCCCTTTGCAAAAAGTTTGGACACCCCTGTTTTAAAGTGTCGATGTTTTTTTTTTTTTAAAAAAAAAAAAAAAAAAAAAAAGGAACAAACAAGTTGTTATCAAAATCTTCCACCATAATACAACCCCTAGCAAAAAGTATGGAAACACCAGTCTCGGACGAGTGCTCACTCAGACATTTTATCATGTAGAAAAAAGTCAAAAAGCTTGAAAATAATAATGAATTAGTTCAAAAGTGCAACTCTTTAGCATTCAGAAACTCTAAAAGAAATGAATAAAAAACATTGTGGTGGTCAGTAAATTTTAATTTTACAGAGCAAGTGCAGGGAAATATTTGTGGAATCACTCCATTCTGAGGGAAAAAAATATGGAATCATGAGGAAAAAAACAAAGAAACAACAATCAAAACACATTTCTAGTATTTAGTAGCACCACCTCTGGCTTTTATGACAGCTTGCAGTCTCTGAGGCAAGGACTTGATGAGTATTCGTCATCAATTTGGTGCCAACTCTCTTTGATTGCAGTTGCCAGATCATCCATGCAGGTCGGAGCCTTGCTGTGGACCATTTTTTTCAATTTCCACCACAGGTCATCAATAGGGTTGGGATCAGGGCTATTTGCAGGCCATGACATTGACTGGATGAGTCTTTCTCCAAGGAATGCTTTAACAGTTATAGCTCTGTGGCATGATGCATTGTCATCTTGGAAAATGACAAACATATTTTCAATTGAAGGGATAAGTAAGCTGTCTAAAATTTCAATGAAAACTTGTGCATTTATTGAAGATTTAACCACAGCCATCTCCCAAGTGCCTTTGCCTGACATGCAGCTCCATATCATCAAGGACTGAGAGAATTTTGATGTCTTCTTCAGGCAGTCATCTTTGTAAATCTCACTGGAACGGCACCAAATAAAAGTTCCAGCATCATCACCTTGTCAAGAGTCAAGAATCTGCATTGGACAAGGTGTCAAGAGTCAAGAATCTGCATTGGACAAGGGGATGATGCTGGAACTTTTGTTTGGTGCTTTTCCAGTGAGACTTTAAATGGCCCAAAATGACCTAATTGCCTGGCATTGACTGCCACTGACAGCCATAGACGTTCAATCCGTTTGAAGTGGGAGGGATGGCAGCGAATGAACAAATGTTCATTTGCTGCCACCCTTCCAGTTCAAATGAATTGGACGTCTACTAGTGATAACCTAATTCCAATTCACACTAGAACAGGGGTCCCCAAACTATGGCCCGCGGGCCGGATACGGCCCGCCTCCACATTTGTTCTGGCCCCCTGAACAATTTTTTTTTTTTTTTTTTCAATAGGGTTATTTATTTCCTGGTTTATTTTATGTGAAGAACCCAGAGAGTGTTATTTGGTTATTATCTATTTAATTAATAGTGTTATTATTGTATTATATTATTATTTTATTTACTTTTGTTCCGTGAAGAATCCAGAAAGGGTTATTTGATTGTGGCTTTCTGAAAAACAATAGATTTTTACATTTAGGTACTCCTGCAATCGTCACACATTTTCTGTTACAAACTGACCCCGGCCCCTCAGCAGAGAAGGGAAACGTTATGTGGCCCTCACAGGAAAAAGTTTGGGGACCCCTGTACTAGAAGCTTGTTTGTCTGTTAATTTGTTGTTTGTATGTATCGATAATCGTTGTATTGCCATATCGTCAGATCGTTATCGTGAGCTTTGTATCGAAAATCGTATCGTATCGTGAGGTACCAAGAGGTTCCCACTCCTAGTACTGAATGTAAAAAAAGACAAATGTTTTACTGTATTACTTGTAGGATGACCTATAACTGTTATTTCTGTAATTCAAGTCCTGTATAGAGTTTCTCCAGTTTAATAAACGTCGATGTCCAAAATGTATAGCTGTGGTTCTTTTCTGGCTTCAATTCAATGTTTGTCAAAATAACTCATAACTCGGGCTGTCAAACGATTAAAATTTTAATCGAGTTAATCACACCTTAAAAATTAATTAATCGTAATTAATTGCAATTCCAACCACCTATAAAATATGCCATATTTTTCTGTAAATGATTGTTGGAATAAAAAAGATAAGACACAAGACGGATATATACATTCAACACACTGTACATAAGTACTATATTTATTATAACAATAAATCAACAAGATGGCATTAACATTCTGTTAAAGTGATCCATGGATAGAAAGACGTAGTTCTTAAAAGAAATGTTAGTACAAGTTATAGAACTTAATGTTTTCATTTTAATAAAATTTGTAAAATTTTCAATCAAAAAATCAACTAGTAGCTCGCCATTGTTGATGTCAATAATTACACAATGCTCATTGTGCAAAAACCCATAAAATCAGTCGCACCCAAGCACCAGCAGAGGGCGACAAAACACCAAAAAACACAAGTAACAAGTGGACATGACACTGTGCTGTGCATTTTCTGTTTGAGCGGGGCATGTGCGGTAATTGCGTCAAATATTTTAACGTGATTAATTTTAAAAAATTAATTACCGCCTGTTAACGCGATAATTTTGACAGCCATGCTCATAACTAATGTGTGTGTGTGTGTGTGCGCGCGCGTTCCCGCAACCAGGGGAGGCAATTTTTGATAAGGGTAACTACACTGGCAAGACACCGGTGGTGGCTCATTTGTAAAATTAGCGTCTTTAGTAGGGCAAATTGAAACTCCGCTCACCATTTTGCAGTGTTCTCTGGCGTTTCATGATCCACATTTTCAATCCTTGGTTCATGCGCAGTAGTTGTTGTCGCTTTTGAAAGCTTTGGTTTGAAAAAATTACGTATATCCATCTTGCCTCTTCGGTCCTTGAATGCTTTTGGCTAAGCAAAGCACACATAATCTGTTCGAAAAATAATTTCGACCCATAATAAAAATATCTTTTTTCCAGTTCATTCATTTTTGTTGTTTATTTTATTGCTTTACAACTTTTGTAAACAATATTTTACCAGAAAACTCAAACTTAATTTTAACTTATGATAAAAATTACAGACCTCTACATGGCTTGCAAGTGGGAAAACCAGCAAAATTGGCAGTAATACACTAATACAAAAATCCGGAAAATCACATTGTATAATTTTTAAATAATAAATTTGTATTTAACTGCATGAAACAAGTATTTGATACAATACCAACTAGTAAATATTTCGGCTCTTAGTTCTTTTTTAAGAACCCCTCCTGTTCTCCACTCATTACCAGAAGTAACTGCACCTGTTTGAACTTGTTACCTGTATAAAATACACCTGTTCACATGCTCAAACAAACAAACTCCAACCTCTCCTCAATGGCCAAGACCAAAGAGCTGTGTAAGGACATCAGGGATAAAATAATAGACCTGCACAAGGCTGGGATGGGCTACAGGAAAATAAGCAAGCAGCTTGGTGAGAAGGTAACAACTGTTGGAGCGATTATTAGAAAATGGAAGAAGTTCAAGTTGACGGTCGATCTGCCTCGTTCTGGGGCTCCATGCAAGATCTCACCTCGTGGGGCATCACTGATCATGAGGAAGGTGAGGGATCAGCCCAGAACTACACGGCAGGACCTGGTCAATGACCTGAAGAGAGCTGGAACCACAGTCTCGAAGAAAACCATCGGAAACACATTACGCCTTCATGGATTAAAATCCTACAGCGCACGCAAGGTCCTGCTGCTGAAGCCAGTGCATGTCCAGACACGTCTGAAGTTTGCCACTGACCATCTGGATGATCCAGAGGAGCAATGGGAAAAGGTCATGTGGTCGGATGAGACCAAAATTTAACTTTTTGGTCTAAACTCGGCTCGTCGTGTTTGGAGGAAAAAGAAGGATGAGTACAACCCCAAGAACACCATCCCAACCGTGAAACATGGAGGAGGAAACATCATTTTTTTGGGGCTGCTTCTCTGCCAAGGGTACAGGACGACTTGCCTGGCACGGCCAGACTGTTCTCCCTGTATTTTTCAAACACTGAGATAAAAGTCTGGGACCCAGCCCATTAACGGCCTCTCGAGCAGGTACAAAATCAATCAACAAATCAGATTTGTTTATTTGCGTGACGTGTTCTTAACGAGCAACGTCACTCTTGCGCCTTGAAAGTGGTCTCCACAACAACACAGATTGTGAACAGGAGAGCCGAGAATATGTTCCAATCCACGGTAAAATCAGTTTTAAATTACCAAAAACACATCGACACGAGTCATTGACAACAGTCTGTCTCGTGCTAGCCATGTTGAATAAACTCCGCTCTCCTCGTATGTTTCCTTCCGCGCGCAAGTCCCTCGTCCTGCCCTCGTCGCTTTACTAACGTCACGTCTGCCCGTCGCTGATTGGTCCACTCCGCTGTCTGTTTGCTGTGGCTTGCTCCGCCCTGGAAATTGTATCCACGTGAATGGTGGCCAGACTCAATAGCTGGAACAGCGGTGAGTCTGGTGTACCAGGCAACTGGACGACTGCACCGTATTGAGGGGCAGATGGATGGGGCTATGTATCGCCAGATCTCCGCTGACAACCTCTTTCCTTCAGTGAGAGCCCTGAAGATGGGTCGGGGCTGGGTCTTCCAGCATGACAACGACCCAAAGCACACAGCCAAGGCAACTAAAGAGTGGCTCCGTAAGAAGCATCTTAAGGTCCTGGAGTGGCCTAGCCAGTCACCAGATCTGAACCCGATAGAAAATCTATGGAGGGAGCTGAAAGTCCGTGTTGCCAGGCAGCAGCCCCGAAACCTGAAGGCTCTGGAGAAGATCTGCATGGAGGAGTGGGCCAGAATCCCTGCTGCAGTGTGTGCAAACCTTGTCAAGGACTACAGGAAATGTTTGGTATCTGTATAGCAAACAAAGGTTTCTGTACCAAATATTAAGTTCGATTTTTGTGATGTATCAAATACTTATTTCATGCAATTAAATGCAAATTTATTATTTAAAAATCACACAACGTGATTTTCTGTTTTTTTGTATTAGATTCTGTCCCTCACAGTTGAAGAGAACTTTATGATACAAATTACAGACCTCTACATGCTTTGTAACCATGCAAAACCAGCAAAATCGGCAGTGTATCAAATACTTGTTCTCCCCACTGTACAAAAATATAGAATGTAATTAAAATCTGCATAAAAGTCTGATTATTACCTATTAATAATGACACCAAGATTATTACTGTGTGACAAGTTATCAAGATATGGTCGTTTATAGATCGGGAAAGTAGGGCTAATTTTGGTCAGTGAGTGTGAAAATAATGCAATAGGTCTCCGGATCTGACATTTTGACCAATTTTGTCATTACATTAGTGTGAGGTAAAGGGTGTAAATCAGGGTCAATCTAAGTATTCCACTTAGGGCCGCAGTGGGTGCTGGATTTCATTCCAACAAAACAAGACGACACCTTTTCACAAATCCGGTGTCTCACAAGCAAAATCTGTTCATTGCAGTCAGGTGCTGCTTATGAAAGCAGAAATTTCATTGGTTGAACTTGGACATGTCCGGATTACCGGTTTCAAGGTATACTGTGGTATGAAAACTTCATGGTTTCAAAACCGCATAATTTTTCTTTCATACCGTTCCTAAGGTATTAGCTATTTCTGATGTCCCAAAAATGCATGGAGAAATCCCTCACTTACTGCTGCAAGGCTCAACCCTCCCCCACCTGTTGTTGCTCAGTGTCAGTGAGTCAGCTGTGCTACACGATGGCCTGAGGAGGGGAAACTCCTGACCCCTTTTCCCCCCATCAAAGAAAACAAAATTGCTGGTATGGGAATACTTTGGCTACTTTGGAAAGGTTACAGATGGCCGCGGCTTAGAGGAGAAGGGCCAACCGCCATGTAAAACATGTCTGCGAAGGGTGGCTGCCGAGGAGGCAATACCTCCAATATGATTTCGTATTTATACAACGCTAATTACTTTTTTAAAGTAACGTGCCCAACACTGGTTGTAAGACATAATTTTTCCCTTTTCCCCAACTTCCTATTATTTATTGAATGCTTCATTTTGTGAGTCCTCTCAAATCAACCCATGCTGATTAGAACAGCACACAACACAATGAGTTGCCATAGCACACGACAGCCTATGTTTAACAAGTTAAACGAGTCGGCGCCTTTGAAAAAGCTTCTCTGGCAACTTCAAAGCAGCTCCCCTTTGTCACTCATCGTTAACTTTAACAAGCTACAGCTGCCTGGTGAGAAAGAAAAGCTTCAGGAGGGAGAACGAGAGGCAGTACGTGATGGGATGGGACATCGCTATAAAATCCTGCTTTTTAAAAAAAAATTTTTTTTTAAAATAAACTTTCAGAGACATCCCCACAAGAATCAAATCCGCTTCAAGAGTGAGAGTCGTGTGTGTTTCGTGGTGTTTTAATATAATTATGTTTTCCTTCTCAGCCCAGAGAGTTGCCAGACAAATGGCAGCATGACATGTTTGAACAGCATTCCGGCGAACACAGAGGACAGAGCTCTGGATCAGACCGAATTGCGGAAAATAGTGCGAAGCTGCTAATTTCCAATCTGGATTTTGGAGTATCTGACTCTGACATCAAAGTAAGTCACTTGGGAATTAAAACGGCCTGGTGGTGTGTTCAAATGACAGACTGACACTTGATTTCTTCATCCTCAGGAACTGTTTGAAGACTTTGGGCCTCTGAGGAAAGCCTCGATTCACTACGACAGGTCTGGTCGCAGTAAAGGAAGTGCTGATATCTTCTTTGAAAAAACAGCAGATGCAGTAAAAGCCATGAAACACTATAATGGAGTCCCTCTTGATGGTGAGGATCGGCTATCATTTAGCAGTCTTGTCATCGTGATTGTAAAGCTCATGTCATTGCCCCTTTTCAGGTCGTCCTATGAAAATCGTACAAGTGACGTCAGACGCCGACTCGCAAAGTAGACAGTCGTCACAGAGGTGAGCGAGTGGTGTCCACTAGGACTGCACGATATTGGGGACAAAATGACATTGCGACTTTTTGGGGTTTTGAGATATACAGTATATTGCGATACTAACACTTGAAGAATTTTCAGCAGATGACTCACCATGACCACGTTGTACAGGTTATCCAGGGTTACGAATGAGTTCCGTTCCTACACTGGCAACGTAACCCAAATTTCCGCTTAAATTGGAATTAATTTAATTACCCATACAAAATAACTGTCCAAAAAGTCGAAAAGTATTGTATTTTGTAAATTGTCAAAGGTGAAAGAAGTCAAAAGCTTCAAAAAGCAAAATTGTCCTGTAAAGATGTAGAACTTGACGTTTATTGAGGATAGAACACGTCATATTAATAAAGTAAATAATAAGGTACTGTGAGGTACAATAAGGCCTCTGGGAACTTCGGGTATATTACAATCTGGCTTGAAGGGCCAATAAAATGTCAAATTCAGCTACCTGTATTCATGTAATACCGTTTAATCTAAGGGATTAAGGGATCTAATATATATAGGGATCTAGGAGGCCATGTCTCTGCACATTTGCTGCTTTTATGAAGCAAAACAAAAGTTTACGTGTTGAAAACAGACAAGCAAAAAAACGATTGCATGTCGTGCAATTGGACTATTGTGCACACGCACATTGCGATGGCGATGTTCAAACAATATATTGTGCAGGCCTAGCGTCCGCTGTCATGAAATCTTTTAGTATTTTGTTCCTGTTGTAAGTTGATTTATGGTCTGCCCACAGTTCTAACAGAGGCTTTGACAGAAGCAGGCTGGGTCAGCCCACGTTCGAAAGGGGCGACAGGAGTAAAAGAAGTGAATGGGGCGATTGGAGGCGAGGTGGCAGCAGCGGCGGCTCGAGAGGTTGGGGAAGCGGACGAGGTAGAGGAAGAGGAAACAGACCCCAGCTGTCAGCTGCAGAGTTGGATGCCCAGTTAGATGCTTACAATGCTATGGTAGGGTTTTATTCTTGCTTTTTCACGTCCACGTCTCATATCTAGTATGTCTTAAAACTAATGGTTGCTTTTTTTTTAACAGGCAAACAACAATTAGAAGAATTTGGAGAGAGACGTGAAGTCCAGTTTTTTAGGAACATGATTGATATTTCTTTTTTTAATTTTTTTAAGAAACCCCTTGTTTGAAGTGTTTTAACTCTGTTCATTTGACGATGATAGGCATCCAATCATGTGGCTCTTTTCATCCTTCTGTTGAGAATTTAAATGAGTTTGTCACTGAAGGCCGGCAGCGAATTGCCTTCATTCGCTGCTAGACATGTGCCCATTACCAGTTTCAAGGTATACCGTGGTATGAAACCGTCAAGGTTTCAAAACCGCAAAAATATTCAGCCACACAGTCCCTAAAATATTAACTATTTTTTTATGTCCCAAAAAGCATGCAGCTGTGCAGCTGTAAGGCTCAACCCTCCGCCACTGGTTGTTGCTCAGTTTCAGCTGTGCTACATGATGGCTAGAGGAGGTGAAACTCTTGAACTTTTTCCCCCATCGAAGAAAACAAAATCCCTGGTATGGGAATACTTCAGCTACAGAAAAGTTACAGATGGCCGCGGCTCAGAGGAGGAGGGCCAACCGACATGTTAAAACATGTTTGCGGAGGGTGGCTGCCGAGGAGGCAATACCTCCAATATGATTTCGCATTTATACAAAATTAAAGATTAGTAAACACTGTCATGAACGTTTCCCACCAGCTACAAGACTTAACTCTAGCATTTTTAAGTGTGTCTAGCGGTGGTAAAACATGTTTTTTTTCCCTCTGGGAACTGTGTTGAGAAAGAGTGGGTGTGTATAATGTAAAAATGGTACGAGTCATACACACGTGCTTTTTATGGAAAATAATTATTTTTGTTCTGATGGCAATAATGTTCTAAGGGTTTAGGCTCACCTAAAGGGCTGCATTAATTTTAATTTAGAAAATTTCAGTTATTTATTTTTTTAACCTAACATTATACTTATGTTCCAATTTGCTAATATGTTTTGGAAAAAAAATTCTGTTCAATGGAAAAACTTTTTTTTTTTTTTTAAACCTTTAATAATCAAACACTTTTTACCGTGAAACCGTGATATTTTGGCTTAAGGTTATCATACTATTAGAATATCATACCGGCATATGCCTATCATTACTGCCAGACTTCCCGGTACAAATGGATTGGACGTCTATCACCGTCAATGGCAACCACAGAGTTAAAAGTGTTGTCAATTCCATTTCTAGTCGGATTGTTTTTTGGCAAGAGACCAATACTGGTTTTTGCTTCCTTATATATTTTGTGTTTATTAATTGCAAGTTGGTTTAGTTTTCTAATATACTTTTCATGATTTCTGTCACTTGATGTACTGTATACTTGATATGTGAACATCCCAGGGTTTTGTACATAAATACACAAACAGTTCTTTCTTGTTTGTTCATTTAAAAATGTCTCTACCAGGAGAAATGGATAATCTCAACTCATATCATTAGGCCTCAGCATTGTATTGTTTGTATGACACTTTCAATGCAAACATTGTGGATTTCTTGATCAAATTGTGATTCAGAATTCCGTGGTGCCACATTATATGATAGTTGTGGTCAATTACAGCAAATACATGATGGCTAATGAATCTATTAGGAAAAGCACATCCACCTTGAATAGGCTTGATGTTGAAAATAGGTGGATGAAAGATATTGATTAATCCGGCATGATACATTACCCAACCATGCATTTCATGCAAAAAGGGCAAAAGGCACACCACTCAATGATTCCCATCTGTCACATTTAGACACGCAATTTTTCACACTATGAGGATTTTGTTCACTTCATGGATACATGAATGGTATGTAAAGCACCTTGCAGGGAACCTGAAGCAGCTACAAATTGGTAATTGGATGTGGGTAAAGTAGCGTTACTTCAAAATAATATTACCCAAGTAATATTAAAAGTAGTCATCCTAACAATTACTCAAATACAAGTAAAACGGACTAGAAAGCCTGTATTATGATAAAGAGTACAATGAGATATACAGTGTATCACAAAAGTGAGTACACCCCCCGCATTTCTGCAGACATCTTTTCATGGGACAACATTGACAAAATGACACATTGACACAATGAAAATTAGTCTGTGTGCAGCTTATATATTAGAGTTAATTTATTTACCCCTCAAAATATAGCCATTAATATCTAAACCCCCGGCAACAAAAGTGAGTACACCCCTTAGAAACAACGTACATACCTAAATGTCCAAATTGAGTACTGCTTGTCATTTTCCCTCCAAAATGTCATGTGACTCGTCACAGGAGTGCTGTCAACATTGCTGCAGAGATTGAAGAGGTGGAGGGTCAGCCTGTTAGTAATCAGATCATACGCCGCACTCTACATCAAATTGGTGTGCATGGCTGTCACCCCAGGAGAAAGCCTCTTCTGAAGACAGTACATAAGAAAGCCTACAAAGTTTGCTGAAGACATGTCAACAAAGCACATGGATTACTGGAACCATGTTCTATGGTCCGATGAGACAGGCGGGCTTTCTTGTGTACCGTCTTCAGGAGAGGCTTCTTCCTGGGGTGACAGCCATGCACACCAATTTGATGTAGAGTGCGGCGTATGGTCTGAGCACTAACAGGCTGACACCCCGCCTCTTTAATCCCTGCAGCAATGCTGACAGCACTCCTGTAACGAGTCACATGACATTTAGGAGGGAAAATGACAAGCAGTACTCAATTTGGACATTTAGGGATGTGTGTAGTTTCTAAGGGGTGTAGATATTAATGGCTGTATTTTGAGTTATTTTGAGGGGAAAATAACTCTATTATATAAGCTGCACACAGACTACTTTTCATTGTGTCAAAGTGTCATTTTGTCCCATGAAAAGATATACTTAAATATCTGCAGAAATGCGAGGGGTGTACTCACTTTTGTGATACACCGTAAAGTATTTAAGTATATCTTTTCATGGGACAAAATGACACTTTGACACAATGAAAAGTAGTCTGTGTGCAGCTTATATAATAGAGTTATTTTCCCCTCAAAATAACTCAAAATACAGCCATTAATATCTACACCCCTTAGAAACTACACACATCCCTAAATGTCCAAATTGAGTACTGCTTGTCATTTTCCCTCCTAAATGTCATGTGACTCGTTACAGGAGTGCTGTCAGCATTGCTGCAGGGATTAAAGAGGCGGGGTGTCAGCCTGTTAGTGCTCAGACCATACGCCGCACTCTACATCAAATTGGTGTGCATGGCTGTCACCCCAGGAAGAAGCCTCTCCTGAAGACGGTACACAAGAAAGCCCGCCTGTCTCATCGGACCATAGAACATGGTTCCAGTAATCCATGTGCTTTGTTGACATGTCTTCAGCAAACTTTGTAGGCTTTCTTATGTACTGTCTTCAGAAGAGGCTTTCTCCTGGGGTGACAGCCATGCACACCAATTTGATGTAGAGTGCGGCGTATGATCTGATTACTAACAGGCTGACCCTCCACCTCTTCAATCTCTGCAGCAATGTTGACAGCACTCCTGTGACGAGTCACATGACATTTTGGAGGGAAAATGACAAGCAGTACTCAATTTGGACATTTAGGTATGTACGTTGTTTCTAAGGGGTGTACTCACTTTTGTTGCCGGGGGTTTAGATATTAATGGCTATATTTTGAGGGGTAAATAAATTAACTCTAATATATAAGCTGCACACAGACTACTTTTCATTGTGTCAAAGTGTCATTTTGTCCCATGAAAAGATATACTTAAATATCTGCAGAAATGCGAGGGGTGTACTCACTTTTGTGATACACCGTAAAGCTTCGCCATAACGTGCACTACATAAAGCGCAATAAGGCTAATATAAAAACACAAGTTACAAGGTACACAGACTGGGAATAAAGTGAATAGGTGACTAGCAGCAAGTGGTGAGGTAGTACTGGTAATATAACATTGCCTATATGACAATTTACAGTAATCAAACTATAGGCGGCAGATGGCTAACTATGACAGCAAATGACAATTTTAAAGTATTCTGAGAAAAGAAAACTAATGTAATGAGTAACTGCTTACAATGTCTATTTATAACCAATAGTACAATTTTTTTCACAGAATGTCATCTGTATGAACCTTTATTATTATTATTATTATACTGTACTACAACCAATTACATGATCATATTAGGCCAGAAAATTCACAAAAATCATTGAATTTCAACAAGAAAAATCTACAGAAATGAAACATCCCCTCTTGTGGAGAAAACATTTCCTACCATTAAAAGAAAACAATCATAACTCCGGTTTTCCGTGGCCCATCAGTGCTTAATAAAAACTGGGAATGAGGTTGAAATCCGCACTTTCGAGTAATGTTGTTGACGTAATGTGAACTAGTTTATTTTTTACGGCGCTATAAAGACGCTACGCAATTACAGCGTAATCATAGGACTTCCGACTGCAAGTTTGTATGTGGTCATGTTATGTCTAATTGGCATAACTGAGTCGTGATGATTATTGCGATGTCTCGGTAAAGCCACTGTGGCCGTCAGTAGCAAAAATACAGTAAAATTTGATATGTACAATGAAGAGGAAAAATGTAATGACTAGTGTATGCCAAAGTAGGTGCGAGTAGCATTTCATCACAAATCTAATCAAGTAAAAGTAGAATGTATGGCGCTGTAAACCACTCTTAGAAGTACATTTTTCTTAAAAAGTTACTCATGTAAACGTAACAGATTAAATGTGATGTGTTATTAACTTACTAGTACTACCTCCTTAATAAACTCAGAGAATATTATTTAGAATTGAGCAGGATTTTCTGGTTCCTCAGGTTGAGATTCAAACCTTTTTTTTTTTGTGCTTTTATGTAGTACTTCCGCCTAAGTAGCCAAATTAAAAGAATCGCCATATTACTGGCCTCTGTGACCTTTGACACTTTCTCTTATTATATCTCCCCTGCAAACTTGTTTAACAGGCTTATCCGTTATGATGCCTTTTCTGACCTCTGTGACCTTTGACCTCATTACATAAATGGAATCACATCTTCATATTATCAACATATCCTGAAAATTTGATAAACCCAACCTAAAAAAAATTCCATTCCCCCAAATTAACACCTACAACAGGTTTGATCAGCTCATTTGTGTGTACGAGAAAAGGAGTTATTATTATACTTTTGTGAGCTGTTAAATGTCCTGAATCGTGGCTCCTACACGAGAGATGTCAATTGAAACAAAGGAAAGGATTATCAGAAATCAAAAAGAAGGTAAATCTTACGTACCGTTTAAAAATACCACGTTGATTGTTAGTACAAATTGCTGTGTCTAAATCTGGACAAAGTACGAACTACTTAGGAAGGATGTCAAAGGCAAGCATGATGGACTAGCAGTAAAGAAATCAAAGTGTCTAGACAGAAAACTTAAAGCAGTCTCGTTTGAGAAAAAAAAAAAAAAAAAAACGGAAAAAATAGATGGAAACTGGAGTCAGACTTTCTTGAAGAGACAGCTGTTTGAGATAGCAATTTTCTATAAAGTCGTGTATGAAATATAAAGTTTTTACAAATTAACTCAAGGTTAATGTGTTACTCATTGTGCTTTGGTATGATACTTCAGTGGCACCGCTACATCCAAATTTAATTTGTTCCAGGACCTCATTTGTATGTCGAAAATCTCATATGTCGAGCGGGATTTTCCCATAAGAATACATTATAATGTGATTAATTCGTTCCACAGCCCAAAAACCTCGCCAAATCCTGACGAAATTCTACAGGTATAGACCCCAATCACCAACGTCACACAATGACGTGTTGCTGTATTGTGCCGCCATATTGTCCGTCATTGTGTGTCCATATTCTCAATGGTCTCAATTTATCGTGCAATTAATAGTGCAATTCATGAAAGCCCTGGTGCCTTCAGACGCTGTAAACTCATTGGATGTGTTGCATAAAAGGCGTTATGTGGAAAAGCTTCGGTTGATCCATTTGCCAGATCCATATTTGATGCCTAGATCGATATTTTTCGACCCGCTGTCTTCGCCGTCTCTGCCTGACATCTGCTACCCTGATATCTACAACTATCTTGTCCACAGAAACTCAGCCTATTCTCACGAAAGTTTGAAAAACTTTAAGAGCAGCACTCTAAGCAACATTACCCAGTGTGACCCTTTACTTCCAATTTTCTAAAATGGCGACAATCAATTAAAAAAAAAAAGTTGACTGCGATGGCCGATGCTTCAAGGATAGATGGATATTGGACTATTTCTTCAATATAATACGCAACAACTGTGTCTGCCTCATTTGCAAAGAGAGTCGCTGTTTTCAAAGAGTTCTATGTGAGGCGATATTACCAAACAAGACACGCTGACATGTACGACAAGATTACACGGAAAATACGCAGCGAGAAATTAAAGCAACTTGAAGCTAGTTTAATTTCACACCAGCAGTATTTCGCAAGAGCCCGAGGGTCGAAAGAGAACGCCACAAAGGCGAGATTGTTGAAATTATGACAAAAAAATAAATAAATAAAGCAAATGTGACACACAGAAGGGCTTGTTAAAATTTGTTTAAATATATTGTTCTACGTAAATTAGCCAAGGTAGCCCCCCACATTTTTACCACACCAAATCTGCCCCCCTTTGCAAAAGGTTTGGACACCCCTGTTTAACTGATGATCCGTAGACGAGGCCAGCTTCTTCTACTTGGTACCAGCTAAATATTATTCAAAAAATTATGATGGTGGAAGAAATAAACATCTTGAATTTGAAACTATGTTGTTGGTGATTAGCCTCACAATGATCTTAATTGTGGTTGTCGGCCCAAAACCCTCTAAATTTATATTAAATGCATCTTACCAGATATAAAATGACTACTACATAGTCTGTGGTGATTGTTTGGTGCCCAGTATTCTCGTCGAATTGCAGCAGTCCATCTCGCTCTCCTTTTCGGGTCTCTCGGAATACGGTAGAACTTCAAGTCTCTCCGTCTATCTTCCCTGTTAACTGCAACCAACCGCCACACACGCCTTCACCATTTTGATTATTAATGTTAACGAGCAGAAAAACACACCGTAATAAGAGGAATGTACGTAGCGGTAATGTGTAAACACGACGAGCTGACGGACAATATGATGGATCAACTCAGGGGGGCGGAGTTGTGACGTCATGTGATTGGGGTCTATAATTACAAATAGGGCTGTCCCAAACTACTAATTTCCTCCCGATTAGTCATCCGACTATTTTTACGATTAGTCGACTAATTTAATATATATATATATTTTTTTAACTACTTTATTAATGAAATTTTTGTTGAAGCTTATTAATTAACAAAAAACATTTTGGAACACCTAAATTCTTGATTAACTTATAAATAAATAACATAAATATCAATAATAAATCACAAACAATGATGTCAAATGCTGCTGGCATTAACTAGTGCAAAAAAAATGTAAACGGAAACACTGAGACTTCACCTCTTTAACAGGAGTCAAAACAATTCTTACTCTTTTTGTGGTATGTCATTGTCTATATTGTTCTAAATGTTAAAATGAATTGCAATGTCCCGGACAACCATTTTCAGAATATTTTATGTGTGTTCAGATGCTTTTTCTGGTGTGCATTCCGCATTTTTGGGGGAGGGGAAAAAACTGTTCAACTTTTGTTTGTTTTAACCTGAAAATAGATAAAGTAGAGGGCACACTGAACTATTACCACAATTATTTTGAATGAGAGGCACACATACTCACAGTAACAACAATTAAATATATAGTATTAATTTTATAGCATACTACTATGTGTATATACACAATGATACTTTATAATATAAAGTAACTAACATTAGTGCAGTTATGGATTACAGTAAGCAGGCCAGTGCTGTTTCCATATATATTTTTATTATATCATGTATACACAGGATATATGTATATATTTTCCCCAAGTGGGAGCTTCCATGATCCTAATAAATTTAATAATAATTTAAATATATATAATTATAATATATATATATATATATATATATATATATATATATATATATTATTGTATTAAATAAAAATGCACGTTGATACGACGCACATAAAGGTAACTTCCATTTTAAAAAACATCGTTAGAAAGTTGTATGGATTTACAATCCGCTAGCTTGTTGTTTCTTGTTGTCTTCGAAAATTATACTCGGGTGACGGCGCTTCAAGTGTTCGTTCATAGCCGACGTGCTACCGTGGTATGCGAGCTCAGCTTAGCAAAGAGTACACACAGTGGCACCCTCCATATTTTCCTTGAAATAATTCCAGGCTCTGGCTATTCTGGTCCGCTTTTTTGGCTTTATGCCACTTTCACGTGTCAACAATTCTGCCCTTTTTGGTAATTGGCGGTGTTTTCAACTCCTCGCCAAACTGAGGAGTGAACCGGCGATTCACTTGGCTCGTTCTCGTTGGTTCGTCCGATTTCCTCCTCAGGAAGGCTGCGGCGTGCATAAAAACACCGAGAGGCGTCGGATGGCTCTTTAAGGCAGGGGTCGCCTTAACCGAATATTTTCCGTCGTTGACCGTTTTTTTAAAACGGCGACGGAAAAAACTGAAGTCCATCTGTCATTTTGACAGGTTGCAATTCACACCCCAGACCACAGGGTGGCGAGTGAGCATATTAATTAGCTATTGTCTCTCTTGATGCATGACGTCGTTGGCCTTACTCGGAAAAATGTCAAGGCAATTGAGTGTCTGAAGTTTCTTCAAAAAGCCCCAAAACGACAATGGTGTTGATAAAAGAGGTGAAAAAAGAGTGTGGCCGCAGAGCGCGGATTCAGCCTCCAGAACAACATCAAAACGGCCATGAGAAGTCGTTTGTCCGAGGCAAAAGTCCAAAACCTCTGCAGCATTCCCACTTGAGACATTTGATTATGCACAAGCGGGCACGCAATTCAAGTCCATGCGCACCAGGAGGAAGGTATGAGACTGCGTTCTGGCCACAGCAGGTGAACTGTTAATTTCATTGTTCCACAGTGGGGCCACAGTCAGCTGTTTTTGTCAATGCGCAGAAAAAGTTAAATATTCATCTGCTTGATGTGTGACGGTGTTGTGCCGAAAAATAGCCGCCCTGCATGAAATGTCCCCCCTGACGGGAACGCTTATTTATAACGCTTTATTGAGGTGAAAAAATCAAATGTTTTCATGGACGCATTACAGTAATGGATTTACGACTAAAATCAGTTTATATTTGTCTACAGGTTTTCACGACCATATCCCAATGACAATCACACTGGTATGACATTTATTAGCTCAAGCAGAGTAAAATAATACATATTCACGGCACAAGAAAATCGTTTCCATGTCCATCGATTGGAAGAAGAAAAAAAAAAGCTGTTTGTACAAGTGACGTGTGGGCGCTTAATAATAAAATAAATAAATAGATAAAATAAACGCTCAAATAATGCGTTATAAACAAGCGTTCCCGTCAGGGGGGACATTTCACGCGGGGCGGCTGTTTTTCGGCACAACACCGGCACGGTGTGGATTCTCTGTTAAGCTTGTTCGGACAGAATATTAATTAAAAATGAATGAAAACTAAATACTATTGAATATGTCATTATTATCATTTTAAAAATTTAAGTGACGGGTAAAAATAGATTATGACTGGGTTTTTATGACCCTGTCAGTCAAAATGACAGACAACGAAAAAGTCTAGCGCAACCTCTGCTTTAAGGATACTCTTACTGACCAAAACAAAAACGTGAAGGATGCAGCAACTGAACTCCGCGCTACCCGAGCACTTTCCCAACTCACCGATCTCGCTCCCTCTCTCTCGTTCGCCCACTTTCTTCCTCTTAGCTCAATCTGACAATGCCGGTCACATTGAAATAACAGCGGCCCCCTTGGGGGTGCCAGTAACAACCGCTTGCATCACGAGCGCCCGCCATTCTAAACTTTATCCGCATGTAATTTTTTTTTTTTTAACCTGTCATTACCCGTCGACGGTATGTTTTGCATCATCGATGACACATTTACGTCATCGATGACGTCGACAACGTCGACGAGTCGGGACAGCTCTAATTACAAATAGCGATTATACATAGCAAAACAAATAAATCATCGATACAAATCGGAGCTGTAATAATAATGTAATAAATCTGGTTCTAATGTGGCAGTTGTGTTTTGCATGCTGCTCCTGATTACACAGTATAACTGAAGAAAGAGTGACAGAAGTGCGGCAGAGGTTTTACTCTCTTTCCATGTTCTGTTTTTGTTGGTGTCAGCTACGGCGAACACTAACCGTGTTGTGTTGCACAAGTTCTGAATTAAATGACTAAAAACCTGACGAAATTGGCAACTTCCTTGCCAATGTTACAATAATAATAACGAGTGCCGTCCTCTTGATTGTAGACATAGTCACGTGATCACCACACTAATATTTCTCTATCATTTTTTTTCTTATTTTCAATGGTAAGCATCAATTCTTTTCCTTTTTTCACGACCTGCGCTAACCTTCTTGAGACCCATGTTGATTTTTAAATGAAGGACTGTCCAGCATAATGCAGGACCACACTTGTCCAGCTACATTGTCTTAGTGAAACAAAGGGAAGATACTACAACTTCCACGTGACACATTAAAAGTGTACTTAAGTTTCAGTTATTTTGATGAGTTACTTGATAGTAAAAGTTGCGCTGATTTTATTATGATTTTTTTTCCCGTTGTTGTTGTTAAACCTTCCCACTTGCCGTAGTTTGGTTCCCGGAAATGCTTCTTGGGCGGGTGGTGCACCGGGCGGCGCCGTCCCATTATTCGCCATACTTGCACATCAGCACACAACGAACGCACTTACTCTCGGGCACCTGAAAGCCACTGCTTTTGACTAAAAGGTTTGTCTGCTCTCTTTCTTTCCAAGGCTTAAAATGGTCTCGTGGAGTCATATTTGTGGCTGTCCCGTCATCTACTGATGGGCGGCTAGAACTTGTCAGCGTACCGATAGCCGATGGCTATTAGCTTGAGCACACTAGCTCAAGCACCCCTTGCCGCCCTCATCAGCCCCACCCTGTCGGAAATTGACGGCTCCTTGTAAAAAGTTCGGTTTAATTCTCCGAATTATTTCTACGCAAATACTAATGCGAGTAATAACATTAGTCTTTACCTCTTTCTAGTTCTGTTATCGTAATTCTACGTTTGCGCGAGAAGGTTGTTCCACTCTGCTGGAAGACATTGCGTTGATGTAATATGTTATCTTAATGCATGCTTCCAGCTGTCCACATCCTTAAAAAGATGCAAGACTATTATATTGTCGCAGTGATAATATCGAGGAATGCTCAGTTGAACCATTAGTGTAACTCAAAATTTCCCAGAATATGTGAACGATAAGCAGCTCCAGTGATTAGAGTTTAATTTGAACTTCCAATTATATCCGCATCCTTCATCTACTTTACCCTTTATTGGGCGAGTGACTAATTTTGATCATTTGAAAAAAATCTTAACCCCATAAAGATCTGGCTTCCACATATGTGGACATCACATTTTGGGTCATGTAGGAAAACCACAAAATTAACATTCGGTGTACAATTGTAGCCTACAAGACCCAAAATGTGATGTCCACATACTGTAAGTGGACGGCAGGCCTCAATTATAAATATATTTATTATGATTTTTTTTTTTTTACATAGTTATTTAAATTACATTTTAAATTGATTTAATGTTAATAAAACACTCTAAACTTAATTTATTTTAAATGTATTTTTATTCCATAGTACTGTATTTAATTCCCTACCATCGACAATAATAGACGCCCAGTTTATTTAACCATTTCAGGGAAAGTGGTCACTACAGTGGACAGCTACTCAAAAGTTGACACTAGACATGTGCCGATTCCCGGTTTCAAGGTATACCGTGGTAGGGCTGGAACTATCGAATATTTTAGTAATCGAGTATTCTACTAATATCTATCGTTTATTCGAGTAATTGGATAAAACATTTTTTTAAAGGTAAAGAGCAATTATACATGAGAAAACAAGACATTTCATCTAATATTAAACCATTTTCAGTCAATCAATGTCTTCATTTTCGATGTACATTGTTGCAAAGTGCCAACAATTGCATCTCAGACTAATTCACTGCTGTCACTCAAAAAAAGTTCTAGATCTTATAAAAAAAAAAAAAAAAATCTTATTTCTTACCTAAAATTACACTTAAAAAAAAAAAAAAAAATACACTTCATTGCACACATCACTTAAAAGTTAGGGGTTTTTCCCCACTTGTTTCAATTGAATTTCCATTTGTGTCCATTTATTTTTTAAGTTTTAATTAAGTTTAAGTTAGTCTAAACCATAAGTCCTAATAGGATTTTGAGTTTTTGCAGTTTCAAAGTAAATGTATGATACCTGCTGTATTAGAGCACATTGGGGATCAGTGCTAGCTGGTGTCCAGCAATGACTACTGAGCTAAAATTGACATTAGCTTTATTATTTTTTTAATTTACACCCTCATCACTCTACAGTGCTGTTTTTACAGATTAAATAAAGCCTGTATATAAGACACGTTAGCCACGCATCAACAGTAGTCATAATTACAGCTGCAACGATTAATCGATTAACTCGAGTATTCGATTAGAAAAAAAATATTCGAATTAAATTTTGCTGATTCGAGTATTCGTTTAATTAAAGTGACGTTGTAATGGTTTATTTTGAATGTGCTTGCATTTAGTTTTATTGATTAGGGTGGATACACTGCTTTCTATTCGGCCTCAATTCACATGGCTGAATCCAGGTGCTCCCTGTGAAGACCAACATAAGCAAAATTTTGTTTGAGGATTTTTTTTTTAATGCATTCGTAATTTATTTTATAGGTATATTTAGCCTATTTTGTGGGAATATGTGTCTGAACCATTTGTTAAGAGCATTAAAAAAAAGTTTTAGCATTTTATAGCATTTGAACTTGCGGACTTTTGCGATGTAAGTTAGCCAATTGTTTTTTTGTTGTACATAGATCCTAATTTATTTATTTTTTTAAACAGTTTGAGGCTCAGCTCAGTTAATTTAATTTTCCATGTTCCTCGATTATTCGAACTAATGGTTTATCGATTAATCGAATACTAAAATATTCGATAGCTGCATCCCTAGTCATAATTAATAGAAACCTAGTCCTCCGCAGGACTCTACGTTTGGAGAGTATTTATTAATGCTGAGAAGTCTCCTGCTTTAAGATGGCGGCTGTTTACTAACGCCGCCGAGTCTGTCATTTTGCATCTAGTTCGATATACTTGTAATATCTATGAGAGGCATCAGACACTACCTGCTACCTACGTAGCATCATGCGGGCGTAGTTTTTAGCAATGTTGGAATAGTTTATAGCAGCTGTCGGCTGCAGTCAGGTATTATTGCTCATAAATATCAGCATGATCATTGTTTTTTTTTTTTTTTAAATAGTTTTATACAATTATTTTAATTTCTGAACTTAAACCCGCAGACGACTGTAAGCGTCACGATCATATTTTACAAGATAACCACACAGGGTTTATGCCGGTCATTAAAAAGCATTAAAAGTCATTAAAATGATTTTGTCAAAATTCAGGCCTTAAAGGGATCCACGAATAGAAAGACTTGCACATAGTTCTTAAAAGATAAGCATTATAATGAATTAAAATAATTTGATATGAAAACCCTTCTTGATGTTTTCGTTTTTATACAATTTGTAAAATTAGTTTAAGTTTGTAGGACGCCATTGATGTCGACGTCGCATGGCGGTGACGTCACATGGTTACGCTGCCGGACTTCTAGACTATGACTCTAGCGACATATATATGTCACCTGTTCAACCCTTTCAATTTGAACCCAAGAGGAACATTAATGAGCATGACGGCACTGTCGATTCATAAAACGAGATAGACGAGAGTATGACAATACTGTTGTTCTGCCAAAATGTGCTACACCGGCAAAACGCCCTACAAGAGGCAAATTTGACACCCAAAGTACTACCGTGCGCTTTCAGCTTGTTTTTTCTAGATGCATACAGACAGAAAATACTAAAGATGCCTTAAGAAAATGAAGTGTGTTTCGCCATTGACTGTGTCTTATGGCCGGCGCACGAAGATGGGGGAAATGTGCTAGTGCTGCAACAATTACTCGATTAACTAGAGTAATTCGATTAGAAAAAAAGATTCCAATTAAATTTTGCTGCTTCGATTAATTTTTTTAATTAAAGTGGTGTTGTATTGGTTTGTTTTGAAAGTGTTTGCATTTAGTTTATTGATTTGGGTGGATACACTGCTCTCTTCTGGCGACGGTGAATATGACTCATTTCACAAAGCTGAATCCAGCTGCTCCCTATTAAGACCAACATAAGCAAAGTTTTTGTTTGAGCTAAATTCGTAATTGTTTATAGGTATATTTAGCCATTTTTTGTGGGAACATGTGTTCAAACCATTTGTTAAGAGCATTGTAAAAAAAAGTTAGCATTTTGTAGCATTTAAGCAAGCGGACTTGCTTTGTAAGTAAGCTAATTGTTCTATTGTTGTACTTAGATCCTCATTTATTTCTTATGCTGTCTGAGGCTCAGCTCAGGTATTTCAATTTTTATGTTTCTTATCAGATTACTCGATTATTCGAACTAACTAGTTCATCGATTAATTGACTACTAAAACAATCGATAGCAGTAGCCCTAAAATGTACATTTCAACACAAGTGGTTGGAGAACGAGCATATGTGTTTATGCTTCTCTCAGTTTTGCTTCCTGTAAGAGATACGTTATCATAAACCCAGGAATCGCTCCTATGTACCAGTAGCTACTGTGGCTGCTAATTTTAGGGCTGAAGTGCTAGTTGACTGTAATTGTCTGCTACTGTTCCTCACTTAGCTCTCCTCCATGCATGCATGGCCTTCCTGAGCCTTATGTTCTCACTGGAACAGTTCTAAGTTGCATCAAGCTGTTTGTTGCGTTTAAGGTGTGTATGTATTTTCAACAATTAAAAATATTAATTGTTTAACACTTTTTTAACACAATTTTCGATACGAGGGACGCGATTTTCAATTCGATTCAATACATTTAATGCTCTGAAACAAAAAATACAATTTTTTTTTTTTTTTTTTTAAATTTTGCTAACAAGCAAAAATAAAAATGCCATTATATAAACATGCATTATAGTGCATAATATTTATGTGCTTACTTCTTACTGATCTGAAGAAATGTTGTATAAAAGTGCTGAGAACACTATTTTTTGTAAAGTGAGGCGGGGCACACTGTTGATTGCTATTACTCTCTTAGCAGGTATGTTTACAACATGAGAAAAACATCCTATTTGTGGTCCGAGTCCATCTGTGTTATGTACTGAATTAACAGTATTTGCAACATTATCTATAGTCACCGATATGGATTGATTTGGCCGGCTTAACTTTTCAGTCATGGCGGTTTTTAATTCAACGATGTAGTATATGGACTACGCGTCCCATGATGACTCTGGGCTCACGCAGCCAATGGCATGGGACTTTGGGGTGGGGTGGGGATCTAACGTAGCACATCTAGGTTGCTATTTAATTAAATCTAGTGTGTGCACGCGAGTGTTGTCGGGCATTAAAAAAAGTTAACAACGCCACAGAAGTCACGTCTGCTCATTACTGCACAACACCAGCATTTGACAATGAACTTTCATAAACAGGACGAGTTTGAAGTACAGCACTCTTAATTTGCGACTCATTGTTCAACATGTAACCGTGAGTTAGCTCTCTGTGACCCACGATCTTAACCTGTCTGTTGTTAAAGCGAGGTTATTCGTAGCATTCAAGTCGGCAACAATATATAGACGGATTTAGTTGTATGTATCCGTAAAGGCAGTCTTTGATAAATATGTACGAGTGGGGATAGCATATCACCTCACCCAAAATGCTGCCAATCATAGGATTTGTATGATATTGAAGCCGACAAGCTGCCTTCTTAAGTTTATGTCTTTCCTCACGAGCAATGATCCTCGTGCATCACAGCTCCCACCTTTCATGCAGTTTGGGGGAGGAGTGGAAGAGGGGGGCTGCTAGTGACAGAGTTGGTATTATCAAGGCAAAGCTGCGCCGGACATCTTTAGCGAAGGAGAGACGACAAAAATAAATTCGGAAAATACATTTTGGGAGTTTTTCATTTGGACCGAATGTTTTTGCGTATTGAATCGAAGAGGACGTATCAAACGGTTCAATATAAAACAGTATTGTTTCATATTAGTTTAAAGTGGGAGGATAAAAGTGTTGCAAAATTAAAGTCAGAAAATTACGGCACATATAAATTTATAAGTTACCGTATTGGCCCGAATATAAGACGGCCCTGATTAGGCAAGGCAAGGCAAATTTATTTATATAGCACAATTCAACACAAGGCAATTCAAAGTGCTTTACATTATATGAAGATCATAAAAATCACATTTAAATCAATACAACGTAAAAACCAAGACAATCAAAATCTGAAATAAAATTATACATAAAAATCACATTTAATAACAAATACAATAAAAATAAATAAATAAAAATAAAACAACAACTACTAATAATAATAATTGAAATCAGCAATGGAGATAAGCACAAGAGGAATAGAAAGCAAGTAGATTGAAATATATAGACAGTTATGGATATGCAGTGCTAAACAAAAGCGTTTTTAGCCCTGATTTAAAAGAGCTAACATCATGAGCATACTTCAGACATTCAGGTAACTTGTTCCAGAGGTGAGGAGCATAATAACTAAATGCTGCCTCACCTTGCTTGATTCTTGTTCTTGGAACATGCAGAAGACCGGTTCCAGACGACCTTAGGGGTCTAGATGTCTCATAGGAATCTAACAAATCAAGCATGTATTTTGGTCCAAGGCCATTAAGTGTTTTGTAGACGAGCAGTAGTATTTTATAGTTATCCTTTGACTCACTGGAAGCCAGTGTAGCGATTTCAAAACCGGTGTAATGTGGTCCAGCTTCCTTGTATTTGTGAGGACTCTGGCTGCAGCATTCTGTACTAGCTAAAGCTTCCTGACTGATTTTTTATCAAGACCTGTAAATATACCGTTGCAATAGTCCAATCTGCTGAAAATGAATGCATGCATAAGTTTTTCCATGTCATGTTGAGTCAGAAGCCCCTTAATTCTGGTTACATTTTTTTAGGTGGTAATAAGCGGATTTCGAGACGGTCTTTAGATGGCTATCAAATTTTAGGTCTGAGTCAATAATTACGCCAAGGTTTCTGACTTGATTTGTAGCTGTAAGTGACATTGAGCTAAATTGCCTGCTTATCTTTGACCTTTCCTTTTTTGGCCCAAAAATGATCACCTCTGTCTTCTCCACATTTAGCTGGAGAAAATTCTGGCACATCCATTCATTGATTTGATGAATGCATTTACTCAGGGAGACTTAGGGACTATAATCATGTGGGGACACAGAAATGTACAGTTGTGTGTCATCTGCATAGGTGTGATAGGAGATGTCATACTGTTCCATTATCTCAGCTAAGGGAAGCATATAGATGTTATATAAGAGTGGTCCAAGAATTGACACTTGCGGGACTCCACACGTGAATTTGGTTCGTTCGGACTGATGGTTTCCGATTGACACAAAGAAATCCCTATCATATAAATAGGATGTGAACCACTCAAGTATAGTGTCAGTAAGCCCTACCCACTGTTCCAATCTGCTGAGTAGTATGTTGTGATCAACCGTGTCGAATGCGGCGCTGAGATCCAATAGTAACAGAACAGATGATTTGCCTGCATCGGTATTCCGACGAATATCATTTAGGACTTTGATAAGCACGGTCTCGGTGCTGTGTTGTGGCCGAAATCCAGACTGAAATGAGTTAAAAAGATTGTTTTGCATCATGAATGTCTGGATCTGTTCGAACACAACCCTTTCGATAATTTTCCCCAGGAATGTCAGATTTGATATTGGCCTGTAATTACTAATGATTGAGGCATCCAGATTAGTTTTTTTTAGGAGAGGTTTTATTACTGCAGTTTTTAAAGTCTGTGGAAACTCTCCTGTTTGGAGAGAAGTATTTATAATCTGAAGTATGTCTGGGGCTATGCAATGAAAAACAGTTTTGAAAAAGTTTGAAGGAAGGATGTCAAGGCAGCATGTTGTGGGCTTTAATTTTGACACAATTTCTGTTAAAGTGGCATAGTCCAAGAGGCTAAACTGTCCAAGATTGACGTGGGGGACATTTTGGGAGGCATTTAGTGTAGCAATTGTTAATCTGGAGTTGCACACAGTCTGTCTGATCTTTAGTACTTTGTGTGTAAAGAATGCTGCGAAATCATTACAGGACACCTCAGATTATAAGACAACCCCCTCTTTTTCAAGACTCAAGTTTGAAAAAAGACTTTTTGAACACCAAATTTTTATACAGAAAACAATTACAGTACATCTGAAACAAACGATTATAACAATATATTTGAGAGAAAAAGCATGTTATTTTGCCTCATTCAAATCTTAATATCTGAACATTTAAATAAACTAAAGTGCAATCACATTCATAAATGAATGGTTTCTGGTTTTTGAAATGTAAATAAACCAATCTATTGTGATAAAACAACTAAATTGCAATTAACCATCAAAGTAAAGTCTTACTGTAGTCTTGAAACAAATCTGAATAAGGAAAAACATTGCAATAAAATAATGCAAACTGGTTAAACCAGTAGCTGAGATCTGTCATGACAGAACATCGCTTCAATTATATCTGGCGCCATCTAGCGTCGTGAATGGGGAGAGTAGCTGAGATCTGTCATAACAGAACATCGCTTCAATGATATCTGGTGTCATCTAGTGTCGTGAATGGGTATAATGTCTAGACTGCGAATATAAGACGACCCTCTCTTTTTCAATCTTATTTCAATGCAAAAAACACTGTCTTATATTCGGGCCAATCCGGTAATACAATTTTAATGAAAGCTAAATTAATTAAATTAAAATGAATAAAAACAGAAACACACTCTAGTTTAGAGCTGAAACGAGTACTCGAGCAACTCGAGTAACTCGAGTTTAAAAACTGATCCGAGTAATTTTATTCACCTCGAGTAATCGTTTATTTTGACAGCTCTAAGCATCACGTTTTGTTAGGACTACTTTTAATGCGGGACAACGCGCTGTCACGTGTGGAGAGGAAGAAGGGGAAAAAAAAAAAAAACTTACCGCAGCCGACAGCCGCCACAAACGACGCCGACGTTGCTAAATACTAGCCCGCACAATGCTACATTGGTAACAGGCAGCGTCTGGCGCGTCTCATAGAGATCACATGTATGTTGAACTAGATGCGAAATGACAGACTCGGCCGCGTCTGGGCAGCGTTTGTAAACAGCCGCCATCTTAAAGCAGTACAGCGCTAAGCGCTAATAAAGAGCGCTAATAAAGAGCGCTAAGCGCTAATAAATAAGATTAACGTTACTGTCGCTACTAGCTCACGGAACGTTAGCCCTGCGGAGGGCTAGGTTTCAATTAATTATGACCACTGTCGATGCGTGGCTAACGTGTCTTACATACAGGCTTTAACATAACATAGCATTGTGGAGTGATGAGGGTGTAAAATAAAAACTTAATCATGCTAACTATCAATTTTAGCTCAGTAGTCATTGCTGGATAAAACACCAAGTAGCACTGGTCCCTAATGTGCTCCAATACAGCCTGTATCATACATTTATTTTGAACACTGCAAAAACTCAAAATCCTATCAGGACTTACAGTTTAGACTAACTTAAAACTTAACTAGAACTTAAAAATGGCTTGACACAAAGAGAAATTCAATTGAAACACGTGGGGAAAAATCCTAACTTTTAAGTGATTTGTGTTATCAAGCGTAACGGCATTTTTAGGTAAGATATATATATATATATAATAATAAGATCTAAAAGTTTTTTGAGTGAAAGCAGTGAATTAGTCTTTTTTTTTTTTTTTTAATTCTAGTTACACCTGAGATGCAATTGTTGGCTGTTTTCAACAATATACAACGAAAATAAAGACATTGATTGACTGAAAATGGTTCAAGATTAGATGAAATGTCTTGTTTTCTCATGTATATGTATAATTGCTCTTCACCTAAAAATATATTTGTTTTATCCGATTACTCGATTAATCGATAGAATTTTCAGTCGATTACTCGATTACTAAAATATTCGATAGCTGCAGCCCTACTCTAGTTACAGCCCTGCATCTCTCTCTAAAATTGTTTTTTCATAGTTTTTAACTCATTGCACACCGTTGACACCGCTAGACGTTTAATTAATTTAAACTGGGAGGACTGGTCATGAATGCTTATCTTTTAGTGCCATTAATGGCGCTAGACGTCCAGTCCATTTTGACTGGGAGGGGCGAATGAACGAACTCTTGCAATCAAAATGGATTGGACGTCTAGTGCCGTCAATGACAGCCAATGAGTTAAATGGGTGTGCTCTATGGGTTAAATGCGAAGTTTTGGATGATCAAATAGCATTTTGTTGGAACAAGTTGACAGAAGAAGTGCTATTCCCACCCAAGGCGTGTGAGTCAGCTAGTTGACGTTTGCGGTTTCTAGGCACCATCTCGATGGTGCGAACCTTAATGTTGAGGTCTTCTCTATTTATGAAACTTTATCATCACAAATAGAGGACAATCATGGAGGCTTATTGTTGGCTCCTTGGGGTTTTCATGTATGTTAAAAACAATAACGCTTGATTTTTGGACCCAGAGTATGCCCCCCAGAATGTCTTCCTTCAAACAAAGTGCAATAGCAAATTGCCTGAAGTTAAATAAGGTATTCATACACAGACGTAAGCTGCAGCCACCATGTTAGCTATCACTGTCCCCACCCCGATCTTAAAATTTAAGGTGCAACAACAGTGGTGTTGATGGCTGCATTTCATTGTACTCTGACGTGCTTTGGTGTGCAAATGCCTTCCGTTGTCATTTTTTTTTTTCAACTTTCAGACATTCCTCTGATGTCTGCTAGTTTGGGCAGGCCAGAAGAGGTATGGGGAAGGAGTTCTACCTTACCTTTTAAAGGGAGGAAGCAGATTTAGGTCAATTCTTGTTCATTTTATACTAGTAGAAGTTGGAGTGAAAATCGCCAATTCAACAATGATCTAGGGCTGCAGCTATTGATTATTTAGTTAATCGATTAATCTATAAATTCTTATAATATACAGGCATAAAAATCTCTCACCTTTCGGCGAAATTCGCCGCTTTGAAGTCAAAAAGGGCGACCTACGTGAATTGCGTAGATCCGAGGAGAAATTCTTTTTGGGAGGATGGGGGGTCGGGAGGTTTTATTTAATTATTATTCTTATTATCATCATGTGATTAACTTAGTACGTAAACTGAGCACTTAAGAAATCGGTTCTTTAAAAAAGTGACATTTGGACAGTCAGCAAATCCTTCTAGATGCTTCGCTGACGAGAACCAATCATCGGCCCAAGCTGCGTTCCATTATTCCAGACGCGCGCACTCTTTACGTGTACATGGAGTGCTCGGAGAGCCTTTGGTTGCATTGCAAAGCTGCGAGAACAAAAAGCAGGCCTTATCCACACCGGGGCAGACCAGAGCGCAGCATACACACTTGCCTGTATTTGCCAGCAGATTGAATTTGGTGAGTAATGGTTTCAATCGTTTTCACATTTTGCGATATTAAAAAGTTACTGCCATTCGTTGCAGCTTGCGTTGAACACTGCCAGAGCTAGCCAAATCTCCCATGAAAAAAAATAGCTCCCGTTAAATTGGCGTCAAGCTTGTGTATTTAGCGGTAATATAAACGAAGAAACACACTGTTGAGTCAAATTAAGCGGCATGCTCTCGGATGGAGGGGGGCGCCTCGTATCGCTCCCGCCGTCCACCTGAGACGCGTTATTTTCAGCTGGGACTTGAGGTGACGGCCGGTGTCGGCACAACACCGGCCCGACGAGTGGTGGGAATGACTCTTGCTTCTTAAAGCTTTTCAGAAATACAGGGATCCCTCGTTTTTCGCGGTTAATGGGGACCAGAACCCGCCGCAATAAGTGAAAACCGCGAAGTAGCGTCCCCCCCCCCCCCCCCCCCCCCCCCATTTTTTTGTGTGTGTTCAATGTATTTAATCAGATTTTACATTGGAAAAAAGATACATATATATGACATGTTTTTTCACCAAAGTATCATTTATAAATGGTTTTCAAGCACTTCAAAATGTAAGAATTATGATAAGTTTTAAACATGTTACTGCCCCACCGATAAAGTAGTAAGAAAATGCTTGGCTTTATTAAATGCTTCATAGTGAGTCTACTAAACCCTCTCAGGCTTTGTTAAACGGTGATTGACACATGTGCAAAGTTTTTCTTTTTATATATATTTTTTTGTTTGAAGCAACTTATTTGATTGAATAATAAAGACACAAATGTCCTCGCCAAAATGTTGCCCAAACGCAAAACAACATTACTTCAATGGAAAAATTTGTTTCAATCAAGAAAAATAGTTTTCAAATGCTTTTTTTGTCTCAAATTTATTTTTGCAATCAAAAACTGTTTTTTTTTTATTGACGTGACTTTTTTGGGATTAAAAGTATATACTGTATTTTGATTGAAGCAACATTGTTTTTGATAGAAGTAACTTTGTTTTTTGATTGAATAATAAAAACACAAATCTACCTCCATAGTTATTGAGAGAGAAAGAAAGCTTTAAAACTAAAAGCCACCGGGGAGTCTGTTTTTTATTTTATTTTATTGTTTTAATATTTATATTTCATTACATAGACATGCCTCGTAGGGAAAGGAGATTGAGGGATAAAAAAAGGAGTTGGATGAGGCTGCTAAAGGCAGTGGATACCTCATCAGCTGGGTGAATAGCAGACCTGGTAAGAACAAGTTTGCAAGGATAGTCGGGTATTAAATACAATTATAAACACAATTACAATGTTCTTTTTCTATAAGATTTTATGTCATTGCTTTATTAATCATTAGGTGCTAGAGTTGTTAAGTATGGATAATAATGAAATAATAGTTTTGAGAAAACTGTGCTGTTGGTGGCTCAGTGACCATCTGATGTAGTTTGTTCTCAGATGAACAAGTTGAGGAAGGAAGTTTTGATGCAGAGGTTGAAGGAAGAAAAGAGGCAGACTGACTGAGTCACAGCCAGAAAGTGTTGATGACAGTTTTGATTTCTATTCACTGTTGCCCCCTCCCAATTAAAGTATGTCACACTCGCAGCCAATTATTATCTAAAGCTGGTTAAAATTGAAGTTATGTTGTTTTAAGGTGTATTAAATACTTGTTCATGTGCCCCTTTTGATCTACGAGCACCCGCCCCTCCACCGGTCTCTGCACGGCCCTGCTGAAACACAGTGTGGGTCGACAGAGCTCAATATTTTGTTGGGGTGTACAGTGTACTGGAACATATTTCCTCCACACCCTTCTCACCTTTTTAACCCCTGACCCATTTTCATGCCTGAATATAGTAATCAGATTATGAACATTAATGTGTTGCAGAATAAATTTTAGGATATTTAATTCAAATAAGTGTATCTACTTGCGATATTTATTTTGGCTTGGTAAGATTACACTTTAAAAAGAGCATTAAATACAAATATTATATGAAATTCCTGAGTTTCTTCAAATTGCAGAATTTAAATGCATTTAAAAATATAAAATACCTCAGCTTACCCTCAAACGAGATATATATGAGGATCTAAGTACAACAAAATAACAATTGGCCAGCAAAAGTAGGCTAGCTTAAATGCTATAAAATGCTATGGATTTTTTTTTTTTACAACGCTCTTAACAAATCGTTCAAACGCATATTCTCACAAAAAACTGCTAAATAAACTAAAAAAATGAATGCGTTAACAAACATATTAGCTAAAAAAATACATTGTGTTGGTCTGAACAGGGAGCAGCTGGATTCAGACATCTTAGACGAGTTATGGGATATTCACTATTGCCACTAGAGGGAAGTGTATTCACCTAAATCAGTAAAACAAAATACAACACTTTCAAAACAAACCATTCCAACGTCACACTAATTAAACAAATTCTCGAAGCAACAAAATTTGATTCATAGCTTTTTTTTTTTAAAAATTGAATTACTCAAGTTAAACGTTTAATCGTTTCAGCACTATATGATCAATTCATTGGAATATGATACGATATTTGCTATTACATAGTCTCACTATGCTTTGTACCCCGAAAGGTTATCGTTATGCTCCCGCCAAGAATCGATATATCGTTTTAAGAATGTGTCACTGTTGCCAACTAAATGTTCCATTTTAATAGTGTCTACGTTGGCTCATCGACTGCCATTGACGGCGCTAGAAATCCAAATTATTTTAAATGAATTGGACTTTTAGTGCTGTCAAAGGCACTGAAACCAGAGCATTTACAGCCAGTCTTGTGGGCAACTACAGGTGACTTCCTGTTGATTTTAGGTCATTTACAGGTTACTTCCTGTTCATTTTGAGTCACTTCCTATTCCTTTGGGGATATTCCTGAGTCACTTCCTTTTCAGTAACCCAAATTCAACAGGAAGTGACCTTTAAATGCCCTAAAATCAACAGGAAGTAACCCGTAAATGCCCCAAAAGGAAAAGGAAGTGACTGAAAATCGACAGGAAATGACTTGAAATGCCCCAAAATGAAGTCAGTGGCAGCCAATGCCAGGCAATGATGGCCATAGACATCCAGAACGCAGCCATCCCTCCCAATTCAAATGGATAGGATTTCTACTATTGATAAACCCATTCCAATTCACAGTAGAACAATGAAAATAGCTTGTTTTTCTATTAGTTGTTTTGTAGAATATCCTAAAATGATTTCCATACCCGTGTATCGATAATTGTTATATCGCCATATTGTGAGCTCATTATCGTGAGCCTTGTATCGCAAATCGTATCGTGTCGTATTGTGAGGTACCCATAGGTAGAAGATACCCACACCTACTCTACATAAAGTTGTTCCTTGCCTCATGTACAGACTGCAAGTTTGTGTTGTACCTGGATTGTATTTTCATCATGGTTCTGTTATCATTGTTATAAGTGAAGCGGAACTGTAAAATTGCTGCCTTAATGCAGAGTTGTGTAGTAACACGTTCCATGTACTCCGTTACATTTACGAGTAACTTTTTTAGAAAAATGTATGTCTAAGAGTAGTTTTACTAAGCCATACTTTTTAATTTTACTTGAGTAGATTTGTGAAGAAAAAACACTTATTCCGCTACTTTGGGCTTCACATGAGTTGTTACACTTTTGCTCTTCATTCACACACACACATATTTTATTATTTTTATGCCAGTGATGCCAAGGGTAGCTCTACTAATTTCACCAATGAAACGTCGCAACAATAATCACATGACTGCATTACACCAATTAGACGCAAGCTTGCCGTTCTATGACCACGGCAGCCTGTTCAATCACGTGGCGTCTTGAAAAAATGAAGTATTTTACATAGAGCGGTGCTCTTAACACGACTTGAATACGCAGACTTATACCTTTTTCCCAGGTTTTATTTAGCACCAATTGATCAAGGAAAACCAGAGATATGATTCTTTTAATTTCATAATAGTAACTATGAAGGAACTATTCACTATTCAAACTAGGAGCTATTTTTTCCGCTGGACGGCACTCATGCTCTTTGGACGAATAATGCTTCATTTCTGTCTTTTTTTTTCTCTATTGCCTGAAGTCAATGATTTCCTTTTGTGTATTTTTGTTGCTTAGTGTGGTTATGTAATCGGTTATTGTACAGTATCATTATAACAACAGATCATATAGATAACTTTGTCCTGGGAAAAAAAAAATACCATTGTTGAAAAAAAAAAAACAGTTACTAATTACTTGAGTATCTTTTCACCAAATACTTTTTTACTTGTACTTTAGTACATTTTTTTTTAATTACTACTTTTACTTGAGTAATATTATTTTGAAGTAACACTACTCTTACTTGAATAAAATTGTTGGCTACTCTTCCCACTTCTGCCTAAATGAAGATTACGTGAAAGTAAATATCTTGAGTTAAGTCATTAGAATATGTGGATGATGTGCCATGTCACAGTTAAGATCGCACTGATGGGAATGTAAGGTCTTTTGGGCTTGTTTATTTGTGAAATTGCTGTAAAATTATTTTATCCCCACCAAGAAAGGCCCTGTTTTAGGGGTTTTTGTGGTTTGTTACCTTGGTCTGTTACCTTGCCCAAGGGTATGCTGATAGTGGACTAGCCTGTATTTTTTAGGGGATTTTCATATACCTGCTCTGTCCTTATTGACACATACACAACTGCATGCAGCTTGTACTGTACTGTTTTCATTTCCCTCTATATATTTTTAATTGTATGCTATATTTATGTACATACAAAATAAATAGAAAATTTGGTACATGTAGTAAAGCCCTTCTCAACATGGCATTTTAATTAAAGAAGTAATAGACTCTCATTGTCCCATAGTCCAACAATTAAACATGAAGTGTGCAGTAAGTAGTCCTGTGATTGGGAACACTTTTCCATGACTCTCACACAGCAGTGACGTAATTTCAGAGAAGTGAGTTAATGTGACGTCAGGGTTAGGTCAGCAGCAGCATCTTAAAAACGGGAGTCGCTGCTAGTTTTTGTGCTTAAAGCTGCTAGAGAATCAGGCTTTGGACGTGCGCTGTTTGTCAGCACTTCATCCGTTTCTCCAGGTAGTTGCAACCTTGTTCCAAGTCGGTGAATGGCTCCACATGTTTTCTGTTATGAATCTTTTTTTCTTCATCACCTGACCTAACTGTATACATTTTATTTTGTTATCACCAGACATGGCTGAGGATGACATGACTCCAGAGCAGCTAGCAGCCATCGCTGCTGAAAATGAGGAGCCAGAGCACGTGAACTACAAGGCACCTGCCCGGAAGACTGTGCAGGAGATCCATGAGATGGATAAGGATGATGAGAGCTTACGTAAATATAAAGAAGCTCTCCTCGGCTCTGCAGTCGCTGCTGCCGGTAATACATTTGGACTTTTTATTGTGCTGTTTTGTGTGCGTGTTTATGTATGTGTGAGCGATCACTTTCACTCTGATTTTATATATAGTGTTTGGTACAAATTTATGTATAGTGACAGTTTAGCTACTTATGGTGAATCAGACTATTGCTGGTGCTGTGTTTGTGTGTGAATTTGTTATATATGCTATCATATTGTAGTGTGGATGGATGATTTTGGGTTGAGGGGCTATCCAAGAATTTTGTTATACAAGAGAATCACAGTATCCACCAGATATTGGGGGGAATGGTAAATATGTGATACCATATTTTTCGGACTATAAGTCGCACCTGAGTATAAGTCTCACCAGCCATAAAATGCCCAACAAAGAGTAAAAAAAACATATATATAAGTCAGAGGTTGCGCTAGACTTTTTCGTTGTCTGTCATTTTGACTGACAGTGTCATGAAAATCCAGTCATAATCTATTTTTACCCGTCACTTACATTTTTAAAATGATAATAATGACATATTCAATAGTATTTAGTTTTCATTCATTTTTAATTAATATTCCGTCCGAACAAGCTTAACAAGAGGCAAACAGACAGTGGAGTGCACCAATCAGCGACGGGCAGACGTGCCGTTAGCAAAGCGACAAGGGCAGGACGAGGGAATTGCGCGCGGAAGTAAACCTACGAGGAGAACGGAGTTTATTCATCATGGCTAGCGCGAGACAGACTGTTGTCAATGACTCGTGTCGATGTGTTTTAGCTCATTTAAAACTGAATTTACCGCGGATTGGAACATATTCTCGGCTCTCCTGTCGCCATCCGTGTTGATGTAGAGACGACTTTCAGCGCGCAAGCGTGACGTTGCTCGTGAAGAACACGTCACGCAAATAAACAAATCTCATTTGTCGATTGATTTTGTACCTACTCGAGAGGCTGTGTCCCAGACTTTTCTCTCAGTGTTTGAAAAATACAGGGAGAACAGTCTGGCCGTGCCAGCCAAACACTCAGTTGCCTTGACATTTTTCCGAGTAAGGCCAACGACGTCATGCATCAAGAGAGACAATAGCTAATTAATATGCTCACTCGCCACCCTGTGGTCTGGGGTGTGAATTGCAACCTGTCAAAATGACGGATGGACTTCAGTTTTTTCCGTCACCGTTTTTAAAAACTGGTCAATGACGGAAAATATTCGGTTAACGCGACCCCTGATATAAGTTGCACCGGAGTTTAAGTCACATATTTGGTGGAAATTTACTTGATAAAATCCAACACATAGAACAGATATGTCATCTTGAAAGACAATTTAATATAAAAATGTAATAGAGAACAACATGCTGAATAAGTGTACAGTATGATAACGTTACATGATGCACCAGGACTCTACGGCTCAGTCCTGGCTCTACAGCGAGCTAAACTCCCAAATGACGGTGCTGGACGTCCGTATAATTAGCTGACTTTTATTTTGGCCGTTGTTATGACACCATCATTTGAAGAGTGAAACTAAAAAATAAAAATAACACAAATCCATTTAGACCTCGATACCAAACAGGTTCGCATCAATGTAAATAAATGATAATCAGCTGCTATTACAGCAATGACACAAACGGTTAGCATGCATTCGCTAGCATTAGCACATCAGTCAAACAACTACACAACTGGCTCTTAAGTGTCCGATCGCGGGTGGAAAACACACAACAACAACCGAAAGATGATACACACAGGCGTTGTTACCACTTGCCTCTGTAGAGATATTTTACAAGCATAAACAATGAACGTAGGTTCGCAGCAGTCTCTCGCTCTCTCTCTCTCTCTCTCGCTCAGACGCTGCGTAGCTGTCAGTCTTCTTCTGGCGTGTGAGCGCTCTTCTTCGCGTAATCAAGTGCGAGTGTGCCCCCACTTGGGCATGAAAGTGCCACAAACTAAAAGCATGCATTTCAATATAAAAAAAAAGTCAATAATACAATTGAACACACATTGCCAAAAGCAGAACGTGAACATGGCCGTCGCTGTCAAGACTTATTCAGATAGCTATAGCATAAAGAACAAGCTAACAAGTTTACCAAACCATCAGTGTCACTCCAAAGCACCAAAATAACATGTGAAATGAAATCATAATGTGTTAATAATTTCACACGTAAGTCGCTCCTGCGTATAAGTCGCACCCCCAGCCAAACTATGAAAAAAAACTGTGACTTGTAGTCCGAAAAATTCGGTAATACATTTTAGAATAGAATAGAAAGTCTTTGTTGTTGTACAGAGTATAACGTGCACCACATAAAACAAAAATACAATAACGCTAATATAAAAAAAACATTTGTTACAATGTACACAGATTTGGAGTAAAGTGAATTAGTGACTAGCAGCAAGTGGTGATGTAGTTGGAATATAACAGTGCGTATATGACAATTTGCAGTACTCTGATTAGGAGGCAGATGGCTGACTTGATATGGTAGTGCAAATGACAGTTGTACATTGATATTGATGTAACACAAAAAAAAAGCCCTAATGTCACTGTGTAAATACTGCATATGCCACAAAATATTAAATGTGATGGTTCACTTACTTATTTTTCCACCTTCTGTCATTGTTTGCATACATTCCTCATTAAAATATGAAAACCTATAAATGTTTGGATGGTTTTAGTTTAAGCAAACACGGTTTTTTCATCTGTGTGACAAAGATCAGATCACATTTGATGATTTTATGCAGAAATATGAGAAATAAGGTTCAGATACTTTTTCATACCACTGTATAATATTAAATATGCGTAATGAATAGAGGTGTGCAAAATTTCCGATTCTTAGATTATTCGCGATTCGGTCGTGGAAGATTCGAGAACGATTCACAAACATCCAAATTCCGATTATTGAAATATGCCAAGTAAAGCGGAAGTACACAACACTCAGCGCGCCGCGCGGTCTTCGGGATGGAACGGAGCGAGAGTAGCTAAACATCATGCTTCCCATTACCCGGCCCCTCGGGTAATGCCAATGCTCAACTCATGGCTCTTGCTCAACTCATGCAACGAGATAAAAAAACACAACAACATACCTGACTGCTTCCGAAAAGCTGCTACAAGTACATCCATATAATGTTACGGTGGATATCATTTATGTAGGACTAGATGCAATATAGATTTGGTAGTGTTAGCAGCACATCTACAAAAAGCTAGATGCTGGCGTTATAAATGGCCGCCATCTTAAAGCAGTACACTTCCCTGCAAGGCTGTTGTAGCGAACCTTCCAAGCAAACCTAATTAACTTTTTATCTAAAATAGGGCTGTCCCAAACGACTAATTTTCTCCCGATTAGTCAGCCGACTATTTTTACGATTAGTCGACTAATCTAATAATTAAAAAAAAAAAAAATTTTTTTTTTGTTTTTTTTTGTTTTCTAATTTAGCAATGCAATTTTTGTTGACGCTTATCAATTCACAAAAAACATATTGGAACACTTAAATTATTAAAGTACAAATAAACACGTAAATAACAATAATAAATCACAAATAAACAATGAGTTCAAATGCCGATAGAATTAACTAGTGTAGCATCCCGATTGAAAAGATGGTCTCTTAAACTGATGGTTTACAACTTTTATTCCATCCTTGATGTAATCACACTGTAAAAGCTACGGTGCACACAAATAAAACAACACAATTAGAACGAAATTAACGAAAACTTTTCACCTTTTTCCTTTGAAACCTTATTTATATATCAATGAATTGCCTATATGAATTGCCTTTACCTTAATTTATTACCTTATCATTGACAATCTCTCCCTTAAGTGCAATCACTGTATATACTGTATATATTTATGACCTTTTAACCTTATATAATTTTCTATACCATAAAATAAACCATAACATGAAATAAACCTTTCAGTTAGCATTAAGAACAATACTAATAGCACTTATAGGCCCATTGTCAAAGAAACATTATTATTTAGTAAGGCGACAGCACCCTCTGGTGTACAAAAAATGAAAAAAAAAAAAATTACAAACTGGGTTACGGCGCTTGAGGTGTTTATTCACGGCCGACGTGCAGCCAAGCTTGGCATTGAAGAGACAGGACGGAAGAGTGTACGCTCCTTTGTTTCTTTGAAATAAGTCAATGTTTTGGACACTCTGGTGTGCTTTTTTGGCTTTGTGCCGCTTTCCCCGCTTGCATACAGAGCATCCGACATTCTGAATTTTCCACGCATATATTTTTTTAACCCTTCATTAACCGTCGACGGGATGTTGTGCTCGTCGACGGATTTACGTCATCGATGACGTCGACTATGTCGACTAGTCGGGACAGCTCTAATCTAAAATACTCCTAAATCGGTAAAATATTGACTTGAATCTATCTTTAAAATAGTTTTAAAACTTTCACATGTCGAAAGTAGACAAAAGGGAAATTATGGAATAACGGGAGCAATTTTAACAAATTTAACGGTTGATTCACAACATTAAATTAATTGAATGTAGTTTAAAGCTGCTGATACAGAATGGGGACTGGAGTTTTTTATTTAATGTTATTTTTGTATATTTGTTTACTGCTATATGTTAACTTGATACTGAAATAGTAGTGTGGTTTAGCCTGAAAGTATATTTGAACAATTTCGGAACTAATGTACAAGACATTGAAAAAAAAAAGAGAGAAAAAAAAAGGAGGGGGGTGCATCAATAATCGTTTTATAATCGAATCGGAGCCTCTGAATCGTAATCGTAATCGAATCGTTAGGTGCCCAGAGATTCCCAGCTCTAGTAATGAACATAACCTATAATGCACATTTCCATGTAATAAATTTGCAGAAGCTCATGCCTGTTCTCTTCTTGTCAGATCCCAACGTTCCCAATGTCCAGGTGACCCAAATGGCACTGTTGTGTGACAGTGCCCCAAATCCTCTCGTGCTGGACTTGCAAGGTGAGTCCCAATGGGATAGTTCATTGGAAATAGCCTGTTTTTGTAAATATTTGTCTCTTGCAAGACAAGAATTAAATATTTCCTACTCAATTATACAGGAAGAACATGTTGCCTTGTTCATACTAATAAAGAGCAGCTTTAATGGTTTACATCCACTTATGGAAATAGTATTGAAGGCCCTTTCACACTGCACTTAGCACAGCATAGTGTGCTTTTGGCCAACACATTCATTACCGGGGTGCCATATTATGGGAACCGAAGCCACATGAGCCACATGAGCAAGGCTACCTGTCCTGTGTGGAGAAATGTTCAATTTGGATGGCAGACTGATTTCAGAGCAACAGTAAGATATTCTGCTGGAGTCTACAGTGAAAACATAAAAGAAAAAAAAAGTAAATGGAGAATTCAACTCTGATGTCCTGAGCTCCAAGTCACAAGACTGATGACGTAGTTGGATGTGGTTGAAAAAATGGCTCAGTGATGGAGGGAGCTCTCAACTACTTTGAGCCAGGTTGGTTGAAAAGTGGTGGAAATTTGTGATTTCAGCATTTTGAACAATAATATTGTTATCTTAGTGTGTAGCATAGCCACATCACTTCACTTGGGTCCCTCCTTCTTTATTAATGCTAGGACTTTCTTTTGCAACAGTGACATACTGCATATCGTCCTATCCAAACCAGCAGAAAAGGCACCAGGCTACTTCCTGGTCAATGCCTTGGCAACCAGTACCTACTATGAGGAAACTTCCACCACATTGCCATTGTCCCTGCTGCTTCCTGGGGCCTTCCTGCGAGTGTGTTTCTTTCAAACCAAGTGCAATGTAGAAGCGCCTTTAAACACTAGTTTTATGCATGGGCCAGATTTTGGTCCAGCCCGTAATAAGTGTTTGTTGCTTCTCGAGATGCTTTGAAGAGTTAAGGGATTTTCTACAAGGCTTTACATTCATTGAGACATCTGAAAATGCCTTTTCCAAAATCTGTCCAGAAGAAAAAAGATTTTGAAGATCTTTTGATTTTTAAGATGAGAGGGGACCTACATATGACTAACTGGTTACCGTGTAAATCGCAAACCGTCTACGGCTTGGTCGTCCCGATGTTGACCACAAACAAAAGGATTTGTGATTGCAAATATTGAATAGAGATGTCGGTTACAGGTTCCAAGGAATTCCGTGGTATGAAAATGTCACGGTTTGAAAACCTCAACATTTTTCTGTCATACCGTCCCTACCGTATTAGCTATTTTTTATGTCCCAAAAATGCAGGGAGAAATCCCTCGCTTGCAGTTGCAGGGCTCACCCTTCCCCCTCCAGATGTTGCTCATTGTCAGTGAGGCAGCTGTGCTACACAATGGCTGGAGGAGGTGAAACACCTGAACTTTTTCCCCCATCGAAGAAAACGAAGTAGCTGGTACGGGATTACTTCGGCTACAGAAAAGTTAGACAGCAGCGGTTTAAAAAGGAGGGCCAACCGACATGTAAAAAATGTTTGCAGAGGGTGGCTGCCAAGTAGGCAATACCTTCAATATGATTTCACATTTACTAGTATAAAAAATTTAAGGTTAGTAAACAAGGGGTGTGCCATCTTAGGCATCCCACGATTCTATTGGATTAAGATTCAGGGTGAAACGATGCGATGATTGAACGATGATCACGGGATTGACGATGATCACGATTATCACAATTATCGAATAATACATTGTTAAATTAATAAAGAGCCAAACAAATTCATCTCAATTATGTATTTAAAATGTCTTAATGATTCAACAGGAATGATGGAAACATGCCCACTCAACAAAAAGCTGCCCTTAAGCTGCTTTTAGTTTAAATTTTTTTTATAAACAAAGTGCAAAGACATTAACCATTTCTAAGGCACTACTTATTTCTCAACATGCCGATACAACACAGCTGACCTTAAGATGCTCTTTTTCACAAGAAAGTGCAAAAAGAGAAGCACTGCCTTAGAAGCAGCTAATTTCTCTCAACAGTACAATCAAATTTACACTGGTGGAATGAATTCCACATTTTCTGGAAAAAAGTGCCTTTAGAAATAAGACTATATTTGACCAATATACTTTGTTTTCACAGATTTCTGTACTATGTAGCATGTTTGTAGTGTTACCGCTGTATTTAGTCCTGGTTTTACACGTTCTGCATCTGGAGTAACTTTTGTACACCACTAAACAATGACCAAATCGACACTTAAACGAATTCGCTAATTAGCATAGTGCTCGGCGCCAACTAGTAACATCTCAAAAACAACAGCAATGAAGGCTAAACAGTACAAGAAGGTTCGTGTACTCACCTGTTAGACAACACACTAGGGACATTTTTCCAATCAACGCGACTTAAACCGACTGCTGGACAACTGAAGGGCAAAGAGCAACAAACTATCTCTCTTCCCCTCTCGCTCTAGAAAATTACTTAAAAATAACTAAAAAATAACACACAGAAGAGGACCCAAAGCGTGACCCGGTCCTTGCCTGTCTCATACACAAATGTATTTTCGAGTCTTTTGAACAGGAGTAAATTTCTCGCTCAGTAACTTCCCCTGCACCCATCTTAACCTTGTGCATCCATTTAGGTGTCCGGGCGGCAGATGTGTCTTGAAAAGGGCTAATTTGAGGGTTAATTTGAGCCAGCTCTTGCCGGAACAAGATCCGGCACCTCTTGATTTTGGCTTCCCTGTGTTCCGAGACTTATTTGGGCAGATCCGGCACCTCTCGTGCATATAAAATAATAATATAAAAACTTTGAGGGGGGGAAAGAAGGAGAGGAGTCGTTGATGGCTTTCTCCACTTTATTGTGGCAACAATGAGAAAACAATTAAAAAAATAATAGCAGACACCCGCCACATTTGACCGCAAACTTTTGCTTCTCGCTCGTCTCCTCCTCGCTTCCTACTACTCACAGCTCTCCAGTCCCAGCGACTCTTAAACGGATTGTGCATAATGTTTTGCTTTGAGCTTTTTGTTGACAAAGGTATCGAACACACAACGTGCTGACAACTTTGTTTCTTTATTAACACATGGAGCTAACAGTACCAACACAGCTTGGGGCTCTCAGCAGACTGTGGCTCTCTATTATACTCCCGCATCACGTGACCAAAACAACAGTAACGTTGTGTGCACTTCAGGGTGCCTCGGAAAACATATCAGAATATTACACACAGTTAGGGATATTACAGTATAAAATAAAATAATATACATATATTCATTTACACAACATATCCCAAGAATTGCATGTTGTGTATAAAAATTTAACGTCATTTGCAAGAGTCGGGGATTTGTTGATGCACCGAAAAGCTGGACCAACAAATCACTAAATTTTGAAATTTGCGGCATTTGGGGCACAAGCAGCCAGCATCAAACAGTATGTCAACATACCAAAAAGACAGTTGCCTTTACTGTCTTTTTTCAAAATGAAGGAAGATGGTTCAAAACGAGTCAGAAAAGCACAGAGAAAAGAAAGAAAAGTCCAGCAGCATTGCAAGTGGGCGGGCATTTGTGTTTTGTTTTCAGCACCATTTTCTTCATAAGCTCTGGCACCTGTCCCCGTGTCGTCATCCCTGCGCTGTCATATGTACTTTGCATTCCGGCACCGAATGATTTACAAATTAAGCACTGGTCTTGAATTTCGTTCCGCTAGCAGCGGCCTGTCATTAAATTGTTAGGGAAAATCATCATTTTTTAGCATTTATGAATCGTAATCAAATAGTCACGTGTTGAATCTCAGTGAATCTAATAATCGATTTTTTTTGGCACACCCATAGTAAACATTGTCATGAACGTTTCCCACCAGCTACGAGAGTTAAGTCCATCGTGTATAGTGTTTCTAGCGGTGGTAAAACATACTTCCCGTAAGCATAGTAACGAGGCAGATAGCGTGGCTAATTAGCATGCCAAGATTGAACACTCTAAATTGTCCATAGGTGTGAGTGTGTGCGTGAATGGTTGTGTGTCTCCTTGTGCCCTGCGATTGGCTGGTAACCAATTCAGGGTGTCCCCTGCCTACTGCCCGAAGTTAGCTGGGATAGGCTCCAGCACCTCCGCGACCATCATGAGGAATAAGCGGCATGGAAAATGAATGAATGAATGAAAGACTGCTAACTAGTTTCCTCTCTAACATTAGCCTATTTTTAAGTCTACCGCCATTGTAAACATCTGCTCAAAATAACATTTTCAGAACACACTCTGCAGTGTTTTTTTTCTCTCTGACCACTGTGCCTGAGAGAGAAAAGTGTGTGTATCACGTAAACATGATACGAGGGAAAAAATATATATATATTTTTTGTGATGATGATAATGTTGAGCTCTGGCTATGGGTTTAGCCTCACCTAAAGGACTGCATTTATTTTTTAGTGCTTCAATGATATATCGATTTAATAATTCGTTTAAAAAAAGATTAAATTCAATTTTGCTGCTTCGAGTACTTGTTTAATGTGGCGTTGTAATGGTTTATTTTTGAAAGTGTTTGAATTTAGTTTTATTGATTTGGGAATACACCGCCTTGTAGTGGCAACAGTGAATAGACATAACTCATTTAACATGACTGAATCCAGCTGCGCCTTGTTAAGACCAACATAAGCTAAGTTTTTGTTTGAGCTAATTTGAAACAACAAAAAAAGTTAGCATTTTATTGCATTTAAGCTAACGGACTTTGCTATGTAAGTTAGCCAACTGTTCTTTTTGATGTACTTAGATCCTTATTTATTTTTTATACCGTTTGAGGCTCAGCTCAGGTATTTTCATTTTTTTATGTTCCTTATCTGATTGCTCAAACCTAATACTTCATCGATTAATGGACTACTAAAATAATTGATAGCTGCAGCCCTAATGTATCATTTAGGGCTGCAGCTATCGAATATTTTAGTAATCGAGTAATCGACTGAAAATTCTATCTATAATCGGGTAATCGGATAAAACTTTTATTTATTTTTTTTAGGTAAAGAGCAATTATAAATATACATGAGAAAAATAGACATTTAATCCAATTTTGAACCATTTTCAGTCAATCAATGTCTTTATTTTCGATGTACATTGTTGAAAACAGCCAACAATTGCATCTAAGATGTGACTAGAAAAAAAATTCACTGCTTTCACTCCAAAAACTTCTAGATCTTATTTAAAAAAGAAAAAAAAAAAAAATTCTTACCTAAAAATGTAATTACGCTTGATAACACACATCACTTGAAAGCTACGTGTTTTCCCCACGTGTTTCAATTTAATTTCCATTGTCAATCTATTTTTAAGTTTTAGTTAAGTTTTAAGTTAGTCTAAACTGTAAGTACTGGTAGGATTTTGAGTTTTTGCAGTGTTCAAAATAAATGTATGATACCTGCTGTATTGGAGCACATTTATTCAGTAATGACTACTGAGCTAAAACTGACAATTAGCTTTATCATGTTTTAATTTTACACCCTCATCACTCTACTGCGCTGTGTTTTTACAGATTAAATAAAGCCTGTATGGAAGACATGTTAGCCACGCATTGACAGTGGTCATAAACTCATAATCAATAGAAACCTAGCCCTCTGAAGGGCTAACGTTACGTGAGCGAGACAGTAATGTAATATTTATTAGCGATGAGAAGTCTACTGCTTAAAGATGGCGGCTGCTTACTAACGCTGCCCAGACGCGGCCGAGTCTGTCATTTCGCATCTAGTCTTAAATGCATGCGATATCTATGAGATGCATCGAACACTACCTGCTACCAAACTAGCATCATGCGGGCGTAGTTTTTAGCAACGTCGGTGTAGTTTGTAGCTGCTGTCGGCTGCGGTAAGTCCCCCCCCCCCCCTTGCTTCTTCCTCTGCGCACGTGACGTCAGCGCGTTGTCCCGCATCAAAAGTAGTGATGCTTAGAGCTGGCAAAATTAAACGATTCCTCGAGGTGAATAAAATTACTCGGATCAGTTTTTAAACTCGAGTTACTCAAGTTGCTCGATTATTCGTTTCAGCTCTAGTATCATTATACTTATTTTCCAATTTACTAAATGTTGTTTTGAAGAGTAAAAATCCTGTTCAATGGATTTATTTACTTTTTAACCCAGGCATCTCAAAATAATACATTTTAGAGCTGTAATTGCTATAGTGTGAAACGGTGATTTCTGCTTAAGGTTATCAGGATCTCATACCTGTAAATGCCTAATATTGAATATTCAGTATTTATGATTGTCGGCTCTGACCTACTGTATATCGAAGTAGATCAGTGAGGGAAAACCTCACAAGCTGGGAATTGTCAGGATAATTAACATCTGATAAAGTTTAAGTGGATCTCCACTGTGGCAAATTACCGTGCAATACTCAATTATTTAATACTCACTTGGATAGAATATGGTAGTTCAGCATATTCCAAGATAATTTTTCCCATTCATAAAGTATTTGATGATGATCTGAGGTGTTGTCACTGTGATCACCATCCAAAATCCTACACCAAATTAGTTTAGTGTCACAATAACTTATTAAATTAAATCAGTTTAATAAATTTTACAAGGCTTGGATGCTTGAAAATTCCTTCTGGTTACTGCTGTTTGCAGGTATACTGGATATTTTTTCCCCACATTCTTTTACAGAAACATCCTCTGTGTCAGGTCGTCAAGCCGTGAGCACAGAGCAACGAACAAACCTGAAGTTTCTGGTCCAGCTGGGGAAAACGCCATCAGAAGCGCTGGTGTTGCTACAGCAAGTGTATAGGAATGAGACAATGTCACGCTCACGCGTTTTTGAGTGGTGCAAGAGGTTCCGAGAGGGACGCGAGGACGTGGAAGATGACCCCAGAAGCGGAAGGCCTTCGACGAGCCGGACCGAGGCCAACGTCGAGCGCGTCAGGCAGACTGTCCGCGGCGATCGTCGGGCCACGGTTCGATGGATCGCGAGTGAGCTGGGAATGAACCGGGACAACGTTTGGAAGATTATCACCGAAGACTTGACCTTGCAGAAAGTATGTTCAAAGCTAGTGCCAAAACGACTCAGCGAAGACCAGAAGGATTATCGCATACATTTCTGTCAGGACCTCCTGGAGCGCCTTGAAACAGAACCAGACTTGCTAAGTAGAGTTATCACAGGTGATGAGTCGTGGATCTCCGAGTATGACCCACAGACCAAACGCCAGAGCCCTCAGGCGAAGAATCCGATGCCGCCGAGCCCGAAGAAAGCCAGAGAATCCAAGTATAACGTCAAAGTGTTATTGATCGTGTTCTTCGATATGAGGGGCATCGTCTACTGGAAGTTCTTGCCACAGGGCCAGACCCTCAACCAGCACGTTTATAAGGAGATCCTGCTGCGTTTGATCAGTTCGGTGCGTGAAAAGAGGCCTGAGCTGTGGCGGGACAAATCGTGGCTGCTACACCACGATAGCGCACCCGCTCATACCGCCCTAAGCGTTCGACAATTCCTGGCTGAGAAAAGCGTGGCCGTGCTGGAGCAACCTCAGTGCTCTCCGGACCTGGCTCCTTGGGATTTCTTCCTCTTTCCCAAACTCAAGGGGGCCATCAGGGGGAACTGTTTTGAAGACGCCGATGACATGAAGGTGGCCGTCACGATGGCACTGCGGAGGCTCCCGGAGAAAGCCTTTCATGAGTGCATGAATGCCTGGGAGAGAAGGCTTGGGAAGTGCGTTGGACTTCGGGGGGAGTATGTTGAAGACGAAAATTTGTAGTTTGCATTGGTAACATCCGGCCTTGAACTTTTCCGCCACACCTTGTGATGTATGTTTTGTATTCGTTAATAAAACATCTGGAAAAAATGCTTCTGATGACTAAGTCGAGAAGTTTCTTTTAGCAATGTTGTGATCCTATGTGGTTCACTAATCATCTGACTATCTGTACCTGATAAAATGTATGTTGATACCTGTTTAATTTTGATTTCCACCAGGAGACTTGGAATCCTTCAAGAATGAAGCCTTTGTTCTTAAGGAAGGAGTTGAATACAAAATAAAGATCAGCTTTAAGGTGAGAGCAGCCTGTTTACAACTGTGTATCTACAGTAGAGTTATGGGCCAAAATGTGCCTATGTTGGCCAAAATTTGTTTCTCGGTGAAGTGTGAGAGATTAAGCGATATTGGTGATTATTCACTGCCAGTACTACCAGTTCAAATGACTTTAATATTTTGGCATCAATGGTAGCCAATGGGTTTAATAATGTTTTTTTTTTTTTTTTTTAAACCTGTCCTGTTCAGCTGTTTGACACAGAGAATGGAAGTCTAAGTGCCCGGATTCTGAACAGTTTTAATGTTTCACATGGAGAGTCTGACATACTCCCATTGTGATCCTTCAAAATACCTTATTATGACAAAGCAGTGAACAGGAAGGGATTATGGGGGGACAGAAGAAAAGAAATACAAGAGAAGAAAGAAAAGAAACACATAAACAACAACAAGAAATACATTGAACATCTAAACTAGTTACTAATATGCTGGTGCTATCGTCAGCGAGATGTATTTCCGGTTTACACCATGTGGGGGCCAATTGGCCAGTGAAAGAGGAGAATGGGGGTGGGGGTGTCTATAAGACTATAAGCTAAGTGATTGAAAGGGGTAGAGTGTACACAAATCAGTTCTGTGATCTAGAACCCAGTAATCGTGTGAATCTCTTATGAGTGTAAGCACGTTGGCGACCAACCTTGCGCCGCCGCATCGCCAATCCCGGCACCGGAACCCCCAACCCGAGCATGCCCTACCACATCCAGCACCACGCAAGCCCCACCGGGCGCGCGACAGACGGGCGGAGAAACCGCGCGGGCGCCAACCCAGGGCCACGGCCCCCACCCAGCCGGCCCGGGGAGGGCGGGCCCTGGGGGGTTCCATGCGCAGCCCATCCCTCCTTCCGCCGCCCAGCAAAGGAGCCACCGTCCCCCCCCCCCCCCCCCCCCCCCCCCCCGGGACCCAGGGTGGTCCCCCGGGCCACACGCGCGCCCATCAACCGGCCTTCAGGGATGGCAGGAGGGGACGCATCGCAATGGGTTTAATAATGTAATGAGAAAACTGCAAACATTCTAAAGAGGCTACAGAAAAGGAAACCTATATTGTTTTATATATATATATATATATATATATATATATATATATATATATATATATATATATATATTAGGGCTGTCAAACGATTAAAATTTTTTATCGAGTTAATCACAGCTTGAAAATTAATTAATCGTAATTAATCGCATTTCAAACCATCTGTAAAATATGCCATATTTTTCTGTAAATTATTGTTGGAATGGAAAGATAAGACACAAGACGGATATATACATAAACATACTGTACATAAGTGCTGTATTTGTTTATTATAACAATAAATCCACAAATGGCATTATTAACATTCTTTCTGCTTAAGTGATCCACGTATAGTAAGACTTGTAGTTCATAAAAGATAAATGTTATAGTTATAGTAATTTTATATTAAAACCCCTCTTCATATTTTCGTTTTAATAAAATTTGTACAATTTTCAATCAAAAGTAGTTAATATAATAATAAGAATAAAAATAACAATAATAAGACTTGAGTGACCAAACTCTGAGTAATGCCAGTTCACTTTGCATTGTTGTTTAGCTGTGTGAGAATAGGGCCTCATTACTACAGACTGAAGTGCATTCTTTTTGTGAACATTATTTTTTTTGAGAGATAGCAATATTATTTTTGTTGTACTTTCACTAAATGATACTTCTGTTTGTTGAGAAGGAGTTGCAGAAGCTTATGCCAATAAACGGCACAGCCCAAAGAACGCCTGTGTCCACTTGCCTTTATAACAGATATATCTCTGTGCATATCATACCCAAAATACAACAAGAGACACATAATTGCCACAAAAAAAAAAGCAAACTTACCGAAATATGTGTGGAGCACAAAGCAACAGCATAAACGTCTCACAACTACTAATTCTCCCACTATTAGAAGGAATAACATTAGTATGGAACGGCGCTGCACTGCCCCCAAGCGGCCGGTGGCATTCTCTTCACTCTTAATGTCCATAAACGGCATCATTGAAATCTGTTTGAGGCAATGCGAGAGCAGTGCATGCGTTAATTGCGTCAAATATTTTAACATGATTAATTTAAAAAATTAACGCTCGTTAACGCGATAATTTTGACAGCCCTAATATATATATATCATTTTTACCCCCCACAATACATACATGGCCAAAAGGTTGGGAAACTATAAACTGACAAAAAAACAATGCGGTGATGTGGAGGTACCAAAATTTTAATTTTTTTTTCTAAATAAAATGACTGCTCAAAAGTATAAACTGAGAAAATGTATCATTTTAAAAGGAAAGACATGTTTATCTTAAGTTTTATTGTGTCCACTAGGGATGTCTATTCTGAGATGTATCACAGTAATATGTCCCGCAATTCTTGTATCGATTCAAAATCTGTATCTATCCTTACACGTGTTTTTTGGTGAAAATAAACAATTCAGTGGCTTCACTTCTATTCCTGTCCAGTAGTTGGCAGTGCGCAGCAGCATTGCCTTGCAGTCTGCTGTTGACTAATCAGAGTTGTGATTTATGTACGTCACCCTCTTGGGGTTGGCCGCCATTACTGGGGTGTTTGCACACCTATGTATAGCAGCCCAGCATCAGTCAATGTAAACAGTACTGTCAGCTGCAGTTGGCTGTGTGCTGCGGGCGGCACACCTCACCAATGGCGGACGGAGTACTTAGAGTCATTTTGCTCGATTAGTCGAGATTGAGCTATGTGATACCCCAAAGCAGCACTTTTTGAGTGGACTCACTCAATGAAGCATTTAACCCTTGAGAGTCGAAGGACGCGCCGGCGCGTCCTCAGCGCACGTCGTCTTTGATGCGCCCTCACGTTTTAATTACGTCACCCACATGCCGTTGGTTGGTCTCGTTTTAAAGTGCGGAAGTTGCGGTTTACTCTCATTATTATTTGAAGTCAATCGACCAACTAAAACGTGAGATATTGTCATTTAAGTTTTATAGTTTTATTGTCCTCTCAAAAAAACATTAAAACACTGCATGGATCATTTGTTTATGTCTATATTTCCATCATTTCTTGTCCTTTTTCAAAACGGAAGCTCCATGAAAAAAACACAAATCAAACGAACCCTTTCGAAGTCACAGTGGAAGCACAAAATGCGTTTTTTAAAAAAATAAATATAACTGCCGTGCGAGGTTCCACCGAACGAGAGGGAGGAGTGTTCCGAAGCAGCGAGGCGGCGAGCGACGCCCATTTGGATCGAGCAGCGACTTTGTGTGACTTTGAGAATGAACGGAAAACTAAGTTTTGCGCAAGCAATTGTGCTTTTTGATCAACTTGAGGAAGAGGATGGTCCAAATTCGTCGTCATCGTCTTCTTCAGAAGAGTCCTCGAGTGAAGATAGTGACGGATTTGAACACGTGGGTGACGCCATCGACGAGCAGAGGTAAGCCAACTCACTTTTTTTTTTTTAATGCTGAAAAAGTTTTTTGAAAGTTTCTTTTGATATTGCAAGACAAAATTAATTTTGATGCAATATAAGTGTGTGTTTGTGTATATAATAATAAAATGTGCATATCAGATCAAAGTCGTACGTGCACTGTGTGTATCCCAGGCAGGAATTTATAATTTGTGGTGTTATTCTTTCTATATGAAGATTAGGGATGTAGCACATATTCAGCTATGGTATTCTTTCTATTGTCAAACATATAGATTTCCATTATTATTTATTGCTGTATCTATTTTTATTTTATACTTTATTATTTTCATAAATACTGACTTTTTTCATGTACATTTATAGTGACAATGAAAGTAAAGTGAAATGAAAATGGAAGGGTGGAAGGGTGGAAAGAGGACCGACACCCCATGGAAGTGTGGGCTGTGTGATGCAGCCCTGTGTCTAATTCCAGGACGAAACTGCTTTTCGGAGTGGCATGCCTGAAAAAAATTTAACTTGTTTATTGTAAATATTTTTGAAAATACTTTTTTTCCCAATGTTATATATATATATTTTCTCCCACAATCAGTCTTCTCAATTTGTGTATATAAATGTGTGTTCAAGAAGCTTGATTGTGTGTACGTAGTTTTCATCAGGTGATGGGCCGCAATACCTAAACTCATTAAGAGATGGCCTCTAAACAATTTTTGTGTTAGATGGTACATATTTTTTCACTGTTCTTCACTGTTTGGTCTGCTGTATATAACCTGTTTTGACTAGAGCATATATAAAGGCAAAAAACGCCTATGGCTAGACCTGTTGTTTATGTTGAATTGTCAAATATAAGACTATTTATTCTAATTTTTTTTGGTTGAATGTTCATCCTAACATGTTGAATAAATATTACAAAGTTTCAAAACGGTTCGTTACGCATGTTTGGTTGTCAATTGCACATCAATATTAAAAATTTTGACAAAACGATTTTGGAATTTTTGGTCTTTTTGGGCCCAAAATGATGATTTATAATTGGTCAGTGAAGGAAACAACAGTTTGGACATGAAGTTCAAGGTGTAACAAAAAAAGGGACCAAACCAGGCCATCGTAAACAATTCTTTCTTTGAAATATAAAGGCAACTTCAAAGGCATGCAAAAGCAGACAAAATAGGCCCAGACCTTAAAGGGTTAATAAACATAAGTATTTTTCTACATGATTCTTGTTTAAAAATATTCACATTATGAAGGCAGCACGGTGGCACAGTGTTTAGCACGTCCACCTCTGGGATTGTGTGTTCAATCCCGGGTTCGGCCTTCCTGTTTGGAGTTTGCATGTTTTTCCCGTGTCTGCGTGGGTTTTCTCTGGGTTCCTGCCACATCCCAAAAAAACGTGCACAGTATGCAGATTGAACACTCCAAATTGTCCGTAGGTGTGAGTGTGTGCATGAATGGTTGTGTGTCTATATTTCCCCTGCGACTGGCTGGCAACCTGTTCAGGGTGTTCCCCGCCTTCTGCCCAGAGTTAGCTCTGATAAACTCCAGCACCCCCGCGACCCTCGTGAGGCTAAGTGGTTCAGAAGATGAATGAAGTATATGAATTTTATGAAGAGTGATTAAAAATAAGGCGTTAAAGGTAATACAATGAAAAATGTGGGTGCGCCTACATTTTGTGCTGGTGCACCTTAAGAAAGAAGTTTGGCGTACCAGTGCAACCAATGCAAAAAGTATGGAGCCTTGGCAATATATATTGCAATGTTAATTTTTTCCAATATGGTTCAGGCCTGGTATATATATATATATGTATTTTAATTTTTAAGGGCTAAAAAGTAACAAAATAATCAAGAAATACAATGGCATTGCCAAAAGATACAAGACTATATATATGTTTTATATTTCGCAACACTCCCGGAAAAAGTGGAAGTACTGTAAAATGTATAGAACTATGACATGGAAATTTTTTTCAAATAAAACAAAAAACTTTGGTATCTGATTTGGACTCTGTATTGGCGGATTCTCAGTCAGGTGACTCTGACTCGGGTGCAAAAAGATGCGTTCGGGACATCCCTATAAAATACTGAAATTTGGCACTTACACATCATTGCTTTCAGTTTATATTCATTTGTTTGCATAGTATACAGTGCCAACTTGTGCTGTTTAAGAAATTACTCAAACACACTTTTGAATTATTCAGCAAATGCTTCTGATTTAGAATTTTCAGATGAATTTTTTTTTTATACTGTACAGTATTTCAATCACTTTCCTTGGCATTAAAAAATAGGATAATGTAGTGCTGCAGCTGTGGATTATTTAAGTAATTGAATTATTTATCCATTGGTTTGAACAATCGAGGAATAGGATTAGGAACTGATGGATTTAATGTGTTGCAGAATAAATTTTAAGAGATGTAAAACAAAGGCTTACGAAGAGTGCAGTTTTAAAAGAGTATTAAATGTAAATACAAAATAAAGTCAGTGATTCTTCATTCCACAAGAGCAATAAATGCATTTAAAAAGAAAATACTTGATCTTAGCCTCAGACGGTATGGAAAAAAAAAAAAGATCTAAATACAGCAAAATAACAATTGGCTAACATGGAAAACAGAAGTCCGGGAGCTTAAACGCTATAAATGCTTTTTTTTTTTTTTTTTTTTTTTTAATACAATGCCCTTAGCAAATCGTTAAAACACATATTCTCAAAAAAAAAAAAAAACAACAAAAAACTGCTAAATATACCTATAAACTAAATTAACGAATGCATGAAAAAACATTAGCTCAAACAAAAACTTTATGTTGGTCTTAACAGGGAGCAGCTGGATTTAGCCATGTTAAATGACTTACATTGGGGCAAATAAGTATATAGTCAACCACCAACTGTGCAAGTTCTCGTACTTGAAAAGATTACAGAGGCCTGTAATTGTCAGCATGGGAAAACCACAACCATGAGAGACAGAATGTGGAAAAGAAAACAGACAATTACATTGTTTGATTTTTAAAGAATTTATTTCCAAATTAGAGTGGAAAATAAGTATTTGGTCACCTACAAACAAGCAAGATTTCTGGCTGTCAAAGAGGTATACCTTCTTCTAACGAGGTCTAACGAGGCTCCACTCGTTACCTGTATTAATGACACCTGTTTTAACTCATTATCGGTGTAAAAGACACCTGTCCACAAACTCAGTCACACTCCACTATGGCCAAGACCAAAGAGCTAGTGAAGGAGACCAGAGACAGAATTGTAGATCTGCACCAGGCTGGGAAGACTGAATCTGCAATAAGTAAAACGCTTGGTGTAAAGAAATCAACTGTGGGAGTAATTATTTGAAAATGGAGGACATACAAGACCACTGATAATCTCCCTCGATCTGGGGCTCCATGCAAGATCTCACCCCGTGGTGTCAAAATGATAACAAGAACGGTGAGCAAAAATCCTAGAACCACACGGGGGGACCTAGTGAATGACCTACAGAGAGCTGGGACCACAGTAACAAAGGCTACTATAAGTAACACAATGCGCCGCCAGGGACTCAAATCATGCACTGCTAGACGTGTCTGCCTGCTGAAGAAAGTACACGTCCAGGCCCGTCTGCGGTTCGCTAGAGAGCATCTGGATGATCCAGAAGAGGACTGGGAGAATGTGTTATGGTCAGATGAAACCAAAATAGAACTTTTTGGTAGAAACACGGCTTCTCGTGTTTGGAGGAGAAAGAATACTGAATTGCATCCGTAGAACACCATACCCACTGTTAAGCATGGGGGTGGAAACATCATGCTTTGGGGCTGTTTTCTTTGGAGGGAGTTGAAAGTCAGTGTTGCCCAACGGCAGCCCCAAAACATCACTGCTCTAGAGGAGATCTGCATGGAGGAACTGGCCAAAATACCAGCAACAGTGTCTGAAAAGCTTGTGAAGAGTTACAGAAAACGTTTGGCCTCTGTTATTGTCGACAAAGGGTACAAAGTAAGTAAGTAACAAAGTATTGAGATGAACTTTTGATATTGACCAAATACTTATTTTCCACCATGATTTGCAAATAAATTCTTTAAAAATCAAACAATATGATTTTCTGTTTTTTTCCCCACATTCTGTCTCTCATGGTTGAGGTTTACCCATGTTTACAATTACAGGCCTCTCTAATATTTTCAAGTGGGAGAACTTGCACAATTAGTGGTTGACTAAATTCTTATTTGCCCCACTGTATGTTATATTCACTGTTGCCATTTGAGGGCAGTGTATCCACCCAAATCGATAAAACTAAATGCAAACCCTTTCAAAACAAACCAATACAACGCCACTCTAATTAAACGAATCGTCGAAGCAGCAACATTTGATTCAATACTTTTTTCTAATCGAATTACTCAAGTTTAATTGCTGTGCCAATTTAATGATATATTTATCATTCATTGTTTGTCCAAAAATGACGTCTAATCATTTGCTGCAGCCCTCTCAGTTCCAATGGATTGGACGTTTATTGCCATCAATGATAAACATTGTTTTCCAAATTTTTTTTCTACCTTCTCAGGTGAACAGGGAGATTGTTTCAGGTCTGAAATACGTGCAGCAGACTTACAGGAAAGGAATGAAAAGTGAGTATACACTTACATTATTACTCTTGTTCCTGATTTTCGATGGGAGAATGTGTGGCAGTACTCTTCAGGCCCCTCACTATTATTGCATCAAATGTACCAGATTTTTTGGACTATAAGTCGCACCAGCCATAAAATGCCCAACGAATAGGATAAAAACATATGTAAGGCAAGTCGCATTTTTGGGGAAAATTTACTTGATAAAATCCAACTCATAGAACAGATATGTCATCTTGAAAGGCAATTTAATATAAAAATACAATAGATAACAACATGCTGAATAAGTGTACAGTATGATGTTACATGATGAAATGCGAATATACTATCTTCACCAGGACGCTACGGCTCGGTCCTGGCTATATAGCGAGCTAAACTCCCAAATGAAGATGCTAGACGTCCGTATAAATTGCTGACTTTATTTTGGCCGACGTTATGACACCATCATTTGAAGAATGAAACTAAAAATAGAAATAATACGAATCATTTTCATCCTCGATACCAAACAGGTTCGCCTCAACGTAAATAAATGATAATTAGCTGTTATTACGGCAATGACACAAACGGTTAGCATGCGTTCGCTAGCATTGGCACATCGTTCAAACAACCACACAACTGGCTCTAAGGCTACGTTCATACTACAGGTCTTAATGCACGAATCCAATTTTTTTGTCATGTTTTTTTGGTGTGCCCATTCAGACTGCCTTTGTCCATTGAGACCATTCAAGTATTATGCATGCACACTAATTCGCAGTCCGACAACCGCTGAGCAAAACGACCCGCAATGCGCAGAAGCATCAAAACAAATGACCACACATCCTGGCTGTCATCCGTCATTCCAGGGATATCATATTTTGCTTTTTAAAAAGAGGACACAAATAACAGACATAAATAATCCCAGTTTAGGCTTATATTCAAAGTATATGGATCGATAGCATGCACGCACTGTCCGTGCATGTCACACACACATACGCGCAGTTTGCCCCGACTCTCGGCCGTGTAAGCAATGTTGAAATATTGCTTATATGGAGCAGACAGAAAACCGATCATTCTCAGGCTTATCCTCAACCCATTTTTATTTGTTTTATGACTGTTGTCAAGTCCGATCCTTCCTTAAAAGCCATGTTCAATGCAAGCTAGGCGCTAATAACGCACAGCTGCACCGCTACCGTGGCGTCTCTCTCGCTTTTTGATGACGTAAGTGCTGCATGAACTCCGATTTGAGAGACTGGACAGTACAGACCGCCGCGACAGTCTAGAAAAATGTGTCCCAGATCGGATTTGAACCACATACGAAAGTGACCCAGATCGGATTTGAAACGGTCCAGTTCTATGCGACTTGTCACATTCAGACTGTCAAGTTAATGCCTCACTCGAGTCGGAAAAACACGAAAAAATCGGATTCGTGCATTGTAGTATGAACGTAGCCTAAGTGTCCCATCACGGGTGGAAAAAACACAACAACAACAACAGAAAACATGATACACACAGGCGTTGCCTCTGTAGATATCTTACAAGCATAAACACAATGAACGTAGGTTTGCAGCCGTGTCTCTCTCTGTCTCGCCCACTCGCTCAGAGACACTGCGTAGCTCTGTCTTCTTCTAGCATGTGACCGCTCTTCTTTGCAAGTGCGAGTGCGCCCCCACTTGGGTGTGAGAGCGCCACAAACTAGAAGCATGCATTTCAATACAAAAAAGTCAATGATACAATTGAAAACACATTGTCAAAGGCAGAACGCGAAAGTGGCCATAACTATTAAGTTATTTAGATAACTATAGCATAAAGACCATGCTAACAAGTTTACCAAACCATCAGTGTCACTCCAAAACACCAAAATAACTTTGAAATGATATCATAATATGTTAATAATTTCACACATAAGTCGCTCCTGAGTATAAGTCGCACCCCTAGCCAAACTATGGGAAAAAACTGCGACTTATAGTCCGAAAAATACGGTATTTCTGCACTTTACAAAGATAATTTCCCAAGTAACCTGTTGCGTTGTGCGTCCCCAGTTGACAAATCGGACTACATGGTGGGCAGCTACGGGCCCCGCCCGGCTGCATATGACTTTCTGACCACGGTGGAGGAGGCTCCTAAAGGGGTGCTGGCCCGCGGCAACTACGTCATCAAATCCAAGTTCACCGACGACGACAAGCACGATCACCTGAACTGGGAGTGGAACCTCAACATCAAGAAAGACTGGAAAGACTAAACGTGGCCTTCGAGTGGGTGGCGAGTGAAAGATGTTGTGTCCGCCGCCCCGCAAACCAATCCTGCAGTCTCCTTCCGCCATTTGGGCCTTCTTGTGTTATTTTATTTTTACCGTCATGCATTTCATCATGTGGTCATGCCTTCTGCCTGCTTATGCCTGGCTCCGCTTGTCTCAACATTCCTTTCACTCCTTTCGGCCTTTGTAGCAGCACTTTTCCCTCATCCATCCGAGTAACCATCCAATCATATCACCTCATTAAGCTTCGATTGATGGATCCTCCCCCACCCCCTGCTTCGCGCCCGTTCGTTTTGCCGGTCGAGATCAAGAGCCGCTTCACCGGAATGGTGTCTTCCTTTCAGAATGAAGTACATGGTTAAAGCAAGTGTACAATCAACTTGAGTTTGCCTTTCTATCTAGTTGTATCACTGGTTGTGCACCCGTGTGACTGTATCCACATCACTGATAATCAGCTGTCTCCCCACCAGATTCCTTTTCTTGTTCTACCTGCTTACTGTCTTTTGATATAGTGACCAATATTGGCCTTTGTTCTCAGCTGCTCTACATGTCGTCAGTGTTTTGACCCTTAAAAACTGCCTTGGGATTGGTTTGGCGTTGGGGCCAAAGAAAATTAATGGGACTTTGAGATTAAAGCTTAAGTATTACAAGGAAAAAGTCAGACATTCTAAAATTACAAGGAAAAATGGCAATACCAGGTCGAAATCGTATTGCTTAACTACATGAAAAAAAAGTCCTGCTCGAAATACTACGTAGTAACGTAACATAAATTGTAATATTATGAGATTAAAGTAGTTATATAATGTATCTTTACGTATTGTGTATGGATGCAGTGCAACTAATTTAGCAAAATTAGCTGTTACGTACTTTACATAGTGCTAAAACACCTCCGTTAATCTTCAGAAAATCGGTTTTAACGTAATCTTTTAGCACATTTATCAAATTATAATCAATATAGAGGTCTTTGATAATTTGTCATAGCTCCCAATTTGTTCATTTAACAGCAGCGGTTTGGAGCTACGTAAAGTACTTAGCAGCTAATTTGGCTTTGTTAGCCACACTGCATTACATAATATTTTCTTGTAAAGTTACAACTAATCTTGTTATACTATAACTTTATTCTCAGAGTCCTATTTTTTCCCCCCTTCCTTTTGGCCCTAACAGTCAGTCGTACAAGCGAACATTAACCTTGTGTGGAGTTGCTGCCAGGTAGCCTCGAAAGTCAAGGGCTCACTTCGCTATCAACTCACCTGTAGCCCTGTTGAAGTGGAGGTTGTTTTGAAAGGTTACTTGTCAATTGCACAAACGGTCGTAGCTCCCCAAAAATACAGCCTTCAAATTGAAGAGTCGTGAATGTTTAGAAGAATTGGAGAAAAACAAAGCCCGAGGCCTTATCGCTAAGTAATGTTTTGTGTTCTTGTCGGTGGTCTTTCTCTTTTGCCTTAATGTACACTTGTCCCTTGCAACAACTCCCGAGCTGGCTTCGGCTGGGAGATTTTGATGGCGTCGGGATTAACCATTTTTCCCCCCACAGTTACAACAGTTTGATAACAGTATTTCATATGAAGACTTCTGAAAAAACATGACTGGCAATGCAAACCCTAAATGAACTCGTACTGTACCGGAGCACATGGATGTAGAGCTTTTATGTTTTATTTTTGGTGGTTTTTTTGAAAGCTATGTATTCCTGCGCCATACATTCCTAAACATTGTATAGTTTCTATGAAATCACTGGCATGCTGGTGGGGTTGTACATGATATCATTTGTGATTGGTCTTGCTCAATAAAGATTTTGCTCAATTTGGGCTCTCACTTGATTTGACTTGAATTGCGTACAGTGGTACCGCTACTCAAAAGCGTCTCTACATGCAGAATTTTCAGACTTGCCTCAATGGGAAAATATTGCCTGTTAAGGAAATTTCAGTTTACAAACGGCAAAAGTAGTCTGGGGTGCTACTCACAACACAGAGTTCATGTAACGTAACACAGTCATGTGAAAAAATTAGGACACCATGAAATATTCAGTTCTTTATTAAGAAATGTATACATATCAATGTAATTGTTTTCTTTGGAAAATAAAGTGATTCAATTGCAGGTAAACAACAAAAATTAATGTTATTTTATTCATTAAACCAAATATATCAACAAAAATACATATTCTGAGGAAAAAGTTAGGACACCCTACCACGTAATAGCTAGTATTCCCCCCTTTGGCTGAAATAACTTCTGTGAGACGCTTTTTGTAGCCAGCTACGAGCCTTTGACATCGGTCTGAAGAAAGTTTGCCCCACTCCTCAACGCAGAATACTTTGAGCTGTGAGATGTTTGAGGGGGTTTCTTACATGTACAGCCCCTTTCAAGTCGCCCCACAGCATCTCAATGGGATTAAGATCTGGGCTTTGACTCAGCCATTCCAGGACTCTCCATTTCTTCCTTTTCACCCACTCCATAGACTTCATAAAGTATAGGTGGGGTTGGGGCCGATAAATAGGGGGCATGCATCTTTGGCGAAGCCGTCAAAGCTGACCGAGTGCAATCACAAAGAGCTTTTTTTGTTGAAAATTCTTTTGAATAAATGCTGAATTCTTTATAGATATGGACGTAAAACAGTCGATTCTTGGTTAAAAGCAAAAACAACCGTGCTGTTAGCATTTATTTTACGTAAATATGTCGAAGTACAATGCTAGTCTGTTAGTGAATGTAGCTAGAGGCCGCTTTATGTAAACACAGCTGTTCTGGTGAAAATTCTTGTGAATAAATGCTTAAATCCCTGAATTCTTTATCGATATGGACAGTCTCGATACTTGGTTAAAAGCAGAAAAAGAAAAAAAACGTGCAGTTAGCATTTATTTTACGTAAATATTGTGAACTATAATGCCAATGCAGTAGCGGCTAATTTCTCCCATTGATTTTTTTTCACGTTTCAAAATGCATGCACGGTACAAAAAATATAAAAATTGCCTTGAATTGTTGAACAAATAAATCACTCTTGAGACAATCCTTCCTGTTTGTATGCGGTAGAGTTTTCGTACTTTTTCAACAGAAATCTGGCGTTGGATCGCTGCGTGCGAGTGCTTGTGAATAGCTCCTCTTGATGTAAGTGGCCCCCTTCTTGAAGACGAGGCACAGTGCATGACCGATCTGATCACTCAATACCATTATGAAGTCTATGGCCAGTCCTTGGTGGATTTACTGGTATGTTTTGGGTCACTGTCATGTTGAAGGGTCCAGTTTCGCATCAGCTTTAATTTTTTTTCACAAATGTTCCTCAAGCACCCTCTGATACGCGATAGAATTCATGGTGGATTCTATGATGGTGAGCTGGCCAGGTCCTGCTACAGCAGCGGTCCCCAAACTAGGGCCCGCGGGCCCGATACGGCCTGCCTCCACATTTGGTCTGGCCCCCTGAACATTTTTTTTTGTTTTTTTGTGTTATTTATTTCCTGGATTTTTCTGTGAAGAACCCAGAAAGGGTTATTATCTATTTAATTAATAGTGTTATTATTTTATTATATTATAATTATTTTATTTACTTTTGTTCTGTGAAGAATCCAGAAAGGGTGAGGTGAGGCTTACCACTGAAATGAAGATGGAATGATGGAAAAATATGAGCATGGGGTGCATGTCCGTGAACTGCTTGGCAATACTCCAACGACGTCTGTTCACCAGTCTTACGTTAAGGTGACAATTATTATTCTGTTACCATCGCCGAAGAGATCACCAGCTTTTTCAGGTTTTTAATCATTTCATTCTGAACTTGTGCAAAAAAACACGTGTCACCAACTGATACAACAACAAGACGTGAAAAGAGAAAGCCAACTGCACTCTCTCACTCTGCCGTCAGCCCTGCGGTGCATTTAGGTACACTACGCAAAATACATAATGTGTTTGTGTTACTCTTGTAATGGCTTTTTGCAATAGTAACAGCAGTATTTATTAAGGATTTTGTAAAAAAAAGCACTGAGCTGGTGTGACTAGAAGAATGGATACCACTGCAGATAATCCTTATAGAACAATAATGATGATAATTACCGTATTGGCCCGGATATAAGATGGTGTTTTTTGCATTGAAATTGGGCTGAAAAAGAGGGGGTCGTCTTATATTCGCGGTCTAGACGTTATACCCATTCACGACACTAGATGGCGCCAGATATTATTGAAGCGATGTTCTGTCATGAGAGATCTCAGCTACTCTCAAGTTTAACCAGTTTGCATTATTTTATTGCAATGTTTTTCCTTATTCACATTTGTTTCAAGACTACAGTTACAGTTAGACTTCACTTTGATGGTTAATGCAGTTATTGCAATTTTGTTGTTTTATCACAATAGATTGGTTTACATTTCAAAAACCAGAAGCCATTCATTTACGAATGTGATTGGACTTTAGTTGACATATTTAAATGTTCAGATATTAGGATTTGAATGAGGCAAAATAACATGCTTTTTCTCTCAAATATATTGTTATAATCATTTGTTTCAGATGTACTGTAATTATGTTCTGTATGAAAATTAATTTGGTGTTCAAAAAGTCTTTTTTCAAACTTTAGACTTGAAAATGAGGGGCTCGTCTTATAATCAGGGCCGTCTTATATTCGGGCCAATACGATAATTAGACCAAAACTTTCTCTTCATCAACGCGTTGCCTTTTTATTTTTATTTCTGTGAGAACGTAGGTCTTAGCTTTCTTTAGGTGGCCAAAATATGCCTGATCATAAAAACAACAAATTGCAAATCGCCACCAGTAGGATCCAAAACACGTAACATGCAAACAACCTGGCATTTTTAACAGATTTAATGTAGGTTTTTGCGCTGTGGAACGAATTAATGGAATTATAATATATTCTTATGGGAAAATCCTGCTCGACATACGAACATTTCGACTTACAAACAAGGTCTTGGAAAGAATTAACTTCGTATGTAGAAGTACCATTGTATTTAATCTTTAAAAAGCTTTGAAAGGTTAGAAATGTTCTTAATTCAAGAATACCTATCGTGCAAAACATTATTTGTAAGCAAATTTTTCTTGATTTAGGGTGAAAAATGACCAACTTTTGGATGCATGGGCTCAATAAGAACAAATACTTATATTGACTTAAAGTTCCGATAAGCTTTGGCTTTTTTCCGTTCCCTTTGTCATGTATGAGCTGTTGCTTGTGCGACCTTGGTGGAAGGGGGACGGGTCAATAAATTCAATAAATTCAAATTCAAAGTCAGTGGAATAGTCTGACACATTAATCTGTTAACTAGTCTGTAACACACAAAACAAGATTGAGAAAATTATTTGACTAGATTTAAGAAAAAATAGCTGATTAAGACATGGTAAATTTGCAGTGTTTTCTTGCGCCATCACAAGGGGTTACCATTTGTGTCTCTTAACTTCGCTGCACTGTTGTTAGCTAGCTAACTTGCATGGTGCATATGGGCAAGGCACATATGCACAACACTGTCAATGCTAAGATTGGCTGCGTAGCGCAAGTGAAGTGAACTGTATTATATTATTGGCTAGACACCTGTCGCTCATTGAGTTACGTTGCAAAATGGTACAGAAAACAATTTTGTGGGTGTAATTAACGATTATATCAGTTCTAAAATGAGATACTAATTAATACTGTAGCGCTTGCGAAGATTGGCAGCGGAATGTTGCTTCAGTAAATAAGCACAGGAGTCAGGCTCACTTTTCTCCACCAATGGGAGCGTCGCGATGCCGAATCGAACGCACCAATTGGAGTGTCGTGCTGACACATCACTGCTGCGCTGACAAACAGTAGTCCTGTGGACGCTACAATATGTTTCTGTTGAATTTTATTTAGTGCGCTGCACAGATTTTCTTGTGCGCTGAGTATGTGCAAGCAGTGCGGTTCCGTTTATTTTTTTGAAGAGTGTACAGTGGGGCAAATAAGTATTTAGTCAACCACTAATTGTGCAAGTTCTCCCACTTGAAAATATTAGAGGCCTGTAATTGTCAACATGGGTAAACCTCAACCATGAGAGACAGAATGTGGAAAAAAAAAACTGAAAATCACATTGTTTGATTTTTAAAGAATTTGTTTGCAAATCATGGTGGAAAATAAGTATTTGGTCAATACCAAAAGTTCATCTCAATACTTTGTTATGTACCCTTTGTTGGCATAAACGGAGGCCAAACGTTTTCTGTAACTCTTCACAAGCTTTTCACACACTGTTGCTGGTATTTTGGCCCATTCCTCCATGCAGATCTCCTCTAGAGCAGTGATGTTTTAGGGCTATCGTTGGGCAACACGGACTTTCAACTCCCTCCACATATTTTCTATGGGGTTGAGATCTGGAGACTAGCTAGGCCACTCCAGGACCTTGAAATGCTTCTTACGAAGCCACTCCTTTGTTGTCCTGGCCGTGTGTTTGGGATCATTGCAATGCTGAAAGACCCAGCCACGTCTCATCTTCAATGCCCTTGCTGACGGAAGGAGATTTTCCCCCAAAATCTCTCGATACATGGCCCTGTTCATTCTTTCCTTTACACAGATCAGTCGTCCAGGTCCCTTTGCAGAAAAACAGCCCCAATGCATGATGTTTTCACCCCCATGCTTCATAGTGGGTATGGTTTTCTTCGGATGCAATTCAGTATTCTTTCTCCTCCAAACACGAGAACCTGGGTTTCTACCAAAAAGTTCTATTTTGGTTTCATCTGACCATAACACATTCTCCCAGTCCTCTTCTGGATCATCCAAATGCTCTCTAGCGAACCGCAGACGGGCCTGGACGTGTACTTTCTTCAGCAGGGGGACATATCTGGCAGTGCAGGATTTAAGTCCCTGGCGGCACATTGTGTTACTGATACTAGCCTTTGTTACTGTGGTCCCAGCTCTCTGTAGGTCATTCACTAGGTCCCCCCGTGTGGTTCTGGGATTTCTGCTCACCGTTCTTGTTATCACTTTGACACCACGGGGTGAGATCTTGCATGGAGCCCCAGATCGAGGGAGATTATCAGTGGTCTTGTATGTCTTCCATTTTCTAATCATTGCTCCCACAGTTGATTTCTTTAGACCAAGCGTTTTACCTATTGCAGATTCAGTCTTCCCACCCTGGTGCAGGTCTACAATTTTGTCTCTTTTGTCTTGGCCATAGTGGATTTTGGAGTGTGACTGACTGAGGTTGTGGGCAGGTGTCTTTTATACCAATAATTAGTTAAAACAGGTGCCATTAATACAGGTAACGAGTGCAGCCTCGTTAGAAGTTAGACCTCTTTGACAGCCAGAAATCTTGCTTGTTTGTAGGTGACCAAATACTTATTTTCCACTCTAATTTGGAAATAAATTCTTTAAAAATTTAAACAATGTGATTTTGTTTTTTTCCCACATTCTGTCTCTCATGGTTGAGGTTTAACCATGTTGACAATTACAGGCCTCTGTAATCTTTTCAAGTAGGAGAACTTGCACAATTGGTGGTTGACTAAATATATATTTGCCCCACTGTATTTATATAACCGTGTAGAATGGAACAAAGGAATCAAATTGACTACAATGTAAAGTAAGTAAGTTTTGGACTTTTTTTTAACTTAATGGCGGATTGCAAGCAACTATCAGGTGCATAACCCCACCTACTGTACATGAGTGTGCAGCACCCATTTGTAGGTGCGCTGCTCTCACTGTTGGTTTTTTATTGGTCAATATCTGGTTCACCTGCCTAATTTTGTTCCTACTTATCTTGCTGTCGCTAGTGCTTAGTTACGGTAAAGTCGCACGATGCTTACTGATTGCGCTAGAGCCAAGAAAACAAAATTGTCAATTCACAATTAGGAAAAAAACCAAAAACAAACAAAAGTAATGTTTAATGTGGATGGCAATTTGAAAAGTACTAGAGTAAAAAGTACAGATACATGCTGTAAAATGTAGTGAAGTAAAAAGTACCACTTCATTCACTTATTTGCCCTCAAGTAAAGTACAGATACACAAAAATGTACTTATGTACAGTAATGTTACATTTCATCCCATGGTTTACCATTAATTGATGAATCGGTTAACGAAACAATCAATGGTTTACCAATAATCGATTAATCGTCAATTGTTTATCCAATAATTCCATCCATCCATCCATTATCTTCCGCTTGTTCCGGGGTCGGGTCGCGGGGGCAGCAGCTTTAACAGGGAAGCCCAGACTTCCCTCTCCCCAGCCACTTCAACCAGCTCCTCCGGCGGGATCCCAAGGCGTTCCCAGGCCAGCCGAGAGACATAGTCTCTCCAGCGTGTCCTGGGTCGTCCCCGGGGCCTCCCGCCGGTGGGACATGCCCGGAACACCTCTCCAGGGAGGCGTCCGGGAGGCATCCGAACCAGATGCCCGAGCCACCTCAGCTGGCTCCTCTCTACGCGGAGGAGTAGCGGCTCGACGCTGAGTCCCTCCCGGATGACCGAGCTTCTCACCCTATCTCTAAGGGAGAGCCCGGACACCCTGCGGAGGAAACTCATTTCGGCCGCTTGTATCCGGGATCTTGTTCTTTCGGTCACGACCCAAAGATCGTGACCATAGGTGAGGGTAGGAACGTAGATCGACTGGTAAAACGAGAGCTTTGCCTTTCGACTCAGCTCCTTCTTCACCACTACGGACCGGTGCAGAGTCTGCATTACTGCAGACGCCGCACCGATTCGCCTGTCGATCTCCCACTCCCTCCTACCGTCACTCGTGAACAAGACCCCAAGATACTTGAACTCCTCCACTTGGGGCAGGATCTCATCCCCGACCCGGAGAGGGCACTCCACCCTTTTCCGACTGAGGACCATGGTCTCGGATTTGGAGGTGCTGATCTTCATCCCAACCGCTTCACACTCAGCTGCGAACCACTCCAGTGAGAGTTGGAGGTCATGGCTTGATGAAGCCAACAGCACTAAATCATCTGCAAAAAGCAGAGATTCAATGCTTAGGTCACCAAACCAGACCCCCTCAAAGCTTCGGCTGCGCCTAGAAATTCTGTCCATAAAAATCATGAACAAAATCGGTGACAAAGGGCAGCCTTGGCGGAGTCCAACCCTCACTGGGAACGAATTCGACTTACTGCCGGCAATGCGGACCAAACTCTGACACCGATCGTACAGGGACCGAACAGCCCTTACCAAGGGGCTCGGTACCCCGTACTCCCGGAGCACCCCCCACAGGACTCCCCGAGGCACACGGTCGAACGCCTTCTCCAGATCCACAAAACACATGTAGACTGATCGGGCGGACTCCCATGCACCCTCGAGGACCCTGCCGAGGGTGTAGAGCTGGTCCACTGTTCCACGGCCGGGACGAAAACCACACTGCTCCTCCTGAATCCGAGGTTCGACTTCTCGGCGGACTCTCCTCTCCAGCACCCCTGAATAGACTTTACCAGGGAGGCTGAGGAGTGTGATCCCTCTATAATTGGAACACACCCTCCGGTCCCCCTTCTTAAAAAGGGGGACCACCACCCCGGTCTGCCAATCCAGAGGCACTGTCCCCGATGTCCACGCGATGTTGTAGAGATGTGTCAGCCACGACACCCCTACAACATCCAGAGCCTTTAGGAACTCCGGGCGGATCTCATCTACCCCCGGAGCCTTGCCACCGAGGAGCTTTCCAACCGCCTCAGTGACTTCAACTCCAGAGATCGAAGAGCCCACCACGGAGTCCCCAGACTCTGCTTCCTCAAAGGAAGGCGTGTCGGTGGAATTGAGGAGGGCCTCGAAGTATTCTCCCCACCGGCTCACGATGTCCCGAGTCGAGGTCAGCAGTACACCATCTTCACTATACACAGTGTTAATGGTGCACTGCTTTCCCCTCCTCAGGCGCCGGATGGTGGACCAGAATTTCCTCGAAGCTGTCCGGAAGTCGTTTTCCATGGCCTCGCCGAACTCCTCCCATGTCCGGGTTTTTGCCTCGGCGACCGCCGAAGCCGCAGTCCACTTGGCCAGCCGGTACCGGTCAGCTGCCTCCGGAGTCCCACAGGCCGAAAATGCCCGATAGGCCTCCTTCTTCAGCTTGACGGCATCCCTTACCGCTGGTGTCCACCAGCGGGTTCGGGGATTGCCGCCACGACAGGCACCAACCACCTTACGGCCACAGCTCTGATCGGCAGCCTCAACAATGGAGGTGCGGAACATGGCCCACTCGGACTCAATGTCCCCCACCTCCCCCGGGACAAGGGAGAAGTTCTGCCGGAGGCAGGTGTTGAAACTCTTTCTGACAGGGGATTCTGCCAGACGTTCCCAGCAGACCCTCACAATACGTTTGGGCCTGCCAGGTCTGGCCAGCATCTTCCCCCACCATCGGAGCCAACACACCACCAGGTGGTGATCAGTTGACAGCTCTTATTTCAAAGAAACAAAGGAGAGTACACTCTTCTATCCTGGCTCTTCAATGCCAAGCTTGGCTGCACGTCGGCCGTGAATAAACACCAAGCGCCTTCACGCAGTTTGTAATTTTTTTTTTTCATTTTTTTTACACCAGAGGGTGCTGTCGCCTTACTAAATAATAATGTTTCATTGACAATGGGCCTATAAGTGCTATTAGTATTGTTCTTAATGCTAATTGAAAGGTTTATTTTATGGTATAGAAAATTATATAAGGTTAAAAGGTCATAAATATATACAGTATATACAGTGATTGCACTCAAGGGAGAGATTGTCAATGATAAGGTAATAAATTAAGGTAAAGGCAATTCATATAGGCAATTCATTGATATATAAATAAGGTTTAAAAGGAAAAAGGTGAAAAGTTTTTGTTAATTTCTAATTGTGTTGCTTTATTTATGTGCACCGTAGCTCTTACAGTGTGTTTACATCAAGGATGGAATAAAAGTTGTAAACCAACAGTTTAAGAGACCATCTTTTCAATCGGGATGCTACACTAGTTAATTCTATCAGCATTTGAACTAATTGTTTATTTGTGATTTATTATTGTCATTTACGTGTTTATTTTTACTTTAATAAATAATTTGAGTGTTCCAATATGTTTTTATGAATTGATAAGCGTCAACAAAAATTTCATTGCTAAATTAGTAAAAAAAAAAAAAAATTTTTTTTTAATTATTAGATTAGTCGACTAATCGTAAAAATAGTCGGCTGACTAATCGGGAGAAAATTAGTCGTTTGGGACAGCCCTAGTCCCAAGAGTTAGCTTCAGCAGCTGGGGGTCGGACCGCCAAGGCTCCCGCCTTTGGCTGCCGCCCCAATTATCCAATAATTGACCATGTTAATTCATCGTCAATAAATAATCAGTGGTCGTTTACGGTAATCAAGTGTCGATTTATAGTGATTAATTTTTTCGCGATTGATTACATTAATCAATCTGATGTTTACAATAATCGATTCATCTACGATTAATAATTGATCATTTGTCCCAGTAAAACAGTGGCGCCTCCAGAAATTTTTCATAGGGGTGGCCAGATGGGGCCACTTAAAATTTTGGGGTGGTCAAAACTAAAAGCCATAATTTCAGGTTTTCATTATATTATAGCAGGAAAAAGGTCAGGGGAAAATTATCAGAAAGACTTAAGGACACGGCTACTGATATACTTTAGTGTATTGTGTAATATTTGATGTTACTAATGATTTAATGTGCATAGTCCATAACTGTCCAGTCAACATTTTGAGTTCCACAACAATTCTGTTTTATTGTGTTATGTATACATTAGGCATAAGGTATACATTTAACTAGGGCTGTCAAACGATTAAAATTTTTAATCGAGTTAATCACAGCTTAAAAATTAATTAATCGTAATTAATCGCAATTCAAACCATCTCTAAAATATGCCATATTTTTCTGTAAATTATTGTTGGAATGGAAAGATAAGACAAGACGGATATATACGTTCAACTTACTGTACATAAGTACTGTATTTGTTTATTATAACAGTAAATCCACAAGATGGCATTAACTTTATTAACATTTTTTCTGTAAAAGGGATCCACGGATAGAAAGACTTGTAATTCTTAAAGGATAAATGCGAGTTTGTATATTGTGACTCAATATTGACATCTAGTGTATTTGTTGAGCTTTCAGTAAATGATACTGTAGCGACTTAACTGTCCTGCCCAAATGCATGATGGGAAGTGGTGCGACCATGACTGTGTGTGGTGGCTGCAAATGCTATATCTTCTCTGCGTTGGGTACACTATAGGGTGTTAAGAAAAAGATCGACTCCTGTCATTCTTCCCCACGTCATTTCCCACAATATTTATAGTTGCTGTGGGAGAGATTACAAAGCTTTTGCCAATTAAAGCACGGCCCCAATGAATGCTTGTATCTACTCCACTCTGCCTCTTATCTCTGTATATAAGTAAAACGGCGCCATTGTAGGCTGTTTGCGGCAATGGGCAAATGAGTCGTACCGCGAATGCGTTAATTGCGATAAATATTTTCACGTGATTAATTAAAAAATAATAATTACCGCCCATTAATGTGATAAATTTTACAGCCCTATATTTAACAAAACAAAAGAAATGCATTCATTTGGTAAGAAATGCATAACTGATGCTACAACAATCTAACGATATACTGGCAAGCGGGGTGGCCAGCGGGGTGGCCAACCAATTTATAGGGGTGGCCGTTGCCACCCCTGGCCACCCCCTGGTGGCGCCACTGCAGTAAAAACGGATTGGATCAATGGCAGCCAATTAGTTAAATGAGTGCTGTATAAAAGGTTAAATTGCTTAAACACCAACAAAATACAAAATAGGCCCAAACCAGAATCGTTCTTTTGTGTTTTATGTTTCGCTCAACTGTATTAATCTGTCATAATAAAATAGAACAAATACAGAAAGGCACAGCATTACAATATTAAACATGCAGTGGTTTTTAAATGGCAGTACAATAAACAGCCCTGGCGGCTTTCTCTACTGAACACCAGAAAGTTATCATAGACTCAATACTGTACTTTGCTCACAATTTGATCCTCTCACAAGCCTCCAGTTTAATAGCAAAATGAAATGACATCGATATCAACCGCGAATATTCTTGCCAATTCGCCATTTACACATATTTACACACAGTGAGATGACTATATTTCACTCTTGGTCCTCTTGGTTAGCTAAAAGGATAAGTCCAGACGCTTCCTTTTGAACAACAAGCTACTCAACACTCATTCAATTTGGCACATTTTTCCTAATAACCGACAGCGCAGTTTGCTTTGCAATCTTTCCGAGGTCAAAAATATGACTTTTAAAATATGACATGGCTTTTAGTCAGTTTACACAGTTTATACAAAAAACAGAGATAAGCACTTAAAATATTCCAGTTAAAAAACAAGCATAAAATGCCATATAAAAAAGGGTGTGAACAGGAGCACCCCCCCCCCCCCCTCCCAAGTCCACAGAAGGTGCACTTTTGCTTGTCATACAGCAATTCTGCAGTAGCCCTGAAATTCTGTTCAGGTACTTTTGGATGTGTTTGACACGGATGGGATTCTGTTGTCTTTTCTTTTTGAAGAATTCATCTGGACAGTTTGGTGATGACTCGAATGAGGGCAGCGTTTTCATCCTTGAGCCTCTGGTTGTCTACTTTCAGGTCTCCCAAAACCTTCAGAGAAACAAAAAGCTGTCAGGATGCTGTCCAAATGGATCACAGTTTGATCGAGGACTACCGTATTTTCAGCACTATTGGGCACACCTAAAAGCCTTCAATTTTCTCAAAAGCAGACACAGCCTTACAATCCGATGCGCCTTATATATGGATCAATATTGGTTAATAATGGCATGACATTCCCTTTAGCGTAGCACCATCTATAGGATGTATAACACAACCCCAACCACTACTACAACTACTACTGCGCCTTATAATGTTGTGCGCTCGATATATGAAAAGTTTTAAAATAAGCTATTCATTGAAGGTACGCTTAATAATCCGATGCGCCTTATAGTGCAGAAAATATGGTAATCATTGAGAACCAACTATGAGCATCGCTATAATGCAGCTAATGCTCACAACACAGTGTTGCGCACCTGACTGAACTTCGTAAATAGCCGTTTGCTCATTAATTGCCAGCATGGAAAATTTGAATTGCAGAAGAAACAGACCAATCAAAATGCACATAATCTTTCAAAATACGTCTGGGTTTACACACACGTCTGCTGGATCCGGTGAGCTGCGGATCCAACAACCTACACATCAGTGTTGTTTTCGTCATGTCAACGATGACGAAAACGAAAATATTTCGTCAACGAACAGTTTTTTTTTCACGACGATGACATTACGATGGCGAGCTAAAAACTTGTCTTCGGAGACTAAAACATAACGATATGGATGCCAGTTGTCGTCTGACGAGACGAGACGAAAATTTATCGTTATTTCCGTCAAGTTCACAATGTGTGATATTTTCTTATCGTTCGTGTAGTTGGCACGTATTTTAGCAGTGTTTGGTCATGTTACTCATGTGACGTATGTGTAATTAGCAGTGTTGTTTTTGGCAGCCCTTTTCATTTTCGTATTAGTCTTTCGGACGACAATATTATTAGTTGTAGGGGTGTAACGGTACACAAAAATCTCGGCTCGGTACGTGCCTTGGTTTTGAGGTCACGGTTCGGTTCATTTTCGGTACAGTTAGAAAACAAAATGCAAAATATAAATGTGCTAGTTGTTTATTACACACTTTTGTGCTTTCAACAATAGGAACATTAGCCTATACAAAGCTAGAATTTTGCTCAAAAAGTAGCAGGTATTTAAAGATAATCCAACAACAATTTGCCTTTCAGACCCCGCGTATTGGTCAGCTTTCTTTCTGAAAGAAAAAAAATGTCCTGTGCTAAAGAGAAAAGCAATCCCAATGACAAAGATTTTAACATGTATTTTATAAATAAAATGCCTCAATGAATCAATTTTTTTTCTTATGAACGGTTTTCAAAAGCTTTATTGGTGGACTTCTCAAGTTAAAGCGCCACACAGAAATTAATAAATTTAATTGTGTAAGCTGGATCTGTGTATTATTTTTATTATTTAATTACAGGTGTTTTAGCTCATTTCAATTTATTTAAATGGGCTATTATTTATTTTATCATGTGTTTGTATTTTACAAATGTGATGTAGTATTCATTTATATTGTATATTTTATGTTGTATAACTTTAATTCCTATGTGAATATTAGTTCCTATTTGTTTTGTTGTGGTAGGAGGGTTTTGTATTGAACACGGGGCCGTGTTGGTTATTATTATAGCAGAGAAGACAACTGTAAATCAACAAAGGCAAGTCAACTGTGCCCCGATCTACCACTCAAGAGATCTGATGGACTCAAAAAGTGGGTTACGATTGCATATTAGTTTGAAAATCGACCGTATCCACCGTATTTCTACACGAGTGACTTCCGGTCTGCCTAGTCTGCTAGCAAGTAGTATTGTCGCAGTGGGGCCGCGTCTCGCGTCAAATAATAAACTCTGCTGTTCTTTTCGCGTGCATCGCGTTGAGCCGCTTCTGGGACGCGTCTAACACGCGGCCGCACTGCGACTGGTGTGCATTGGCTGATTGACTTTAATGGCCGCGTTTCACTGCGTTCTCGCGGTGGCCACGTTGTCACGCCGTTGACGTTTCTTACTGTCCTACCGTGTTGGTCCTCATTATAGTAGAGAAGACGGAGTAAATATAATCTACACAAAGAAACTGTAACCCGATCGACTCACAGCCTCGAAAAGTAAGGGTTACATTACGTCAGAAACTCGTTCGGTACGCCTCCGTTCCGAACCGAGCACCTAGTACCGAAACGGTTCAGTACAAATACATGTACCTTTACACCCTTGATTAGTCGTAGTCATTTTTTAATCATCTCAAAATAGGTTTGTCTTCATCTATTTTTTCGTTGACGAAAACGCGAGACTAATTTTGTCTAGTTTTAGTCGACATTTAATAAAAATGTTTTCATCTGCAAAATGAAAAATAATTAATTACAACCACCAGGACGCCACGAACTGTATGTAAAAAAAAAAAAGTTGCCAGAGTTCAAGAGGACGCTCGCCGTTAGCAATAGCCTGATACTAACGCGAACATTAATGCTATGCTAACGCTACGAGTTACATCTAGTGTGTGATGATCACTCAGCACAGAGTTTAAGAGGCCTCTCGCTGTTAGCAATAGCCTAATGCTAATGCGAACGTGAATGCTATGCCAACGCTACGACTTACATTTAGCATGTGATGATCACTCAGCACAGACCTTTAAAGGCTAAATCAACATGGCATATTCTCTCTTTTTGCCAAGTAAAGTAGACTAATCTTAGCGTGTATCTCAAAACAGGCAATGGGAAGACTGGAGAGGACACTAGCGGGTGAATTGGGGGGGGGGGGGGGGGGCAGCACGTCACATGAGTGACACAACCAGACACACATTGTGAACATGTCATGTGAACATGACAAAAACTATGGGGGATTTTCGTCTCATTCTCGTCTCGTCAGACGAAAAGATGCATTTGTGTCGTTATGTTTTAGTCTCCCAATAACCTTTTTAGCTCGTTATCGTATCGTCATCAAAAAATTGTTCGTCAACGAAATATTTCGTTATCGTCATAGTTGACAAAAACAACACTGGTAGTTAGCACACATTTTAGCAGTGTTTGGTCGTCTCGCTCATGTGACATGCTGCACCTTCCCCCCACCCATGGTCAGTTCTGAGACACTTCACTATTCAGTCAGAAGAGAAAGAGTCTCAAAACTTTTGACAAGGGTGTATGTAAGCATAACATACCACTGTTGTATATGTGCAAAGCTATTAGTCATGTATCAATATATAGTTACTTGTGTAGCGATGTAACAAGGTAGCCCAAAGCAGAACTCTGCTGCACATGTGAAAATAAAAAATTTAAACCTGTCCTGTTCAGCTGTTTGACACAGAGAATGGAAGTCTAAGTGTCCTGTTGGTCTGAACAGTTTTAATGTTTCACATTGAGAGTATGACTTACTCCCATTGTGATCATTCAACATATCTAATTTATTATGACAAAGCAGCGAACAGGGAGGGGTTATGGGGGGACAGAAGAAAAGAAACACAAACACCAACAATAATAATAAGAAATACATTGAACGCCTAAACCAGGGCTGTCCAAACTTTTTGTAAAGGGGGCCAGATTTTGTGTGGTAAAAATGTGGGGGGCCGACCTTGGCTGACGTCCTTTACGTAGAACAATATAAGCAAATTTTAGCAAGCCATTCTGTGTGTCACATTTGCTTCATTATTTTTTTTTAATTGATCATTTCAACAATCTCGCAACTAGCCTTTGTGGCGTTCTCTTTTGACTCTGGGGCTCTTACGAAATACTGCTGCTGTCAAATTAAACTAGCTTCAGGTTGCTTCAAATTTCTCGCTGCGTATGTTCCCTGTAATCTTGTCGTACATGTCAGCATGTCTTGTTTGGTATTATCGTTCACATTAAACTCTTTAAAAACAGATACTATCTCTTTGCAAATGAGGCAGACACAGTTGCTGCGTATTTTAGTGAAGAAAGAGTCAAATTTCCACCTATCCTTGAAGCGTTGGCCGTCGCAGTCAACTTTTTTTTTTGTTGATTGTCGCCATTTTAGAAAATTGGAAGTCAAGGGTCACACGGGGTAATGTTGCTTAGAGTGCTGCTGCCTTTTAGTGGGTAAATGAGGAGCAGCATTTAGTGTGTAAGCTACTTCATATGCTGGTAGCAGTACTGCTGACCAGTTTATTAAGTCTTTGTGCGGGCCAGACGTTATTGCTCTTATGACAGAGGCTGGGGGCCGGATGAAATATGACCACGGGCCGCACTTTGGACACGTCTGGCCTAAACTAACTATTAATATGTTAGTGCTATCGTTAGCTAGTGGGGGCCTGTTGACAAGGGAAAGAAGGAGAGCGGGGTAGGGAAGTCTATAAGCTAATTGATTGGGAGGGGTAGAGTGTACACAAATCAGCTCTGTGATCTAGAACCCAGTAATCGTGTGAATCCCTTGTGAGTGTAAGCCTGTTTGCGACCGACCCTACGCAGCCCCACCGCCAATCCCGGCACCGGGACCCCCCACTTGAGCGCGCCCAATCACAGCCAGCCGCATACGAGCCCCACCAAAGACGCGACAGCCACGCAGACGAAAGGAGACACCGCGCAGGCGCCAACCCAGGGCCACGGCCGCCACCCAGCCAGAACTGGGAGGGAGCCGGCTGGGTACAGCACAGCCCATTCCTCCTCCCGCAGCCCAGCAAAGGAGCCATCGCCACCCCCCCGGGATCCAGGGTGGTCCCCCGGGCCACCCACGCTCCCATCAACCGGCCCTTTAGACACCGCAACGTCTGAGGCCATCTTCCTCCCTCTGGGCCAGGTGATAGAACAAAGGAACTCTAAGGGCGATTTCACATTAGACCAATAGGAGCAGGGTCCGTTTGAAGAGCTACCTCGCAACAACACTTGCAAATGACTTTTTGAAAAGGTTCAGCATTCACAGTGCGCCAACCGAACTTGAAAGGCGCACTCATTGATTGGACAAATAGAGGAGGAAATACCTCCCTCCTGGGAAGAGAGGGAGCGTGGAGTGTCACAGTGTGGTGCTATGACGCTGCAGGTAATGTAGTACAGCATAGCATAGCATAGCATAGTAAGTCACCGCTCGGCCAGCGGCGGAGTCGCTACCTCACGATTCAGTGCCGGCCGAGCGAACTGGAGTATATAAAAAATGCATAGGAGAAAAATAAACCACGAAAGGGAACCGCGAGGTACTCCAAGTCACACGGACGCGCAATCACGCTCACTTTCGTGAGTTTTTGGACTGTCAAATTGTCACCACTCCCAGGAGAACGAGACTCCTGCCACGAGAGGCTCCGGCTGTCTCGGCCACTGTCGCTCTCACACGGTACATTCAGCAACAGCATGCAAAACACAACTGCCACATTAGAACCGGATTCTGTGTATCAAATGCAACTGCTTAGTGCAGCACAACAACAATTGGCCGGGGTTAATCCTCTCCCATCTTGCCATTGTTGATTTTGAATAGCGTGCGCTGTACTTACACTTCCAAGGATGCCGTGCATGTCGCGTCACAGCCTGAAGTATCACTCCTCCACGCTGTGACGCTGCATCCGACGGTTGCATTCACAAGCCTAGCAGGGTTTGCTTAAAGTGGACCGAGACAATTTTTGAGCGGAACAGAGTTCGTTTGTTTGGTCCAAACTTGAGTTCAAATGCATGTTCACATTTACAAAACGAAGCGGACTATCTAAGAAAAAGAACCGTCCTCGCGTGAAAGCGCCCTTAAACACTGTCTTTCATACCAAGCCATGATAGGAATTACTTTACAGTCAAGTGAGTATGCAGTCATTTAGTACTCAAGGGGGAAGTGTGTGTGGGGGGGGGGTATATTGTTGCCAAAAGTGTGGTATCGGGAGCCCAAAAAATGTTGAAATACTCAGATTTCTTCTAAGTGTAGTTCAAGGACTTCATTCTAATGTACTTTAGATGGAATCGTGGGCTATATTTTTCTTTACTACTGTATATGTGCGCATATGTGTTTCTATTGTGTTGAAATCATTGAGAAGTCAGTGAGAACCTTCAACTCATCTTCCAATTCCACCGCTTTCCTCTGGAGTGCCAACTTCTCCTAAAACAGCAGACAAACCAAAGGAAAGACGATGAAACGTTAGCTTGTATCAACACAACACCACAAACATAAAGCAGACTTACAAATCTCTCCAGCTCCAACAAAGCAGGTCTGTCCGTGCTGCCATCTTGAGTCTGTCACAGAGATCAATGGTTACAAATGGCTCGGAACAAGTGAGTCAAACTTTCTACGTGGTACATTCAAGTCTTAGATTGGAAAATTTCTGAAACTCTCAAAGCAGGGTTGAGCTGCTGTGCCTCACTAGGCTAGGATTCATGTCTAGTGACCAAGGGGTTGATGGTTCAAACCCAAGATTGTGTCTATGACTGCATCCACATAAAGTGACTTGTGTCTGCACTTTATAAAATTAACGGATCCCAAATAAGGCTCTTCAATATGTATTTGAGTATAAACCTGACTGAAATATCCACATTAATCTTAACATTTGAGCTAAATAGCAGTGGTTTGGTTGCTTTGTTAGCAAGATTTTGAGGTTTTAGATATTTACCCATTCAAGTAAAAGGGATTAAAAACCTTTGTTCATAGTTTTTCTCATTGTGAGAAAATTTCCAGTGTTCTACAAGTTGCTTTTTCCAGGCTGAAGGTCTGTCAAGTCGCCACCCAAGTAGTTGTTTTTTTTCATCTTGTGGACATGAATTTTGAAGTCCTACGCCTGCGTCATTCGTAAACCAGTCGTTGTGAAACTTGATAGCTATGTGGACGGGGCCAATATCCATCGATCCTTGGAGTAGATTTTTGTTTGTATCAGGGCTGATTAACCCTTTCAGGGATAGTGGTCACTAAAGTTGACAGTTATTCAAAAGTTGACACTTAGACAGTTAACCCTGTAGAGACCAAGTGACTATTTTTGGTCATAAAAAAACCCCAAATTATTAGCAAATATTATAATAATTAGGGTTGTTCCGATCATGTTTTTTTGCTCCCGATCCGATCCCGATCATTTTAGTTTGAGTATCTGCCGATCCCGATATTTCCCGATCCGATTACTTTTTTTTGCTCCCGATTCAATTCCAATCATTCCCGATAAATTTTCCCGATCATATACATTTTGGCAATGCATTAAGAAAAAAATGAATAAAACTCGGACGACTATATACATTCAACATACAGTACATAAGTACTGTATTTGTTTATTATGACAATAAATCCTCAAAATGGCATTTACATTATTAACATTCTTTCTGTGAGAGACTTGTGACTTTGTATATTGTGACTAAATACTGCCATCTAGTGTATTTGTTGAGCTTTCAGTAAATGATACTGTAGCCATGCCCAAATGCATGATGGGAAGTGGAACCACGACTGTGCGTAGTGCTACCAATTGATATATCTTCTCTGCGTTGGGAAATAACATATGGTGTTAAGAAAAAGATCAATTGCTACCTTGCTTCCCCACATTGCTTCCCATGATATTTCTAATCGTATTGAGAGGGATTGTAAGGCTTTAGCCAATTAAAAAAAGGCTCCAAAGGCTGCCAAATTTCACTCTACTCATTTTACGCTGCCTTTTATCTCTCTATATAGGTAAAACGGCGCCATTACAGATTGAGCGCGGCAATGCGTGAGTGGGTCGTGCAGTGCATGCATTAATTGCATTAAATATTTTAATGTGATACATTTTTGAAAAAATTAATTACTGCCGTTATCGGGATAAATTTGATAACCATACCTTAAGCCTAAACTAAAGACTCTGGATGAGTGTAACATATTATGTCTATAACGTTAAATACAATTAGAAAACGATTTAATTAAATAAATTAATTAATTAAAAAAAGGCATGGCCGATATTTTTTTGCCGATTCCGATACTTTGAAAATGAAGTGATCGGACCCGATCGATTGGTAATATTGGTTTCTGAAATGAATAATAAAGATTGTATTTTTACATTAATTTTAAATATGTACATTTATACATTAAAACTGTATTAATAAAAACCAATGAAATTAAAATAAAAACAGAAATAGACACTAGTTACAGCCCCAAGTAACACTCTAACACTTTTTTCCCCCATAGTATTTAACTCATTGCATGCAATTGATGGTGAGAGACATTAAATTCATTTAAACTGGGAAGACTGGCTGTGAATGCTCATCTTTCGGTATCATTGACGAAGCTACATATCTGCGAATTCGCCCTTCCCAGTCAAAATGGATTGGACGTCTAGCACCGACATGGAAACCCAATGAGGTAACATCAATGCTCAGTTCTTTCACAAAGAAAGTTCTCAACTTGGACGATTTGACCCTTAGATGCATAAGTGGGTCAAAAAATGACCCGGAAAGGTTGTTTTCTTGAAATATCTTCGTATTGAAAAATTGTTATCGAATCACATTCCTGGTATTCGTCAAAAACATGTTTTTGAAATAATGCAATACAAATTTTTAACAGTTTTTTGTACATTTGTAGAAATTGTAATTTTTGTATGACTACCGCAAGCTTCCATAATTGGGTCAAAAATGACCCACATGCATTTTCCTAGGAATTCAATGGGAACCTTTGATTCTCATCAACTTTGGCTGTCAGGATAAATTAACTGTGGACTACACAGACTAGGTATGTAAGAAGTGCCATCGTCAATAAGATTATTTACACAGCAAGAGCTGATACATGTACTGTAAGTATTATCTTTATATAGTATTTTGTGTCTTTCATGACTCTTATTATTAATAAAAAAATTAGCTAACTAGTTATCAAGTAGGCTAACTAAGTTAGCTAACATTACTGTATATACAGTGCCCTCCATAATTATTGGCACCCCTGGTTAAGATGTGGTTTTTAGCTTCAAATATATATTTTTTTAATTCAAATAATATGGGACCTTAATGGAAAAAAAAGAGAAAAATCCAACCTTCAATACAAGTGCGCTTATTCAGTGGGGAAAAAATCCCACATAAATAAATAATTATTTGACATCAAATAATGTGTGTCACAATTATTAGCACCCCTGGTGTTACCACTTTGTACAACAAAAAAAATATTAGAAGCTAAAAAACACATCTTAACCAGGGGTGCCAATAATTATGGAGGGCACTGTACAATGTGTGTGTGTATGCATTTATTTATATGGCTACTACACATGTGCCGATTAATGGTTTCAAGGTAACGTATACTGCAGTATGAAAATGTCACAATTCAAAACCGAATTATTTTTCCCGTCATACCGTCCCTAAGGTATTAGCTTTTTTTTTTTTTTTAATGTCCCAAAATGCTGGGAGAAATCCCTCACATGCAGCTGCAAGGCTCAACCCTCCCCCACCGGCTGTTGCTCAGTGTCACTGAGTCAGCTGTGCTACATGATGGCTGGAGGAGGTGAAACTCTGAACTTTTTCCCCCATAAAAGAAAAGTAATAAGGAAATTTTCATGCCTGAAATAAGCTCAAGCTGTCTTGTAGTCCGAGGGTACAACAGTGTCAACCCGTACTATACGTCGGCGACTGAATGAAAAGGGACTCGGTGGTAGGATATCCAGGAAGACCACCACTTCTGACCCAGAGACATAAAAAAGCCAGGCTGGAGTTTGCCAAAACTTACCTGAGAAAGCCAAAAACGTTTTGGAAGAATGTTCTCTGGTCAGATGAGACAAAAGTAGAGCTTTTGAGGAAAAGGCATCAACATAGAGTTTACAGGGGGGAAAAAGGAGGCCTTTAAAGAAAAGAACACGGTCCCCACAGTCAAACATGGCGGACGTTCCCTGATGTTTTGGGGTTGCTTTGCTGCCTCTGGCACTGGACTGCTTGACCGTGCGCATGGTATTATGAAGTCTGAAGACTACCAACCAATTTTGCAGCATAATGTAGGGCCCAGTGTGAGAAAGCTGGGACTCCCTCAGAGGTCATGGGTCTTCCAGCAGGACAATCACCCAAACACACTTCAAAAAGCCTTAGAAAATGGTTTGCGATAAAGCCTTGAAGACTTTTAAAGTGGCCAGACCTGAATCCCATCGAACACCTGTGGAGAAGGATCTGAAAATGGCAGTTTGGAGAAGGCACCCTTCAAATCTCTGAGACCTGGAGCAGTTGGCCAAAGAAGAATGGTCTAAAATTCCAGCAGAGCATTGTGACAAACTCATTGATGGATACCGGAAGCGGTTGTTCGCAGTTATTTTGTCTAAAGGTTGTGCTACCAAATATTAGGCTGAGGGTGCCAATACTTTTGTCCCGCCCATTTTTGGAGTTTTGTGTAAAATGATAATGACTACATATTTGTTTTCATTGTCTTTTATGTTTTTTCAATGCAAGCAACATTAATGAAGATATTACTACCAAAGCATTTTGTAATTGCAATCATTTTCTGGGAGAAATTGAGCATTATCTGACAGAATTCCAGGGTTGCCAATACTTTTGGCCAGCACTGTATGTGTCCTCTAAAGAAGTAAGTTTCCAAATCTTAGCCAACCGAATGAGTCGGTAGGGCTCTTACTGGAGCGAGTTACCTCCAACCCAGGACAGAGCCACAATATCCTCAGAAGTCAGTCAGGGCCTGCACAAGGGCTTAGCACCACTGTCTCACCAAAAACGACGCATATGAGTTCTTCATCATTGATGATATAATACAAAAAGGATCAAGTCTATTGCTGTTGTGGTTATTTCTTCCCCCCCAAAATGTTGAGAAAAATAAAGATATTTCAAACATGAAATCATTGTAATGTGGCCCTAAATATAATGTTAAATATTATATACTGGACTGTCTCAGGAAATTAGAATACACAATATTCTAATTTTCTGAGACAGTCCTGTACATTAGTCCACCATTTAAAGCAGGGGTGTCCAAACTTTTTGCAAAGGGGACCAGATTTGGCGTGGTAAAAATGTGGGGGGCCGACCTTGGCTGACGTCCTTTACATAGAACAATATACAGGACTGTCTCAGAAAATTAGAATATTGTGTATTCTAATTTTCTGAGACAGTCCAGTAAGTGATTATTCTTCACAAAAATTGCATAAAAATACATTAATGCTAGTATGGGTAATTTTTGACCCACTCTCAGAAGAGTGTAGGGTCCAGTCACTTGTGAATTTAAGGGTCTTAATTTGTCACGAGAATGTTTCTACTGCCACTGCAATCCAGTTGTCTCTTTCCAAATGCAAGGTCAAATTGGCCCAACCTGTCTGAGTCTCTCCAGCTCCACTTTATTTTGGCTGAGCAGCAGTTCCATCTCCTGCACCTTCTCCTTCAGAGACAGGTTCTGTTGCAGTACCTGGAAGTAGAGCTGCAGGGGGGGGGAACGCACAAACATACCACAGTCAAGGCTCAGAAGACGGCAAGGTATACTCGATAGTTCTACTTCTATCTAAAGCCAATCTCTTTTAATAACACTCCAGTGTTTTATTATTTTTTTTATTTCTTTGAGGAATGTGCAAGCTTCTGCGTGGGGAGGCGCTCAGACACGTACTATCCTGTAGTTGCCGTCCTCTAATCCGCTCGTGCTGTGGAGAAACACAACAGAAATGACAACTCAGATGGCATGATTTTCATTGACGAGAACAAATGAAACACAAATACTACTCTTAAAAGCGTAAATATTATTTTAGGGGTGCTTTGATAGGGAAACAGTTTAAGGGCATTTTTTGGTCATTTCAATACAGAAAGCATGATGAGAGATCAAATTGAATTTGTACCTCAAAACACCTTACCACAGCAGATAATGATAACGATACATAATAAGACAATATACATCAGAATACTTATAAAAAACAAACAAAAAAAAACCATTAAAACAACTCACGAGGAGTCGTTGTTGCTGTTTGGATCGTCCAAATGAGGATCATCGTCATCATTCTGAAACACAGAAATATGTCAGCGACACAACTAAGATGATTTTAAGTCACACTTATCATTAATACAGTGGTAAACTTGAGATATGAAGGCTTTGGTACACTTCATATTACGAAAAATTACTCATCATACAAAATACGTACTCTATAAATCAGTGGTCTCAAACCGGTCCTCAAAGGGCCGCAGTGGGTACTGGATTTCATTCCAACCAAACGAGAACAATCCCTTTTCACCAATCTGGTGTCTAACAAGTGTAATCAGTTAATTGCAGTCAGGTGCTGCTTACTTTAGCAGAAACCTCATTGGTTGAACTGTCTGTTTTGGATCTGTTGGAACAAAGACCAGGACCCACTGCGGCCCTTTGTGGAATCGGTTTGAGACCCCTGCTATAAATAGTATAGTAGTAGTAGTAATTCCTTCTCGCAGTAATGCAATATAGTGATCCCTCGTTTTTCGTCGTTGACCTGCTGTGATATGTGAAAAATCGCAAAGTAGCGAGAGAGAAAAAATAAAATATATATGTATACAGTGGGGAGAACAAATACTTGTTCTCCCCACTGTATATACATATATTTAATAGGGACACTGCACATTGAGCAACATCTAAAAGATGTAAATATGCCAGATTGTAGCAGACAAAAGCTTTGTGTGTTCAATGTATTGATTCAGATTTAGCATTGGAAAGAGATATGTATAAGACATGTTTAATTAAAAAAATAAAGTCTTAAAGAAAAAAACGTGTGTGTATATGTGTATATAATGTATATTTTAAGAAACGGTTATTAAGCATTTCAAATGTAACTAGGCCTGCAAGCAGGACTAAACGGGCCCTCGCGGTTTGGCACAACCCTGACGAACACAGCGAAAAGCAGGGATTAGAGTGGATTTTTTTCCCGCTGTATTCCCTCGTTTTTCATAAAAACCGCGAACACTGCGAAAAGCGGGGGAATACAGCGAAACATTTATTCCCTTGTTTTTCGCGTTTTTGAGCCAATTCGATTAAGTGTGCCAAATGCCGTGGCTCTATAAACTGTCCATGAAAAAAAAAATCAGCTTTTTTTTTAAAAATGGCAAACAGAGAGTCGTCATGGCAACAGACAGAGACATGTGGACATGGGCCTTAAAATGTAGAATTACAAAAAGTCTTGTAACTACAATGACCAAACTGAAAAGAACTGGAAATGTATAAGTAAAAGAGTGAGTTTCTGTTTCCACTAGTTGGCGCTGCAGAGCTCATGCAAATGACCCCTACAGGACCCTTCAGGGTATGACTCTCACCAAGCATGGGAAGTTTGGCGCAGATATGTTGTATATCTGCCAAGTTATCAAGGTTCAAAATTTGTGGCGAGACAAAATGGCGACGGTCATTTTCATTTTCCTGTTTCCTGTCCTCCTCAAGGTTCAACGAAACCTTGATGTTTTTCATTAGGCACCTGAACACATGTCTTAAGGCTCCTCTGATGCAGATTTGAGGTCAATTGATTGAGGTATCTCGTAAAAAAGGCTGTTTCCTGTTCCCACTAGGGGACGCCAGGCCGAATGGGTAAATATTTCAATGCAGTCGTGTTCAGGCTGGGATACCTTTCATACATGGCAGATATGAAAAAGACTGCACCTTGTACCAGGGAGTTGTTAGTCATTTACTGAATATGGCGTGTTGCCATAAAAATGGCCGACTTTGGCACCCCGCCCAGGTCAGGTCTGAAAAATCACCATTTTGATTCAGATCTCATCTCTCAAATGTTCCTTTGGATTCCAATAAGGCTCTCGCGCCAGTTGGTGCTCGGGCCTTAATAATTATAATAAGTTTTAAACATGTTACTATCCCACCGAATTATTTTCAAACAAGAATAAAGCAGAAAAATGCTTGTCTTTATTAAATGCTTCATTGAGTGAGTCCACTCAGATCCGCTTAAGTTGCTCACTTATGAGCTGCTACAGCAACTGTTTAACAAGTTAAATGATGATTGATGCATTAGGCGCTTTGAAGTTTTGGCTTCCGGGCATCTCTGGCAACATTAAACCTTAACGTCTGTCAATCATTGTTAACTTTAATAAGCAACTCCAGTGCACTGCCTGACCAAGAAAAGGATCAGGAGGGAGAGTGAGACAGGTCTTCTGTATTCATCTATTTATTTTTTAATATTGGGGGGGGAGTGTCTGCTATGGACTGAGAGCGCAAAGTTTAAGGCGCGAAGTAGCGAGGGATCACTGTGATGTAACTACTGTGTTGTCTATTGTATTATTCTAATAAGCAGACGAGGCCTGAATATCATGCTCAAATGTCCCGTGGCCCCATGGGTAATCACATTGCGTGCTGGGTAATGTAGTTATAACACCTCACACCACAGTTATTGTATTTTCCACTACAACAAACAACATATACACACCACAATGTGCTACATGATGATCATGTACACGAAAACAAAACAATGACTTACAAACATTGCTTTATCAAGGCACAAACTGAGATGAAACAGCAAGAAAGGGCTGCCAAAGTCAGCTCGTTTGTTAGCACTCTGTGTTTGCTATGAGCTCGCGTAGTTCTGTGCTAACGTCTGTAGAATGAGCCTAACAAACTAGTTACACTTAAACACCACGAAAGGGCAACAAAGCATTACAAATAAAGACGGGACCATGACAGGAAATTTAATGTGTTTTTTTTGTAGCGCCTGGAATGAAATAAGAGATTTACATGTAATACGCGATTCCTTATATGAAAAAAATCATAATATGAAAGCCACTCCGGAACAAATTGATTTCGTTATCTTGAGGTACCACTGTTTTTCCATATAAAAACAGGCTAGCAAGTGGTACTTTTAAGGCAGGGTCGGAACACTCTTTGATCAAGTGCCAAAACACCCTACATATTTTAAAATGTGATTCCACAAGCGCCATACAGTGTGTATGTTTATGTGTGTGTATATATATATAGATAAAATATATACACTGTATATTCGAACTGTATATTCTGTTGCCAGGTTGTCAAAGTGTTTGGTGAGCACGTTTTTTTTCTTTCTTTTTTTTCTTCTTGAGAAAATAACTACGAAACCCTAACATTGTTACTTGTGCACTGACCAGTTGGAAAGTAGTAAATAGAAACATGGTGGAAACCACAACCAGGGACAACCAGCATAACAGTAGCTGAGACAGGAGGAGCCTCTCAGGGCAGTCTTTTTGTGTGTGTCGCTCACTGCATGTGGCGACAATTTGACAGGCGAAAAAGTCATGAAAGTGAAACCGATCAGGCACCTGTGTGACTTGAGCCCCTTTCACACACATATCTCGGTAAATTCCTGTGTAAGGTGACACGGGATGAGTGTTCCCAATGTCGTACCTGCAGCCAATTCAAGCTCATCAAGACTGTATTTAAGCCAAGGCGATCCAAGAGAAGGGTGCCGAGATATGAACTTGCTGGGCGCCATTCGACACCTTGTACTCTCCAATTTCGTGCATTTACTAGCTTGTTCGTCTGCTGCCCTCGTTTTGAAATCCCCTACGTTGTGCTGGTATTTGAGTGTATTTGTTTTGTTGTCTGATTGGCTCTCTGCCAACTTCTTAGGCACCCTGTTGACCACAGGTGTCAAACCGATTCCAGAAAGGGACTAGTGGGTGCTAGATTTTGTTCCAACCGATAACGCGCAGAGAGTTTAACCAATGAACTTCCTGCTGAAACAAGCAGCACCTGACAAAGTTTAACTGATTACACATGTAAAAGATCTAATTGGTGAAAAGGTGTCCTCTTCATTGGTTGGAAAGCAAACCTGCACCCACTAGGCCCTTTCTGGAATCGGTTTGACATCTGTGCTGTTGACCTACTGTAACGGACCATTTGTGTAATTCCCCCTTTTCCGCGATCGCCTGTATTTTTGTTTGTATTTAATAAACCTTTGAACACATGCCTCTGTTGTTATCTGCTTTGAGGTACAACCTTGTTTCCGCACTTGCGGACCCTAACATCGGCAACAAATTAAACTACACATCTCCAAAGCTGTACAATGGACTCACTCTCTTCTTCGGCTCTATGATCTAGTAGCAATTTAATTTTGTTATTCTTTCAGTTTAATTTTGCCATTTCCAGTTTGCCATGTTCATAATTGCTGTTTACCGCTTTTCATCTTACTGCGAAGAAAGAGGAAATGACGATCGGCATGCCATGATATTTACGTCATCAGCCATCGTGCTGTGACCCAGGAATCAAACGCGTGCATTCACACACGCCTCGTCCCAGTTAGTTAAGTCCCAGATATAATACTAAGATGCGACCCGTTAAATGTCCGCGTAATCTCCGTGTCAGTCGACCCGGGAAATTGCTTTCACATACAAGGGCTACCCGTTTAAATCCCAGGTTTTTAACGGTGTTCAGGTATATGTGAAAGAGGCTTTGGAGTACTATGCGGTTCACTTTCGTGGTTTAATTTATCACCAAGTATTATTCCAGTCTGCTCAGCATTGGGCTGGTAGGGGCCAGCCCCGCTGCGGGCTGCTGTCAATTTAATGCATGAAGCGAACTCTGTAATGCCCATCTCTGTGCAACCCGCAAAGGGAGGACCACAAATAGGCACCGAATTGAAGCATATTATCACAACGTATGTTTGACGTGTCCAATGTAGTAATTAACCGTCACCTCATCACTACTCGTTCATGTCAAGCGATCTGGCCAGTTGCACATTTCAGATTACGAGTTGGATGACAACCCGTTTTCTAAGTGTCAGAAATCTATTTGAATAGAATCCATAATTGACTGGCTACGAAAGTCTTTCTTACTTCTCTGCCTGGCTGAATGACACCAGTGGAGCGCCTTTCTCTCCTGGATCGCCTCCTATCCTTCACTCCCAGACGCTTGTCTCCCTCGGGCTCCTCCTGCTTCACTGGGTCCGTATCTGTAATGGGAATGCAATTATTGCTTGAATTACAAAGCTCTTTATTTAATATTTATTTGGTACTGACATTTTAACAACGCACAACATAAGATTATATACACACACTACTGTATATATTAAATAATGTACATGTACTGTATGCGACCTGTTGAAAAGCCAGTTCTACAAATAGTAAAAAAAAAAAAAAAAAGGATTTTTTTAATAGAAAAAAAAAAGTTTATTTAATTTAAAATTTTTAACAATTTATTTGTATTATACCGTACTGCTGCAAATAAGTATTTGAACACCTGTCTATTAGCTAGAATTGTGAGCCTCAAAGACGTGTTAGTCGCGTTAAAAAAGTCCAACAAATGAGTGGACTTTTTGAGTCTTGACTTTTTGACCTCTTTGAGGCGGTTAGCTGCATATAAAAGACCTGACCACCCCATACACCCCAAAGAGCTGTCCAAAGTCACCAGACACAGAATTGTAGAACTCTACAAAGCTGGAAAGTGTTACGGGGCAATTGCCAAGCAGCTTGGTAATATATGATCCACAGTTGGAGCAATTATTACAAAATGGAAGAAGCCAGACATGACTGTCAATCTCCCTCGAACCGGGGTTCCATGCAAGATCTACCTCGTAGGGTCTCAATGACCCCAAGAATGGTGATGAACCAGCCAAGAACTACGCAGGAGGAGCTGGTCAATGACCCGAAAGGTGCTGGGACCACCATTTCCAAGGTAACTGTTGGTAATACACTAAGACGTCATGGTTTAAAATAATACATGGCATGGAAGTGCCTGCTTAAACCAGCACATGTCCAGTCCCGTTTTAAGTTTGCCAGTGACAGTGTTGTCAGTTGCAACCTGATTACTCTCTTTCAGTAAAGAGTAATGTAACGCGTTCATTTTCCCAAACCAGCAATCTGATTAGTTTTCTTAGTGTCTGTGCGTTACTATTTTGTTATTGCCTCATAATGTAAGTAGAATCAAGAATATTGTAGTCATGTACGAAGAGCATTTTGAATGGAAAATGCTAGAAAAAGGTTCCCGGTACGTGTTTCCATGGTAACCGCTCACAGCTACTTCCTGTTTTGGTCTCGAGTCACACGCCGCTAAGTGTTTTGGGACTGAGAAAGGTCTGAGCGAGGTTGCCAGTTTGGGTGCACATTAGAGCAGCGTGTTGAGATGTGCGAGGGAATGTTGATCTGTGTACATCCATGAATGAGCGATAGTGTTTTTCCTTCATTCTGGAGGGTATCAGTGATAGTTTGGACCCCCTACATGCGCGGCCGTTTTCGTAGCTTTCTAAACTTGCGCACATTTATGCCGTGAGGTGCCGTGTTCCTTTAGCATCTTTGGGATGTGTTGTAAGTCCAATTGAGTGTAAAGTGCTTAGTTGCCGCCACGTTTTGTGGCCAAATTGACCGTGTGTGTGTGTGTGTGTGTACCGCGTATTTCCGGGTTGTGCGCGCGCATCTGCGCCCACCCCCACCTTTGTGTTTATTGAACTGTGCAATTCATTTGTGTGTTCTTGATTATTGTGCTGTAAATTTGCATTGTTTTACATTGGCACTGATATACTCTTAACCCTAAACCGAAATTCAGAATTTTTGACACTAGGCTCAATCTTCGAGTTAGCGGGGTTTAATTAGTAATTAACAATTTCCATAAAGTTTGTCAGTTATTTGTCAGTTTCAGGGCTCAGGGCTCTGGAGTGGCTAAACTAGCGCGAGTCGATGGTCGTTGAAATCAACTCCATTGACTAATTAAACCTCCGCTAACTTTAAGATTAAGCCTTATGTGAAAAATTCTGATCTTCCCCTTTAAATTCAATTATCAGTAAGTCAATTACATGCAATGACATTTTATTGTTGTCATTCTTATGTTGAAGCTGCAAAGGGGAGAATAATTGGTAAAAAGTAACTGATGAATTTAGGGCTGTCCCAAACGACTAATTTTCTCCCGATTAGTCAGCCGACTATTTTTACGATTAGTCGACTAATCTAATAATTTAAAAAAAAAATTTTTTTGGGGGGGGGTTTGTTTACTAATTTAGCAATGAAATTTTTGTTGACGCTTATCAATTCACAAAAAACATATTGGAACACTTAAATTATTTATTAAAGTACAAATAAAGACGTAAATAATAATAAATCACAAATAAACAATGAGTTCAAATGCTGGTAGAATTAACTAGTGTAGCATCCCGATTGAAAAGGTGGTCTCTTAAACTGATGGTTTACAACTTTCATTCCATCCTTGATGTAATCACACCGTAAGAGCTGCGGTGCACACAAATAAAACACCACAATTAGAAATTAACATAAACTTTTCACCTTCTTCCTTTTAAACCTTATTTATATATCAATGAATTGCCTTTACCTTAATTTATCACCTTATCATTGACAATCTCTCCCTTGAGTGCAATCACTGTATATACTGTATATATTTATGACCTTTTAACCTTATATAATTTTCTATACCATAAAATAAACCATAACATGAAATAAACCTTTCAGTTAGCATTAAGGACAATATTAATAGCACTTATAGTCCCATTGTCAATGAAACATTATTATTCAGTAAGGCGACAGCACCCTCTGGTTTACAAAAAAAAAAAAAAAAAAAAAAAAATACAAACTGGGTGACGGCATTTGAGGTGTTTATTCACGGCCGACGTGCAGCCAAGCTTGGCATTGAAGAGACAGGACAGAAGAGTGTACCCTCCATTGTTTCTTTGAAATAAGTCAATGTTTTGGACACTCTGGTGCGCTTTTTTTTGGCTTTGTGCCGCTTTCCCCGCTTGCATACAGAGCATCCACATTCTGAACTTTCCACGCATATATTTTTTTTAACCCTTCATTAACCGTCGACGGGATGTTGTGCTCGTCGACGGATTTACGTCATCGATGACGTCGACTATGTCGACTAGTCGGGACAGCTCTAGATGAATTACTTTTAAAGTAACTACGTTACTTTGATAATGAAGTAATCATTAAAGTAACTGGATTACTTTTTTGAGGCCTAATTAAATTACTTTTTCAAGTAATCTGTGACAACACTGGCCAATGACCATTTGGAGTCATGAGAGAAAGTCATGTGGTCATATTAGATCAAAATGGAATTTTTTTGTTTTAAGTCCACTCACAGTGTTTGGAGGACGAAGAATGATGAGTACCATCCCAAGAACACCATCCATTCTGTGAAGCATAGGGCTTTTAGCATCATGCTTTGGGGGTGTTTTTCTGCATATGGGACTAGACGACTGCACTGTATTAAGGGGAGGATGACCAAGGCCACGTATTGAGAGATTTTGAGGAACAAACTCTTCCGTCAGTTAGAGCATTGAATTGAATGGGTCGTGACTTGGACTTCCAACTTGACAGTTGTCCGAAGCAGACAGCCAGAATAACCATGGAGTGGCTTTGTAAAAAGCAGATAAAGGTTCTGGAGGGGCCTAACCAGTCTCCAGACCTAAACCCAATAGAAAATATTTGTAGAAAGTTTAAACTCCGTGTTTCTCAGTGACAGCCCAGAAAACCCAATTGATCTACAGAAGTGGTGCAAAATCCCTGCTGCAGTCTGTGCAAACCGAGTCAAAAGTTACAGGAAACGTTTGACCACTGCAATTGTAATCAAAGGGTACTATCCAAAATATTAACATTGATTTTCTCAGGTGTTCAAATGCTTATTTGCAGCATTATAATACCAACAAATTGTTTAAAAAACATCATACACTGTGATTTCTGGATTTTTCTTTTTAGATCGTCTCTCACAGTGGACAATCACCTACCATGAAAATTTCAAACCCGCCAATCATTTCTAAGTGGGATAACTTACAAAATCGCAGAGTGTTCAAATGCTTATTTTCCTCACTGTAAACACCTAGTTCCGACATACTTTGGGATTTCTTCCAAAATAGGTTGAAGCTATTAATACATTTGTCTAAATTTAGCAGACATTGGTAGCTTTGCAAGTCATGAATTCAGTGTTGTCACCGCTCCTGACACGAGTGGCTGTGTATCAAGCAGCAGGCTAAATCAGAAATCTTATTTATAGGTCTTGTGCCTTCATTCTTCAATGTAATAAATGTTAAATTGCCTGCGGCAGCAGAAAAAGTCTTAATAGCTTTATTATGTGAATTAGAATCATATTTTGAGACGATTCGACCATATACAACAATTTGGCAAAGCGCAGATGACGAGAAATTAGTCTTTTAATCTGCCATTATGCCTGTCAGTATAGCGCTCTAGCGTCCCCAGCAGGATGATGACGTCGACAGGGTACCGATTTCATCTGATTTAGAATTCAGCCCATTGAGAGGGGAAGATACGACATAGAGGAGCAAAATGTCATGAATGTTTCAGTCTCTCTACTCCAATATTTTTACAGGATATTCTTTTCATCCAAGTATTTTCCCCAATTGCTAAATAAATGGTATGGTCATGACAAATAACAGTTTTTTGCTAAACGGAATGCTAAAATTGCATTAATTCAGTAGGACAGAGCAAAATTACTGCATAATGGTCAAAATTGGCAACTTCTTCTCCTGAACGGTATTTTATGCCACCGGAATAAGTCCGACTTGTCATTTCCTTGCCCCGGCTTTGAAGACGGAGGAAAGAGCGTCGTTGTGCTGCTGCCACGGCAGTGCTCGTCGCAGGGAATGAACGCTGAAAATAGCCCATTCACGGTGGACAAACCGACCGACGTCAGAGCGGGGTGCTGCTCGTGGCCAAGCCGAGGAAAGCGCATTCTCAGTAGGCACGCGAATATGGCCGAGCGGGCTGGATTGGCCAGCCAAAGCGGCTGACGTCGGAGCAGGGTGCTGCTCGTAGCCAAGCCAAGGAAAGCGCATTGTCGGCAGGCATGCGAATATGACCGAGTGGGCTGGATCGGCCAGCCAAAATGGTTGACGTCAGCCAAGCCGAGAAAAGCGCATTCTCGGCAGGTATGCCAGAATCGGCCGGCGACCTTGGTGTGGGACAAGCCACCGGTCGTCGGCCGTGTGGCCTTCTCGGTGGACAGGGAGTATTTTCAGTTCACCCACAAAATGCAAGCCACCTGCTTATTAAAACGTGTGCCATGATCCCAGTATTTGACATAACACGTAGCCTACTAACATCACAATCCTCCCACAGTTGTCGGACTTGTTTCGGCCATTATCCATGGTGAAGGAAACTTTTTGAAACTCAAAAAGGCTCACACGCCTCTCCCTGGTACAAGCAACAAAAGTTCGCAGCACACTGGGCTGGCGTGATGCGAAAAATAAACGAAATAATCCGCAAAATCAGCTGAATCCGCAGTCGTTCTGCATACTGTAGTATTGGCTGTATACTGAAGATGTTTATCCTGCTGACGTCACATTCGCATTCTTCGTAAATCCAGGAAGTCACTCATTTTCATGGCGCGGGATTCAAAAAAATTTAATAAATATATCAATCGCTTTCCCATACATCCAAGCGGTCCATTTCATTCAGGAGCATAAAATACCGCGTGAAATATGAAATAAACATGCTTTTTGCTGTCAAAGGCACTTTAAGCTGAACAGAAAATACTGAGTAGCTTTGGAATGTGGAGAGAAACAAACTCACCCCTCTCAGCAGGGGTGGGCGTGATGATGGGGCTAACAGGCTGAATGTTACGCAGCAGGGGATCAGCAGCTTTAGACATAGTCTTCTCTGCTTCCTTTAGGTCAGTTAAGGTCACACCCTGTATCAACAAATCACAATTCTGTTAAATAGAAAAAATGGCTATCACACACATTTGGGAAATTATATTACGAAATGAGTTTTTTTTTTGTTTTTTTTTTGTAAAACGTCAGTAACAATATTCTGGGTTTTGGACACAAATGTTGAGAAGACTGGTACTGATAAATACTGCGGACACAAGTAGTACATTAAAGGTGCAATGAAATACTGCCGCAAGTGACTTTAAAATGACAGCAGATCACATTTTTTACACAAATCTGTCAAAAAAGTGACAGAAAAGGCTTAATAATGAGAGTAGAGCCTAATTAGTCTGGCTTTCTTAGCTGCCTTTGCCCAGCCCACTAAAAAATCTCAACCAGAATTAGCTGTAGATATTGCAATCTACTTGCATGCTAGCCATAGTTTTCTATTCTGTTGTTAGCATGTGAACATTCTGTCAACATGGACTAGCTAGCGCACCCCCTAGAAAGCTTGGCATGATCACCATGCGTTGTTTTGGATGGACTAACTGTGAAATGGTAAAAGACATGCAAAGTTTTAATTTTTTGATCTGATCACAATTTGTTAGGATCTTTAAGAAAAAATCCTTCACCGATCATCAGCATGGATACACACGTCATGAGTGCTCCAACGACTAATCGATTAACCCAAGTAATATGAGACACTGTATACCAAAAGGTTAGTGACAGGCTCCGGTGAAGAATCAATCTTTATCATTTGGAAAAAAAAAAAGGGACCAACAGGTTGCTACCAAAGTCTTCTACGAGAATAGTGTAGTGCTGCAACGATTAATCCATTAACTTGAATACCGTATTTTTGGACTATAAATCGCATCTGAGTATAAGTCGCACCAGCCCTAAAATGCCAATGAAGAGGGGGAAAAAAACATAAGTTGCATTTTGGGGGGAAATTTACTTGATAAAATCCAACACATAGAACAGATATGTCATCTTGAAAAGCAATTTAAAATAAAAACACAATAGAGAACAACATGCTGAATAAGTGTACAGTATGATAATGTTACATGATGCATGAACAACGAAATGCGAACGTGGCCGGTATGTTAATGCAAACCATCAGTGTCACTCCAAAACACCAAAATAACATGTGAAATGATATGATAATGTGTTAATAATTTCACACATAAGTTGCTCCTGAGTATAAGTTGCACCCTCAGCCAAACTATGAAAAAAACTGTGGCTTATAGTCCGAAAAATACGGGTAATTCCATTAGAAAAAAGCTTCAAATCAAATTTTACTGATTCAAAGATTTGTTTAATTATAGTGGCGTTGCAATGGTTTGTTTTGAAAGTGTTTGCATTCAGTTTTAGTGATTTGGGTGGATACACTTCCCTCTAGTGGCAACAGCAAATATGACATAACTCAACTAACATGGCTGGATCCAGATGCTCCTTGTTAAGACTATAATCAGGTTATAATTTTTTGTTTGATTAATATCAGTTTATTAGAATATTAATTTTTAAAATTTCCGATTCTTAGATTATTTGCGATTCGGCCATGGAAGATTTGAGAATGATTTACAAACATCTAATTATTGAAATATGTCAAGCGGTCTTCGGGACGCAATGAGGAACGGACTGAGAGTAAACATCATGCTTGTCATTACCCAGGTAATGACAATGCTCAACTCAGGGCTCTGGCTCAACTCATGCTGCTAGATAAAAAAAACAATAATACCTGACTGCTGCCAACAGCTGCTACAAACTACATCCACATAATGCTATGGTAGATATCACATGTATAAAGAACTAGATGCGAAATGACAGACTCGGCGTCGTTAGCAGCACATGTATAGAAAACTAGAAGCGAAACGACAGACTTGCCAGCGTTAATAAACAGCCGCCATCTTAAAGCAGTCGACTTTCCTGGAAGGTAGCAAACCTTCCGAGCGAACCTAATTAACTTTTTATCTAAAATACTTCTAAATCGGCAAAATCTTGACTTGAATCCATCTTTAAAACAGTTTTAAAACTTTCACAAGTCGAAAGTAGACAGAAGGGAAATCATGCAATAACGGAAGCAATTTTAACAACTTTAACAGTTGATTCACTACATTAGATTAATTGAATGTAGTTTAAAGCTGCTGATACAGAATGGGGACTTGAGTATTTTATTTACTGTTTTGAACTGTTAACTTGATACTGAAATAGTCGTTTATTTAAGCCTGAGAGGCTTTTTGTACAATTTTTGTAACTAATGTACAAAACATTAAAAACAGCTAATAGCGTCGTCATCAATAGTCGATTTATAATCAAATCCTAGCCTCTGAATCGTAATCGTATCGTTAGGTGCCCAAAGATTCCCACCTCTATTGTTTATGCAATCGAAATTTAGTTTAGAGGTATATTTAGCAGTTTTTTGTGGGAATATGTGTTTCAATGATTTGTTAAGAGCTTTGAAAAAAAAAAAAAAAAAAAAAAAGAAAAAAAAAAAGTAGCATTTTATAGCATTTAAGCTAGCGGACTTTTGATATGCAAGTTAGTCAATCAGTCTTTTGATGTACTTCGATCATAATCATTAATTTTTTTATACCGTTTAAATGTGTTTATTGCCCTTGTGAAATGAAAGTGCCATTCTGCGTAGTTTGGAAAAGACACTCAGAAATTTTATATTGTATTCGCATTTAACTCTCTTTGTAAAGTGCAAAATTTATCCTGCACCGCATTAACCGTTCCTAATTTGATTTGATAATCTAATAACTATATATGTGTATATATGTATATATATATATACTATAACTATATATATAACTAATTGATAGAATAAATAATTAATAGATATAGCCTTACACGTCATTACTAAATTTGCCAACAACTTAATGAGTGTAGTCGCAAGCGTTTCACAATGCCAAAAAGTATGAAACGACAACTTTAAAACTGAATCGTGCGACTGACAACGAAAATACACTTCACAGTTATAACGTCCACTGCATACCTGAGTGGAGCGGCGTGACTGTCGCATGAGTCGAGAGCGAGCTTTCCTCTGAGACTCTGACTCCTCATCTCGGACTGGAACCTGAAACCTGAACAAATGGAAAGAAAGGACAACAAATCTACTAAGAACCACAGACAATGAAACATTTTGGAAATTTCCTTTTAAAATTCAGTCTTTAATCAATACGTAGTTGTGTGTTTCCTACTTGCGGCGCTCAGTAGTAGGTGTGTTGGGACTCTCAGACGTACTGTCCCTTGTATGAGGGGTGGGCTGGACTCGAGCAGTGCGACTCGCCTTGTCCTGTTCCTTTTCTTCCTCACCACCTCTCTCGTCTGATATCTACATTGCAAAAATAAATGGAACACTATCAGTTTCAAGAGAAGCTAAATCCCAAGCAGAATAAGGTAATAGCTTAATATACAGTGTGGAGAACAAGTATTTGATACACTGCCAATGGGTTTTCCCATTGGCAGTGTATCAAATACTTGTTCTCCCCACTGCAATAGCCAATATATAGTCTTTGAAAATGTGTGTATATATGTGCTATCGTTGGTTCTGGTGGGCAAAGCCCCATCTGCCTCTTAACTCACGCACTCTTCTCTTTGCACTGGAAATATCTTTTACCTTTGGCACCTACACACACATTCAAGGTCTTTGGGGAGAGTCGGAACGGGGCCGTGTAGCCCCGGGCCGGCTCCCCCTTAATTTTAAAGCATCATACACCGAGGATGAGGGTTGGCTGGGACGGGTTGGGTGGGAGCGGTAATGTGACAGTTACCTCCCCGCTGCAGTCCCCTTATCCCTTCCCTGAAGGCCGGTTAATGGGAGCACGGATGGTCCAGGGTACGCAACATTAACAGTTATTTTCATACAACCTAAACAACACAACTAATTTACCAAATTCTCGATCTCACACCAAATCACTATCAAATCCAATAAAGGGAACCAGGACAGAAAGACTGGTAGTTCTTAACACTAGAAGTCCCAGTGAATTCTGGATGTGTGAGTATGAGTTATGATAGTTTTTTATTCGAACCCCTCTTATTGTTTTCCTTTTTTTAAATTTGAAAAATTAGTTTAACTAGTAGGTCGGTCTGGGCGTTGACGTCACTAGGCAGCGCTGCCATACTTCCACAGTGTCACTCGTTAGCTACTTAAACATGTCGTCGGTTCTGCCCTTTCAATCTGAATCCGAGCGGAAAAGTGATGACCAGGACAGCACTGTCGATATTTCACAAAACGAGCAGCATAAGCAATTAAATGTGTCTCCAGAGGGATTCGAACTCACGTCTCCCGTGCGACAAACAAGCGCGTAGTCCACAGGACTATAGTTCCACATTACATTACAGTCATGATTTTCCTTATAAAGCAACCGCGGTTTAAAAACACTGCTGATGAGCTGGAATTGGATGTAGGTACGACGTTGGGAACTCATTCCACATCTCTGTAACAAAACAATCTGACCAGCAGCAGAATGTGACAAAATCATGCCAGTCGTCTTGCTAGATATCTAGCTAGCACAGCTATTCTCCCAGTCCAGGCCAACCGCGTCATCACCCACAGCGTGCATTGCGCGTGTAAAACATGGTGCCCTCCGTAGGTCAAAACATGTACTAAATATTATAGATTTTTAAATCAATGGTAATAATATGTGTTTCTAATGACATATTTTAGTAAAAGTGAACAATTGTGGCTTATATTAGAGCTTAAAAGTCTTTAAGTCTGAGGATCACTTTAACGTCTAAATCAGGAGTGTCCAAACTTTTTGCAATGGGGGCCAGATTTGGAGTGGTAAAAATGTGGGGGGCCGACCTTGACTGACGTCCTTTATGTAGAACTATATATTTAAGCAAATTTTAGCCATTCTGTCTGTCACATTTGCTTTATTATTATTTTTTAATTAATAATTTCAACAATCTCGCAACTAGCCTTTGTGGCGCTCTCTTTCATCTCTCGGGCTCTTGCAAAATACTGCTGCTATAAAATTAAACTAACTTCATGTTGCTTCATTTTCTCGATAGGTATATCCCCTGTAATCTTGTCGTACATGTCAGCGTGTCTTGTTTGGTAATATCGCCTCACATTGAACTCAGCAACTGTCTCTTTGCAAATGAGGCAGACACAGTTGTTGCGTATTTTAGTGAAGAAATATTCCAATTCCCACCTATCCTTGAAACGTCTGCCGTCGCAGTCAACTTTCTTTTTTTTGTTGATTCTCACCAATTTAGAAAATTGGGAGTAAAGGGTCACACGGGGTAATGTTGCTTAGAGTACTGCTGCCTTTTGGTGGGTAAATGAGGAGCAGCATTCAGTGTGGAGGCAACTTCATATGCTGGTAGCAGTACTGCTGACCAATTTATTAGGTCTGTGTGCGGGCCAGACGTTATTGATTTTATGACAGAGGCTGGGGGCCGGATAAAATTTGACCGCGGGCCGTATTTGGCCCCCGGGCCGGACTTTGGACATGTCTGGTCTAAATGTTCAGTATCATTACTGAACAACATGTCTAGGGCACCCTTCTCAAAGCTGGAAGGGTGGAAATAAACTCCAAAAACAAATATATATCACAGGCAAGCCAACCTATGAAAGAAAATGGACTTATAGTCCGGAAAATACGACCCAACTTTCTATCCCCTTGACACTCAGAGTGCATCAGCACCAGCCAAAACATAGCTTGGTGAATTAATCCACAAATTAAGCTTGCAACTCTGACCTTGTCAACTGGACTGGCTGCAGATGTGGTTCCACTCTCATTGTCTGGACTGGATACAGTGGAGCTTTCTGGAGAAAGAAAACTATCTGTTAGTTGAGCCGGAACACAAGCAATTATATATATATTGAGAATGTAACGGTATTTGTATTCATCATGGTATGGGCATTACGGTTCGATGCAAGCAGTCAGACGGTGAATACGTTTGAGTAAAAAAAAAAAAAAAAATTTTTAAACCCTGTCGAAGTTGGTCCTTCTTTACTCCAGGGGGCGGTAGTGGTAATGTGCTTAAACCAACAACCGGCAATACGGTAAAAAGACATCATTGATCACTACTAGGAAAGTTGACCAATGTACAAAGTGGGAACTATCAAATGTAGTGTTACTAACACTTTTAAAGTGTATTTATTTTATATTTTCAGATCAGGAAATGTTTATTTTGCCCCAACCCTTGGCTGAAGTCATTGAAACACGAACTGAGTATGTATTTATTTTTGCAGTATTTCAAGAGATGCTTTTTCAGTTATGGAACAATTTGAACTTTTTATTATATTTAGGCCAATATAAAATATATCTTCGGTGGGAGTATATGTACACTTGTAATCGTTTACAGTTAACTGTGTATAATCCAACATTGAAAAATGGTAGATTCTTATTTTTATCAAAAAAATAAAAAATAAAAAAAATAAAAAAAAAATAGAGTTAGCAAGGTTGCCAGCTGATGAGTGTTACCTAACTTTATTGGTTAACTCAGTCAATCGCTATCAAAAAGGGTGTGTTGTCTATTTTTGCACATAAACTGTGAATTAAACAATATTAGAAAAAGAACAAATTCACAAGTTGGAGGTTTCCTTCCATTAATTTTGCACTTGAATAAGGGCTGCTTTTTAGTTTTAGCCAGTAGGACAAACTTTTACTTTCAAATGCTTTTTGTTTTCCGTTGTACCAATCCTGGACCGAACTGTGACTTCAGGGTACCGTTACACCCCCAATATATGTATTTATGTATGAATCAAGCAAGTTGTCAAGCATCACAGCAACTGGTTTACCGGGACTGCTCTCCTTCTCCTCGCTAAGCTCCAGGCCTGCTGAGACGCCCCGCTCTTTAGACTGGTCCTGCAAGTTCAACTTCTCTTTACTGCTCATCCTGCACACTGAGCTCCTGAGGGCATGAAAGTGCTTCACTGAGTCTCGTTGAATGTTGGGATGTTTTCATCACATTGACAACATATTTTGTAACTATTTCTCTTATTGAAGGATTGACAGACACCAGAATACATACACTGATGGCCATAAGTATTGGCACCCCTGCACTTCTGTCAGATAATGATCAATTTCTCCATATAATGGTTGAAATTACAAATGCTTTGGTATTAATATCTTCATTTATTTTGCTTGCAATTAAAAAACACAACAGAGAATGAAAAAAATAAATCATTATCATTTTACACAAATCTAAAAAAAAATGAGCCGGACAAATGTATTGGCACCGTTTGAAAAATCATGTGATGCTTCTCTAATTTGTGTAATTAACAGCACCTGTTACTTAGCTGCGGCACATAATAGGTGGTGGCTAGAGCTGGAAATCTTTGGGCACCTAACGATTCGATTACGATTCAGAGGCTCCAATTCGATTATAAAACGATTACTGATGCACCCCCCCCCCTAAGTTTTGTACATTAGTTCCAAAATTGTTCAAAAATCCTCTCAGGCTAAACCAAACTACTATTTCAGTATCAAGTTAACATATAACAGTAAACAAATATACAAAAATAACAGTAAATAAAATACTCCAGTCCCCATTCTGTATCCGCAGCTTTAAACTACATTCAATTAATTTAATGTTGTGAATCAACCATTACAGTTGTTAAAATTGATCCCGTTATTCCATAATTTCCCTTCTGTCTACTTTTGACGTGTCAAAGTTTTAAAACTGTTTCATCATTTAAAGATAGATTCAAGACAAGATTTTGCCGATTTAGGAATATTTTAGATAAAAAGTTAATTAGGTTCGCTACAAAAGAGCCTTCTAGAGAAGTCTACTGCTTTCAGATGGCCGCTGTTTACTAACGCAGGGAAGTCTGTCATTTCGCATTTCTGTTCAATAAGACATGGTCTAACACCACCGTCGTCTGTCATTTTGCATCTAGTTCTACATATATATGATATCTACTGTAGCCGTATGTTTGTAGCAGCTAGCAACTGGGCGTTGTTTGTAGCGGCTGTCGGACGCATTCAGGTATGATTGTTTTTTGTCTAGCGGCATCAGTTGAACATGATATTTACTCTCGGTCCGTTCCTCATTGAGTCACAAAGACCGCGCCTACTGTGTTTTACTTCCGCTTTACCTGGTATAATTCAATAACAGAATTTGGATGTTGGTGAATCGTTCTCGAATCTTCCATGGCCGAATCGCGAATAATCTAAGAATCGGAAATTTCGCACGACTCTAGTGGTGGCAATAACGAAATCACACTTGCAGCAAGTTAAAATTGATTGAAGTTGACTCAAACTCTGTCCTGTGTCTTTGTGTGTACCATTTTGAGCATGGAGAAAAGAAAAGACCACAGAACTGTCTGAGGACTTGAGAAGCAAAATTGTGAGGAAGCATGGGCAATCTCAAGGCTACATCTCCAAAGACCTGAATGTTCCTGTGTCTACAGTGCGCAGTGCCATCAATAAGTGGGAAGCTCATGGCACTAGAGGTGGGAATCTTTGGTTACCTAACGACTCGATTACGATTCAGAGGCTCCGATTCAATTATAAATCGATTATTGATGTCACCCACCCCCCTCTTTTTTTTAAATGTTTTGTACATTAGTTCCAAAATAGTTTAAAAATCCTATTAGGCTAAACCAAACTAATATTTAAGTATCAAGTTAACAGTTAAAAACATTAAATAAAATACTCAAGTCCCCATTCTGTATCAGCAGCTTTAAACTACATTCAATTAATTTAATGATGTGAATCAACCGTTAAAGTTGATAAAATTGCTCCCGTTATTCCATAATTTCCCTACTCTCTACTTACAACATGTCAAATTTAAAAAACTGTTTCATTATTTAAAGATAAATTCAAGTCAAGATTTTGCTGATTTAGGACTATTGCAGATAAAAAGTTAATTAGGTCCGCTACAACGGAGCCTTCTAGAGAAGTCTACTGCTTTAAGATGGCGGCTGTTTACAACGCGGCAACAACTAAACGGCAAGCCTGTCGTTTCGCATCTAGTTCTTTTTATATGTTCTAACAAGCCATCGTCTGTCATTTAGCATCTAGTTCTACAAATATGTGATATCTACTATAGCCGTATGTGGCCTTATGTTTATAGCAACTAGCAACTGGGCGTTGTTTGAACCAGATGTCGGCCGCAGTCAGGGATTTTTGTTTTTTTATCTAGCGGCATGAGTTGAACATGACATTTGCTCTCGGTCCATTCCTCATTGCGTCCTGAAGACCGCGTTGTGTTTTAGTTCTGCTTTACCTGGTATAATTCAATAATCGGAATTTGGGTGTTTGTGAATCGTTCTCGAATCTTCCACGGCCGAATCGTGAATAATCTAAGAATCGGAAATTTCGCACGCCTCTACATGGCACTGTGGCTAACCTCCCTAGATGTGGACGGATTTCAGATTTCAACGAAAGATTGTGCGGATGGTGGATAAAGAACCTCGACTAACATCCAAACAAGTTCAAGCTGTCCAGCAGTCTGAGGGTACAACAGTGTCAACCCGTACTATCCGTCGGCATCTGAATGGAAAGGGAATCTATGGTAGCATACCAAGGAAGACCCCACTTCTGACCCAGAGACATAAAAAAGCCAGGCTGGTTACGTTGTGAAATAATGTTCTCTGGTTAGATGAGACAAAAGTACAGCTTTTTGGGAAAAAGCATCAACATAGAGTTTACAGGGGAAAAAAAAGAGGCCTTCATAGAAAGAACACTGTCCCCACAATGAAACATGGCAGAGCTTCCCTGATGTTTTGGGGTTGCTTTGCTACCTCTGGCACTGGACTGCTTGACCGTGTGCAGGGCATTATGAAGTCTGAAGACTACTAAGAAATTTTAGAGCGCAATGTAGGGCCCAGTGTGAGAAAGATGGGTCTCCCTCAGAGGTCATGGGTCTTCCAGCAGGACAATGACCCAAAACACACTTCAAAAAGCAGTAGAAAAAGGTTTGAGAGAAAGCACTGGAGACTTCTAAAGTGGCCAGCAATGAATCCAGACCTGAATCCCATCGAACACCTGTGAAGAGATCTGAAAATGGCAGTTTGGAGAAGGCACCCTTCAAATCTCTGAGACCTGGAGCAGTTGGACAAAGAAGAATGGTCTAAAATTCCAACAGAGCATTCTAAGAAACTCATTGATGGATACTGGAAGTGGTTGTTCGCATTTATTTTGTCTAAAGGTTGTGCTACCAATCATTAGACTGAGTTTGCTAATTCTTTTGTCTGGCCCATTTTTGGAGTTTTGTGTAAAATGACAATGATTTGTTTTTTTGTTTTTTTCATTCTTTTTTGTGTTTTTTCATTGCAAGCTAAATAAATGAAGTTATTACTACTAAAGGATTTGTAATTGCATTCATCTGAGAGAAATTGAGCATTATCTGACAGAATTGCAGGGGTGCTAATACTTTTGGCCAGCAGTGAATGAAAAAAATGAGCATACTATAATTTCCGGACTATAAAATGCCCCCAACTGGAAGCTGCAGTCACCAAATTTGGCATAAAAAAACTGTATTTCTTCATACAGTATTATAAACTAGGGCTACAATACTTAGAATCCCAAAAGGTTATCAATATTTCGTATTAATAGGTGTCATGGTTTTTAAAAAAGGAACAATACATTGCTACCAAAATTTTCCATTTGAAGAGTGTCTATGTTAACTCATTGGCTGCCACTGACATCAGATTCATTTTGAATCAAATCTGAATCATTTCTTGTTCAGTAAATCAAAATCAACAGGAAATGATTCGTAAATGCCCCCAAACAGTGGCGGTCTTAGGGGTGGGGCCAGTGCCTCTGTGGCCCATTTATTTTTTATTTTTTTTCCAGAGGAAAACGTTATTGGTAAACGTCAACTAAAACTAAACGAAATTAGTCTCGGGTTTTTGCCAACAAAAACTAGACACATTTTGAGATGACTAAAATATGACCTAGATGAATAAATATTATCCCCCAAAAGACTAAGACTATGACAAAAATTAAAAGGGCTGCCAAAAACAACATTGATCTAGCCCCCGTGTGAACCTTGCATATAAGTCGCATCGGAGTGTAAAGGGTTTCATGTTTTATTATGAATTTTTTAAATGCTGCTAATTAGTCTGTAAAAGGCCATAATTCAGCCGCACTAAGCTAAGACGGAGGGTTCAAAGCTGGTGAGGAAAAAAGTAAGTATTATCGTCTGAAAAATACTGTAATATTTGAATGACTGCGATACAGAGCTAAAAGTTGACCTGGCTTATAAAGGATGAATACTCACCTCCGTTTTTTATTTTGTGCAGTTACAACTTGTTGGTTGTACCATTCTCTCCTAGACTGTTCGGTACGCCACTGCGAAGACACAAAGAGGTTAGTGAACCGGGCAAGTGGCTAGAGTGATTGAGAAAAATATCTCACATTGGCTTGCTTCTCGACCAAATCCCCCAGAAGCTCCTCCACACTTTCATCTGCTACATCCAAAGGCGTTTGACCCTGAGAGGATATTTTTAAAATAATTGATAAAACAAAAGGAAATAGTCAGAAATGCAAGCTAAGCTTTATTATCAAGCCTTACTGAGCAGCTGCGAGCTTCCATATTGCACATATGTTCGGCTAAAATGTGGCAGGCCTCCCCCTGACCCCAGTGTGCGGCAGCATGAAGAGGAGTCCACCCGTCAAAGTCCGTTGCCGACACATCCAACCCACATTGACACAATAGCCTGGTCATCATCAAGTCAACAACACACTGTCAGAGGAGTCACTTTTTATATATTGGAAGAACTTTTGGCTTGTCATATAAAAACTGAAAATTTCAAAAAAGGCCTACTTGAGCGCTTCCACATAGCCTTTGGCAGCAGCCACGTGTAGAGGAGTGGCGCCAGTCCTGGGATGTCGTACGTCAGCAGGCGGTCCCTCAGTCAGCCAGGTCCGAGCATCTGCTGTGATCTGCTCCTCCTCGAGCCGCTTTACTGCCTCCAAGTCTACACCTGTACACATGTAAATAGGGGTGTGACAAAATATCGAAATGGTGATATATCGTGATACTTTGTATCCCAAAAGGTTATCGATATGCTCCTGCCAAGAATTGAGATATCGTTTTAAAAAGGTGTCAATGTCAAAAATAAATAAATAACTAAAAAGGAACCAACAAGTTGCTCCCAAAATCTTCCACCATAATGATGTGTCATTGACGGTGCATGACGCCTGATCCATTTAGACTGGGAACGTTCATTCATTCGAAACCAGAGCATTCACAGTCATTCTGTCCGATTTTCAGGGCATTTACAGGTCACTTGTGGTTCATTTTAGGGCATTTACAGGTCATTTCCTGTTGACTTTGAGTCACTGCCTATTCATTTGGGTGATTTGCAGGTCACTCCCTGTTCTGTAACTCAAAATAAACAGGAAGTGACCCATAAAATACCCCAAAATCATCAGGAAGTAACTGAACATCAACAGGTAAATGACCTTAAATGGCTCAAAATTACCTCATTGCCTGGCATTGGCTACCACTGACGGCCATAGACGTTCAATCCGTTTGAAGTGGGAGGGATGGCAGCATTCGTTCATTCGCTGCCACCTTTCCAGTTAAAATGGATTGGACGTCTACTAGTGATAAACTCATTCCAATTCACAGCAGAAGCTTGTTTTTCTGTTAGTAGTTGTTTGTAGAATATTGTATCGCAAATCGTATCGTATCGTGAGGTACCAAGAGGTTCCAACTCCTACATGTAAAATATGAATTTTGAAACCACTTATAGACAAGTTTCTGAGGTACTTCCGCTTTACTTCCGCATTTCTGCTCGAGACTTCCGTTTTACACTTTCTCCATCCAAAATAACAGTGAAGTTGGAGTGGCGTCACTCACCAAAATCCCTCAAAAAAGACAATTTGGAAATACCGCATCCATCTGCCATCATCACGAGATAGGAGGACAACATGAAGAAATGGCTTAGAGTCGCCACAGCCAAAATAGTTTTGTATTTTATTGATTTAATGCCAGTGGATGGAAACGCAATCAAGGACCTGAAAAGCTCCAAAACATCAAGTTGAATGTGTCCTACATGAATTTTGTGTTCATGAAGGCAGATGTGGAACCAAGACAGTGCGACCGCAAAGCAATAACAGGTACAAATAAGGTACAATTTGACTACAATTCTGTGTTGCGTCACAGCTGAGACATCATTAGCTTTGCATTAACTTCAAAGATAGATAAACAAATGGAAAACACTCATCTACTACAAGTCATACACGGGCTTTTAACCATAAATGCATAAATTCAAGTGTTACACATTTTTTGTTCGTTTGTTTACAGGTGGAAAACACTGTTAGGCCAAAGAAGACAACTTGATGTGCCTCACAACAACACTTATATCGAGACTACGTGCATTCTACCTTGATGATGGAAACAAGGGCGTAGGTTTGGTCTCAACATTGGCAGGGACGATATAAGACCATAACCTGCATTTACAGTTTTTCCTGGGGACGAGACATTAATAAGACCAAACAGATTGTGTGAATCGGGGTCAGGGCTACATTTCTCACAAATATGAACCTAACTAATTGAAAAGCTAATGACCATATAACTACAATAAAAATAGGGGAGAAGGGGATAAACCTCGGTTTACCACATTTCTCACAGTTTAATTAACATTAACGAGTACATTTCTCACAGTTTAATTAACGTTAACAGTAGAAAACACAAACACACTTCTCTCTAAGCAGCTTCCTGCTGGTTAGCAATTTCACACAGTTTAATGTTATGCTAACTCTGATGCAGGTCAGACTTTCAGAAGCAAAATTAGTGGTGTGTTCCCCACCTCCACAACATTGACATGGCTGTTGCTGGCCGAAATAAAAAAAATTCTAATATACCTCCCCTCCAAAGGGGGCGGAGGAGACAGCATGTTGTCGACATGTTGCATTTCTATCGGGTCTGTGAGAGTGTGTGTTGGGGGGGTGGGTGCAGTCATCAGCCAATCAAACATGCGTTTGAGGGGGAAAAAATGGACTAGCACATTCAGCAGGTGAAAAGAGTTAAATGTAAGTCTGAATATAATGGAAATAATTCACTTAATAATGATAGGGTAAATTCTATCCTTACAACATGTGAGAAAACAATCTAAATTATCCATATAACTGAAGTCATTATATAATGCAAATAAGGTTTCTTGTTGGTGTGGGCAATTTCAGCATCCTGAAAAGTTGGTCGTGTTATGTCCCTACCGTCCCTATGTAAACCTACACTCTTGGATGGAAGCCTCGTTTTATGCTTCAGCTACATTAATTTTTCTAATAAATTTAAAAATTGTGATTTATTGACCCGTTTTGCACAGGCACCAATTGTTTTAAATAAAAAAAGAAATGGAATCATGTTGTCCAAAAGTTATATTGCGATCAATATTGTCTACAATAAAAAAGAATGACAGACTATTTGAGTTTCTATGTACATGTGCGAAGTGCTCATAATACAGTACCATAACTATAACCTAACTAGATGAAAATAACCTTATAGTATTTCCTTGTAACAACAAAATCCGTGTCAGCCCTTCTGGATTCGGCAACTGTAACATTGTTTGTAATTTCACCCCATTTTGGACACTCAAGTGGCTGGCGTATCAGTCTACACCCCATGTTAACGCAGGCTACTCAGATTGTTATAATTTAGTCCACGAACGCTCAACGAAGTTTAGGTGGATGCTTTAGCTTTAAAGCAAATCTGTAACTTATTGTCTGCTCGATTTAAGGCGTATGGCGAAGTAGATCCACACTGGCGCTTTTAAGCTTGACGCTGTTCAAAAGATTCCACTTCCAGGCATGCACTAGTATATAGGCGCTTCCAGGAGTTCACACAACGAAGCACAGCCCAGATTGTAAATGCTCTGGTTTAGAATGAATGAACGTTCATTCGCCCCTCCCAGTCTAAATGGATTGGTCGAGCGTCATCAATGGCAGCCATAGAGTTAATTGAGACACTATTATGGTGGAAGATTTTGGTAGAAACTTGTTGGTTCCTTTTTCTTTTTTTTTTTTTTTTTTTTAAACTGACAGCTTTTTAAAATGATATCTCGATTCTTGGCAGGAGCATATCGATAACCTTTTGGAATACAAGGTATCACGATATACTGTATCACTATTTTGACATTTTGTCACACTCCTTGACAAGTCCGTCAAAACTGAGCAGTTATACTAACCGTGACTTTTAAAAACCACGGTTCAAACCAGTAAGCCCCACAATGGCTTAGTTCCTTGCTGAAATGCAGCTTGTTGTCTCTTAAAAAAAACATTAAAGTCCTGCAAGCATTTTTATATATATACAATCCCTGTGTTTAAAGTAAATTGAATACATTTTAAGTGGTTTTTTGTTTTACTTTTTATTTCACAAACAGGTTGTGATAGAACATGAAATAAAAAGAAATAGCCTAATTATAACATATATAATTCATGTTCTGAGCTGCTTATCCTCATGATGGTGCTGGAGCCTATCCCAGCTAACTATGGGCAGCAGGAAGGGTCCAACCTGAATTGTTTGCCAACCAGTTGTAAGCACAAATGGAGCCATTCATGCATTCATGCCACTATTACACACACACTTACACTAAGGGATGATTTGGATTGATCAATCTGCTTACCATACATGTTTTTGGGACGTGGGAGGAAACCGGAGAAAAACCACGCAGGGACAGGGAGAATAAGCAAACTCCACACAGGGAGGCCCACTCCCTCTACTCCCACACTGTGTCTGGGCCAGAGCCTGGGACTGGACCCTTGAACTTAGAACTGTTAGGCGGACGTAATAACCCCTCACCACCACGCCGCTAAGACTTATAATAATAATTATGATAATAATAATAATAGATAAAGGTCGGCTGATATGTGGACTTTTCTTTAACGCCGGTCATCGGCTGATTAACAAAGAAAAAATGGCCAATTAACGAAAAAAAAAAGTCGATAAAAAAGGATTTTGATCAGGCACCTGTGTGGGTACCTGTGGCCGCCGCTGACTCACGGTAGGACCCTGGAAGGACCCCGCAGCAGCTTGAAGGCAGGCTGCTGTTTTGTAAATATTGTATAATATTTTTTTTTTATCTTGCATGAGAGAATATGCAATGCTGCTTTAGTCTTTCAAGGTGTTTATTGAGTGTTCCTTTCACTCTGAATGTAACTCGTAGCGTTAGCGTAGCATTCGCGTTAGCATTACCTTTAGCATGCCGAGCGTCCTCTTAAACTCTCACTTGTTTACATCTCGCCATGATGTTCCGGTGGGTTAAATTATTTGAAAATAATGTATTGTTCTTGCTGAGTGTGTGTAATCATAAAAGCAGGTGCGGCATTTGTTGGTTTGGTAGCATTAGACGGAATTAATCCTTAAATCTCAGGTCATTAATCCTTAAATCTCAGGCATTGTAAATTTGAAGCTGCTGAAGCAATTTATAAAATATATATAATCTACATGCGTGAAAAAAATCATCTTCAAATATCGGCTGACAAAATTGGCTTTGGATATCGGCAATCGTCGGAAAATTATTTTAGATATCAGTATCGGCATTTGAAAATCCCATCTGCAACATCTAATAATAATAATAATAATAATAATAATAATACAAACATTATCATCTACGTGTCCTGACTTGTCATCGCATCATACTTCCAATCAAACTCCACTGGCAGGTTTTGGCAATTTTGGTCATTTTTTTATGATCTCTGTCTTTCATATTGCAAGATATGTTTAAGAAAAAATTAAAATGTAGGCTTTAATGTTAGTTCCAGTTACGTTTTGATGAAATTAGGCTTAATTAGAGTCCGATCTGTATGTTTGTGCTGTAGTCACTTGTGTTGCTCAATACATGATTTAATTTAGATTCATAAATCAAAAAGCCCAAATTCTTATAGGTTGATATGAGATTACCATCCATGTTAACTAAGGAAATGCCAAAAAATCGATTATTAGATGCATCACGATTCGACACGTGACGATTCATAAATGTTCAAAAACGAATATTTTCCCTACAACTTTATGACAGCCGCTCGTAGCGGAACGAAATTCAAGACACGTCTGCCGCCCGGACACCTTTAGCGGACAACGTTATGATGGATGCTGCCGTTACTGAGCGAGAGATTTACTCCGTTTAAAAAGACTGAAAAATACATTTGTGTATGGGACAGGCCGGGACCTGGTGGTCGCGTTTCTGTGCGCAAGTTATTTTTTAGAGCAAGAGGGGAAGAGAGATAGTTTGTTGCTCCTCGTCTTTCAGTTGTCCTGCAGTAGTTTCAAGTCATGTCAATTGAAAAATGTCCTGAGTGTGTTACTAAGACCCGTGTGCGTCTATAAGAGGTGAGTACACTAACCCTCTTGAACTGTTTAGCCTTTATTGGTGTTGTTTTTGAGATGTTAACAGTTAGCGCAGATCGCTAAGCTAATTAACTAATTCGCTAACTTGTATTTCCATGTCGATTTGTGCGTTGTTTGTTGTTGTACAAAAGTTACTCCATATGCAGAATGTGTAAACCCATGATTAAGTACAGCGGTAACACCACAAACATGCGAAATAGTACAGAAATCTGTGAAAACAAATATTGGTTAAAAGAAGTTTTATTTCTAAAGACACTGTTTCCAGAAATGTGGAATTCATTCCACCAGCGTAAGTTTTATTATATTGTTGAGAGAAATAAGAACTGCCTTTAAAATGGTTAATATTTTTGCACTTTCTTATTAAAAAAAAAAAAAAAAAAAAAAAAAACAGTTTAAGGACAGCTTTTTGTTGTATGAGCATGTTTCCATCATTCCTGTTGAATTATTAGGATATTTTAAATAAATAATGGACATACGTTTGTTTGGCTACTTTATTAATTAGTAATGTACAATGCATCGCTAATCGTTATAATTGTGATAATCGTCAATACCGTTATCATCGTTCAATAATCGAATCGTAGCACCCTGAATTGTAATGGAATAGAATTGTGGGGTGCCTAAAATGGCACAACCCTAATGTTAACGTTGCCATGACTTAACCCCATACTGTGTCACTTGACTAACCTTGTAATGCAAAAACAAGCTGTTTGTGGCCAAAGGGTGTTTACCTTGTCTCAGACTGTATTCCTGGAGAAGTGCCTCAGTGTTTTCATCCAGAGCGATGTCCACAGGAACTTCGCCATCACAGTTGACAGAAGTGAGAGAAGCACCGCGCCGCAAAAGGAAACTGACAAATCAACAACAGAGTGAAAAGCCATTTAAAAATCAATACCTGGAAAACCACTTGTTAACAGGAAACTCAACGCCATCGCAAACTGTTAGTGTGCAGCTATAAAATACAACCATGTGTTTTCATTGACCATTAGCAGGATTTCAAATTGTACACAAACTGTAGCCAGCTGAGCATGTTCATTCTTTAACTAGGCTGTTGTCCTGCCAAACACAACAACAATGATAGCATTGTTGAATGCAGGAATAGCCTTGGCAACCACAGAACACCCTGGCATCAATACACACAGTTAACAGTGCTTCCACAATGTATTCACAGCATTTCATGGTCTTCCTCACTGACTTATTAGAATATTTACGTGCAACATTTCTGTCACGAAATACAGTGATAGAGGTGTGGACAATACATCGAAATGGTGATATATCGTGAGACACTGTATCCCAAAAGTTTAGCGATATGCTCCCGTCAAGAATCGATTTTATCATTTTAAAAAGGTGTCACGGTTTTAAAAAAAAAAACAAAAACAAAAACACACACACACAAAAAAAAAGGAACAAATGGGTTGCTACCAAAATCTTCCAGTTGAATAGTGTAGTGCTGCAACGAGTAATTCGATTAGAAAAAGCTTCAAATCAAATTTTGTTGCTTCGAGTATTTGTTCATTAGAGCGGCATTGTCGTGTTTGTTTTGAAAGTGTTTGCATTTAGTTTTATTGATTTGGGTGGATACACTGCCCTCTAGCGGCAACGGTGAATATGACATAACTCATGTAACATGGCTGAATCCAGCTTCTTCCTGTTAAGACCAACATAAGGTGAGTTTTTGCTTGATCCAATGTCTTTTTTATGCATTCGTAACTTAGTTTAGAGGTATATTTAGCTGTTTTTTGTGGGAATATGTGAACGATTTGTTAAGAGAGTTGTTTAAAAAAAAAAAAAAAAAAAAAAAAAAAAAAAAAAAGCATTTCATAGCATTTAAGCTAGTGGACTTTGCTCTGCAAGTTAGCTAAGTTAGTTTTTGTTGTACTTAGGTCCTCTTTTATTTATTAATTTTTTTATACCGTTTGAGGCTAAGCTCAGGTATTTTAATTCCTTTTTCAAATAAAAGTGCAATCCTGCATAGTTTGAAGAAACACTCGGGAAATTTATTTTGTATTCACATTTAAATATTTTTTGAAAGTACAATCTATGCAAGCCTTTGTTTTACATCTCTTAAAAATTATTCTGCAATAAATTAAATGTTCCTAATCAGATGACACGAATATTCAAATTAACTAGTTGATAGAATAATCGACTACTAGAATAAGTGATAGCTGCAACCCTAGAATAGTGTCTATGTTGACTCGTTGGCAGCCTCTTACGGTGGTAGATGTCCAATTCATTTCGACTTGGAGGCGGCGAATAAAGGTTTGTTCATTCACCCCTCCCAGTCAAAATGGATTGGACATCTAGAACCGTCAATGTCACTCAACCTAGAGCATTCACAGCCAGTCTTTTCAGTTTTGAGGCATTTACAGCTCACTTCCTGTTCATTTTAGGGAATTTGCAGGTCACTTCCTGTTGATTTTGAGTGACCTTCTATTCAATTGGCGACATTCACAGGTCACATCCTGTTCAGTAACCCAAAATAAACAGGAAGTGACCCATAAATGCCCCAAATCAATAGGAAGTGACTCGGTAATGCCCCAAAATTAACTCATTGGCTGACATCCCTTCCCCCTTCAAATGGATTGAACGTCTATTAGTGAGAACTCATTTCAATTCACAGCAAAAGTATGAAAAATGATTTCCTCACCCATGTATTGATAGTTGATGTATCGCCATTACGTGAGATAATTGTTATCGTGAGCCTTGTATCGCAAATCATATGTATGATAATATATAATTGAAACATTCTTGTCAACAAATTTCTTAACTCATTGGCTGCCATTGACAATAACAGACGTCCATCTCAATTCAGCTGGAAGGACGGCCTTTGAATGGTCATGTTTGAGTGCCAATAACAGACACTTTTGCAATAATTTAATGCAAAAAACATTTTATCATGCTATAGCTGGGGTGTTGTGTGAACTGTGGAGACTAGGGCTACATACTCTGCAATTTCACGGTATCCACAGGAGGAAGCCACGTGCAGGGGTGTCCAGCCCTCGCTGTCAACCTGGTTGACATTGGCACCGTTCTCCAAAAGAAAAGACACCATCTCCATGCTACCATCAATGCAAGCCTTTTGGAATTAAGATTTCAAATTAAATTGTGTTCTCGTCAAACATTCCAAGTACAACTTCGCCAGGAAAAACAGCTTCACCTGATGTAACGCAGTTATTCCATCAGCATTGGAACAATTAATCATTTCTGTGCCGTCCTTGTTGCTGCTCGTCATCACTTCAGCCTCTTGCAGCATCAATCGGGCCTCTTCTGTGTCGCAGCTGGCACATGCTGCCAAGAACTCTGCAGCTCTGTCGAACCTCACCCTTTTTCTAAACAGTGAGAGAAATTTTGTTTGTTAGACAGATTAGATACTAAAGCTGCAACAAATAATCTATTAAAATAGATCAATAAATGAGTTGCCAACGAATTTTTGCCGACAGGTATGAGCAGTCCCATTTGGGTTCTTGTTTGTGTGTAACGTGAGGCTGTGCGCACGCCAGTGATTACTGTAGTGAATGAGAGTTCACTACTACACTCAGGTTGGGTTGCTGAATCAATAATATTATGTGTATTAAGTGTTGAGTTAGATCGTCTTTTGTGTTGTTATGTCCAGTGTGCCTCAGTCAGAGGTGAATAAATGAAGTAAATTATATTGCTTGTATTCTTTGTTGATGAGACATTACTACTTAGCACGCTAAGCTAGTTAGCGATTATGCTAATCAGTAGAGGTGTGCGAAATTTCCGATTCTTAAGATTATTCGCGATTCGGCCGCGGAACATTCGAGAACGATTTACAAACATCCAAATTCCGATTACTTAAATATGCCATGAAAAGCCGAACTAAAACACAGTCAGCGCGGTCTTTGGGACGCAATGAGGAACGGACCGAAAGTAAACATCATACTCAACTCATGCCGCTAGATAAAAAAACAATAATACCTGACTGTGGCCGAGAGCTGTTACAAACTACACCCACATAATGCTATGATAGATAACACATGTATATAGAGCTAAATGCGACATGTCAGACTCTGCTGCGTTAGCACATACATTGTATCACAAAAGTGAGTACATCCCTCGCATTTCTGCAGATATTTAAGTATATCTTTTCATGGGACAACACTGACAAAATGACACTTTGACACAATGAAAAGTAGTCTGTGTGCAGCTTACATAATACAGTTAACTTACTTTCCCCTCAAAATAACTCAAAATATAGCCATTAATAGCTAAACCCCTGGCAACAAAAGTGAGTACACAGCATGGGAACTACGTACATCCCTAAATTCATCCAAATTGAGTACTGCTTGTCATTTTCCCTCTAAAATGTAATGTGACTTGTTACAGGAGTGCTGTCAGCAATAGGATTGCTGCAGAGATTGAAGAGGTGGGGGGTCAGCCTGTTAGTGCTCAGACCATACGCCGTACTCCACATCAAATTGGTGTGCATGGCTGTCACCCCAGGAGGGGAATGACCCCCCCCAACCTCTTCAATCTCCTCCTGTAACAAGTCATATGACATTTTGGAGGGAAAATGACAAGCAGTACTCAATTTGTACATTTAGGGATGTACGTAGTTCCCCTGCGGTGTACTCACTTTTGTTGGCAGGGGTTTAGATATTAATGGCTATATTTTGAGTTATTTTGAGGGGAAAATAAATTAACTCTATTATATAAGCTGCACACAGACTACTTTCATTGTGTCAAAGTGTCATTTTGTCAGTGTTGTCCCAAGAAAAGATATACTTAAATATCTGCAGAAATGCGAGGGGTGTACTCACTTTTGTGATACACTGTAAGCCTGTCGCGATATGCAATAATTCCATTTATCGCACTGTAAATAAATGAAGGCGGTAATTTTATCGCTGTTATTTATCGCCTCGCGTGCACGTGCGTGCGTGTGCGCGCGCGCTTGCGGCAGATGGGCAGCATGCTGTTAAAAGTTCGGCTTCCTTGTTACCAACTACGCAATATAATGTGACGTGGACAAACTCTGTTTTATGGACTTCTGGCTATGTTCGTATTATACATTTGAGTTTGAGTGACCATCATTCAATGGATGGAGGCGGGGCTGCGTGCACTGTCGGCGCACAGCAATGAGTGAATAGAGTGAGGAAGCCTAAAATGAACGGACAATCCTGATTTCCAAGCCAAACACCACAGCCCCGGTGTGGGAGCATTTTGATTTTAAACCAAATGAAAATGGCTAGGCAACCAAAAAGGATGAACCAGTCTGCAAAATCTGTTTGGAGGTTGTTTCAACAAAGAGGGCCAACACAACAAATGTACATGCTCATTTGACACACTATCACCCTCTTTAGTTTATACTGCTTGGTAAGAAAACTGCATCGCAAAAAGCGGAGCCTTCCTCGTCACGTCAATCGACAATTACAGAGGTGTTCGCTTGATGTGAGAAATACAAACGAGACCGCGCAAAATGGCGGTCCCTCAAGGAAAATGTAGTCCGCTATACTGCTGAAGAAATTAGACCGTTTTACTTCTGTTTATTTTTGTTTGATACTTATTGAAGGCAAATTTTTGCTACTGCAACTTAACTGCTCTATTTTTCTCTGTAAATTGGTTTAAAAAATTGGGGGGCTTGGCCACAATAATATCGTATGTCGCAATAATTTATGAGATAATTTATCGCCCACTAAAATTTGTTATCGCGACAGGCCTATGAGCACATGTATAGAATAGTAGATGCGAAATGATAGACTTGGCGGCGTTAGTAAAGAGTCGCAATCTTAAAGCAGTAGACTTCTGTGGAAGGCTGTTGTAGCGAACCTAATTAACTTTTTATTTTATAATACTCCTATATCGGCAAAATCTTGACTTGAATCTATCTTTAATTGATGAAACAGTTTTAAAACTTTCACATGTCGAAAGTAGACAGAAGGGAAATTATGGAATAATGGGAGCAATTTTAAGAACTTTAACGGTTGATTCACAACATTAAATTAACGTAAATACCCAAATATAACGCGCACTTTTCCTACCAAAATGCAATTGTAATATCATGGGTGCACGTTATACACAGGTACAGGGATAGAGAGAGAAAGATTCATCATGATTCATGTTCAAGGGCTTGGCTTTGCATAGGGATGGTAGGGACATAACACTACCAACTTTTCAGGATGCTCAAATTGTCCCCACCAACTTTAAAGCAACTTTATTTGCAATACATAAGGACTTCAGCTATGGGAAGGCAATCTAAATTACCCATATACAGTGCTGCTCGAAAGTTTGTGAACCCCACAGCGATGGTCAGATTTTTTGTAAAAAAAACTAAAATAACCTTATTAAATGTTAAGTTATACCCAAATCCACAATACTGACATTCCAAATAATGGACTGAAACAAAAGAAATAGTTATATTGTCATTCTTTATTTAACAAAAGTGGTTGATTTAAGAAAAACTCAGATATCACGTGTGCAAAAGTATGTGAACCCCTTCAGTTAATAGGATATTGCGCCTCCTTTTGCAGAGATTATCTCAACCAAACGGTTTCTGTAGTGACTAATCAGCCTCTCACATCTACTTTGGGGGATTTTTGCCCATTCTTCCTTGCAGAACGCAGTCAGTTGAGAGAGGTTTGATGGGCGTCTGGCATGAACTGCTCGCTTCAGGTCCCGCCACAGCATTTCAATGGGATTTAGGTCAGGACTTTGACTGGGCCAGTCCAGAACACGAATCTTCTTCTTTTTCAGCCATTCCTTGGTTGTATTGCTGGAATGCTTTGGATCATTATCATGTTGCATGATCCACCTTCTGCCAAGCTTTAACTTCAAAACAGATGGCGTCAGGTTATGTTCTAGGATTTGACAATATTCCTCAGAATTCATGATTCCCTGGACTATGTGGAGTTGTCCAGGTCCTGAGGATGAAAAGCAAGCCCAGATCTTGACATTCCCACCTCCATGCTTCACTGTTGGGAGAAGGTTCTTTTGGTGGTATGCAGTGTTGACTTTTCGCCAGACATGGCGGTTTTGGTTGTGACCAAACAGTTCAATTTTGCACCTACATCAGTTGATGAAAACTCTTTTTAATTTAGTCTCGACAACACAACTGTTAAAAAAACAAAAAAAAACTACTGAATTGATTGATTAGGAAATCAGGTTGAAATAATAGATAATTCCAAAATGTTGAGGGGGTTCACAAACTTTTGAGCAGCACTGTATGTTGTAAGGATAGCGTTGACCATTATTATACCATTATTAAATGAATATTTTCATTATGTTCAGACTTACATTTACCCCTTTTCACTTGCTGAATGTGCCAGTCCACCCCCGCCCCCTCAAACGCACGTTTGATTGGCTGATGACTTGACAGCTCCTCCACCACACACACGCACTAAAAGCCCCGACAGATATACAACATATCGACAACATGCCAGCTCCTCCGCCCTCTTCGAAGAGGAGGGATATTAGAAGTTGTTTTTTTTCGGCCAGCAGCATCCACTCTATGTAAAAAGACATCAATGTTGTTGAGGTGGGGAACACACAATTTTTTTAAACTGAAAGTTGAACCTGCATCAGAGTTAGAATAACAATAAATTGTGTGAATTTGCCAACCTGCAGAACTCGATTATGAAGCTGCTTAGAGAGAAGTGTACTCCTGGATGTGTTTTCTACTATAACATTGATTAAACTGTGAGAAATGTAGTGAAGTTACCCCTTCACCCCGATTGTTATTTTTATTTTATTTATGAGGTCTTAAAGCAGCCCAAAGGAGCGTTCATTTTTTGTCGAGTTTGGCTGTGCTTGTGGACAAAAGCAGCAGTGATTTACATGTAAGAAGGCTTTTTTAAAATTTATTTTTGTTATTCTCTGACTAATATGTTTTGCGGTTACATTTAATATCTTTATTTAGACAATGTTGAGTGGTCTTAAGATAAATGTTTATTTTTTTTGCATTCTTGGATAATTAAGAGATTATGACCAAGGTTTTATTTATTGTGTATGTTTATATAATTTATGTTCAAATATTGCAACTTAAATTTGCTCATAAAATCCAGATATTTATTCTGGAAGCTTTCAAAATCTTTAATAGTTTTTTAAAAACAAAGGTTTGAATCAAATGGTGTATCACCTAAACGAGTACCTATGAAATTTAGAACAAGTCAATACAGATTTATTTTGAATTGAACATTTAGCCTTTTAATTAATTTAATTCATATTCGAGAGAAATGTAGCCCTGACCCCCGTTCACCTAATTTGTTTGGTCTAATTAATGTACAGTCCCCAGCAAAAAGTGTACATGCAGGTTATGCTGTTATATCGTCCCTACCAATGTTGAGACCAAATCTACACTAAGCTTGAGAACGATAAACCGACACGACCGGATATCCGGTTTTACAGGTGAGAGATACAGCTGTATCGATAGTAAAGTTACCATTCGACAGTAATTAGCCATTAAATATTCAATGAACCGATAGTAGAGATAGAATTCGGCTATCGCGAGCACAAGAATCAGCTTCTAATGCCTAGTTCAATGCATTGCTTAATGGGATGATAATTTAGCTTTTACTTCACATGCTGCGCTTGTGTTTTTCACCACACAGCGCACTTAGATTGAGACCGCACGCACAACTTCCCCTGCATTTCGGCAAAACCGCTGCTAGTCGCCGTCATTACCCGATCGTCACGGGCGTGTCATAACAACGCGAGAGCTAACAAAACCACTGTAATACGCACGCTGCGTAGCGTTTTCTTCACAGCCGAAAATGAAAACGAAACTAGTAGTGGAAACGAAGCAACATGCTAAAACAATCGACAGTTTGAGCACCGACGCCAGCGACGTGCAGCGATTGATTTTCAACGCACCCAGGAAAAACAAAAGTCGGACTTTGTAGTGAGGAAGGCAGCCAGATCTGTTCACATGGGACGGAGCTAGTGTGAAGTGTGGAGCGGTACAGAGATCGTGAGTTTCTAACCCTGAAAAATAACCTACTACAATGGTGGAAAGTGCAGCACGACCCTCTGGAGATTTTTTTTCCCACGAAACGCAGTCTACTTAAACATTAACATGTGGATTAGTTGATCTTACTCAAGAAAAAAATCTGCCCTTCAAAAAAGATATGGACAATGATGAGGCACAGGTATAAGTGAAAGACTCTGCTGTGTATAAGGCTAAAGTAATGATTATTGACCTATCTGTCTAGAATGCCATGTTTTTATTCCCCCAATTATACCAGTGGTAAAGCATAATTTATTATTTATTTATGATAACATTGCAGGTTTTAATTCTTCTTTTCTAGAGCTGCTACATATAATTAATATTTTTTTGTTTGTAAGATGTTTACGTTGAAAGTTTGCACTTAAATTACTTACCTCTTGTGTTCGAAACACCAGGAAATACAGAAATTGATTACTGCACTTTATTGTTGTCTGTCACTGGAGTTTTATTATCAATCCCATCCAACAAAATGACGGTCAAATAGTAAGCCTTTTTTTTTTTTCCATAAAAAAATAAAACAAAACATTGGTATGAAATTTTGTTGTTTAATTTTGCTATTAGAAATTTGGTCTTTTTTATATGTATAAAATACTGTACGAACACAAACAACAAATGTTTACTATCGTATTGTTTTCACTCTGTATCGAACCGTATCGTTCTTAAACTGTATCGAATCGGTCGGCCTTAAAAATGTATCGTGTTTGAATCGAATCGTAACCTGTGTATCTAGATACACATCGAATCGGCCTCATGCCAGAGATTCCCAACCCTAATCTACACCCTTGTTCATGTTCCAGTGTCAGTATGGACCAGCACAATATTACCTGATCGAACGACAGACATAATAATTAACTTTCATGTTGTTAATAATTGTTTTCATTATGATATTTTTCACATCTAATAAAATTAAAAAGCTTTTGTTTTAGTATTCGCCTATTATTTACCGGCACATTTTTCATACCTTGTTGTCGCAACATGCCGGCTTGTTGACATGGCCATGTTGTCTTGAAGAGAACGTACACGGCGATCCGTTTCGCATAAATGTTGACCGTGTGGCGAGCTAGGACAGCAGGAGGAGTGTCGAACCACAGACCCAAGCCGCGTTGTTTTATTGACATTGAAACTCACAAAGTAACAACGTACGTCATGCAACTCGCGGGAGACGTGTTTACTTCCCGCTGTTCCGTTAAATAAACTTTTCCCCCCGGAAACAACACAACTTGCCAACATTAGTTCCGCGGGTGAATTCTGTTAAAGCAGAAATGCGAAGTAATTTCATAACATGCCAAATAGGGTCACAATTAAAGTAATTAAACATTGTCCAACAAATAAAGCATGAAAAAATAATTTATATGTTGTATATTTGACAAAATAATCACGTTTCCGAAGTTCGAGCCTGAAAGGGGACGAACCCGGAAGTAATACGTCACACCGGGAACAGCGATGGCAGCTCCATACATACGGCCGCCATACAAAGCCCTTCAAACAATGATTCAAACAGCGATATAAGCGATAGATCGAGCGCAAGGGAGGAGATCCAAGTTTTTGAAGAGTTGGAGGAAGAAGAGGAGGTTGGAATTTTATGTTGGACCTAACATGTATTAGCCAGACGCTAATCAGGATGCAAACAATGTGCCTAGATTACCTGACATAAAATGGATACAAGACCCATCGAGATTACAAGATTGGTAAAATATAGGCTGTTATTATTTTCATGTTTGAAGATGCAGGCATTTGCACATAATTTTATGTTTTTGTCTATCTGATGACATTGTTAAAAAAAAAAAAAAAATCAGACTTCATGTTCATTTTGGCATATCCGGCAGCTCTCGTGCATATAAAATAATACTATAAAAACGTTGGGGGGAAAGAAGGAGATGGCTTTCTCCACTTTATTGTGGCAACAATAAGAAAACAAAATAATAGCGGACTGCCGCCACATTCGACCGCAAAGTTTTGCTTCTCGCTGATCTCATCCTCGCCTCCTACTACTCCAGCGTCTCTTAAACGGATCGTGCATAGTGTCTTGTTATGAGCTTTTTGTTTACAAATGTATCGAACACACGACGTGCTGACAACTTTGTTTCTTTATTAACACATGGCGCTAACAGTACGAACACATCTTGGGGCTCTCGGCAGGAAGTGGCGTCTAATGGCGTGAGGAAATGTAGTTTTTTCGCACAAGCGAACAGATTACAAAGCACCACTTCAGTGTTGTCCTGAGACTACATTTCCCATGATTCACTGCGTGACCTGCGCGCTCGCTGATTCGCTGCCAGAAATTAAAACCAAAACGCTTGTTGTTGTCACCTGTCAGCGGCTCTCGTACGTAAAATACAAACTAGAAGGCTATCAAGCGATCACCGTGAAAGAAACGCCGAACCGTACAAATGCAATGCAATGCTTGAAGCATGAAGGTGGAAATACATAATACAAATACAAATACAAATAAATGTGCAGAAACTCACCGGCGGTGTGTGTCTCTTACGGCAACGTGACCGTGAATTACCGCGACGCCGACCCGCTTATATGCACATCCACACCCCTTTCCCGATGGACAGTGGATTAACCCTTTCGGACAAGATCGTAGATGACGCACAATTTAAACACGCTTAACCTAGCGAACGCAACAACAACTATGATCGGGGATTGCCACGAGTTAACTTTTGGCTAATGTCGCTAGCTTATACTGTTCATTCCACAACAGTTGGCAGCTCTGCTTTGACAAAGTCATCAGTCATCTATCCAAAAATCACACTTACTTTTTGGCAAATCCTTGATCATAAGCAGACCGGTTAAGGAAGCAGGCATCTTCGAAGTGTTTGCAGCAGCGAACACTACTCGATGATGGCGTGAAATTCATTCGCTTCGTGCGAACGAAAGATGTCCATTTAGGTGCCCTGCTATCCTTTGGCCACTCATACAACTTTTCGTTTGAGTGAGAACAAAACATCGCCACACACCGCCATGGCATCTTACCGAGAAGCAATGCAACAAACAATACTGTTCTATGGCGGACTTTCCTCGCAATTCCCGGTGTGACGTAATTTCCAAAGATTGCCGAAGAAAAGCATTTTCGTTGTCAAGGGCGTTGCTATGGGTTAAACAAAGAATCTGGAAGGGTTGCGTTATAAAAAATAATGAAAATATGCTTATAATTGTTCAGCCATTGATATTATTCAAAAATATGGTTGGCCAAACTTAGTTCACATTTCCGCTTTAAAACTCGCTACAACCGCTTACTTTGTGAAATTACCGTAAACTGTGAGCAATTTTACCACAGACAATTAAAATTCTATTTAAAAATAAAAATAAAAATTTGACAAAATAAATAAAAAATCTTATCAAATCCGTGCCGACCATTACGGTATATGACGTCACCATTTTGTTTCGGTAATACTTCACTCTGATTGGCCGATTGATTTCCATGAGTTTGTTTCGTTTGTACTGTTATCCGCTCCTTCCGATTACTGGTTGAGACACGAGACTCATATTTATCGGTGCCAAAATTAGCGTGCGCTTTATACACGAGTACAAGAATTTCCCTACATTTTACAGGTAAATTTCGGGTGCGCGTTATACACGAATGCGCGTTATATTTGGGTATTTCCGGTAATTGAATGTAGTTTAGAGCTGCTGATACAGAATGGGGACTTGAGTATTTTATTCACCGTTTTGAACTGTTAACTTGATACTCAAATAGTAGTTTATTTAAGCCTGAGAGGATTTTTGTTCAATTTTTGTAACTAATGTTAGAAACATTAAGAGCAGCTAATAGCTTTGAAGGGGTGGGGGGGTATCATTAAATCATTTGCAATCGAATTGTAGCCTCTGAATCGTAATCGAATCGAATTGTTAGGTGCCCCAAGATTCCCACCTCTACTAATCAGTGTCTTAAAGTGCATGTGGCACGAAAAAGCATGTTTATTTCATAATACACGTGGTATTTTATGCTCCTGAATGATATGGACCGCTTGGATGTGTGTGGAAGCGATCGCTATATTTATTTAGTTTTTTGAATGCCGTGCCATGAAAATGAGTGACTCCGGCAACAGTCTCGAGTTGAGAAAGAGGGCGCTGTGACGTGTACGGTAGAAGGAGTCCTCTTCACTATACAGCCGAACTGTTGTATGAAAAGAACTAAGGATTCGGCTGATTTTGTGGATTAATACGTTTATTTTTCGCATCACGCGAGCAATACGGCTGCAGAAAAATCTTGCTGTATGAGGGAGAGGCGTGTGCGCCTTTTTGGAGTTTCAAAAGGTTCCCATTCACCATGGATATTGGCCAACACGAGCCCTACTACTGTGGGACATGGGACTTACGAGGACGTGAGTAAACATCTTGTTTTGTATTATGTCAAATAGTGGGATCATTTTAATACGGAGATGGCTTGCATTTTGTGGCTGACATGCTCCGTGTCGCACATACCCCTGCCGGGCGAGCATTATACTCGGCTTTTGCACTCTTGGTGTGCCCGATGTTCTGTCAAATTTTTCACCCGATCAGAAATTGCAACTTTGTGTTAAAAATAGCCGCGAATACAGCGATTACAAAGTAAACACTACAAACTTTCTTTAAATAAAGTACTACTTACGTTTGATCATTGATAGGCATGTAAAAAGCTCTCCTCATGCACATTAGTAAATTGTAAACTGCTCTCCACCGGGCGGTTTGCCAATCAGCAAAGACAATCGACAACCCAGTCATCATGTCAAATGGTCCAGGCTAGTTATGTGTGATTTTCCGCTTCAAAGACTTTGAAACATCACTCGGTTCGGGTTAGCATGTCGGCTAGCTGTCACGCCTCTTGGTTTGTTTAGATTCTCCGAAGCCGGGGAAGGAAAATGACATAAGCCCGATTTAGGTGTCATAAAATATCGTTCGGGACGTGCGACAGTAAAGGTGAAGTCGACAGTTTTGAACATTATGGAGTAATTTTGCCATGTCGTCCTGAATAAGTGCATTTTTATTATTTCATATTCCATTTAGCACAAGACTGTTATTTGTCATGACCATGCTATTTATTTAGCAATTGGGGAAAAATACTTGGATAAAAATAATATCCTATAAAAATATTGAAGTAGAGAGACAGAAACAATGACATTTTGCATGAACGAACGAACTCCTTCAAATGGATTGGATGTCAACTAATGAAAAACTAATTGATGGGAGGGTGCATCTTGCCCAGAGGAATAACTAATTTTACTTTTTAAACTTACAGCACTAGACGTCCAATCCATTTGATGTTGTAGGTCTTCAAAAGGATTGGACATCTACTAGCGATAAACACATTGAAATTCACAGCAAAGGATGACTGGATCTCACACGATTGGGGTCTATCATCTGAGGAAGGGCGACAAGCAGTTTTGATGGTGGTTTGCATACCTGGCAGCCATCATGGGCAGGGCAATCAGCGGTTGGAAATGGCATGGTTGGCACCTTATTTCTTAGTACTTCCAGATACCGATGATGTTATTTTAGTGTCCTATCAGTACTGATCAGTGCAAAGATAGTCGTACCAATCAATCAAATCAATTCGATAGTGTTTTGCAGTGGCAGACAACGCATTTGTTTTGCAAAAACATACTTTAACTTGCTGGCATAAATGTCAATCAAACGTGAAACGCCAGAGAGGGTGGGTGATAAGGCGAAAGGGGTTCCAACATTGGTTCCTTCATTAAAGCTTTGAATGGTTTCCCTGTAGCAGGGGTGGGCAAACTATTCCACAAAGGGCCGCAGTGGATGCAGGTTTTTGTTCATACCCATTAAGAGGACACCTTTTCAGTGAAAAGGTGTCCTGCCGATACCGATACTAGTATCGGCAGGGGGCGCCAATCCGGCCCGAAATGGTGGTATCGGTATCGGCGAGTACCAACAAAGACGGCGCCGATACCATTTACCGGTCCATTATTATAACATTTGACCGCAGCCTTTTTTTCCTCCTGGCGCTGACTACACTCTGTCTCGGTGTTGTGTGATGACACGTGAACACCAAGCAGCTATCGCTATTGGCCTGCTCCAGACCAATGAGAGCGGGCCATAGCCACTCCTGACCAATGACAAGGCCGCTTTTTCATATGGAGGAAAAACAAAACAGGAGAAATGGCGGCGGTCGGGAAATATTTCAAAATAGAAACCAGGTCAATTAAAATCAATGGCTGCATGCAAGATTTGCGGCCTGAAAGTTTCGAGATGTGGAGTTAAATCGGCCAGTTTCAATACCTCGAACCTGATAAAACAATTAAAGACGAAACGTGAACGAACACAACGAGTTTAAGCCTGCAAGAGCAGGACTGCTATCCAGAGGAAGGGCTCTGGACCGGAGCAACAATCTCTGGTCAGTTCACTACGTCTACTTTACTTTTATTGTCTTTTACTGAAAGAAACGCCGCAGTAATTTGGGAACTGTTTCTAAAGTAGGGTTGCCACCTTTCAGAAATAGAAATAAGGGACTCCCTCCTCCAGAAAAAAAGGAGGCTAATAGAGGGACGGGATGCTGTGGTCAATTATTATTACTTATAATTGTTAGCGTCCGCAAATGCGGAAACAAGGTTGGACCTCGATGCAGACAACAAGCGGGGGATACGTACAAGGGTTTAATGATTGCAAACAAAAAATAACACGCGATCGCGGGATAGTATAAATAACAAAGGAGTCCGTGACAGCAGGTCGACGGAGCTCAATACTACAAACTCGAAGGTTAACTAAGTTTTGGCAGCGAACCAAAAACCCAAAATAAAAACACTCAAATACCTGCACAGGGTAGAGGTTACAAACGAGAGCAGCACACTAACAGAAACAAACCCAATGCAGGGGCGTAACAAGCAAATGTAGCGAGACTATAGTGCGAGATGTCAAATGCCGATCAGCAAGGCAAATATCTCGGCAGTCTTCTCTGAGATCACCCGTGCTTAAATGCTGCGTTGATGAGCCTGCATTGGATTCAGGTGTGACGTCAGGAACGCCCCACTACCAGCCCAGCAACAAAACACAATCTAACCAGCAGCAGAATGTGACAATAATTTCATGAAAGTTGCACTGTTTGGCCTTTGAGAGGTTTAAAAAAGTTTATTCAGTTCAGAGTTTATTATGAATTTATTTTTACTTTCTTACTGTTGGCCTAGTATTATACAGTACATGTTTTATTAATTTCACAAATGTAGCACTATTTTGGCCTTTGAGAGCCAAAGGTTTATTCAACTATTGTCTACTTGGGTTTAGTAGACTATTCACTTTGTACTAGTCTTTTTCCTATTTTGCAAAGGTGTGCTGGATCGATTTGAACAAAGACCCACTGCGGCCCTCAAGGACCGGTTTGCCCACCCGACTTGTACAGTTGTACCTCTAGATACGAAAAGTTTCGGCACATGAAATATTCATTTTACGCAAAGCTTTTCGAACCATTTTTGCTTGAAAATATGTAAAATTATCCGGCAAAAAATATGCTGCATATGAAAGATAATACGTACGCCATAAACGCTCCATAAGATCCTCCTGCCCTGTTGATCAGAATCTTTCCCATCATGTTTCAGTAACACGATTCTGCTTTCCTATCGGCCGATTGTTACTGATGTTTCAATTTGGGTGTCGCAGTGTGATGACATGTACTGGCGCAACGGTGATGGTGTTTTGTTTAGCGGTCTCCTGGTGTTTTTGTCTCACAAAGAGTGTTTTTACACACACACATGGTCCGCTACATTAATAGCACATTAGAGCACAAGTCTCCTCGCGCTTTTGTCTCACGAATAGTGTTTTTACCCCCACACACGGTCCACTGAATTGATACCACTTTTGCTTTCGGACATCGCCTCGTTCCAAAGGTTCCGCATCTTTGTTTTTTTTTTTGTTCTGTTATTTACTTCATTACTAGGGCTGTCAAACGATTCAAATTTTTAATCGAGTTAATCACAGCTTAAAAATTAATTAATCGTAATTAATCGCAATTCAAACCATTTATAAAATATGCCATGTTTTTCTGTAAATTATTGTTGGAATGAAAGATAAGACACAAGACGGATATATACATTCAACATACTGTACATAAGTACTGTATTTATTTATTATAACAATAAATCCACAACATGGCATCAACATTAACATTCTGTTAAAGCGATCCATGGATAGAAAGACTTGTAGTTCTTAAAAGATAAATGTTAGTACAAGTTATAGAAATTTTATATTAAAACCCCTCTTAATGTTTTCGTTTTAATAACATTTGTAAAATTTTCAATCAAAAAATAAACTAGTAAGTCACCATTGTTGATGTCAACAATTATACAATTCTCATGGTCATTAAATCAGTAGCACCCAAGCGCCAGCAGAGGGTGACAAAACTCCCAAAAGCAGGTAACAAGTGCACATGACCTTGTGCTGTCATTTTAATGTGTTTGAGCAGGGCACGTGCGTTAATTGCGTCAAATATTTTAACGTGATGAACTTTAAAAATTAATCACCGGCCGTTAACGCGATAATTTTGAAAGCCCTATTGATTACATGTATTAACGATTGGGGGAATGATTCAAATGTATTTGGCTCTTAATTCAATCTTGTTTTATCCTGATTATAAAACTGAATGAAGTGTTTAATAGAGCTTGGAACGAATTGGGTGATTTACATGCAAAACGGAGTTCATTGTACAAAAAAATCATACAAAAGTAGGGGTGTGTATTGCCTCATATCTGGCGATACGATTCGTATCACTATTCACAGGTCACGATCCGACTCGATTAATCCTGATACTACACTTGAAGGCAATTATTGCGATATTTGTATATCACTTAAAAAAATCAAAATGGACATATGTACATTTATATAAATTTATTCCTGAAACCTCATCCTTTTTTCTTTTATACTAGAACTATGTATGGCTTTTAATATAACATTTTATTTTTTTAGTGCAAACCTGCTGTAGTCCAAACCTGCCTAAAGGCAGGATTCTGAATACTCCATTCCTCAGTTTTTTTCAGTCATAGCAAAATTTAAGACCTATAAAAGGACTAATCCGAGCAACCACTCGAGTGCGACGTACACAAATCTCCACTCGGATGAGTCTAATGTTGTTACTTCAGCAGACTGCAGGCAATGCTGCTGCGCGGTGCCAACTACTGGACGGAAGTAGAAGTGCAGCCACTGCATAGTTTATTTCCACCAAAAACACACATGTGAGAATCGATACAGACGGACTTTAGTCGATACGAGAATTGTGTGATGTAATATCGCGATATATCCCAGAATCGATTTTTTTCACACCCCTATACGAAAGCCACTACGGAACGAATGAATTTCGTATCGTGAGGTACCACTGTATATTAATCTTATCAAAAGAAAAATTAAATCGCGAGAACAAATGAACTAGTGAATTTTTTGACTGACGTCATCTTGGAAATCTTCCATTCAATCACAATCAACGTATTGGGCACTGTTGTGCTAAAAATGTAACTACAAATATGGGTCATATCTATTTAAAATAGAGTTTTATTTAGGCAGAATGATTTGGCTTCATCAAGATAATTTGTCAGCATGACTTGCTTATCTTAATTACTGCGGCTACTTATTTCAAGGCATATTTCTGTTGGCGGGCACGGCTAACAGTGACATCATCCCTGAAACGGAAAGGAGCTTGTCTACCAGAACTCAGTCAGTGTTGCCAATTTGGCAATCTGGCTGTTCTGTTTCACAGCTTTGGCAAACACTCTCGGGATTATCTTTCAAAATAAGAAACTTTAACGCCCGTCAACAAAAAGATAACATGCGTGTAATCATTTTACAGTGCCTTGCAAAAGTATTCGGCCCCCTTGAACCTTGCAACCTTTCGCCACATTTCAGGCTTCAAACATAAAGATATAAAATTTTAATTTTTTGTCAAGAATCAACAACAAGTGGGACACAATCGTGAAGTGGAACAAAATTTATTGGATAGTTTAAACTTTTTTAACAAATAAAAAACAAAAGTGGGGCGTGCAATATTATTCGGCCCCCTTGCGTTAATACTTTGTAGCGCCACCTTTTGCTCCAATTACAGCTGCAAGTCGCTTGGGGTATGTTTCTATCAGTTTTGCACATCGAGAGACTGACATTCTTGCCCATTCTTCCTTGCAAAACAGCTCGAGCTCAGTGAGGTTGGATGGAGAGTGTTTGTGAACAGCAGTCTTCAGCTCTTTCCACAGATTCTTGATTGGATTCAGGTCTGGACTTTGACTTGGCCATTCTAACACCTGGATATGTTTATTTTTTAACCATTCCATTGTAGATTTGGCTTTATGTTTTGGATCATTGTCCTGTTGGAAGATAAATCTCCGTCCCAGTCTCAGGTCTTGTGCAGATACCAACAGGTTTTCTTCCAGAATGTTCCTGTATTTGGCTGCATCCATCTTCCCGTCAATTTTAACCATCTTCCCTGTCCCTGCTGAAGAAAAGCAGGCCCAAACCATGATTCTGCCACCACCATGTTTGACAGTGGGGATGGTGTGTTCAGGGTGATGAGCTGTGTTGCCTTTACGCCAAACATATCGTTTTGCATTGTGGCCAAAAAGTTCAATTTTGGTTTCATCTGACCAGAGCACCTTCTTCCACATGTTTGGTGTGTCTCCCAGGTGGCTTGTGGCAAACTTTAAACGAGACTTTTTATGGATATCTTTGAGAAATGGCTTTCTTCTTGCCACTCTTCCATAAAGGCCAGATTTGTGCAGTGTACGACTGATTGTTGTCCTATGGACAGACTCTCCCACCTCAGCTGTAGATCTCTGCAGTTCATCCAGAGTGATCATGGGCCTCTTGGCTGCATCTCTGATCAGTTTTCTCCTTGTTTGAGAAGAAAGTTTGGAAGGACGGCCGGGTCTTGGTAGATTTGCAGTGGTTTGATGCTCCTTCCATTTCAATATGATGGCTTGCACAGTGCTCCTTGAGATGTTTAAAGCTTGGGAAATCTTTTTGTATCCAAATCCGGCTTTAAACTTCTCCACAACAGTATCTCGGACCTGCCTGGTGTGTTCCTTGGTTTTCATAATGCTCTCTGCACTTTAAACAGAACCCTGAGACTATCACAGAGCAGGTGCATTTATACGGAGACTTGATTACACACAGGTGGATTCTATTTATCATCATCGGTCATTTAGGACAACATTGGATCATTCAGAGATCCTCACTGAACTTCTGGAGTGAGTTTGCTGCACTGAAAGCAAAGGGGCCGAATATTATTGCACGCCCCACTTTTCAGTTTTTTATTTGTTAAAAAAAGTTTAAATTATCCAATAAATGTTGTTCCACTTCACGATTGTGTCCCACTTGTTGTTGATTCTTGACAAAAAAATTAAACTTCATATCTTTATGTTTGAAGCCTGAAATGTGGCGAAAGGTTGCAAGATTCAAGGGGGCCGAATACTTTTGCAAGGCACTGTAGTTGATTGTGTGAGACAACAAGGTAACCACTGACAACTGCGCTGAACATTGCCAGTGATAATACGGGTTTCCATTTGTACATGACAAAAGCAATGTTGAACGGAGTTATGTGTATTCAAGCTGCAAATATTTTGCTGTATTCGCCTTGCCTAACCTGTAGCAGCTTGATATTCGAGAGAGCTGGAGAAAATGCTGTTGGCTGATTTAACTGTTAAATTGCTTAACCCTTTGTAGGGCACTCATTTAACTCATTGCCTTTCATTGACGGCGCTGGATGTTCATCCAATTTGACTCTGGGCGGCTGGCAGTGATTTATTGCCATCCTCCCAGTTTAAAATAATTGGACGTCATAAATACTATGAAATAATATCCAAAAAATGTTTTTTAAAAATAAAAAAAACTTTAGTCTGATATTGGGGCCATAACCAGAGTGTATTTCTATACATTTCTGAGTGATTAATTTAGTTTTTAACATTTAAATAATAATTGTATTTAAAAAATATATATATATATTAGGGAGTAACTCTACTTAAGAATGTCTCTACAAACATTTTCAAGTTATGACATGTTTAAACTGGAAAATTTTGCCTTTCGTTGAGAAAGAAATTTCAGGTTACGAGAGGCAAAATTACGATACAATACTGTAAAAGATACACATGTACAGTGGTATGAAAAAGTATCTGAACCTTTTGGAATTTCTCACATTTCTGCATAAAATCACCATCAAATGTGATCTGACCTTTGTCAAAATCACACAGATGAAAAAACTGTCTGCTATTACTACAAACCCCCAAGCATTTATAGGTTTTCATTTTTTAATAAGGATAGTATGCAAACAATGACAGAAGGGGGAAAAACAAGTAAGTGAACCATCACATTTAATATTTTGTGGCCACCCTCTCTTTGGCATCAATACCTTGCACCAGATGCTTCCTGTAGCTGCAGATCGGTCTGGCACATAGATCAGGACTAATCTTGGCCCATTATTCTCTACAAAACTGCTGTAGGTCAGTCAGATTCCTGGAATGTTTGGCATGAATCGCTGTCTCAAGTCTGGCGTTTGACTTTTGTTCTTTGTTCTATTTTGTTCTTCGGAAACCATTCTGAAGTTGATTTCCTTCTTTGTTTTGGATCATTGTCTTGTTGCCGCATCCATCCTCTTTTAGCTTCAACTGTCTGACAGACGGCCTCAGGTTTTCCTGCAAAACATCCTGATTTTTGAATTCATTCTTCCATTAATGATACCAAGTTGTCCAGGCCCTGAGGTAGCAAAACAGCAAATGCTCCCTCCACCATGCTTCACGGTGGGGATGAGGTGTTGATGTTGGTGAGCTGTTCCATTTGTCCTCCACACATGACATTGTGTGTTACTCCCAAACAATTCAGCTTTGGTTTCATCAGTCCACAAAATATTTTGCCAAAACTTCTGTGGAGTGTCCAAGTGCCTTTTTGCGAACATTAAACGAACAACGTTTTTTTTTTTTTTTTAGACAGCAGTGGCTTCCTCCGTGAAGTCCTCCCATGAACACCATTCTTGGCCATAGTTTTACATATAGTTGATGTGTGCACAGAGATATTGAACTGTGCCAGTGATTTCTGTAAGTCTTTAGCACACACTCTAGAGTTCTTTTTTACTTCTCTGAGTATTCTGCGCAGAACACTTAGCATCATCTTTGTTGGATGGCCACTCCTTGGAAGTGCCAAACTCTCTCCATTTGTAGACAACTTCTCTGACTGTTGATTGACAAACATCCAGACTTTTAGAGATGGTTTTGTATCCTTTCCCAGCTTTATACAAATCAACAATCCTTGATCGCAGGTCTTCAGACAGCTCTTTTGACCAAGCCATCATGTACATCAGACAATGCTTCTCATCAAGAAATTTCTTACCAGGTGTGTTTTTTATAGTGGGCAAGGCAGCTTTAAACCACTCATCAGTGATTGGGCACACACCTGACTTAAAATGTTAGGTGAAAATTGGTTTCAATTGCTCTTTTAGTCTCCTTGGGCAGAGTGTTCACTTAGTTATTTTTCCCCTTTTGTCATAGTTTGCATGCTATCCTCATTAAAATATGAAAACCTATACATTTTGGGTGGTTTTAGTTAAAGCAGACACTGTATTTTCATCTGTGTTATTTTGACAAAGATCAGATCACATTTGATGGTGAATTTATGCAGAAATGTGAGAAATTCTAAAAGGTTCAGATACTTTTTCATACTACTGTACTTCCTGCTTTCTGCTTTTAAATCTCACGCCATAAGATCCTGCTGTCCAATGGGTCATAATCTTACCCATCCCATCCCCTTCAGTATGCTGCTCTCCTATTGGCATATTCTTGTTGACGTTTTACTTTGGGTGTCGCAGTATGATGGCGTACACAGGCGCGACGGTGTTATTGTTGCTACATTTTTGTTTGTTGGCGTCTGAGCCAAATTAGCACAAGGCTCCTAGTATTTTTGTCTCACGAAGAGTTTTTTTAAGCCCATAGACTGTTAATTATATTAGTAGCACATTTGAGCATACAGTGGGGAGAACAAGTATTTGATACACGTCTCCTCGCCTTTTTGTGTCACGAAGATAGGCGATAGACACCATCAGTCTCGTGAAAGAGGACATTACCTCACTCGAAAGGTAAGATACTGTATATATACTGTATATATATATATATGCATTTTGTCATATTATCTACTTCATTACAGGTATTAACGGTTAGGTATATGGAATGATTCAAATGTGTTTGGCTGTTGTTTTATTCCTGTTTTACCCCAGTTATAAAATTTAATGTGGCGTGTACGTACTGCTTGGAACGAATTAGGGCATTTACATGTAAAATGCATCTCTATTTCCAAAATCTTCGGGTGTTGAGACTACTTCCAGAACCAATAGACTATAGACCGCTACTTTTCCCCTCTCATTTTATTTATGGCTTTTTACAGCCTAAAATCTTTTAGTGTAAATATCCTATCATACAATTTGGAAGCTTGTGGTATTACAGTCCAGGGTGGCTTATATAGGAACAGTTTTTGTGTCAAATTTGGGGGGCATATGGTCAGGTGCGCCTAATAGTGCCAAACGTACGGTACAAATAATGATTTATAAAAAAAAAATTAAAGAGACAATTGAGAGAGGGGTCCACATAAGTGGATATAACCTTGTAGTCAGGGTTAAGTTTTTTCTGGTTTACCTATAACAAAGGTAGTGAAAGGACATATTCCCAAGAAACAATTGTTTTAATTATATGCCGAAAAAAAAGTTCAAAACTTATTTAATGTTGAAAGAAAAAGGAAACAAATTAGTAAAACTAATGGCTATAGTCTGCTTTTTCTATAAGTGAAAGGAGGATGTTTAAATCAGAAACTGTAATTTCTTGGGGGGATATAAACATAACTGAACTGTATGATAAACTCACTGAGGGAAATTTCTCACTTTCCATAAGATTACAACTGATATGTTAGATATTCCAATAGAAAACAAAAATTGCATATCCCTTCAAACTAAAACTGCAATAGTAAGCATACTGGGAAAGTGATACTTCTGCACATCCCACTCTCTAAGCTCAACTGTTTAGAGGAAATGTGTTGCTTTCTTGAGACTTCTCGAAAACAAAAGTCGACTTCATAAAATGTGGTGGCGTTCTTATACAATGTACTTGCATACTGAGCACCACTGGGGAACAGGGGAGGTGTTGTCAAATCGGATTGGACGTCCAGTGGTCCATTCATCCAGTCATTGACTTTAATATGATCAGCATACATGGAAAGTGATACTGCTTCTAATAAAATTGGATTGGACGTCCATCGCCCTCATTAGCTGCCACTGACGGCGAAAGACGTCCAATCCATTTGGACTGGGAGGTTTGACAGCGATCACCCAGTCAAGTTGGACTGGATGTCTACAGTGTTGTCAGTAACGCATTACTAAGTAAGTTCTTTCAGTAAAAAGTAACCTAACGCGTTCATTCCTCCAAACCAGTAATCTGATTTAAAGTATGCTCCTTAGTGTCTGTGCGTTACTATTTTGTTATTGCCTCATAACGTATGTAGAATGAAAAATATTGTAGTCATGTACGAAGAGAATTTTGAATAGAAAATGCTAGAAAGGATTCCGCTACGTGTTCGTTTCCATGGTAAACGCTCACAGATACTTCCTGTTTTGGTCTCGAGTCACACGCGCTAAATGTTTTGGGACTGAAAAAGGTGTGCGCCAGGCTGCCAGCGCGGGTGCACATTTGAGCCGAGTGTTGAGATGTGCGACCGACTGTTGATCTCTGTACATCCATGAATGAACGTGAGTATTTGTCCTTCATTCTGAAGGGTTCCAAAGATAGGTTGGACCCCCTACATGCGCGGTGGTTTCGTAGCTTTGCCGTTGCAACGACGGGCAGTCATCGTTCCAAGTTGGCAAGCATTGTTTACATCATATTCGTGTTGCACATTTTTGCCGTGAGGTGACGTGTTCGTTTAACATCTTTGGGATGTGTTGTAAGTCCGATTGAGTGTAAAGTGCTTAATTGCCACCACGTTTCGTGGCCAAATTGACAGCGTGTGTGTGCAGCGTACTTTCGGGGCCCCCCAACCTATATGTTTATTGCACTGTGCAATTCATTCGTATGTTGTTGATTATTGTGCAGTCGATTTGCATTGTTTTACATTGGCACTGATATGCTGTTAGCCCTAACCCGAAATTCAGATTTTTTGACATTAGGCTTAATCTTTGAGTTAGCTAGGTTTAATTAGTCCGTGGAGTTGATTTCAACAAATTCCAGTTTCAGGGCTCCAGAGTGGCTACCTAGTGTGAGTCAATGGTGGTTGAAATAAACTCCACTGACTAATTAAACAACCGCTAACTCGAAGATTAAGCCTTATCTGAAAAACACCGATCTTCCCCTTTAAATTCAATTATAGGAACGTCAATTATATGCGATGATATTTTTCTGTTGTCATTCCTATGTTGAGGCGGCAAAAGCAGAAAAATTGGTGAAAAGTAACTGATAAATTACTTTTAAAGTAACTTAGTTACTTTGATAATAAACTAATCAGTAAAGTAGTAGATTATTTTATTAGGCATAATCAGTAATTAAATTACTTTTTCCAGTAATCTGTGACAACACTGGACGTCTGTTGCCGTCAATGGGAGTCAAACATGGTCACTCTACTCCAACCATCCCAGTTGAAATCGATTTGAGGTGTATGACTGTCTATGCAGTGAAAGAGTTAAGCCAAGACATCTCAACATCTCATTTGTAGTCCACCCACACAAGTCCACTCACATTCTTCATTTAGAACCTTGGAGCTAAGCTAAGAGGGTACTAGATCCCCGAAGCGGTTTTTCCTTACCGTCGTTTGAGGAGTGGGCTGCTTTCGTCGCCCCCGGACACGGGTTCATCACACGGCGGTTCCTGCAGCTCGGCCTCCGGCTCTTCGGTTCCTCTTTCCGCGACATCGCCTCGCCACCTCCGCCGGGGCAAGGCCGACGCTTTGTCGGTGCAGGAACCGGCCCAGCGCTTGAGCTGCTCCCGCCGCTTGGTCCTTGCTGAGTCGCCCATTAATTTATCCGAGGAGGACGGTGTAATCAAAAATAAACCATAGCCAGGAAGCGAATGACACACCCTCCATGCGTGTACTGTCACTTCCTGATCTCTGCTGCCTGTGAGTGAAGCTCGAGGACGCCTCTGTTCGTGCTTGCGCAGTGCGCGTGCGCGCGTCACTTCACAAAGCTGCATGAGAGGACGTCACGCGGGTTGTCTAGTACAGTTCAAGGAAATGCTAAAATAAGAGTCATCATCTAACTTCCTTCCATTGTGTCTAGATATTCAAATATACTAGTATGTTTCAAGAGAAGACTTGGTATGCTACTATGGAAAAGTATCAGAGCATTTATTCAATATCTTTATCTCCCTAGTAGTAACTGTGTGACATTTCTGGGAGTAAAACAGGGCACACAATAATAAATATTAATAAAAAAGAATTTTATTTGTAGAGCGCTTTTTACAGATGCTTTACAGTTAAGTCCCTGTAAAAGGTGGGGTTTTAGCAGTTTTTTGAATGTAGGAAGGTGAGGATGGGCAGTGGCGTTTCTAGCCTACATGCATGGTGCCCAAAGCGACAAGACAGTTTGACGCCCCCGCCCCCCAATAAAAACCACACAATCTAAGAATGTTACATTTACTAATGCACTAAATACTGTATGTGCAAGAGAATATATATATTTAAAATCACAAACATTAGTAAACTATTGTAGAAATAATAAAGAAAGTGTGGAAAATTTTACTTGCGAACAGTTGGCTCAGATGTATTGACTACTAAAGGGGCTCCGGTTTGAGAGCACAGGAGTTGAAATCATATGCGCAGGTGTGCATACATGTACACACATTTATTATCTGGCGAATAACATACAGACATATAGTCAACATTCTCAGACCTCTGAATGTGTTTAGCTTATTAATCATGAAACCACATCATTTTAACTATAAACCAACTATAGTGAACATTTTGCACACTATCTCCCTTCAAACCACTACATTCACTGCTCACATTGATGATTTTGAAACAATGATAACGGTCGTGGCTGATAAAAAAAAAACAAGCTAGCAAGTGTGAGTGGTTAAAAAAAAACAGACATTAAAACACATTTAACACAGTTATTCCTCCACCTAGCATTGTGAGGAATGTTTATGATCTATGTGCACCGCTTTTAATTCACTTTACAAGGCGTACTCACATCATCATTGAAGGAGCAGACACATGAAATCGGAAATGCAGAACTGGAAGTAAGCATGAGCAGTTTCCAAAATAAAAGTGACGCTCAAGATGGAAAGCAAATTAATTAAACATCTAAACTATTAATCAACTTGATGATTTCTTAACAGAAACAATACATATGGCGGAAAACACTAAGGTGACTTTAAGTTCCGCTCTGAGACCCCCAATTTAGCCAACTTTCAAAATTGTCCGATATGCATGTGTGATACATCATTGGAAAGCCTAATATCTCAATTTTCTGGGGGAATAAAAATTTTGAACAGGAGGGCTTTTTTTTTTTTTTAATTTGTTTTTTAAACAGCAAAACCCCATCTGGAGGCGAGAGCACGCGAGAGCAGAATTACAGACGCCATGACTTTAACGAGATATTATCGAGTGCTTACCTTGTTTTGATCCAAAAACTCCATGTAGCATGTATCACTGAGTGTCCAGACACAGCTGTGAATGGCCACAGCTGGATTTTTTTGGGGATTTTATGGATGAAACATGGTAATTTAACATGGGTTGCGATGCAGAAATCGCAGACATCAAGGAGTAGTCGAGAGTTTCTTTTTCATGTATTTAATATATCATATATTTTAAAACTTTTTTTTCCAATTTTTTTTTTGTTTGGGTCGATTATTTATCACCTAAAATATCGGAGAAAATGCGACAGTAACAGAAAAAAAAATACAATTAAGCGATAGTTATGAGGTAGATATCTGTGACTTTTTTTTACAGACGCCATTGTCATTTTCATTGTGTCATTATTTGTTTAAAAGTTTAAAATATGTGCGTGAATAATTTTTTAAAGTCGTTTTTTTTTTTAAACGAAATATGGGGCATCAATTAATGATTCTAAGCTAAAAACGACAGACATTTTGAATAATAAATATAATTAATTACCTTCGTTTTACGGCTGGGTTGAAACAAAAGCGGTTGCGCGACGTCTGTAAACGGGGGGTTTTCAGGATAAAACGGACAAATTTAAAATAGTTCGGGGCTTCATGCGCCATGAATCTGCTATGGCAACATATAGACATGTTGTTCTATCAAACACAACACTTGTTTTTTCTTCAAATACATCAGTTTCTTTTAGGGCTGTCAAAATTATCGCGTTAACGGGCGTTAATTAATTTTTAAAATTAATCACGTTAAAATATTTGACGCAATTAACGCACCCGCTGGCATATTGCCTCAAACATTACAATGAGGCCGTTTATGGACATTAAGAGTGAAGAGAATGCCACCGGCCGCTTGGGGGCAGCGCCGTTCCATACTCATGTTATGTCTTCTAAACGTGGGAGAATTAGTAGTTGTGAGACGTTTATGCTGTATTCACAATGCAATGCAAATTGCTATTTGTGCTCAACACATATTTCGGTAAGTTTTCTTTCTTTTAGTGGCAATTATGTGTCTCTTGTTTTATTTTGGGTAAGATATGTACAGATACAGTGGGGAGAACAAGTATTTTATACATTGCCAATGGGTTTTGGCAGTGTATCAAATACTTGTTCTCCCCACTGTATATGTTTTACAGTCAAGGCGAGTGGACACAGGCGCGCCGTTTACTGGCATAAGCTTCTCCTTCACAACAAACATAAGTATCGTTTAGTGAAAGCACAACAAAAATAATATTCCTATCTCTCAAAAAAAAAAAAAAAAAAGTTCTCAAAAAGAAAAGCACTTCAGTCTATAGTAATGAGGCCCTATTCTGACACACAGTTAAACAACAAAGCTAAATAAACTGGCATTCCATATCAATTTAGCTATGCAAAATACATCCATCCATCCATCCATCCATTATCTTCCGCTTGTTCCGGGGTCGGGTCGCGGGGGCAGCAGCTTTAACAGGGAAGCCCAGACTTCCCTCTCCCCAGCCACTTCAACCAGCTCCTCCGGCGGGATCCCAAGGCGTTCCCAGGCCAGCCGAGAGACATAGTCTCTCCAGCGTGTCCTGGGTCGTCCCCGGGGCCTCCCGCCGGTGGGACATGCCCGGAACACCTCTCCAGGGAGGCGTCCGGGAGGCATCCGAACCAGATGCCCGAGCCACCTCAGCTGGCTCCTCTCTACGCGGAGGAGTAGCGGCTCGACGCCGAGTCCCTCCCGGATGACCGAGCTTCTCACCCTATCTCTAAGGGAGAGCCCGGACACCCTGCGGAGGAAACTCATTTCGGCCGCTTGTATCCGGGATCTTGTTCTTTCGGTCACGACCCAAAGATCGTGACCATAGGTGAGGGTAGGAACGTAGATCGACTGGTAAAACGAGAGCTTTGCCTTTCGACTCAGCTCCTTCTTCACCACTACGGACCGGTGCAGAGTCCGCATTACTGCAGACGCCGCACCGATTCGCCTGTCGATCTCCCACTCCCTCCTACCGTCACTCGTGAACAAGACCCCAAGATACTTGAACTCCTCCACTTGGGGCAGGATCTCATCCCCGACCCGGAGAGGGTACTCCACCCTTTTCCGACTGAGGACCATGGTCTCGGATTTGGAGGTGCTGATCTTCATCCCAACCGCTTCACACTCAGCTGCGAACCGCTCCAGTGAGAGTTGGAGGTCACGGCTTGATGAAGCCAACAGCACTAAATCATCTGCAAAAAGCAGAGATTCAATGCTGAGGTCACCAAACCGGACCCCCTCAATGCTTCGGCTGCGCCTAGAAATTCTGTCCATAAAAATTATGAACAAAATCGGTGACAAAGGGCAGCCTTGGCGGAGTCCAACCCTCACTGGGAACGAATTCGACTTACTGCCGGCAATGCGGACCAGACTCTGACACCGGTCGTACAGGGACCGAACAGCCCTTACCAAGGGGCTCGGTACCCCGTACTCCCGGAGCACCCTCCACAGGATTCCCCTAGGCACACGGTCGAACGCCTTCTCCAAATCCACAAAACACATGTAGACTGGTTGGGCGAACTCCCATGCACCCTCGAGGACCCTGCCGAGGGTGTAGAGCTGGTCCACTGTTCCACGGCCGGGACGAAAACCACACTGCTCCTCCTGAATCCGAGATTCGACCTCCCGACGGACCCTCCTCTCCAGCACCCCTGAATAGACTTTACCGGGGAGGCTGAGGAGTGTGATTCCTCTATAATTGGAACACACCCTCCGGTCCCCCTTTTTAAAAAGGGGGACCACCACCCCGGTCTGCCAATCCAGAGGCACTGTCCCCGATGTCCACGCGATGTTGTAGAGGCGTGTCAGCCATGACAGCCCTACAACATCCAGAGCCTTTAGGAACTCCGGACGGATCTCATCCACCCCCGGGGCCTTGCCACCGAGGAGCTTGCCAACCGCCTCAGTGACTTCAACCCCAGAGATCGAAGAGCCCACCTCAGAGTCCCCAGACTCTGCTTCCTCAAAGGAAGGCGTGTCGGTGGAATTGAGGAGGGCTTCGAAGTATTCTCCCCACCGACTCACGACGTCCCGAGTCGAGGTCAGCAGTACACCATCTTCACTATACACAGTGTTAATAGTGCACTGCTTTCCTCTCCTCAGACGCCGGATGGTCGACCAGAATTTCCTCGAAGCCGTCCGGAAGTCGTTTTCCATGGCCTCACCGAACTCCTCCCATGTCCGAGTTTTTGCCTCGGCGACCGCAAAATACACATAAAACTTTTCACTCTACTTTTTATTATTGTTATTTTTATTCTTATTATTATTATATTAACTCTACTTTTGATTGAAAATTTTACAAATTTTATTAAAACGAAAACATGAAGAGGGGTTTTAATATAAAATTACTATAACTTGTAACTATAACATTTATCGTTTAAGAACTACAAGTCTTTCTATCCGTGGATCACTTTAACAGAAAGAATGTTAATAATGCCATTTGTGGATTTATTGTTACAATAAACAAATACAGTACTGATGTACAGTATGTTGTATGTATATATCCGTCATGTGTCTTATCTTTCCATTCCAACAATAATTTACATAAAAATATGGCATATTTTAGAGATGGTTTGAATTGCGATTAATTGCGATTAATTACGATTAATTAATTTTTAAGCTGTAATTAACTCGATTAAAAATTTTAATCGTTTGACAGCCCTAGTTTCTTTTAAAGAGGAGTGCAAGAGCAGACACTGATTTTTCAGTCATGTCGGAGTTTTCTGCCATATTCAATTCAATTCAGTTTTATTTGTATAGCCCTTGATCACAACAAAGTTGTCTCAAAGGGCTTTGCAAAGGCAATATGATACACAATCAGAAACAGCAAATGAAGCAACAAGGATGAATAAATAAATTCAAGTCCTGGGTATCTCCCATCCTTAGACCCTCCATGTCGGCAAGGAAAAACTCCAAAAACTCCAGTCTTCGGGAGAAAAATGAGAAACCTTGGGGAATACCACAGTCAGGAGAGATCCACTCCCAGGACGGATAGACAGGAACCCCAGGACCGCTAATGGGAATTAGCAGGCAAAGTTACAGTCCGTAAAGATGCAGTGGTGTAAAGGAACAAGAAGGGGTCCATCTAGCCAGATGAGACGGGGGTAGCCACGAGGACGTCCATCCAGCTTGGGGTCCGGACAATCAGGAGGCTGCAGCTGAAAAATAGCCCCTCCCCAGAGGAGAGGGGGGAAAGGGGACACCGGGTGACTAGTAATGAAGAGACTAAGCAACTAGATATCAACCTTGTAAAATAGAAATAAAGTAAGATAAGTGGTAGGTAGAAAGAGAAAAAGGAGATAGAACTCAGTGGCTGTACTTCCCCCAGCTTTATAGCTTCTAGTGCAGCTTAGACTAAACTTTGAGTCTACTCCGACTTCAACTAGCCTGACCATAAGCTTTGTTGAATAGGAACGTTTTTAATCTAATCTTAAATGTGCAGACTGTCTCGGCTTCTTTAATATTAGCTGGAAGCTGATTCCATAAAACGGGCTTGGTGGCTAAAGGCTCTAGCGCCGACAGTACTTTTAGAAACCCTGGGAACTACCAGTAGATCTGCATTCTGAGAGCGGAGTGTTCTGTTGGGGTGGTATGGAACCAGAGCATCGGTGAGGTAAGATGGCCCTAACCCATTAACGGTCTTAAATGTTAGAAGGAGGATTTTAAATTTAATTCTAAACTCGACTGGAAGCAAGTGAAGGGCCTGGAGCACAGGGGTGATGTGCTCTCTTCTATTGGTTCCTGTTAGAAGTCTTGCTGCTGCGTTTTGGACAAGCTGAAGACCTTTTAGAGAACTTTTAGGACAAGCAGCAAGTAGGGAGTTACAGTAATCCAATCTCGATGTACATATACATAATACACCTATGTCAAATATTCAAGAAAAAAAAAGAAAAAAGATTCTTTGCGGATTAAAAATCAAAGTCAACCCTTGGTGGGTCACACTTTTGATTGATCCAATCCCTGGCCCGACCTCCTTCTGCTTTGCGGTTACGTGCAGACAGTAACTGCGGTCTGCAGGGGGTGTCAATGCAACGCTAGTGGTGTCAATTATTATAGTAAACAATCACTCGCGTGCACCTCATATGCATGCGCCTATAGCAGTTCTTCTCAAATAGTTGGGCGGGCCCCCCTAGGGGGTGAAATTGCACATCCAATCAGTGCATGGCAATGGCACTCTCATTTTCAGAGTGTGGACAGTATTTTTTTAACCAAAGAAGAGCACACAGAAAAGAGCACTGGAGATATGAAGAGCTAAGAAAAGGAAATATGACAAAGCGTATGTGGCGTTTGGCTTCACTTTTAATACAGTGCGAGGAGAGGAAGGACCAATATGTTTACTGTGTCTAAAAATGTTGGCAGCAGACAGCGTGAAGCCAAATCAATGAAGACCTCACTTAAAGACATTAGACCCCAATCAAATTCATAAGCCACTTCATTTTTTTCAGCGAAAACGTGCCGAATCGTCCCGCTTTGTGTTACATCAGTAAACCAGCAAGCACTGTTAGCATCATATAAGGTTGCTGCTCAATGCAAAAATAACCTAACACCATAGCAAAGCAGCTGATACCGCCTGCAGCCAAAATAAAAATTCCCTCTTTCCAATGATACTGTAGTTTTTGTACTATTAATTTTTGTTTTTTGGTCATATTGTTCGGCATATTGTAGTCTTGATTTATTGTTGCTAATCAATGTAAATTTATTGTTATTCATGGATTTCATTAAATTTGATTTTTCATTATCAAATGGTCAGAAAAATGCATCTGGAGTGTATTGTTTGGATGTGACTCTTTTTTTAAAAATTCAGGCAAAGATGCGCTTCAAGTGTTTTCCGTTACAAACAAAAATGTTAAAGTATAACTTTATTGTAGCTTGAGCTATATTACTTTTTTATGTGAACAAGGACAATGGTATGCAGAGGTGTACTTATAATAATTTTTATTTTATTTTATTATTAAAAATTTTTTTTTAGACAAATATATATATATTACAGTGGCGGCAGAGAGTGTGGTGGGGGGCATGAAACGTTTGCGTCCTCCTAAGGGGGGCTTAACACAAAATAATTGAGAAGCACTAGCCTATAGCAATTTGCTGACCCCGGGCAACCGCCCAACCGGACTGTGCCAGGAACCGCCATTGCGGATGGGTTTAGTGGGTGAGTTCCAAAGGCAGGGTGCAGCAGCGGAGAAGGCTCTGTCCCCCCAAGTTTGGTGTGTTACACACAAGTAGAACTACATGTGTCTCAAGTTGTGAGACAAAACTGTGCACTCTTTGAGATTTGGGTACTACTAGTACCAGTGGCGTTGGAAGTGGGGCGCTAAGGGGGCTGCAGCACCCCCTGGTGTTGGGGGAGAAGTTTTTTTTTTTTGTGTGTGTGTGAAAATAAATCAATAAATAAAACATATTGAAACAGTAGCGTATTTAACTTTGGGGATGAAATGTATATGTTGGAATTTTTTGTTTGTTTGGTAATAACATGGTCACCACCTAACACCTTGCTTGCTACCAGGTCACGTTGAATAAGGTGCTATTGGAACTGAAAAGTTACTTGCTGACAGAGGAGGCATTAACATGGCGCAAAAACAAATTAGTGATTTTTTTCTTTCCAAAAACAATCAAAAAATTTCTAAAATTCAATTCAAGGTCGAAAATTAAGATGGTTGTGATAGTCTATAATAGTACTCGGCGAGGAAAAGTTAGCTGCAGATTTAGACCGTGGAGAACTTCAAATAGCTCGCATTGTAGCCATATTATTGTTTGTTGTTGCTGCTGAGCTGCCGTCGTGCAGCGCGTTGTTGGATTTTGTGTGCAATTTATTTCAGTGTTGTAAAAAAGTGGGCTTTAAACAGAGGCTTATTGGACCTTTTACTTTTCAAATGTGTTTGTGTGTCATTTTGCCATCGAGTTGCGGTGATTTTTATTATAATACATGGGCACTATTTTCAATACAAAAACTCCAAGACACACTGTAAGTGAAATAGAACGCTGTCTTTGTAGTAGCCTAGTAGTAGTACGTAAACTATCCAACATGCATGTGTACTGCCATTGTGCATGCCTTGTATGGAGAAAAAGAGCATGACAATTTCGGACCGAAACGGCTGTTTTGGATTGGAAAAAAAAACAAAACTTCAGCATCCCCTGCTGTCCAGTACTTCCAGCGCCACTGACTACTACTACTTTTGAAGCGTTAGATCAGTGGTGTCCAAACTTTTTTCTTCGTCGGCTGCTTTCAGAAGGATCAAAAGATGCAAGGGCCAACTTGAAATCCTTCCCTTTTCATTTGTTTAATACCCCTACATACATACATTTGTAAGTATGTATGTATATGTGTCTTAGGGAACTTCCCGATTTGAATGTCAGATATCGGTGCCGATCAGGTAATTTTCAGTGGACAATAATCAGGTAAAAAAAAATCGGGGTTTTAAAATTATTTATTCCTTTTTAATTATTGACTCATTGGCAGCCACTGGCGGCAATAGATGTCCAATCCATTTTGACTGGAAGGGCGATCGCTGCCAGCCCCCGGTCAAATGCTGCATGTTGGCAATGTTAAACTAAATGTTAAAAGAAAGTGCTAATTTACTTCAACATCTAAGATGCAGTTACCTCGACTTGTTGCCCACGAATGAGTCATTTTGCTTTTTCAAAGAGTTGTTAAAACGAAGGAATTCATAAGTTTAATTGTTGTTTTTTGTGTTAGCTTGCTAGCTTTTAGTCGCTTATCATGTTAGAGTTGACAGTAGTTGTTGTTTGTTTAGTCTTGCCTTTGTACTAATATTGTAAATTTTCTGCGCAAATGTTATAGCAACAACATTGTCAAAAAAAAATCAAAATTTCTTTGTATTTTTATCGCTTTAGGTGAAAAAATCTCATTGTGTTAAATATGTGCAAAATATATTAAATCAATCAAAGGTCCTCGAATCAAATTGAATCGTGGCAGACTATAATATCGGGAAATATTGTTTCGCTGTCCAAAGAATCAATATTTTATGATCATAAAATTGATGATTCAGAGTACATCCCTACATCTAATTGGATTTTAGAGACGTCATGCAGTTGTGGAAGGCAGGACTGAAAAAAAAAGCGTCACTAGTAGTGAGGACGAACAGTGAACCAGTTGGCCTACATCAGCCATGTCCAAAGTCTGGCCCTCAGGCCTTTTACATCCCTCGTCAATATTTTTCTGGGCCTCGGAATATACCCAAAAAGAGAATTAACAATGTCACAATCCTAATTTTGAAATCTAACCTTGAAATGTTGCCATTTGCAGCATGTACTCTGGTTTTCCTTCATCTGTTAATAACAGAGAAAGTTTATCATAGCTTTTGTTCTTACAAACAATTAGCAATGGATAAGTGACATAGATTTTTTTGTGCCGCATTATTGAGAATAGCGCCTTCAAGCCTGACAAGGATCAGAATCAATATCCGCAGTGCTAACACTTGCTCTGTTGCTCATAAACATTCCAACACAGGAGGGTCAAATTCCATGTCACGTTTTTCTGTGGTTGATGCAGTCAGTCCACTGCAGGAATAGCTGAATCACAAAAGAAAGTAAGTAAACATTTGCGTTGCACAGAGTTAATTTGAGCCTGGCAAGAATAATGAGGCAAAATAGAATTTGTGATACCGCTGTAATTTCTTACAGGGAGTTTTGTACTTGTATTGATTTTAAAAATGATATACTGTACTAAAGAAAGGGAAAGCCTATATCACTTCAATAGGTTCACAACCATAAGTTTACACATCGTCTAAATGTACTGTGTATGATTATACAAGTCAGTGCATGTCATGTACAGTGCAAATAACTGGTGAAGTCATACATTTGTTTTGACAGGTGTGAAGAAAAAATATCTGTGCTGTAAATACAGATGATTTTTTTTACAGAATGACTCCCTCCAAACATATACCCGCACATTCACTCCCACCCCACGCTGTGGCACAGCTGGCAAAGGCATGGCTTGCTGAGGACACACCAAATTTTGACCCGGCGGGAGTGTGTGTGGGGTCCCGGGAGGTGGAGGCAAGACTGTTGTGTAAAAGCCCACACAGTATTTTGGCGGGGAGCCCCTTCTTTACAGCGGTGTTCCAAGAGGTCGGCTGCACCGTGGATTGGATTTACCAAGACGGAGATGAAATTGGTCAGTAGTGAATATTTTCTGTAGTGCTGCAACGATTAATTGATTAACTCGAGTAATTTGATTAGAAAAAAGGTTTGAATAAAATTTTGCTGCTTTGAGTATTCGTTTAATTAAAGTGGCGTTGAAATGACTTGTTTTGAAAGTGTTTGAATTTGGTTTCCTTGATTTGGGTGGATACACTGCCCTCTAGTGGCAACAGTGAATACGACATAACTAATTTAACATGGCTGAATCCAGCTGCTCCCTGTTATGACCAATTTAGTAAGTTTTTTTTTTTTTTTTTTTTTTTTTTTAAATATATTTGTAATTTAGTTACTAGGCATATTTAGCTGTTTTTTGTGGGAATATGTGTTTGGATGATTTTTGTTAAGAGAATTGTAAAAATAAATAAACTTAAACGTTAGCATTTTATAGCATGTAAGACAGCTGACTTTTTCTATGCAAGTTAGCCAATTGTTCTTTTGTTGTACTTAGATTCTCAATCATTTATACCATTTGAGCCTAAGCTCAGGTATTTTCATATCTTTTTTTAAATGAAAATGCAATACTGCATAGTTTGGAGAAACACTCGGAAATTTTATTTTGTATTCGCATTAAATGCTCTTTTGAAAGTGCAATCTTAGCAAGTCTTTTTTTTACATCTCATAAAATTTATTCTGCAACCCATTTAATGTTCCTAATCCAACTACTCGATTATTCGAATTAAATAGTTTATCGATTAATTGACTACTAAAATAATCAATAGCTGTAGCCCAAATTTTTGGACCTGTTCATTCTCTCGACCGCTTATCCACACTAAGTCAATGAAAATCTGTCCGGACAAAATGAGAGCTATCAGGAGTGTGGCATTACTGCACCAACATTACTTGAAAGTGTGGATTTCAACCTCTCTTCCAGCTTTTGTTTGGCACAGATAGACCATAGAAAACCGGAGATATGTTCATTTTAATTTTATGGTAAGAAATGTATTTTTCCACAAGAAGCACTCATGCTCTTTGGTTGGGTGATGGTTCATTTCTGTAGATTTTTCTAAGCAGAATTCAATGCTTTTTGTGTATTTTTTGGCCTAATAAGGTCATCAGAGAATATAGTACTGTATAATAATAACAACAGTTCATATAAATGACATGTTGAGAAAAAGTATAGACAAGTTTCCTGAGCGAAATATGGGCGGCGGCATCTTGGGCAATATATGCCTCAAACTTCTAGTTCAGAAAAAAAAACAACGTGAATTAAGGTTAAAACTGTTAGTAAGTTAAAAACTGCAAAATTAAAGCAGGGGAACTCATGGAATCTCCAAAAATGGATTCAGCACAACGTAGATGAGACGTATATGGGATTGTATGATTGTTCTTATCACTTCGTTGATCATTCATGGACAAAATTATAACAACCTGTCAGCCTGTGTTGATGTGAGGTATAGATTGATACGCCGGCCACTTAAGTGACCAAAATGAGGTGAAATTATAAATTATATTACATTTGCTGAATGCAGAAGGGCTGACACGGATTTTGTTGTTACAAAGAAATACTACAAGGTATGTATTGTACATATAAACAAAAATAGTATGTCATTCTTTTTTATTGCCGATATTGATCGCAATAAAACATTTGGACAACATGATTCAATTTCTTGTTTTATTTAAAAGATTGGTGTATGGGCAAAACAGGTCAATAAATCACAATTTGTACAATTATGATAAAAAATAGCATACTAGAATGTGACATCAGACAGCAGAGCATTTGAAGTGCTTAAAAAACATTTATTTTAATATATACAGTATGTACATAATGTTTTAAAATTATACTTTGGGAGAAAAAATCATGTCTTATATGTATCTGTTTCCAATGCTAAATCTGAATAAATACATTCAACACACACACAAAAATAAATGAATAAACAGATAAATAAATAAATTGTGTGTGTACAGTATGTGCGCTACTTTGCTGTTTTTCACTTGTCGCGGGGGGTTCTGGTCCCCATTAACCGTGAAAAACGAGGGATCACCGTATTAGGTTTTACTTTTTGTTTTTTTTTGCCAGAGACTCCAACAGTGGCACTACCAATTTCAACAATAAAACGCCACAACAATAATCACATGACTCCATTACACCAATCAGACTCAAGCTTGCCATTCTATGCTCAGTATTTGACATAGAACGTTGCCGTTACCATGAATCGATTTTTCCCCGACTGACCACGGTAAAACAGATATGATCCTTTTAGAGAAATACGTTTTCTCCACTAGAGGGCACTCATGCTCTTTGGACGAATGCTGCTTCATTTCTGTATTTTATTTATTCTTTTATTTCTTTGGGTTTATGTGGATATGTTGTACAGCATTTTATAGTCTTCTTCTTAAAAGTATAGTAAAAACACTTCATATAGATAACTGTGCAGAGAGAAAAAAAACATTGTTTTAAAAAAACAACAACAAAAAACATTGTAAGCAGTTACTCACAATGTTGCTCATTATTTGATTATTCCTTTCACCAAATACTTTGTTACTGTACTCGAGTACGTTTTTTGGATGACTACTTTTACCTTTTACTTAAACTTGAGGAATATTATTTTGAAGTGAGACTACTCTTACTTAAATTTACGGCTACTATACCCATCTCTGGTTATCAAATACATAGTTCAGTTACTTTCACAAAATAATAAAGGCACAACACTATAGTTGTAACTAAAACAACATTCTGATGACCTTTTCATTTATTTTGAATAAATGTTTTCAATTCATATAAATGTGATTATTGCATAACATTACATGCACCACATGGAAAACATGGACACATTTTAACCTACGAGTTAGACAATAGCTCAACAAACTAAGATTAGTGATTGCGTAAATGTTGCACTAAGTCCAAGATAATAAAACTGTAATTGTTTAAGTCAAAATTCGTTTCTGTGTTAAATTGTGTTATTCTCAGCAAAATTTATGTATATTACCCTACCACAAGATGGTGCTTTAAGGTCGTATTTTAGAAGAAGTTAATCAGCTTTGGGATTGACATCTCAAAATGATATATAACTGAAGAAAAGCATCTTCTTAAAACTTCTTATGCCCCTTACCGTATACTATTACATGTGAATCTCAGGCACTGGTGCTGTCATACTCACTGCTGTGGTGCGAGGCCCTGCCAGATGCCTTCTCCTGGGTGAAAGGCCAGCTCTAAACTGTCTGGCTCGGGCCTCTGGGATCGCCACTCGGTGCTCTCGGCTCCATAAAATAGCAGAAGCGGGAGGATGGCATGGAGAAGTGGCGGGAACACGTAAAACAACTCCTGGCTTTCGCTTGGTGGAAAAGTACGCGATGCTGGTAGGTGCCGTGTCGATGCACAGGCAGGATTTGAGTGGAATGGTGATGCTGAAGGACAACCATGTCTGGGCTTCAGGAAGCATCACAGAGGTAGGCATACTGAACTGAATTACAAGTATTACACACGGACAAAAACAGGTCTATATTACTCTGCATTTAAGTGCATTTTTCATGAACTTTCAATGATTTTCTGCTCTCCAGGCTGTGAAAGCTACCAGGTCAGTGTGCGGTTTCAGCAGTAAGATTGAAGTGGAGTGTCGCTCCACAGAAGAGGCCATGGAGGCAGCCACAGCAGGAGCCGACATAGTAATGCTAGACAATTTCCAGCCACAGGTACTAAAAATTGTGATGGAACTCCATTTGCAATATTTCCCTTGCAAAAATCAATATCAAGGAATATAATCTACTACCTATCTACTATCTACAGGTGCTCCATCTTGCAGCTGGTGCACTGAAACAAAAATTCCCAGATCTGCTGATAGAAGCCAGTGGAGGTGTGACACCTGAAAACCTAATTGACTATTTTTCTCCATGTGTGGACATCATCTCTCTGGGCTGTATTACACAAGGGTGCCCAGTTGTGGACTTCTCACTTAAGGTTCAGGAGCCAGTTTCTTAGGTAGACCTGTTGTATTGGATTGCCAGCTGAAATACTAACAGTAGGGGTGTGACAAAATACCCAAATGGTGATATATCGTGATACGTTGTATCCCCAAAAGATTCTCGATATGCTCCTGCCAAGAATTGATGTATCTTTTTAAAAAGGTGTCTCTGTTTAAAAAATAAATAAATAAATAAAAAGGAACCAACAAGTTGCTCCCAAAATCTTACAATTGAATAGTGTCAATGGCTGCCACTGACAGTGCTAGAGGCCCAATCCATTTAGACTGGGAGGGGAGAATCAACGCTCGTTCATTCGAAACCAGAGCATTCGCAGCCAGTCTTTCCGATTTTCGGGGCATCTACAGGTCACCTTCTGTTCATTTTAGGATATCTACAGGGCACTTCCTGTTCTGTAGCCCCAAATCAACAGGAAACGACCCAGAAATGCCCCCAAATCAACAGTAAGTGATCCAGAAATGCCACAAAATTAACAGAAAATGACCTAAAACGCCCCCAAATTAAAGTCATTGGTTGCCATTGATCACCATAGATATCCAATCTGTTTGAAATCGGAGGGGTGGCAGCGAATGAACAAATGTTCCCAGTTCAAATGAATTGGACGTGTACTAGTGATTAACTCAATTTAATTCGCAGCAGAAGGATAAAAAGAGCTTGTCTTTCTGTATATTACTTGTATAGTAAAATATTGAATTATTACTTGAACCTGTATCTGTAATTGTTATATCGCCAAAGTGTGAGATCATATCGTATCCTAAACTACCAGAAGGTCCCACCCCTAATTTACAGTATTGTATGTTCATCCATCCGTCCATCATCTACCGCTTAATCCGGGGTCGGGTCGTGGAGGCAGCAGCTTTAGCAGAGAAGCCCAGACTTCCCTTTCCCCAGCCACTTCAACCAGCTCCCCCGGCGGGATTCCAAGGTGTTCCCATGTCAGCCGAAAGACATAGTCTCTCCACCGTGTCCTGGGTCGTCCCTGGGCCTCCCGCCGGTGGGAAATGCCCAGAACACCTCTCCAGGAAGGCGTTCAGGAAGCATCCGGACCAAATATCCAAGCCACCTCAGCTGGCTACTCTGGACGCGGAGGAGTAGCAGCTCAACGCCGAGTCCCTCCCGGATGACCAAGCTTATCGCCTTATCTCTAAGGGAGAGCCTGGACACCCTGCGGAGGAAATTCATTTCGGCCGCTTGTGTTCAGGATCTTGTTCTTTCGGCCACGACCTACAGCTCGTGACCATAGGTGATGTTAGGAACGTAGATCGACTGGTAACTTGAGAGTTTCGCCTTTTGGCTCAGCTCCTTCTTCACCACGATAGACCAGTGCAGAGTGGGCATTACTGCAGACACTGCACCGATCAGCCTGTCGATCTCCCGCTCCCTCCTACTCTCACTCGGGAACAAGACTCCAAAATACTTCAACTACTCCACTTGGGGATAGCATCTCATCCACAATCCGGAGAGGGCATGCCGCCGTTTTCCAACTAATGTATGTTCAGAAAAAATCTATTTTCTTACAGTAAAATGAAGTCACAAGGGACAATAAAGGGCACTCACAGATTATTATGTGGTTTGCAAAATATTTATCCATTCCGCATGTATAGTTGAAGATAAAGGGGAAAAGATATCGTCATCGCACACACCATATAATTGTCTGCATTAGTCTAACACATATATAGTCTAACACATACATATGGTACAGGTTGGCACTGTCTAACTGTTTGCATTACTCTAACACACGTAATATAATTAATCAGGAAATAGTATCATTTTCATATTTACGGTAGGACTACACTACTAATATAAAATAAATAGCTTAATGAGAAGAAATAGAAGAGATACACAATGCTGTCTTATCACAAGATTGACGCACCAACTCGTGCAATCAGCTCTCCCAGCAAACTCCAAGGACAAAGCGCTTTGTCCTAAAACAAGTACAACCAGCCCGGACAGCAAAGTTGATAGCGGGTGTCCCAATCCGCGCACGAACCTAAGCCGCCTAAAACCGGCCACCAAGGGGAAGACCCAAAAGCAACGCCCAGACCCACCTTCGGACACGCCTTCGACATGACCCGCGTCAGTAAAGACTTTAAAAAGACTGGACACTGAGATAACACAGTTTTTTTTCTGCTCGGAAACATGTAGCCTTGTTTTGGATCCAGAATTGTCCCTCCGTCGTCTGTTTTTGCCTTGTTTTTACCATTGTCGACGAATAAATTGTCAACCTGTTTTCGGTGAGTGTTCTTCAAGCTTTGAAACATGGAGTCAGTACAAAGGGTTAAAATAAGAGGACGCGCGAGATTCGGCCTTCCCGGCGGGCGCACGCGGGGCAGCGTCAGCCGAGCGGCACTTGTTTTGGTTGGTGCTGTCCCCGGGTGCGTCTGGGCCGGGGGGGCGAATTTCAACAAAGACGATGGACTGACAGTGATTATTCGAGTGGTATTAGGAGATCCTTAATATGAGTGACATTACATAAGAGAAAAGATTGCAATCCCTCAGTGTTGCCCTAAGGGTACCTTTGGCAACGCAGGATGTTGTTGAACTTAAGTTGCGTTCACACCGGTGGAGTTTTATTCTCATCACATGATAGATTCCCATACAAAGTCAAAATAATCGCGCGTTGAAGGGCGACAGGTAGCTTGGCGACTGGCAATATGGATGTAGTGCAGGTGGGCAAACCGGTCCTCATCCTCTCCTAAAAAAACCTAATCTGGATGCCTCAACCATTAGTAATTACAGGCCAATATCAAATCTGACATTCCTGGGGAAAATTATCGAAAGGGTTGTGTTTGAACAGATCCAGACTTTTATGATGCAAAACAATCTTTTTAACTCATTTCAGTCTGGATTTCGGCCACAACACAGCACCGAGACCGTGCTTATCAAAGTCCTAAATGATATTCGTCGGAATACCGTTGCAGGCAGAAGTGATCATTTTTGGGCCAAAAAAGGAAAGGTCAAAGATAAGCAGGCACCTTAGCACAATGTCACTTACAGCTACAAATCAAGTCAGAAACTTTGGCGTAATTATTGACTCAGACCTAAAATTTGATAGCCATCTAAAGTCCGTCACTAAATCTGCTTATTACCACCTAAAAAATATAGCCAGAATTAAGGGGCTTCTGACTCAACAAGACATGGAAAAACTTATGCATGCATTCATTTTCAGCAGATTGGACTATTGCAACAGTATATTTACGGGTCTTGATAAAAAATCAGTCACGAAGCTGCAGCTAGTACAGAATGCTGCAGCCAGAGTCCTCACAAATACAAGGAAGCTGGACCACATTACACCGGTTTTGAAATCGCTACACTGGCTTCCAGTGTGTCAAAGGATAGACTATAAAATACTACTGCTCGTCTACAAAACACTTAATGGCCTTGGACCAAAATATATGCTTGATTTGTTAGATTCCTATGAGACATCTAGACCCCTAAGGTCGTCTGGAACCGGTCTCCTACATGTTCCAAGAACAAGAACCAAGCAGGGTGAGGCAGCATTATTATGCTCCTCACCTCTGGAACAAGTTACCTGAACGTCTGAAGTATGCTCAAACTGTTAGCTCCTTTAAATCAGGGCTAAAAACGCTTTTGTTTAGCACTGCATATCCATAACTGTCTATATATTTCAATCTACTTGCTTTCTATTCGTCTTGTGCTTATCTCCATTGCTGATTTCAATTATTATTATTATTAGTAGTAGTTTTTGTTCTATTTTTATCTATTTATTTTTATTCTATTTGTGATTAAATGCGATTTTTATGTATGATTTTATTTCCTATTTTGATTGTCTTGGTTTTAAATGTGATTTTTATGATCTTCATGTGTTGTAAAGCACTTTGAATTGCCTTGTGTTGAATTGTGCTTTATAAATAAATTTGCCTTGCCTTGCCTTGCTTCATGGGCCGCAGCGGGTCCTGGTCTTGGTTACAAGATTTACAACTGATCCAGCATAGGCAGTTTAACCAATAAGGGGTCAGGGGAAATGAGAAGCATCTCACTCCAATCAACTGATTGCACTTGTTAGACACCATATTGGTGAAAACTGAAAAGGTGTGCTCTTGTTGGGTTGCAATGAAAACCCGCACCCACTGCGGCACTTTGTAGAATAGTTTGCCCACCCCTGATCTAGCATGACCCAGTGTCGCTATTTTGACCAAATAGATCCCACCCCGCGATGAATGGGTGAACGAAGATGGCTTGGGTTTATCTTTCTGTGACAGATTTCAGCGACGATGAGGAAGCAGCCAAATACTTTTTCTCATTTACGTGACTTCAGCCGCCACGAAACTAGCTGCCGGGGGCTGGAAGCTTACCTCAACAGCGGGTGAACAAAAGTTCAACAGTACGACAGAGTATTAGAGCCAGATAAAGAAGGACAAAAAGGACAAAAAATATGACCATGCGAATAAAGTCAGAATATTACGAGATTGAAGTCACAATCCTATGAGAATGAAGTCTTACAGTGTAACACTATGAGAAAAAAGTCGCAATATTACAAAGTAAAATGTGTATCATTGCGAGGAGGTTATATTACATATTTTTATGTCATATGAGAAAATATTGTTATGCTATGTAATTTACGAGGAAAAAGTCGTAATGATGTATAACTTTGTTGTTGTTTGGTTTTGTCAACGTGTGACCACAAAACTGCTTTTGGCGATGGGTATATCATGAGCAAGGCGTTGTCATGCAGCATTTTAACTTTGGTGTGAACCCCTCCTAAAGGTTGCCCTGCAACAAGTGGTACTTCCTGATTCATTGATTGATCATGCAGTTCAGTCTTTGCAAACCTCAACTTTCCAACAACTTCCATTTTATGTTCGGCCAATCAAGAGAAAGAAGATGTGTCCAGGAAGCAAATATCTGCTGAAACAATATGGCAGATTCAAAGTGGTTCTTGTAGAAAGGTCAATTTCAGCAGTTTTTTTTTCTTTTTCTTTTCAGAAATACACTTTAATTTCATTATTGAAAGAAGCGCAACGAACGTCACGGAAAGTTGTTTTTTTTGACGGGAAATTATGTTTTTGCTCTTCTGCGAACCAACGCATCATACTGTTGCTTTATGTGGATTGGTCGCTTTCTGATGGCAAGCCAGTCAGGGGAAAGAGGCCGGAGCTGCAGACGTGGTCAGAAAGCGACTGATATGTGGAATCAATGTTCTCTCTAATTTTTCATGTATCTGAGCAGACACACAAGCTCCCTGAGCACAGTGAGGACCACTGTGAGCAGCATCAGATGTGTACGCTGTGGCCACACACCAGTATCACGCTTCAAAACCTTGGGTCATAGCAAATTACATGGCTTATTAAAAGAATGAAATTACAGCAGCAATTTTTATTAGTTTACTTTTAATATAATTGATTTGGCCCACTTAAAGTGAAAAAGACAAATCTTGTTGTTCATGAGATGTGTACTATGTTTAATGTGAGAGTCCTGCTTTAACCATAGGTAGAGTCCTGCTTGGCCCAGGTAACTTCTAGTTGTGACATGGGTGAGTTAATAAATAAAATATAATCAGAGGTGGGTAGTAACACATTACATGTTGTCCATTACATTTGCTTGAGTAACTTTTTGAGAAAAATTTACTTCTAAGAGTAGTTTTACTAAGCCATACTTTTTACTTTTACTTATGTAGATATGTGAAGAAAAAAATGCTACTACACAAGAGTCGTTACATTTTTCCTCTTTATTCTACATATTAGATTTATCTTTTTTTTTTGCTAGCGATGCTATTGCCAAGAGTAGCGCTACTAATTTCACCAATGAGACAACAATATTCACATGACTCCATTACAGCAATCAGAAGCAAACTTGCCCTTCTATGATTACGCAAGCCTGCTCAATCACGGTTCTTTAACGCACCGTAACAAATGAAGTATTTGACATAGAGCCCTGCCCTCAACATGAATCGAAATCGCGGATATAAAATTCTCTCCTAATTTTAATTGGCAGCGATTGACCACGGAAAACGGAGATATGATCCTTTTATTTTCATAATAGTAACTATGAAGGAATTACAGTATTCACTACTCAAACTAGGAACTATTTTCTCCACTAGAGGGCAGGGCACTCATACTCTTTAGACAAATAATGCTTCATTACTGTTTTTTTTTTCTTTCTCTATAACGACTTTTTTGTTTTTAATTTCTTGGGCTCAATGTGGTTATGTAATGGTTTACTGTACAGTATCAATATAACAACAGCACATATAGATAAGTTTGTGCTGGGAGAAAAAAAAAATCCATTGTTTAAAAAAAAAGCAGTTACTCCAAATGTTACTCATTACTTGAGTATTCTTTTCTCTGGATACTTTTTTACTTGTACTTGAGTACATTTTTTTTTACTACTTTTACTCTTACTTGAGTAATATTATTTTGAAGTAACGCTACTCTTACTTGAGTAAAATTTTTAGCTACTCTACCCACCTCTGAACAATATAAACAAGAACAATGGGCGTATATCAAACTCCCACATTAAAACTGTTGAGACAATAAGAACATTCAAGATTCGTATTCTCCGTGTGTAGGCAGTTACACAGGACAGGTTAGAAAAAATCAAACAAAGAAAAAATTTCACTCAGTTTCACCGCTTGTTTTTCTATTGGCACATACAGCCATTCCGTTTTAAAAGAACCGCTTTTTTTTTTTTTTTACTTTGGTTTGATGAGTGTAGTATGGCTGCCTGTTCCTTTCACCATGATAATGGGTTGGCATTATCGTTTCTTAACTCAGTTGCACTGTTGTTAGCTAGCTAACCTGCACTTTTTAGCTAACCTCCCCTGCCCATACACGCCGGCACATAAGCACAACACTGTCAATGCTGTGATTGGCTGCGTAATGTAAGTGAAGTGAACTGTATTGTATTATTGACTAGATACCTGTTACTCATTGAGTTACGATGCAAAATGGTACAGATTTTTTTTTTTTTTCTGGTCTAATTAATTCGATTATATCAGTTTTAATATCAGATATTAACTAGGATTGTTCCGATCATGTTTTTTTGCTCCCGATCCGATCGTTTTAGTTTGAGTATCTGCCAATCCCGATATTTCCCGATCCGATTGCTTTTTTTTTTTTTACTCCCGATTCAATTCCAATCATTCCCGATAATTTTTCCCGATCATATACATTTTGGCAATGCATTAAGAAAAAAATGAATAAAACTCGGACGAATATATACATTCAACATACAGTACATAAGTACTGTATTTGTTTATTATGACAATAAATCCTCAAGATGGCATTTACATTATTAACATTCTTTCTGTGAGAGGGATCCACGGATAGAAAGACTTGTAGTTCTTAAAAGATAAATGTGACTTTGTATATTGTGACTAAATATTGCCATCTAGTATATTTGTTGAGCTTTCAGTAAATTATACTGTAGCCATTTAACTGTTCTGCCCAAATGCATGATGGGAAGTGCGTCGTGGTACCAATTGATATATCTTCTCTGCATTAGGAAATAACATAGGGTGTTAAGAAAAAGATCGACTACTACCTTTCTTCCCCACATTGCGTCCCACGATATTTCTAATCGTTGGGAGAGGGATTGTAAAGCTTTAGCCAATTAAAGAAAGTCTCCAAAGGCTGCCAAAATTCACTCTACTCATTTTACGCTGCCTTTTAGCTCTATATATAGGTATAACGGCGCCATTAAAGATTGAACGCGACAATGCGTGAGTGGGTCGTGCAGCGCATGCGTTAATTGCGTTAAATATTTTAACGTGATAAATTTTTAATTACCGCCGTTAACGCGATAAATTTGATAACCCTACTTTAGCCTAAACTAAAGACTCTGGATTAGTGTAACACATTATGTCTGTAACATTAAATACAATTAGAAAACGATTCAATTAAAAAATATATATAAATTTAAAAAAGGCATGTCCGATATTTTTTTTCCGATTCCGATAACTATTGCAAAAATTGGCAGAGGAATGTTGCTTCAGTAAATCGTCACAGGAGTCTAGCTGAATTTTCACTCATTATTTTTCTCTGCGCCCTCCCAGGTCATGCACCTCACAACTACAGTTGTGTTCAAAATTATTCAGCCCCCACAGTAGATAAGTGTTTTTGCAAGTTTGACATGTATTTTTCATCTTGTTTATAATCACATTAAATAATGACGTGTCAAATAGACAAAAACAACTGAAATGAAAAAAACATTTTTTGGACTATTCCATTTCATTGAAACAATTATTCAACCCCTTGGTATGTATAACTTTAGTACTTCGTACAACATCCTTTGCAGCAATAACATCCTTTAGACGTGAAGCATAGCTTGACACAAGTTTCTTGCAGTGATCCACAGGTATCTTTGCCCATTCCTCATGGGCAAAGGCCTCCAGTTCATTAATGTTTTTGGGCTTGCGTGCTGTAACTGCCCTCTTGAAGTACCACCAGAGAGTTTCAATGGGATTTAAGTCTGGTGATTGCGATGGCCACTCCAGAATCTTCCAGCACTTCTTTTGCAACCAAGATGTGGTAGATGTTGAGGTATGCTTAGGATCATTATACTGATGGAAGGTCCAATCTCACCCAAGCCTCAGCTTTGTCAATGATTGCATGACATTTGCATCCAAGATCTCCTGGTATTGAACTGAATTCATAATACCTTGCACATGCAGAAGATTCCCTGTACCTGAAGGAGCAAAACAACCCCAGAGCATGACTGACCCTCCCACTGTGCTTCACAGTATATAGGGTGTTCTTTACTTTGTAGGCATCATTCTTTCTCCTCCACATGAGCCGTTGATCCATTGGCCCAAAGAGTTCCAGTTTGGTCTCATCACTCCAGAGAACAGTATCCCAAAATTTTGTGGTTTGTCCACATGTTTTTGGCATACTTCTTGTGCTTTGGAGTCAGCAGGGGATTGCGCCTGGGAGTTCTTGCATGGAAGCCATCATTTTGCAGTGTGCGTCGTATTGTCTGAAACCTGAATACCTTCCTATGACATGTCCTGTCGTAGTTCCCCTGCTGTCACCTGGAGATTTTTCTCCACCTTTCACTTCAGGTATCGCACAGCAGTTGCAGACAGTAACCTCTTTCTACCACGGCCCGGTAGCGTTTCCACTGTGCCTTTAGCTTTAAACTTGCAGACTACACTCTCAATTGTGTCTCTTGAAATTGTTTAGTCCTTTCGCTATCTTTTTATATCCATAACCTTGCTTATGAAGTGAAATGACCTCCTCTCTGAACTTTTTTGACCTTTCCTTGGACTTCACCATGTTGTAAAGATGTCATTAACTGCCAAGAAAAGCCATGTGTCACAGTCCTTTTAAATCTGCTTAATTGCTGCTCATTAGGGTTCTGTTCACATCTATAGATGTTTTCATCAGCTGTTTGACAACACCTGATGGAAAACTTTTTTCTCAAGAGTGGTGGACCGGGGGAGGGCAGGGGGTGTTGGAAAATTTTGTCAATAAGGCAATCGCAGAAAGGCCATTAATTGGAATATTCCAAAAAATATGTTGGTTATTTCATTTGTATTTGTATATTTGACAACAGTATATACAATCTTGGTGTAGTAACCCACCAAAGGGAGTGTTGCGTTGTCGTATCGAACACACCAATAGCAGCGTCTTGTTGCCATGTCGAACGCACCTATAGGAGTGTTACGCTGACACATCACTGCGGCGCCAAAAGTAGTCATCGTGACACTACAATACTGTTTCTGTTGAATTATATTTTGAGCGCTGATTGCGCAGGCATGCAGCTTAGAGGGAACATTGGGTGGAATATATTCGTAGCAGATATATGGAACAACCAATCTGGTGTTCCAGGTTATCTTAAAAGGTCTTGGAATGACTATACGAAAACACGTGTCAGGGCTTTGTGGCTTTTCAAAATTATAAAAAGACGACTCATTTCAGTGCTCTTCAGACCAACTGGGGGCTCAATGCACAAAGCGTTGACTGCTTCTGTGGTGCGGCCCTGCTTAAATAGGCTCCAAATATGTTTCTCTACAATTTTGGACAGTGCAGACACATTCTGTTGGCTGACTAAGAGTGCTGCATCCCAGCAAAGTTATACAAATCATAGCTTCATCTACCCTCTCCAAGCAGTTTTTTGAATTTTATTTATTATTAATTTTCTGCTGCATCCACACTTTTAAAATTTGTTTTGAAATTTTTAACAGTGCTGAAACTGTTGTTGATATGTGACCGGACAAAGGAGAAAGGGAAACTGGAAAGCCATTTTGTTTCTGCATGTACCCACTCACACAATGTATGACAAATGCTTCTTGTTCTCGAATCTGAAAGAGTGAAAGAGGAAGAACATTTCACAAGATCTGATTCTGCCTCAAAGAAGTCACAGACATGTCAAGTAAAAGTGTAACCAACCCAAGAGACCAAGAAATGTATATTAGGTTGTTTGGCAGATAACATAACCAACATTTTAATCAATAATTTTTTGTTGCTATGTTGCATAGTTCATTTTACACATTAACCAATACGATATACTGTACTGTGCTTTTGTCTCATTAGTTGTATACAGACTATAGCTAAACATTAATTGCCATAGTTTTAATTTCATTGAATAGCTTTCTGAATTTTCATGAGTTTGTTTCATTCACTGGTACTGCCATGCAGAGGTGGGTAGAGTAGCCAAATACTTTACTCAAGTAAGAGTAGCATTACTTCAAAATAATGTTACTCAAGTAAAAGTAATCATCCAAAAAATGTACCCATGTACAAGAAAAGAAGTATTCTGAAAATAATACTCAAGAAGTGAGTAACATTGAGGGTAACTGCTTAAGATGTTTTATTTATTTATTTAAAAAAAAAATAAAAAAAATAATGGTATTTCCTCTCAGCACAAAGTTATCTATATAAAATGTTATTAAACTGTACCATAATATAATACATAACCACATTAAGCCAAAGAAATACAAAAAAACAAAAACATTGAATTCTGGCGAGAGAAAAAAAATCTACTGAAATTAAGCATTACTCGTTCTAAGAGCCCTCTAGTGTAGAAAACATATTTCGGATTATGAAATTAAAATGATTATATCTCCGGTTTTCCGTAGTCAGTTGGTGCCAAACAAAACCAGAGAGAGCGAGCGAGAGAGATTAAAATCCGTCCTTTCGGGTCATGTTGACGGCTATGTCAAATACTTAATTTTTTATGGTGCTTTAAATATGCCACATGATTGAACAAGCTGGCATGATCATAAAACGATAAACTTGATTGCAAGTAAAATTGGTATAATGGAGTCATGTGATTATTGTTGCCACGTCTCATAGGTGAAACTGGTTGAGCCGCTGTTAGCGTCTCTGGCAAAAAAACGAAACAAAAGTAAAATCTAGTACTGTATGTAGAATAAAGAGGAAAAATGTAACGACTAGCGTAGCCCAAAGTAGCGAAGTAGCATTTCTTCTTCACAAATGAACTCAAGTAAAAATAAAAAGTCTGGCTTCGTAAAACTACTCTTAGAAATACATTTTTTTTTCAAAAACGTACTCAAATGTAACGTGTTACTGCATGTATTCAGTTCTTACCTGGAATGGCAGTTTCTTTAAACTTAGGTTGGAGGTCATACAATTGCTGATTCAAGCAGACACAAGACAAAAGATCCAATTGCGTGTCGCGAATACAAAATTTTATTCGTATTGGCAGGCAGTGAAAAACGGTCAGGAACTGGAGATCTTGCATAGTCAGCTCAAGCAGGACACGTTGAGCTGACTGGAGAGCTGGCGCAGTTGGGTTGAGCTGGTCAGGCTGGGCAAAGCGAAGATCTGGCATAGTAGTGTCAAGCAGGACAGATTAAGCTGACCAGATAAGAAGTGGTAGTCGGTAAAGGACGGTCCACATGCAGGAGCGTGCTGAATCTTTGACAGACTGACACTGACTGCTTGGAGACTGTGCGTTAAATGCAAAGCCAGAGCAGCTGGTAACAGGTTGAGGTAATTAGGAGTGATTGGCAGATGAGCTTCCTGATAGGTGGAGTGGCAGCAGGCTGAGTCTGATGGAATACTCCAACAATTAGTTGAGAAGGGCCTGGCTCATGAGATTCCAATATAAATTATAATAATGAAAGACCTTGCTCAAATGTGAATAAGTGCAGGATCCTGTACATAATTGATTATTCACACTCAATAAAGGAAATTAGAAAAGACAAGAATCCACTTATCAGTTATCACATTTATTACATACTTATTACATAGTTATTACAGATATCAAAGTAACACTCAAACACATCTAGTAAACCACATTCAAGGATAATTCAGACAAATAGCCTTCAAATGAAGAATGACCAAGACATTGCATTGATAATAATAGACTAACAGATGGTTAATTATGGATGGAGGTGCTAGGTTGAGCTCGTAGATGTGTTGTGCAATAACAGCAAAATATTAGAAATGCCCCCATTCCTGTTAAAAACAACAGACTGAACATTATTGTTGGAACTGCAGAATTTTTGATGCAGCTCCTGTGTCGAAGAGGACGAGTGAATTCGAAAGTGGGAACGGGTGACTCCAAATGACAGAAAACAGGAAACATGATGCAAAAAAAAAAAAAAAAAAAAAAGATTTTTCTCAGCGACCTCTGGGCGATATGTCACAACCACCTGTTAAGGAAACGCCTTAAGCCGGAAGCATTGCACACTCCATTCTCATACTGCACCCTACCATCGCCTTGAGAGGTGCAATGAGGAAAATGTGTGTTCAGTTTTGTCGCTTTCTATTTATGTGGCTTTCTGGTAAGTTATTTTCTTTCGGCTTATATGAGTTTTTTTGTTGCTGTTGATAAAATCAAAATGTAGATGTGGAGATACAGTAAAATGTGTTTGTGTGTGTGTCACTATTTCAAAGTTACTCGTAGCTGTGCAACCCATAATTTTCTAGTATAAGGAGTAACTGTAACTCAGGTAAATTTTTCTACACGGGCTATTTTTCTGCCCGAAAGATCTTATCATTATTTTTTTGTGTGTGTTCAATGTACTGTATTTATTCTTATTTAACAGCACTGGAAAGAGATACATATAGCACATGTCCCCCCCCCAAGGTATAATAATAAACAAACAAACAAACAAAAAAAAACCTTTTATAATATGTATATTTTTATAAATCATTTTTAAACGCTACAAATGTAATAATTATGATATAAATGAGATATATGTATAAAATAAAACAATGATTTTACATGTAAACATGTTTATATCTTAACATTTTTAAATAAAATATGGTGTTTTTTATTCAACTGAAAAAAAATCTGTGACGGACTGAGGGCGTGAAGTTTGAGTAGCGAGTGATTACGTTCGTAGACTCATCAGAATATTGAATATAAAATGTATCATGCAGGCATGCAGCTGCTTTTATATAAGCATCGTTAGCCTGCAGTTTACAGTTTTTCTCGAATGTCAGAACACATTTCAGGAAACTGCCCTCTGTTTTCTCTAAACACAAAACACTTTTCTCTGGCTAGCTCCACAAAAACTCGCATTCTCTTTGCAAAACGAAACTCTCAGTCAAAAACCCAAACTTTTAACCACAAAACCCAAACGTTCACCACAAAACTGTTGCTCCTATTGCGAGGACTAAACTTTGACAACAAAATGGTCCTCACAGCTTGCAAAAATGTAAACACTATTGGATATCTATCGCACACTTAAAAAAAAATTGAAAACACAATGTTCAGGGTGTGATGTTCTAAGTACCCCATCATCTGTATAGTAATCAATAGTAAGTCACAGATTATTTTTAGGGGAATTGAACCCCATTTATTGATGACAACCTGTACAAATGTACTTTTCCCAAAACAATATTTCAAAAGAGAACAAAAGCATACATAGGGATACATGTCACAAATTAAATTAAGACAAAAAAGTTTTGCCAAAAATGAAGAGGAAGGTGTTGTTATAAGATATTAAAGTAACTGTATTTTTCGTTCCACAAAGTACAATAGACAAATATAGTGAATATTCAACAAGAGCATATGCCTGAACAATTCTCTTGTGTTTAGGATGATTGTCCTGTTGGAGGAGTGTCCAAATTCCTGCCATTTAGATTCATTTAACAGCCTTTGTTAAAGGTTGATTTACTGCATGCATTTATTGAGCCTGTGTGGGTTATACAGCATACAGTATATACTCTATATTAAAAAAGAAAAATCAACATGTGCACCCAGTGCTCATTATTACAGTTTTTCTCGATTGCTAAAGCACACTTTCTTGATCTCTGAGCACAATGACCAGTTGCCTAAACACATTTATTAAATCAGGCCGCTAGTTGGCTTAACTATAAACACATTTCACCTCAATCTCCAATTTCATAAAACTCTAAACACAATTGCAATTCTCTAAACACATTTACACTTAGCCTAAACACTTTTGCACTTGCTAAAACACACTTTGTGCAATCATATGAACCAGTGACGTGCGGTGAGGTTCATGGTTGGTGAGGCACTGACTCCTTTAGTGTCAGATTTCCAAATATATAAACCAAAAAGGGTAGCTTATTAAATTGGCTACTGGTTATTTCATATCTCATCAGCATTCTTCACAAAACACGCACACACGGTACATATTATCGATATGTAAAAGTAAGAAAATAACATGCATTTGCTCTACACCCTCAATGTGTTGGCCGTCGCCATTCTATAATTCATGCAACATAAATGAGAGTAAAGAGTGGTGTACAAAACCACACCTTTAGTGAAATATTCAGTTGTTTTTAAAACTTTTAATTCTGATACTTTAATCAATATATTACAGATTGCTAAACAAAAAGTGTGAAAAGAAAAACAAAGAATATTTTATTTAAGGCCAAAATTTAGTTTTTAAATATTCTATTGTATTTTTCTTGGTCTAAGCTCTTTTTTTTTTTTTTTTTTTTTAAGTAAGATTGAAATGAAAACTTTGTGGTCTTGCGCCTGTCCTTCACCACAAAAACCGGCGTTACTTTGGAAGGGCATAGGTTTGGTCTCAACATTCGTAGGGACGATATAACAGCATAATCTGCATGTAGGTACACTTTTTGCTGGGGACGGGACATTAATTAGACCAAACAGATTGGATGAAGGGGGCAAAGGGCCACATTTCTCATGTATATGAACATAATTAATTAATAGGCAAAATTATCAATGCAAAATAAATCCTTATCTACTGATAATAACTTTTACGTGCCTTGGTTCTGATGATACACTGTTCAATTCGAATCTTTGTTTTCAAAAAATACTAAAGAAACATTTTGAAAACTTCCTGAATAAATGTCTGGTTTTTATTAGCAAACATAAACATAATGAAAATAATTCACTTAATAATGGTGGGGTCAATTCTATCCTTACAACATATGGAACTATTGAAAGATCCAAATTCTCTATATAACTGAACATTATATCATGCAAAAAAGGTAAGGTTGCTTAAAAGTTGGTGGGGACAATTTTAGCATCCTGAAAAGTTGGTAGTGTTATGTCCCTACCGTCCCTATGCAAACCTACGCCCTTTTTGTAAAAGTCCTCCTTATTTTCCTTTACTTTAAAAAAATCTCTCCGCCTCAATGGAGAGGATTGCTTCAATTAGATCGTTCTGTGTTCTATTTGACAAGCCAGAAAACACAGTGGATGTGTCCAATTGTCTAGCTAACCTTTCATCTTTCTCAGCAAAACCATGTAATCGTTCTACATATACGCCACGTTTAGAAGAGCTAACACGCTCATCGTTACCACGAAATGTTACCTCCTGTTCAGCTAGGATGCAGGTTGCATTAATGAGGTCTTTCAAACTCTTTCGGTTTTACTTTACCTTAGCATTGAGGATGCTACCGTTGAGCTTCCGCTGTTCGTCAAAGCCAAATCGATCCTTGAGCTTCCAAAAGTTTTTAAAGCAATCAGGCTTTGAATGTGAGTGGTCGAGCTCTCATGTTTGCTGAGGCTTCGTCGTAGTTTTTTAATGTCACAATATGTTGTGTTAGTCCGGACATTGGCACAATTTGAGAAGAAAAGGCAGGGAAAGCAGCAAAGGGGATTTTTCGAAGGACAGCCACATAGCCAGTCTTTTTGGGTGTACCAGTCCGTTTGAAAAGCGCGAGTTATCCTCTGTCCCGTAGTAAGCAAACCTTTTAGCTCCGGCGTTGTGTTAACCGCGTCCACTTTTAACGGAAAGTCCAGTTTCACGTACGCCCCCTTGCAGTGCGGCAGAGTACTATCTGCCGCAACCTGTGCCTTTTCACTGCGGTTTTATTTCCCATCAGCAAAACTAAATATGTCGCTAACAAACATTAAACTTTAAGGGTTAAAGACATTAGCTAGACTGAGGAAAATCAGGTCAAATAAACATATCTGGAAACATTATAATGGCGACATGCAGATGTACGGCAACCAGCACGCTCCAATTCCATGTATCAACCCAGTTTGTTATGGATTACGCAATCAGAGGTGAGGCTTTACTCGTTGCTGCCGCACCTCTCGTTTCATTTCTTTATTTGAACAGGAAATAAGCAAATTCAGCGATTTTGATTATAAAAAATGTTTGAAATGAGTCATACATAAAGAGCAATGGACAAATATTAATATAAATTTGATGCTACAATTTTTTTTTTGGCATGATGACAGGTGAGGCTCTGCCTCACCTGCCTCCCCTGACCGCACGTCACTGATATGAACACATTCTCATTCACTGAACACATTTTGCTCACACAATTCAAAATGGTAGACTCAGACATCAAAAGTTGAACACAATGAAAGCACGGGCGTCATTGCTTAAACACGGTAACTCAAAATTGAAGACACATGAGACTATCCACGTTGGCCTGTTGAGAATGCACAACGACTCAAAATTGATGCTCTCCTTGGGTCCTTCAACAACCAGTGTCTCCTCACATTCTTGGGAGAGCTAAAGGATATCCTGATTGACCGTGAGCAGCAGAATCTGGTTCCAGCACAGCCTCCTCCTATCTACAGTATGTCATCATCTGGGATAAGATCGGCTTTCACCGCACCAGATTAGAGAGTGGTTCAATATACACCAACAATTCCTCAACGTATGTCTGCCACCCTACACACTTTTCCTCAACCCCATAGAAGAGTTCTCATCATGGCGGTGGAAGGTGTATGACCGGGAACCATATAGTGGACAGAACCTCCTCAGGGCCATAGACCTGGCCTGCGATGATGCGGGGGATTACTCAGGCTGGGTCCGGCATGCCAGAGCTTTCTTCCCCAGCTGCCTGGTGAGGGAAAATATAGCCTGCGATGTGGACGAGATCCTGTGGCCTGACCCCACCCGACGACGTGATGCGCAGGCCCCTGCACAGGCCCCCCCGCAGACCCCATAGTACCTCTTTACTGTACATACATACTTTTGTTCTCTCTTGAAATATTTGTTTTGGGAAAAGTACGTTTGTACAGGTTGTCATCAATAAATGGGGTTCAATTCCCCTAAAAATCTGTGACTTACTATTGATGACTATACAGATGATTGGGCACTTAGAACATCACACCCTGAACATTGTGTTTTCAATTTTTATTGAAGTGTACGATAGATATCCAATAGTGTTTACATTTTTGCAAGCTGTGAGGACCATTTTGTTGTCAAAGTTTACTCTTGGCCATAGGAGCAACAGTTTTGTGGTGAAAGTTTGGGTTATGTGGTTGAAAGTTTGGGTTTTGGTGTGAGAGTTTCATTTTGCAAAGAGAATGCGAGTTTTTGTGGAGCTAGCTTGAGAAAAGTGTTTTGTGTTTAGAGTTTAGAGAAAACAGAGGGCAGTTTCCTGAAATGTGTTCTGACATTCGAGAAAAACTGTAACAACCTACCTAATGTTTTTCATAGGGTAGTATGATTATTGTATGATGATTTCAAATCACTCAGTAAAAGCCCCAAATTAGTATGACCTTCATGCCCCCAAGTGAACACAATTGGGTCAACGCCCTTTACGCTCTTCCCGAAAGAAATATGCTTGGTTCTACAATTTCATCAGACAGATTCCTAATCAGGGGTATTTTTGTGGTGCGTGCCACATCGGAGTTACCGTATATCTTTCTTCTGAAGTAAACTCATTAAAATATTTAACTCGAATTCGCACCACCCAGTCAAAACTGCTCAAAAATGAAGAAATCGTTGCAAGAGTCTGCTTAACAAAATTCTTGGAGATCCACATTGATGAGTACCTTAACTTTAAAAACATACTGGTGATCTCACAACTTTAGTATTGAAATATGCTGCTCTTTTCTTCAAATTGAGACATTACCTCCCACTCTCTGCAGTTCTCGTTTTATACAAATCTTCCTTTGAACCTCATTTGTAATACTGTAATATATGGTGCAATACATTTCCAACTTATTTGAATAACCTCAAATTACTCCAGAAAAACATTATACGCCTCTTAACATGGTCCGAGTTTAATACTTCCACGAAAATTTGCATTAAGCGATAGATGATGGATGGATGGATGGATGGATGGATGGATGGATGGATGGATGGATGGATGGATGGATGTACCAGACTATCCATGAACTAAACCATAAATTAGGTGACCTCGTTCCAATCTGTACTCCTCAGCACAACTATGCTACCAGGGCAAAAACAAATCACTTGAAAAAAAAAGAAGGCTAAAGTGTACAAGCTTTAGCATTCTGTGTCGAGGACCACAGATTTTGAACAAATTTGATGAAATGCTGAAAATGTCACATTTTTATGAAAAAACTCAAAGCTCAACCCCTTGCAATGTACAGTATGTCTAACATGCTGATTCCTTAGATAACACTGGTTCTGTACCTCGCATCAATTCCAATCTAGCCTGAATGTTCAATTGTGTGTCTGTGTGTGCTGTCCGTATTTATAAAGATATCTGGCCGATATGTTATATTTGAGGAGAACTGGGCCCCCTACTAAATGTTTTAAATAGCTTTCTTGGAGTGTCCTTTTCACGCATCTAACTGTATAAACATATACAGCATGTATTTGTATATACCATGTTTTGTATGCTTTAAAGTGTGTATGACAGGATTAAAAAGTCTTAAATAGCATTATTATGTGAATTAGAATCATATTCTGTGACAACTTGACTTGGCAAAGCGCAGATGACGAGGAATTAGTCTTTTAATCTGCCGTTTAGCCACGCCTACCATTATAGGGCTCTAGCGTCCCCAACAGGAGGATGACGTCAGCAGGGTCATGGTTTCATCCGAATTAGAATTCAGCCCATTCAGGGGGAATTATTCATAACGAGGAAAATGCGATGAAGAGAGCAGTAAAATGTCATTGTTTCAATCCCTCTACTCCAATATTTTACAGGATATTGTTTTTATCCAAGTTTTTTTCCCAAATTGCTAAATAAATTATATGGTCATGACAAATAACAGTGTTGTGCTAAATGGAATATGAATGATTGAAAATGCATTTATTCAGTACGACATAGCAAAATTACTCTATTATCAGGGGTGCACATAAGTGGTCCGCATGCGCGCATGCGTACTGGACGTAGACAAACGCGCTGGCCCTAAACGGCTTCCATACGCTTTTGCGTACCGATGGCTGACCACTGTATTTGCGGCAGACACGAGAAAATAACTTCTCAAAATGTCAAAGAGGCAGGCCACACTGAGTAATTACTTCCGTGTTCCCCCACCCCCGTCAAAAGACAGACAGACGACAGAGACGTCACCGAAGCTACTGGAAAAAAAGGACTTTTGCTGAAAAGTGGCTACAGGAGGTACCATCATGGCTAGAAGCAAATGATGCTCGCACGGAAATGCGGTACAAAATGTGCCGTGAGAATCCCAATGTCGCTGATAAGAGCAGCGCATTTTATGTAGGGTCAAAGAATTTCAGCCATCCAAACTTTGAAAAGCACGAAAAAAACAGCATGTGGCAATTAAGCAAACTATCGATGTCAAACAGGACCCCACTCGCCCTATGGACAAGTGGCGGAATAAAGGTAATGAACAGCGACATGCACCGACAAACGTGTTTTTGCTCGCATTTTACAAAGCTAAACATGCACGTTCAATGAGGTCTTATGAGGAGGACATCCCACTTTTAAAAAGGCTTGGAGTTAATGTGGGAGCCGCATAATGCCCTTTATTTTGAATTGGTGCTTTTTATTTCTTTACATTTCACTTCAAAGTAATGGCAATTTTGTTATGTCAGTTGATGTTGATCAAGCATTAATTGTTAATATAATTAATTAAAGTTAATTGGCTCTAAGTAAAGCTTGTCATAAATTTATCGCATCAGGTGGGTCGCCTCTCAAGCTCAATGAGGACCAAGTCACATCTCCAGGTCCTCCTCTGAGAACCTGGGCAAAAAAATTATGTGCACCCCTGTCTATAATGGTCAAAACTGTCGACTTCACTTTTACTGTCGCACCTCCCGAACGATATTTTATGCCACTGTAGTTAGTCTGGCTTTTGTCATTTCCCTGCCTCGGCTTCAGAAAATGTAAACAAACCAAGAAGCGTGACAGCTAGCTGACAAGGTAACCCGAACTGAGTGACGTCTCAAAGTCTTATTTCCGCTTTTCAAAGCGAAAAATTACACAAAACTAGCCTGGATCATATCACACGGATGCAGGGTTGTCGATTGTCTTCGCCGATCGGCAACACGCTCGGCAGCGAGCAAGTTACAGCTCGACGTTCCCCTGCTGCGGACAGGAGAGCTCGTTTGCGGGGAAGCAGCTGGACAATGACCGCCGGACAAACCGGCCGACGTCGGAGGAGCACATAGCTGCCACATGGGCAACACGAATATGGCGTAAATTAATGTTTATCTACTCGGCGAAGATGAGAGAGTGAGAGAGTGGTGCAGTTGTTGTGTGCAGCTAACAAGGCAGGATGTGTCTAAGGAGAACTTTTCTACATGTCCGTCCATGATCAAACATAAGTAAAAATTCCTTTATTTTGTAGTGTTTACTTCATAATTGCTGTATTCGCAGCCATTTTAACACAAAGTTGAAATTTCCGATGGGGTGGAAAATTTGACAGAACACTGGGCACACGAAGAGGGCAATAAGCCAAGTATAGCGCTTTCCCGGCGGGGGGGTGTACGACAAGCCGCCGGTCGTCGGTCAAGTGGCATTCTCGGTGGACAAGGAGCATTGTCAACCACAAAATGCAATCCAACTCCGTATTAAAACGTGTGCCATGATACCAGTATTTGACATACTACAAAACACTATGTTTACTCACTTCCACGTAAATCAAATGGTCCCACAGTTGTCGCACACTTGTCTTGGCCGATCTCGGTGTGAACGGGAACTTTCTGAAACCCAAAAAGGCTCACCCGCCTCTCCCTGGTGCAGCTACAAAAGCCTACAGCCGTTTGGCTGGCGTGATGTGAAAAATGAAAAAATTAATCTGCAAAATCAGCTTAATCCGCAGTCAATCTGCATGCTATAAAGCAATGCTGTATTGTGAGATGCTGACCCAGGTGACGTCACATTCGCATTCGTCCTAAACCCGAGATTGGAGCCGGAAGTTACTCATTTTCATGGCGTGGGATTCAAAAATTGAATATATAAAACGATTGATTCCACACACATCCAAGCAGTCCATTTCATTCAGGAGCATAAAACACCGCGTGAAATAAACATTCTTTTTGGTGTTATATGCACTTTAATGATGTGTGAATACAGTAAACTAAACCATAATAAACAGTAAAATGGATTGGACGTCTAGCGCCATCAATGGTGGTCAAATTAGAGATGCCATGACTGACTCATCAATAACTAATCGATTAGCAAATGAATTGACAACTATTTAGTTATTTTTATAGCCAAGGTATCTAAAGTTAGGGACATTTTTTACCTCGAAATGATCAAAATACCCATTTTTGAGCCTTTCTTCGCAAAATTTTCCATTAATAAATTTTTGGGGGTGAGGGCGGGACAGTACTGTATTCTATTTATGCTTGTTTGTGTATTTTGTCTTTTAATTAAAAAAAAAAGGCAAACCATTTTTTATTTGTTATCAATATATTTATTGACATTTTTAGTTGTGTTTATTTATTTTTAATTAAAAATAGGCCCTTTTTAAATTTTGGTATTAAATTAAACAAAGGAAGGAACACACAGCAAACATTCCATTTATGTTATACATCATTATCATCATTTTATTTAATTTTGTTAAAGACAATAAATATCCTCAGATTATTGGACTACAGACATTTTATTAGAATGATATTTTACAGAAAAAAATTTAAGTTGATGCACATGATTTAATTTGGCGGCCCCCACAAATTGACATGGTGGGCCGGACTTGGCCCTGGGCCGCCAGTTTGACACCAGTGTTCTTCATGATCTTTTCCCTCCCAAACTGTAGGTCTTCATGTTTCTTCTGCATTCAACATTGACACCACAAATCCCAAAGTTTACAATGGAGATCAAAAAGCTTTCTTCGGATACAAAGTGCTTCAATATAAGGCTGGCTCCAACAAGGGGTACGCATGTGTTTCTCTCCCTATTCTTTAAGCAAGACAATTTCACCAAATGCACATCCATATGCTGTATATGTGTGTTGTTCTCATCTACAGCATTCTCGTCACTGCGCCTCTTCAGAATAATGGATCTGGGACAGTGTGCAAACCAGATCACAGCCAAAGTCCCAAATGTTTCACCCCACAAGGTACTGGTCTATGAAATGAATGCGCTGGAGTCACAAGCTCACTCACGAACAATAGGTTTGCAAATGATGATGGTGGTGCAGGTGGTTGAGCGGTTGTGCACTGATTGAAGGATGACAGTTTTGATTCCAGCTCCTAACTGCTTCGACCTGTGCCTGTTAATGTTCAATCCATGGGCAAGATACTTTGTGAAAATAGTGTGAGAACAAGTGGTGGTCGGAAGGGCTGATGGCTGCCTTGCTTCTGTTGGACTGCTTCAGAGCTAGTGTCTTAAAAACATTGAGTGCAGAGTAGGGATGTCCCGATCCAGGTTTTTGCACTTCCGATCCGATACCGATATTGTTTTGCACTTCCGATCTGATACCGATACTGGCCGATACCAATACCGACCTATCTGAGCATGTGTTAAAGTTTAAAGTTATTTAGCCTCCTTACTTAGTTGTCAGACTCATGTTGAAAAGGGTTTTAGTACCCTTGATGACAACTCGCCAGCTGAATTAGATGAGTTTGAATAACACACAACGGTTGGTAACAAGAAACTGACCTGTTTATTCAGTGACAAACACAAAACATCATAAATAACAAACAGAAATGGCATAGTCAGTCAGTAAAACGTGCAAATAATATTGTAAACTGTCTTAAAAAAGCAAAACACACCAACAGCCTCAGTGGAAAATCCCCCAAATCCCCCAAGCTATTAGATGCTTTCAATGTTTCGCGCATTAGTTACAAAAATTGTATTAAAAGTCTCTCAGGTTTAAATAAACGACTATTTCAGTATCAAGTTAACATTTTAAAACAGTAAATAAAATACTCATGTCCCCATTCTGTATCAGCAGCTTTAAACTACATTCAATTCATTTAATTTTGCGAATCAACTGCTAAAGTTGTTAAAATTGCTCCCGTTATTCCATAATTTCCCTTCTGTCTACTTTCGACATGTGAAACTGTTTTGAAGATAGATTCAAGTCAAGATTTTGCCGATTTAGGAGTATTTTAGATAAAAAGTTAATTAGGTTCGCTTGGAAGGTTCCCAACAGCCTACTAGGGAAGTCTTCTGCTTTAAGATGGCGGCTGTTTACTAACGCATCTGGTTTTCAATACTTCAATGTTGCTAATAGTGTTGCACCGATACCATTTTTTGGCCCCGATACCGATACCTGGCTGTGCAGTATCGGCCGATACCGATACCATACCGATACCACCCCGTTTATATATATATATACATATATATATATATATATATATATATATATATATATATATATATATATATATATATATATATATATATATATATACAGGGGTGCACATAAGTGGTCCGCATGCGTGCATGCGGACTGGACGTAGACAAACGCGCTGGCCCTCAACGGTTTCCATACGCTTTTGCGTACCGATGGCTGACCACTGTATTTGCGGCGGAGACGAGAAAATAACTTCTCAAAATGTCGAAGAGACAGGCCACACTGAGTAATTACTTCCGTGTTCCCCCACCCGCCAAAAGACAGACAGACGACAGAGACGTCACCGGAGCTACCGAAAAAAAAGGACTTTTGCTGAAAAGTGGCTACTGGAGGTACCATGGCTAGAAGCAAATGATGCTTGCACGGAAATGTGGTACAAAATGTGCCGTGAGAATCCCAATGTCGCCAATAAGAGCAGCGCATTTTATGTAGGGTCAAAGAATTTCAGCCATCCAAACTTTGAAAAGCACGAAAAAAACAGAGAGCATGTGGCAATTAAGCAAACTATCTACAGTGCCTTGCAAAAGTATTCGGCCCCCTTGAATCTTGCAACCTTTCGCCACATTTCAGGCTTCAAACATAAAGATATGAAATTTAATTTTTTTGTCAAGAATCAACAACAAGTGGGACACAATCGTGAAGTGGAACAACATTTATTGGATAATTTAAACTTTTTTAACAAATAAAAAACTGAAAAGTGGGGCGTGCAATATTATTCGGCCCCTTTACTTTCAGTGCAGCAAACTCATTCCAGAAGTTCAGTGAGGATCTCTGAATGATCCAATGTTGTCCTAAATGACCGATGATGATAAATGGAATCCACCTGTGTGTAATCAAGTCTCCGTATAAATGCACCTGCTCTGTGATAGTCTCAGGGTTCTGTTTAAAGTGCAGAGAGCATTATGAAAACCAAGGAACACACCAGGCAGGTCCGAGATACTGTTGTGGAGAAGTTTAAAGCCGGATTTGGATACAAAAAGATTTCCCAAGCTTTAAACATCTCAAGGAGCACTGTGCAAGCCATCATATCGAAATGGAAGGAGCATCAGACACTGCAAATCTACCAAGACCCAGCCGTCCTTCCAAACTTTCTTCTCAAACAAGGAGAAAACTGATCAGAGATGCAGCCAAGAGGCCCATGATCACTCTGGATGAACTGCAGAGATCTACAGCTGAGGTGGGAGAGTCTGTCCATAGGACAACAATCAGTCGTACACTGCACAAATCTGGCCTTTATGGAAGAGTGGCAAGAAGAAAGCCATTTCTCAAAGATATCCATAAAAAGTCTCGTTTAAAGTTTGCCACAAGCCACCTGGGAGACACACCAAACATGTGGAAGAAGGTGCTCTGGTCAGATGAAACCAAAATTGAACTTTTTGGCCACAATGCAAAACGATATGTTTGGCGTAAAAGCAACACAGCTCATCACCCTGAACACACCATCCCCACTGTCAAACATGGTGGTGGCAGCATCATGGTTTGGCCATGCTTTTCTTCAGCAGGGACAGGGAAGATGGTTAAAATTGACGGGAAGATGGATGCAGCCAAATGCAGGAACATTCTGGAAGAAAACCTGTTGGTATCTGCACAAGACCTGAGACTGGGACGGAGATTTATCTTCCAACAGGACAATGATCCAAAACATAAAGCCAAATCTACAATGGAATGGTTCAAAAATAAACGTATCCAGGTGTTAGAATGGCCAAGTCAAAGTCCAGACCTGAATCCAATCGAGAATCTGTGGAAAGAGCTGAAGACTGCTGTTCACAAACACTGAAGAAGAAGAATGGGCAAGAACGTCAGTCTCTCGATGTGCAAAACTGATAGAAACATACCCCAAGCGACTTGCAGCTGTAATTGGAGCAAAAGGTGGCGCTACAAAGTATTAAGGCAAGGGGGCCGAATAATATTGTATGCCCCACTTTTCAGTTTTTTATTTGTTAAAAAAGTTTAAATTATCCAATAAATTTTGTTCCACTTCACGATTGTGTCCCACTTGTTGTTGATTCTTGACAAAAAATTACAATTTTATATCTTTATGTTTGAAGCCTGAAATGTGGCGAAAGGTTGCAAGGTTCAAGGGGGCCGAATACTTTTGCAAGGCACTGTATGTCAAACAGGACCCCACTCGCCCTATGGACAAGTGGCGAAATAGGGTGGAATAAAGGTAATGAACAGCGACATGCACTGACAAACGTGTTTTTGCTCGCATTTTACAAAGCTAAACATGCACGTTCAATGAGGTCTTATGAGGAGGACATCCCACTTTTAAAAAGGCTTGGAGTTAATGTGGGAGCCGCATAATGCCCTTTATTTTGAATTGGTGCTTTTTATTTCTTTACATTTCACTTCAAAGTAATGGCAATTTTGTTGTGCCAGTTGATGTTAATCAAGCATTAATTGTTATTTTAATTAATTAAAGTTAATTGGCTCTAAGTAAAGCTTGTCATAAATTTATCGCATCAGGTGGGTCGGCTCTCAAGCTCAATGAGGACCAAGTCACATCTCCAGGTCCTCCTCTGAGAACCTGGGCAAAAAAATTATATGCACCCCTGTGTATATATGTATATATATATATATATATATATATATATATATATATATATATATATATATATATATATATATATATATATATATGTATAAACATTTTTTTCTTTTTTTTTCCCAAAGAGCTACATAATTGGATGTGAAATCATTGCTATCAAGGCTTTGTCAGGCTGTTGCTTACCTTTGCAAAATAGGAAAAAGACTAGTACAAAGTGAATAGTCTACTAAACCCTAGTAGACAATAGTTGAATAAACCTTTGGCTCTCAAGGGCCAAAATGGTGCTACATTTATGAAATTAATAAAACATGTATAATGCTAGCACAACAGTAAGAAAGTAAAAAAGAAATTCATAATAATAAACTCAGAATGAACTAAATAAACCTTTTTAAACCTCTCAAAGGCCAAACAGTGCAACTTTCATGATATTATTGTCACATTCTGCTGCTGGTTAGATTGTGTCTTGTTGCTGGGCTGGTCATGGGGGCTTTCTTGATGTCGCACCTGAATCCAATGCAGGCTCATCAGCGTAGCATTTAAGCACGGGTGATCTCAAAGGTATTTTGCCTTGCTGATCGCCATTTGACATCTCACACTATAGTCTCGCTGCATTTGCTTGTTACGCCCCAGCATTGGGTTTTTTCTGTTAGTGTGCTGCTCTGGTTTGTAACCCTATACCCTGTGCTGGTATTTGAGTGTTTTTATTTTGGCTTTTTGGCTCGCTGCCTATCGTCTTAGTTAACCTTCGAGTTTGTAGTATTGAGCTCCGTCGACCTGCTGTCACGAACTCCTTTTGTTATTTCTACTATCCCGCGATCGTGTGTTATTTTTTGTTTGCAATCATTAAGCCCTTGTACATATCCCCCGCTTGCTGTCTGCTTCGAGTTCCCACCTTGTTTCCGCATTTGCGGATGCTAACAATTATAGTAATAATAATTGACCACAGCATCCCGTCTCTCTATTAGCCTCCTTTTTTCGGGAGGGGGGAGTCCCTTATTTCTATTTCTGAAAGGTGGCAACCCTACTTTGGAAACAGTTCCCAAATTACTGCGGCATTTCTTTCAGTGAAACACAATAAAAGTAAAGTAGATGTAGTGAACTGACCAGAGTTTGTTGCTCCGGTCCAGCGCCCTTCCTCTGGATACCACTCCTCCTCTTGCAGGCTCAAACTCGTTGTGTTCGTTCACATTTCGTCTTCAAATGTTTTATCAGGTTCGAGGTATTGAAATTGGCCAATTTAACTCCACATCTCGAAACTTTCAGGCCGCAAATCTTGCATGCAGTCATTGATTTTAATCGACGGGATTTCTATTTTGAAATACTTCCCGACCGCCGCCATTACTCCTGGTTTGTGTTTCCTCCATATGAAAAAGCTCCCTTGTCATTGGTTAGGAGTGGCTATTGGCCCGCTCTCATTGGTCTGGAGCAGGCCAATAGCAATAGCTGCTTGGTGTTCACGTGTCATCACACAACACAGAGACAGAGTGTAGTGAGCGCCAGGAGGAAAAAAAAAAGGCTGCGGTCAAATGTTATAATATTGGACCAGTAAATGGTATCTGTCTTTGTTGGTACTCGCCAATACCGATACCACCTTTTCCGGCTGGATCGGCGCCCCCTACCGATACCAGTATCGGTATCGGTGCATCTTTAGTTGCTAACGCAGTCGAGTCCGTCATGTAGCATCTGGTTCTATATACATATGATATCTATTATCTCCAGTAAAACGACGTTGACATAGTTTATTGCAGCTCTCAGTCGAAGTCAGGCATTCTTGTGTTTTTTATCCAGCGGCATGAGTTGAGCTAAAGCCGTGAGTTGAGCATTGGCATTACCCGGGTCTAAGACAAGTTATGTTTACTGTCGGGACGCAATGCAGTCAGTTTTTCATTGCGTCCCGAAGACCACGCTGTGTATTGGTTCCGCTTTACTTGACATATTTCAGTAATCGGAATTTGGATGTTTGTGAATCGTTCTCGAATCTTCAGCGGCCGAATCGCATGTTGGATGGTGCGTCTTTACTCACGTGAGATAATGGCTCGTCATCCAGAATGAATTCTTCGGCAATGACTCTTGTTATTCCCTGGGCTTTGGGTCTGTCGAGTGCCAGTTTGTCACGCATAGCAAAAGTTTCTGCCAGTGTTAGCTGCGTAGGACCTTTCTTTTTGTCTTCGGTTTTCTCAACATACTTCTCATATTGTTTGTGGTGGTATTTCGCTAAATGCTTAATTAGTTTGGCTGCATTAAAACTTCTTACAGCTTTACCACTACGCTTGACTTTATTGTGGCATATGTTGCTCTCTGCCTTTTCGTCTTTGTCATCCTTTAAGGTGAAATGATCCCACACAGCTGACATTTTTACCAATAAAGTTTCTCGGTAAATTGGGAGACGGTAATGTAAATGTAGTGTGTTGAAGGTGTGCCGTAAAATGCGGATTGGATTTTAGGGAAACCGAAGCAAAAACTGGAATGGATTATGTAAATCGGTGCGCTGAAAAACCTGGAACGGACTTTGAAAAAAAAAACTGGATCGGAAGTCTGGATCGGATTTTTTCCCGTGTTCCGATCCGATACGCATTTTTTTTGCCCATATCGGCGTCCGATCCGATCCAAATATCGGATCGGGACATCTCTAGTGCAGAGTATAAGAATAATGCAATGTAAAGTGTTTTTCTGTGTCCAAAAAGCACTATATAAATCCAAGACATTACTATTATTATTAAGAGGGGTGGAAACCTCTGGGTACCTCACGATATGATCCAATTTGCGATACAAGGCTCACGATCGAACAATTATCGATACATGGATCGGGAAATTGTTCAGGGATGGCTATTCTACAAAACAATTAATAAAAAGAAAAACATGCTATTTTCATTCTTCTGCTGTGAATTGGAATGAGTTTATCACAAGTAGATGTCCAATCCAATTGAACTGGGAGTGGGGCAGCAAAAGAACATTCGTTCATTCATTTAATCGCTGCCAACCCTCCCATTTGGAACGGATTGGATGTTCAAGGCTGTCAGTGGCAGCCAATGCCATGCAAAGAGTTCATTTTGGGCCATTTCACATCATTTCCTGTTGATTTTTGGTCACTGAAAAGGAAGTGACTCAAGAATGTCCCCAAATGAAAAATGAAGTGACTTAAAATCAACAGGAAGTAACCTGTAAAGGCCCAAAATGAATGGGAAGTGCCCTGTAAATGCCCACAAAAGACTGGCTGCGAATGCTCTGGTTTCAGTGCCATTGACGGCGTAAGACGTCCAATCCAGTCAAAATAAATGAGACGTCGAGCATCGTCAGTGGCAGCCAGTGGCTAACGTAGACACTACTCTAATGGAAGATTTTGGTAGCAAACTGTGCTGTGCTTGTAGAAGGTTAGGAAAACATTACTCCCTGAGAACTTAAAATAGCGTACTAGCAGCCGAAACTCCACAGTGTTGGATAATTGACAGCATTGGTTCAAACCCCAGTTGAAGGGTTGTAAGGAAGTGCTACGCCATCAGACTGGTTACACACAAGTACTCTTTACAGTCGTTTGATGTTGAAGGAATCTGAACCATTATCCAGATTGCCGGAATCACGCCAGCCGAACCGCAACGACCCGGGCCGGCGAGACTACGACAACCTGGCCAAAAGGCCAAACTCTGCGCGTTCACCTTAGTCTTGACCCCTTGTACTGACTCAATTTTGAAAGCTGGAAAATGTCTTCGAAACACAAATTGACAATTTATTCATGTCGACAGCGATCAAACGGCAAGGAAAAACAGCAACAGACCCAGGCGAGGAGGCATACTGGTTCCAGGATCCCCATATCACAAGTCAACAAAAGATTCCCGAGAAAAATGACAACGATTAGTTGAACATTCAGTCTTTTTGAAGGCTCTCGTGTGGCGGGCTTTGGGCAGAAAGAAGGTTGTGTTTGGGTCTTCTTCGGTTACAGATTTGGCCTGTCAAGTTCGTGTGTCACCGTTGCTGGGTCATGGTTAATGAGGCAACTGAAGTGGGAGGTTCGGCACGCCTCACCCTCTGAGAGGCGCTGAGCTATCAAAATTCTGAGTTCTTTTTGTTATTGGGTGTTGTGGTAGTACAGGACGTCCCACTGTTTGTTCTTGATGTCTTGAAGAGCTGATTGCGGGATTTGGTGTTGCATACTTGGGCTTGTAGATGTCTTGCCTATCACCTGGTAGTCAGCGTCAATCTTGCTCAGTCGGCTGCATGACGCAGAAGGCATCATGTATCTCTTATGCCCTATGTCAAATATATTCTGCTTGTTTCCTTAAACTATGATATAAATGCTATTTTTTTATATTGGGTACGTTACAGTAATACAAACAGTCAAACAATAAATACGAGAAAAGATACTATTTCTTCAATATACAACAACTAGGATTGTGTATTGCCTCATACTGTATCTGGCGATACGATTCGCATCACGATTAACAGGTCACGAATCGATTCAATTAATCCCGATGCTACACTTGAAGACGATAATAGAGATATTTCTATATCGCTTTAGAAAAAAACAAAATCAAAATGGACATAAGTGCATTTATATCAATTTATTCCTGAAACCTCATTCAGCATTAAAAAAAAGTTTTTTTTTTATGTTTGAACAACATTTGGCTTTTATTATACAGTAGAACATTTTATCTTTTTTAGTGCAAACCTGCTTTAGTCCAAACCTGCCTGAATGCGGAATTCTAAATATTGCAAAACACACATGTAAGGATCGATACAAAGTTTTTTTTTTAACACCCCTAACTACAACAGTTGAAATACTAGTAAAGTGGACAAAAAAATCTTATGATAAGAGTAAATACTCCAACAGTGTCACATTTCAGTTTGTATGTTTAGAATAGTGGATCCCAAACCCCTTTTTTTGCAGCACCCCTTTTGGAGATGAAATAATTTCATTTTTAGTGTAAACCTGCTAATGATGTATATCACTTTCACACTTGTGCACTTAGGGAAAGTAATAATGATGTTGATGTTACAGGACACTCATTGGAAGACAAAGGAATGGGAGTCAAACACCTTGGACTGTCCATAGCAGAAGACCTAATACATTCCCAATTCACTGTAAGGATACCAGAAAATACTGCCCCCCCCCCCCAAAAAAAAAATCATTTGTGCATGAAAGGGTGAATTAAAACCTAGTCATCATACATGATTTCAGACTTTCCTGTGGCCATGTCTACACGTAGCAGGGTATTTGGCAAAAATAACTTTTTCTAAAGTTTGGCCTATCATCCACACTCACATTTAAACTAAGGTTCTTAAAAACACCGTCCAAAGTGAAGATGTGAGAATTCTGCGTTTGTGGCATCATCATGTGGACACTGATAACTGATAAGAGTTAACTGTGGAAACATCACTGACTGTGAAAAACTTTGTCCCTATGTCAAATATGAGACCAATGTTTACATTTGGAGTAAATTACACAGGTGCTTTTTTTGCTTCCATTTATTTACAAACTCATGCAGCGCTTCATATTGAAGAACACATGTGAAGGACGAGATTATGGACAAATATTTTTCGCGCATTGTTATACAGTACATGTACTTTAAAATGAATAGATGCGGTTGGCTGTGGAAGCTTTTTTTTCTACAAACGTGCTTGTGTGGATGGTTTTTTTCCCCTGACGTATTAGGGCAGGATCCTCGGTTTTCAAAAACCCTGCTAGGTGTAGACATGTAGACCAGTGTCTCTGCAAATAATCGAGCGCACGTAGCAATTTTGTCTTCATGTTTGTTTACGTAGCAAACAAATGTTTTCTATGGAACTAAAATCTAAGCGCATTTGGTAAAATCCTACATTTTGGATCTAACCTGTAACCCATCTTGCATTGAAGGTTTGCAGCCCCTATTTTGCTCACCAATGTTATGACAACTCCTACCTGAACAGCGTGTGTTACAATGTGACGGAGGATCTTCAGGAAATCTCCTCTTTCAAACCCTTTTTTCAAGGTAAATGATATTAAATGATGAAGTCTGATTGAAATATAACCAGTAATTTTTTTCTTCTGGCCAATGAATATAATCTGCTCGTAGAATGCAAAAAGAAGACTGTAGACCTCGTTTTCCTCTTTGATGGTTCGTCAAGCATGGATGAGGACGACTTTAAGAAAAATAAAGATTTCATACAAGATATAATGAACAGACTCAAAAACACATCTATCAAGGTCAGTGGCAAATTACAGGAGTTGTGGTGGATACAGTGGAACTTACAAAGTCAAACACACTCTTCTGGAGACTCATTCGCTGGCATTGACAGTGACAGACGAACCAGAGTTGGTTTCAAAATTTGCCAATTTTTAAATTGATCACACCGAAACCTTGTCAAGTTTCCACTTCCGATGCTAATACAAAGGAAACAGATCAATAAACTTATTGTCAAATCATCTTTAATGTTATTTCCCAAATTAACATTGGCTGCCACTGATTGTGGCCAGTCCCTCTCAGTCCCAATGAATTAGACTATAGGCGGAGTTTGACTTGGCACAACATGTTGATGAACCCAAAACGGAGTGTCAGCAATAAAATTAACTTACAAGAATATATATAATAATAAGTTGGAAATGAGCGTTTTTTTGTTTCCCATAATTCTTGAGTTGAATTCTAAATCAGGCTGCCTAGGACAGCTGTACTTTTCGCCAAGATCGTCATCCACTGAATATGGTACATCCGCCGGTGTCGTGCCAATGTAGTTACCCCAGTCAAAAATTGTATCCCTTGAGTGGGGCCATATGGAGGTAGATTTATGTCTTTATTATTGGATCCAAAAAAAAAAGTGTTTGAATGCAAAAATAAATTTGAAATTCAAAAAAATGCATTTGAAACCTAATTTTCTTTGAATTTTTGTTTCTATTGAAATTTATTAATTTTTTTTTTTTTTGATTGAAGCACCTTTTTTGATTGAAGTAATGTTGTTTTGCGTTTGGGCCACATTTTGGCTAGGACATTTGAGTCTTTATTATTCAATCAAAAAATAAGTTGCTTCAAACAAAAAAAATATATATATATATTTTCGAACGAAAAATCACTTCAATCAAAAAAAAGAAAAATTTCAATCATAGAAAAGTTTTTGAATGCGAAAAAGTATTTGAGACTAAAATATTTGCATATATTTGCAACACTTAATTTTTAATTAAAAAGGTTTTCTTTGATTTTAGCAATCCTTTTTGTTTTTGGGCCATATTATAGGTAGGACAATTCTGTCTAAATCATTCAATCCCCCCAAAAGTTGCTTCAATTACCAAAAAATATTTTCAAACAAAGAAAAAAATCATTTGAAAAATAAAATTGCCCTCCCCTAATTAAAAAAAAAAAAAAAAAAAAAATATATATATATATATATATATATATATATACGAAGCAAATGACCATCTAAGGTGCTAATCACATGATCTGTTCAAAAAATAATTTTGACCCATTATAAATTTCTTTTTTTTGTTCATTTTTGTTGTTTGCTTTAATGCTTTACAATTTTTATACATGTATAGGAAAGTCAATTACATGCAATGACACTTTTCGGCCACCGGGGGGGGGGGGGCGCTGGCCCCCCCTTAAACTCCGCTTATGGATTGGACATCAATGGCACTGAAACATGATCATTCAATGCCAGCCATCCCACTTCAAACTGATATGATGTCTGTTGCTGTAAATGTCAGGAAATTAGTTAAAGTTTTCCAATTAATCAATAAAAGCTCGACAGTCAAGTGGATGAATATATTCCAAACTTGAAGTGTTACCATCATACACCTTGATTAATGTTTTTAGGTAGTGTTGCACTGATATGATAAACTGGCACCAATACGACACAAATATGACGTCATCTGTATCAGAGAGTACTGCAAGCTAACTTTTTAATGCTGCTAAATATGTACTTTTCGAGATATAGTTTTCAACCAATGGTCACCCTCCCGATAATGGCCGCCAGCTACACACGCCGCTGAAAAAAAAGAAACGTCTCCAGGGCCGGAGTGGGACTCATTTTCAGCCCAGGAAATTCACGCGTCAGACCGGCCCACTTTATATTATTTAAATTATGGTTATCCCGATCGTATGTTTTTGCACCAGAGTCCGAGTCACTCGATTTTGAGAATCTGCCGATAAGAGTCCCGATCCGAAACCGAAAAAATATACATTGCTGGCCAAAAGTATGGGCACCCCTGCAATTCTGTCAGATAATGCTCAATACCTCCCAGAAAATGATTGCAACTACAAATGCTTTGGTAGTAATATCTTCATTTATTTTGCTTGCAATGAAAAAACACAAAAGAAAACTTGTGTAATTAACAGCACCTGTTACTTACCTGTGGCACATCACACTTGCAGCCAGTTAAAATGGATTAAAGTTGACTCAACCTCAGTCCTGTGTCCTTACCACATTGAGCATGGAGAGAAGAAAGAAGACCAAAGAACTGTCTGAGGGCTTGAGAAGCAAAATTGTGAGGATGCATGGGCATCAAGGCTACAAGTCCATCTCCATCGACCTGAATGTTCCTGTGTCTACTGTGCCCAGTGTCATCAATAAGTGTAAAACCCAAGTTACTGTGGTCAAGCTCCCTAAATGTGGACGGAAAAGGAAAATTGACGAGAGATTTCAACAAAACATTGTACGGATGGTGGATAAAGAATCTCGACTAACAGTCCGAGCGTACAACGGTGTCAACCCGTACTATCCGTCGGTGCCTCAATGAAAAGGGACTCTATGGTTGGATATCCAGGAAGACCCCACTTCTGACCCAGAGACATAAAAAAGCCAGGCTGGAGTTTGCCAAAACTTACCTGAGAACACCAAAAACGTTTTGGAAGAATGTTCTCTGGTCAGATGAGACAAAACTAGAGCTTTTTGGGAAAAGGCATCAACGTAGAGTTTACAGGGGAAAAAAAAAAAGAGGCCATGATGAAAAAGAACACGGTCCCCACATTCAACCATAGTGTAAGTTCCCTGATGTTTTGGGGTTGCTTTGCTGCCTCTGGCATTGGATTGCTTGACCGTGTGCATGACATTAGGAAGTCTGAAGACTACCAACAAATTTTGCAGCATAATGTAGGGCCCAGTGTGAGAAAGCTGGGTCTCCCTCAAAGGTCATGGGTCTTCCAGCAGGACAATGACCCAAAACACACTTCAAAAAGCACAAGAAAATGGTTTGAGCGAAAGCACTGGAGACTTCTAAAGTGGCCAGCAATGAGTCCAGATCTTAATCCCATAGAACACCTTTGAAGAGATCTGAAAATGGCAGTATGGCGAAGTCACCCTTCAAATCTCAGAGATTTGGAGCAATTGGCCAAAGAAGAATGGGCTAAAATTCCAGCAGAGCATTGTAAGAATCTCATTGATGAATACCGGAAGCGGTAGTTTGCAGTTATTTTGTCTAAAGGTTGTGCTACCAAGTTTGGGCTGAGGGTGCCAATACTTTTGTCCAGCCCATTTTTGGAGTTTTGTGTAAAATTATAATGATCCAATTTTTTTCACATTGTCTTTCGTGTTTTTTAATTGCAAGCAAAAAAAAAAAAAAAATATTCCTACTTACAAAGCTTTTGTAATTGCAATCATTTTACTGGGAGAAATTGAGCATTATCTGAGAGAATTACAGGGATGCCAATACTTTTGGCCAGTAGTATAAGTAATACTCACTGTCACAAATTATGTAAAACCCTCTTGGCCGGCCAGCCCACCGGGATTTGTCCCAATCCTCCCGATTGGCCACTACGGGCCTGCTTGTCACCAATGTTCCTTCTAAGCTGCGCGCGTGCGCAATCATGCACTGCTTTCACATTCCGTGCACAAGAAAATCTATGCAGCGCACAAAATGCAGTGATGTGTCAGCGCGACACGCTTATTAGTGCCGTATTGGTATCGGTGCAACTCTAGTATTTACACGTTTTTAAGCATTTAAACCATTTAAACATGCATGGTGTTTTTTCAGTTTGCAGCTGTTCAATTCGCATCAAAATACAGGACAGTGTTTGATTTTACTGATTATCAAAATGGAACGGCTCTTCGAAAACTTGAAGATGAAATTCATCTGACGAACCTCACAAACACCCACCAAGCCCTGGAATTTGTATGGTAAGTTATTCAGAGATTCATTGCATTGTTCAACAAAATCTACAATACATTGTGGTAGTGCTGCAACTATTAATCGATTAACTCGAGTATTCGATTAGAAAAAAAATTTTCCAATTATATTTTGTTGCCTCGAGTATTTGTTTAATTAAAGTGGCGTTTGAATGGTTTATTTCGAAAGTGTTTGCATTTAGTTTTATTGATTAGGCTGGATACACTGCCCTCTGGTCTGCCTCTTTTCACATGGCTGAATCCAACTGCTCCCTGTTAAGACCAACGTAAGTTAAGCTTTTGTTTGAGCTAATGTTTTTTAATGCATTCGTAATTTAGTTTATAGGTATATTTAGCCGTTTTTTTGTGGGAATATGTGTCTGAACCATTTGTTTAGAGCATTGTAAAAAAAACTTTAGCATTTTGTAGCATTTAAGTTAGCGGACTTTCTATGCAAGTTAGCCAATTGTTCTTTTGTTTTATATAGATCCTAATTTTTTAAAATAAACTTATTCCGTTTGAGGCTCAGCTCAGGTATTTTAATTTTTCATGTTCCTTATCCGATTACTCGATTATTCGAACTAACTAGTCCATCGATTAATCGACTACTAAAATATTCGATAGCTGCAGCCTTACATTGTGGTATACTAACAGGTTTATTTCACCTAGTAGAGAAGCTGTTGATCCCAGGGGGCAAACATGCAGCTTGTGTTGCTCGTTAAAAGTAAATCATGTGCATCGAATTTTTTAAGTTCGAATAAGGACTACATAAATAAGAGAATACTGTTGTTCTTTATTAAAAAAAGGAATATTGACAATTTGCTCATTTTCAAAACAATAAACAGAAAATACACAAATAAATAAAAAATTAAAAACAGTTTTTGCTCATTTAAAAAAAAAAAAAAAAAACTCTTTCAGTGCCAATGACGATAACACACATCTGATGTGGCTCTTAAAGAAACACTTGGTAGCTTTTTAGTTCTGGTCGATTTTAGCGACGCCAGTGGACAAACGCGGTAGTGTTTTGCCTTTAAGAAGACTGCGTTTCCTGTGAAGACCAGCGCACACCCGCAGTGTCGTAAAATCATCAATAAATCAAAAATCCATCTCCCGGTCGCCTGCAGATGGGTTCAACAACATTTCTGTTTCCAGTGGTGTGTGAAGCAAGGGCGTAGGTTTGGTCTCAATATTGGTAGAGACGATATAACAGCATAACCTACATGTACACTTTTTGCTGGGAACGGGACATTAATAAGACCAAACAGATTGGGTGAATGGGGGTCAGGCAAGGGCGTAGGTGTGCATAGGGATGGTAGGGACATAACACTACCATCTTTTCAGGATGATGAAATTGTCCCCACCAACTTTTAAGCAATCCTATATACATTATTTAATGGCTTCAGTTACATAGGTCATTTAGATTGTCTTCACATATGTTGTAAGGATAGAATTGACCCGACCATTTTAAGTGAATTACTGTACTTTCATTATGTACAGACTTAAATTGACCCTTTTTCACTTGCTGAATGTGCCAGTCCATTTTTTTCCCCTTAAACGCACGCGGCCTGTAAGAAATACAACATGCCGCCTCCTCCGCCCCCTTTGAAGACGAGGGATATTTTAAAAAAATTTCCGCCAGCAGCAGCCACTGTAAGTAATGTAAAAAGATGTCAATGTTTTGGAGGTGGGGGGCACACCACTAATTTTGATACTGAAAGTCCGACCTGCATCAGAGTTATCGTAACATTAATCTGTGTGAATTTCTTGAAGTGAAGGAGGAAGCGGCGTTGAGAGAAATATGCTCCTGTACGTTTTCCACTGTTAACGTTAATTAAACTGTAAGAAATGTAGTGAACTAACGATTACCCCTTTATAGTTAATTGATGATGAACAAGTTTGTATTTCTTCTGTATGTTAATATAATTTGTAGTGCTGTCAAATCTATCACGTTAACGGGCGGTAATTAATTTTTTAAAATTGATCATGTTAAAATATTTGATGCATTTAACGCATGCGCGGAATGACCCGCTCATGCATTGCCTCAAACAGATTACAATGATGTGTTTGATAATGTTTTTGCACATTAAGAGGGAAGAGGCAGAGAAAGGCGAGTGGACACAGGCGTTCATTGGACCGCGCCGTTTATTGGCATAAGCTTCAGCAACTCCTTCACAACAAACATAAGTATCATTTAGTGAAAGCACAACAAAAAGAATATTCCTATCTCTAAAGAAAAATAAAGTTCACAAAAAGAAAAGCGCTTCAATCGTTTAGCTCAACAAATACACTGGATGGCAATATTTTGTCACAATATACAGTGGGGAAAATAAGTATTTAGTCAACCACCAATGGCGTACTGCAAGCAACACGTCACTTCCGCTTATTAATATTCATGACATTAGCTACTGTTGCTAAGTAGGGACAAGCCACCGTTTGTCCCTAATAGGAAATGAATGGAAATCGTGCACGAAGGAGATGTGCCTGGTGCAAAATTCATTGGCAAAGATGTGGAAGAACATAAAAATGTTCAGTTAAAGAGATGGCTTGAGTATCGAAGGCTGAAAAAGACGAGAAAAAAAAACGACCCGACCTATGCATAGCCTTAGCTTTTTTATCGACGCGACTGACAATGACATTCTCCTGTTTCAACAAGCTATCCTTTAAAAATCAGCCCTTTCTTTCTTATATATCCTCTGGTTGTCCTACGTCTCTGACTGTTTTTTTATATATATAACAGAAACGGTAACAGTGGCAGTCAGATACCATTGTAATTCTTTTCAGGTCATTCATTGTCAGACAGAAGCAGTACGGCACAACGTTACGCTAAAAAAAAAAGTTAAAAATATAAAAATGGCTTACCTCTTTGTCCTCTGAAAGACCATGACAACCCAACAAATGTTTACTGCATATGGAATGTGAATGGATTCACCGAGCTGGTGTTAAAGTCCGCCCAAGTTGATTCGGTCTTCACATATTTCCTCCCGAGTTTTTGGTTTCCGGAAACGTATGAAGAAAACATTCTTCATGTGTCGTAATGTCAAGAGTCGTTTCTACAAGTTTCAAAAAAGCAATGCGTGATCGGCATGTTCGTTTTTGAAAGATTACCGGCGAAAAGTAGCACAAATTACGTTGTTGCTATGCGAGGGCGGGTCTATAATGTCCCACTTCGGCTTTACTTCCGCTTTACAATGCGACGTCACGGTCTAAAAATAGCATGCGTGCGGTACGCCATTGTGCAAGTTCTCCTATTTGAAATGATTAGAGAGGCCTGTAATTCTCAACATGGGTAAACCTCAACCATAAGAGAGAATGTGGGAAAAAAAACTGAAAATCACATTGTTTGATTTTAAAGGAATTTATTTACAAATTACAGTGGAAAATAAGCATTTGGTCACCTACAAACAAGCTAGATTTCTGGCTGTCAAAGAGGTCTAACTTCTTCTAACGAGGTCTAACGAGGCTCCACTCGTTACCTGTATTAATGGCACCTGTTTTAACTCATTATCGGGGTAAAAGACACCTGTCCACAACCTCAGTCAGTCACACGGCCAAGACCAACGAGCTGTCGAAGGACACCAGAGACAAAATTGTAGACCTGCGCCAGGCTGGGAAGACTGAATCTGCAATAGGTAAAACGCTTGGTGTAAAGAAATCAACTGTGGGAGCAATTATTATAAAATGGAAGAGATACAAGACCACTGATAATCTCCCTCGATCTGGGGCTCTATGCAAGCTCTCACCCCATGGCGTCAAAATGATAACAAGAACGGTGAGCAAAAATCCCAGAACCACATGGGGGGACCTAGTGAATGACCGACAGTGAGCTGGGACCACAGTAACAAAGGCTACTGAATGTGTTATGGTCAGATCAAACCAAAATAGAACTTTGTGGTAGAAACACAGATTCTCGTGTTTGGAGGAGAAAGAATACCTAATTGCATTCGAAGAACACCATACCCACTAGGAAGCATGGGGGTGGAAACATCATGCTTTGGGGCTGTTTTTCTGCAAAGGGACCAGGACGACTGATCTGTGTAAAGGGAAGAATGAATGGGGCCATGTATCGAGAGATTTTGAGTGAAAATCTCCTTCCATCAGCAAGGGCATTGAAGATGAGACATGGCTGGGTCTTTCAGCATGAGAATGATCCCAAACACACAGCCAGGGCAACAAAGGAGTGGCTTCATAAGAAGCATTTCAAGGTCCTGGAATGGCTTAGCCAGTCTCCAGATCTCAACTCCATAGAAAATCTGTGGAGGGAGTTGAAAGTCTGTGTTGCCCAACGACAGCCCCAAAACATCACTGCTCTAGACGAGATCTGCATGGAGGAATGGGCCAAAATACCAGCAACAGTGTGTGGAAAGCTGTGAAGAGTTACAGAAAACGTTTGGCCTCCGTTATTGCCAACAAAGGGTACATAACAAAGTATTGAGATGAACTTTTGGTATTGACCAAATACTTATTTTCCATTATGATTTGAAAATAAATTCTTTAAAAATCAAACAATGTGGTTTTCAGTTTTTTTCCACATTCAGTCTCTCATGGTTGAGGTTTACCCATGTTGACAATTACAGGCCTCTCTAATCTTTTCAAGTGGGAGAACTTGCACAATTAGTGGTTGACTAAATACTTATTTGCCCCACTGTAGATTAAATTTTTCCTCCTGACACTAATTGTGTGCTGGTCGTCATGTTACATCTATTCATTGATTTATGGCGAGCGGCTAGCCTAGCTTGTTTACAGGTAGGACTGGGAACAAAGGTTACTTCATGGGACAAATAGTTAAGCAACTGAGGTTTAGGGGGCACACACATACACATTATGTGTTACCTCTGCTTAGGGGCTGCAGGTGGGGGTGAGGAGAGGGCGCGGACACAAGCTATTGTACTGTGCTGCTCCTTAGGAGGGCCTGTGTTTCCACATTTAGAGGACAGAGGGAGCTCTTACAGTTATTATGGCTTCGGCGTTTGGGACCACACGCATTACTAACATAATAATGATCATGACTTAATCTTGATAAGGGCTCTTGCTCGGTTAAGAGGGCAAGGGCTAGTGCTTGAGCACTACCTGTTGTCTATGTGCACATCAGTGGCGGCCCTGAACTGGTTGTCCGCCAGTCATAGAACACATATAGACACACAACCATTCACGCACACACTCACACCTACGGACAATTTATAGTGTTTAATCCATGCACGCTTTTTTGGGGGATGTGGCAGGAACCTGCAGAAAACTTACACACGCCGTCTTCATCATGTGAATTATTTTTTTTTTTTTAAACAAGAAAGACGTAGAAAAATGCTTGTCTTTATTAAATGCTTCATTGAGTGAGTCCACTCAAATTCACTCACGTTGCCGAGAACAGCCTCTCACTTACACAATGAATGTGTTTACATAGCACACTTTAGACTGGGCTGCAAGTTTAACGATGATCAACACATTTGTGCCTTTGATCATACAGCTACCAGTCTTCTCTGACCAGATCAATGCTACAAACGTGTCAATCGTCGTTTATCTTAAGTACCAAACGCCAGCTGCACTAGTGATAAAGAAAAACAGTTTGGTCGCACTGCTTAGCAGGGGGAAGTGGGGGTGGGGGCACTTGTGGTCCTGTACGAGATTGAAGCAGAAAAACAAGTTTGCATGTTCAAAAAAATAAAATATCGCACATCCTTGTGATGCGAGTAGTGTGCATCTGCACAATACGATGACCGTGTTCAAACGATATACAGTGCTGCTCAAAAGTTTGTGAACCCCCTCAACATTTTGGAATTTTCTATTATTTCAACCTGATTTCCTAATCAATCAATTCAGTAGTTTTTTTTTGTTTTTTTAACAGTTGTGTTGTCGAGACTAAATTAAAAAGAGTTTTCATCAACTGATGTAGGTGCAAAATTGAACTGTTTGGTCACAACCAAAACCGCCATGTCTGGCGAAAAGTCAACACTGCATACCACCAAAAGAACCTTCTCCCAACAGTGAAGCATGGAGGTGGGAATGTCAAGATCTGGGCTTGCTTTTCATCCTCAGGACCTGGACAACTCCACATAGTCCAGGGAATCATGAATTCTGAGGAATATTGTCAAATCCTAGAACATAACCTGACGCCATCTGTTTTGAAGTTAAAGCTTGGCAGAAGGTGGATCATGCAACATGATAATGATCCAAAGCATTCCAGCAATACAACCAAGGAACGGCTGAAAAAGAAGAAGATTCGTGTTCTGGACTGGCCCAGTCAAAGTCCTGACCTAAATCCCATTGAAATGCTGTGGCGGGACCTGAAGCGAGCAGTTCATGCCAGACGCCCATCAAACCTCTCTCAACTGACTGCGTTCTGCAAGGAAGAATGGGCAAAAATCCCCCAAAGTAGATGTGAGAGGCTGATTAGTCACTACAGAAACCGTTTGGTTGAGGTAATCTCTGCAAAAGGAGGCGCAATATCCTATTAACTGAAGGGGTTCACATACTTTTGCACACATGATATCTGAGTTTTTCTTAAATCAACCACTTTTGTTAAATAAAGAATGACAATATAACTATTTCTTTTGTTTCAGTCCATTATTTGGAATGTCAGTATTGTGGATTTGGGTATAACTTAACATTTAATAAGGTTATTTTTACAAAAAATCTGACCATCGCTGTGGGGTTCACAAACTTTCGAGCAGCACTGTATATCGTTCAGGCCTACTCTGGAAACAACGTTCTGTCTCACTTCAGAAAAGAAGGATTCACCCATTTCCATGCTTGCGCTAAAATGGGAACAGGGGAACTTCAGGGGTTATTAGAAGAGGGGCCAGTGCCTCCAACTGTAAAAATTCCACTGAGGTAGACGTCCATCTAATCCATTTAAACTGGGAGGTTACCTTTTTGTTTTGTTTTTTTACAGGAAAAACCTCTTCCAGAATAAAACAGCTGGCGCTTCATCCAATGCTACAAAAGTTCTAGTCCTGATCACAGATGGAGATCCGAGTGACAGCGATGAAGACGCAAATATGATTCTCAGGACCTATAATGAAAAAAACATCATTCGATTTGTCATTGGGGTGAGAAAGTTAATTTTGTTTATTACTTAAAACAAGGTAAAACATTTCTTGCTCAGCAGAAAAACTTGCATTGGAATTGAAATGGACAAGTGGCATTGAATCAAAGAGGAAAAAAAAATCTATTGTTGTGATTTCAGGTCAAAAATGAAGAACTGAAAGAGGTGGATACTTTTGCCTCAGACCCAAAGGACAAATATGCTTTTAAAATCGAAAATTATAAGGGACTCACTGGATTACTAGAAAATTTTCAAAAGCACATCTTTACAATAGAAGGAGACACTAAAGTGGCTCGGGCCGAAGAATTGACCAATGAGATGTCCCAAAGAGGATTTAGTACTGCATTATATAAGGTGAGCAACTCTTATTAATATACAGTGTATCACAAAAGTGAGTACACCCCTCGCATGTCTGAAGATATTTAAGTATATCTTTTCATGCGATAACACTGACAAAATGACACTTAGAAGTCTGTGTGCAGCCTATATAATAGAGCTAATTTATTGTCCCCTCAAAATAACTCAAAATATAGCCAATAATGTCTAAACCCCTGGCAGCAAAAGTGAGTACACCCCAAAGTGAAAGTTGTCAATATTAACATTCCGTACAACATGTCAACTGTCAATATTTTTTGTGGCCACCACTATTATCCAGAACTGTCTTTACTCTCCTGGGCAAGGAATTGACCAGAGCTTCACAGGTTGCCACCGGAATGCTCTTCCACTCCTCCATGACGACGTTGTGGAGCTGCCGGATATTTGAGACTTTGCGCACCTCCCCCTTCCGCTTGAGGATCCCCCAAAGATGTTCTATTGGGTTCAAGTCTGGAGACATGCTTGGCCAGTCCATCACCTTTACCCTCAGCCACTTCAGTAAAGCAGTGGTCATCTTGGAGGTGTGTTTTGGGCCATTGTCATGCTGGAACACTGCCCTGTGACCCAGTTTCTGGAGGGAGGGGATCATGCTCTGCTGCAGTATTTCACAGTACATGTTGGGGTTCATGTTTCCCCTCAATGGAATGTAACTCTCCAACACCTGCAGCACTCATGCAGCCCCAGACCAAGACATTCCCACCACCATGCTTGACTGTAGGGATGACACACGTATCTTTGTACTCCTCACCTGGTCACCGCCACACATGCTTGAGACCATCGGAACCAAACAAATTAATCTTCGTCTCATCAGACCATAGGGCATGGTTCCAGTAATCCATGTGCTTTGTTGACATGTCTTCAGCAAACTGTTTGCGGGCTTTCTTGTGTACCGGCTTCAGAAGAGGCTTACTCATGGGGTGACAGCCATGCACACCAATTTGATGTAAAGTGCGGCGTATGGTCTGAGCACCAACAGGCTGACCACCCACCTCTTCAATCTCTGCAACAATGCTGACAGCACTCCTGCGACGATCTTTCAAAGAAAGCATTTGGATGTAACGCTCAGCACATGGGCTTAGCTTTTTTGGACGACCAACCCGAGGCCTGTTCTGAGTGGACCCTGCTCTTTTAAAACGCTGGATGATCTTAGCCACTGCGCTGCAACTCAGTTTCAGGGTGTTGGCAATCTTATCGTAGCCTTGGCCATCTTCATGTAGCGCAACAACACGTCTTTTAAGATCCTCAGAGAGTTCTTTGCCATGTGGTGCCATGTTGGAACGTTCAGTGACCAGTATGAGAGAGTGTGAGAGCTGCACTACAAATTTGAACACACCTGCTCCCTATGCACACCTGGACCTAGTAACACTAACGAGTCACATGACATTTTGGAGGGAAAATGGCAAGCAGTACTAAACTTGGACATTTACGGATGTAGTTTGTAACGGGTGTACTCACTTTTGTTGCCAGGGGTTTAGATATTAATGGCTATATTTTGAGTTACTTTGAGGGGAAAATTAATCAACTCTATAAAATGAGCTGCACACAGACTACTTTTCATTGCGTCAAAGTGTCATTTTGTCAGTGTCGTCCCATGAAAAGATATACAGTACTTAAATATCTGCCGAAATGGGAGGGGTGTACTCACTTTGTGATACAATGTAGTCTAGTTGTAAGAAATTCCACCGTAATGTTCTAACTACAAGCCGCTACTTTTTTCCTCCGCTTTGAACCGTGCAACTTATATTCCAGTGTGTTTGATTTTGTGGACGGTGAGCTGTGTTTTTAGTAGGTTTGTAAAAAACTGTCAAAAAGTATTTAAGTACCGATACTAAAATGTGTCCGAATACCATATTGGATTGCAAAAGTATCTACACGCAGTCATTTATTTGCACGACCATGTCGTCACGGGATAAACCTGAGTTTGCATTTTAGAAATGCAGGATATTTTGCTTTCGTTTCCATTGGAGACTGTAGATGTCCAATCCATTTGATCTGGGAGGTTGGCAGCGAACAAACATTTATTCTCTGCCAACCTAACAGTTCAAATGAATTGGACGTCTTCTAGTGATTAACTAATTTTAAAAATTCTCATTTTTTTTCTCGATCAAAAAAAAAAAAAAAAACATAATTGTGTGTCCTAACCCCTTCAGACCTAAGCATGCTTCTGAAGGACATGACGCATTCATGTCTCCAAACCAACAAATACGATGAATTTAGCTGCGATTGCCACTTCTGGGAGATGATTGGATTAAACTTTTCCCATTGAAATCAAATTATGAGGTTTGGCATGCCCTATTTGCTATTTTTGACTCTTTGAAAATGGCTGACCAAACATAACTTCGAAAAGGACAATATAAAGCAGTGATCCCCAACCCCAGGGCCGGGGAGCGGTACCGATCTATGGTGCATTTGCTAACGGGCTGCAGAGAAGTATTAACTCAATCATTTGTTAATGACCGCAATCTGGTCAGTGCCTCTTAACACATAAATATTCCAGTCTACTAGTCCTTCTCAAAAAATTAGCATATTGTGATAAAGTTCATTAAGTCTGTAATGTACTGATAAACATTAGACCTTCATATATTTTAGATTCTTTACACACAAGTGAAGTAGTCCAAGCCTTTTATTGTTTTAATATTGATGATTTTGGCAAAATCTATCTAAAAAATTTAGCATATTTCATCCGACCAATCCAAAAAAGTGTTTTTTAATGCAAAAAAAGTCAACCTTCAATTAAATATATCAGCTATACATTCAATACTTGGTCAGGAATCCTTTTGCAGAAATGACTGCTTCAATGCAGCTTGGCATGAAGGCAATCAGCCTGTGGCACTGCTGAGGTCTTATGGAGGCCCAGGATGCTACGATAGTGCCCTTAAGCTCATCCACAGTGTTGGGACTGTTGTCTCTCAACTTCCTCTTTACAATATCCCACAGATTCTCTATGGGGTTCAGGTCAGGAGATTGGCAGGCCAATTGAGCACAGTAATGTCATGGTCAGTAAACCTTTAACCAGTGGTTTGTGAGCAGGTGCCAGGTCGTGCTGAAAAATGAAATCTTCATCTCCATAAAGCTTTTCAGCAGATGGAAGCATGAAGTGCTCCAAAATCTCCTGATAGCTAGCTGCATTGACCCTGCCCTTGATAAAACACAGTAGACCAACACCAGCAGCTGACATGGCACCCCAGACCATCACTGACTGTGGGTACTTGACAATGGACTTTAGGCATTTTGGCATTTCCGTATTTCCTTCTCCCCAGTCTTCCTCCAAACTCTGGCACCTTGATTTCCGAATGACATGCAAAATTTGCTTTCATCTGAAAAAAGTACTTTGGACCACTGGGCAACAGTCCAGTGCTGCTTCTCTGTAGCCCAGGTCAGGCGCTTCTGCCATTTCCAGCACACCCCTGTGCACGGTGGCTCTGGATGTTTCTACTCCAGACTCAGTCCACTGTTTCTGCAGGTCCCCCGAGGTCTCCAATCGGCCCTTCTCCACAATCTTTTTCAGGGTGCGGTCCCCTCTTCTGATTGTGCCGCATTTCCTGCCACACTTTTTCCTTCCCACAGACTTCCCACTGAGGTGCCTTGATACAGCACTCTGGGAACAGCCTATTCGCTCAGAAATTTCTTTCTGTGTCTTAGCCTCTTGCTTGAGGGTATCAATGATGGCCTTCTGGACAGCAGTCAGGTCGGCAGTCTTGCCCATGATTGCAGGGTTGAGTAATGAACCAGTTTGAGAGTTTTTAAAAGCCTCAGGAATCTTTCACAGGGGTTTTGAGTTAATTCGTTGATTCAGATGATTAGATTAGTAGCTTCTTTAGAGTACCTTTTCATGATATGCAAATTTTTTGAGATAGGGAATTTTGTTTTTTCTTGACTTTTGTTGCCAAAATCATCAATATTAAAACAATAAAAGGCTTAAACTACTTTAGTTGTGTGAAATGAATCTAAAATATATGAAAGTCTAATGTTTATCAGTACATTACAGAAAATAATAAACTTTATCACAATATGCTATTTTTTTTAGAAGGACTAGGACTCTAATGACTAATCCAAGTGGACATTTGTGTACGTCGCCATCTAATGGTTGGCCGTCAGCAGCTCAGCGTCAGTCAATTTAAACAGTACCATTAGCTGCTATGGGCTGTGGGCTGTGTGCAGCGGGCAGCGATGTCTTTGCACAGCATTTTATTATGGGGAAAAGGCCACCTTCTGAGCCAGAAGAGGAGCTTGCAACCAAGTCCATTTTACATAACGTGGCTAAAAGCTAGCAAACGAGGCAAAAAAAAAGTGAATGCACTGAGAGCATCATACTTTGTGGCAAATTGTATTGCTAAAGCCAAGAAACCTTTCACAATTGGAGCAGAACTCATTATGCTTGTGACCAAGGATATTTGCCGTCAAGGTTTAGGAGAGACTGCTGTTAAAAAGGGTTGATTCAGTGTATGGTGAGTTACATTGTCCCTGCACTTAATGTTCGTTTTTAGCCATAGGCGAAGTTTGACTTTTGGGGCAGGGGGGGCACAACATGTTGATGACCCCGAAACACAGTGTCAGCAATAAAATTACCTTACAAGAATATTTATAATAATAAGTTGACAATGAGCGTTTTTTGTTTCCCATCATTCTTGAGGGGAATTCTAAATTAGGTTGCTTAGGCAATACTTTTCGCCAAGATCGTCATCCACTGAATATGGAACGCCCGTCGGTGTCATGCCAATGTAGTTACCCCAGTCAAAAATGTATCCCCTGGGCGGAACCATATGGAGGTAGATTTGTGTCTTTCTTATTCAATAAAAAAAGTTGCTTCAATAAAAAAAAAAGTTGCTTCAATCAAAATATATATTTTCAATCCAAAAAAACGTCGCTTCATTTAAAAAAATGTGTTTGAATGCAAAAATAAATTTGAAACTCAAAAAAATGCATGTGAAAGCTATTTTTCTTTGATTTTTTTTTTTGGGGGGGGGGTTAATTGAAGCAACTTTTTTGATTGAAGTAATGTTTATATGTGTCCGTGCCACATTTTGGCTACGACGTTTTTGTCTTTATTATTCAATCAACAAATAAGTTGCTTCAAAAATATATATTTCAAAAAGAAAAATCACTTCAATCAAAAAAAAGAACAATTTCAATCATAGAAAATGTTTTTGAATGCGAAAAAATATTTGAGATTGAAAAATTTGCATTTGAACACTTAATTTTTCATTGAAAAAGTTTGATTGAAGCAATCCTTTTTGTATTTGGGCCATATTGTCTGTGGGACATTTGTTTCTAAATCATTCAATCCCCCAAAAAGTTGCTTCAATCAAAAAAATATATATATTTTCAATCAAATAAAAAAATCATTTGAAAAATAAAATTGCACTCCTTTTTTTTGTTGTTGAAAATTATATGCAAAGCAAATGACCATCTAAGGTGCTAGTCACATGATCTAATCCCAAAAATAATTTTGACCCATAATAAAAATATGTTTGTTCATTTCATTCATTTTTGTTGCAGTTTTACTGCTTTACAACTTTTATATATAGGAAAGTCAATTTCATGCAATGACACTTTTCGGCCACCGGGGGGGGGGCTGACCCCGCCCCCCTTAAAATCCGCTTATGTTTTTAGCCCCGTCGTGTTATTTTATATTTACTGTAATTTTTTGGCACACATTGCCCACATTACTGGTCCGTGAAAAAAAAGGCCCACATTACACCGGTCTGTGGTGCAAAAAAGGTTGGAGGACCACTGACATAAAGTGCTCATTTCTCATTAAAAACACATTAACACTAATGTTAGAAATAGCCAATAAAAGCATTAAATATCCCCGACCCAAAAATTGCACTTTGTTCTGCTGTATGCGTAGAGTGAAAATCAGCACATATTTTTTTTTTTGCGCAGCAGAAAAAATGCAGGTCTGAAGGGGTTAAATTGTATGGAGCATTTTTTTTGGGAGTATCGATATTGAGTTGAAAACTTTCTTTGGTTGTGATTATATCCCTGCGGCTTATGGTCCAGTGCGGTTCATATGAGAATAGATACTGTTTTCTTGTCAAATTTGGTGGGTGTGGTCAGGTGTGCCTTATAGTCTAAAAAATACAGTAACTCAGAAATAGTGACACTTATTGTCATCTAATGTAAATATGTAAATTTTCCCTCTCAGGACACCTTAATTCTGGGTTCAGTGGGCTCAAACGGCTGGCGCGGTGCTCTGTACGAGCGTCATGATCAAACAGAGACATTGATTGAAGATTCACAAATGGAGATGGACTCTTACATGGGTATCATTTTTTTCTTTATCCTTTACTAGTGCACTGAGACACGTCAGTTTCTGTTGTAAATTTCAATGATCCCTGAACACACACATTTCAAACACAGGCAGAGTACCGGTAGTTATATTTGGCCGGAGGGATCAGATCAAATGTGTATTACGGCTGGCCCACCAGTGTATGTTTTTCATTTCAAATCTGGTTGTACAAGTGCTAGTTCTAAGTCTTTGATCCGGCCCATTATTTAAATGAATTTTTAAAAAAAAATAAAATGCATTGGATTAAAATGTATCGTGACACTTTTGAGATTCTTGAGATACTTTTCAGCTTCCCTTTAGTAAGCAGACCAAGACAGGCTCACTTCTTCTAATATCTTTTTGGACGATAATACTTATTAGTCTTCGTCATATTTTAGTCATCTCAAACTGTGTTTGTCTTTATCTAGTTTTTGCCGACGATTACTAAAAATGTTTAATTTAAATAAAAGTTTCCATCTATTTCGAATAGAAATTGACAGATGAGCACATATTGTAGCGTCTAATAATACACACTCAGCAGGAAAACAGTACATTACCGTATTTTTCGGACTATAAGTTTGCACTTGAGTCTAAATCGCACCAGCCATAAAATGTCCAACGAAGAGGAAAAAAACATATATAAGTCGCACCGGAGTATAAGTCGCATTTTTGGGGGAAATTTACTTGATAAAATCCAGCACATAGAACAGATATGTCATCTTGAAAGGCAATTTTAAAATAAAAATGTTACATGAAGCATGAACAACGAAATGCAAACGTGGCCTGTATGTTAACGTAACATAGCTATTAAGAGTTATTCTGATAACTATAGCATCAAGAACATGCTAACAAGTTTACCAAAGCATCAATGTCACTCCAAAACACCAAAATAACATGTGAAATTATATCATAATGTGTTAATAATTTCACACATAGGTCGCTCCTGAGTATAAGTCGCACCCCCAGCCAAACTATGAAAAAAACTGCGACTTATAGTCCGAAAAATACGGTATTTTCAATGGATTATACGCACCAGGATAGCCCAAATTGTGAGTAAAAAAGTTGTCCGAAAGTTTAAGAGGATGCTCGCCCTTAGCATTAGCCTAATGCTAACACGACTACTATGCTAATGCTACGGGTTACATTTAGTGTGTAATGATCATTTACCACAGACCTTTAAAGGCAACAAAAAGCAAAAAGCAACATTGCATATTATCTCTGGCCAAAAAAACAAATCTTACTGTGTGTGCAAGCCTACATTGAGAACTTCACATAAAATGTCATATTCACACACATTGTGAACATGTGACGGAAACTACTGTGCATTTTCGTCTCGTTCTCGTCTCATCAGATGAAAACTTGCATTTGTCTCGTTATATTTCCCAAAAGATGTTTTTAGCTCGTAATTGTCTCGTCATCGTCAATAAAAAAGTGTTTGTCGACGAAATATTTTCGTTATTGTCAATGTTGACGAGAACAACACTGACTCATCAGAAATACATTTGGTAGAATACGCACCAATTCTCAGAGCCCGATTTACATTTTTTTGGTCTCAGAGTTGATTAATTACATTAACTAATTACAGACTTATTGTTGCCTGTATTTTCCAAGTTAGCAGTCGAGGCCATGCGTGCTCTTCAGTTGTGCTTTTAATGTCTCTGGGCTGATTAGACATTTAGGAAGTGAGCTAGGTGGTTGTGGATAATTTTGAACTTGTTGAAAATATACTAGGGCTGTCAAACGAAAAACCCATTGGCAGTGTATCAAATACTTGTTCTCCCCACTGTATGTTTGTTGTGAAGGAGTTGCCAATAAACGGTGCGGTCCAAAGAATGCCTGTGTCCACTCGCCTCTACTGTATAACATATATTTGTACATATCTTACCCAAAATACAACAAGAGACACATCATTGCCACTAAAAGAAAGAAAACTTCCCGAAATATGTGTGGAGTACAAATAGCAATTTGCATTGCATTGTGAATACAGCATAAACGTCTCACAATTTAGAAGAAATAACATGAGTATGGAACGGCGCTACCCCCAAGCGGCCGGTGGCATTCTCTTCACTCTTAATGTCCATAAACGGCCTCGTATGACGTAATCTGTTTGAGGCAATATGCGAGATGGTCATTCACCCAAGCGCCAGCAGAGGGCGGCAAAACTCCATAACAACAAGTAAGCGTTTCAGTGTACTGTCATTTTAAATCTGTCTGAGCGGGACATCTGCGTTAATTGCGTCAAATATTTTAACGTGATTAATTAAAAAAATTAATTAACGCCCGTTAACGCGATAATTTTGACAGCCCTAAAATATACATAAATGTTTTGTCCCAATTTTTAATATTGGCATACTGTGAATTTAAAGTTTGACACTCCTGCTTTAACGTTACCTAATCACATTACAATATCCATCGACTTCCAAGTTAACGCAAAAGGCAGATCAAGTGGTAAACATGTATCTGAATGGATATTTTTTATTTTAGAAAACATTGCAGTGCGCATTCCATTATTCTATTATTAAAAATGTCACTATTTTGTCTTTTTTTTTTTTTAAAGATAAGTGGGTATGAATATTGACGATTTTTGTTGTTGTTGCAGGATATTCTGTTTCTGTTGGACAGGTGAACATGGTGCCTCTATATTTCACGGGTGCACCACGATTTCAGCATGTAGGGCAAATTGTAGTCTTTGCACACAACGGGAAGGAGTGGAATGTGACCCAAAGAATAATAGGGGAACAGGTTGGTGAAGTTTATACAAAGTCGTGTCGTGCATTAAATCTAGGATAACAGCTCCTTATTTTTTCGAACAAGTAACAGTATCAACAACATAAATCAAATGTTTGTCCCCCAAACTGTTTAGATTGGCTCCTACTTTGGGGCAGAGCTTTGTACCGTAGATGTGGACTCAGATGATAACAGTGATTTTCTCCTGGTGGGAGCGCCACTGTTTTACCACGCTCAGGAGAAGTCTGAGGGACATATCTATGTCTACATGCTAACTGCTGAGGTGGGCCTGAATGAGAACTCAGTATGAGTTACAGGAAAAGAACGAATCAAATTATGTGCTTATTTTTTGCAGATGCTGCTGAAAAATGTCATGAATGTAACACAATTGTCCATGGGGAGATTTGGTACCAGCATTGCAAGTCTTGCAGATCTCAATGGAGATGGGCTGCGAGATGTTGCAGTGGGGGCCCCTCTTGAGGATGCTCATTCAGGAGCAGTGTATATCTACTTTGGTGACAGACACCAAGGGATACGCAGTGTATATAGTCAGGTGAGACGTACATTTATGGTATATACTGAAGCTTGAATAGAAATATGACTGGCTAATCAAACAACTCTTTTAATGCCTCAACAAATGATATATTTCTGCCAATCCAGAGAATCACAGGACGGAACATCAAAGATGGGATGAGATTCTTTGGACAGGCAATCAATGGAAACATAGACCTCGGGGACGACGCTCTACCAGACATTGTTGTTGGATCTTATGGAGCCGCTGTTGTTTTAAGGTATGAATAATAAGTAGTGTATGCACTATAAAGACCTGTATATACAGTGGGGCAAATAAGTATTTAGTCAACCACCAATTGTGCAAGTTCTCCTACTTGAAAAGATTAGAGAGGCCTGTAATTGTCAACATGGGTAAACCTCAACCATGAGAGACAGAATGTGGGAGAAAAAAAACTGAAAATCACATTGTTTGATTTTTAAATAATTTATTTCCAAATTAGAGTAGAAAATAAGTATTTGGTCACCTACAAACAAGCAAGATTTCTGGCTCTCATAGGTCTAACTTCTTCAAATGAAGTCTAACGAGGTCAAACAAGGCTCCGCTCGTTACCTGTATTAATGGCACCTGTTTTAACTCATTATCAGTATAAAAGACACCTGTCCACAATCTCCGTCAGTCACACTCCCAACTTCACTATGACCAAGACCAAAGAGCTGTCGAAGGACACCAGAGACAAAATTGTAGAAAATAGAAGACATACAAGACCACTGACAATCTCCCTCGATCTGGGCCTTCATGCAAGATCTCACCCCGTGGCGTCAAAATGATAACAAGAACGGCGAGCAAAAATCCCAGAACCACACGGGGGGACCAAGTGAATGACCTACAGAGAGTTAGGACCACAGTAACAAAGGCTACTATCAGTAACGCAATGCGCCGCCAGGGACTCAAATCCTGCACTGCCAGACGTGTCCCCCTGCTGAAGCCAGTACACTTACAGACCCGTCTGCGGTTTGCTGGAGAGCATTTGGATGATCCAGAAGAGGACTAGGAGAATGTGTTATGGTCAGATGAAACCATAATAGAACTTTTAGGTAGAAACACAGGTTCTCGTGTTTGGAGGAGAAAGAATACTGAATTGCATCCGAAGAACACCATACCCACTGTGAAGCATGGGGGTGGAAACATCATGCTTTGTGGCTGTTTTTCAGCAAAGAGACCAGGACGACTGATCTGTGTAAAGGAAAGAATGAATGGGGCCATGTATCGAGAGATTTTGAGAGAAAATCTCCTTCCATCAGCAAGGGCATTGAAGATGAGACGTGGCTGGGTCTTTCAACATGACAATGATCCCAAATATACAGCCAGGGCAACAAAGGAGTGGCTTCGTATGAAGCATTTCAAGGTCCTGGAGTGGCCTAGCCAGTCTCCAGATCTCAACCCCATAGAAAATCTGTGGAGGGAGTTGAAAGTCCATGTTGCCCAACGACAGCCCCAAAACATCACTGCTCTACAGGAGATCTGCATGGAGGAATGGGCCAAAATACCAGCAATAGTGTGTTAAAAGCTTGTGAAGAGTTACAGAAAACGTTTGGCCTCCGTTATTGCCAACAAACGGTACATCGCAAGGTATTGAGATGAACTTTTGGTATTGACCAAATACTTATTTTCCACCATAATTTGCAAATAAATTCTTTAAAAATCAAACAATGTGATTTTCTGATTTTTTTTCCACATTCTGTCTCTCATTGTTGAGGTTTATCCATGTTGACAATTACAGGTCTCTCTAATATTTTCAAGTGGGAGAACTTGCACAATTAGTGGTTGACTAAATACTTATTTGCCCCACTGTAGCAGCAATTCATGCATAATTATTTTCAGTCACCAACAGAAGTGCTCAGTTCTTATATTTATAATAAGAGTGTATTGATATTTGTATTCGCCCCGTGCCGTCATGGTATGGGCATTACTATTCAATGCACACAATCAGAGCATAGGCGAAACATTTCAAAAGACACAATTGGGAGCATAGTCCGCAAGTGTGAAGCTAAAGGATCAGTGGAAACGCTACCTGGGCATTGCAGAAAGAGGTTACTGTCTCAAACTGCTGTGCGATACCTGAGGCGAAAGGTGGAGAAAAATCCCCGGGTGACAGCTGCGGAACAACCCCAGGACATGTCAGAGGGAGGTATTCAGGTTTCATCCCAGACAATAAGATGCACACTGCGAAATGATGGCTTCCATGCAAGAACTCCCATGCGCACCCCCTGCCAACTCCAAAGCAGAAGAACAGTCAACTCCAGTATGCCAAAAACCATGTGGACAAACCACATTGAAGGTTCTCTGGAGTGATGAGACCAAACTGGAACTTTTTGGGCCAATGGATTAACGGTACGTGTGGAGGAGAATGGATGATGCCTGTAAAGATAGAACACCTTGCCTACTGTAAAGCAAGGTGGGGGGTCAGTCATGCTCTGGGATTGTTTTGCTTCTTCAGGTACAGGGAATCTTCAGCGTGTGCAAGGTATTATGAATTCAGTTCAATACCAGGAGATCTTAGATGCAAATGTCATGCAGTCATTGACAAAGCTGAGGCTTGGGTGAGATTGGACCTTCCAACAGGATAATGATCCTCAGCATACCTCAACATCTACCACACCTTGGTTGCAAAAGAAGTGCTGGAAGATTCTGGAGTGGCCATCGCAATCACCAGACTTGATTTCCCATGGAAAATCTCTGGTGGGACCTGAAGAAGGCTGTTGCAGCATGCAAGCCAAAAAATGTTAACAAACTGGAGGCCTTTGCCCATAAGAAATGGGCAAATGGACCTTTGGATCGCTGAAACCGGAGGCCTTTGCCCATTAGAAATGGGCAAATGGACCTTTGGATCGCTGCAAGAAACTTGTGTCAAGTTAAGCTTCACGTCTAAAGGATGTTATTGTTGCAAAAGGATGTTCTACTAAGTCTGGGGTGGCCGACCCTGGTCCTCGAGAGCTGCAATCCAGCTTGTTTTCCATGTCTCCCTCCTTTAACAAACCTGAATCAAACGATCAGCTCATCAGCATGCTCTGCAGTTGCTTGATAACAATTCTGATAATTTGATTCATGTGTGTTGGAGGTGGTAGACATGGAAAACAAGCTGGATTGCGGCTCTCAAGGACCAGGGTTGGCCACCCCTGTACTAAGTACTAAAGTTATACATACCAAAGGGGTTTAATAATTTTGTCAACAAAGTAATCACAGAAAGGCTATTAATTGGAGCATTTTAAACATTCTAGTTGTAATTTCAATTGTATTTGTCAATTTGACATGCCATTAATTAATGTGATTATAAACAAGATGACAAATAAATGTCAAACTTGCAAAATACTTGGGGGTTGAATCATCTTGAACACAACTGTATTTAAGTGCAATTTGTTATATCGTTATTTGCAAGTGATAAATAAAGTTGAAGGAAAAAGTGGTCATTATTATCATACTACTTGTACATTCAGGGCATTTTAAACTAATTCTTATTTTAAAATAAAATATTGTCCATTGTTCTTTCCATTAACACCATGGTAAAATTCTTTTTGTCCTTTTCCCAAATTTTTACTCATGATGCCTTTACATGTGGGGTTCCTCAAGAGTCAATTCTCAGACCTTTTATTTAACATCGACTGTATATGCTTCCTCTTGACCACAACATTGAAATGTATGACATCCCCAAACACACTTATGCAGATAACACACAACTCTACGTTTCAGTGTCCTTGCATGATTAGAGTCCCTTCGTTTCCGTGAGTAAATGCATTCATCAAATCAATGAATCGACGTGCCAAAATTTTCCCCAGCTAAATGTGAGAAAGACAGAGGTGATCATTTTTGGGCCTAAAAAGGAAAGGTCAAAGATCAGCACACACCTTGGCACAATGTCACTTACAGCTAAAAATCAAGTCAGAAATCTTGGCGTAATTATTGACTAGGACCTAAAATTTGACAGCCATCTTAAGTTCGTCACTAAACCTGCCTATTACCACCTTAAAAATACAGCCAGAATTAAAGGGCTTCTGTCTAAAAAAGACATGGGAAAAACTTATCCATGCATTCAGTTATAGTAGATTGGACTATTGCATTGGTATATTTACAAGTTTCAATAAAAAAAAGTCAGTCAGGAAGCTGCAGCTAATACAGAGTGCTGCTGGCAGTCCTTACAAATACAGGGAAACTGGACTTCACCATAGACTTCACTATCAGTTGACGGGACACGGAGCCCGGAGACGATCAGTAGCAGGCCTGGCCTATTTTCAAAAACTTAAAATTCAAATATTTTCAAAACCAAAGCCGCTAGCAACCTAAAAACAAAACAGACACTAACCTTAGGCATACTGGACTGTCTCAGAAAATTAGAATACACAATATTCTAATTTTCTGAGACAGTCCTGTACATTAATCCACCATTTAAAGCAGGGGTGTCCAAACTTTTTGCAAAGGGGACCAGATTTGGCGTGGTAAAAATGTGGGGGGCCGACCTTGGCTGACGTCCTTTACATAGAACAATATACAGGACTGTCTCAGAAAATTAGAATATTGTGTATTCTAATTTTCTGAGACAGTCCAGTATATCAATCTCAATGAGCAGCAACATTAAAAAAAATTCAAAGACGTTCCCTAATAAAATCCCGATTAATTATTTTACATACAATTATAACAAAACTTAAAATTGCTAGAAAATTCTCATATTTTATGCTAGATGCACAAAAACTATCAAATGCAGAGATAATCACCTATATTTTCAGGATCAATAGCAATATTTAACATATCAGATTTTGCTTGCCCAAAATAGCAACTTAATATTTTTTTTAATTTAGTGCAAGTTTTTAACAACTAATAAATCACTCAATTTTCACATCAGAGACTTAATACATGAGGAAAGCATGCAGAATCATCTTAATTTTACTCAACAAAAGCAACATTTTAATTTTTCTACGTACAATCACAACTCATTTAGGTTGAATTCCGGTATTGTGTAGGGATACAAAATCCAACATGGTGGCCTTCACAAAACAAAGAGCTTTTTAAGTAGAAAATTCTTGCAAATAAATGCTAAAATCGCGGTATTTCTATAGATTAACGTAAAAGTAAATTCTTGGTTAAAAGCAAAAAACGGGCAGTTATCGTTCAATTTACGTAAAAATTTGAAGCTAAAGGTTAGGCAAATTTTTTCCATTAATTTCATTGTATTCTCAAGTTCTCAGCGTTTCAAAGTGATGGAAATTGTCCCCCCCCTCACCTCCCCAACCCCCGCCAAGCCGTGGAAACACCGCCAGCCGAACGAAGTGCCGCTCCCGCAAGCCAACCGGTGGGCACCAACATTCCGCGCGTTCACTCCCATGTTAACCCTTTGTACTGACTCCATGTTCCAAGAACTTAAAGAAGGCTCACCGAAAACAGATTGACAATTTATTCGTCGGCAATGGTCAAAAAAACAAGGCAAAACAGATGACGGAGGAACAATGCTGGATCCAAAACACGGCTACATATAAATGTTTCCGAGCAGCGAACCGTTTGTTATCTCAGTGCCCAGTCTTTTTGAAAGCTGCGGTGGAGTGGGCCGGGCTGAAGGTGTGGCTGGGTGTTGTCTTGGGATCATCCCTCTGTGGCCGGTTTTGGGCGGTTAGGTTCGTGCGTCATCCTTCGTGGCTGGGACGTGGTTGCCACAGCGACCGACGCTGGTCTTGACGTCCCAAGCGCCCGTTATCAACTTTATATCCTGGTTGGGCGGCCGATGCTACTTCTTTTAGGACAGAGCGCCCTGCTCTTTGTCCTTGGAGTGGACGGGAGTACTAATTGTGAGAGAGGGTGCATCAATCTTGCTCGTGGCGCACACGTTGGGCTTCTGTGATAAGATGGCGTTGTGTATCTATTCTGCTTCTTTTCATTAAACTATGGTGCAAGTGTGATTTATTTTATATTAGGTGTATTAGAGTAGTACAAACAGTCCTACAGTACATATGAGAAACAATACTGTTCCCTGATTGATTATATTAAATGTGTTAGAGTAATGCAAACAGTTAAATGGTGTGTGCGAGAAAGGTAACTATTCCCTTCAAAAGTGAATGCATGGTGCTATTTTATATACAGGGGTGCACATAAGTGGTCCGCATGCGCGCATGCATACTGGACGTATACAAACGCGCTGGGCCTCAACGGCTTCCATACGCTTTTGCGTACCGATAGCTGACCACTGTATTTGTGGCGGACACGAGATAATCACTTCTCAAAATGTCGGAGGCAGGCCCCACTGAGTAAGTATTTCCGTGTTCCCCCACCCCTGTCAAAGGGCAGACAGACGACAGAGACGTCACCGGAGCTACCGAAAAAAGGATTTTTGCTGAAAAGTGGCTGCAGGAGGTACCATGGCTAGAAGCAAATGATGCTCGCACGGATATGTGGTACAAAATTTGCCGTGAGAATCCCAATGTCGCTGATAAGAGCAGCGCATTTTATGTAGGGTCAAAGAATTTCAGCCATCCAAACTTTGAAAAGCACGAAAAAAAACAGCATGTGGCAATTAAGCAAACTATCGATGTCAGGCTGCACCCCACTCGCCCTATGGACAAGTGGCGGAATAAAGTTAATGAAGAGCAGCGCCATGCACTGACAAACGTGTTTTTGCTCGCATTTCACAAAGCTAAACAGGCACGTTCAATGAGCTCTTATGAGGAGGAGGACATCCCACTTTTACAAAGGCTTGGAGTTAATGTGGGAGCTGCATAATGCCCTTTATTTTGAATTAGTACTGCTTTAATGTTTATTTCTTTACATTTCACTTCAAAGTAATGGCAATTTTATTGTGCCAGTTGATGTTAATCAGGCAGTAATTGTTAATATAATTATTTAAAGGTATTTGGCTCTAACTAAAGCTTGTCATAATTTTATCGCATCAGGCGGGTCGGCTCTCAAGCGCAATGAGGACATCTCCAGGTCCTCCTCTGAGAACCTGGGCAAAAAAAATATGTGCACCCCTGTTTATATAATAATTACCCTAAATCACTCGGGAGACTCCTGCCTCCTTGTAGGCACTAAAACCTTCGTCCTATTTCCACCTAAATCTGGCGTTAGAACCCAGTGTGTGTTTGAGCTTATCACAGTGACTAGTGAAAGCCACCTCAACGCTTTATCGGTCGGTCCCCCTACGGGAAGGCGTGGCGCAAAGTCTGCGGGATTTGTCTTGTCAACTGATGGTGTAGTCTATGACTGGAGCATGTTACATCGGTTATGAAATCGTTACACTGGCTTCCAGTCAGTCAAAGGATAGACCATAAAATACTACTGCTTGTCCACAAAACACTTAATGGCCTTGGACCAAAATACGTGCTTGATTTGTTTGATCTCTATGAAGCATCTAGACCCCTGAGGTCATCTGGAACCTGTCTGCTGTATGTTCCTAGAACAAGAACCAAGCTAGGTGAGGCAGCATTTAGGTACTATGCTCCTCACCTCTGGAACGAGTTACCGGAAGGTCTCAAGTGTGCTCAAACTGTTGGGTCCTGTAAATCAGGGCTAAAAACGCTACTGTTTACCACAGCATATTCATAAAAGTCTACTGTTAATATTTCCAATTTCAAGGTATTTGCTTTTTATTTTATTTTTTATTTCCATTTCCGATTTCAATTATTTTTTTTAAATTCTTGAAATGATCTAATGTATTTTATATGTCACTTCATTTCCTGTTTAAATTGTCTTTGTTTTTAACTTTCTTTTTCATTGAATATGATTTTTACGAATATTTTTTATCTCTGTTTGTGGATCTTCATGTGATGGGGCTTCCTGTCTATCCGTCCTGGGAGTGGATCTCTCCTGACTGTGGTACTCCCCAAGGTTTCTCATTTTCTCCCAAAGACTTTGGAGTTTTTCCCTTGCCGACATGGAGGGTCTAAGGATGGGGGATACCCAGGACTTGAACTTTATTTATTCATCTTTGTTGCTTCATTTGCTGTTTCTGATTGTGTATCATATTGCCTCTGCAAAGCCGTTTGAGACAACCTTGTTGTGATTCAGGGCTATACAAATAAAATTGAATTGAATTGAATTCAAGCACTTTGAATTGCCTTGTGTTGAATTGTGCCTTGCCTTGCCTTGCCTTACAACTGCTCCCGTGGACACACATTTTAATCATCACATTGTATCTATTAAATTGGAATAAAAATCCAAATCTTATCTTTTTGAATGTTTTCCAGGTCCAGGCCCGTTGTTAATGTTATCGCTCGCATGTCTTTTCAACCCAAAGAGATAAGCATTGACCAACTTGACTGCTCGGCCAACACAGACTTCATTTTGCCCATGGTTAACTTAACAACTTGCTTTGACATGGAAGAAACAACAAAGAGTAAAAGAGGTAAGAATGACGACAACATCTCTTGCTAGTGGTCATATTTTTGTATTGTTTTTTTTTTGTTTTTTTTTTATCTTACAATGGTATGAAAAAGTAAACTTTTTGGAATTTCTCACATTTCTGCATAAAATCCCCATCAAATATGATCTGATCTTTGTCAAAATCATACAGATGTAAAAACAGTGTCTTCTTTAACTAAAACCACCCAAACATTTGTAGGTTTTCGCATTTTAATGAGGATACTGCCTAGGGAGACTTAAGAGCAATTGAAACCAATTTTTACCAAACAATTCAAGTCAGGTGTGTGCCCAATTACTGATGAGTGGTTTAAAGCTGCCCTGCCCACTATAAAACACACACCTGGTAAGAATTGTCTTGATGAGAAAAATTGTCTGATGTGCGTCATGGCTCGGTCAAAAGAGCTGTTGAAGACCTGCGATCAAGGATTGTTGGTTTGTATAACGCTGGGAAAGGATACAAAACCATCTCTAAAAGTCTGCATGTTCGTCAATCGAAAGTCAGAGAAGTTGTCTACTAATGGAGAGAGTTTGGCACTGTTACTTCTCTCCCAAGGAGTGGGCGTCGACCAAAGTTCACGCCAAGAGTTCAGCGCAGAATACTTGGAGAGGTAAAAAAGAACCCTAGAGTGTCTGCTAAAGACTTACAGAAATCACTGGTAATGTCCAATATCGCTGTGCACACATCAACTATATGTAAAACTATGGCCAAAAATGTTAGAGCCCCACAGCAGGCCTGTATACCTTTTTCCTTTTTTTTCCCCCTCAGTCATCAGCACTCATTCCACACACCTGTTCTGCACACCTGGTCATTACCACAGCCTCCCTACATAAGCACACACAGCCCTCTGCTCCATTGCGAGTTTGTTAGCCTTCACTGCAACTTACGAGCGTTCCTAGATACCTTGCCTTGCCGGATTTTTTGATACACCTTTTGACCTCTTGGATTTTTGCCTCTAGCCTGCTGCTCGTCTGTGCCTCTGCCTCTGCCTATTTTCTGTGACCTGAACCCTGCTACAGGACCGGAGATAGCCGCATCCTGCCTGGGGCCTTCGCCTTGCTCGTCCCCCCCCTGCTCGAACAGCCTTCCGTGCCGCTCCAAGAGCCAAGACCTCTTCCTCTCAAAACCATTGTTAATAAATCTGCTCTGAGCACTGCATTATTGGGTCCGTTTGTTCTCTGAGCCCTGTCAGAACAAACTCGCCATAATATGGACCCAGCAGGCTCTTCCCTGTATGAACAGGCCGTCTACAACCAGGGCCAGCGTTTGGACGAGCATGAGCAGCTCCTGTCTCTTCTGACCCAAAGCGTGTCACAGCTTTCCCACATGGCTGCGTCTTTTCACAACCGACCCGCTGCCGAAGGGGAAACGCCAGTGTGGCCTGAGCCAAACATTCCGCCACCCACTAAATACTCAGGTGACCCGACAACATGCAGAATGTTTTTTAACCAGTTAAGGCTTATTTTTGTGTCTCAGCCCCGTCGATTTTCCCAGGAAGCAGCTAAGATTGCCTTTCTGGCCAATCTCCTGGAGGGGGCACCGTTGGGCTACTTCAACGCCCTAATGGAACAGAATTCCCCCCTCCTGGTGTCTTATGATCATGTTGCGGCCGAGCTGAAGAAAATCTACGACCATCCTCTCCGCGAACAGGAAGCCGGCGCTCTCCTCCTCCAGATTAGGCAAGGTGGCGAACCCATCAGAGAGTACGTCAGCCGGTTTCGCTCCTTGGCGGTGGAATCCGGCTGGGAAAGCAAGGCCCTGATTTCATCTTTCAAGACCGGGCTTAACCCAGAGATCGGCAGGGAGATAGCACTCAGGTGCCGCTTTTCAAATCTGGACGAGGTCATTGGCACCGCCATAGAAGTGTCGGACCAGTACAACCAGTGGAGGCCCCATTCCATCAGCCTATCCGTTGGGCCCTCAGCCCCCCGAGGTATCGCCGAAGCTGCTTCTCCCACCCAGGGAGAACCGATCCATATTGGCAGAGCCAGGTTGTCTGTAGAGGAACGAAATCGCCGTATTTCAGCAAGGCTCTGTCTTTACTGTGGGGAGCCTCGGCATTTTGTTGTCAATTGCCCCAGCAAGAGGCAAAATTATGCACATAAACATAAAGTGTCTGTCAGTCGAACCATCTCTCTCGGTACAACCTCTCGAGTCCAACCCACCGTTGTCTTAAGTGCACCTGTCTTCTCTCTCCAGCAGAAAGCATTGATCGACTCGGGGTCAGACACCAACCTGATAAACATGGACCTGGCTAAACAACTTCGATTGCAACTCATCAAAATGCCTTCTCCTCTGGAAGCCGTGGCCCTGGACGGAAGCCCACTATGGCGGGTAACACACCGCACACCCGTCCTCCAGATGGAGTTTCCAGGTCGTCATACCGAAAGTATCAGTTTTCATGTTTACCCTTCCCCCAACGAACCACTCGTCCTTGGATTGCCCTGGCTGAAAAGACACAACCCCCACATTGACTGGGACACTGGGAGGGTGATTTCCTGGAGCCCGTCGTGTGACGGAACTTGTATAACAGACGGTATGGCGGAGATGGAAAAGACTGACTCAGCCCAGATTGCATCCACATTTATCTTGCGGAAAGAGAAACAAGCAGAGTTCCCTGACCTCGATAAAGTCCCGGCCTGTTATCATGACCTCAAACAGGTATTTAATAAGTTCAAGGCCTCTAGCCTCCCACCACACCGTCCTCACGACTGCGCCATAAACCTACACCCGGGCTCAATACCCCCCAGGGGTCGCTTGTACTCGTTGTCTGGCCCAGAAACCCAGGCCATGACTAAGTATATAAATGAGTCGTTAGCATCAGGGCTAATCAGGAGATCCTCCTCTCCTGCCGGTGCAGGGTTTTTCTTTGTCGAAAAGAAGGACAAGTCTCTCCGTCCTTGCATTGATTATAGGGGGCTCAATGAAATAACTGTCCGTGATCGTTACCCGCTGCCGTTAATGTCTTCTGCTTTCGAGATGCTCCAAGGTGCCCAAATCTTTACAAAGCTTGACTTGCGCAATGCATATCACCTTATCCGCATAAAGGAGGGGGATGAGTGGAAGACCGCTTTTAACACTCCTATTGGCCACTTCGAATATTTGGTCATGCCTTTCGGCCTGACAAATGCCCCGGCTATCTTCCAAGCCCTGGTCAACGATGTTCTGAGAGAATTTTTGAATGTGTTTGTTTTCGTCTATTTGGATGACATTTTGATTTATTCCCCCAACCTGGAGACCCACATTAAACATGTCCATTCAGTTCTTGAAAAATTGTTACAAAATGGCCTTTTTGTCAAAGCAGAGAAATGTGAATTTCACAAACCATCTGTTCAGTTCTTAGGGTTTGTCATCGCAGAAGGAGAAATACGCATGGACCCAGGAAAGGTACGAGCGGTCCAGGATTGGCCAAGCCCCAGTTCACGTAAGGAGGTACAACGCTTTTTGGGATTTGCGAATTTCTACAGAAAATTCATAAGGGGATTCAGTTCAGTGGCTGCACCACTACACTCTTTGACATCTCTCAAGTGTCGTTTTCAGTGGAACAGCAAGGCCGAGGCGGCCTTCTGTAGACTCAAACGCCTTTTCACCTCTGCTCCGATCCTCAGATTTCCTGATCCAGCTCTCCCGTTTATAGTCGAGGTCGACGCCTCAGACACCGGAGTTGGTGCAGTGTTATCCCAACGGTCACCCCTTACGGGAAAAATGCACCCATGTGCATTTCTATCCAAGAAACTCACCAGCGCAGAAAGAAATTATGATGTGGGGAACCGGGAGTTATTGGCCATCAAAGTGGCCTTAGAAGAATGGAGACACTGGTTAGAGGGGGCTGAACAGCCATTTGTGGTGTGGACAGACCACAGGAATCTGGAGCACCTCAAAACGGCCAAAAGACTCAACGCTCGTCAAGCCAGGTGGTCCTTGTTTTTCACACGCTTTAATTTTACCTTGTCATACAGACCCGGGGCTAAGAACACCAAACCAGACGCCCTTTCCCGGGTGTTTCCCTCTGAGGGACACACAGAGGAACCTGAACCCATCCTTCCCAAATCATGCTTGGTGGGGGGTTTCCAGTGGCAGATCGTCAAGAAGGTCCAGGAGGCCACAAAGGGATTGATCAACCCCCCTGGCACCCCCGTAGGGTTGCTGTTTGTACCGCAGGGCCTCCGAGGGGAGGTCATTCATTGGAGCCACACGTCCCGATTTGCAAGCCATCCGGGGACCAAACGCACGCTTGCTATCCTGGCACGGAAATTTTGGTGGCCGCACATGAGGAATGATGTCAGGGATTATGTGGCGGCGTGTGTGGTCTGTTCCACCAACAAGACACCCAGGAGGTCACCTGCGGGCAAATTGCTCCCTTTGACTGTTCCAACGCGACCCTGGTCGCACATCTCGTTGGATTTTGTCACTGGACTGCCTCCCTCACAGGGGAAGACCACCATATTGACGGTTGTGGATAGATTTTCAAAGATGGTCCGATTCATCACCTTCCCTAAACTACCAACCGCCAAAGAAACTGCCAGCGCTCTCCTCGACGAAGTGTTCAAGATCCATGGCTTTCCGTCAGACATCGTGTCTGATAGAGGGCCACAATTTGTGGCTCGCTTCTGGAAGGCGTTCTGTGGGCTCATCGGTGCCACCGTCAGCCTATCATCAGGGTACCATCCTCAGAGCAATGGACAAGCGGAGAGGATGAACCAAGAGCTGGAAACAACCCTACGCTGCTTGAGCTCCAAACAACCCACCACATGGGCCAAAAACATCATGTGGGTTGAGGTCGCCCACAACTGTCTGCCTTCCTCTTCCTCGGGATTTTCCCCATTTCATGTTGTATTTGGGTATCCAGCCCCTCTCTTCCCACAGACCGAGACGTCCACGCAAGTTCCCTCCGCCTTGTTATGGATCCGTCGCAAGAAGAGGGTGTGGAACCAAGCCAAGGCCAGTCTTATCAGGAGTGCAACCCGAATGAAGACGTTGGCGGATCGCCACCGGTCACGCAACCCGATGTACAAGGTGGGTCAAAAGGTATGGCTGTCTACCAAATACCTCCCTCTCAGGGTTGGGAACCGTAAACTGGCTCCCCGGTTCGTTGGCCCCTTCCCGGTCTCAAAGATCATCAACCCAGTGGCTGTGCGGCTGCGACTCCCCAGGACCATGAGGGTTCATCCCACGTTCCATGTTGGCCAGCTCAAACCGGTCTTTGTGAGCCCTCTGGTTCCTCCCACGCCGCCTCCTCCGCCACCACGACTGATTGATGGCGGTCCGGCCTACACTGTGAGGAGACTCCTGAAATCCAGACCACGGGGTCGTGGTTTCCAGTACCTCGTGGATTGGGAGGGCTATGGCCCCGAGGAGCGTTCGTGGGTCCCCTCCTCTCACATCCTGGACCCGGACCTCATTCGGGACTTCCACCGACTCCACCCCGACGCGCCTGGTCCGTCCGGAGTCCGTCCCTAGGGGGGGGGTTCTGTTAGAGCCCCACAGCAGGCCTGTATACCTTTTTCCTTTTTTTTCCCCCTCAGTCATCAGCACTCATTCCACACACCTGTTCTGCACACCTGGTCATTACCACAGCCTCCCTACATAAGCACACACAGCCCTCTGCTCCATTGCGAGTTTGTTAGCCTTCACTGCAACTTACGAGCGTTCCTAGATACCTTGCCTTGCCGGATTTTTTGATACACCTTTTGACCTCTTGGATTTTTGCCTCTAGCCTGCTGCTCGTCTGTGCCTCTGCCTCTGCCTATTTTCTGTGACCTGAACCCTGCTACAGGACCGGAGATAGCCGCATCCTGCCTGGGGCCTTCGCCTTGCTCGTCCCCCCCCTGCTCGAACAGCCTTCCGTGCCGCTCCAAGAGCCAAGACCTCTTCCTCTCAAAACCATTGTTAATAAATCTGCTCTGAGCACTGCATTATTGGGTCCGTTTGTTCTCTGAGCCCTGTCAAAAAATGGTGTTCATGGGCCACTGCTGTCTTAAAAAACCCCATTGTTGCTCGTTTAATGTTTGCAAGAAGGCACTTGGACACTCCACAGAAGTTTTGGCAAAATATTTTGTGGACTGATGAAACCAAATTTGAATTGTTTGGGAGCAACACACATCATAAGTGGAGGAAAAATTTAACAGCTCACCAAAATCAACACTTCATCCCCACCGTGAAGCATGGTGTAGGGAGCATCATGATTTGGCACTGTTTTGCTACCTCAGGGCCTGGACAACTTGCAATCATTAATGGAAGAATGAATTCTCAAGTTTATCAGGATGTTTTGCAGGAAAACCTGAGACCGCCAGTCAGACAGTTGCAGCTAAAAAGAGGATGGATGCTGCAACAAGACAATGATCCCAAAAAAATACTTATTTTCCCCCTTCTGTCATTGTATGAATACTATCCTCATTAAAATATGAAAACCTATAAATGTTTGGATGGTTTTAGTTAACGCAGACACTGCTTTTTCATCTGTGTTATTTTGACAAAGATCAGATCACATTTGATGGTGATTTTATGCAGAAATGTGAGAAATTCCAAAAGGTTCAGATAATTTTTTTATACCACTGTATATTAGTAAAAGCAAGTAAAAGGGAACTTTTTTCATTGTTTGGCTAGACTTGTCCTGAATTTATACTCAAGTGTGACAACACTTTGCAGATTTGCTTTAAATCCTAAAACATGTCTCCTGCAGGAGCTGTGAGTTTCGGACTAAACATTTCATACATGCTTGATGTGGATCATGTGAGACCATCACACCGAGGTTTCTTCAGTCAAGCTGGCTCGAGATCAAGGAATCTCATTAATACTTATGAATTGTTGGATAAAGTCAAATGCTTCTCGTATCTCATCTCCATGCCAGTATGAATATATTCACATAAACACACACTCACAAAACAGATCAGGACTGTTCAAGTCCTCTACGTTTCAATTGACTTCTTCTCCTTATAGAAATGTGTGAAAGACACTCTGTCACCTATCAGCATCAAATTAAACTTCACCCAGGTGGACAGTCAAAGTGCAGATGCTGTCTTGAATAAAGACAGCAAAACACAAGCCATCATCGAGGTACTTGCCGTGACATGAAGCACAAATACATATTTTCTCCTTAGGATAGGCTAGTAGTATTTGCTAACAGTTTTATTCTATACTTGTAGGTACCTTTCGAAAAGCAGTGTAAAGAGAACGACACTTGTGTCGCTGAACTTGAAGTGGACTTCTATTTTTCGTGAGTAATTCTTGCAAGCTGTAGAGATATTTATTCCCATACATTTGTTCATTTTACTTGATATAGTCCTTTTTTTCCCCCTTCATTATGACTTTATTTGGATAAGAGTGCAGCTCTCAGTTTCTTTTCGGAATCAAGGTCAAAGCAGAGAACATAACATAGCTGCTTATAAAATTCCACTCCTGTGAGCCACTTCGTGGGTTAACATGGGAGCCTGCCTATTCGTATTTGGAATAACATAAAGTGCATGCGTTGAAAGATCGGGACGGAATTTTCTCGAAGGCACCTAGGGCAGCGGTCCCCAGACCAGTTGGGCATTCCAAATTTTCTCGTGGATTAGCAGGGTGCCAAAGACGGGTGGTGGCATGATGACATGATGGTAAAAGACAGACCTCGCGGCAGCCAGGAAACAAAAAAAACATAAAACAAATACGAATGCATTTATTTTTCATTGTTGCTCAAAAAACTTAGGCTATTATTGCTAGGCTAGGCTATTAAAGCTATTATTGCTAAGAGGGTGACCTCCGTGAAGGTGGCCACATATCAGAGGCAAATTTATATAAAAATGGCATCAATCGTTTATGCTTCGTTTGTGCTGTAAAAAGTTTTATTTGTGCTGCTATCGTTTTTGACATATTAAGATATTGATTTCGAGTGATGACGCCACGCAGCCCTCCATTTATTGCAAAACGGACCTAAAATGGTGCTATTTGTTTATGCTATGTTTGCGCTAGTTGTTGGGACGCCCCTCTCTTATTGAGAGAGTTGGTACGCTCAGTCAGCTGCGGGAGTGACGTCATCACTCGAAATTAGTATCTCAACCCCCCATTTACTGCAAAATGGACCCGAAGGGGTGCCATTTGTTTGTGCTACGTTTGCGCTAGTTGTTGAGACACCCCTCAGTTATTGAGAGAGTTGGTACGCTCCGTCAGCCACGGGAGTTGGATACGGAGAAGCTGTGAGTGACGTCATCACTCAAAATGAATTAAAGTATCTCAATATCTTTGAAACGATAGCAGTACAAACATATTTTTTACAGCACAAAGGTGGCATAAATGGATGGCACCATTTCGGGTCCATTAATTGCAATAAATGGGGGGCTGTGTGACATCCAGTGTTTTTAATAACGGCATTAGAGCATAACGCAGCATTATTTTTTTCAGTAGTGAGCAGTATTGTTAATAACGGCATTAGAATATAACGGCGTTACTAACGGCGTTATTTTTTTCAGTAATGAGTAATCTAATTAATTACTTTTCTCATCTTGGCAACGCCGTTACCGTTACTGAGGCGGGAAAGGCGTGCGTTACTATGCGTTACTAAGTTTGTTGAATAAAAAAAGTCTGAGAGAAACGTACTCACGGAGACGAGAGAGCAGAGCAGGAGTGGGGAAGACGCCGTTGCAACCGCGATGCTAGGTGACTCCAATAATACCTGACTGTAGCCATAGCTGACAAACTACGCCCACATGACACGGTAAATATCATATTATAGAACTAGATGCAATAAGACACAGCTGCATTGGCAACATGTTTTAAGGACTACACGCGTTAGTAAACAGCCGCCATCTTAAAGCAGTAGACCTCTCAGGAAGGCTCTGATGTAGATATCCTTCCAAGCGAACCTAAGTAACTTTTTTTTTTTTTTTTTTAAATCTAAAATGCTCCTAAATCGACAAAATCTTAACTTAAATCTATCTTTAAATGATGAAACAGTTTTAAAACTTACACGTTTAAAGTAGACAGAAGGGAACTAATGCAATAACGGGAGCAATTTTACTAACTTTAATGGTTGATTCACAACTTTAAATGACTTCCACACATAGCAAAGGTTACTATCGAGTTATCGCAATACCCTTGTGTCTAGTTAAGTGGAGGGTAAAGAATTGGGCTAGGGCCAATTGTCCCCCAAACCCTTTAAACTTCACATTGCGTGACCTGTTTTTTTGTTTGTTTGTTTGTTTTTGAGAAAAAAAAAGAAAAGAAAATTATCACCAGTTACTTTGCCAAGTAACTAATTACTCTTACATTCAGGTAACTGAGTTACTAACGCAATTACTTTTTGGGAGAAGTCATTTGTAACTGTAATTAATTACTTTTTTAAAGTAAAATTAACAACACTGGTAGTGAGTAATCCAATTAATTGCTTTTCTCATCTTGGCAAAACCGTTACCGTTACTGAGGATGTAAAGGCGTGCATTACTACGCGTTACTACGTTGGTTGAATGACACGAGAAAAGTCTGAGAGACACGGACTCACGGAGAAGATATATTCTGATGGCTCCAGAGAGTGTTTATCGCACACCAAGCACCTTTGGCACTGCTACGAAAAGGAATTTCTGAAATGTACTCACAGTGTTCCACCAAATTTGTTTTATAAAGAGCATTTATAGCAGCAAATAGCATGTTATAATACGGAAATATTTCTCTTGCGGACTGTACAGGTGGTTGGGAACGGGGACCACTACTCTAGGAGATTCCGTCCTGGCTGGCCAGCCAGCTTTTAATTGTTCTTTTCTTAATAAATGCATTTACAGTGCGGCGAATAAGTATTTAGTCAACCACTAATTGTGCAAGTTCTGCCACTTGAAAATATTTGAGAGGCCTGTAATCGTCAACATGGGTAAACCTCAACCATGAGAGACAGAATGTGAAAAAAAAAAAAACAGAAAATCACATTGTTTGATTTTTAAAGAATTTATTTGCAAATCATGGTGGAAAATAAGTATTTGGTCAATACCAAAAGTTCATCTCAATACTTTGTTATGTACCCTTTGTTGGCAATATTGGAGGCCAAACGTTTACTTTAACTCTTCACAAGCTTTTCACAAACTGTTGCTGGTATTTTGGCCCATTCCTCCATGCAGATCTCCTCTAGAGCAGTGATGTTTTGGGGCGGTCGTTGGTCAATACGGACTTTCAACTCCCTCCACAGATTTTCTATGGGGTTGAGATCTGGAGACTGGCTAAGCCACTCCAGGACCTTGAAATGCTTCTTACGAAGCCACTCCTTTGTTGCCCTGGCTGTGTGTTTGGGATCATTGTCATGCTGAAAGACCCAGCCACGTCTCATCTTCAATGCCCTTGCTGACTGAAGGAGATTTTCACTCAAAATCTCTCGATACATGTCCCCATTCATTCTTTCATTTACACAGATCAGTCGTCCTGGTCCCCTTGCAGAAAAATAGCCCCAAAGCATGATGTTTCCACCCGCATGCTTCACAGTGGTATGGTGTTCTTCGGCTGCAATTCAGTATTCTTTCTCCTCCAAACACGAGAACCTGTGTTTCTACCAAAAAGTTCTATTTTGGTTTCATCTGACCATAACACATTCTCCCAGTCCTCTTGTCCTGGCTCATCCAAATGCTCTCTAGCGAACCGCAGACGGGCTTGGACGTGTACTTTTTTCAGCAGGGGGACATGTATGGCAGTGCAGGATTTGAGTCCCTGGCGGCGCATTGTGTTACTGATAGTAGCCTTTGTTACTGTGGTCCCAGCTCTCTGTAGGTCATTCACTAGGTCCCCCCGTGTGGTTCTGAGATTTTTGCTCACCGTTCTTATCATTTTGACGCCAAGGGGTGAGATCTTGCATGGAGCCCCAGATTGAGGGAGATTATCAGTGGTCTTGTATGTCTTCCATTTTCTAATAATTGCTCCCACAGTTGATTTCTTTACACCAAGCGTTTTACCTATTGCAGATTCAGTCTTCCCAGCCTGGTGCAGGTCTACGATTTTGTCTCTGGTGTCCTTCGACAGCTCTTTGGTCTTGGCCATAGTGGAGTTTGGAGTGTGACTGACTGAGATTGTGGACAGGTGTCTTTTATACCGATAATGAGTTAAAAAAGGTGCCATTAATACAGGTAACGAGCGGAGCCTCGTTAGACCTTGTTAAAAGAAGTTAGACTTTGACAGCCAGAAATCTTGCTTGTTTGTAGGTGACCAAATACGTATTTTCCACTCTAATTTGGAAATAAATTCTTGAAAAATCAAACAATGTGATTTTCTGTTTTTTTTTCCACATTCTGTCTCTCATGGTTGAGGTTTACCCATGTTGACAATTACAGGCCTCTCTAATCTTTTCAAGTAGGAGAACTTGCACAATTAGTGGTTGACTAAATACCTATTTGCTGCACTGTAGCTTATGTGATTATTACTTTCATTTTATCCCTATATTGTGTGTCATTATCTCCTATTCATTCAGAGTATTAAAGAATCTGTAAAAGGAGAAAATCAACTTTTCTTCTTCAACGTGCAACACTGCATATTCAGAAATATGAAATATATACTGTATCTTTTAGGGAACCTACATTACTGGTGGCTGAAGATATTTACTTTAACATGGACTTTAGTATAACTAATCATGGGGACAATTCATACAACACAAACCTGACAATCCATTACCCCCCAGGCCTCTCCCTCGCCAGGACATTTCAGATCGAGCCAAAGGTAATTCCAAATCACATTATGGGGAAGAAATGTGTTGGATACTGAAACATAACCCTGCATTTCAGAAGACAAACCACATTACAGACAACTATCCTCGTTCTTAATGTATGTTGTACCACAGGCCACGACATCACTCCTCAAGTGCGATGATCTGGAAGGAGTAACTGATAAAACGATATGCGATGTTAGCCATCCTGTGTATCGTGGCGGATCAAAAGTAAGTTTCAATTCAAAACACACAGGCGCTGGACAAACGAGTGCGTGACACTGAACCAACCACATGCCCAACATGTCTGCAGGCTCACTTAAAGTTTGAATATGTTTGGTATGGATAGCATTTTTTTCAATAATGTACCACATGGTTGCAAAACAATTGATGGCATCATTCCAGAATTGGAGACTGTTTTGCGTCCCACCCTTCTAATTTAAACCACAAACAAAATACAAAAACATGCAATTTCAGAGTAAATGTATACACTAAAGCCAAATCCTCTTTCCCAAAAAACTAGGAATAATGACCATTTCAAATAAAACATTTCAAACGAAATGCCACACTTTCATAAACAATTTATGCTTTATTTTTACCTTTACAGAGCACTGATTTACAGTTGTGGTCAAAAGTTTACATACACTTGTGAAGAACATAATGTCAAGGCTCTCTTGAGTTTCCAGTTATTTCTACAACTCTGATTTTTCTCTGATAAAGTGATTGGAACAGATACTTATTTGTCACAAAAAAACATTCATGAAGTTTGGTTCTTTTATGACTTTATTATTGGTGAACAGAAAAAAGTGATCAAATCTGCTGGGTCAAAAATATACATACAGCAGCGCTAATATTTGGTAACATGTCCCTTGGCCATTTTCACTTCAATTAGGCGCTTTTGGTAGCCATCCACAAGCTTCTGGCAAGCTTCTGGTTGAATCTTTGACCACTCCTCTTGACAGAATTGGTGCAGTTCAGTTAAATTTGATGGCTTTCTGACATGGACTTGTTTCTTCAGCATTGTCCACAAGTTCTCAATGGGGTTTAAGTCAGGACTTTGGGAAGGCCATTCGAAAACCTTAATTCTAGCCTGATTTAGCCATTCCATTACCACTTTTGATGTGTGTTTGGAGTCATTGTCCTCTTGGAACACCCAACTGCACCCAAGACCCAATCTTCGGGCTGATGACGTTAGCTTATCTTGAAGAATTTGAAGGTAATCCTCCTTCTTCATTATCCCATTTACTCTCTGTAAAGCACGAGTTCCATTGGCAGCAAAACAGCCCCACAGCATAATACTACCACCACCGTGCTTGACGGTAGGCATGGTGCACTTGGGGTTAAAGGCCTCACTTTTTCTACTCCAAACATATTGCTGGGCATTGTGGCCAAACAGCTCGATTTTTGTTTCGTCTGACCACAGAACTTTCCTCCAGAAGGTCTTATCTTTGTCCATGTGATCAGCAGCAAACTTCAGTCGAGCCTTGAGGTGCCGCTTGTGGAGCAAGGGCTTCCTTCTTGCACGGCAGCCTCTCAGTCCATGGAGATGCAAAACACGCTTGACTGTGGACACTGACACCTGTGTTCCAGCAGCTTCTAATTCTTGGCAGATCTGCTTTTTGGTGATTCTCGGTTGAATCTTCACCCTCCTGACCAGTTTTCTCTCAGCAGCAGGTGATAGCTTGCGTTTTCTTCCTGATCGTGGCAGTGACAAAACAGTGCCATGCACTTTATACTTACAAACAATTGTTTGCACTGTTGCTCTTGGGACCTGCAGCTGCTTTGAAATGTGACTTTCCTGACTTTTCAAGTCAATGATTCGCTTTTTCAGATCCATGTATGTATATTTTTGACCCAGCAGATTTGATCATTTTTTCTGTTAACCCATAATAAAGTCATAAAAGAACCAAACTTCATGAATGTTTTTTGTGACAAAGAAGTATCTGTTCCAATCACTCTATCAAAGAAAAATCAGAGTTGTAGAAATAACTGGAAACTCAAGAGAGCCATGACATTATGTTCTTCACAAGTGTATGTAAACTTTTGACCACAACTGTAACTCACTGGCTGCCATTGATGGCGCTAGACGTTTAATCCATTTTGACTGCGGAGTCAAAATGGATTAGACGTCTAGCACTGTCTATAGCACTGAAAAAGGAGCATTCGCAGTCAGTCTTCCCAGTTTAAATGAATTGGACGTCTATTGCCAAAAATGACATGCAATGAGTTCAATAATATTAGATTTAAAAACAACAACAAACTAGTAGTTGTGTAAAAAAATAAAAAATCAATACATTAGCTCTGTCTGAACTTTGCGGATTTTCAATTTTCGCGGGGGAAGCAGTCCACATTAACCGTGAAAAAAGAGAGATCATTGTATAAGCGGGAGAAAAATGGATGAATGGATATTCTCCTCTCATTTTTTTTATATTTAAATGAAAAAACACATACAAAATATAATAAATAAAAAATACAAAATACGTACAAACATAGGAAATCCAAGTATTCTGTTAAATCAAATAAGAAATGTAAATATTCTCTTTTTATTCTCTAAATAAATTGTAAAAGCTGTTTAAGATTATTATTTTTCTACTTTTTATCTAAGTTTGTCCTCTTGATTAGCAGTAGCGGCTTCTTAGCTAGCTAGCTTGTACTCCTGAGATAAGCTAACATTTAAGCTGCTACTGACCTAAAACCAAAACAGGCCATACAGTATATGAGTCTCCATGAGCAGTGGCATCAAAAAATTCAAAGTCGTTCCCTTATAAAATCCTGATTAATTATTTTTTATATAAGTATAACACAACTTAAAATGGCTATAAAAGTCTCAGATTTTACACTAGATTCACAAAAATCACCAAATGCAGAGATAATCACCTATATTTTCAGGATCAAAAGCAAAATTCAACATATCATACAAGTTTTTGACCAAAATAGCAACTTCTTTTTCATTCATTCATTTTCCATGCCGCTTTTCCTCACGAGGGTTGCGGAGGTGCTGGAGCCTATCCCAGCTAACTACGGGCAGTAGACAGGGGACACCCTGAACTGGCTATATTTTTTTTTAATTTACTGCAAGTTTTCAACAGCTAATAAATCACTCAGTTTAACATCAGAAACTTAATACTTGAGGAAAACATGCAGAATCAATTATAAATATGTAAACAGATTGTTAATAAATTCTATATACAATCACAACTTATTATAGAATAGAATAGCCCTTTATTATCATTATACACTGTATACTGTTAGCTAATTAGGCTAGCGGCCGCCTGATGTAAACAGAGCCTTTCTGGCGAAAATTCATGTGAATAAATGCTTAAATCCCCGAATTCTTCATAGATATGGACGTAAAACAGCCTCAATTCTTAGGTAAAAGCAAAGAAACTGTGCAGTTAGCGTTTATTTTACGTATATATGTCGAAGTACAATGCTACTCTGTTAGCGAATGAGGCTAGCGGCCGCCTGATGTAAACGGAGCTTTTCTGGCGAAAATTCTTGTGACTAAATGCTTAAATCCCTGAACTCCTTATAGTAATGGATGTAAAACAGTCTCAATTCTTGGTTAAAAGCAAAGAAACCGTGCAGTTAGCATTTATTTTACGTATATATGTCAAAGTACAATGCTACTCTGTTAGCAAATGACGCTAGCGGCCGCCTGATGTAAACAGAGCTTTTTCGGCGAAAATTCTTGTGAATAAATGTTTAAATCCCTGAATTCTTTGTAGATATGGACGTAAAACAGTCTTGATTCTTGGTTAAAAAAAAACCCAAAAACGTGCAGGTAGCATTTATTTCGCGTGAATATCGCCAACTATGAGGCTAGTCAGTTACGAAAATTAGCCGCCTCCATGTGTAAACAAAGAAGAAAATTCCTGCGAATAAATGCTTCAATCACTGAATTCTTTGTAGATATGGAGGTAAAACTGTCTCGATTCTTTGTTAAAAGAGGAAAAAAATGGGCAGTTACGCATCTATTTTACGTATACATGTTGAAGAATGACGCCAAAGCCGTAGCAGTTCCCATTCTCCACTTGATTTTTTTCACGTTTCAAAATGCATGCATAGTACGAAAAATATCATATTTACTTTGAATCCTCGAACAAATCACTCCTGAGACAATCCTTCCTGTTTGTATGCGGTGCAGGTTTTGAAGTTCTTCAAAAATCCAAGCTTGAATCCAGCTTACACATGAGCGTGTGCCATCTTCGCCTGACTATAGTAAATTAAGCTCGGCCCGCTCTGATAAGGCGTGACGCAAAGAATGACGAAGTGTCATGTCAATAGGTAATGAAGTCTATGGCCAAACATATTCAAATATCAAATAAATCATGTCATAAAAATTTCCCCAATGACCACTAAAATGAGTTAATCGAAAGTGTATGACTTATTACTGAGGAATATGTTGCAGAAAACCGGAAAATTCAAGGCTAGTTTTCAAAAAATTTGAAGCCGAAATGTCATCAAATTCTAGATTGACCCTTATTTATCTATTTTTATCCATATTGCAAACAACCACTCATTGATTGCGATTACTGTCACAATACAATGTGTGATAATTGCCGTGCTCTTTCTGCTTCCCTATCATTCTACCAAGACAACGTTTCAAAGTTCTTTCCACATCATCACCAACTACCAGTGGAACGACACTATCACAATTAGTGTCAGTGCCAACAGGTAGATATTGTTTTACACATCTTTAAGAAAAAAAAAATGAGACACCATAAAAAATGTCTGCATATTTTGTATTCACAGTGATAACAACAACTCCACCACATCTTTGCTGACCAAGACGCTCCCAGTACAATTTGAAATAAAAATGGCCATCACTGTGTAAGTCCCTATAAACAGTATTGTTACATTATGAAATATCACTAGTGCCACCCGTGCATTTTGATTTCTGGACATTTTCAAGCTACACGTACAATCAGTAAATAAGAACAAAGTTGTTTTGTTATGATTGGCTTGTCCGGGCGGGCCGTGGGCAGGAAGAGGGGTGTTTGGGTCTTTTTCTGTTGCAGATTTGGGCGGTCAAGTTCGTGTGTCATCGTTGCTGGGTCATGGTTAATGAGGCAACTGAGGTGGGAGATTTGGCGTGCCTCACCGTCTGGGGGGTGCTGAGCTATCAAACTTGGGAGTTGTTTTTGTTATATGGTGTTGTGGTAGTACAGGACGTCCCACCATTTGTTCTGGACTATCCTGAAGAGCTGTGGGATTTGGTGTTGCAGACGTGGGCTTGTCTTGCCTATCACCTGGTAGTCAGCGTCAATCTTGCTCAGTCGGCTGCATGACGCAGGCCTTCCGTGGTCAGAAGGCGTCACGTATCTCTTATGCCCTATGTCAAATATAGTCTGCTTGTTTTCCTTAAACTATGATATAAATGCTACATATTTTATATTGGGTACGTTTGAGCAGGGGTCCCCAACCTTTTTTGCACCACGGACCGGTGTTATTTGGGTCTTTTTTTTCACGGACCGGTGTTCTGACAAATTTTGCAACCCATCAAAAATTGCAACTATGCGGTTCTGCGCATGCGCGTAATGTTAAACATAGCCGCAAAATGCGCAAATGCAGCGATTCCAAAGTCAACACTACAAACTTTCTTGAAAGAAAGGAATATTAACTTACGTTTGATCATGAAAGGACTTGTAGAAAAGTTCTCCTCAGATTTATCCTGCCATGTAAGCTTCACACAACAGCTGCACACCGCGCTCACCATTAACGACTTCGCCTTGTCGTTAAACATTAATTAAGAAGCCCGCTTCACAAAGATACGATGTTGGAAATTGTAGCAAGGTTTTCAACGCTCTTGTCGCGATGTCAGGATATTCCAGAATGACTTTAATCCAGAACCTCAGTAGAGTTGTTGTCTCAAATGTACGTTTAATAAGGTCGCCGTCATTTGCGATCTCTCTGTTTATTCACAAACGGGTCACGAATCCACTCCTTCGCAGTTCGTGGGTCTTCGAGGTTGTAGGCTCGTCAGGTGCCCTTTTCGCCGTAAAAATATCCTTTTCGCCGAAAAAATATTTCCAAAGATGTCTGTTTTCCTGTTATCTTCGCTCGTGTGGGTGCTAATTATTTCCGGGAACAAATGTGCTGCGCCGCGGCCTAGTAATACGCTATTATTGAAGACTAGCGCACATACTGTATATTATATACACAAACAAGATGTACTGCTAGCAGTCCAATCAATGGACTTCTATGACAACATTGTAATCTATCCCGTAGTATTATATCTAGAGTAGACAGAGATATTGGTGTGTTAAACAGGGGCACAGGGTTGATTCGGCCAGAATGCGGTCGTTATTGAATTCTTTTTTTCTTTGCGGCCTGATCGCAAATGCGCCACGGACCGGTACCGGTCCGCGGCCGGGCAGATGGGGACCCCTGCGTTAGAGTAATACAGTCAAACAGTAAATACGAGAAAAGATAGTATTCCTTCAGCAGCCAGTGTCAGGGTGATGTGCTGTCACATTTCTCTCTGGTCTTATTTACATAAATCAATGATTAGTGCAAAACTGCCACTCAATAATAACAATATGCAAGGTGAAATCACCTTGTGTAAGCAAACACAAATATGCACCCCAGTGAAGGTAACAAACACAATGATCCCTTAGGTTTATGAGCACCTCATCTATACAAAAGAGGTCAGGTCAAACACATTAATGGGCCAATGAACAATGTGCAAATATATTTAATTTTCAAATGTAGACCTACAGTGTATCACAAAAGTGAGTACACCCCTCGCATTTCTGCAGGTATTTATGTATATCTTTTTCATGGGACAGCACTGACAAAATGACACTTTTGTCACACCGTGGTGAGGTTTGTCGTGTCATGGTCATTTCCTGCTTTATTTTGTAAGTCTTTCCCTCCATGTTTCAGAGCACTTGCCCTTCCTCATGTCCTCCCTAATCACTAATAGGTTCCACCTGTTCCCCATTACCTTCTGTGTGTATATATAGTCACTCTCCCCTTTGTTTTGTGCCAGAGTGTCTTCGTCCGCTGACGTGTCACCCCAGCCTGCTTTAGTCCACAGCCAAAGTCACCACGTGAATCAAGTCCTGAAGTATTTAGTAAGGCTTTTGAGTTAGTTTGCTATTTTGTTTTGATGGTACAGTATTTTTGCCTTCCTTATGAAGTGAATTTTTGTTGGAGAACCTGCTTTCTGATTGCGAACATTCTGTAAGCATTTCTGAGTTTGTTTGGTACTTTGTGTTTTTGATAACGTTTTTGCCTTCCTTGATGAAGTGAATTTTTGTTGAAGAACCTGCCTTGTTTGTTTTCACCTTAAGAGAGACTGTTAAATAAATCCTTTTGTTAACCAAGATAACTCTGCATTTGGGTCCTCCTTTGAGTCCAGTTCTGACAACTTTGACACATTGAAAAGTAATCTGTGTGCAGCTTATATAATAATTTATTTTCCCCTCAAAATAACTCAAAATATAGCCATTAATATCAAACCCCTGGCAACAAAAGTGAGTACACCCCTTAGTGAAAGTTGTCAATATTAACATATGTACAACATGTCAACTGTCAATATTTTGTGTGGCCACCACTATTATCCAGAATTGCCTTTACTCTCCTGGGCATGGAGTTGACCGGAGCTTTACAGGTTACCAGTGGAATGCTTCCACTAATCCATGATGACATTGCGGAGCTGACAGATATTTGAGACTTCGCGCACCCCCACCTTCCGCTTGAGGAACCCCCAAAGATGTTCTATTGGGTTCAAGTCTGGAGACATGCTTGGCCAGTCCATCACCTTTACCCTTAGCCTCTTCAGTAAAGCAGTGGTCATCTTGGAGGTGTATTTGGGGTCTTTGTCATGCTGGAACACTGCCCTGCGACCCAGTTTCTGGAGGGAGGGGATCATGCTCTGCTGCAGTATTTCACAGTACATGTTGGAGTTCATGTTTCCCTCAATGGAATGTAACTTGCCAACACCTGCAGCACTCATGCAGCCCCAGACCATGATATTCCCACCTCCACGCTTGACTGGAGGTATGACAAACTTATCTTTATACTCCTCACCTGGTCGCTGCCACACACGCTTGAGACCATCGGAACCAAACAAATTAATCTTCGTCTCATCAGACCATAGGACACTGTTCCAGTAATCCATGTGCTTTGTTGACATGTCTTCAGCAAACTGTTTGCGGGCTTTCTTGTGTACAGTCTTCAGAAGAGGCTTCCTCCTGGGGTGACAGCCATGCAGCAATGCTGACAGCACTCCTGCGACGATCTTTCAGAGAAAGCATTTGAATGTGACGCTCAGCACGTGCGCTCAGCTTCTTTGGACCAACCCGAGGCCTGTTCTGAGTGGACCCTGCCCTTTTAAAAAACTGTGCTGCAGCTCAGTTTCAGGGTGTTGGCAATCTTCTTGTAGTCTTGGCCATCTTCATGTGGCGTAACAATACGTGTTTTAAGGTCCTCAGAGAGTTCTTTGCCATGTAGTGCCATGTTGAAATTTTCAGTGACCAGTATGAGTGTGTGAGAACTGCACTACAAATTTGAACACACCTGCTCCCTATGCACACCTGGACCTAGTAACACTGAGTCACATGACATTTTGGAGGGAAAATGACCAGCAGTACTCAATTTGGACATTTAGGGATGTAGTTTCTAAGGGGTGTACTCACTTCTGTTGCCAGAGGTTTAGATATTAATGGCTATATTTTGAGTTATTTTGAGGGGAAAATAAATTAACTCTATTACAGTGGGGAGAACAAGTATTTGATACACTGCCAATGGGAAAACCCATTGGCAGTGTATCAAATACTTGTTCTCCCCACTGTATATAAGCTGCACACAGACAACTTTTCATTGTGTCAAAGTGTCATTTTGTCAGTGTTGTCCCATGAAAAGATATACTTGCAGAAATGCAAGGGGTGTACTCACTTTTGTGGAATAATGTATGCATTTTGCCAAAATGTTATTGTATTAAAAAAACAACATGGCATGCCTTTAGTTACTGTAATCTAGAAGCAATCTTGACAGGAAAACAAGACAGAGGGATAGACAAACACACACACATATACTTTCATACTTTTAAGTACATCATGAGATAAGACTTACTCATGGCATTATGCAATTTGTGTCCAAAGTTGGCCTGGCAAAAGTAGCAGAATCACCAGTAGCCACGGCTGCTGTTGTTCTTGTTGTTTAAGATGGCGCGCTTTCATGGGAGGAAACAGAAATGCTGAGGAAACTACGGCGGTTTAGATCAACTAAAATGGTGCGGTTTTGAAAATCGAAATTACCGATTTGAACGTCTTTTTAACCAGAAAAGTTGGTTTCGGTTCAAAATCGATTAATCGAACAGCCCTAATTAAGACCTTCTGAAAATTTTCACTGCTAACTGCAGCCATTTGCTAAAATTATTTCAGTTCATTTTTTTGTCCTTAATGCACACACAGTACCCCAAATTGAAAGAAAAGCACAGAATTGTTGACATTTTTGCAGATTTATTAAGAAAAACTGAAATAGCACATGGCCTTAAATATTCAAACCCTTTACACATATATTTGAACAGGTGCTTTCAGCAAATGGCTGCAAATTTACAAGAATGAAACATTTAAGGGCTTTTGAACACTTTCCGTTCCCATATATATATATATACATATATATATATATATATATATATATATATACGTATATATATATATATATATATATATATATATATATACGTATATACGTATATATATATATATATATATATATATATATATATATATATATATATATATATGATCTTGGGACCAGCAGTGTCTGGGTAATGGTGGAGTTTATTTGATTTGTTTTAGGAAAGAAGAGACCACCAGTTATTTGAACTTCACAGAAGATGACACACGTCCAAAAAGAATGTTTCTTATTTACAAGGTGAACTCAGGCCTTCTATGCACGAATTAGTTGATCCATAAACCAGAATATATAAATCTCCAATCCAGGTTCTCCTTTAAAATGCACAAAACTCCCTTCTGGTAGGTGGACAACCCTGGCTGGAAGGCTTTTCCAGTCAATGTGTCAATGATCTTGCCAACTAGACTCCAATTCAACTTTGAAATGGAAAATTATCAAGTCTCTGTACAAGAGGTAACTATTATTTAATAACTCCACTAAAACTGCTGTTAAAAAAAAAATCACCATCCTATCTTATTTCTTTCTGAAGAACAAAACCCAGTGCAAGAGCATTACTGGAATTAATTCTAAAGTAAGTACAAATATTTTTTCACTTTCAGCAAGTTATGCTAAAAATGCCATTAATTTTTTTACCCCTTCCTTTTTAAAGTATTGTTCACCAGAAAAACGCTGCAAAATCATCAAGTGTGACACCTTCATGCTGGAAAAAGAATCTTCTACTGAGTTTATATTGTCTGGAGAAGTACAATTTAGAGATCTTGAACAGCGTGCACAGGCAAGTTCTAATTTCTCGTGTTCGCACACATAGGTGGAGTTTGACTTTTGGGGGGGCAAAACATGTTGATGACAGAGTTAGCAATAAAATTAACGTACAATCAGGGGTGAAAGTGGGCCAGAACGGTCAGGAAAGCAATTCCGGTATAAGATTCAGGGCCGGAATGCTGCTCCGGTACACGGTGCTTTGATTCCAAAAATATGACTGCAACTGTCAAAACACTATGTAAACAAAAAAAAAAAAATGCTAAGCTGCCACACATGCATTTCATCTCCAAGAAGAAAATAATCAGATTTACATACACAAGTGTTAACACCAAGCATCATAAAGTGCTTGTGTAGCGTAGTCCGTTTTCACCGATATTTATTTTATTCCACGGACGGTATGGAGGTTTCCCCAGCTGCTGCAGTTATCTGAGTCTGACGTTGATGAGTCACGTCATTGTGTGAATGCACGCAGCAAAGCAAAACGCCTGGACTCATTTATCCATTCAATTGGTTGACATACTGACATGTGATCAGCAGAGATAGTTAGCTCTGATTGGTTCAAATGTGCATGTTTCCTGGAACAGCAAAAAAAAAAAAAAATGTTGAATTGATGCGACGAAAAAGGGCAATGCAACAGAAAATGGATCAAATCTTTCAAAGCAGGGATAGAGTTGAGGAGGCTTATTCATCATATTTAGTTTTATTTGCTCTGATGGGGAGGTTCAGAACATCTTAGCTGTCAATGTGCACTTTGGACTTATATTTGTTCATTTATGTTAGGCTACTTATTCATTTCCTTATGATTTAAAAACTTCAATGTTTGCGCAATCTTTAAAACATGTTCTATTACACTCTGCATAATATAAGTCATTTGTACTTATTTTTCTGAATGTATGTTACTTATGTCTTTATTATTGAAAAACACAACAAAAAGTAAATGTTTACATTATCTTCAATTTTAATATACATCCTATGTTCTTAAGTAGTTAAAATTGAGATTTGGAATTTAGTATGTGAGGAAATGAGGGAAAATAAAAATTAGGAGATGGAGGTTGGGATTATTGCTGTTTTTGTTAACTTTTATTTTACAAATCATTGAAAAAATACAATTTTGAATGAAAATCAGTTTCTGTATGTGTTATAGAAATAACTGTGCCAAAACAGTTTTCTTTGCATTTCAGTAGTTTTAGGAGGTTTGACACCCCCCCCCCCCCCCCCCCAAAAAAAAAGATAAATAAACAAAATTTCTGACTCCGTGGCGACCTTCACGTAGGGGAGTGCCGGCAAGAAATTCTCGCCACTTTCACCCCTGCGTACAATATATGTATACATACAGTACTGGCCAAAAGTATTGGCACCACTGCAATTCTGTCAGCTAATGCTCAATTTCTCTCAGAAAATGATTGGAATTAAAAAATGCTTTTGTATTAATATCTTCATGTAATTTGCTTGTAATGAAAAAACACAAAAGAGAATAGAAAAAAATAACTAAATCATTCTCATTTTACATAAAACTCCAAAAATGGGCCGAACAAAAGTAGGCTCGAGCGTTTACGTCACAGAATGGGGGATCACGTGAGATTTGACAACAACGCAGCCTTTTTGGAAGCAGGTCTGGCTCGCGGGACATTAAACTTTAACTTGCCAGTTCGATAAAGAGACAAACTCGTTACTAAGGTGAAGAAAAGATATGGGATCAAATTTAAGGATGTGAACAATGTTGTCCCTTACGAGCAAGCCGGAGACAAATGGAGTAAAGATGTCGACGGGCTTCCACAATTACGCGAAATGGACATTCTGCTGTATTTATTGTTTGGTGTATGTTACTAAACTCATCAGCGATTCCGAAATTACAAATCGCTACAAAGCTACTAACAGTTTTGCTGCGGATGGGTGCAGGACCTGCACATTATGACCGTATCAAACGGCAGCTCCATCGTTCTTGCAAAGGTAGGCTATGTGTGTTTACTATTTTCAGTGCCATGAACCTGAACGCACCCCAAGTCTTGGATGACAAATAAACAGAGCAGAGTAGACTCGCTACGGCTGGTAGTTTCTTTAATTTAGTCAAAGGAAGTAACGCACCGCTTTTGACCGTCAGTAGCAGTAACGGCGTTGTAACGGCGGAAAAAGTCGGTATCGGAAAGTCTATTACGTTTTTCGGCCACTGGGGGGGCAATGCCCCCCTTGCCCCCTCTCACTCTCCGCCTATGGACACAGACACGTGAACATGTCACATACTAACTGAACATACTAACTGAAATCCCCGCTTTACAGAATAAGACGTTTCTGAAAAGATATACTGGAGAGAGTGCCGAGGTTTTGTTTAAAAGCATGATAAATGTTGATTACGACAAACAACGATATGTGCTGAAAACTTATAAAGAAGAGGTATGTTCAACTCAATCTGGCTCCAATTCGTGCTTTTGACTATGGTGTTATTTTAATTTTTTAACTAAGAATTTTAACTATACCCAGGAAAAGAATCTTGCTATGTGGAATGAGGAGACTTCTACAAAGAAATGGGTATATATTGCAGTCAATCCATCAAAAAACCTTTTCGAGTTATAACTTAAAATCATACATATATTTTATCTGTCAAAAGATCGAAGTTCAGGTGGAGTTCATCATTTCACCTGATAAAATGTTCATCATTTTAACCGGAACTGGACTCGGACTTGCACTTCTGATTCTCATTACCATCATCATGTATAAGGTGAGTGATGCTTGGCTATTTTCTTAATGTCGGTCTAAATCAGGGATTGATCATACTGAAATCCTCTTCTCTTTCTGTTTTGTGGACAAAGCTGGGATGCTTCAAGAGAAAAACAGTCCAATATTACCAAGAGAAGGAAGAAGGGGCTGCTGTTCAGCTTGTAGAACCTGCTCAGAATAATGGTATTGCCAGCCCCTCTGAGGGCAACCCGTCTCCTGAGGAAAAAGTACTTCTTGAGGACAACCAGTTGGCTGACACAGAGAAAGCACTAGAATAATCACAATGACTGGATTGGATTTACTATGGTGGTTCATTTTGGCTGAAGTCTCTGTGTAGGTTGCACCATGGGCGTTGCCAGACATATTTCACTGGGGCACATGCCCCAGTATTGATCTGCAGTGCTCCAGTATAAAATTTTGCTAGGACAAAAAAAAAAAAAAATTCTTTGGGGTTTTAAGTCTCTATAGCATATTCACTCCATATACACAATCTGCTCATGTCTCCATAATATTGTAATTTATACACGCAACCTTGACTGTGATAGGCATATGACTTGACTCTTCAGCAAAGCACCTTCGGGAGATATGCTGCGTTCATGTACTTTGGGAGTTCTGAGTTCCCAAGTTGGAAAATCGTTTTAATGTGGGATAAAAACATGGTTTTGCTACAAAGAAGGGTAGCTTTTTTTTAATGCTCCAACGATATGATACGATCACCAGTTGAGTGACTGGCGCTTTTTATAGACATCATGTAATAGAGAATTAATTTTTTTCAATTACTCCAACAAGACGTGAATGTAGCATCAATATCACGGTGCGTGTGCCAATTACAGTGGGGCAAATAAGTATTTAGTCAACCACCAATTGTGCAAGTTCTCCTACTTGAAAAGATTAGAGAGGCCCGTAATTGTCAACATGGGTAAACCTCAACCATGAATGACCAGAATGTGGAAAAAACCCTGAAAATCACATTGTTTGATTTTTAAAGAATTTATTTCCAAATTAGAGTGGAAAATAAGTATTTGGTCATCTACAAACAAGCAAGATTTCTGGCTGTCAAAGAGGTCTAACTTCTTCTAACAAGGTCTAACAAGGCTCCACTCGTTACCTGTATTAATGGCACCTGTTTTAACTCATTATCGGTATAAAAGACACCTGTCCACAAGCTCAGTCAGTCACACTCCAAACTCCACTATGGCCAAGACCAGCTGTGGAAGGACACAAGAGACAAAATTGTAGGCCTGCACCAGGCTGGCAAGACTGAATCTGCAATAGGTAAAACGTTTGGTGTAAAGAAATCAACTGTGGGAGCAATTATTAGAAAATGGAAGACATACAAGACCACTGATAATCCCCCTCGATCTGGGGCTCCATGCAAGATCTCACCCCGTGGCGTCAAAATAATCCCAGAACCACACTGGGGGACCTAGTGAATGACCTACAGAGAGCTGGGACCACAGTAACAAAGGCTACTATCAGTGCCTACAATGCTACTACTACAATGCGCCGCCAGGGACTCAAATCCTGCACTGCCAGACATGTCCCCCTGCTGAAGAAAGTACATGTCCAGGCTTGTCTGCGGCTCACTAGAGAGCATTTGGATGATCCAGAAGAGGACTGGGAGAATGTGTTATGGTCAGATGAAACCAAAATAGAACTTTTTGGTAAAAACACAGGTTTTCATGTTTGGAGGAGAAAGAATACTGAATTGCATCCGAAGAACACCATACCCACTGTGAAGCATGGGGGTGGAAACATCATGCTTTGGGGCTGTTTTTCTGCAAAGGGACCAGGACGACTGATCCGTGTAAAGGAAAGAATGAATGGGGCCATGTATCGAGAGATTTTGAGAGAAAATCTCCCATCAGCGAGGGCACTGAAGATGAGATGTGGCTGGGTCTTTCAGCATGACAATGATCGCAAACACGCAACCAGGAAACAAAGGAGTGGCTTCGTAAGAAGCATTTCTAGGTCCCGGAGTGGCCTAGGCAGTCTCCAGATCTCAACAGCAACAGTGTGTGAAAAGCTTGTGAAGAGTTACAGAAAACGTTTGGCCTCCGTTATTGCCAACAAAGGTTACATAACAAAGTATTGAGATGAACTTTTGGTATTGACCAAATACTTATTTTCCACCATGTGATTTTCTGTTTATTTCTTTCCACATTTTTTCTCTCACGGTTGAGGTTTACCCATATTGACAATTACAGGCCTCTCTAATATTTTCAAGTGGGAGAACTTGCACAATTAGTGGTTGACTAAATACTTTTTTGCCCCACTGTATAGGGTCAACAGTGCAAATTACATCTTCCCACCTGCTTTACAGGTTAGTGCAAGAAGAATTGCCCATCCTTGTTGGTCGGTTTTACCTCTGTGTTGATGTTTGTTTGTTCGCCTATTCCCATGAATTGTGAATTTAAATGGTTCAACTTTACTCTTTACGTATCAGGCAGTTGACTGCGGTAAACTACTCTGGTCGCAAATTGAAGTAGCAGATTACCCGCAGTCTTTTAGCTAACTGGCTATGAATACAATGACAGTTAAATGCGATTTGAGTGAGAGACTCTCACTCAAGAGCTTTGTCTAATTTTGTGTTAATATGTTATATGGTATTTGAACTGTATCAATACTGATGCTATTTATTGCTATTTGTTTATATGACCAAAATGAATAGAATCTGTATGAATTAATTGCCTATCTTTGGGATATGTCCTCTAACAATTTTGTATGTGTGCTCATCAGCATTTCCAGCTGTTTTATAAGCATTTTATTTGTTACTGCAGTCCCTGTAATCTATAACAAGACATATTATTTTTTTTATTTCTATTTGAATCAAACAGCATTACTCTTGCAAATGGATATTAGTTTTTTGCTCGCAGCAAGGATAAACCAAGGAGCAATGAGACAGGTAAGCTAGGTAACCCACCGAAGCAACATAAACCGCTTTTAGGTCACAACCTACCGGTTGACAAATACTGATTAATTGCATAAAAGTTATAGTTATGTACTCCCATTTCTGTCCAGACATAGACATAGACATAGAGTGCAGGAAGAGGTGAAGGAGAGATGAAAGTTGATGAGCATGAGCAGAGGTGAATTGAGTATCAATAAGGGATGTCCCTATTCCGATTTTAAATACTGATGGCTGAAAAACAAAAAAACGTCACTTTTTTACAGAAACGTGTATTTTGGTTCAATTACATATACAGTGCCTTGCAAAAGTATTCGGCCCCCTTGAATCTTGCAACCTTTCGCCACATTTCAGGCTTCAAACATAAAGATATGAAATTTAATTTTTTTGTTAGGAATCAACAACAAGTGGAACACAATCATGAAGTGGAACAACATTTATTGGATAATTTAAACTTTTTTAACAAATAAAAAAACTGAAAAGTGGGGCGTGCAATATTATTCGGCCCCTTTACTTTCAGTGCAGCAAACTCACTCCAGAAGTTCAGTGAGGATCTCTGAATGATCCAATGTGGTCCTAAATGACCGATGATGATAAATAGAATCCACCTGTGTGTAATCAAGTCTCCGTATAAATGCACCTGCTCTGTGATAGTCTCAGGGTTCTGTTTAAAGTGCAGAGAGCATTATGAAAACCAAGGAACACACCAGGCAGGTCCGAGATACTGTTGTGGAGAAGTTTAAAGCCGGATTTGGATACAAAAAGATTTCCCAAGCTTTAAACATCTCAAGGAGCACTGTGCAAGCCATCATATTGAAATGGAAGGAGCATCAGACCACTGCAAATCTACCAAGACCCGGCCGTCCTTCCAAACTTTCTTCTCAAACAAGGAGAAAACTGATCAGAGATGCAGCCAAGAGGCCCATGATCACTCTGGATGAACTGCAGAGATCTACAGCTGAGGTGGGAGAGTCTGTCCATAGGACAACAATCAGTCGTACACTGCACAAATCTGGCCTTTATGGAAGAGTGGCAAGAAGAAAGCCATTTCTCAAAGATATTCATAAAAAGTCTCGTTTAAAGTTTGCCACAAGCCACCTGGGAGACACACCAAACATGTGGAAGAAGGTGCTCTGGTCAGATGAAACCAAAATTGAACTTTTTGGCCACAATGCAAAACGATATGTTTGACGTAAAAGTAACACAGCTCATCACCCTGAACACACCATCCCCACTGTCAAACATGGTGGTGGCAGCATCATGGTTTGGGCCTGCTTTTCTTCAGCAGGGACAGGGAAGATGGTTAAAATTGACGGGAAGATGGATGCAGCCAAATACAGGAACATTCTGGAAGAAAACCTGTTGGTATCTGCACAAGACCTGAGACTGGGACGGAGATTTATCTTCCAACAGGACAATGATCCAAAACAAAGCCAAATCTACAATGGAATGGTTAAAAAATAAACGTATCCAGGTGTTAGAATGGCCAAGTCAAAGTCCAGACCTGAATCCAATCGAGAATCTGTGGAAAGAGCTGAAGACTGCCGTTCACAAACACTCTCCATCCAACCTCACTGAGCTCGAGCTGTTTGCAAAGGAAAAATGGGCAAGAATGTCAGTCTCTTGATGTGCAAAACTGATAGAAACATACCCCAAGCGACTTGCAGCTGTAATTGGAGCAAAAGGTGGCGCTACAAAGTATTAACGCAAGGGGGCCGAATAATATTGCACGCCCCACTTTTCAGTTTTTTATTTGTTAAAAAAGTTTAAATTATCCAATAAATTTTGTTCCACTTCACGATTGTGTCCCACTTGTTGTTGATTCTTGACAAAAAATTAAAATTTTATAGCTTTATGTTTGAAGCCTGAAATGTGGCAAAAGGTTGCAAGGTTCAAGGGGGCCGAATACTTTTGCAAGGCACTGTAGTTTAAAGCGCTATTTCAGACTTTATTTTATTATACATAAGTGCTAAAAAAAATTACTTGCTCGCCAGTGCCCCAATATTGTATTATGTCTAATGACACCCCTTGGTTGCCCCCTTGACACCCCTTGGTTGCACCCTATCTTTTCTCCTTGTGTGAATGTTTTCTTTTTCTCAAAACAATTTAACTGGAGTTCTTTTATTCTCACCTTTGGTTCTGTGCGCTGAATGTTGACGGAAAAAACGGTTGCAGATTCAGCTGTTTGGGGTAGCCTCCAAAGACTGACTCAGTGACGTCTCTTCCACTGTCGATTTAGCTACCCACTCTATTCCGCTTTCGGATTCCTCCTGCCATTCACATTTTCGAGTTTCAGCCTTCGTTAAATCATTTCCTGCCACTGACAACAATAGAGGACCAATTCATTAAACTTGGGAAGATTTGCTGTGAATACAAATCTTTCAGTACCAGTGACAGGGCGAGACGTCCAATCACATTCTCGAGTTACAGCCTTCGTTGAATCATTTCCTGCCACTGACAACAATAGAGGACCAATTCATTAAACTTGGGAGGGTTTGCTGTGAAATCTTTCAATACCAGTGACAGGGCGAGACGTCCAATCCATTGTGACAGGGATTGCGAAATGAACGTTTGACTTTCGCTTAGATGCCAAAATTGAGAGCTGTAAGGCAAAAATAATTGGCATCAATTCTTATCATATAAAGTAAATATCATTACAGTATTTGTGTACGGTGGAATGAAAAAGTATCTGAACCTTTTGGAATAAATCACATTTCTGCATAAAATCACAATCAAAACACATAGATGAAAAAACAGCTTTAACCAGCTTTTTCTGCTTTAACCAAAACCCCCGAAACATTTATAGGATTTCATATTTTAATGAGGATAGTATGGACACAATGACAGAAGGGGGAAAAATAAGTACGTGAACCATTCCATTTAATATTTTGTGGCCGCCCCTTTTGCAGCAATAACTTCAACCAGACGCTTCCTGTTGCTCCAGATCAGTCAGGCACATCGATCAGGACTAATCTTGACCCTTTCTTCTCTACAAAACTGCTGTAGTTCAGTCAGATTTGTGGGATGTCTGGCATGAATCGCTGTCTTTAGATCATGCCACAGCATCTCAATGGGGTTCAAGTCTGGACTCTGACTTGGCCACTCCAGAATGTGTATTTTGTTCTTCTGAAACCTTCTTAAGTTGATTTACTTGTGTTTAGGATCATTGTCTTGTTGCAGCATCCATCCTGTTTTTACCTTCAACTGTCTGAGATACGGCCTCCGTTTTGCTGCAAAACATCCTGATAAACTTTTGAATTCATTCTTCCATTAATGATTGCAAGTTGTCCAGGCCCTGAGGCAGCAAAACAGCCCCAAATCATGATGCTCCTCCATGCTTCACGGTGGGGATGAGGTGTTGATGTTGGTTAGCGGTTCCAGTTTTCTTCCACACATGAAATTGTGTGTTACTCCCAAACAATTCAACTTTGGTTTCATCAGTCCCCATAATATTTTGCCAAAACTTCTGTGGAGTGTCCAAATCCCTTTTTGCAAACATTAAACGAGCAACAATGTTTTTTTTTAAGACATCAGTGGCTTCCATCGTGGAGTCCCCCCATTAACACCATTCTTGGCCATAATTTTACATATAGTTGATGTGTGCACAGAGGTATGGGACTGTGCCAGTGATTTCTGTTGGTCTTTAGCAGACACTCTAGGGTTCTTTTTTGCCTCTGAGTGTTCTGTGCTGAGCTTTTGGCATCATCTTTGGTGGACGGCCACTTCTTTGGAGAGATGCAACAGTGCCAAACTCTCTTAGTTTGTAGACAACTTCTCTGACTGTCGATTGACGAACATCCAGACTTTTAGAGATGGTTGTGTATCCTTTTCCAGCTCTATACAAATCAACAATCCTTGATCGCAGGTCTTCAGACAGCTCTTTTGACCGAGCCATGATGCACATCAGACAATGCTTCTCATCAAGACATTTCTTACCAGGTGTGTTTTATAGTGGACAGGGCAGCTTTAAACCACACATCAGTGATTGGGCACACACCTGACTTAAAATGTTTGGTAAAAATTGGTTTCAATTGCTCTTTAAGTCTCCTTAGGCAGAGGGTTCACTTACTTATTTCCCCCCCTTCTGTCATTGTTTGCATGCTATCCTCAATAAAATATGAAAACCTCTAAATGTTTGGTTGGTTTTAGCTAAAACAGACACTGTATTTTCACCTGTGTGGTTTTGACAAAGAGCAGATCACATTTGATGGTGATTTTATGCAGAAATGTGAGAAATTTCAAAGAGTTCAGATACTTTTTCATACCACTGTACATAATCCAAGGATTGGCGTAGGGGGCATTGGTAAAAAACATGAATGTAAAATTATACAAGGGCAGCTAAAGTGCTATACTGTACATGATTTGCAGTTAACTATTTATAATCCACAGTGGTCACACAGTTAGAATGTACGACAATTACACTGTGTTTATTATTTTTCATGAGTCGTACCTGATGGGTAGCATTAGTAACCCTTTGCTCAGCATCGGTCAATCGTTTCTGGAGGCCGACTGACTTCTTTTCAGACTCTTCTAGCTGGCTCATATACTGCACATGTAAAAAAGTACACAATATTTACATTGGGAATCGTTGTGATGTAATAGCAGTAAGCAAAATTCGGCTAGCAGATATGTTTGGTTGCTTTGAGAAAGTCTTCTAGATATGCTGTTTTGTTAAAAAGAATGTTCTTGTTCAAATGTGTTAAACGTTTCAGCAAAAAAAAGGTAAAAAAATGTCCAAAGATTTTTTTTTTTTGGGGCTGTAGGTGAAATGTTACCAATTGCGTTACTGTAAATGTGTACTTAATCCCTTGAATCTAATCGACTCTAAAGTGAATCGTGGTAGACCTTGTAATGTGATTAAACTGGTGTTTTACACTTCTTTGCACTATGCTGTCGGTGGAAATTGTGCTCAGAATCGCACAAAATAATTTTGGTGGAAAAGTCAGATCGCATCATTTTTCCACTGTCAAGTTGTTCTATGGGATGACATTTGAGTGAAAAATAGCAACCTAGTTTATGTAAAACGTATTCAATTTTTCACAGCTACATATAGAGCTGCCAAGAAAAAAGCACATCCGATTAATATTGGAGTACACGGCTACGTTGATACTTCGGTGTTGACTTAAGAGTCAGTAAATTTCCCATGTTGGGACCATTACATACTGTAGATGAAAATTTTTGTGTGTGTTGCACAAACCTCAGTCATAGTGTCTTGGTTATTTCTGAGCTGTAGTTCCATCTCGTATAATCGCCGTTTGTGGTGATTCATCTCTGTCCTAAAAGGCAGTAGACACAAACTTTCATCATTCTTTTTCTGTTTTGACTTTGTTAGTAGTGTAAAAGCTTGCATTGAAGCAACCATGAAACCAAAATTGTACTATAGCTGTCTGCTCGTGAAAAGTGTCACTTTTTGTGTTTGATAATTATTTTCTCTAGGGATATACCGATGCACATTTGCATATTTTTGCGTCCGAATCACCTGATTTTGAGAATGTATCAATACCGAGTCCCGGTCTGATACCAAAAAAAAAAAAAAAAGTTTTTAAAGAAATTGTTTTTATTTGAACAAAAGTTCCAAACATGTTGCAGTACTGTACCTTTTCCAGTAAAGTTTGTCCACGAGTGTTGCAGAGTATAAAATGTATATGGCGGAAAACTCTCAGGTGACTTGAAGTTCCGCTGTGAGACCCTCAATTTGGTCAACTTTCAAAATTTACGATATGCATTAGTAATACATCATTGGAAAGCTTAATATCCCAATTTTCTGGGGCAAGAAAAATTTTGAACAGGAGGGCATTTAAAAAAAAAAAAATTCTAACAGCAAAAACCTAATTGGAGCCGAGAGCACTCGCCATGAAAATGAATGACTTCCGGCTCCAGTCTAGAGTTGAGAAAGAGGGCGCTGTGACGTGTACGGTAGAAGGAGTCCTCTTCACTATCCAGCCGTACTGTTGTATGAGAAGGACTAAGAATTCAGCTGATTTTGCGGATTAATTTAATTTTAATTAATTTCCGCATCACGCCAGCCAAACGGCTGCAGAAAAATGTTGCTGCACCAGGGAGAGGCGTGTGAGCCTTTTTGGGGTTTCAAAAGGTTCCCATTCACTGGTGGATATTGGCCACAACAAGCCCTACTTCTGTGGGACCATGGGACTTATGAGGAAGTGAGTGAACATCGTGTTTTGTATTTTGTCAAATACTGGGATCATTTTAATACGTAGGTGGTTTGCATTTTGTGGCTGACATGCTCCTTGTCCACTCGGCCGACGACCGGCGGCTTGTCGCACATCTATACTCGTACTATACTCGGCTTGTTGCCCTCTTCATGCGTCGGGTGTTCTGTCATATTTTCCACCCGTTCAGAAATTCCAACTTTGTGTTAAAAATAGCCGCGAATTCAGCGATTACAAAGTAAACACAACAAACTTTCTTTAAATAAAGGACTACTTATGTTTCATCATGGATGGGCATGTAAAAAGCTCTGCTCATACACATTCTGTCATGTTAGCTGCACAACAACTGCAGCCGTTCTCCTATGACTCTCTCGCTGTTTACATCTTCTTCGTGAAGTAAAGCATTAATTTGCCATAGTCGTGTTGACCATTTGGAAGCTACATGCTCCTCCGACGTTGGCCAGTTTGTCCGCCGTCATTGTCCAACTACTTCCTCGCAAACGAGCCCTCTGCCCTCAGCAGGGGAACGAAGAGCTCTAACTCGCTCGCCGCCGGGCGGGTTGCTGATCGGCGAAGATAATAAACAACCCCGCCGTCGTGTGAAATGATCCGGGCAAGTTATGTGTGATTTTCTGCTTCGAAGACTTTGAAACATCACTTGGTTCAGGTTAGCATGTCGGCTAGCTCTCACGCCTCTTGGTTTGTTTACATATTGGAGACTGAAACAATGACATTCTGTGGCTCTCTTCGTCGCATTTTACTCGTTCTGAATAATTCCCCCTCAATGGGCTGAATAGTAAAACAGATGAGACTATTCTCCCGCTGACGTCATCCATCTGTTGGGGACGCTAGTGCCCTTTAATGGTAGGCGTGGCTAACCGGCAGATTAAAAGACTAATTTCTCATCATCTGCGCTTTGCCAAATTGTTGTATATAGTCGAATCGTCTCAAAATATGATTCTAATTCACATAATAATGCTATTTAAGACTTTTTTCCCCATCGTACGCACTTTAAGTGTAGTTTTACAGTTTGGATGTGACCTAAAAAAAAAAAAAAATCAGGCAAAGTGATGCACTTTAAGTCTTTTCTGTTACAAACAAAACAATGTTAATAAAGTTATACTTTATTGTAAATTGAGCTATTTTTTTTTTAACCCTTTAATATAAAAAAAAGGACACAATGGTACACAGAGGGGCACTTATAATACCGTAATAATTTGATTGACAAATGATACTATTTACATTGGCAACGGAGAGTTGGGGGGGTGCAAAACATTTACGTCTTCCTGAGGGGTTGTGACAGAAAATGATTGACCGGCACTGGATTATAATTTTGACTTTCATTTTGGCGCACGAAGTGTAGAGCAGGTAGTACTTCTGCACGCATGTAAAAGCGCATCTACACATGAAGAAGAACGTATTTTTTGTAAACGAAGAGCGCACACGCACACACCAGGAAGAGCTTATTTGCCCCCACAAAGAAGTCGTGTGAGAGAAAGGGGAAAGGTTACAGCTTAACTCACTGTCTCGCTAAGACTTAGCTCCAAAGTCTTGGCGAGGACAGTACAATGACGTATAATAGCCTACATGTTTTTGTATTGTCATTTTCAAATTTAGAGGGTATTCAGGGGTACTTAAAGGGTTCATTCCGATTTACGCAGAAATTCCGGTTTCATAGGAACTGAACTCGTTCGTAACCCGGGACTACCTGTATTGAGCAAAATGTTAAAGCACAGTACTGAAGCTGTTAACTGAAAATGACTATAGTTTCATAAAGAGAATATACAGCTCCATAGCATCTGCAAAATAGACATGTGAACACTGATTCATAATATTGCTGAAATTAAATTCAGTTTTTTTCAATTTTAGATTGCTCATATGATTTTAAGGAGATAATAAACTTAAATTATAATGACCCTCCCACATTACAAACAAACAAACAACTCCCACTTCACTAAGAATGGACTGCGTTATGGCAGAGCTGGCAACTTTCTGGTCCCTAAACCAATAAATAAATAATTAAATGATTACCATTATTGGTGCTTACATGAGCTGTTGAAACCTGGCTTCAAAGGCCTTTGTCAAGTTTGTTGCTTCATCCTTGGAGCGTTTGATATTTTTTTGCTGTGCTGTCAGGAAGTTGAGCCGGTCAGAATTTGGGTTACGACGCCTCTCCTCCAAAACTATCATTTGTGCGTGATTTGTATTCTCTTTGAATTTGTACTCTTGCTCCATCCGCAATATCTGGTAATGGGCAGCAGAATAAAACAATATCAATAACCTTTACTTAACTAATTCTTGAAAAATATTAACTAAAAAAATGGTGGTAATGTTTTCATGTTTCCTTTCTGAACTCACTTGATTTTTGGCCTTATTTTGGACTAACAAGGTACTTTTGCTCAGTTCGTTCATCTGCCTGTGGAGCTGTTGGTTCTCCTGCTGTAGTTTGAATCGGTCCTCACTGATCTGGTCACAGTCCTTCCAGGCTGTGGCTAAACTGCTCTGCAGACGTTGTATTTCTTCCCGGCTGTATGACAGTTCCTCATTGCTGCTGTAGAAGGCAGAAAAAGACATCTCAACCTTTTCCTGTGGCTGACTTTGTGTCATGTATCTAAAAGCAAGCTACAACAATTAAATTTCACGATCACTCACTCTATTTCACACTTCTTCAATTTGCTTTCAGTGCTTTTCAGAGTGACGCTCATGTCATCCCTTATCCTCTCTGCATGTAGACACCTCTGGTGAAGGGCCTTGAACTTTTCAAGGTCTTGCGCTACACGGGACTTTGTCACCTAAAACAAAAAAATGTAAAAACTTGCCTGAGCCTACACACAGAACCTTAGAAAAAAATTAAAAACAAAATAAACAAATTCACGGAATATACCCTATCTAATTCCCTCTCGAGAGCTTTTTTCTCACTGTTGCACCTCTCAATCTGGGACTCTTTGATTGAGCACTCCTAAAAATAGAGGTAGTAGTTACAAAAAACAAAAACAGCGAGAAATAAGGTATACCAGCATGGGTGTAATCAGACATATTTCCCAGTATAAATTTCACTGGTTAAAAAAAACATACTTTACTGTTTTAAGTCTGCATAGCATAATCTAAAGAATGTGCATATTTAATCACACAGCTCTATTCACTGAATATACACAATCTGCACATGGCTCTTTAATATGGTAATTTATGCACGTAACTTTGGCTGTGATAAGCATATGATCTGAAACTTCCGCAAAGCACCTTGGGGAGATCTGCTGCGTTCATGTTTGTCGCGAGATTTGAGTTCCCAAGTTAGAAAATCGCTCTGATGTGTCCTAATGTTGGATAAAAGCATGGTTGCTACAAAAAAGGGGAGCTTATTTAAATGCGCTAACGATACATCACAAGTTGAGTGACAGTTTGGCGCTTTTAATAGTGATTCATTTTTTCAATTACTCCAACAAAAAATGAATGTAGTGTAGTGACCACTACCTCATAACAGAATTCACCTATGGAATCTATGTGGGGCATGTTGTGTTCCGGGGGCGACCTCTTTGCCGCGCGCGTTTCCGGCAGAGACACGAGTGGCCGAACAAGAGACACGAACTCTACTCACGAGCCACGAGACTCATCCAACATCATCCGCTACACTGGTGACCCCAACTGGCCTCGCTGAAGTCTCAGAGGCATTTTATGAACACTGAACGCAATGGCAGACACTGGCTTTTTCAAGCGATGTTCAGTTGGTCTTCTGTGGCCGCGTGGTTCATGTGCACGGAGGCGCAGATCGTCCTCCATGGTATTTCAGATGATACCATGCGCTTCTACCACGTGGTGGCCGCGCTGAGGTACTCAACGCTGGGCAAAGCTCAGCGTTTCATTGCTTTTCCACCGAAGGAGCTAATGTGTTTTGAACCATCGTATGCTTTATCGACTTCAAAGACGCCCGAGGTACCACGCCACGAGAGCTCCTAATGCCCGAAGTTCCCGCTGACGATGGCGCTGCTTCCGCCCCGGGTTCTCGCAGTCGTACTTCCATTCCAGTGCCCACGCCGCCACAGCTCGCTCCTGCTCTGCCGCTTCCCGACACCAATGTTCACATCTCGCCTCCAGCGACTCTCACTTGCCTCGGCTTCGGCGGTGCTCGACGCCACCACGCCTGCCTCCGGCCTACTCAACGACGATGCGCCCGCCTCTGGCCTTTTCGACGATGCCGCTCCCGCCTTTGCCGTGCTCGACGATGCCCCGTCTGTACCTCCCCTTCTTGACGGTGTCACGGCCGGCCCCGGTTTTCTCGTCGACGCAGCGTCTGCTCTTGGTCTTCCAGACGACGTCAATTCTGTGCCTGCAACTCTGGCCACTGCTGATGTTACTCCAGCTCCAGGGCATCCTGTGTGGGTGAATTCGGGGGGGACCAGTGTAGTGACCACTACCTCATAACAGAATTCACCTATGGAACTTATGTGGGGCATGTTGTGTTCCAGGGGGGAACTCTTTGTCGCGCGCATTTCTGGCAGAGACACTAGAGAGTTACAGGAGACACGAGCAGCCGAATAAGAGACACAAACTCTACTCACGAGACTCATCCAACATCATCCGTTACAGTAGCACCAATACGACGGTGCGTGTGCCAATCATACAGTTGACGATGCAAATTACACCTTCTCCCCTGCTTTACAGGTTAGTGTCAAATAAACTCCCCATCATTGTTCGTTTTTACCTCTGTGTTGATGTTTGTTTGGTCGCCTATTCCCACAAATTGTGAATTTAAATGGTCCAATTTTACTCTTTACATATCAGGTAGTTAACTGCAGTAAACTGTTCTAGCCGCAAATTGAAGTAGCAGATTACCCATCGTCTTTTAGCTATGAATACAATTAAATGTGATCTGAGTGAAAGGTTCTCCCTCAAGAGCTTTTGTCTGATATTGTGTGAACATATGTGGTATTTGGACTGTATCAATACCCATGCTGTTTATTGTTATTTCTTTTTCATGACCAAAACGAATAGACTTTCTGTATGAATTATTTGCCTATCTTTGGGGTATAACTGCTAACAATTTTGTATGTGTGCTCAACATAATTTCCAGCTGTTCTACAAGCATTTTATTTGTTACTGCTGTATCTGTAATCTGTAAAAAGAGTATTAATTTTCATTTCTATTTCACTCAAACAGCATTACTCCTGCAAATGGATTTTAGAAAGTTATTTGCTCATACTAAGGATAAATCAGTAAGGAGGAATGAGAGAGGTAAGCTAGGTAACCTACCCAGGCAACATAAACCACTTTTAGGTCACAATCTATCAGTTGAGAAACACTGATTAATACATAACAGTCACAATGATATATCCCCATTTCTGTCCAGACAAATTTGAGCAGCAGACTGTAGAAGGGGTGAAGGAGAGATGAAGGTTGATGAGCATGAGCAGAAGTGAATTGACTATCAATAAGGGATGTCCCAATTTTGATTCTGAAAACTGATGGCGGAAAAACAAAAAACAGAAACCTGTATTTTGGTACAATTATATTAGTATTGTACTACCGTAGGTTCAGTGATGCACCTGTAAACCAGTCTAGTGGTTGTACTGTACATAAACTGTAATAGCAGATAAGTAAAACGTGAATAGGAAATTAAAGGATTTTACCATTTGCAAATGGGATAGCTCCTCTACTATACGATGGATTTGAACGTTGCACTGCTCTCGCACATTATCTACCTGTTGAATATAGAAGTCATAGTTTAATAACTGAATGTTATGGTGGCCTAATGAGACTATCATTAAAATGAAAATATTTCTCATAGAGATAGGTATTTTAGCCAGCTCCTAAATGTTCCAACAATATCAGGTTGGACATGTGTCCTCTCTAGACCCCACACCTTCCACAAATGCTTCAAAAAGGCTTAGATGAGGGATCGTAGAAGGACACATCACAATAGTCCAGTGGGTGTTTTTAGCTGGGCATGTTGGAATAGTGTCCACATTTTCACCTCTTTCCTGGCACGGACAGCAGCTTCCTGAATTAACTGTTGAACAGCCTTATCTTTATTCTCCATATCCACTGAGTTCTCCCTTACTAGGACCTGTAAGACAGAAAAAAAACACACAATTGCCTACGGGAAAATTGAACTACTACTGAAATGGGACGTGTTGTCAATGGAAAAAAGGCTAAAACCAGGGTATGCTTCTGTGGAACAATGTCTAAGGGAAACGTTGAATTCATTATGATGTTTCTGGACCACCAAAGCCTCAGCTACCTGCATATACCCGCGGATTAGGTTCCATAACTCTTTCTACACAATAGGCCTGGATTGTACCCATTTATGTTTTAAGGGATAGAAAGACATGTAGTTCTTAAAAAAAATAAATGTTAAGACGAGTTATATGATTTGATAATCATAATAATAATTTGATATTAATACTTTTCTTTCTAAATCCTTCCCTGGCTCATCTTATAATCTAGGCCAGGAGTCCGCAACATTTAACATTTAAAGAACCATTTGGACCCAGTTTCCAAAGAAAAGCCACTTGAAACTTGAAATAATTGCTTCAGCTCAACTGTATATATACAGTATACTCACCAGCCACTTTATTAGGTACACCATGCTAGCAACGGGTTGGACCCCCTTTTGCCTTCAGAACTGCCTGAATTCTTTGTGGCATAGATTCAACAAGGTGCTTGAAGCATTCCTCAGAGAGTTTGGTCCATCTTGACATGATGGCATCACACAGTTGGTGCAGATTTGTCGGCTGCACATCCATGATGCGAATCTCCCATTCCACCACATCCCAAAGATGCTCTATTGGATTGAGATCTGGTGACTTTGGAGGCCATTTAAGTACAGTGAACTCATTGTCATGTTCAAGAAACCAGTCTGAGATGATTCCAGCTTTATGACATGGCGCATTATCCTGCTGAAAGTGAGAAGTTGGGTACATTGTGGTCATAAAGGGATGGACATGGTCAGCAACAATACTCAGGTAGGCTGTGGCGTTCCAACGATGCTCAATTGGTACCAAGGGGCCCAAAGAGTGCCAAGAAAATATTCCCCACACCATTACACCACCACCACCAGCCTGAACCGTTGATACAAGGCAGGATGGATCCATGCTTTCATGTTGTTGACGCCAAATTCTGACCCTACCATCCGAATGTCGCAGCAGAAATCGAGACTCATCAGACCAGGCAATGTTTTTCCAATCTTCTATTGTCCAATTTCGATGAGCTTTTGCAAATTGTACCCTCAGTTTCCTGTTCTTAGCTGAAAGGAGTGGCACCCGGCATGGTCTTCTGCTGCTGTAGCCCATCTGCCTCAAAGTTCGACGTACTGTGCATTCAGAGATGCTCTTCTGCCTACCTTGGTTGTGGTTATTTGAGTCACTGTTGCCTTTCTATCAGCTCGGACCAGTCTGGCCATCTGGCCAACAAGGCATTTCCGCCCACAGAACTGCCGCTCACTGGATATTTTTTCTTTTTCGGACCATTCTCTGTAAACCCTAGAGATTGTTGTGCGTGAAAATCCCAGTAGATCAGCAGTTTCTGAAATACTCAGACCAGCCCTTCTGGCACCAACAACCATGCCACGTTCAAAGTCACTCAAATCACCTTTCTTCCCCGTACTGATGCTCGGTTTGAACTGCAGGAGAATGTCTTAAACCATGTCTACATGCCTAAATGCACTTAGTTGCCGCCATGTGATTGACTAATTAGAAATTAAGTGTAAACGAGCAGTTGGACAGGTGTACGTAATAAAGTGTCCCATGAGTGTATATATATATATATGTATATATATATGTATATATATATATATATATATATATATATATATATATATGTACTAGGGCTGTCAAAATTATCGCGTTAACGCGCGGTAATGAATTTTTTTACTTAATCACGTTAAAATATTTGACGCAATTAACGCACATGTCCCGCTCAGAAAGTATTCTGCCTTTTGGTAAGTTTTACAGCAAGGCTTTTTGTGCTGTCCAACAGGGAACTCTTGTGGTCGCTTTGCGACATGGTTTATTGTTTTCTTGCCAGTTCATTATGGCTGCACGACGTCTCGGGCTGATAATGTTGTGCTTATATGATCCTTGGACAAGATTTGTCCGTAAGTATGGTTGTTGTAAAGAATGTACATATTATGTTAGTAAGCGAAATGTTATATTTTTTGTATGAGACGCTTTTTGTTTATGTTTAGTGAACCTGTATAGCGTGCTAAACTAACGTTGTTGCTAATGCAATGCTTGTGTACTTTTATTTGGTAGTTTTACGATGGTCTAAAGAGGACAATGGTTTGAGGCCATTTTATTAATGAATCAGATGAAAAAGGAAGAAGTCTAATTATTAAGGCGTCGTTCACTAGCTGTCTAGCTTTGGAAAAAGTAGACGCTTCGGAGTGAGGACAGCATAGACCGATTTAAATGACAGTAGAGTGAAATGCCCACTACAGTCCTTATGTACCGTATGTTGAATGTATATATCCATCTTGTGTCTTATCTTTCAATTCCAACAATTTATTTTACAGAATATATATATAATTTACAGAAAAATATGGCATATTTTATAGATGGTTTGAATTGCGATTAATTGCGATTAATTAATTTTTAAGCTGTAATTAACTCGATTACAAATTTTAATCGTTTGACACCCCTAATATATACACATATATATTACACATATATATATATATATCACACCTGTGAATGTCGTAAAGACTTGTGGCAACCAGTGTTGTTTTCGTCAACGATGATAAGCACAAAAATATTTCGTCGACGAACAATTTTTTTCATGACGATGAAGAGACGATAATGAGCTAAAACCCTTTCTCAGGAGTTTTCGTTTGACGAGACGAGAACGAGACAAAAATGGCTGTCTTGTTTTGCAACACAGTAATTTTTTTGTCATTTGTTATCTTGGCGAGACAGAAAATGCATTTTTGCTTTAACCTTTAAAAGTCTGTGCTTAGTGATCATCACACAATGAATGTAACTCGTAGTATTAGCATAGCATTCGCGTTAGCTTTAGACTACGTAGAGCTAACAGTGAGTGTCTCCTTCAACTCACAACTTTTTTAACACACACTACGTGCTGAACAGGTGGATATAAGTAATTGAAAATAATAAACTGTTTTGCTGCTGAGTGTGTATTTTTACTAGGAAGTTGGCAATTTACTTGTAGATGCTACAATATCTGCTCATCTGTCAATGTTTATTTGAAAGTGTTGGAAACCTTTATTTATTTTTGGACTAAAAGTTGAATTTCACAGAGGAAACCATTTCGAGTAAATGTTGACTAAAACTAGACGAAATTAGTCAACGTTTTCGTCAACGGAAACTAGACGAAGACAAACCCATTTTTAAATGACTAAGATATGACTAAGACGAATAAGTATTATCTCCCAAATGACTAAGACTAAGATGAAAATAAAAAGGGCTGCCAAAAACAACACTGGTGGCAACCGTGATGTTACATACAGCGGGGAAAATAAGTATTTAGTGAACCAATAATTGTGCAAGTTCTCCCACTTGAAAATATTAGAGAGGACTGAAATTGTCAACATGGGTAAACCTCAATCATGAGAGACAATGTGGGAAAAAAAAAACAGAAAATCACATTGTTTGATTTTTAAAGAATTTATTTGCAAATCATGGTGGAAAATAAGTATTTGGTCTATGCCAAAAGTTCATCTCAATACTTTGTTATGTACCCTTTGTTGGCAATAACGGAGGCCAAACGTTTTCTGTAACTCTTCACAAGCTTTTCACGTACTGTTGCTGGTATTTTGGCCCATTCCTCCATGCAGATCTCCTCTAGAACAGTGATGTTTTGGGGCTGTCGTTGGGCAACACGGACTTTTAACTCCCTCCTCACCCTGTGGCGTCAAAATGATAACAAGAACGGGGAGCAAAAATCCCAGAACCACACGGGGGGACCTCGTGAATGACCTACAGAGAGCTGGGACCACAGTAACAAAGGCTACTATCAGTAACACAATGCGCCGCCAGGGACTCAAATCATTCACTGCCAGACGTGTCCCCCAGCTAAAGAAAGTACACATCCAGGCCCGTCTGCGGTTCGCTAGAGAGCATTTGGATGATCCAGAAGAGGACTGGGAGAATGTGTTAAGGTCAGATGAAACGAAAATAGAACTTTTTGGTAGAAACACAGGTTCTCTTGTTTGGAGGAAAAAGAATACTGAATTGCACCATACCCACTGTGAAGCATGGGGGTGCAAACATCATCCTTTGGGGCTGTTTTTCGACAAAGGGACCAGGACGACTGATCTGTGTAAAGGATAGAATGAATGGGGCCATGTATCGAGAGATTATGAGTGAAAAGCTCCTTCCACCAGCAAGGGCATTGAAGATGAGACATGGTTGGGTCTTTCAGCATGACAATGATCCCAAACACACAGCCAGGGCAACAAAGGAGTGGCTTCGTAAGAAGCATTTCAAAGTCCTGGAGTGGTCTAGCCAGTCTCCAGGTCTCAACCCTATAGAAAATCTGTGGAGGGAGTTGAAAGTCCGTGTTGCCCAACGACAGCCCCAAAACATCACTGCTCTAGAGGAGATCTACATGGAGGAATGGGCCAAAATACCAGCAACAGAGTGTGAAAAGCTTGTTGAGTTACAGAAAATGTTTGGCCTCCGTTATTGCCAACAAAGGGTACATAACAAAGTATTGAGATGAACTTTTGGTATTGACCAAATACTTATTTTCCACCTTGATGTGATTTTCTGTTTTTCTGCTCGGGGTGCGGGGTGGGTGCTCGGTGGGTGGGAGGGGGGTGGGCGGTCGCGGAGACGCCGTGGGTGTTCTGGGGCGGGGATTGATCGGGGCCCTGACGCTTCTTCCGCCCTGGGGCCGGTGGTTCTGGTGGACGGGGCCACGCCCGCGGGAGCCTGCCTCTTAACTCACGCACTTCTCACTTCGGCACTGTAAATATTTTTCACCCTGGCACTTACATGCTCATACACTTCTCCGGGGAGAGTTGGGACGGGGCTTTACAGTCCCAGCCCGACTCCCCCCTGTTTTTAATGCACCACACACCAAGGTTGTGGGATGGTTGGGACCTGCTGGGGGGGGGGGGGGGGGCCTCACGGCTGCCTCCTCACCACGGGCCCCGCCATCCCTGCACCTTTTTTAAATGCACCACACACATCATACTCCACAGGAGAGCTCTGGCAAAGGGCGGTGGGACGGGCGGCTGGACAGAAACTCCATGCTGCGGTCCCACTGCCCCAAGCCAAGCTCTCCTATTTTAATGCATACATTGCACTACCCTCCCCTCACACCCCCATCACGGTGCTGGGTGATGGCTGCCAGTCGGGAACCTGGCAGCCACAGTAATAGGGTGGTAGGTGGGTCCCACACTTTTTCTGTATGGCGTGGCTCCCGGGGTGTGGCCTCCCCTCTGCCTCGGCTGCCGGCCGCGGGAGTGGGTTGGGGGGTCGGGTCTCCGATCTTGCGTCGCCCCGTGGCAGTCCCTGGGCGTTCTCCTGCCTCCGCCTTCCCCTCTCTTCTCTGGCTGGGCGTCCGCCCTGCGCGCCGTCGCGGGTCGCTGGCTGGGCGCCGGTGTATCAGCGGGGTGTCGCCTGCACCGGCGGGGGACCCTGCCTTGCCTGGGGCTTGGTGGGCCGCTGGGGGTCCCGTGGCGTGCCGTGCCGGTTGGGGGGCTGTGGCTCGTGGCCCGGGTGGGCGGGCGGGGGTGGGTGTAGGCATGGGGTTGGTGATGCGTCCCCTCCTGCCATCCCTGAAGGCCGGTTGATGGGCGCGCGGGTGGCCTGGGGGACCACCCTGGGTCCCGGGGGGGGGGGGGGGGGGGGACGGTGGCTCCTTTGCTGGGCGGTTGGAGGAGGGATGGGCTGCGCATGGCCCCCCCACCCCCCCGCCCACCCTCCCTCCCCGGGCTGGCTGGGTGTGGGCCGTGGCCCTGGGTTGGTGCCCGCGCGGTCTCTCCGCCCGTCTGCGTGGCTGTCGCGCGCCCGGTGGGGCTTGCGTGCTGCTGGATGTGGTAGGGCATGCTCGGGTTGGGGGTTCCGGTGCCGGGATTGGCGATGCGGCGGCGTAGGGTTGGTCGCCAACGGGCTTTCACTCATAAGAGATTCACACGATTACTGGGTTCTAGATCACAGAACTGATTTGTGTACACTCTACCCCTTTCAATCACTTAGCTTATAGTCTTATAGACACCCCCACCCCCATTCTCCTCTTTCACTGGCCAATAGGCCCCCACATGGTGTAAACAGGAAATACATCTCGCTGACGATAGCACCAGCATATTAGTAACTAGTTTAGATGTTCAATGTATTTCTTGTTGTTGTTTGTGTATGTGTTTCTTTTCTTTCTTCTCTTGTATTTATTTTCTTCTGTCCCCCCATAATCCCTTCCTGTTCGCTGCTTTGTCATAATAAAAAGGTATTTTGAATGATCACAATGGGAGTATGTCAGACTCTCAATGTGAAACATTAAAACTGTTCAGAATCCGGGCACTTAGACTTCCATTCTCTGTGTCAAACAGCTGAACAGGACAGGTTTAAAAAAAAAAAAAAAAAAAAAAAAAAAAAAATACCAGCAACAGAGTGTGAAAAGCTTGTTGAGTTACAGAAAATGTTTGGCCTCCGTTATTGCCAACAAAGGGTACATAACAAAGTATTGAGATGAACTTTTGGTATTGACCAAATACTTATTTTCCACCTTGATGTGATTTTCTGTTTTTTTCCCACATTGTCTATCATGGTTGAGATTTAACAATGTTGACAATTACAGGCCTCTAATATTTTCAAGTGGGAGAACTAGTGGTTGACTAAATACTTATTTGCCCCACTGTAGCTGGTAAATTAATGACCTGCGTAAGTGTTCTGTTAAGAAACACACATAACAGTGAGCTTGACTTGAAAGTAAAAGCGCCAAAAAATGTTTTTATTTATTTATTTATCTATTCATTTATAATTTTGATATGTTTAATATTTACATTTTTAATATTTATGGATTTTTCGAAAAAAGAAAAACATTTTTTCCCCCATATATTTTTTCACTTGTATTTATTTTTTATTGCACATCACATAATACATACATGCAACATTAACAATAGAATTGAATGCTAAATGGGGGCCGCAAAATATTGCCCTTTTATGTTGCTATTTCATTCTCGTCCACAAGTTTGACACTCAAAAGCATTTGAGAAAAAAAAAAAAAAAAAAACGTAATTCTGATTCAGTGATCAAGGTTGACTAAATTAAAAAAAAAATAATAATAATAATAATTATTCAGTGCAACTCTAATTTTCCCATGTGGCTTTCTTGAAACTTAATCTGTGCCTGCAAATGTTTAATATAGACTTTCTTATTCATTGCATATAACTGAGCACATTTAATTTGCATGATTAATATTTTTTTTCTTACCAAAATATGTTAGCAAAGTATTTACCTTCAGACAAGAACAATATGTATGTATATATCGTGTATATATATATATATCGTGTATATATATATATATATATATATATATATATATATATATATATATATATATTTCTATTTTTTCACCTTTGTTTTTAGCGGCTGCTCAAAACATTGCCGTTGTTCAGTCATTTCATCCATTTTGTCTGGAGCAGCTCTTAAATCATAATTATTCTTTCTGCAGGATACAGAGCATTAGTGTGGCCTTGCTTTTGTAAATACAAATAATTAATTAGTATTGGTTTTCATTCTAAAGCACAACCACATTACAGTTTTGTAGTGCTTTGGTTGTTATTTTCATGTAGTGGCAGTTATTAATTTAGTTACTTAAGTTGATGGTGTAGATCCTCTATTTCTTCAATCTGCTCTTTCTCAGTCTTTTGGAGATGCTTGATGGTCTGTATGTGACAAGAGATGCATTAGTGCCACAGCTGACATATATTTTGCCATATAATTCCTCTCATACAGTATCTATTCAATCAACCCGCTAAGTGTCACTCAACGTCTATTTTGCACTGTGACTACAACTTAAATTGACATATTTCTCACCAATTGCATTTCCTGATTGATAACTTTGAGTTTGTGGGACTGCTGTGTGAATTGATGGAGTTGATTCTGTGAGAAAAGGGGAAATTGTATCATTTTGAATGAAAGATCTCAGTGGCATTTTTACCAACTGCTAATGTAAAGATGGTGACGACACCAATCACCATGGTGATTGGCCTGGAACACGAACAAGCAGTTATTGGGTTCAGGTGGCATTGCCCCCCACCACCCACCTAGTGCCAGATAGAATTGGAATTTTCTCCCTTAAAACTTTGGCAATAGTGTCCTAGTTAGAGAAACTGCCTTTTACTTTACAGCACATTTATTTAGATTGTGTTGGTGGTGTTTCTATAGCCCTTTACAAAAACCCGAAAGGTCCTCAAAGTGCTTTAGAACAAAGACAAACATGGTTCATGATAAATAAGAGGCAGGAAAGTATTATAAAATGACATTAAGAAAAAACAAAAAAACAGTGCATCTGTGAAAACTCTAAGTGGGACAAGTTTGTTAAATGAAATTAAAAATAAGGTAGGGGGGATTATTTTTTCACAGCACTGTGTATCAACATGCACGTACTCCTACATAAACACAAAGATGTTTTTTCTGCACGTTACTCTGTGTATCTATTGGCAGAGGTGGGTAGTAACGCGTTACATTTACTCCGTTACGTTTACTTGAGTAACTTTTTAAGAAAAATGTACTTCGAAGAGTAGTTTTACCACGCCATAATTTTTACTTTTACTTGAGCATATTTGTAAAGAAACGCTACTCTTACTCAACTACTTTGGGCTAGACTAGTGGTTACATTTTTCCTCTTTATTCGACATATTAGATTGTACTTTTTTTTTTTTTTTTTTGCCAGCGATGCTAACAGTAGCTCTACCAGTTTCACCAATGAGACGTCGCATCAATAATCACATGACTCCATAATACCAAACACACTCAAGCTTGCTGTTCTGTAATTCAAGCTCGGCATGTTCAATCACGGGGTGTCTTTAAAGCAGTAAAAAATTAAGTATTTGACAGAGAGCCCTCAAAATAACTCAAACGTGCAGAATTTAACCTCACTCCCAGTTTTCATTTTACACCGATTGACCACAGAAAACCAGAGATTTGATCCCTTTAATTTCATAATAGAAACTGCGATAGAACTATTCACTATTCAAACTAGGAACTATTTTCTCCACTAGAGGGCACTCATGCTCTTTGGACAAATGATTCTTTTCTGTGAATTTTTTTTTTTCTGACACCAGAATTCAATTATGTACTTTTTTCTATTTCTTTGGCTTAACTTGATTATGTAATGGTTATAGTACAGTATCTTAATAACAGTTTATACAGATTTGTGCTGAGAAAAAAGAAATACCATTGTTTTTTATTGTTTTTTTAATCAAACATTGTAAGCAGTTACTCAGAATGTTACACATTACTTGAGTATTCTTTTCACCTAATACTTTTTTACTTGTACTTGAGTACATGTTTTGGTTGACAACTTTTACTTGAGTAATATTATTTTGAAGTAACGCTACTCTACCCACCTCTGTCTGATGGTCACCACACCACCTTCCCTTATTTCTATGATAGTTCACACGATTGCAAATGGCTTAATTTTGTAAGTTAAACATATTAAACCTTGAGCTTCTGTGTCATGGCATCTGCCTGCTGCCTATCATTGAAAGCTTTGTGGAAGAGCTCCTGGTATTGTTTAGCCTCTTGTGTAGCTTTCTGCCACATCTCCATGGCATGGAAGCGCTCCTATTTGATTACAGAACACACAATATGGACAAACTTTATCGTGAAAACCATTCAAATCCATTTATACATGTGTCACTCAATATTATGAACCTCTGCTCAAACTAATGATATCCACTGAACTAGATCAAAAATACTTGATGACGCTTGGTAATATCTCGATTTTCAAAAGTCAATTCAATCTGAACAGTTGTGACTACTGACTACTTTGAGCCCATATTTGTAAACCAAAATGTACACACAGATATAATATTATAGTAAATCAACACAACTGTGCAATAGTTTTAATGTTGTAGCCTTGTAGAATATTCTACTGTGCGCAACAACTACTGTGCGCAACAAAAGAAACAAATGAATACTTATGTACCGTATTTCTGGCAAGTCAAGTCTAAGTCCAGCTCATGAATACAGACCTGCTTAAAGAGCTGTACTAGTATGTCGTAGTTGGTAATAAGTTCTTCTCCAGTCACTGTGCAGAATTCCACTTCTGAGGTGTTAGGGAGGGACTGGAACTCATTCTCCATTGACTTACTTGTGTGAGCCCTGTCAAAATGCAATGAACTATTAATTTAGGACAAAAATCATATCGGAAATTCAGGATCCATATTGAGACAGGGTTTGTTCTTTCTTACTCTTCAACTTTACAAAGAACATTACTGAAATAAAACAGTTTTTGACATATTTTACAGATCATTAAATAAACCTTTGCTACCTTTCATGCACCTCGACATCTTTCTCCATCTTGACTTGGACATCTGTCATGACCACCTTTTGCTAGAAAATGATGAATTAAGTTTTTAGTGATGGACACCCAGATTAACATTAAACAACAAATTCAGCATTATACTATAAACTGCACCCAAAGCTAAAGTATAAAGTTAATACTATAGCTAAAGTATAGAGTTGATACTATAGCTTTGGGTGCAGCGAGGCTTTCTTACCACTTCAGTCTGCTGTATTAGAATGTCTCCAAAGGTCATTCATTCCAGAATTGGAGAAAATGTATTCAGAAACATGTTCTTGGGTAAATTACTATTGTCCTAAAAAAAAAAAAAGCAACTTACACTCACAAAAGTGATTTCTAAATATATTTAAAAATATTTTAGTTATTAAATACCACCTAAAATTGCTCTCTCATTTGATGACTCAAATAAAATAGACAATATGAGTTTTCAATCCAATTTTAGCTTGTGGATATGTTCCTCTATTTTGTTGAATCTTGTTTTTCTTAAATACCAATTACAAAATCGCTCAAAATAAAAGTGTATCAAACTAAATTTTAGAATAAGGAGGTAAATACGTTTAAATGAATTATTTTTCCCAGGTGCCTGAATATTTGCAAGAGCAGCAAAATAGTAATTTATAGAACATGACTAAAATAATTTTGTGTAGTTTCGGCTATAAAGCAGGCTGGAGCCTGCCACAGTAGTCAAATAATTGCTTCTATATCCATACCTTAAAAATGTAGTAAATATTAATAAATATTTAATGTTAAAAAATATATATGCTGGTATGACTGCTGATTGCTCAGGCGTTTCAGAAGGGGTGTTATCAGACCTTCAAACTGACAACCACGAAGCAGGAAATCGACGCAAATCTGCGTTTCCTCTTCAAAACAAAATATCAGATGCTTCAACAAGTTTAATGTACGATGAAATAACGGCTGATTTTTATAGCTCGTGTGAAGACTACTGGCGGTAGTTTGAGTCCTGCCCTCAAGTACTGCCATAATTTGAAAACCTAATTTCTCCTAATCAGATTTAGGACCGTCGTTATTTTCCTTTTGCCGAGCTGACAGATAAACGTATTGGTTACGTAATCACTTTAGTTTTGCTCATTGGGTCATCTTTATGGTTAATAACAAAGCCGCAATATAGTGACGTCGCCTTTGCGTTTAAAGCCGAATACAGTCAACCCTGTATTATGTGCTGGTTCAAGGGGCGTTGATTACAAGCTATGCAAACTCCTCAGTCCAAACCACAAGGACAGCAGCAGATTTTCCCTATTATGAGAAATCTTTCCTGCAAAAAATTGCAGACCTCAGGAGTACGAGGTTATAAACATTCGGGGGAAATATGCCATGGTATATCATTGACGATTACAGTACAAACATGTGAAACGTTTTTAATTAAATTCAATCAATGCTTAATAACATAGGGCAATTGAGGCAAATGCCGCCACCTGCTGGCAAAAAGTATGTAACCCTTTTCGCAAGTTTATTAATATTTTTTAACTTTTATATTGATATTATTGCTTAAGTTTTTTTTTGCAATAACCATAAATAGTCACTTGCTCTATAAACTGTTCAAGGTCTTAAGTGTCAACTTTTGAATCGCGAGCAACTGTCACAAAACAAATTAAATAAATCCATCGTCACTGTTCATCACAGCCACAGATGAATGGGAAATTATTAATAATGTATTGAAATGTAAAAGTAAGTCATCCACGGATTATCGCGATATCAACATGTTAGTGATATAAAATATCCATAATCCATTCTAAAGCCCTTATGTCTGCGATTTATCACTTCAGTCTGGTTGTCCCCTCCCCCCTACAGTAATACCAGGATTCAAGAGCAACAATAAAGACAATTTTATAAATTATGAACTAATTTCTCTATTGCCTCAATTTTCAAAAATTTTAGAAAAAACTTTCAAATTCTAGATTGAAACGCTCTTTGACAAGCATCAAACAATAAATGCAGGTCAACATGGGTTTAAAATTGAGGCAGTAGAAGAAATTACAAATGCACTTGACTAAAAATAAATATGCTGTTGGTATTTATATTGACCGCAAAAATGCCTTTGGCACAATTAATCATTCCATTTTACCTGAAAAATGTAAAAAAATTATGGCATTCAGGGTGTAGCTGGGTACTGGGTGAAACTTATTTATCGGGGAGGGAACATTATGTAAAAACAGGCCATTATATATCAGACAAACTTGGTATTTCATGTGAGGTTTCCCAGGGGTTAGTGTTGGGGCATAACCTTTCAATGCGTATATAAATTATGTTTTTAATGTATCTGAAGTAATGAAACTCATTCTGTTCGCAGATGACACTAATATTTTTTTACAGTAATGACTATGCCACCGAACTTGTAACTACTGTGAACAAATAACAAATTAATTAAGGAATGGATGGACATAAATTGTCATTAAATATATATAATACTAAAGCAATGATTTTTGGAAATGTAAAAATTGATACTGAATTATCATTTAGTATTGAAGGTGTACAAATTAAAAATGTTGTTGAAAGCACATTGTGTGTGTGTGTGTCATAACTGACAACAAACGGTCCTGGAAACCCAACGTCAGACACATGAAAAACAAGATTTCAAGAAGCCTTTCAATATTAAAGTTAAAATATAAACTCGATCAGAATGCACTCTGTATATGTACATATTTTACACACTGTGGAAGTATGGGGAATGCCTATCATAACACAAGAAATCCATTAGTCATAGACCTCAGAAACAAGCAGTTCGCATTATTCATAAGACTGGGTTTCTGGAACACACCCATGATTCATGAACTATTTCTTCAATCTAAAATGCTTGAACTTCAAGATCTTGTCGATTATAACAAATCTGTAGTTCTGTGTAAACCTTTTAACAATATGTTACCTGCATATTTAGAAAAACATTTTACCATTCGAGCTCATAAATTAAGAGGTTACGGGGAGTTCACATTTTCTTAATCACAAAAGCTTTTGTGTGTCTGTAATTATAAACAGTTTGAGTTCACAACTTAAACAGTGTGAAAATATTCACATATTTAAATTGTGCTCCAAACATTTGATTTGGTCACAATGTATTCAGGGACAGTCTTAAATGTACATCAATGTTCTATGTTACTGTTAACTGTGTGTTTGTAGTTCTATTACCATTGCTGCTATGTACTCTATATACTGTATGTAATATAAATATTTCTTTTTGCTGACAGAAGAAACTGCCATTGTGGGTATTGTTTTTCCTTTACCTTTTTTGGGAAAGATGTCTACTGTGTAACTACCTAAAGCAAAAACAGGTTGCAGGAAAATATTTCTTTGCATAATAAATGAGAATCCGGGGTGGGATTTAATGTTTTCTTCATCCCACTCCCTTTCAGGAATTTTTGTCTTGTTTTGTTAGTTTTGTTACTTGTTATGTAACCAGTTGAAAGCAGAACTAAACTTGTAAAAATGAATGTAACTGCCTGAAATGAATTAAAAGAATACAATTTAAACTGTAGTGACCGCTGCCCCTGAAAGGGTTAACTACTAAACTGTCAAAATCGCAGTTCTGGTCATGTGGCAAAAATATTTACGACATTGTAATTGCTTTAATGTGACCTCAAAATACACAACCAAACTTTCCAAAAACATTTAAATTGGAAAGAAATTGTGTTTTACATTTTATGGCATAAATATTTTTGGTGTGGGTTTTTTATTTTTGAGAGTTACTTGCAATTTTTTTTGCGTGTAATCAAATTATTTTTGGGTAGAAAGACTGATGAGTTACTGGCCATGTTTTGCTCACCTTCTGTATATCACAGCTCCCGGAATTGCAAATCCTTGTCGGAACCCCTATTATACAATAATAATTGTTAATAATAAATAACAATCTTTTTAGTCACTTAGATACACCGCCACCAGCCACTAATGGCCTACAGTGGTATTTAGTGGTATGTTCTGACTTCCACACAGGCAGTCTAGGTTCGTTTCCCGCTCAGTAACAGGGCTGCGCCCACAACTGACTTCTAACCATACAGCCCAGTTTGCAGTCATCTTCCAACCAAATTCAGTGTGGATTGACTCCATACCCTGCATTCAAACCTAAACAGGTAAAACGGTATTAAAAACAGATGGCTGAATAAATAAACCACAATAACACACTGGTTTCCAAGATTGCATTTATTTCACATTATGGAAAAAAATGCTCATTAGAAGAAGAAAAAAAAAAAAACCACGATATAAACATGATTCAATCCAAAATAAGTCAATCAGAACTTTTCAGGATAAGTGAGATCCATTTAAAAAGTCAAAATGCAACTGTTTTATGAAGAAGAAAAAAACATAGTTTTTAGTTGGTTTTTCTACAGAGTGATCTGATTGTCGTCCTGAGTATTTGTAAATGTCTGACAACGGTGCTTTCACATACTGGCAAATACTGGCTTTTATTTACATTTTCCACCACTACTACGCATAAGAAAAATGAAATTCTGTATTTTTTCCATTTTCTTAAACAAAGATTCTTCATGATAAATGGTGTTTTCTGTCCATCTAATGCACAAGCATGTACAATTCAAAGTACGCAAAACATGCTAGGAATGTATGACATTCTGCTATCGGTCAGGCCTAAAATAATGTTGAAGGGATGCTGATCTAATAAACAGTAGAGGAAAATAAAGAACAGCAGAAACATTGCTGAAAGTCGTATGGCACAACTTACATTGGGTGCCTTTGACAGCAATAGACGTCCAATCCATTTGCACTCAGGGGTTGGCATAGGCAGTGAATGAGTTAAGTAGGGTGACTTTACTTCAGTCTTCTTTCACTGGAAGTCCTAGGGGTTTTTTTTGGCTATAAAGAAAGACGAGAAAAGTGTCATATGACCCCGATACCAAATTGACTACTTGGCTTTGTCAAACAATAGACCACTCAAACAAGCAATCAAGCAAGCAGAGAACCCCCGTACACACTCCCGTGGAGTCGCTGCCTAGGTGTGAAGGGGGCGGGGTTCAATCTGGATAGCTGCAATTAGCATCTTGAATATTTGCAAACCCAGGGCTCCCTTGGCTTTCTCAAACACGGAGGAACACTGAGATGGCCAGTAGCCGTGTTCTACAATATGATTGACATGGCAGCACTTAATACATACAGTATGTGTTGTATCAGGCATGCGACGGAAGGCAAGAGAGACAGGTGGACTTCTTGGTGGGTCTTGCAAAGGAATTGGCTCACTCTCATGTGGGCACAAAGAAGCCGCAGAAGAAAAAATTGCTTCGGCAGCAACTCCAACACATAGCTCCGGGAAAAGAGCGAAGTGTCCATATGTCACCACATGAAAAATGTTTTGTTTTTTATCACACCGTCCCCTTGTACATAGTTTATTTTGGTTTTTTTTTCCACATACGTTGAATAAAAAGCTTTTTTTAGTGCAAAAAATTACTTGTGTTGTGCATTACCAGCCATCCATCATCAGCAATATGCAATTATAGCTCCATACATACAAGAAACAGTGCAACTAAATATTCAGAGGGCTTGAGACAGCTGTTCTTTCTCAATGCTGTAATGTCAAACAACAACTCCCAAGCAAAAAAGTGCTCTGATATCTTTCCAGTTTTGTCAAATCATGCACAATTTGATCACATTAGACAGACCATTGATCAGGAAATGAAGTTGTAGAGATAAGTTTATAGTGTAAAATAAACAGGAAAAATAAGGTGTACAAGGGAGCAATAAACTGAAAAATAAGGTGTACAAGGGAGCAAACTCCAATACTGCATTGTATGTGGATGAGAGGTGGTGTCATAACCTTCCCCCTCCATTTGGAGATTCTGTCTGTGCTTTGACAAAACATTCTCTTTTACACCTCTGAAACCATCAAAACCATCCACCTGAATGAATAATTATGAGTGACTGCTCATTTTTTGATTTTGATTGACTCGTACAATTTGACAAAATGTTAGGAAGACATCAAAACACTTTTTCTTTTTTGCTGAGGATTCACTGAGAAGTGTCCGACATGAAAACACCACAAAGGAACAACTGTCTCAATCACACTCTGTCTGAAAAAAGATAGCTACACTGTACCTTGTATAAAAAGGAGATGTAGGCAAACTGCAGCTTTTGGAATATGTAAAAAGGTTGTCCGCCCAATTGCCTGCCTGAGCGGTCCACTGTCCGACAAAGCCCAGGCAGCCCTGCCCTGCAAACACTAAATGCAGCAATCCAACCCTGTTGTTTTACGAGTGTGAAAGGGAATGACTAATGAGGACCTCAATGCTCACTAAAGATATGCTGATTAGAGTCAGATGACCCTTCTCTGGATACAAAAGCTTTTTTTAACAACTGATCCACCCTTGGTAGTTCTAGTGTAAAAGGAATTGAATACCTTTTAGTTACTGTGTGTCTTGCTGATATGGGCTTAAGCTCAAAAAGAGTGTTTTCAGCACTGAAGTTGAAGTGGCCTTTGGTGAAGAACCTACAGAAGAAAAAACAACCTGTGTTGGAATTCATCATCAATTTCTCATATTAGTTTCCATAACAGCATTAAGTATTACCTATGTATGATTGTCTGACAGATAACTGGTTATTCACTGCTGATCTAACCGGACTGGAGGGTGTCTTCCTGTCAGCCATTTCTTTATTCTGCTTTGGATCAACTGATCTGTCATTTTCTGTGGAGGACGCTGCCTGGGATACTTTTGTGATGTGATTAAAAGATGGAACAGGAGATTCACTTTCAACAGGGTGTAATGAAAGCCCTAGCTTGTTGGAATGGTTTGCTTGAGACACACATCGGTTGTGAAGAGCCTCAAGTTCACTGAGAGGGGTGGCAAAAAGGCTACGCAAAGAACTTGCACGAGCCTGGGTTGCTTCAACCCTTTTCTCAGAACTATCTTGGCATTTGACATTTGTAGATTTAGATGAAGCAGAGATGGATTGAGTTGAATTGTGGGCGCTGGATGTGATTGTTGAGTTTTCTGGTGTTGAATTTTGAGAGTCTGCGATGCTGCTTGCAAAAAGGCTTTTAAATGGTGTTTCCAAGCTTTTATTTGATCCAAGGCTAAGGCGATCTGTTTTACGCTTTATCGTACTATTTGCTCGTGCTGCTCGGGCAGGTAGAGCAGATTTTGTGTTTTGGGAATACAGACACTGTAGGGGGAGGTGATTGCTGAGCTTCCCATAAGCATTAGCTTTAGAGGAGGGGCTGGCAGGTGCAGTAGGAGCACCAGCAGTCTCTTTTAAAGGTGTGGAGCTCTGAGTCGAGGAACTAGGAGGATTGATGTCATTTGTCTGATACGAATGATGGAGCATGAAACGTTGTGAGTCTTTTGGAGTAGATACCAGATCCGGGGGACTTGAAAAAAGGCGTCGAAACTCCACTTTGCAGGACTTTGCTAGTTGAGTGCAGTTGCTAGAAGATGGAATTTCCGTTGTTAGTTGCTGGTATTCTTCTTTTTTAAGACAATCTGTATGTCTTTCGGCTTCTGGTATTATGTACTCAGCAGACTTCTCTCCTTTAGAGATCTTGGAAGAGGTTTGCACCTTGACCACTGCTGTATTTTTCCGAGTCTTGCACAGTTCTGTGTTAGTTTCATTTTTAATAGGTGGCATATCAGAGGATTTGTTATTTTGGCTTGGTGGACCTGATTCGTCTGGTAGAGCACTGGGTGCAACCTGCTGCATTGCAGTAGTATTGGTAGAAGTGTGACTTAAAGTAAAGCTCTGTGTTGATTTTGGTGACTTGAGGACTACGTCAACTGAGTATGAGACTTTGGAAGGGGTTGGTGAGCTGCTGCAACCAGAGGAAGTTGGAAGGTCAGAAGGCGTTTTGAAGAAAGTGGGCAATGGAGGTCCCAGCACCGCTTCAACTGAATATAAAGCAGGCGGTTCACTACAGGGAGTTACTAAAGGAGACTTGCACTCTGGTTGTTGCTGGGCATCTCCTTCAATGGCGCCAATCACTCCTTCTGTCACACAAATTTCCTTACAGTCGGCATTTGATTCAGCACTGTTATAGAAGTTAAACCTGAAAAATATGAATAACACAGAAAATGCATATTTTTAAAGGTCCCATGTTACTGACACATTGTGGTTATAATTTTTGTTTGAAATGCCTAGGAAGCCATTTTTTCAAGTTAGTGTTAGCTTGTCTTAAACACCTGGCAAGTGAGCACAATGTATTATGTATTACTTTATTTCTATTTTCCAATGTTAAAATCTAGTTAACTAGTCTCTTCATCACTAGTCACCCGTTATATATATATATATATAATATAAAAACAATAACTCAAAGGGCTAATATGCTTCTCCAAAACACAATGCAAATGGACATTTAAGACACTGATTAGCATAATCACTTCCTAGTTTAGCGCTCCATGCTAAGTAGTAACATCTAATTAAAGAATAGAAACAATACAGTTGGCTTCATTTACTAACCTCTGACGGAGGCACACTGGATCAACAACAAACACGACTCAAGACAATCTCTCGCGTATACAGTGGGGCAAATAAGTGTTTAGTCAACCACCAATTGTACAAGTTCTCCTACTTGAAAAGATTAGAGAGGCCTGTATATTTGTCAACATGGGTAAACCTCAACCATTAGAGACAGAATGTGGGGAAAATCCCCCCCAGAAAATTACATTGTTTGATTTTTAAAGAATTTATTTCCAAATTAGAGTGGAAAATGAGTATTTGGTCACCTACAAACAAGCAAGATTTTTGGCTGTCTAACTTCTTCTAACGAGGTCTAACGAGGCTCCACTCGTTACCTGAATTAATGGCACCTGTTTTAACTCATTATCGGTATAAAAGACACCAGTCCACAACCTCAGTCACACTCCAAACTCCACTATGGCCAAGACCAAAGAGCTGTTGAGGCACACCAGAGACGAAATTGTAGACCTGCACCAGGCTGTTAAGACTGAATCTGCAAAAGGTAAAACACTTGGTGTAAAGAAATCAACTGTGGGAGCAATTATCAGAAAATGGAAGACATACAAGACCACTGATAATCTCCCTCAATCTGGGGCTCCATGCAAGATCTCACCCCGTGGCGTCAAAATGATAACACGGTGAGCAAAAATGCCACAACCAGACGGGGCGGACCTAGTGAGTGACCTACAGTGAGCGGGGACCACAGTAACAGAGGCTGACGCCAGTACAGGTCCAGGACCGTCTGCGGTTCGCTAGAGAGCACTTGGATGATCCAGAAAAAGGCCTGGGAGAATGTGTTATGGTTAGATGAAACCAAAATAGAACTTTTGGTAGAAACACAGGTTCTCGTGTTTGGAGGAGAAAGAATGCTGAATTGCATCCAATGAACACCATACCCACTGTGAAGCATGGGGGTGGAAACATCATGCTTTGGGGCTGTTTTTCTGCAAAGGGACCAGGACGACTGATCTGTGTTAAGGAAAGAATGAATGTGGCTATGTATCGAGAGATTTTGAGTTAAAATTTCCTTCCATCCGCAAGGGTACTGAAGACGAGACGTGGCTGGGTCTTTCAGCATGACAATGATCCCGAACACACAGCCAGGGAAACAAAGGAATGGCTTCGTAAGAAGCATTTCAAGGTCCTGGAGTGGCCTAACCAGTCTCCAGATCTCAACCCCATAGAAAATTTGTGGAGGGAGTTGAAAGTCCGTGTTGCCCAACGACAGCCCCAAAACATCACTGCTCTTGAGGAGATCTGCATGGAGAAATGGGCCAAAATACCAGCAACCGTGTGTGAAAAGCTTGTGAAGAGTCACAGAAAATGTTTGGCCTCTGTTATTGCCAACAAAGAGTACATAAAGTATTGAGATGATCTTTTGGTATTGACCAAATACTTATTTTCCACCATGATTTGCAAATAAATTCTATAAAAATCAAACAATGTGATTTTCTGTTTTGTTTTTCCACATTCTGTCTCTCATGGTTGAGGTTTACCCATGCTGACAATTACAGGCCTCTCTAATATTTTCAAGTGGGAGAACTTGCACAATTATGCCCCTTTCCCACTGAAACTAGTGGGTCAACGCGCGTTTTTTCCAAGCCGATGCAACCCACTAGCAATTGGCACCTTTCCCATTGACAAAAAAGCTGTGTCTTTTTTTTTGTTTTTCACCCATCTAACCCCCCTCCCCTCCTCAGCCGTGCGTAAGGTTACGTGATGTCACCACGCTAAGATGTGCGTCGACAATTGCGACCGAATTAATTTAGGTCAAGGAAGTAAACAATGCAGAGCAACATGGAAGCCTCCTTTCTCCACGGATAGAAAGGAGCTGGCAGGTCTCATCATCTTTCCAATGCTGGGACGTTGTTCAATGTGGTGCGCTACTGGCTCCTTCTTCTTCTACTAGCTTTGTTGTTAGCATCGACGTAACTACGGTAGGTGGGGCGTGTTAAATGGGAGGCGACTGGTACATTGTTATGACGCATCACGTAAGAGCCTACGTCACCACGTAGATTAGGGTGTTGACTGTTGACCCGGGGTTTTGCTTCATATCGATTATCAAATTCATTGGCAACTAATTTACTTATCAATTTAATAGATTAGTTGTTGCAGCCTTAACAGTAAACATTTGTCTTTAATGTTTAATTTTCAAATTAGCTTTGCTGTTACTACTTCATACCTTACCATTTTTCCCCGGTTGCTGCTACTCTACCATGGAGCAAGAGTTCAAGTGGTAAGAGAAGCTACATGATTTTACAATGCAATGTGACAGTTTAGTGTGACAAATCAACCTACACAGCAACCATGTGAGTGTGCCTCATGCCAGCTTATTTTACAGTAAAATACTATAGAATCACATGAAACTTCCTGGTAGGCTAGCCACAAATAGCATAACAATAATTTTGTTTGTCTCTTTTCTCCCAACTGTATAATGTTGGGGTCTATTAGTTGCCCAAGTGCAGCATCATTATAATTTCAATTGAGTGGGAGGGCAGGATTTTAATGGCATGAGAACTTTTGAGATTTATCATGTAAATGCTTACCTGAAGGGCTCTACTAATTTATCACCCGCTTTTTGTTCTTGAGATGTATCAAGGGGATTGATAACAGACTCATCTACTGCCGTTGACTGAACTAAAGCCTCATTAGCTTTCTTAGCAAGCTCCATATCCCGTTCGATGTCCTGTAGGAGAAAGAAATGTGCTGTAATTTGGAGAACAATATAAGAAAAAGTATGCACCCTTTGGAATGATCTGTATTGCAGTATTATTTTTGTCATAAAATGTAATCTGACCTTTAGCCAAGTCACTACATGACATCAAGAACGGTGGAAAAAGCTTTGTACAGTTTAGATTGCCTCTTTATGAAGTCCAATACACTACCTTGCATGATCTTCCAAATCATCATGGACACATTGACTATTCACACCACTAAAAGTGGCATTTACATCGTTGTGTGATGATATATTGACATGGTGATATATTGCAATACTTAGGATCCCAATAGGTTATTGATATGCCAAGAATCACTATATCCTTTTTAAAAAGCACTGTTTTCCAGTAGAAATGTATCTGTTAAGAAACACATTTGTTGAAAAGAATGTTGCAATAACCAGGATATCTGCAGGTTTCAACAAGCCATATTTAAGACTTTTTTTTTTTTTAAAGAATAACAACGGCAAATACAATTAAAGACCCATTTCACGTCAATACCGGAAAAAAATTCAAAAGACTAGAAGAAAAATTACAGTCCCGGAATTACCTGCAAAGTATATGAATTTATTTCTCTAATTTCTCTGTTGTGAATCGACTAGTAAACTGTACAGCCAATGGCGGTTGGCCACTTACCCATGGATGCAAGTACTGTATTTCAGTCCTGTTTAACTGTTTAAAGTTTTCTCCGCTTCTATAAATAGCATGTTTTTCAGTTTTATTAGTTTTATAGAATAATGTTGTAGATTGATTTCCTGACCCATGTAGCGATAATTGTTGTTAGTAATACTGTGAGATTACCGTAAATTGTATCATATTGAGAGCTTCCCTTTTTTAAAAAAAAAAAAAATTTTTTTTTTAGGTCAACCAAAATCTTCAATCATGTCGTTTTAGACACTAGGTTGACAGTCCATGTATACAGGGTCTCTGCAGGGTTCAACAAGCCAAATTTAAGACCATAATGAATAAAATTTAAGACCCATTTCAAATTGATACAGGCAAAAAAACGTACAAAAGATTTGAAAAGAAAAATGGAGACTCAGAATTACTTGCCAAGTACCGTAATTTTCACACTATAAGGCACCTGACTATAAGCCGCCACCCACCAAATTTGACACCGAAACGACCTTTGTTCATAGATAAGCCGCACTGGAGTATAAGCCGCGGTGGTCCTCACTGTATTATGGGATATTTTATTTACACCAAAAAATATTCACCGGTAACACTTTATTTGACAGCGTCATCATACGACTGTCATGAGGCCAAATGAACCAAATGGGTGCAAAGCTTCATTGCTTCAAGAAGCTTCATTTGGCCATCACTGCTCCCATGGGGGAGACAGTCAAGCTCTGCTGCCACCTGCTGTCAACACTGTTGTTGTCCAACATGCCTTGCATGCATGCATTGCAGCGCTGCAGATGTAAATAACAATCAAAATTCATGTTCTGTGCTAATTATTTCTTCAGTTACTGTTCATTGTTTAATTGCTAGTTATGGTTTTTGTTAACACTTTATTTGACAGAGCAATAAAACTGTCATTAGACAATAATTATTACAAGACACGGTCATGAGCATTAATGAATGCTTATAAAAGATGTCATTTAGTGTCATCCAGCAAATTGTCTCACTTTTGAATGAAGTTTTTGAATGAGCTGGACAAAAATGGGAGTTAGTGACACTTAATGACATCTGTCATAAGCACTCAGTAATGCCCTTGATCATGTCAAGTAATAATTATGACGGTTTTATGACACCGCTGTCAAGTAAAGTGTTGCGCATCAACCCAAATAAATCAACAAATAGCCGCATTGGACTATAAACCGCAGGATTCAAAATGAAGGAAAAAAGTAGTGGCTTATAGTCAGAAAATTACGGTATATGAATTTATTCCCGGCTTTTTCACACGCTGATACAAATGAGTGCGAAGTACTACTACTACATGGTAGTGAAGTAGTGAAGTAACATCAATAGATTTTTAAGACCTTTCAAAATTGTTTTTAAAATCTTTTATGAGATTTTAGGAGAATTTTAGACATTCTAAGGCCTTACATTCAAATTATTAGATTTAAGACTTTTTTTAGACATTTTAAGAACCCGCAGATACCCTGATTTAGATTAAGGTACCGTAAATGTGAACATGTTGTGTCCGAAGAAAACATGTACAGATGGACCCGACTTTATTATTTTTTTTGTTGACTTTTGTTTTGTGATGCATGCTTTTATTTTGGTGTAGAAACGTAGAACAGGAAGCTAGTGCATGTACAGACGCGCCCGCCCACCCCTACACACGTACACACAGAGCAGCCGAGTGACAGAGGAGACAGCCTGTGTGCACATTTGTTGCTTGTGGAGCATCCAGAGGCGACGGCTGTATATAACCCCTTTTGTACTGTTTGTTGTGCATTTTCAATTGTGGTCGAATACTTAGGGCGAGTTTATGTGATTGTTTTTGATGATGTGCGGACGCTAACTGATTTCGTTTGTTATTGCTGTATCAGCAGCTACTTCTAAACGCAAATTTGAATTGCTGTTCTTGCAGATGAGACTGATTTGATTTCATTTTTCATTGAGTTTCATTCTGCAAATGTTGATGTCATGAGCAGCTGAATAGTAAGCAAACCACAAACATAGTTATTTCGGAGCTTAGCTCACTGTCTAGCTAGGCCTTAGCTCCAACGTCTTCCCCAAGACAGTACAATGAGATATAATACATGTTTTTGGATAGTGTTTTTTTTTTTTTTTTTTTTTAATTCAGAGCGTGTTTTTTGAGGTATTTAAATCCGGGTTACATCGCCAGCGCAGGAACAGAACTTGTTCGTAAATTGGGGACTACCTGTACTTGGTGGTGTGGCGTTAGTTTAAGAAAACTGTCAAATATTTTGACAAAAAGAAGAACTTTGCCTACGGTTTGCCCTATTATCCATATGCACATTTAAACAAGGGTTCTTAAAAACTGCGTCCAAAGTGAAGATGTGCAAATTCTGCATTTGTGGCGCCATCGTGTGGACACTGATAACCGAAGATTTAACTGTGGAAGCGTCACTGACTGCGACAAACATTGTCCCTACGTCACACAAGACCAATGTTTACATTTTGAGTAAATTAAACAAAGACTTTTTTGCTTCCGTTTACTTATAAACTCTTGCAGTGCTTCATATTGAAGAACACACGTGAAGGATGGGGTATTACGGACAATTATTTTTCGTGCATTGTTATGAATGTACTTAAAAATGAATGAATGCGGTTGGCTATGGAAGCTTTTTTTTTTTACCCTACATACGAGCTGGTGAGGACATAATTATTTTTTCCAGACGTATTAGGGCAGGATCCTCGGTTTTAAAAAATCCTGCTAGGTGTAGACATAGCCTTAGAAAATTATACTACCACTATTTTATCATCAATTTATATCCAGGTAGTTGCCAAAATTTTCTTGCAATTCTAAAATCAAATGGACATAAATGTGAACAAGCAAAGTTTTAAATACAAACCTCGTTCAACAATTTCATGGTGATGTCATTGAGTGGCTCATGAGAAAACTTGCAGTCATCTCTGTTAGAACAGCGTCCTTTTTTATGGAAATATTTGCAGGGGAAAGACTGTGCATACCCGTTGAGGAAACAATTGAAATGGAACTGAACTCCCTAACCCACATCCTAAATGTTACAGACCCTCTAATGGAGTCTTAGTGATATTTTGACTGCAGTAAAGGATATTGTGCATATATGGGCATTGCTCCCCTTTCAAGCAAGCTTGCTGTTTGTAATATTTACACGGTTCTTTGATGAGATCATTGCAAGCTTGAATGTGTAGCAGTTTGCAGCCCTCTTCCTATAAAAGGAATAGAAAGCAACTTTCAATGCATAATGTATTAAAATGTTTTTATTATGGTTGGAAACAAGTTTTCAATTCATAAGCACAAAAACATCACTCACCTTGATGCACTTTCCAAAGAGGAAATGTCGGCAAAATAATTTCCCATTGAGCAGCACAGTATTCTGCTCTTTAAATTCCGGTGAGAAGTATGTGATGGCCTAAGAAGTGAAAAAAATATTAGAATTATGATGATAGAATTTGAAGTAGTAAATCCAAACTTCGATCATATATAGCCATTCCGATAACTAATCTCACTGGCTTCTTATCTCTGTTCCGCATACGATTTCTTTGTTCTGTCCTCGTTCCAGATTTCCTTGGATGTTTTGCATGCTGGCGTCCACCTCGATTTTGATGCCATTTTTGTACCTTATGTTGACCTTTCTGGTAATTTTCTCGTTTTCCCTCCTGTTGCTGGTTGACATTTTGGTTTGTTTTACCATCTTGGGCACTATGACAGACCTTATTGTCATAGTTATATGCCACATCATTGCTGAAGCCAGTTTCTTTCTTATGGTCAGTTTTCTTTGCAAGGCGGTAAGCAGCATTGGAATAGTTTTGGGAAATGGGAGCGAAATCAGTCCTACTTTCCTGTGTCCAATGATAATGCCTCTGTAAGAAATAAAGATCAATCAAGTTTAGAAATGCTTATCCCCGTCATTGAATTTGAAGTGCAGTAGTAAATCCAAACTTCGATCAGATGTAGCCAACCCGATAACTAATCTCACCGGCCTTTCGTTTCTGTACCGCCTATGATTTCTTTGTTCTGTTCTCGTTCCAGATTCGCTTGGACCTTTTGCCTCCTGGCATCCCCCTCGATCTTGATGCTGTTTTTGTACCTCCTGTTGACCTCTTTGGTGATTTTTGCGTTTATCTTGTTGTTGCTGGTTGACATTGTGGTTTGTTTTACCATTCTGTTTACTATAACAGACATCTTTGCTGAAGGCAGCTTCTCTCTTCTCATGGTATGTGTTCTTCGCATGGCGATAAGCAGTCTTGGAATCATCTTGGGAAAAGGGAGCAATATCAGTCCTACATTCCTGTGTCCAGTGACATCGCCTCTGTAGGAAATAAAGATCAATGAAGTTTAGAAATTCTTGACCCGGTCAGTGCAAGGAGGTTTATACTCAGTTCAAGCAGTTTCCTAACAGTTACTGAGGAAAAACACAATACTGGGCAATATTCTACTTGACAAAATCCTCACCAAATATCACGAAAGGCTGTAAAATAAAATAATTACGTTGATATACTTGCGGGAAGGAGGTTCAGATGGTTGTCTGTTGTATAAAAGAGTGTAAAATAATGGTATATTGTACATTCTGCCATAAGGTTTAAAGGCGTTCACTTGTCCTACCTAACATTATACTCTGCAGCAGTGTTTCCTAATCATAACCTTGCTAAAGGTACTGAACCCCACAAGTTTCACATGGGGATTCCCCGAACCCTTCGGAATTAAATAATAAAGCAGTTTTTTCAAATTCAAAACTGATATCCCGTAATTTTTTAAACTATAAGACGCACCTGACTACAAGCCGCCACCCACCAAATTTGACACGAAAACGGCATTTGTTCATAGATAAACTGCCCTGGACTATAAGCCACAGTTGTTCTCACTGTATTATGGGACATTTACACCAAAAGATATTATTATTATATTATAACCGATAACAGTTTATTTGACAGCGGCATTAAAAGATGTCATAAGACCAAATGAATCACCATGAAGCTTTGAACCAATGTACTGCAAAGCTCCGTTGCTTCAAGAAGCTTCATTTAGCCATCACTGCTCCCCTTGGAGGAGACAGTCAACCTCTGCTGCCACCTGCTGTAAACACTGTTGTCATCAAATATACCTTCTAGTATGCATTGCAGCGCAACAGATATATATAATCAAAATTCTAAATGTTCTGTGCCAATTAGTTCTTCAGTTACCGTTCAATTTATTTCATTAATTGCTAGTAATGGTATTTGGTAACACTTCATTTGACAGTGTCACCATGAGACTGTCATAAGATCATCTTAATTATGACATGGCACTGCCATGAGTATTAAATTGATGCTTCTAAGTAGAGGTGTGCAAAATTTCCGATTCTTAGATTATTCGCGATTCGGCCGTGAAAGATTCGAGAACGATTCACAAACATCCAAATTCCGATTATTGAAATATGGCAAGTAAAGCGGAAGTGCAACACACTCAGCGCGCCGCGCGGTCAATGAGGAACGGAGCGAGAGTAGTTAAACATCATGCTTCTCATTACTCGGCCCCTCGGTTAATGCCAATGCTCAACTCACGGCTCTAGCTCAACTCATGCCACGAGATAAAAAACAACAACAACATACCTGACTGCTGTCGAAAAGCTGCTACAAAGTACATCCACATAATGTTACGGTAGATATCATTTATATAGGACTAGATGCAATATAGATTCTGTAGCGTTAGCAGAACACCAACAAAAAGCTAGATGCAGGCGTTAGTAAACGGCCGCCATCTTAAAGCAGTACACTTCCCTGCAAGGCTGTTGTAGCGAACTTTCCAAGCAAACCTAATTAACTTTTCATCTAAAATACTCCTAAATCGGTAAAATATTGACTTGAATCTATCTTTAAAATAGTTTTAAAACTTTCACATGTCGAAAGTAGACAAAAGGGAAATTATGGAATAACGGGAGCAATTTTAACAACTTTAACGGTTGATTCACAACATTAAATTAATTGAATGTAGTTTAAAGCTGCTGATACAGAATAGGGACTGGAGTTTTTTATTTACTGTTATTTTTGTATATTTGTTTACTGCTATATGTTAACTTGATACTGAAATAGTAGTTTGGTTTAGCCTGAGAGTATTTTTGAACAATTCTGGAACTAATGTACAAAACATTAAAAAAAAAAAAAAAAAAAAAAAAAAAAAAAAGAGAAAAAAAAAAAAGGAGGGGGGTGCATCAATAATCGTTTTATAATCGAATCGAAGCCTCTGAATCGTAATCGAATCGCTAGGTGCCCAAAGATTCCCAGCTCTACTTCTAAGAGATGCTATTTTGTGTCATCCGGCAAATTATCGAACTTTTTAATGGATGTAAAGCATCCCAGCTGGACATTAATGGAGTTAGTATGACGTCGCTGTCAAATAAAGTGTTACCTATTAAACCAAATAAATCGACAAATAAGCTACACTAGACTATAAACTGGAAAAAAGTAACGGCTTATAGTCTGAAAATTACGGTATCTAAGCTAGTAAGCTAATAATTTAACAAATTCCAGTTCAAAATTCTTATCATTTTGAAAGAATGTTTCATAAACAGGTAAAAATTTGAGACCACACTGACGATTGTCTGTTGTATTCCCTCATACCAAGTGCGAGAACTAGCAGTTAAAAGAAGTTGATTAAACCTGAAAGTTGGGAGAAAATCAGTCCAAAACCTGGTTTAAAAAGCCACTTTGCCTAGATCTAAACAGCTTACGAAAATATGGCTCTGTGTCTCTTTACCTTCGCCGAACCCCTTGAACTTACTAATCGAACCCCTGGGGTTCGATCCAACCCAGGTTAAGAACCACTGCTCTGTAGGCATTTATGGATTAACACAAGATACCTTCTCGTTATAAATCATTTTTGGACCAATTACAGGAAATTGGATAATTTACTATGGTTGCTGTGTCTGATGATCTCTTTAATATGCTGTAGCTGTATAGGAAATAAGTTTGTATGTATCCTTTTCTTCCACAATTATTTGAAAATGTCATTACGTTATATTCTGCTAGAGAAAATACAAATGAAACAATTTAACAATATTTTGTTACTGTTCAAGACTCTTTTTTTTTTTAATCCCCAATCCCCAAAACATTTTCTCTGTCCCTTCTGATTGTGTAGCTAAATTGAAGCATCTTGTGACTGACATGGAGAGCAAACATGGCGTGTTCTGAGCAAGCTTTCGTTCTTGTATGGCGTCAAAAGATAATTTAGCAACATCTAAGTAGCGATTAAATCAATGTTCAATTCTTGTTTAACAAACCTTTATGTAAGACAGAGGTAGCTCATCGCTCCTCGCCCTTTTTCTGCCTTTAGAATGTCTTTGAACCTTGAAAGTGTCGTCCCTAAAAACAGAGAGATAAATGAGTTTAGTGCAGCATTAGCAAACCTTATCATTAAATGCAATTTAGTTTTATTTAAATATAATTTATTTTATTTAGTTTTATAAAGTTTTAATTTCCTCATCCTCGAATACAAACGTAGCCGCACTACCTGATTGTTTTCAAGGCCGGTTGATCAGAAGATTTCACACTAATCACAGGGAGAGCCGCAAAAAGGTTAGTGAAAGACATTATGGCTATAAACCTAATAAAATTTTGTTATAAAAACAGCATAGTTGCTCTGAGATTCAACGTGACACCACCGTTGTGTTGTCTCATATATTTTACGTCACAGTCATGGCGCGTTCGTGGTTCCTCGGAATTTTTCATTCGTTTGACCATTACAGCAGTAAAATCAAATCAAATAAGCGACTACATTGACTGTTTATAACAAATGTCAATATTTTTGCCCACGTATTTAACTGGAATTCCAACAGTGCCGAGAACTTGCTGGAGCTAGCCATAGACAAATTGTCAATATCGTCCCCTGCATTACTGTCTTTTATTTTTTAAATCACTTTTATTTCGTAATGATAATGTAACTGTGTTGATTACATCTGTATGTCTTTTTTTTTTTTTTTTGTCAATTGGCTGTTTGTGAAGCAGATGTTTATATGCATTAAGTTCAAAGAAAAGACATTACTATTTGTTGCATATTTGATGACACCTTCAGGGATAATAGACACTACTGTGGACAGCTAATTAAAAGTTGGCAAGTGACCTTTTGGTCGTTTTTTTAAGCGTAATTGTGAATATGTACATATTTTACAGTTATAAATCATTATTGTGACTGGCTGGTAACCGGTTCTGTGTACCCTGCACGTTGTTAGCTAGGATAGGCTCCAGCACCCCTGCGACCAGAGGTGGAGTGTGTGTGTGTGTGTGTGTGTGTGTGGGGGGGGGGGGGGGGGGGGTGGGGGGGGGGGCAAACCATGAAACAGAAATTCCAAATACCCATCTTGCCTCCTCAGGTTTAGTTTTTGCTAAGCAAAGCTAAGGATGGTCTTTTAAGTGCATTACATGACATGTTCGAAAAATAATTTGACCCATTATGAAATTTTTGTTCATTTCCTTCATTTTTGTTGTTTGTTTTATTGCTTTACTATGGAAGGCCATTCCCGCCACAAAAAAAGTGAAAAAGGTAACTTTTCTTTCTCAACAAAAAAAGAAAGGTCTTCATTTACAGGAAGGTTGATTACATGCAATGACATTTTTCGGCCACTGGGGGGGCGGTTGGCACTGTCCAAGCTTTGCCCCTCAATATCCACGTATGCCTCATGAGGATAGGCGGTCCAGAAGATGAGTGAATATTTATTCTATTTTTATATTATTTTTTGTATAATTATAAATATAAATTAATAAAATGTCAATACAAACCAATGGAATTAAAATAAAAAACAGAAATATACCGTTTTTTCCCACCTTCCATAGTATTAAACTCATTGCATGCCATTGATGGCGACAGACGCCCAATTCATTTAAACTGTGAAGACTGACTGTGAATGCTCATGTCACTAAACATCCAATCCGCTTTGACTGGGAGTCAAAATGGACTGGACATCTAGCGCCGTCAGTGGCAGCCAATGAGTTAAATGAGTGCCCTTTAAGTGTAATAAATAAATAAATTGATAAATAATAATAATCCTATTTAGTATATGTAAGGCTTAATACAGCATCTTGTGCATGTCTTTAGCACCACTCCACCAGTATTTAGAAAATGCCTCAGAAATGCAACAAAATTTCTGAATAAACGGGATTAAAGCTAACGAAATCAAAATGATTTCAACATAAGTGCCTTTAACCACACAGAAACAATTGTGAGCTCTGCGAGACAAAACCTGGACTTTGTTCCTCCACATGTGAGGCTGTCCTGAAGTCTCAAAGTCCAGGTCATGCAGTGTTTCCTCTCACCAAGTGAGCTCTTAGTACATGTGTGCTGAACAGTCCAGAGTGTCACGATGACCCGTTGGGCCCTTGTTGCTCCCTTACTGCTCCTGTTCCTCTGCAGTGCTGTTACTCAAGAAACTGAGGAGACTGGTGGAGCGGCATCACCTCCATCTCCAGCATCCAATGACCTGGAAGATGAGAACACCGATTGGGGTCTTAACTCTCTAAGAGGCGGCTTTGAGGCTGCCACTGGCTACTTTGACTCAATTCTTGAGTTCATGGGTGGGCGGGATGGACTTTGCCAGTACCGCTGTCGATATGGTAAAGTAGATCCAATTGATAGATCCGAACTTGCATTTGACAGAATATGCTTTAGGTAACCCAGTGTTGTTAGACCTTTGCTATCTCCAGTAAAAAAAATAAAAAAAATCATTAGTTTTCATTGTCTTCATCTGAGGAAACGTGATTTCAAATATATTATGAAAAACAATGCAGTATAACACCCTTTGTCAGGGCCGGGTATTGAAAATATTGAGTATTATCAATGTTGTTATCATCTGGGACTTTGAGGGCAACAAAATGGACTGTGACCTGCTCGGCCGATAGCAAAGATTTCATGTTGTGATATCTGATTTCTTGATGTGTGTTTGAAACTTAGACGTTCATGTGATATTTTGGTTGTTGATCTAAGGTAATGCTCCAATTCCGCGACCTGGGTACGAGATGCCTGAGCCTGATGGGTGCAGCTCGTACTTTTTTGGTATTCCTGTTCCAGAAGGGGTATGCATATCAAAACATCACAGATCGATCCAATGATTTCAAGACAATTTGATTTCATAACAAATGCAACACTTATTTTAACTGACTCTTCAGTTAGCCTATATTTTTTTCGAACGTCAAATTATCTTAGATCATCCATGGCTTGTGAGCACAAAAACTATTTGTTTTCACTCAGATGGATATGGGGATTCCTGCCATGACCAAATGTTGCAATCAACTGGATATGTGTTATGATACCTGTGGCTCAAATAAGTATCGCTGTGACTCCAAGTTCCGCTGGTGCCTCCACAGCATCTGCTCAGACCTTAAAAAGAGCCTTGGTTTCGTGTCGAAAGTCGAAGGTTGGTTATCTCTCCACTTGCTAATTCCTTATATTACAAAGTCACTCTTTTGCATTGTTAGAAAATGGACCATTAGGCTTTGGGGTTTGTAAAAGTCTTTGTGATTATTTCAAACAGTAACTTAAGATGAAGATTATTCACCAATGCCAAACAAAATGGAGGCAAATAGTCCACTAAATCAATAATCATCAAAACCTACCACTATATACAAGGGGTGAAAATCACCAATTTCATTCTGATACGATATTATTTGGAAAGGCCTTTACTTAGGATTGGACTGATTGGGTGTAAATCACCAATTTCATTCTGATACAATATTATTTAAGCCTTTAAAATATTTTTGGAAAATACTGGTATTTGTTTTGCATTATTATGTACGCTGTGTTATAATAATACAGTAATTTTCGCACTATAAGGCGCACCTGACTATAAGCCGCCACCCACCAAATGTGATACAAAAACGGCATTGGTTCATAGATAAGCCACACTGGACTATAAGCCGCAGCTGTCCTCACTGTGTTATGGGATATCTACACCAAAACATATTAACCAGTAACACATCATTAGACAGCAGCATCATACGGCAGTCAGAAGTCCAGATGAACAACCATTATTGCTTCAGGAAGCTTCATTTAGCCTCATTCTCCCTTGGGAAGACAGTCAACCTCTTCTGCCACCTGCTGTCAACACTGTTGTTGTCCAACATGCCTCCTAGCATGCATTGCAGTGCAACAGATGTAAATAATCAAAATTCATGTTCTGTGCTAATTATTGATTCAATTACTGTTCCAGTTGTTTCATTAATTGCTAATTATGGTATTTGGTAACACTTTGACAGTGGCGCCACAGGACTGTCATTAGACAATTATAATTATGACACTTTCCTGAGCATTAATAATTGCTTGTAAGTGTTATTCGGCAAATTATCTCACTTTTGAATGGATGTAAAAGATCCAAGCTGGACATAAATGGAGTTAGTTACATAATTTGCCGGATGACACTTAATGACAATGTCACGACTCATAAGCATTCAGTAATGCCCATGATAGTGTCATGTCATAATTATGATGGTCTTATGACGCCGCTGTCAAATAAAGTGTTACCAAATACCATAACAAGCAATTAATGAAACAACTGGAACAGTAACTGAAGAAATAATTAGCACAGAACATGAATTTTGATTGTTATTTACATCTGTAGTGCTGCAATGCATGCTAGGAGGATTGTGTTGCCTATTGACCCAAATAAATCAACAAATACGCCGTACTGGACTATAAGCCGCAGGATTCAAAATGAAGGAAAAAAGTAGCTTGTACTCTGAAAATTATTAGTACGTTTTATTTATAGAGCGCTTTTACAGATGCTCAAAGACGCTTTACAGTTAAAACAAGGGAAAGCAAACAACATGAGCAGGACAAAACAATAGATAAAAAATAATTATGAATTAAAAGCTAGTTTAAAAGGTGAGTTTTTGGCAATTTTTTAAAATCATGGTCTGAACAGGTGTGGAAGGGTTTAGGGATTGAGTTCCAAAGGGAGGGGAAAGCAACAATACATTAATGCACAAGACTGCAGCCTTTGTGCATGGGTTGGTCGCAACTTAGGATAGCAACTATGATTTTAAAGTGACCTCTAGATGTCTCTAAACCAAGATGGTTGGGATTTGTTAAAACTAAGGGAAAGACACTAATCACTCATTGTGTACAAATAAAATGAACAATAAATGGAAAATAATGAATTAGAAACTCATCACACATAACTACTTTATCACCAAAAAGAAATGGTCCCTGAGTAATAAAACATATGATCAGAATTAAAAAAGCAAAAAGCCTAAGAAAATGCATCTTTAGAATTTTCATTGCACTGGCATGTCCTGTGATTGCCTGTTTTTGTATTGCTTTGGTCGCCCCCTAGTGGCTCTTTGGGGTAACTAGTGTAAACGTGATTTGTGACCATTTTGGCTTGTTACGATTTATTTATATGGAACATTATTTTGGCACTTTTTTCTATAACTTCAGTTGAAGTTTTTTTTTCTTTTTTCAAAGAATGCTTATTTGATTTGAAAACCTTGAAGTTGTTACATTTATCATTATTAAAGCATCTAGTGGGGCATCACAATACAATTAGCAATAATTTGTTAAGTCCACAACCACATATATCAGTATCGGGTTTTGGAGTTGGACAACATCGGGATATCAGTTAACTCTCTCAATCAGATATACAGTGAGGATCAGAAGTATTTGCACCCTTTGTGATTTTGTTCACCCACTCAGAAAATAGGTAGAGGTCTGAAATTTCTATCGTAGATGCATTTCCACTCATAAAAACATAATCTACAAAAAAAAAAAAAAAAAATCCCGAAATGTATGGAATTTTTAAATTTTCTATTTGTAATTTACTGGGGTTCATAAGTATTTGTACCCCTGAGAATCAGCAATAATCATGAAACTCAAAGAGTTGTCAGTCTACAATAAAAAAGTCCACCCACCCACCACTCGTTTGAGCTAAATATTGTCACCTGTCCCCCACAGTCAGTCATAATCCAACTACTACAATGGGCAAGACCAGAGAGCTTTTGGAAGACACCAGGGAAAAAATTGTTGCGCTCTACAAAGCTGGAAAAGGCTATGGGACAATTAGAAAGCATCTTAGTGAGAATAAATGAACAGTTGCAGCAATTGTTATAAAATGGAAAAGGTTAAACATGACTAATAATCTACTTCAGAATGGGAATCGATGTAAAATCCCTCCTCGTGGGGCATCACTCACGATGAGAAAAGTTGAAGCCAGTACACGTGAAGGCCTGTCTTACGCTTGTCAGGGACCATCTGAATGATGCAAAGGGATCATGGGAGAAAGTCATGAAGTTAGATGAGACCAAAGTACAACGTTTTGGTGCAAACTTTACTCGTCGTGTGTGGAGGAAAAAGAAGGATGAGTACAATCCCAAGAACACCATCCCCACTGTGAAGTATGGGAGTGGAAACCTCATGCTTTGGGGCTGCTTTTCAGCACAGGAGACAGGACGACTGCACTGTATGAGCAGAGGATGAATGATGAAATGTATTGTCAGATTTTGAGCCATCTCCTCCCTTCAGTCAGAGGCTTGAAGATGAGTCGTGGCTGGATCTTCCAACATGGCAATGATCGGAAACACACAGCCAAGCTGACCAAGGAGTGGCTGCACAAAAAGCAGATCAAGGTTCTGGAGTGACCTGGCCAGGCCACAGACCTCAATCCAATAGAAAATCTTTGGATGGATCCGAAACTTCGTGTTTCTCAACGACAGCCCCGAAACCAGATAGATTTGTGTGGAGGAATGGGCCAAAATCCCATAAGTGAAAACCTGGTGAAGAACTACAGAAAGCATCTGACCTCTGTTATTGCAAACAAAGTCTTCTACACTAAAGATTAGCACGGATTGTCTCAGGGGCAGGGGCGCTGCCAGGGATTTTGGGCCCCATGAAAAGATATCACTTTGGGCCCCACCACCAGTGCCGGGACACACACACACATTTAGAGTATCAACTATGTAATTTCCTGCATTCTGGTGAATCTTTACACACTAATTTGTGCATTTTCTGCATTAATTTAAGATGAAAATATATTTATGTAAACATACAGCGTACAGAGCAATAATGAATAGACTGATATCATCTTTAAGAAATGTACTGAAGCCCATCTTTTACAATCTAAATATATTTTTATTAGAAATATTCTCAAATACCACAATGAATGACTTAAGTTAAAACAAAACTTTTATTCTAACAATACTACAGCATACATTAACGCCAATCAAAAAAACAATCTTTAGAATGATATAACAAACAAAGCGAACACCACACATACACACACACACACACACAAGCAATCACACTCACAAACAAAGCGAGCAGATTGCAGGTTGCTCAGCCTTAGTCACCAAGAGCCCAGCGCCGAGCCTTCTTGATAGCAAAGTCAGTGATCAAATCATTAAAGTTTAGCTTCCTAGCCAACTGACTTTCAATGGACAACATGGCAAGACTAGAAAGCCTGTCCTGACACATAGTGGACCTCATATAATTTTTTATGAGTTTTAGCTTACTAAAAGCTCTCTTGCCGCCTGCAACCGTTACGGGGAGTGTGCAAAATATTCGTAAAGCGATGCACACTTCTCCAAAAATGCTATGCAGCTGCATCTTAAAAATTGCATTCAGGAGACCAAGAGAGGACAAGTTAGGGGGGAATGTAGCAGTATACACAGAGTTCAGGTGTCTTACTGAAGATGGTCCTGGCTCTGTAGTGTACATAAAATGACAAATATAACAATATCTTCTATATTATTCTAGTATCTTAATTTAATTATTAATTATGTATCATTAATTAATAATAATAATAATTATTAATTATTATTACTTATTACTATTTGTCTCTTAGCCACTGATATTTTATGTGTGGTGTGGCAGTGTTCAAGTTGATTCCTCACCTCCTTCAGTTGGGAGTAAAGATGAGGCTGGCTCATAAAGGGTGTCAGGAGACAGGGCTGCTGAGCCAGACGCAGCAAGAGGAGTTGTGCTTGTGCCTATTACAACAGGCGAGGGCAGAGACAACTGTTTTGGTGTGGAGAGCTTGCGAAAGGGTTAACCTTCTGTACTAATTAAATGTAAGCTAAAAGTGAAGCAAACACTAGCTAGCAAACAATTACAGTATTTCATTATGGAGTAGGCTTAGCCCCATTTGAAAACTTACAATCTCCACTATAGGCTACAGCTCCGAAGCCAGGTCCCTTCCTTGTTAACTAAATTTAATTGATGACAAACTAAATTCAATAAATTCTTGACAAACTGGATTTAACCAGATTTTTAAAAAATCCACACCAACTTTCAACATCTGTATGATACCAAAAAATTCCGTCATTATTTGGAATTCATGTTCTTGAATTGGTCAATGTCGCTCACTGAGGTCGGGAAAATCCCGTATTTCTTACGGAGTGAGCTGGGACCTGCTTCTGAGTTTTCTAATAGATGTCGCGTGAGCTAAAATAACAGGTTAATTTTCAGCACTACACTGACACAATTTACACCAACCTTCCTTTGTGAAGTACTTTTTCACATCCTGTTGGCCTTTTCTACCGCTCTCCTGCTTTGCTTTATTTTCTGTCCTCTTTTGATAGCCTGATTTCTGTTTTGAAAACATTTTTGATGTAGCCTACCGCACGCACAGTACTCAGAGTCATTGACTGGTGTAAATGTGCACCGCTGCTCAGCCTGCGCGCGGTCTGATCAAAGGAAGGGCGGACGAAACCAATTAATGAAAATACGCGGGGGGGGTTGCTGGCAATACATATGCTCTCTGGATGTTTACTTTTTGCCAAAAACAAAACAAGAAAAAGAAACCCTTCGTTTTATACCTTTTAAAATTATAATGATTAATATTTAAATTTGCAAACGATTACCTAATGCTCTAATTTTCTTTGTGGGCCCCCTCAGGCCATGGGCCCTTAGAATCAGTACCACTTTTCCCCCCTATACGGCGCCCCTGCTCAGGGGTACAAATACTTATGAACCCCAGTAAATTAAAAATAAATTATTTAAATAATTATGCAATGTGAGTTCTGGATTTTTTTAGATTATGTCTCTATAAGTGGAAATGCATCTATGATTGAAATTTCAGACCTCTACCTATTTTCTGAGCTGATGAACTTGCAAAATCACAAAGGGTGCAAATACTTCCGCTCCTCACTGTATTTCACCTAAAGCAATTTTGATGTTTCTGACAAATTCGTTGCTAAAACATTTTAGGAATGTGAATGGATCCCATTCTATCAAAAAAAAAAAAAAGAAAGAAAAAAAAAAAAGAGTATGTTGACTCCGATTAGATCGTGCTTAACTAATCTATATATCAATCAAGATCAATGTATTGTTGAATCCCTACTATTGACCACAGTTTTCAAGGAAGTATTTTCAAAAGGTTTCATGTACTGTATTTTCTCTCGACTGTCACTTCTTTCATCAGCATGTGAGACGGTGGCAGACACTTTGTTCAACACAGTGTGGACTCTGGGCTGCCGACCCTATATGAACAGCCAGAGAGCCGCTTGCTTCTGCCAAGGAGAAGAGAAAGATGAACTCTAACAGAAACCGCTTCCTATTTGTCATACAAGTGAAGTTCTATCAAATGTTTGAAAAGGTGTTGTAAAAGTTTTTTTTGACTGAAAATATTTTTTCAAGTTTCAAAGTACTGTTTTGCTCATGTTTCACCAATGCGCTGTGAATTAGTTAATTATACTTTTTGGTAGTGTTAACATAGGCCATTAGGTGGTATTCATTTAAATTTGACCACCTTTTTAAATGTTTTGCATTGTGTTTGTAAGTGAACTGTATGCTTTCTAAATCACTTGTGTTGACTGTATTAAACATCCATTTGCTTTAACTTTCAACAACTAGCATTCAACTAGTATTTATTCATCTATGGACAAATGATTTCCAGTCAAAAAACATGAAATGGCCACGGAATTGAGCCCGGGTCAGTTAGGAGGAGTAAAAGGAAGCTACTGTATGTTCTCACTCCGACACCAACAACATTAAAGTAGAAGTCATTAACTGTTTTCTGATCTATTCCCTCTATGGTTCTAAAATTGAGTATCAATAAGCATCGTGGTTCTCAAAATGTGCTACTAATACAACTAGTGGTATGTAAATTAAATATTCAATCTGGGAATAAGTACATTTGCCTTTTTTATGATCAACATCATTGAATGACTAGTTTAAAGTTGGTCATTTTTGTACAAGTTCAATATTTTTGGAAGTGGTGATTGGTTTAAAAAGTTTGGAGAACCACTGATCTATGATCACACAATTTGTAATCTTTCTTGAAGAGGAAAAAAAGTACAGAATTCAATATAAAATCTAAAATATTTAATCATTCATGAAAGATTTGTTACAAAATAGGAAACCACAAACTGCTGTGTCTATAACAAACGTTGACCATTACATCCAACTGGTGGTCAGGGTTCACAGTCAGTCGTCAAAAATCTGCAAAGAACAAACAAAAAACAAAAATAATTGATTAAAATATATGACTTGTCAACAATGGAAATGTATATTGAATCTAGATATTTAGGTGAGACGATCACATTCAATTTCTCTAAACACACTCTATAGGTCAGCCCACAGATATGAAAAGAAGGGTGTGACGTAATTGCAGCGTGACGAGGCTTCAAAGATGATATACGTAAACGTGTCAACGTCGACATGTTCAGTGTTAAAGAGTCAACTGAGACACTATTGTGAATTTGTTGGTTCCTTTTTTTTTTCAAACATTGACACCTTTTTCAAACGATATCTCGATTCTGGGCATGAGCGTGTCAATAATCTTTTGGGATGCAAAGTTTTACGCTATATCATCATTTTGTATTTTGTGTACTACATATAGAGTGGGGCAAATAAGTATTTAGTCAACCACTAATTGTGCAAGTTCTCCCACGTGAAAATATTAGCGAGGCCTGTTACTGTCAACATGGGTAAACCTCAACCATGAGAGACAGAATGTGGGGGAAAAAAATAGAAAATCACATTGTTTGATTTTTAAAGAATTGATTTGCAAATCATGGTGGAAAATAAGTATTTGGTCAATACCAAATGTTCATATCAATACTTTGTTATGTACCCTTTGTTGGAGGCCAAACGTTTTCTGTAACTCTTCACAAGCTTTTCACACACTGTTGCTGGTATTTTGGCCCATTCCTCCATGCAGATCTCCTCTAGAGCAGTGAAGTTTTGGGGTTGTCGTTGGGCAACACAGACTTTCAACTCCCTCCTCACCCCGTGGCGTCAAAATGATAACAAGAACGGTGAGCAAAAGTCCCAGAACCACATGGGGGGAACTAGTGAATGACCTACAGAGAGCTGGGACCACAGTAACAAAGGCTACTATCAGTAACACAATGTGCCGCCAGGGACTCAAATCCTGCACTACCAGACGTGTCCCCCTGCTGAAGAAAGTACAGGTCCAGGCCCGTCTGCGGTTCGCTAGAAAGCATTTGGATGATCCAGAAGAGGACTGGGAAAATGTGTTATGGTCAGATGAAACCAAAATAGAACTTTTTGGTAGAAACACAGGTTCTGTGAATACTGAATTGCATCTGAAGAACACCATACACCATACCGATTGTGAAGCATGGGGGTGGAAACATCATGCTTTGGGGCTGTTTTTCTGCAAAGGGACCAGGACCACCGATCTGTGTAAAGGAAAGAATGAATGGGGCCATGTATCTAGAGATTTTGAGTGAAAATCTCCTTCCGTCAGCAAGGGCATTGAAGATTAGACGTGGCTGGGTCTTTCAGCATGACAATGATCTGAAACACACAGCCAGGGCAACAAAGGAGTGACTTTGTAAGAAGCATTTCAAGGTCCTAGAGTGGCCTAGCCAGTCTCCAAATCTCAACCCCATAGAAAATCTGTGGAGGGAGTTGAAAGTCTGTGTTGGCCAACAACAGCCCCAAAACATCACTGCTCTAGAGGAGATCTGCATGGAGGAATGGGCCAAAATACCAGCAACAGTGTGTGAAAAGCTTGTGAAGAGTTACAGAAAATGTTTTGCCTCCATTATTGCCAACAAAGGGTATATAACAAAGTATTGAGATGAACTTTTGGTATTGACCAAATATTTATTTTCCACCATGATTTGCAAATAAATTCTTTAAAAATCAAACAATGTGATTTTCTGTTTCTTTTTTCACAATCTGTCTCTCATGGTTGAGGTTTACCCATGTTGACAATTACAGGCCTCTCTAATATTTTCAAGTGGGAGAACATACAGTGCCTTGCAAAAGTATTCGGCCCCCTTGAACCTTGCAACCTTTCGCCACATTTTAGGCTTCAAACATAAAGATATAAAATTTTAATTTTTTGTCAAGAATCAACAACAAGTGGGACACAATCGTGAAGTGGAACAAAATTTATTGGATAATTTAAACTTTTTTAACAAATAAAAAACTGAGAAGTGGGGCGTGCAATATTATTCGGCCCCCTTGCGTTAATACTTTGTAGCGCCACCTTTTGCTCCAATTACAGCTGCAAGTCACTTGGGGTATGTTTCTATCAGTTTTGCACATCGAGAGACTGACATTCTTGCCCATTCTTCCTTGCAAAACAGCTCGAGCTCAGTGAGGTTGGATGGAGAGTGTTTGTGAACAGTAGTCTTCAGCTCTTTCCACAGATTCTCGATTGGATTCAGGTCTGGACTTTTGACTTGGCCATTCTAACACCTGGATACATTTATTTTTGAACCATTCCATTGTAGATTTGGCTTTATGTTTTGGATCATTGTCCTGTTGGAAGATAAATCTCCGTCCCAGTCTCAGGTCTTGTGCAGATACCAACAGGTTTTCTTCCAGAATGTTCCTGTATTTGGCTGCATCCATCTTCCCGTCAATTTTAACCATCTTCCCTGTCCCTCCTGAAGAAAAGCAGGCCCAAACCATGATGCTGCCACCACCATGTTTGACAGTGGGGATGGTGTGTTCAGGGTGATGACCTGTGTTGCTTTTACGCCAAACATATCGTTTTGCATTGTGGCCAAAAAGTTCAATTTTGGTTTTATCTGACCAGAGCACCTTCTTCCACATGTTTGGTGTGTCTCCCAGGTGGCTTGTGGCAAACTTTAAACTAGACTTTTTCTGGATATCTTTGAGAAATGGCTTTCTTCTTGCCACTCTTCCATAAAGGCCAGATTTGTGCAGTGTACGACTGATTGTTGTCCTATGGACAGACTCTCCCACCTCAGCTGTAGATCTCTGCAGTTCATCCAGAGTGATCATGGGCCTCTTGGCTGCATCTCTGATCAGTTTTGTCCTTGTTTGAGAAAGTTTGGAAGGACGGCCGGGTCTTGGTAGATTTGCAGTGGTCTGATGCTCCTTCCATTTCAATATGATGGCTTGCACAGTGCTCCTTGAGATGTTTAAAGCTTGGGAAATCTTTTTGTATCCAAATCCGGCTTTAAACTTCTCCACAACAGTATCTCGGACCTGCCTGGTGTGTTCCTTGGTTTTCATAATGCTCTCTGCACTTTAAACAGAACCCTGAGACTATCACAGAGCAGGTGCACTGAAAGTAAAGGGGCCGAATAATATTGCACGCCCCACTTTTCAGTTTTTTATTTGTTAAAAAAGTTTAAATTATCCAATAAATGTTGTTTCACTTCACGATTGTGTCCCACTTGTTGTTGATTCTTGACAAAAAAATTAAATTTCATATCTTTATGTTTGAAGCCTGAAATGTGGCGAAAGGTTGCAAGATTCAAGGGGGCCGAATACTTTTGCAAGGCACTGTGTATATATATATATATATATATATATATACATACACACAGTACTGTGCAAAAGTTTTAGGCAGGTACTGTATATATATTTTTTAAATTATTAAATTTATTAGGCTCATGGAAGCTTCCACTTGGGGAAAATATATACATACAGTATATCCTGTATATACATAATATAATAAAACATATAGTACTGTGCAAACGTTTTAGGCAGGTGTCCTGCATAAAACGTTTGCACAGTACTGCATGTATATATATGTGTGTGTGTGTATGTGTGTGTGCGTGTGTAAATATATCAATCGCTCACGAGACAAAAAAAAGTGTGGGCACCCGATCCCTGAAGTGCAAGCTTGTAACCCTCAGATTCCGTGGACTTTGGAATTTTCTTTTTCCCTGCACCTCTATCTCTATGTGATTCACGCTGACCAACATTTATAGGTCCATTGGCATCATGTACAGGACATAGTCCTTCATTTCAAGATTATTAAGCGGCATGGAAAATAAATGAATAATTACAAATATAGACAGCAGTAGGTAGAGTAGCTGAAAACTTCACTCAAGTAAGAGTAGCGTTACTTCAAAAAATTTCACTCAAGTAAAAGTAGTCCTCCAAAAAATGTACCCAAGTACAAGTGAAAAAAAAAAGTATTTTGTTAAAAGAATACTCAAGTAATGAGTAACATTGTTTTTTTTAAACAATAGTGTTTTCTCAGCACAAAGTTATCTATATAAACTGTTATTAATATACGGTATTTTGAAGAATAAGAAGACTATAACCTATGATATAATCACATTAAGCCAACCAATTACAACAACAAAAAAAACTTATGAAACAAAGGATCACATTTTTGTTTCTTTGTGGTCAATCGGTGACAAACTAAAACTGGGAAAGAGGTTAAAATACATGCTTTCGAGTCATGCTGACGGCAGCGCTCTATGTCAATTACTAATTTTTTACGGTGCTTTAAAGACGCCACATGACTGTACAGGCTGGAGTGAGCAAGCTTGAGTCTGATTGGTATAATGGAGTCGTGGTTATTGTTGCAACGTCTCACTACTGGCGTCTCTAGCAAAAAAAAAAAAAAAAGTAAAATCTAATATGTAGTGTAAGGTAGAGGAGTCTGAGTAGCGTTCACAAATCTACTAAAGTAAAAGTAAAAAGTATGGCTTTGTAAAACTACTACTGCAAGTACTTTTTACTTTGTTACTTACGTTACTCAAGTAAATGTAACGTCATGGAAATGTAACATATTAAATGTAATGAGTTACTACCCGCCCCTGTATATGTATAATATATATTGAATAATAATGAATAAGAGTATCTATTATAATAAAATTATATTATTAATTATCATAGCAGTGTTGCCAAGACTCTTCTAGAGAATCCCCAAAAGTCTCCATTAAAATAAGAAGATGACAACAAAAGTCATCAATGGCACAGCGTTTGGATTCCAGTTAACGACTTCAGGTCATTGGCATTGAAAGAGCTGATAAATACTTAGGTTTGGATCAAAAAATAACATTGGTTCTGAGTAAAGACGCACCGATACCGATATTAGTATCGGCAGGGGGCGCCAATCCGGCCCGAAATGGTGGTATCGGTATCGGCGAGTACCAACAAAGACGGCGTCGATACCATTTACCGGTCCATTATCATAACATTTGACCGCAGCCTTTTCTTTCTCCTGGCGCCCACTACACTCTGTCTCTGTGTTGTGTGATGACACGTGAACACTAAGCAGCTATCGCTATTGGCCTTCTCCAGACCAATGAGAACGGGCCAATAGTCACTCCTGACCAATGACAAAGCCGCTTTTTCATATGAAGGAAAAATAAACCAGGAGAAATGGCGGCGGTCGGGAAGTATTTCAAAATAGAAATCCCGTCGATTAAAATCAATGGCTGCATGCAAGATTTGCGGCCTGAAAGTTTCGAGATGTGGAGTTAAATCGGCCAGTTTCAATACCTTGAACCTGATAAAACATTTGAAGACGAAACGTGAACGAACACAACGAGTTTGAACCTGCAAGAGCAGGACTGCTATTCAGAGGAAGGGCGCTGGACCGGTGCAACAATCTCTGGTCAGTTCACTACGTCAACTTTACTTTGTCTTTTACTTAAAGAAATGGTGCAGTAATTTGGGAACTGTTTCCAAAGTAGGGTTGCCACCTTTCAGAAGTAGAAATAAGGGACTCCCCCCCCTCCCGAAAAAAGGAGGCTAATAGAGAGACGGGATGCTGTAGTCAATTATTATTACTTATAATTGTTAGCGTCCGCAAATGCGGAAAAAAGGTTGGACCTCGAAGCGGACAACAAGCGGGGGATACGTACAAGGGTTTAATGATTGCAAAGAAAAAATAACACGCGATCGCGGGATAGTAGAAATAACAAAAGGAGTCCGTGACAGCAGGTCGACGGAGCTCAATACTACAAACTCGAAGGTTAACTAAGACGATAGGCAGCGAGCCAAAAAGCCAAAATAAAAACACTCAAATACCTGCACAGGGTAGTGGTTACAAACGAGTGCAGCACACTAGGAATGTGCCGGTATGAGATTTTGACGGTACGATTACCGTGAGCAAAAATACCGCGGTTTCACGGTATCACGGTATTGCAATTATAGCTCCCAAAAATTTTGAGATGTATGGGTTAAAAACAACAACAACTTTTTTCCATTGAACAGGATTTTTTTTTTCAGACCATAGTTGCAAATTGGAACATGAATATATTGTTAAAATAAATAAATTATCAATAAAAAAATATTTGAAATAAAATTAAAATAAATATAACTTATAGACTATACTCACAGCCACAGCTCAAGTTGCACAAGATTACAGCAAGAACAAAATAATTTCTATAAAGTAAAAACACTTCTGAATAAAAATTTTAAAAAAGCTTAAGTGAAGTTTCGCATTTTCAGCCACTGTGTCAACTCTAGTCTACATGATGTCATGCCTTTGTGTTAAAAAGAACATAAGGAATTCATAAGTTAGGTAAAAATGTATAAGTTAGTTAAAATGTCAATATTGTTGTGGAAAGGTTTCATCTAAAAAAAAAAAAAAAAAAAAACACATTGGGAGTGAGACCTCACCTTGATCCAGCGAACGTGGATTTGTGCTTAGGGCAAGATCATCGTTCGCAATTAGCGAACGTGGATTTGTGCTTAGGGCAAGATCATCGTTCGCAATTAGCGAACTTTGATGCTATCACTTTTTCTCCTTCATTCAAGCGAATCAAGCTTGTTTTCTCAATCTGCGGCTGTAACACTCAACGAAGTTGCTCTCCCAGCTGAGCCTAGGCTAACATTCATCTTTGTAAGCTTTTACTTAGTTTGTATATTGAATTTGAAAGGAAAATGTGTGTTTTGTTTTTGGCGAACTTTTTCCATGGTGCTAATCTGTGGAAGCTACCCACATGGAAAAATCTAATTGTACAACATTTTAAATGTATTCATTTTGTATATTAAACTTACCACGATTTGAGAGCTCAATAAATTGAAGAACAGTATGTTTGGAGTAATTGTTTTTGGGTTAGCTGGCTGTGTAGCCGATAGCGTCACTCTCACACACAGCAACAAACGGGAGGGGGTGAGCGCTGCTGCGCCAAGCCGCTTCTGGCTGCATTTTTAACACAAGAAAAATAGCGAATACCGTCCTACGGTCTGACGGAAAATTTTAGTGGTTTTGAAACCGCGACGTTTTCACACCACGGTAAACCGTGAAACCGGTAACCGGCACATGCCTACAGCACACTAACAGAAAAAACCCAATGCAGGGGCGTAACAAGCAAATGTAGCGAGACTACAGTTCGAGATGTCAAATGGCGATCAGCAAAGCAAATATCTCGGCAGTCTTCTCTGAGATCACCCGTGCTTAAATGCTGCGTCGATGAGCCTGCATTGGATTCAGGTGCGACGTCAGGAATGCCCCCACTAACAGCCCAGCAACAAAACACAATCTAACCAGCAGCAGAATGTGACAACAATTTCATGAAAGTTGCACTGTTTGGCCTTTGAGAGGTTTAAAAAAAGTTTACTCAGTTCATTCAGTTTATTATTATGAATTTATTTTTACTTTCTTACTGTTGGGCTAGTATTATACTTTGTACTAGTCTTTTTCCTATTTTGCAAAGGTAAGCAACAGCCTGACAAAGCCTTGATAGCAATGATTTCAAATCCAATTATGTAGCTCTTTGGGGAAAAAAATAATAATAATAAAAAAAAAAAATATATATATATATATATATATATATTTTTTTTTTTTTCCCAGAAATTTTCACTAGATGACTTGAATAGCTGTTTGGAAAGACTTTGGATGACTCACAATGACCAGTGTACAGTGATCCCTCGTTTTCCGCGGTTAATGGGGACCAGAACCCGCCGCGATAAGTGGAAAAACTGCGAAGTTGCGCACCCCGCCCCCCAAATTTTTTTTTTTGTGTGTGTGCTCAATGTATTTATTCAGATTTAGCATTGGAAAGAGATACATATCAGGCATGTTTTTTTTCTCACTTTTTCCCCAAAGTATGATTTCAAAAAATGTTTATACTGTACATATTAATAAATGGTTTTAAGCACTTCAAATGTAATAATTATAATCAGTTTTAAACATAACTGTCCAACCAAATCATTTTTGAATAAGAATATAGTACTGTAGTAGAAAAATGCTTGGCTTTATTAAATACTTCTGTTTATCTACCTTAGCTGTGACTCTTGGTGGACATGTAGAAATTACAAACTCCTCATGATCACTTCTGGCATTTAATTTATGTCTCAAACGTCTCCACACGCACACACATTAATTCCAAAGCGACTTCCTTGCAGAAACTGTTTACCCAGTTAAACGATGATTGACAGCTGCTGTGCTGTGATGTCCGCTCCTTTGGCAAGATCAAAGATACCAGCATCGTTAACTTTAATAAGCAAGTGCTGCAGTGACTGTGAGGTTCAAAGAGCTGGGATAGGGTGTGAGGCTCTGGGCAGAGCAGAAAGCAGGGCGTATGTGGACAAAAAAAAAAAAAAAACTATCGCACGTCCTCGCGATGGGACTATCGCACACGCACACAACGGTATATCCTTCAGGCTTAATATATATAAAAACGAGGTGGTATCGGTATGGTATCGGCCGATACTGCACAGCCAGGTATCGGTATCGGGGCCAAAAAATGGTATTGGTGCAACACTAGTTCTGAGCGTCGCTTAATCAAGACATTACCAAAAAGCAGATGTTGTTCTGCTACAGTATCTTTGTGTGCGTTTTGTTCATTGTCTCTGTTGCCATTTAATGGAATTATTTTCTTTGTTGTACTTTACGTGATTGTTATTATTTGTCAGATTTTGGAATGATTTAACGTGTTTATAAAAAAAATAAATAAATAAAAAAAACTGAAAAGGGTCAATTTCGACCAAGGAATTAGGTGGGCAGTAATAAATGCAGTATATGATTCTTACCTTTGTGTCTGGGTAGGGATTTGGCAGGTTGAAAGATTTTTTCTTTGATAGCTTGTTAAATGCTTCCAGCTTAAAAAACAAAACAAAAACAATGATAAGATTGACAAAATGTGTACACAAGAGCAAATAATGAATAATTTTTATTAATATATCCACAAATTCGTAATACTTTAAATTTATCACAGAAACTATCTTGAGGCCGACTGTATACATTTCTAGCCAAGACTGATGGCTTTATTGAGTAATTTTCCCTTCTTTTGTATCTTTTTCACATTTTTGTAAATTATTTGGCAGACACAGCAAAAGAAATACCGTTATGAACATCTTGTAAAGTCATTTTCATAATTTGTTTTCAAATACATGAAATATGTTTGAAGATAATTGCTGGAAACATGGGAAAAAACTGAGAACAATATATTGCTAAATTAATTCGACACTTAAATGTCTGGCACTGTCCAGCTCTCAACATTGAAGCTTCAAACATTTGAAAATAATTTGTTTCAACTGGAAAATAAAAATAAGAAATTGCCAAAACATTAATACCGCACGGAGTGGGCAGATGCTAGCATAAAAGGTTGCTAATGTGACATCACATCATCACCTATTACAAATTTTCTCGTTTCCTTATCTAGTGTTGTCAATGGCACTGAAACATGAGCATTCACAGCCAGAACTCCCGGTTCAATTGAATTGGACATCTATCGCCTTCAATGGTATACAATGAGTGAAATACTCTGGGGGGGGGGAAAAAAAAAAAAAAAAAAAAAAAAAAAACTAGATCGTTACTTGGGGCCTTAAATAGTATAGGTGGGAATCTCCGAGTACCTCATGATACAATACGGTTTGCGATACAAGGCTCACGAAAACGATCTGACGATACGGCGATAAAACAATTATCAATTCGTAGGTCAGCAAATCATTCTACAAATCAAATCATAAACAGAAAAACAAGCTCTTTTCATCCTCTTGCTGTGAATAGGAATGTGTTTATCACTAGTTAGCCTGCTGTATTCTGCACTAATCACCCTGTCCTCTTATTGGTTAAATGGTAATGGTACATGGAGTTACAGCCAGGAGAGGTAGTTCCATTTTGTAGTTACGTCATAGCGATCCTTTAAAAATCGACCAATAGATTTTTAAGACCTATCCAGATCGTATTTAATATCTTTTATGAGATTTTAGGAGAATTTTAGACATTTTAAGGCCTTCAAATCAAATTATTGGATTTTAGACTTTTAAGAGCCACCGGATCCCCTGGAATAGGAAGGGAGTCAAAATCAACAGGAAGTAACCTGTAAATGCCCTAAAATGAACAGGAAGTGACCTGTAAATGCCCACAAAAGACTGGCTGTGAATGCTTTTGTTTCAGTGTCATTGACATGGCTAGACGTCCAATCTTGTCAAAAATGAATTGGATGTCTAGTGCCGTCAATGGTACAGTGGTATGAAAAAGTATTTGAACCTTTTGAAATTTCTCACATTTCCACATAAAATAACGATCAAATGTGATCTAATCTTTGTCAAAATCACACAGATGAAAATATAGTGTCTGCTTGAACTAAAACCACCCAAACATCTATTGGTTTTTATATTCTAATGAGGATAGCAAGCAAACAATGACAGAAGGGGGGAAAAATAAGTGAAGCCTCTGCCTAAGGAGACTTAAAGAGCAATTACAACTATTTTTTACCAAACATTTTAAGTCAGGTGTGTGCCCAATCACTGATGAGTGGCTTAAAGCTGACCTGCCCACTATAAAACACACACCGGTAAGAATTGTCTTGATGAGAAGCATTGTCTGATCATCCAGACTTTTGTGATGGCCGAATGAAGCCTCATGAAGCAATGAAGCTTTGCAGCCAATTGGTTTGCACATGTAGCAAAGCTTCATGGTGCTTCATTTACCCTATGGCGCCATCAAGTGGTCTAGAAGCCCAAGAGGTCAACATTGTTAAGAATTCAATGGCTATTTGCTTAAGACAAAGATATGAATGTGCTTGTGTTAGTAATTTAGTATGTGAACAAAATACAACAAGTGCTAAGGGTAATTTGTTATTCATTTTTATTTAGAAATGATAGCTTTCCCACAGTGGCTGGCTTTAAACAGTTTCTTTTTTTTTTTTGGAAAATATTTCACCAGCTTTAGAAAATATTCTTTCACAAGGCACAGATGAAGCTGGGGTGCAGAGAAATGAGAGTACCAGTTTATATAAATTTGGGTAGGTATTCTTTTGTGCCTCCCAGTACACTAATGGATTGTTCATTCTGTTGATGTTTGGTTCAGGTAGGTACACACACACACTCACATTTATATTAAAGTAGTTTTTCTCCCTTACCTTATTGAAAGCAATCAAATCAAAATGTTCCCATACGGGGGAGGATCGCTCTTTTCGCGCAGGTTCCATCGCAAGCAAAGGACAAGGCTCGAAAAAAGATTGCACTGGTTGCACTGTTGCGCACAGATGTAACAAGTACAGGAGCCCGAAATCCACAAAATGTGAGATAACAGGCGATCGCCATTGCGTTTTGCAACTAATTTATACCGTAGTCTGTCCTGTTTTTGCAATGTGCGCCAAACGTTGGATCACTTCCGAAGCACTCACGAGATTCAGCCGGCCGCCGGCGAGGCTTCTCAAGTCATCATTTCCGGGTTTTGCCGAAATGAAGTGCGCCTCGCTACAAGCTTCGTGGAAACCCCCCTCCCATTACTCGACACAAGCTTCGGAACCTCGGCTCATTTCGTCCCATCACTAAAGTAATTACTCAGTGTAGCCTGCCTCTTCAAAATTTTGAGAAGTTATTTTCTCGTGTCCGCCGCAAATACAGTGGTCAGCCATCGGTACGCAAAAGCGTATGGAAGCCGTTGAGGGCCAGCGCATTTGTCTACGTCCAGTACGCATGCGCGCATGCGGACCACTTATGTGCACCCCTGTCTATGTTGAATCCACCATTATTATTTTTTTAAACCTCCAGGTGTTCAAAACCTCGGGTGAATATACATTTAAAAAATTATATATTTATTATCGGTTATCGATATCGGTATCGGCTTTGAGGAGCAGGAAGTTATCGATATCGGTATCCGTTTAAAAAAATGGATATCGTGCACCCCTAAAAATTAGTGTTAAAATTTAGGATTTCTTAAAAAAACAAAAATAGTCACTCGCCCTATAAAAGATTTCACTGCAACTTTTGAACAGCTGTCCACTGTAGTGACCACTTTCCCTGAAAGGGTAAATAAAAGTAATGAGTGCATGATGCAGTGTCTTGCCAAAGTAATACTTCACTAGATGTCCTTCTTCGACTTAACTCCTGACATTGTAAACGCGGTTCCCACCGTGGATATGTCCTTTAACATAAATCAAATCGTAATAACTTCGATCCAAACCAGTTTTGATAGGATTGGAGCTAAGGCTGAGTCTTTCTGAGGCTGAGAAATACAACTTTGCTGTCAGATATGAGATATATAAGACCACTGGGCTAAGGGAGGAATGCTAGCTCGCTCACTTTGTGTTTGTCACGGTGGCGTTGTCTAACTCTGCATAGTACTATTAAATATTTCTCATTAATAAGTCAATCCTTCATCCCGCAACCTGTTTTTGTTTTATTTCCATCAATCAAAGCGGAGGTGCCCAAGTCCAGTCCTCGAGAGCCCCTATCCAGCTTGTTTTCCATTTCTCCCTTCTCCAACACACCTGACTCAAATAATCAGGATCATTATCAGGCTCCTGCAGCGCTTGCTGATGACCTGATCATTTGATTCAGGTGTGTTCAATGAGGGAGACATGGAAAACAAGCTGGATAGGGGCTCTCGAGGACCGGACTAGGGCACCACTGAATCAAAGGATATTCCACAACAGATCCAATACACTAAAAATTCAAAATGTTAGGAAAAAATATGGCTTACCTTTTTTCTCAAATTTATCCTAATTTCCTCCTCTGTTGGCAGTTGTTTTGGCTGACTGTGTTGAAGCCCCACCTTCAAGATGTCTTTAGTTTGTTCTGCTCCAATAGGAACTTCTTCAAGAAGACCTTTCTTCTCTTGATTGGCTTCATCTAACTGCTTTAGCTTTTTTGTTTGCACCTCCTCAGATTGCTCTACATCCATCCTTCCATCTTCTTTCGTCAGTGAGATATTATTAGTCATTTGTCGCAACTGTCGCTTCTGCCTCTTGGACGACGGCGCAGATCCAGATCGACCCTTTCTCGTCGACAGGTCTGGATCCTTCACAACCACATTTGTAAGCTGACGACAGTTTTGTTTTTCTGCGAGAATACCATCGGGAGAGTCTGAAGAATAAATGAGATCCGCTAAAGTGGTACTGGAAGGCGGGGTGGTAGGCCAATACGAATTAATGTAATTGTTGTGGAATGAATAGTAACGGTAATCAGATAAACAGTCATCTGAGAAAGAAGGCAAATTAGGAGGATGACTATGGGAATGCGCTTGCTTGTCATCATATCCTGTAAGTAATGATGAATATTTTTCTAGGCTCTTTCTTAAGCCCCCATCCTTAAACAATGACTCTACCTTGTAAAGATCCTGAGATATGTTTTTGTGTGGTGGCTTTCTGTAAGAGGGACTGCTACTACAGCTTCTAGAAGATGACGATGATGAGGAAGGAGATTTCGTGTCAGGGTTGCTTGAACCAGCACCCTTAGACAATGACTGGTTCTTGTAAAAATCCTGAGACTCTTTGCTGTGCGAGGGGTGCCTGTGAGAGCGACTGCGATTAGAGCTTCTAGAAGATGATGGCAATGAAGGGGATGGAGATTTCCTTTCAGTTTTGCTGGAACAGCTACCTCTAGATAATGACTCTTTCTTGCAATGATCCCGAGTCTCTATACTGTGGGATGGCTCCCTGCAAGAGTGACTGCGACTACAGCTCCTAGAAGATGATGGGGAGGAGTGAGGAGATTTCCCATCAGGTTTACAGGAACTATCTGTAATCACTGCATTTTCCTGCTCTGTTCTGCTGGTAGCCGCTGGTCTGCTTTCATTTTTTTTGCCATAAAGCCTCTCTTGAGTCCGGTCTGTTAGTCTATTTAGGTCTTCCATTTCCAGGTCCAAGCCCAAGGTGTTTACAATGTTCTTGAGCTGTTGATGCTGCTCATTGACATCCACCATATTTTCTTCTTCAATTTTGGTTTTCTCAACCAGTGGGGGAGAATCGGACCTAGATTTCGAGTCCGGAGAGTAGTCTAGTTTGCCTTTGCCATTCTGGTCTTTGCCTGTTAGGGTGCGGCTCCTTCTGGGGAACTGCTCGCAAATAGAGGGCTCTGTCCTCGCTTTAACATTCGCTGACAGCTGGGCTTCAATGTTGCATTGTGGGCTCTTGCTACGAGTAGCTAAATCAGACTCACCCCTTACACCAGAATGCTTACTACTCCTGAAGGGCTGGTCTTCTGAATGAAGATCTCTGCTGTCATCATTAACAATCCTATTGAGCTGGTCCATGTCAACTCCTTTGTTGAGCAAGCTAAGAAAGCACTCAAAGCCTTTGTTGCCAACATTCTTTTCATTCATTTTTGAACATTTATCTTGACCATGATGAGGTGGTATGACAGGTGGTGCAGTAATTTCTTGATGAGGAACCTGAGAAAAGTAAAAATGCCGTCTTAAATACTTGATTGATTTAATTAATGTGCGTGTGTGTGTGTGTATTCTAGGGATGTCCCAAACACATATTTTTGCACCGCAGTCCCGATCCAATAACGAAAAATGTTTTTTTTTAACAAAAGTTCCAAACATGTTACTGTCCTACCATGCCACCTTCATAATGTGAAATACTTTAAGAGATGAATAATGTACAAAAATGTCTTTACTAAACGCTTCATTGAGTGAGTCCACTCACGCTTTGACGCTCGGTGCAGAGAACAGCCTGTCACTTAAGACAATTAATTGCCACAGCACACTAATCCAAGTTTAACAATAGTTAACAGATTTGTGAATTTGATCGTAGAGCTTCCAAGCTTCTCCGGCAAGATCGAAGCTACAAACCTGTCAATCATTGTTTCCTTTAAAAGTGCGTATGACACCAAAAAGCATGTTTATTTCATATTTCACGCGGTGTTTTATGCTCCTGAATGAAATGGACCGCTTGGATGTGTGTGGAAACGATCGTTTTATATATTCAATTTTTGAATCCCGCGCAATGAAAATGAGTGACTTCCGGCTTCAGTCTCAGGTTTAGGATGAATGCGAATGTGACGTCACCCGGGTCAGCATCTCACAATACAGCATTGCTTTATGGCGTGCAGATGGACAGCGGATTCAGCTGATTTTGCAGATTAATTCGTTTATTTTTCGCATCACGCCAGCCAAACTGCTGCAGAAAATTGTTGCTGCACCAGGGAGAGGCGTGTGAGCCTTTTTGGGTTTCGAAAAGTTCCCGTTCACCGCGGATATTGGTCAAAACAAGCCCTACTACTGTGGGACCATTGGACTTACGAGGAAGTGAGTAAACATCGTATTTTGTATTATGTCAAATACTGGGATCATGGCACATGTTTTAATACGGAGGTGGATTGCATTTTGTGGCTGATTGTCCACTGGCCTTGTCGCACGCCTCCCCCCCCCCGCCGGGAGACCACTATACTCGGCTTATTGCCCTCTTCGTGTGCCCGGTGTTCTGTCAAATTTTCAACCCCATCAGAAACTGCAACATTGTGTTAAAAATGGCCGCGAATACAGCAATTGCAAAATAAACATTACAATTTTTATTTAAAGAAAGGACTATTTACTTACGTTTGATCATGGACTGACATGTAGATAAGTTCTTCTCAGACATATCCCGCCATGTCAGCTGCAAAACAACTGCAAGCCACTCTCCGTTTATGTCCTCTCCGTGTAGAAAGGCATTGTTTAAAGGTGAAGTCGACAGTTTTGACCATTATGGAGTAATTTTGCCATGTCGTACTGAATAAATGCATTTTTATTATTTCATATTCCATTCAGCACAAGACTGTTATTTGTCATGACCGTACTATTTATTTATTTGGGAAAAATACTTCGATTGAAAGAATATCCTGTAAAAATATTGGAGAGACTGAAACAATGACACTGCGGCTCTCTTCGTCGCATTTTCCTTGTTCTGAATAATTCCCCTTCAATGGGCTGAATTGTAAACCAGATGAAACCATTACCCTGCCGACGTCAGCCACCTGTTGGGGACGCTAGAGCCCTATAATGGTAGGCGTGGCTAAACGGCAGATTAAAAGACTCATTTCTCGTCATCTGCGCGCTGCCAAATTGTTGTATATAGTGTAATTGTCTCAAAATATGATTCTAATTCACATAATAATGCTATTTAAGACTTTTTTCATCCTGTCGTACACACTTTAAGTACCAAATGCAAGCTGGACAATTTGGTCGCACCGCTTAGCAGGAGGGATGGTGAACGGCTGTGGTGCTGTATGAGCATGAAACAGAAAAGCATAGTTTTTTTTATTAAAAACCCAATCCTTTACACCTGATTCGGATCCTCTGAATAATGGCGTGCTCGGCCCAATTTCAGATCACGTGATCGTATCGGGACATCCCTAGTTCATTCTGGGAAAACCAACTACAATAGCTACCTCTTTGATGTCATCATTGACCACCGTATTGAGCAGGTCCATGTCAACTCCCTTGTTCAGCAAGTCGAGAAAATGCTCAAAACCTTTGTTGCCAACATTCTCTTTCTTGAGTTTTGAACTATGGCTTTGATGATGAAGAACTGGGGTGACACGGGGTGCAGCCATTTTATGATGAGAAGCCTGGAAAATAGAAAAATGTCATCTTCAGTATTTCATTGATTTAATAATCGTATTATTTATTCTGAAAAAAACCCTACTACAATGGCTACCTCTTTGCTGTCATCATTGGCCACCGTACCGCGCGAGTCCTTGTCAACTCCCTTGTTGAGAAACCCAGTAAAGTGCTCAACGCCTTTACTGCCAACAATCCCTTTTTGGAGTTTTGAAATATTGCTTTGACTACAATGAGGTGGAGTGACAGGGAGTGCAGTCATTTCATGATGAGGAGCCTGGAAAAAATGTAATCTTTAGTATTTCATGGATTTAATGAATGTATTATTAATTTTGAAAAAACTACGACAATGTTTACCTCTTTGCCATCATCATTGGCAACCGTATTGAGCAATTCCATATCAATTCCCTTGTTGAGTATTTTAAGAAAGTGCTCAAAGCCTTTGTTGCCGGTTTTCTCTTTCTGGATTTTTGAACTATCGCTTTGACCATGGTGATGACGAGGGGTTACAGGGAGAGCCGCTCTTTCATGAGGAGCCTTGAAAAAGAAGAAATGTAATATTTAGTATTTCATTGACTTAATAAATGTATTATTTATTCTGAAAAAAACTACTACAATGGCTACCTCTGTCATGTCATCATATTTCATGGATTTAATGAATGTATCATTTATTCTGGAAAAAAAAATACCATAATGTCTACCTCTTTGTTATCATCATTGGCCACCATATTGAGCAAATCCATGTCAACTCCCTTGTTGAGTAAGCTAAGAAAGTGTTCAAAGCCTTTGTTGCTGGCTTTCTCTTTCTGGATTTTTGAACCATCGTTTTGACAATGAGGATGACGTGGGGTGACAGGGAGTGCAGCTGTTTCATGAGGAGCCTTGAAAAAGAAGAAATGTAATATTTAGTATTTCATTGACTTAATGAATGTATCATTTATTCTGAAAAAAACTACTACAATGGCTACCTCTGTCATGTCATCATATTTCATTGACTTAATGAATGTATTATTTATTCTGAAAAAAAAAAAAACCTACTACAATGGCTACCTCTGTCATGTCATCATTGGCCACCGTATTGAGCAAGTCCATGTCAACTCCCTTGTTGAGCAAGCTAAGAAAGTGCTCAAAGCCTTTGTTGCTGGCTTTGTCTTTCTGGATCTTTGAACTATTGTTTCCACTGAGAGGAATTGTGGTGACACATGGTGTGGCTGTTTCAGGAGACTGGAAAAAGTAACAATGTAATCTTTAATAATTCATGGATTTAACAAAGCAAATATAATATAATATAAATTTAGAAATATTCTGTAACGTCCTGAAAAAATGGGCTTAGAATTAATCCGATTTTAATCAGTAATGATTTTGGCTGATTATGGCGTGTTTTTCTGCTCATTAACATTAATAATCAAAATGGTTAAGGCGTGTGTGGCGGTTGGTTGTAATAACAGAGAAGATAGACGGAGAGACTTGAAGTTCTACCGTATTCCAAGAGACCCAGAGAGGAGAGCGAGATGGACTGCTGCAATTCGACGAAAAAACTAGGCTCCAAACGATTACCACGGATTATGTAGTAGTCATTTTATATCTGGTGAGATGCATTTAATATATATTTAGAGGGTTTTGGGCTGACAACCACAATTAAGATCATTGCGAGGCTAATCGCCGACAACATACAGTTTCAAATTCAAGATGCTTATTTCTTCCACCATCATTACATTTTGAATAATATTTAGCTGGTACCAAGTGAAAGAAGCTGGCCTCGTCTACGGATCATCAGTTAAACAAGTGTGTCCAAACCTTTTGCAAAGGGGGCCAGATTTGGTGTGGTCAAAATGCGGGGGGCTACCTTGGCTGATTTACATAGAACAATATATTTAAACAAATTTTAGCAAGCCCTTCTGTGTGTCACATTTGCTTTATTATTTTTTTAAATTCATAATTTCAACAGTCCCGTCTTTGTGGCTTTCTCTTTCGACACTCGGACTCTTGCGAAATACTGCTGCTGTGAAAAAATAAACTAGCTTCAAGTTGCTATAATTTCTCGCTGCGTATCTTCCCTGTAATGTTGTCGTACATGTCAGCGTGTCTTGTTTAGTAATATTGCGTCACATCGAACTCTTTGAAAACAGCGACTGTCTCTTTGCAAATGAGGCAGACACAGTTGTTGCGTGTTTTATTGAAATGTCCAATATCCACCTATCCTTGAAGCGTTTGCCATTGCAGTCAACTTTTTTTTTTTTTTTTTTTGGATTGTCGCCATTTTAGAAATCAAACAGGGTAATGTTGCTTAGAGTGCTGCTCTTAAAGTTTTTCAAACTTTCGTGATAATAGGCTGATTTTGTGTGGACAAGATAGTTGTAGATATCAGGGTAGCAGATGTCAGGCAGAGGGCGAAGACAGCGGGTCGAAAAATATCGAATTAGGCATCAAATATGGATCTGGCGAATGGATAGACTGAAGCTTTTCCACATAACACCTTTTATGCAACGCATCCAATGAGTTTACAGCGTCTGAAAGCACCGGGGCTTCCATGAATTGCTCTATAAACTGAACGACTAATTGAAACCATTGAGCATAGAGCTTGACAGAGACGGACAATATGGCGGCCGGATACAGCGACACGTCATTCTGTGACGTTGGTGAGTAGGGTCTACAGAGACGAGTGCTTCGGGCACTCGTTCTCACGCTGCATTCGAGGAAGGTGGGAAGTCGGACTTATCCCGCTCAGAGGGTACCAGTTGCAACCTTAGCGCAATCCAAGTGAATGTAAACAGGAAAGATGGCTGATCGCCACAAGTTGTTTTTTTTATTTTGGCCATCAAAATACATTTTGACCTCCAGCAAACCTGACTTCTCATAAGCGATCAAATAGTGGAGGCGTACTAATGATATTTTTCCAGATCAGGGGTTGGAAACTGACTTCCCAGCTTCCTAGAATGCAGCATCGGTCTGCGGAGTTATCTGACGGCCGGTAAAACAGCAAAATGTGCATTTAGAGGCTGTGGAAACATACAGAAGGAAAGTTTCCACAAATTCCCGATGAACAAACGAGGAAAAATATAAACTGGTCACTTGCTGTTGGCATCGACATAAAACAATCAGCGGTGAAAAAAAAAACAAAAACAAAAAAAAAACAATGGGATATCACTCCGCCCTGCTCATCAGCAGAGCTTCTGGATTACAAATGTTGCTGTTCATACTAGAGGTGCACGATAATTATCGGTCCGATTATAGGAATTATGACGTCATCCCAATAAATCCGATAACAATATATGTCATCGGGCCTATTAATAATATTTTTGGTACGGTGTCGGATTGGGATGTGTGCATTTGTTTCCACTCCTGTTTTGCCAGTATGCAAAGTTTTGTTACTGTTCTAGAGGCCGTATTTTTCCTTCGCTGAGTTATAAACCTTACTATGGGAATTAGCAAATGTTTGCATTTTACAGTGTTGTGTTTAGGAGTTCTTGAGAGGCCTTTTGGTTATTGATAGGCTTGCTATTCTATAATTTCCACGTTAAGAAAGTTGTTTCATGGACCAAGACGACAAAAGTCTCCTCTCCTGTTGCACCAAATGTTTTATCTGCTGACAAAGAACAATACCTGTTGGGTTTATGTTTGTTTTAGATCAGTGCTCATTGTTCAGGGGAACACATCGTTAATGATATTGACTGATGATTGTGATTGACTCAAACTATATTTATTTGAAAAAATTTATATGGGGACTTTATTTTTAGTCAAAACTGTTCTTGCTTTGTTTTGTTCATTATAATAATGTTCATGTAATCATGAAAATTCTGGTTTGGTCAAAGGCAAATCTATGCTGAATCAAACACTAGCATTTTTGACCTACAGACTTCAAAAACTCCAGTGAATATACATTGAATAATTATATCATAATAATAATAATAATATGTATTATCGGTTATCGTATCGGCCTTGAGGAACAGGAAGTTATCGATATCGGTTTCAAAAAATGGATATCGTGCACCCCTAGTTCATACTGCAATTATTGACATGCAATGGTAAGTTTTAATAAATTTATCCCAAAAAAATAGCCAACACTGTTGATTGCATGGGTCATCGATGATTTTCAGGAGTGCATACTGTATGTTGTTTTTTTATTGGCATGGTAAAATGGTGCCATTGACTCGCGCTAGCTTAGCCACTCCGGAGCCCTGCATCTAACAAATCACTTGCAAACGAAACGGAATTTGTTAAAATCAACTCCAACTAACTCGAATATTAAGCCTTATGTCAAAAATCCTGAACTTCCGCTATAAGATGTAAGTCTATATTATCAAAAGTACATTAACTTTTGACAATATTGATGATGATATGTAGTGTATTATTTCTGTCATGTAAACGTGGGAAAGCACAGAGTTTGTCTTCTCTAATTCACATCAGATGAACCATTTAGAACATACAGTCTTGTTCAAACAGTAATTGTATGATTAAAGTGCTAACCGGGCTGCTTGATGTAAATTTCCCGGGTTCGTACAGCCTTTGCCCCATTAGTGCTTTGACCCGACGCTTCAGGGGATGGTCCTCCAGCCGCTCTGTCCTAGGGCTTGGAGAGTCGTCCCTCTCAGTAGGCATCCCGTAAATCTTGTACTGGGATTTAAAGAAATTGTCTGAATAAAGAGTCACAGCAAACGTGTAAATTGGTGATTACGCATATTCAGTTACTCACCGCTGCCTGCGACAAGCTGAAAGGATGTTGCTGCTGCAACATTTTAGTCACCTTCTCTTTAAGTGTTAAACCTTCCAAATCTGGTGTTGATTCCATCCTAGTCTTTTCAAGAAGAGCAGCTTTCTTGTGTGAAATTTGTTCCTCTAACTGTCTTAGCATATTCCTTTTTCTGACCAGCTCTGGATCAACTACATCAGAGTAAAATTTACTGTGACCGCTATGGGGTGCGTTCGCTTCCATGTCACGATAGTCTCTCTCGTGCACCGAATTCCTCTGGTCACTGAAAAACGGATCCATTCTTCTGCCAAGACAACCTCACGCAAAGATGTATCCGTCCTATGTAGCGGAGAGAGGTGAGTTAAGGTTAGCTTAGCTTCGATGTAACCACACCACAAGGCTATTTTCGATGCGAAAGGGTGCAAAAGAGAGTTTACCAACCTCCACACAAATATTATAATACTGTAACTCACCGTTCATTGCAGGGCAAATCGACAAAACACCCATATCACTAGTGACTTCGCTTTGTTAATAAGAATTTCAGACCGTTTTCTTCTTCTACTGCGTCACATTCGGAAATAAACGTGTAATCGAATTTGTTTTAAAATATAATTAGTGACTTCAAAAAGATGCGTGGATATTGTCGATGCTCAGAACAACCATTTTCGACGACTAATGAAAATATAGGTCTTCTTCCGTGGGTCAGTAAGAGGATGTTTCTAGTTTGTGGCTCCCTCTGTTGTATGGAAGAGCGTATGTTACATGAAGAGTAAAAATCAGGACAAATTCCAACCTAACCTACACTCCTGTGTGCAGTTTATTGCACTCTGTAAACAAAGTTAAAAAAAAAATAATAATAATAAACTGCCGTTTCGTGTTTCCTAGTAAAAGCATGCTGTTTTCCTGTAATGTCCAGCTAAAACACATATTTCAAACCTTTGAATTGGTGGTGGCATAACACAAACATTCAACTCACAGGTTTATAGAAGCAAAAATAAAATAGGCGCACCCTTTTTTAAGTTATTGCACCTGTTCTGGTGTCGCCCCCCCCCCCCCCCCCCCATCTTGGCCGCAGATAAAGGCTGTTTCACATTTTAAGCTGGGCTATTTCGAACAGTGTTAAGGCCAGGGGTGAAAGTGGGCCAGAACGGTCAGGAACGCAGTTCCGGTATAAGATTCAGGGCCAGAACGCAGTTCCGGTATAAGATTCAGGGCCGGAATGCTGTTCCGGTACACGGTGCTTTGATTCCGACAAATGACAGCAACTGTCAAAACGCTATGTTAAAAAAAAAAAAAAAAAGAAAGCTAAGCTGCCACACATGCATTTAATCTCCAAGAAGAAGGCAATCTACCAACATCAGATTTACATACACAAGTGTTAACAAGAAAAAAGCAAAATAAAGTGCTTGTGTAAGCGTCATCCATTTCCACCGATATTTATTATTTTATTCCACGGACGGCATGGAGGTTTCCTCAGCTGCTGCAGTTATCCGAGTCTGACGATGATGAGTCACGTCAATGTGCGAATGCATGCAGCAACGCAAAACGCCTGGACTCATTTATCCGTTCAATTGGCTGACATACTGAGATGTGATCAGCAGAGATAGTTAGCTCTGATGGGTTCAAATGTGCATGTTTTCTGGAACAGCAAAAAAAAAAAAAAAAAAAAAAAAAAAAAAAAAGGTTGAATTGATGCGACAAAAAAAGGGCAATGCAACATAAAATGGATCAAATCTTTAAGAGCAACGAAAGAGTTGAGGAAGCTTACTTATCATATTTAGTTTTATTTGCTCTGATGGAGAGGTTCAGGACATCTTAGCTGTCAATGTGCACTTTGGACTTAGATTTGTTCATTTATGATAGGCTACTTATTCATTTCCTTATGATTTAAAAAAGACAAAGTTTGCGCAATATTTAAATATATTCCATTTCACTCTCTATAAGTAATTGGACTTATTTTTCTGAATGTATGTTACTTATATCTTTAATATTTAAAAAAAAAAAAAAAAATGTTTACATTAACTTCAATTGTATTATACATCCTATGTTCTTAAGTAGTTAAAATTGAGATTTGGCATTTAGTATGTGAGGAAATGAGGGAAAATAAAAATTAGGAGATGGAGGTTTGGGTTATTGCTGTTTTTGTTAACTTTTATTTTGCAAATCATTGAAAAAAATACAATTTTGAATGAAAATCAGTTTTTGTATGTGTTATAGAAATAACTGTGCTGAAACAGTTTTCTTTGCATTTCAGTAGTTTAAGAGGTTTGACCCCTCCCACCCCCCCAAATGAAAGAAAAAAATAAATGAATAAAATTTCTCGCTCCGTGGCGTCCTTCACGTCGGCGAGTTCCGGCAAGAAATTCTAGCCACTTTCACCCCTGGTTAAGGCCAAATTATACCGGATGCGTGTGCGGTACGGATCTGCCAAGATATAGCGGCAGAGCCAATCCGTTTCCATTCTATCATATTGTTCAAATTATTACAGCTGCATATCCCGCTACGAACCGACTGCGGACAAGCTCTGCAGTGCCAGAGCCCGTCAGATGGTTTGGGCTATTTTCAATTTTGGCCGAGACGCATTCGTCAAAATGAGCGGAGCCAGGCCTGGGGTCAACAGGCCAGGTGCTTATCCACGGCTTAAACACCAGCGCACATGGATGATGAACAATTCATCATGGAAGGGGTAAGTCACCAAGTAATTTTCGACACAGCAGATCCTTTTTATAAGGACAACTTTAACAAGGAATCTGCATGGAAAGCCATAGCAGAAGCTATGAGGACGGCGAGTTTTTCAAGTTATGTAATTTAAAACAGTAATTAAATAGTAGAGAACGGGCTGTTGACGTGGTCTCTGTGTCACAAACTAATGGTAAAAAAAAAAAATCGGGGAAAAATGTTCAGTCAAAACAAGTCCACTTCTGTTGATTACAGATTCGTGTTTGTCGTTGTTTATAAAGCCACATTGTTGCATGCAATGACGCAAGAGCTCACGACGGGACGGAGCTGCCGAACTGCAGTTGTGCGCAGCCGGTATATGTTCTCCTATTTTTGACGTACTGCGTGGCACGCAGTCAACACAGAGCTTGGCAGATCCATACCGCACACGTATTCGGAATAGTTTGGCCTTTATTTTCAGAGGTGGGTAAAGTAGCCAAAATTTTTACTCAATTAAGAGATGCGTTACTTCAAAATAATATTACTCAATTAAAACTAAAAGTAGTCTTCCAAAAAACTATCCTCAGGTACAAGTAAAAAAGTATTTGGTAAAAAGAATACTCAAGAAATGAGTAACATTGTGAGTAACTGCTTAAGATGGATTTTTTTTAACCAATGGTATTTCTTTTTCTCTGCACAAAGTTATCTGTATAACCTATTATTATACTGTACTATAACATATTACATGGCCACATTAAGCCAAAGAAATACAAAATAATACATAAAAACATTAAATTCCGATGAGAAAAAAAATCTACAGAAATTAAGCATTATTCATCCAAAGAGAATGAGTGACCTCTACAGGAGAAAACATGTCCTATTATGAAATAAAAAGGCTCACATCTCCGGTTTTCCGTGGCCAATCATTGCCACATAAAACCAGAGAGATCAAAATCCGCGCTTTCGAGTCATGTTAACGGCTATGTCAAATACTTAATTTTTCTTAACGGTGCTTTAAAGACGCCACATGATTGAACAGGCTGGTGTGATCATTGAAAAATCTAAATGTTGTAAATGTAAAATCTAATATGCAAAATAAAGAGGAAAAATGTAACGACTAGTGTAGCCCAAAGTAGCGGAGTCAGAGTAGCGTTTCTTCTTCACAAATATACTCAAGTAAAAAGTATGGCTTTGCAAAACTATTCTTAAATGGGCTTGCCAGTTGCCCCCCATCCCTTGAATTAAGGAATTGTTCCGAATTGGGAATTAAAATTTGCATTCCGTTTTGAACCAATACAGTATATAAATAGATACATTTCTATACATTTTAGGAGTTTTGGGGATGTACTTTTTCCCGCCTGTATGGCTTTGGGCGTGAGGGGGGTGGCCCTTTATTTGTATTTCTGAAAGGTGGCAACCCTACTCTTAGAAGTACGTTTTTCAAAGGTTTCTCAAGTAAATGCAACAAAGTGGCGATACTACTCACCTCTGGTTATTCTTGAACAAAAATTTCAACACTGTATGTAAATTCAGTGGTTCAGTCAGAATGTGCTTACTTACCAGAAAAACAAATATACTTCAAACCATTTAGAAAAATGAACAGGTGTATTTCAATACATACAGTATATTTACAAGCACTTTTCTGTATGTTTACAGTACATTTTACAAAAAAAGAAAAAGAAAAATACTGTCCGGCAATCTTCGAGGTCAATGGCAGTGAAACACTATCATTCACCGTCAGCCCTCCCAGTTCAAATGGACAGGGCGTCTTTTGCCGTCAATCCAATGAGTTAATACAATGTGCACAAAAATTGGGAACGTAGTCTGTGAATTCACTTCAAAATAACACAAATTTAGAACATAGTCTGTGTATTCATCTTAAAATAATATATATATATATATATATTTTTTTTAAGAAAACCTTACCTGAATAAATCGGGAGTTTTCTTGCCTTGTAATGTCTGATTTTCATTGGGACAGTGTCAGTATTTTTATTCATCTACCATTGCTATGTTAGTTTCAGGTTATTTCCAAGAACAATGTTCAGTTTTTCTTTCTTTAACAGAGGGGTCATTTAAATTTTACCAGGAATAAACAAACTTCCAATCGAAATTTTGCATAATTTATTTGGATTTTTTTGTATCTATTTCCAGCAAACAACGATTCCTAGGTTGCATTTTAGATGGCTTTTGTGGTGGGGGGAGAAGGTCTCTTGTTTGAGGGAGGACAGGTGGAAGGATATTAAAAGGTGACAGACAAGGGTTAGGCAGATAGGGAGGTGGACCAGGCCAAGGAGGTAGGGGAGGAAAGAAAAGCCGGGGCCCAACATTGGGAATGTTGGGGAGAACCGGTGGATACAGAATTGGGGAGGAGCTCACTGGACCATAGGCTGGTGATGGGAGCATAGGGAATCTAAATGGTGGGATGGTGGCATTTGGAGGAATGGTTTCTTGGATTTTACATGTTTGACTGTCTAGAAAAGCATTAGATTTAGATTTGCCCGATGAGGAGGAGGATGATCTGCTGTGGCGTCTTGGAGAGTAGGCCGGTCTAGTGAGCCTCTCCCTGCTCCCCGTTCTCTGGCAGCCCAAACTGCCATCTTTCTTTCCATACAATCGCTCATTAATCCGGTGAGACATTTGGCCAAGTTCTTCGAAACCTAAGTCCACCCCAATGGCCTGCAATACGCCCTGAATTTGTTGCTGCTTATACGCCTCTTCAGGTGTCAGGGGTTTCTTCTCCACCGCAGGAGGTGACGTGAACTTCGTGCAGCCAAGTCCTGCCTCACGTTCCATCACTGATGTGTCATCACAAGAATAGCGCCTCTTTGGACTGAGGGATCCGAGCCGTTTCTGTGGAAAAGACAATTTGGATCATTCCTCCCCAAAATTCACCTCATTCATTCCTTGATATTTAGCTGCCCTACCTGCTCTCCTGGAAAACAGGGACGGTCGAGCACATCAGAGAAAGATGGTGTTTGACGACCATCTTGTGCAGGGGTCTGAATCACAATATGGTTAAGTACATCCACATCCACACCTCTATTGAGCACGTCAAGGAATCGTTGGAAGCCATTGGACAACTTCTTCTCAGGTACATCATGGTCGGGGTTCCGTTCGTAAGACTGATGAACAGAGGCAACCAGTTTAGGGTATTTTCACTTGTACTTGCTTGGACATAAAGAAATCACTCATATAGTTTTGGGACATATTAACGCAAAGTAATAATGATAACTTGGTCTCCCAGTGAATGTGCTTGATGTTGGGCTTTTTTTCCCAAACCTGTCATTCCTCTTCCTTTGAGGAGGATTGGAAGTTTAGTTTTTCACCCCCCTACCCCGCTCCATATTGTTTGTTTTCACAGTTTCCGGACTACTTTACATAGCCATATGGCAGGCAACTCGGCATATACCTCATGTAATATGTAATGTAATTGTCTCGTATGGGCTGAACCTGGAAGGAAATTTCTTTGCAATTGTGAAATGAAAAATAGAATTCTAATCTTGACTCAACACAACACCGCCACTGCAATATAGAATGACAGGTATCCCAAAATTTAAAAAAATCAATCAATCAATCAATCAACACATAAATGAGAAAAATAAATATAAAGAGAAATAAAATGAATGAATAAATAAATTCAGGATGTAGCTATTGATTATTGAAGTAATCGATTAATCTCTCGATCAATTAATTATAATATTCGGTTTACGAACATTCAATGTGTTGCAGAATAAATTTTAGGATATGTAAAACAACTGTTTATGCATGCAATATAATTTATTTTGGCTAAGATGACACTTTTTTAAAGAGCATTAAATGCGAACACAAAATAAAATCCTGAGTGTTTCTTCAAACTAAGCAGAATTGCACTTTTTTTCACAAGAGCAATAAATGCATTTTAAAATAAATTTAAATACCTGAGCATAGTCTAAAACGGTCTAAAAAATATAAATGAGGATCTAAGTGCAAGAAAAGAACAATTGGCTAACTTGCATGGCAAAAGTCTGCTAGCTTAAATGCTATAAAACATTCACTTTTTTCCCCCCACAATGCCCATAACAAATCATTCAAACACATATTAAAAAACACTGCTAAATATACCTCTAATCTAAATAATGAATAATAATAATAATAATAATAATACATTTTATTTGAAGGCGCCTTTCCGGCACTCAAGGTCACCGAACAATCATTTAAAACATTTAAACATATCAAAAGTGATAAAATTAAAGTATAGAACGTCTAAGGCAATTTTAGAATTTAAAAGAGATATAAGGGCAGTAATAATTATATATATTTTAAAAAAAAAAAAGACCAGAAATGAGAGATTATTATGGAAGGCAAGTCTGAACAGGTGAGTTTTGAGTTTGGATTGAAAAAGGGGGAGGGAATCTGTGTTCCTGAGGTCAGGTGGGAGTGAATTCCAAAGCCGGGGAATGCGTAAACAAACATTTTAGCGCAAAGAAAAACAAAACAAAACGCGCACAGTAATACATTCAATATTTTCTTATCTATTTTGTAAATTAATTCTTTCCCAACAGACACATAGAACAAAAATCAACGAATCACTCATGTGGTTGAGGGACAACATCATGTGATTATCCACTTATCCAGTGGGTGGTACTGTGCGCTCAGGAAACTTCGAGAAATGAATTCTTTCTCAAACTAATTGGCTCAAGTGGTTCAATGCCTCATGAGGCGTCATCTCACTATCACTAATTGATGATGTGCCCTATAATCCAGTGTGCCTTACATATATGTCAGAAAACCTGACACAATTGTCGAGCGCCACACCAAAATGCTAACCTCAATTGTGTTAAATGGGAATGTCGTCTATTTGTCATGCGTTATAGTTAGGGATGTCCCGATCCAGGTTTTTGCACTTCCGATCAGATACCGATATTGTTTGGCACTTCCGATCCGATACCGATACTGGCCGATACCGACCTATCTGAGCATGTGTTAAAGTTTAAAGTTTTTTAGCTTTAGTTGTCAGACTCATGTTGAAAAAGGTTTTAGTACTCTTGATAACAACTAGCCAGCTGAATTAGGTGAGTTTGAATAACACACAACGGTTGGTAACAAGAAACTGACCTGTTTATTCAGTGACAAACATAAAACATTATAAATAACAAACAGAAATGGCATAGTCAGTCAGTAAAATGTGCAAATAATATTGTAAACTGTCTTAAAAAAAGCAAAACACACCAACAACCTCAGTGGAAAATCCAACAAATCCCCCAAGCTATTAGATGCTTTTAATTTTTCGTGCATTAGTTACAAAAATTGTATAAAAAGCCTCTCAGGTTTAAATAAACGACTATTTCAGTATCAAGTTAACATTTTAAAACAGTAAATAAAATACTCAAGTCCCCATTCTGTATCAGCAGCTTTAAACTACATTCAATTCATTTAATTTTGCGAATCAACTGTTAAAGTTGTTAAAATTGCTCCCGTTATTCCATAATTTCCCTTCTGTCTACTTTCGACATGTGAAAGTTTTAAAACTGTTTTGAAGATAGATTCAAGTCAAGATTTTGCCGATTTAGGAGTATTTTAGATAAAAAGTTAATTAGGTTCGCTTGGAAGGTTCACAACAGCCTACTAGGGAAGTCTTCTGCTTTAAGATGGCGGCTCTGGTTTTCAATACTTCAATGTTGCTAACGCAGTCGAGTCTGTCGTGTAGCATCTGGTTCTATATACATATGATATCTATTATCTCCAGTAAAACGACGTTGACGTAGTTTGTAGCAGCTGTCAGCAGCAGTCAGGTATTCTTGTGTTTTTTATCCAGCGGCATGAGTTGAGCTAAAGCCATGAGTTGAGCATTGGCATTACCCGGGTCTAAGACAAGTTATGTTTACTTTCGGGACGCAATGCCGTCAGTTTCTCATTGCGTCCCGAAGACCGCGCTGTGTATTAGTTCCGCTTTACTTGAGATATTTCAATAATCGGAATTTGGATGTTTGTGAATCGTTCTCGAATCTTCCACGGCCGAATCGCGTGTTGGATGGTGAGTCTTTACTCACGTGAGATAATGGCTCGTCATCCAGAATGAATTCTTCGGCAATGACTCTTGTTATTCCCTGGGCTTTGGGACTGTCGAGTGCCAGTTTGTCACGCATAGCAAATGTTTCTGCCAGTGTTCGTTGCGTAGGACCTTTCTTTTTGTCTTCGGTTTTCTTAACATACTCTTCATATTGTTTGTGGTGGTATTTCGCTAAATGCTTGATTAGGTTGGTTGTATTAAAACTTCTTACAGCTTTACCACTACGCTTGACTTTATTGTGGCATATGTTGCTCTCTGCCTCTTCGTCTTTGTCGTCCTTTAAGGTGAAATGATCCCACGCAGCTGACATTTTTACCGATAAAGTCTCTTGGTAAATTGGGAGACGGTAATGTAAATGTAGTGTGTTGAAGGTGTGCCGTAAAATGCGGACCGGAGTTTAGGGAAACCGAAGCAAAAACTGGAATGGATTATGTACGTCGGTGCGCTGGAAAAGCAGGACCGGACTTTAAAAAAAAAAACTGGATCGGAAGTCTGGATCGGAATTTTTCCCGTGTTCCGATCCGATACCAATGCGCATTTTTTTGCCCATATCGGCGTCCGATCCGATGCCGCTGCTTTTGTAGCTATGTAATATGTTGTTATGATTAGTGGTTCATAAAAACTTTTTGAAAATTCTATAGTCACATTAAACTGAAAAATCCACACAAATTCAGATCTAAAAATTATATATACAGTATGTATATGTACTGTATAACGTACATGTTTCCACAACTTGTTCTCTAATTTGAAGTGTCCAAACATTAGGAACACAAATCATATTAGCTGTTCTTAGACTTTCAAATCAATTTCTCTCTTCTCTATTTTTTATGTTCCAAAAATGCAGGGAGACATCCCTCACTTTGCAGCTGCAAGGCTCAACCCTCCCCCACCGGTTGTTGCTCAGTGTCAGTGAGTCAGCTGTGCTACACGATGGCTGGAGGAGGTGAAACTTCTGAACTTTTTCCCCCATCGAAGAAAAGAAATCGCTGGTACGGGAATACTTCGGCTACAGAAAAAGTTATGGACGGGCGCGGCTTAGAGGAGGGTCAACCAATATGTAGGCCTGTCAAGATAACAAATTTTAGTAAGCGATATATTGTCTCATAAATTATTGCGATATACGATATTATTGCCTGATTTTTTTTAACCTATTAGAAGGTTAGTAAACACTAGAGCTGGGAATCTTTGGGCACCTAACGATTCAATTACGATTACGATTCAGAGGCTCCGATTCAATTATAAAACGATTATTGATGCACCCACCTCCCTTTTTTTTTCTTTTTTTCTTTCTTTCTTTCTTTTTTTTTTTTTAATGTTTTGTACATTAGTTCCAAAATTGTTCAAAAATCCTCTCAAGCTAAACCAAACTATTATTTCAGTATCAAGTTAACATATAACAGTAAATGAAGTATTCCAGTCGCCATTCTGTATCAGCAGCTTTAAACTACATTCAAGTAATTTAATGTTGTGAATCAACTGTTAGTTGTTAAAATTGCTCCCGTTATTCCATAATTTCCCTTCTGTCTACTTTTGTCAAAGTTTTAAAACTATTTCATCATTTAAAGATAGATTCAAGACAAGATTCTGCCGATTTAGGAGTATTTTAGATAAAAAGTTAATTAGGTTCGCTACAACAGAGCCTTCTAGAGAAGTCACTGCTTTAGTACTGCTTTAAGATGGCGGCTGTTTACTAACGCCGGAAAGTCTGTCAGTTCGCATCTATGTTCAATAATACATGTTCTAACACCGCCGTCGTCTGTCATTTTGCATCTAGTTCTACATATATATGATATCTACTGTAGCCGTATGTTTGTAGCAACTAGAAACTGGGCATTGTTTGTAGCGGCTGTCGGCCGCAGTCAGGTATGATTTTTTTTTTTATTTAGCGGCATGAGTTGAACATGATATTTACTCTCGGTCTGTTCCTCATTGCGTCCCAAAGACCGCGCTGACTGTGTTTTACTTCCGTTTTACCTGGTATAATTCAATAATCGGAATATGGATGTTTGTGAACCGTTCTCGAATCTTCCACGGCCGAATCGCGAATAATCTAAGAATCGGAAATTTCGCACGCCTCTAGTAAACACTGTCATAAACGTTTCCCACCAGCTACGAGAGTTAACTCCAGCGTATTTAGTGTGTCTAGCAGTGGTAAAATGTGTTTTTTCTCTCTCTGGCAACTGTCTGAGTTGAGAAAGAGTGTACAATGTAAACATGATACGAGTCATGCACACGTGCCTTTTTATGGAAAATAATTCAATTATTTTTGTTCTGATGGTAATACTGCTGAGCCGTGGCTATGGGTTTAAGCTCACCTAAAGGACTGCATTTATTCTAATTTTATTTAAAATATTTCAGATATTCTTTGTTATCTTTTTATTTTAACTTAACATTATACTTATGTTCCAATTTGCTAATGTTTTGAAAAATAAAAACCTTTTCAATGGAATAAAGTTTTTATTTTTTTTATTTTTACATCCAGATATCTCAACATATTTCAGAGCTGTAATTGTTAAACCGTGATACTCTGAAACCATGATATTTTGGCTTAAGGTTATCATACAGTCAGAATCTCATTCCAGCTCTTGCCAACTCTACAGAATAGTTTAGTCACTAAATGTAGGAACATTATCTTGAAGTTTACACAGTAAAAATACATTGCTACTCTTCCAGCTGCGGAAATGAACATTAAAATTAAAGTATCACCATACCATACCATCATCTTCCGTTACTCCGTTTAATTATCACATGCGTGGAAATCCCAACATTGTTTAACAATATGTGTATGCTATATTGTTGGGACGTGTAATTTGTGTGATATAAACAGACCTGTCTCTTGGATCCGTCCATATAATTCCTTGCTCGATGATGATCTGTGGGAGAGCTTTCCTTCCTTTCTCTGGATTTTACATGGCTCTATTCATATGACATAAATAACATTACATTATCACTTATGAAAAAAATCATTTCACATTCTGGACTAAATGACCTTGAAATGTTACCTTTGTCAAGTAATTTGGTGAAAGTTTCGTCTCAAGTGAATGACTGTTGTTTCTATCGCTTTCATTTTTATATGTACACTGTTGTCTGTGATTGGAATCATAGGGCTGGTAATGCCTGGAAGGAAACGCGTCAGATCTATGCCAGCTTCTAGAGTTTTGCATGTATTTTGCGTCATCAGTGGGGTATCTATAGCTGTAGTCACCACGGCTGTCATCTGGGAACCTTCGCCTATTTTTTTCAGCACCCCACCTGTCCGGGGAAGACAAGCGTCCCCTCAATGGGCTCCTCCTATCCCCATCTCTGTCCATAGAGTCCTTAGAGTAGTACTTTTGAGGTGAATCACTATAGTCGGTACTTATGCTGCTCCTCTCTGTTCTACCAGAACCATGCTTACGGTAGGAATCCCGTTGTACATCTCGATGGTATTCACGCCTATCTTCCGTTTGGTCGTGGTAATCATCCCTCCATCTTCTGTCTCTGTAACCGTGGTGCGGCCTTTGGCCATACTCAGGCCTTTCTGAGTGCATCTTCACACAGCAACTCCAGTATGTAATGCAGTGGGAATACTGCAGCAGGGGGAAAAAAAATGAATTAACCCATATGAAATGCATTGTTTAAAGGAAGATTATGGTCTACATTTACATACAGTTACAGTTTGAAATCATCCTTCTCACTAGGGCTGCAACTAACGATTATTTTCATAATCGATTAATCAGACAATCAGATAAATGTCACTTTTTTCAATTACCTTCACAATCTAACTTGAAGTTGTTTTAGGTATGTTGTAAGTAACAATTAAGACAAAATGGATGACTATTTCCTTCAAAAATAATTTATAATTTATTACAGCTTTCTGACTTAACTGTGGTCTACAACTGTATGACTGGGCAACAACAAATTTGTTGTCCGAGTTTCGTCAGATGATTTAGGACAATTGTGATGCTCTGAATCCGAATGATATTGGTTTTGCTCAATCAGGTCAACTTTTTTTCCCATGACCAAATACTGTTTTTCGGTTTCAGCCTTCAGTCTTGATATGACATGTTATGAAATGTCAAATTATGACAAACTGTACGGCATTTTGCTCTGAATTCATCAAGGAATACGGCAGTGAAGACCCCATGTCGATATCTTTCATAGCTGCTTCACTAGAGGCACGGGAAGTTGAAAAAACCTTATTGGACCACCGGAAATCTGACATTTGACATGTCATAACTCGGTCAAAAATTGACCTAAGATAAAAAAAATTATGCTCAATCGTGAGGTCTCATAGAGAGCAATCAGCTGTTTTTTGTTGCGAGGCGCTAAGACGCTCCATTTGGAATCAACAGGGAAGATCCCCCACTGGTGGAAACTGGAAAGTGACAAGATAGTCTTCCCACCATTGCACATCAAGCTCGGCTTGATCAAGCAGTTTACCAAAGCTCTGGACAAGGATGGGGACTGCTTCACTTACTTGTGCCAGGCTTTTCGAGGATTGATCACTGAGAAGCTGAAAGCTTGCATCTTTGAAGGTCCTCAGACCAGTCAGCTCATCAGAGACCCACAATTTGAACACTCAATATATTAAGTTGAACTGGAAGCGTGGAAAGCATTCGTTCTGGTCGTGAAGAACTTTCTTGGCAGCAACAAGGCCAAGAACAACGCAGAACTTGTCAACAACATGCTGACTGCTTTCAGAGACCTCGGATGCAACATGAGCCTCAAAATGCACTACCTATTCTCACATATATCCATATGTGAGAATAGGTAGTGCAGAGAATCTGGGATCAATAAGCGACAAGCAGGGGAAGCGATTCCACAAGGATATGAAAGAGATGGAGACCAGGTATCAGGGACGCAGACATGATGACTGATTACTGTTGGACTCTGAAAAGAGACATCCCTGCCACTGAGCATTCTAAGAGTTCGAAGAAACGGAAGTTAACGCCCTGAATTTTGAACAATGGTGAAGTAACATGTTCTTGTACTTACCTTTATCAACGTCCACCATTCAGTAAAGGTGTGTGAAATTTCAGATTCTTAGATTATTCGCGATTCGGCCGCTGAAGATTAGAGAACGATTCACAAATATCCATATTCCAATTATTTAAATATGCTGAGCAAAGCGGAACTAAAACACACTCAGCGCGGTCTTCGGGACGCAGTGAGGAACGGACCGAGAGTAAACATCCACAACTCATGCAGCTCGATTAAAAAAAAAAAAAAAAAAAAACGACAGCCTCTACAAACAATGGCCAGTTGCTCCAAACTTTGCCCACGTTGCTACAAACTACCCCCACATAATGCTACGGTAGATATCACATGTATATAGAACTAGATGCGAAATGACAGACTCGGCAGCGTTAGCATATGTATATAGAACTAGTTGGTTAGTAAACAGTTGCCATCTTAAAGCAGTAGACCTTCAGGAAGGCTCTGTTGTAGCGACCATTATTAAAATATAATAATGGTCATAAAATATTGACTTGAATCTTTGAATGATGAAAGAGTTTAAAAAATTTCACATGTCAAAAGTAGGCGGAAGGGAAATTAAAATTATGGGATAACGGGAGCAATTTTAACAACTTTAACAGTTGATTCACAACATTAAATTAATTGAATGTATTTTAAAGCTGCTGATACAGAATTGGGACTTTAGTATTTTATTTACTGTTTTGAACTGTTAACTTAATACTGAAATAGTTGTTTATTTAAGCCTAAGAGAATTTTTGTACTAATGTACAAAAATTATAAGCAGCTAATAGGAGGGAGGTTTGCATCAATAATCGATTTATAATCGAATCGTAGCCTCTGAATCATAATCGAATCGTGAAGTGCCCCAATATCCCCACCTCAACCATTCAGTTTGCAGTAATCGATGTTTCTATCATGTAATCAGTATATTTTGCTGGAAAACAATTTTTTTTCTCTCAGAAAAATATTTAGGATCATTATATGTGTTGACAAAAATGAGCTGACAATGCCACAAAAATGTTATCGCTTTTGTCATATCTTTTGTATTTCAAATCAATGAAGCACAAAAATTCTGACCTCATGGAGAGAAACTGATGCAATTTCGTGATTCAGCATTGCAAAAATACCTTAAATCAGTTGTAGAAATCCGGACAACATTTAAAAAAAAAAAAAAGTAAAAAATTGTTGCCCAATTCATTGCCAAATAACTTATTATTCGCTTTAATCGATTAGTTGATTTGGTTGAAAGCAGATTTTTCTTTCATGTCCTACTTTGACTTAACAAAAATATAATGAAGAAATCTGATCATATTTGCAACTGAGAAGTTATGTGTATGTTATAATTTCAAGAATTTAGACAGGCTTCAGGTGAAGAAGGTCCTAATTAAACGACTAATTGGTTATTAAAATAGTTTAATTAATTTGCTTATCAATTAGTTGTCGATTAATCAATTAATTGTTGCACCTCCGCTTCTCACATACAAACAAAGCCCTCAATATCTCCGTTGCTGCCCCCAACCTTTGGAATTCACCCCCTAAAACCATTCACACCTGTTCAGACCTTCCGTCATTCAAAAAATTGCTAAAAACTCACCTTTTAAAACTGACTTTTAATTTATACTTTTTTCTGTATTGTTTTGTTCTGCTCACGTTTTTTTGTTGTTTTTGTTTTAACTGTCAAGCGTCTTTGAGCACCTGTAGAAGCGCTGTATAAATAAAATGCATTAGTTTTTTTTCCTATAATTTCAAACTGTGCTTAACTGTGTTCACATCAAAAGTAAGCGTAATAGGAAGTACATAATTGTGCATAATTCATTTACTATTGAGAGGGATGTGTACCACAATTGACTGTGTATTGCTGTTATAAGTGGTTATAAATGGTATAAATTTGTCAAAACCATTTTTGAAAGCAGGAATCAATAACCTAAAAAGCTACTATGGCATTTAGAATTTGGCCACAAATAGATGCATTTTCGCCTATTTTAAAGAGACATAACCTTCTTCATAATTTAGTTGTGGAAAATTATACTGGAATCGTATTTAAGTGATCTGCATCATCAATGATAGGCGTGTAAAAATTATATTTGAAATTTTGCATACATCTGATTGTACTACGCTGGTCAGCTGTTAATTTACATTCATCGGCTCCAAACTAGAAAGTAATTTTACCATCTAAAAACGACGCAATTATGTATGCAATTATGCAACTCATGTCACTGGGTTCCAGTAATTCAGCATAAAACCTGAGATATTAATAACGTTGAGAAATGGGATAGATAGCAGCGTTAGCTAGCAGTACTCCGCTCTTAACGGCCCACAAAAATGCATTGCATAAGAGTTACCTTTTTATCCGAAAATTTTGGATGATAATTGGGTATTCCTCTTGATCACCGTATCACTGAACAGTTTATTGATAAGCACTAAATTTACAATGTTATGTTTATGGCAGTAGTGTAAAGCAAAGCGCCGTTTTCAGTTCTCTCAGTCAGTCGGAAGTGGAATTTCTTTTTCTATCGCCACCTACTGGATGGAGTTTCATCTGGTAATTTTTTTTTTTTTTTTTTTTTTTCAATTAGTAGTCATAAAAAATACACAAAAATAATACACAATGGTAGTAGGCCTATGTGACACATACTAAAAAATTCTCTCCATTACCTTCAGTTGACTCTATTAGCTGTACAGCAATTTCTTTGCAACGATATACTTATTTAAAAAATTAAAAAATAAAACTATGATTAATAGAAACGTCGACTCATACAGTGTAGCACAAAAGTGAGTACACCCCTCGCATTTCTGCAGATATTTAAGAATATCTTTCAATGGGACAACACTGACAAAATGACACTTTGACACAATGAAAAGTAGTCTGTGTGCAGCTTATATAATAGAGTTAATTTATTTTCCCCCTCAAAATAACTCAAAATATAGCCGTTGATATCTAAACCCATGGCAAGAAAAGTGAGTACACCCGTATGAAAAAACGTACTTCCGTAATTGTCCAAATTGAGAACTGCTGGTCATTTTCCCTCCAAAATTTCATTTGACTCGTTACAGGAGTGCTGTCAGCATTGCTGCAGAGATTGAAGCGGTGGGGGGTCAGGCTGTTAGTGGTCAGACCATACGCCGCACACATCAAATTGGTGTGCATGGCTGTTACCCCAGGAGGAATCCTCTTCTGAAGATGGTACACATATTGCTAGAGCTCTTTGCTGTGTGCTCGTTTGGTTCAAAAATACTGTGCATGCTCTGAAAATAAGAGCACCACTGCCACCCACTGAATGGATTTACGACTACACTTTATTCTAGTACGGCAAAAAAGTATGTTCCTCGATGTCACAGTCACTGGCATTGCTCTCTGCCCCCTAGGGGGTCGCGCCCCGCTATTTGAGAAGTACTGCCCTATGGGAATGTCCGTTTTCTTAATTTTAGCAACCCCGCCATCATTTCTTTCCCAGATACAAAAAAAAGTGAGAAATTGAGCCTTTGTTTAATAATATAGGCTTACCTGTGAGTGTGAATTACTAAATTTACAGTGCTGGCCAAAAGTATTGGCACCCCTGCAAGTCTTTCAGATAATTTCTAAGAAAATTATTGCAATTACAAATGCTTTGGTAGTAATATCTTCACTTATTTTGCTTGCAATGAAAAAACGCAAAGGAGAATGAAAAATTTTTTAAATCGTTATCATTTTACACAAAACTCCAAAAATGGGCCGGAAAAACAGTATTCGCACCCTCCGCCTAATACTTGGTAGCACAACCTTTAGACAAAATAACTGCGAATAACCGCTTCCAGTATCCATCAGTGAGTTTCTTACAACGATCTGCTGGAATTTTAGACCATTCTTCTTTGGCCATCTGCTCCAGATCCTTAAGATTTGAAGGGTGCCTTCTCCAAACTGCCATTTTTAGATCTCTCCACAGGTGTTCCATGGAATTCAGGTCTGGACTCATTGCTGGCCACTTTAGAAGTCTCCAGTGCTTTCTCTCAAACCATTTTCCAGTGTTTTTTGAAGTGTGTTTTGGGTCATTGTCCTACTGGAAGACCCATGACTTCTGAGGAAAACCCAGCTTTCTCTTACTGGGCCCTACATTATGCTGCAAAATTTGTTGGTAGTCTTCAGACTTCATAATGCCATGCACACGGTCAAGCAGTCCAGTGCCAGAGGCAGCCAAACAACCCCAAAACATCAGGGAACATGTTTGACAGTGGGCACCGTGTTCTTATCTTTAACGGCCTCGTTTTTTCCCCCCCTGTAAACTCTATGTTGATGCCTTTTCCCAAAAAGCTCTACTTTTGTCTCATCTGACCAGAGAACATTCATCCGAAACGTTTTTTTGGCTTTCTCAGGTAAGTTACTCAAGCCTGGCTTTTATATGTCTCTTGGTCAGAAGTGGGTTCTTCCTTGGTATCCTACCATAGAGTTCCTTTACATTCAGACGCCGATGGACAGTCCAGGTTGACACTGTTGTACCCTCGGACTGCAGGACAGCTTGAACTTGTTTGGATGTTAGTCGAGGGTTATTTATCCACCATCCGCACAATCTTTCGTTGAAATCTCTCGTCAATTTTTCTTTTACGTCCAAATCTACGGAGGTTAGCCACAGTGCCATGGGCTTTACACTTATTGATGACACTGCGCACGGTAGACACAGGAACATTCAGGTCTTTGGAGATGGACTTGTAGCCTTGAGATTGCACATGCTTCCTCACAATTTTGCTTCTCAAGTCCTCAGACAGTTCTTTGGTCTTCTTTCTTTTCTCCATGCTCAATGTAGTACACACAAGGACACAGGACCGAGGTTGAGTCAACTTTAATCCATTTTAACTGGCTACAAATGTGATTTAGTTATTGCCACCACCTGTTATGTACCACAGGTAAGTAACAGGTGCTGGTAATTACATAAATTAGAGGAAGAACACATTAATTTTTAAAGGCTGCCAATACTTTTGTCCGGCCCATTGTTGGAGTTTTGTGTAAATTGATAATTATTTAATTATTTTTTTCCCATTCTCTTTTGTGTTTTTTCATTGCAAGCAAAATAAATCAATATATTACTAACAAAGCATTTGTAATTGCAATCATTTTCTGAGAGAGTTTGAGCATTATCTGACAGAATTGCAGGGGTGCCAATACTTTTGGCCAGCACTGTAGCTACTTAAAGGGTCTTACTATTACAATAAATTCAAACTATGCTTAAGCCATTGTACATTTGACATTGATAGACATCAAATACATTTCAACTGGGATAGCTAGAACTTAGTGATCATGTTTTACTGCCACTGACGGCGATAGATGTAGTAGATCGTATTTGTTTCTAGGTTGTTACTTTAATTTAAAGATACCTTGCCAAACCTATCACAATTTTTATCACAAAATTTATGTTTAACCTGCTATGTACAGTTGAACAGCAAAAAAATGGGGCATTTTCCATATATATGTGATTTTCTTGTGATTTTCTTTCACGTAGAAATAGTCACTTTATCTTGATTGAATGCTAATCTAAATTGTTCATAAAATTTAATGTGAGTGTAAATGTAGCTGATTTTCTTGAATGTGTATAGCTCTCTCAGTTGCCAATGACAATTTGAACACAAACAGATCCCATTCTAAACACTCTTTATTTCAACTCGTTCATGTAGCCAACGCATTACAATCTTTTGTGTTGAACAACAAATCACGCTTGAAAGATATTCCATAAAATACTAAAGTGCAAAACCACTGCTACATTAGTGCATGTACCATTTATACCATTATTAATGCTGCTGAGGTCTTTGTCCCGAGGTCAAAATAATGATCAGACGCATTTTCCACAATGAGTGTTATTAATGTCATAATGGTATTAGCGGTGTGTAAGGTGATGCAGAGGCAATTTAGAGAAGAAACAGTCCATGTATCCCGTCACAGCCTTTCTTGAAACTATCTAATTACTGGGAATGAGCAGTTGAAACCGCTGTAGAAAAAAATAATTGATCATACAGCTTCATGTACATGCAGAGAATAATCCACGGGCACCACAGTGACCTTTCTAATTATTCCAACTTGATGGGAGAAAATATCAAAACAATTTTAAGTCATTTCATTAGATTCACTTAAAACTAAACACCCACAGTTAATTGATTATAAACTTCCAGGTTTTAAAAACTATTAGGAAAGTTGTCGTACAGGGCCAATTTTTAAGTGTGATAATAATTTTGGAAAAAATGCTAACTATTTATCCCACCTGTCATTGATAGAACTTGATCTCAGTGTCCACACAGTCAAAAAACAAGTTTCCCAGTTCATCGCCTGGTATCTCCCCACTCAACATGGATGAAATCTCACTCAGGCATTGTGCCTCGAGTTCCCTCAGTATCTCATAGATAGCTAAGCCCTTATCCTGCCAGGAGAAAAAAAAGAGATGTACGAAAAAAAAACAGGTAAAAAATAGGACAGGTCAATTTTTTATTGTGCTTTGCTTTTCTGAGCTACGACCCAGCAATTGACCTACCGGATCATTCTTCATGGTATCTAGTGCCTCTTGGTGAGCCTTATAAAGGTCATGTCTGCGGTCCACCTGCTCCTGAAAGCGTGGCTGCTTCCTTGCAGGATCATCAGAACCAAAGTGAGGGGATACCACTCGAAGCACAGGGGTGTAGTCCTCAGTGAAGATATAAGGCTTGAATATGGACCTGTAAAAACAAAGAACCATAGAGAAGGGAGAAATCATAAGCTAAAGTCTAGACAAAAAAATGACACTACTAAAGAAATACATTCATTCAAAAGAATAATTCACAGGGTTTGGACGGGTCTTAAAGTCCATCAAAATGCTTGGACATACAGTATTAGGCACACAATATTTCTCAGATCACTATCTAAAAATGATTAAATTAAGGAAAATAAAATACAATTGCTTCATGGCTACTACACATTCATTCTGAAGTTGCTTTCCCTTGATGTCCCGCGTCACATCGTCCCCTCCAAGAGAACAGTGCATTTGAGTACCTGCGTGAGTAGTTTGAAGGTAAATCAAGCGAACAGTATACAAATAGAGTAGTATTTAAATTAGGGCTGTCAAAATTATCGCGTCAACGGGCGGTAATTAATTTTTTAAATTAATCACGTTAAAATATTTGACGTAATTAACGCACATGTCCCGCTCAGACAGTATTCTGCCTTTTGGTAAGTTTTACAGCAAGGCTTTTTGTGCTGTCTAACAGCGAACTCTTGTGGTCGCTTTGCAACATGGTTTATTGTTTTCTTGCCAGTTCAATATGGCTGCACGAGATCTCGGGCTGACGCCCACGTTGTAATGTTGTGCTTATATGATCCTTGGACAAGATTTGTCCGTAAGTATGGTTGTTGTAAAGAATGTACATATTATGTTAGTAAGCGAAATGTTATATTTTTTGTATGAGACGCTTTTTGTTTATGTTTAGTGAACCTGTATAGCGTGCTAAGCCAACGTTGTTGCTAATGCAATGCTTGTGTACTTTTTTTTGTAGTTTTACGATGGTCTAAAGCAGGGGTCGGCAACCTATGACACGCGTGTCAGCACTGGCACGCGAAGGGTTAACCAGTGACACACGAGCACATGGCAAAAAAAAAAAAAAAAAAAAAAGCGCCTTTTTACCTGAAATTAAGACATATTCAGTTGCGCGCCTTGTTACTTAGGGGCTTTACAGGAGCGCCCCTCCCATATGGAGGTAGATTTGTGTCTTTATTATTCAATAAAAAAAAAAAAAAAAAAAAAGCCAACCAACCATCGGACTCTGGTAGAGGAGAGCCTGCTGCTTAATGTGATTCGACACGGGGAACTTCACCTGCTGCCCTGACGGCTGGCAATCGGGGTCCAACCAGAGTGTCGCGACGCGCCGGTACGTGAGAGGCCCGACATTAGCCTGCCCAGTAAGCGAGTGGACGTTATATAATGGCTTTTGAGCACACCTCAAGCTCTTCCTCAATTTCTCGACTGCTGCGCTCGTCGCTTTTTTTTTCTCTGCACGCCCAATTCAGCACAGGCTACTAACGTGTCACGAAGCCAACCAATCAGAGAGCTGCCAGAAGTACACTGTGTTATCAATGTGCACTTTTGGTAATGTGGTGCTTTCATCTCCGCACCGTAGTGTGCAGTGGACCGGCGATTAACGTGGCTTGTTGTCGTCGATTTGTCCTGTGCTTACTTCGGAGGGGTGGCGATGTGTATAAAAACACAGTGACGCGTTGGATGGCTTTTTGCTGGAGACTTTTATTAACAAAACCAAAACCAGGGGGGGGACACAGCCACTTTTCACGGCGCTCTCCGCTTAACTTTCTCTCAACACCGTGCTTCGCTTTCTCTCTTTTTCTCGCCCAGACGCCCACTTCTTCTACGCTTAACTAGTAAACCGGTCATATTGTAGGGGACTTGGTTACTTCCGCTAGCTCTGTTTGTGCATTATTTTTTTTATTTTTATTTTTTTTTTGAGAGGGTTGTGTGTCGCACAACAAGTGTCAAAAGCCACTACGAGACAAAACGTGAAAATTAATGGAAAACGGGGCCAGGGATCACATTAAGGTAGGCATCTTTCGTATTTGTAATATAAATCTGAAATTGCGCTTAGAATTCACTATTTTAAGTTGCTAGTGAAAAATAAAAAATGTAAGAGTCGCCTGTTCTGACTTTGAAGGTTAAAACAGCCCGCTCTGTACTGTGTAAGATACCTGCACTGAGAATCCCACCTGTTCCCCCTTTTCCTGCTGGTGTGTGTGTTTGCGGGGGGGGGGGGGGGGGGTTTACAAAAGATGCTGCTGCTCCAAAGCCGTTATTACTGTTGTACTTATTTTCAAGTTTTGATATTTTATGCATTTATTTTTTTTTAGTTAATTGATGAATAAGAATGGTAGTTATTCAATTTCAATGTATGTCCATGTTGTTTTGTTTGGAGTAAAATTACAGCTCTGTTGGATATAAAAAATTTGGATGTGCGTCATTAATCTTGGTGTGGCACACTGATTGACAAGAAAATTTAAAAGTGGCACTCCACACCAAAAAGGTTGCTGACCCCAGGTCTAAAGAGTACAATGGTTTGAGGCCATTTTATTAATAAATCAGATGAAAAAGGAAGAAGTCTGATTATTATGGCGTCGTTCACTAGCTGTCTAGCTTTGGAAAAAGTAGACGCTTCGGAGTGAGGACAGCATAGACAGATTTAAATGACAGTAGAGTGAAATGCCCACTACAGTCCTTATTTACCGTATGTTGAATGTACAGTGGGGAGAACAAGTATTTGATACACAGTCAATGGGAAAACCCATTGGCAGTGTATCAAATACTTGTTCTCCCCACTGTATATATCCATCTTGTGTCTTATCTTTCCATTCCAACAATTTATTTTACAGAATATATATATATAAAATTTACAGAATATGGCATATTTCATAGATGGTTTGAATTGCGATTAATTGCGATTAATTAATTTTTAAGCTGTAATTAACTCGATTAAAAATTTTAATCGTTTGACAGCCCTAATTTAAATGCATACATGTGCATTTTCTGTTGTTTAGTACAATACATTTATCGCATGAAGGAATAGTATCTTTTCTCTTATTTACTATTTGACAGTTTGTATTACTCTAACGTACCAAATATGAAATAATTAGATTTTATTTCATAGTTTAAGAAAAACAAGCAGAATATATTTGACATATGGCATAAGAATTACATGACGCCTTCTGACCACGGAAGCCCAACGCGTGCGACATACAGCTGACTGAGCAGGATTGGCGCTGACTACCAGGTGATAGGCAAGACATCTACAAGCCCACATCTGCAACGCCAAATCCCGCATTCAGCTCTTCAGGACAGTCCAGAACAAATGGCGAGACATCCTGTACTACCACAACACTCGATAACAAAAACAACTCTGAGTTTGATAGCTCAGCGCCTCTCAGACGGTGAGGCGCGCCGAACCTCCCACCTCAGTTGCCTCATTAACGATGACCCAGCAACTGTGACACACGAACTTGACCGCCCAAATCTGCAACACAAGAAGACTTAATCACACCCTTATTTCTGCCAACAGCCCACCCCGCGAGAGCCTTCAAAAAGACTGAATGTTCAACTAATCATTGTCATTTTTCTTGGGAATATTTTGTTGACTTGTGATATGGCGACCATGGAACCAGTCTCCCTCCTCGCCTGGGTCTGTTGCTTTTTTGCCTTGCCGTTTGAGTGCTGTCGACCTGAATAAATTGTCAACTCGTGTTTCGAAGCATTTTTCCAGCTTTCAAAATGGAGTCAGTACAAGGGGTTAAGACTAAGGTGAACACGCAGAGTTTGGCCTTTTGGCCTGGTTGTCGGAATTTCGCCGCCTGGGTTGTTGGAGCTGCGCCACCGCTGGTCCGGCGGTTCGGCTGGCGTGATTCCGGCAATCTGGCTAAAAGGCTAGATTCTTTCATGCATGATCAGTTTCTCTTTTTGTCACATTTTTTTCACGACCTCCCCATCCCCTCTGCCAGTCGCCATTTAATCTGGCTGGGAGCCAGGACTCTGCCTACTCACCTGGTTCTCCATCGACTACCCTTGTTACAAAAGAAAACAGACAATTATCGTATTTGAAGGAGAAAAAGAGATTGTAATAGCCTTGCAAAGAGCTTTACTAGTTTCAGCGAGAACGGAATAGTTTTTTGTTCTTGTGAACTACAGTTCCACACAAATGTACATCGAGATATCATTTAGCTTAGCAATTGGAGGTGTGAAAGCCATTTTTCGAGTATCCCAAACTTCAAGAAAACGCATTTATCAAGGTTTCTTCGACCATGGCATGTGTGTCTCCATCCACCGAACAACATGCTAACACTACGCCAGCATCTCTAATTATAGGACACGTTCAGAGTTGGCCACAGAACGCTCGCTGCCGCTGGGAATGTACCCTTCCAGGAGGTTGCAGTGTTTCATTTCAAACGAACTGTCTCAAGCTTTTGGGGTCGTAGAACATTTTGGAAGATGTTTGCGTACTTGTGAGAAGCCACCATATTTTCTTTCTGCCTCATCGTAAACCAAAAAAATAGAACAACAACATTGGGATAACGTTTAAAAGGTACAGAAAACTGGAAAATTGGTCTTGAAAGTCCCCTGATATCTCCGGTTTTCCATGGTCAATCGGTGTCAAATAAGAACTGGGAGAGAGATTGAAATCCGCGCTTTCGAGTCATGTTGACGGCTGCCCTCTATGTAAAATACTACATTTTTTACGATGCTTTAAAGACGCCATGTACTTGAACAGGCTGGCGTGGTCATTGAACGGCAAGCTTGAGTTTGATTGGTATAATGGAGTCATGTCATTATTGTTGCAGCAACTTCTCATTGGTGAAACTGGTTTAGCCAATGTTGGCGTCTCTCTTTACTTGTTACTCAAATAATGTATTGGAGTAAACGCGTTACTACCCACCTCTGAAGTTTTTTTTTTTTGGTTTTTTTTTTTTTGTCAAAAAGGATATTTTGGCTAACTCTTCCTTTCAGAATTATTTTATGTAGAGTCCAAAAAACCGCCATGTAAAAATGAAACAAAAACAAAAAAATCAAACAAACAAAACAACAACAACAAAAAACGCCATGTTTTTGTTACAACCATGTTAAGAATATGTGGCTGTGTAATTAACAAACCGGGAGGGGTCTGGAGTAGCAGTGAAGAAATGGATGCATGGCAGGCTAGTATCTCTGGGCAGTATAGACACCATACTGCCAGTGGTGCAAAACCCGCCCGAGTCCATGCAGATGCCACTGGACTTGTCCCTCAAAATAGACATCATCACCTCTGCTGTCACGGAGCCTAAATCATAAGAGAGAAACATTACTGCGCAATCCTATTGTATATGAAGAATCGGGCAACATCATTTTTTTATTGAAACCAGTCCATTCTGATTTTGCTAGGTACTTTAACAGCCTATGACCCTCACCTTCATGTTGACGTAGTAGCTCCGCACCTCCCTGATAGCGCTTTTTGGCAAGCTCCATCCTGACCGGTTGCTTCTCAGGGCTGAAGACTTGTGAGAAGTTAAATTCTCCTTCACCATCCCACCAGCCATGTTCCTGGGCCACGCTCCGCAGCTCCGGATGCTCTGCGGAAATCTCAGTGCCGATGGTCAACTGATTGGAGATGTTTGTCACTCCCTCTACAAAAAGAAATTGGCTTTTATACACAAATGAACAGAATTGTTGTTGTTGCTTCATTAAATAAAGTAATTAAAAAAAAAAAACTGGCAAAAATAAAAATTAAAATGTTTGTGGCGATTTAATTTTACTGGGAAACATATGACACATTGCACATATTATTGGAAATAGTCATCACCTGATATCTTCTGTGCTACCCACAGTCTTCCAGCTGTTTCCAGCACCCAGGCTTCATGTCGGTCTACCAGAAGGAAGGTGTTATGGTAGCTAAAGGGTTCTGGATCCTCTCTGCACTGACCCCCTTGTCCATGCTGCTGAAGCAGGTCAGTGATGACAGTAAGCGCTTCATATGCACTGTTGCCACGCTCCAGGCCTAGCCTGTGGGGGGGGCAGAAATCTTCTTGATGGTCTTCTTTACCATTTTAGTTTCTTACTTCAAAATGTGATCAGAAAAGATAATGAAAGATACAAACAAATAATCTTTTCCAGCAGAAAAACAGACGGCACTTATGGATAATTCTTTAAATGACTACATTTGGGATTAGATCTACAAATGTGGAGCCAAAACCTAGATAGCAGACCGACATTGAATAAACGTCGATTTTCCATCAAAATCAGTATGGTCGACATCAAAATTTTCGACAATAAACAATGTTGAATCAATGTTTCAAATACCGATAACACATGACAGTGATGCTGAAACAACATTGATCTAAGGTATGTCAGGCGACGGTTGTGTTAACATTGTTTTATAGTTGATGAACGAATTTTGACAAATAGTTGATTTATGATTGATCAGGAAATATGATTGAAAAGTTGTTGAATTACGGATGAGCGGGAGTTTTAGTCGAATCATAGTTGTGTTCTTGGTTGACAGGGAACACAGCGAATCACCTCAAACAAACTCCACTGGAAATGCCTCATGTTATGATAGCCACATTTAAAGGAAAGATTGCTGCGCTTGCAGAGCCTTTAACAGCAGTGATGTCTTAAGGTAGAAAGAACCGCATTTGTCATTATTACTTGTATATAAAACCCTTTGCCTGACACAATGTGACAAAGTTGCCAAAATTGTAAGAAACGGTGCATGTGTGGAGATTGGCATTCAAGTGAAGACCTACTTAGTTTGGATATTATAGTCAAGTAGAAATTCATGCACACTAAATTCATTTTCCAATTCAAGCGCTAAAATCACTAGATATTACACAATCTAGCCTAGTCTAAATTAATTTATTGAACACCGAGACAGTACGGGCACTAATTGGGTTTAAGATTGGTTGAGAAACTCACTTCAGCACAAAATACAGAAGTATGTTAAACTAAACCATTATATCTGCTTGAATTCCATGATATGAATTAACTGTGAATGCCAATTTGTTTGTATTCTTCAGATTCACTGAAGAGGGAGATGGGGATGGCCCTGTCAGAATGCAATACCTGCTGTTGTGCAGAAGTGGCTATGCTATGCCCCAGACTGCGTTGGTGGCAAGGTTCGCAGCGAAGCTCATCAGACTGAAGAGGAGGCTTAAGTTTGAAATATGTTTACTGAGCGTTATTAAAAATAATCTGAAATCTAGCCAAGATTTTTTTTGTATTAATTATTCATTTATCATTTTATCATATAACCTAATAATATTTTATTAGTCAGCCTAGCTGTTTCTTCTGTCTGTAAATAAAGCAGGCATCTAAATATGGGCATATTTGAAAGCATTAATAGCATCATGGTTGAAAATGAAGGAACACATACATTGATTCAGCGTTATTCCAATATTATTAGTAATCAAAATGACGTTCAGGTTTTGTTAGGATTTCAACGTTGGAACAACATTAATCGAAGTTGCAAAAGTGATGACAAATCAACATCGGGTGTCAACGTTGATTTGAAGATATAAGATTGACAGCGGAATGTTGATTCAACATCTTTTCAACGTCAGTCTGCCATCTGGGAATGCTGTAGACCAGGGGTGCCCAAGTCCGGTCCTCGAGAGCCCCTATCCGGCTTGTTTTCAATGTCTCCCTCCTTTAACACACCTGAATCAAATGATCAGCTCATCAGGAAACGCTGCAGGTGCCTGAGAATGATCAGGATTATTTGATTCAGGTGTGTTGTAGGAGGGCAACATGGAAAACAAGCTTGATAGGGGCTCTTGAGGACCGGACTTGGGCACCCCTGCTGTAGACTATAAAAATGGACTTGCGAACTTGCGATATGCACGGTTTAGTTGGTGGAGAAATTGAAATATGTTTCAATTACACAATTTCTATTTAAAGTGCTATCGTTAAGGAAAAATATTGAAATGAGGGATGCTCCGACATCGTTTTATGCTGCAAATTCTATTACCTATGATCTAAGAATAGGAGAGGACTATCATGAGATCACACATTTTTGATTTATGGTGAGTGTTGTTAACTGATTTGAAAACAAACAAACAAACAAACATCTTAATGTAAACTAAAACATGTATTTACTTTTATATACAGTATTTACTTTATCCAATGGCATACAAACACCGCAGCAACTATTTTTAAAAACATATCTAAAAAAATGAAATAATTCACCTGCTTTTACTAAAAAAAAAAAAAAAAAAAAAAAGAATTCATTAATTTTTCTGGTTATTTTTTAACCTACTGTCACACTCATATGAACGTGTGTCGCAAAATGTGAGCTGTTAGCCGCCCTTTGACCAGCTCATCTGCAGTGTGCCCTGAAAACTGACCATACTTAGTGTTTGTTCTTTAAACAGCAAAAGATTTTTAATGTGCTTCCCTACAAGATTCCTATAGCAGAGTTGTTTGTCTGGCTTAGTAGCTGACGTTTGTGGAAGGACGTGCAGGTTTGCCCAAATGATGTCAGTTATTGGCATTTTGATCGGCAATAAAAGGCATAATTGGCGATCATATCACACAAGGACATCGCCCGAACGATAGAAGCATCCCTAATTGAATGCCTGAGGTGATCCAGATGCTGTGTCAGTACGTTTGAGCTCACCTCACAAGATCCATGCCAAGCAAAGCCTCCCCAGGAGCGATAGCCTCTCGAGTCCAGACTGCCTCATTCCCTATACATACTCCTTGATCGTTGGCTCCCATTTCAGCTCCCCACATCCAAGCTGGTTTACTAAGAATGACAGCATGTGTCCGCTCTACCTGAGGAATCTGGATGTACGTACACTATACAGAAGAAATAAAGCAACAATTAATGGGATTCAGAAGACTGAAGACATGTTTTCAACACATTTCTATTTGATTAGAACCTGCTCTGGAGGACTATGGTAAAAAAATAATTCAATTTAAGTGTGCTTTCAGGCCTATACAGGAATGAAAGCACAGCAAATGTACTATAGGTATAACTATAGAACAATTATGATGACACCTATAAAAAGAATTGGACCTAACATTTTATATTTACAAATATGCAAACACAAATAATAAGAGTCAAAACATTACGAGTACTTCTCTTCTGAGTATGACGCAGTGCACTTCCACGCTACAAGACATCTCGTTTGACAAAGTCATTACAAAATCGGCATACAGTAATTGTCTTTGTACTGTAAATGTACTTTTGTAAATGTATTTTACAAATTAGGCGTGAGAACCTCTGAGCACCTCACGATACGATATGTTTGCGATACAAAGCTCACGATAACGATCTCACAATGTGGCGATACAACGATTATCGATACATTGGTCAGGAAATCATTCTAGTATATTCTACGAAAAAAACTAATAAACAGAAATTCTTCTGTTGTAAGCTTATCACTAGAAGACGTCCAATCCATTTGAACTGGGAGGGTGGCAGTGAATGAACCCCTCCCATTTCTCCTGAATGAATAGGCAGTCAAACTCAACAGTGAATGCTCTGGTTTCCCAGTCTTATTGGATTGAGTGTTGAGTGCGTCAATGGCGCTCATAGAGTTAACCCTTTAAAACACGAGCCTATTTTGTCCGAATTTGCATGCCTTTGATGTTGCCTTTATGTTGCAAAGAAAAAAATGTTCACAATGGCCTGGTTGAGTCCCTTTTTTTAGGACACCATAACCTTCATGTCCAAACTGTTGTGTTCTTCACTGACCAATTATAATCAACATTTTGGACCCAAAAAGACAAAAAAAAATATCTTTTGTCAAAATTTGTAATATTGATGCCCCATTGACAACCAAACATGCTCAACGAACCGTTTTGAAGCTTGATAATATCTATTCAACTTGTTAGGATAAACATTCAACACAAAAAAATAAGACCATAGTTTTATGTTTGACGATTCAACACAAACAGCAAGTATGGTCTTAGGCGTTTTTGGCCATTACACGGTTTGGAGGATATCTCTTTGTGAGTTTAGGTATTATACCCATCACCTTTTCAAAAGTATATACATGCAATCAAGCTTCTCTATCACAATCATCTATATACAAATTGTAATGATTGATCGTGAAAAAAAAAAAATCAAAACATTGAAAAATTGTATTTTCAAAAATAGGGACAATAAACTCGTTCAGTTAAGTTTTTTTCAGGCATGCCACTCAGTTTCCTCTTGAACAGGACACAGAGCTACGTCACACAGCCCACTCTTCCGCCGTTTGTGCGCTGCTGTCCTCATCCGAAGAAAACAATGACAAATCCGGCACATCCTCTTCCTTGAGTTGATGAAATAATGCATTAGCTTGGGCTAAAATTAGTTTCGATTCATTCCGCACGTTTCAAATTGGCTCGCTTAATTCAAACGGCCGTTGCTCGTTACCTTACCTCACTCTCCTTAGATGGTGCCTCGCTTGACAATTTATTAAAAATGTTCACCTTACGTCCGTCCTTTTTGACCAACAATGGCTCCTGGGATAGGGAGTCTTTCGTGGTACTTTTGGTTTTGAAAAAGGACAAGAAATGATGGAAATATGGTCATAAACACATGGTCCATGCAGTGTTTTAATGCTTATTTATGAGGGCGATAAAACTATAAAACTGAAATGACATTATCTCCCGTTTTACTTGTTCAATTGAATTCAAGTAAAAACGGACGTGGACCTCAACTTCCGCACTTTCAAATGAGACCATCCAGTGGCACGTGGGTGACGTAATTGCAGCGTGACGAGGCTTCAAAGATGATATACGTAAACGTGTCAACGTTGACACGTTCAGTGTTAAAGAGTCAACTGAGACACTATTGTGAATTTGTTGGTTCCTTTTTTTTTTCAAACACTGACACCTTTTTCAAACGATATCTCGATTCTGGGCATGAGCGTGTCAATAATCTTTTGGGATGCAAAGTATTACGCTATATCATCATTTTGTATTTTGTGTACTACATATAGAGTGGGGCAAATAAGTATTTAGTCAACCACTAATTGTGCAAGTTCTCCCACTTGAAATTATTAGGGAGACCTGTAATTGTCAACACGGGTAAACCTCAACCATGAGAGACAGAATGTGGGGAAAAAAAAAACAGAAAATAACATTGTTTGATTTTCAAAGAATTCATTTGCAAATCATGGTGGAAAATAAGTATTTGGTCAATACCAAAAGTTCATCTCACTACGTTGTTATGTACCCTTTGTTGGCAGTAACGGAGGCCAAACGTTTTCTGTAACTCCTCACAAGTTTTTCACACACTGTTACTGTTTTTTTTGGCCCATTCCTCCATGCAGATCTCCTCTAGAGCAGTGATGTTTTGGGGCTGTCGTTGGGCAACACAGACTTTTAACTCCCTCCACAGATTTTCTATGGGGTTGAGATCTGGAGACTGGCTAAGCCACTCCAGGACCTTGAAATGCTTCTTATGAAGCCACTCCTTTGTTGCCCTGGCTGTGTGTTTGGGATCATTGTCATGCTAAAAGACGCAGCCACGTCTCATCTTCAATGCCCTTGCTGATGGAAGGAGATTTTCACTCAAAATCTCTCGATACATGGCCCCATTCATTCTTTCCTTTACACAGATCGGTCGTCATGGTCCCTTTGCAGAAAAACAGCCCCAAGCATGATGTTTCCACCCCCATGCTTCACAGTGGGTATCGTGTTCTTCGGATGCAATTCAGTATTCTTTCTCTTCCAAACACGAGAACCTGTGTTTGTACCAAAAAGTTCTATTTTGGTTTCATCTGACCATAACACATTCTCCCAGTCCTCTTCTGGATCATCCAAATGCTCTCTAGCAAACCGCAGACGGGCCTGGACGTGTACTTTCTTCAGCAGAGGGACACGTCTGGCAGTGCAGGATTTGAGTCCCTGGCGGCGCATTGTGTTCCTGATAGTAGCCTTTGTTACTGTGGTCCCAGCTCTCCGTAGGTCATTCACTAGGTCCCCCCGTGTGGTTCTGGGATTTTTGCTCACCGTTCTTGTTATTGTTTTGACGGCAGGGGGTGAGATCTTGCATGGAGCCCCAGATCGAAGGAGATTATCAGTGGTCTTGTATGTCTTCCATTTTCTAATAATTGCTCCCACAGTTGATTTCTTTACACCAAAAAGCGTTTTACCTATTTCAGATTCAGTCTTCCCAGCCTGGTGCAGGTCTACAATTTTGTCTCTGGTGTCCTTCGAAAGCTCTTTGGTCTTGGCCATAGTGGAGCTTGGAGTGTGACTGACCTAGGTTGTGGACAGGTGTCTTTTATACCGATGAGTTAAAACAGGTGCCCATAATACAGGTAACGAGTGGAACCTCGTTAGACCTCGTTAGAAGAAGTTAGACCTCTTTGACAGCCAGAAATCTTGCTTGTTTGTAGGTGACCAAAAACTTATTTTCCACTCTAATTTGGAAATAAAGTCTTTAAAAATCAAACAATGTGATTTTCTGTTTTTTTTCCACATTCTGTTTCTCATGGTTGAGGTTTACCAATGTTGACAATTACAGGCCTGTCGAATCTTTTCAAGTAGGAGAACTTGCACAATTGTGGTTGACTAAATTATTATTTGCCCCACTGTAAGATTTACTTTTTGTTTTTGCCAGAGACGCCAACTGCATTAACAGTTTCACCAATGAGACGTGGCAACAATAATATTAATTATTTGACTCCATTACTCCATTAAATAAATCAGACTCAATCTTGCCGTTCTAAGATCCCGCTGGCCTGTTCAATTACGTGGTCTCTTTAAAGCACTGTAAAAATTAAGTATTTGACATAGAGAACTGCCCTCGACATGACTTGAAAGCACAGACTTTAACTTCTCTCAGGATTTTTATTTGGCATAGACTGACCACAGAAAACCGGAGGTATTATCTTTTTAATTTTATAATAGGAACTATGAAAGAACTACTCACTAATCAAACTAAGAACTATTTTCTCCACTAGAGGGCACTCATGCTGTTTGTAAGAATAATGCTTCATTTCTGTAGATTTTTTTTCTCTCGCTAGAATTCAATGCTTTTTTTGTATTTCTTCGGGCTAATGTGGTTATGTAATAGGTTATAGTAAAGTACAATAATAGTAGTTCATATACAGTGCCTTGCAAAAGTATTCGGCCCCCTTGAACCTTGCAACCTTTCGCCACATTTCAGGCTTCAAACATAAAGATATAAAATTTTAATTTTTTGTCAAGAATCAACAACAAGTGGGACACAATCGTGAGGTGAAACAAAATTTATTGGATAATTTAAACTTTTTTAACAAATAAAAAACTGAAAAGTGGGGCGTGCAATATTATTCGGCCCCCTTGCTTTAATACTTTGTAGCGCCACCTTTTGCTCCAATTACAGCTGCAAGTCGCTTGGGGTATGTTTCTATCAGTTTTGCACATCGAGAGACTGACATTCTTGCCCATTCTTCCTTGCAAAACAGCTCGAGCTCAGTGAGGTTGGATGGAGAGTTTGTGAACAGCAGTCTTCAGCTCTTTCCACAGATTCTCGATTGGATTCAGGTCTGGACTTTGACTTGGCCATTCTAACACCTGGATACGTTTATTTTTGAACCATTCCATTGTAGATTTGGCTTTATGTTTTGGATCATTGTCCTGTTGGAAGATAAATCTCCGTCCCAGTCTCAGGTCTTGTGGAGATACCAACAGGTTTTCTTCCAGAATGTTCCTGTATTTGGCTGCATCCATCTTCCCGTCAATTTTAACCATCTTCCCTGTCCCTGCTGAAGAAAAGCAGGCCCAAACCATGATGCTACCACCACCATGTTTGACAGTGGGGATGGTGTATTCAGGGTGATGAGCTGTGTTGCTTTTACGCCAAACATATCGTTTTGCATTGTGGCCAAAAAGTTCAATTTTGGTTTCATCTGACCAGAGCACCTTCTTCCACATGTTTGGTGTGTCTCCCAGGTGGCTTGTGGCAAACTTTAAATGAGACTTTTTATGGATATCTTTGAGGAATGGCTTTCTTCTTGCCACTCTTCCATAAAGGCCAGATTTGTGCAGTGTACGACTGATTGTTGTCCTATGGACAGACTCTCCCACCTCAGCTGTAGATCTCTGCAGTTCATCCAGAGTGATCATGGGCCTCTTGGCTGCATCTGTGATCACTTTTCTCCTTGTTTGAGAAGAAAGTTTGGAAGGACGGCCGGGTCTTGGTAGATTTGCAGTGGTCTGATGCTCCTTCCATTTCAATATGATGGCTTGCACAGTGCTCCTTGAGATGTTTAAAGCTTGGGAAATCTTTTTGTATCCAAATCCGGCTTTAAACTTCTCCACAACAGTATCTCGGACCTGCCTGGTGTGTTCCTTGGTTTTCATAATGCTCTCTGCACTTTAAACAGAACCCTGAGACTATCACAGAGCAGGTGTATTTATACGGAGACTTGATTACACACAGGTGGATTCTATTTATCATCATCGGTCATTTAGGACAACATTGGATCATTCAGAGATCCTCACTGAACTTCTGTAGTGAGTTTGCTGCACTGAAAGTAAAGGGGCCGAATAATATTGCACGCCCCACTTTTCAGTTTTTTATTTGTTAAAAAAGTTTAAATTATCCAATAAATGTCGTTCCACTTCACGATTGTGTCCCACTTGTTGTTGATTCTTGACAAAAAAATTAAATTTCATATCTTTATGTTTTAAGCCTGAAATGTGGCGAAAGGTTGAAAGATTCAAGGGGGCTGAATACTTTTGCAAGGCACTGTATATAACTTTGTGCTGAGAAAAAAAATACAGTACCATTTTTTAAATCCAACATTGTAAGCAGTTACAATATTACTCATTAGTGGAGTTTTTTTTCCAACAAATACTTTCTTACTCGGACTTAGTACATTTTTTGGATGACTACTTTTACTTTTACATGAGTAATATTATTTTGAAGTAACGCTACTGTTACTTGAGTGCAATTTTTGGCTACCCTACCCACTTCTGGTTGTGGACATGACTTGTAAATTTTTCTTGCATTTGCTACTTGAATCCCATAATATGATTGTGGACCGAGTGTGCATTATTGTTTGAAGTTTGGCTGCAAACATGGCCGAGCTGCTTATTTTACTGTAGTAAATAAATGCACATTGAAATGATGAAAGCTAGAGCCCAGGAATGTTCAACTGCCTCGGAATGTTCAAGTGACCTCCATTTAATCATTAGCAGTATCGCCGTGTGTCAGTCTTGTTCCGAACAGCTGTCTGCGGCTTTTTGTTCTTTCACATCCTGTTTTATTTTGGTGAGTTCCTCTGCTCCTTTGTGTTCTTAGTACATTTTGTATATCTTCTCCTAATTAGCGCCTACACCTGTTTACTATTAGCCCTGCTCCTTAAATACTCCTCTTGTTTGTTATCCTGTCACAGTGTGTTTTCCTGTTTTAGGACTAGGAGAGAAGTAGGAAGCTACATCGCTGCCTTCAAGCTAAATGTTTTTGCCTAGTCAATTTTTGTTGGAACTTTGAAGCCTGTTTTCACATTCCTTTTTAAACAAAACATTTATTGGTCAATGCCAGTCACGTCTCATGCAATTGAGTCTGGCTGTGTGTACCTCAAACCACAAAGTACCTATTTTGAAATCTAGAGACTTCATATATGGAAACTTGTTTTTCTCTAATTTGTACAATAAGTGTAATCACACATTTTTCAGTTACAGTGCTACCTCTACTTATGAACATCTCTACATACAGAATTTTCAAATTAAGACACGCCTCAATGGAAAAATATTGCCTCTGGTTAAGGAAGAAATTTCAGGATACGAAGCACCCATGATTCAATGAACGTAACATACTGCTCTGCCATTGGCTATTGCCTTGCATTCCTGACATCCAATTGGCTGAGAGAGACATCTTCTGGATGTGTGTGTGTGGGGGGGGGGGGGGGGGGGGTATCCCAGCGTCCTCTTCATTCACTCCTCATCTTCCGACAGCTTTAAATGAGTGTATCATCTTTTATTTATTCTTTATTCTTTTTTTATTTTACATTAGGCACAACTCTGATTTTATGTTTGTTGTGCAATATTCTGATTGTAACACATATTTGTTACATGTTGTGATGCATTTTTATGTATTCTAAAAGATTTTTGTCTGAATTTTGGAGGGCTTGGAACAGATTAGGGCATTTACATGGAAAACGCATCTCTTCTTATAGAATTTTCAAGTTATGAAACTACTTCCAGAACCATTTCATTACATTCATTCATTCATTCCATTACAATTCATTTTGTAAGTAGAGATACCACTGAAATTATCAAGATAGCATAGCTGCTCCTTGTCTAATTCCTCCACTAAAATATGGTATTGCAGTTCTATAGATCCTACAAAATGATAGAACAAGGAAATTATCTCAAAGAAAGCAAACTAATCTGTAATTACCATATTGGCTAAGGGTGACAGAAAACATTTCGTACAATTACTCAATTATCTGGCAAAAAGTGTGAACTCTCAGTGTGCTCATTTGAGCTTTAGTTTTTAAATACATTAGAAGATGGATAATTGATGTACAAAGACTGTCGTTTTTTTTCCCCACTTGTTATTATCTGAGCGTAGCACCCAATTGTTATGCAAACAAATAACAGACAATAATCTACCAAGTAAATACAGTATAATCTGAACTGTTCCTTATTATGGTTAAGAAACTGCCCTCCGAAATGTCCATGCACATCACCAAAAAAGGATGACAACAGCTGTTTTACCTCCAACATGGTGCCCGGGGGATGGCATGTGGAGAGGTAATGGACCACTTCCTGCACCTCATCCCGGGGACGGTCAGAGTTCTTCCCAAAAATGACGTGATCATCAAGAGAGCCAGGGGGCAATGAAACAAAACAGTCACATGACATGGGGTCTTCTTCTGCCATCCTGAAACAAAAATACAAATTCCAAATGACTAAATTCCTATCACATATTACAAAGCCCCTCTCACATTTATTATACTCTAAATGACAGGCTGGAACTGTCAACGGTAAATATACTGTATGTTCTTTTTATATGAAGTGGTATTTAAATTTTGGGGTGGGGGCAAAAATCAGTGGTTCAGGACGTAGATTTATAAACAGGTTACTATATTTAGTGCTAAAATTGTGTCTGCCGATCAGCAATGTTTATAATCATCAGAATCTTTGTGTGCATGTGTGTGAGTCTGTGAGAGAGCATCACTGCAGCATAACTACAGTGATATTTCCAAATTCATATCACCACTAAAACAGGATATGGCAAAGTCTTCTATACCCATTCATGCATGAACTATTTTTTCTTAAATGTTTTTTATTATATCAATAGAATAGAATAGAATAGCCCTTTATTGTCATTATATGGTTGTACAATGAATGGAATTTTATTGTGATCATCATCGGTATCATTGACAATCACTGACGATTACAAAATGTGATATAATTTGCCCGAAGGAACCGAAGAAGAAGACAAAGGCGGACGGAATGAAGCATATGCTTATCAGTTTCCCGTCCCCCATACAACCAAAGACGCACATTCAGGCATGGAACATATATCAAAACTGTACAATAACACAATCAACAATCTGGGTTTAGTAACTTAGCGTCCAGTCAAGCAGCTCGATTAATTTCAGGGCGTACAAGGTTATGGCTCTGTCATGTCTCTGACATTTTTCCATCTGTTTGCTGTGGAACATTTTGTTGTGGCTATGTGTGTGGCAAAAGTGATTATGTGTTATCACAGCTGGTGTGAGCAGCGACTCAAAATGCTTTTCTTATAAGTCTCTTAAAAGGATACATTGCTAAGGTGTCCATGGTGATCACTGTAACAGTTTCATCAGACATGAATGTATGAGGAAAATCAAACAACATGTTGTACATATTTTATCCCAAGATTAATGTCTCCTCAACGAAAAACATGCTTATTATTCATTTTATACAGAATCTTTTCCATATACTCAGTAAACTAGACGTTTGAATCAGGAGCTCGGTAGACACAGCAGATAATTATGTTTTTACAATTTGGGATAAGGAGCTCAATTGTAATACATTCTAGGAGATTTTCAATCATAATTGCAACACCCCCTCCCCCCTTAGATGCCCGATTCATTTGTGTCATGTTATATCCGTGCAAATTAAAGTCAGAGCCTTTGTTACCTTTAGTAGATAATCCTTAATGTGTTCAAGATTCTTGTAGAGACTCCCGCCGTTGATGTCATCATTAATTTGAGCTCAGTTGGTCAAGACTCGTAATAGCTTTAATCTTCAGATCTTGCATCTTGACAAGGATCCTGCAATCCGAGACCCAGGTGTTGGCTATTTTCCCAGCTTTCTTGAGTTGACGTGCTTTTCTTGCAATTTCGGCATTTCGGCGGGTCAAGTTGTCATTCAAAAAAATCTTCGACTCTTTCAGGTGGCGGCGCTGGTTAAGCAGGGCAGTCTTGGTCTTGTGGTCTGCCAGCTTCATGAGCACCGACGCCGGTCCTCCCCCCCAGAACGAAATTGTGGAGCATCTCTCTTTACAGTGCAGGACAAGTAAAACATCTTGAAAGTGGCTTGCAAGAACAAAGTATAAAATCTAAATAAATATAAAATATACTGTATATGAGGTTGTCGTATGTTCAGGCAGTGCAAATAATTGAAGTGAAGTAGCAGCAGTTGACAGTGAAAGCATGAATATGAATTAGTTGAAGGATCTATTTTGGTGGGAACAAATCAAATATTTAAATAGCAATAAGTATATATATATTATATTTTTTAAACTACTTAAAAAAGAATGAGTAATAAAAAATATAAATAATTCTAAATACAAAAATTAAAACTTTAAAAAATGAATCATGACAAAATGTAATAAATTGTGGGGAAAAAAAAGAATAAAGACATAGATTTAAATGTTCTTTTATAAATCTCTTGTGACTTCACACAGCTGAACTCTTTGGCTGCCATTGACGGCAGTAGACGTCCAATACATTTCAACTGAAGTAACTGAAATAGATTGAACGTCTATTGCCGTCAATAGGTGTTTTCAATATGAATTTCTCTCTCATACTAACTACCACAACACATACTCTGTGACCTAGGCTGGCAGTGAATGAGTTAAGATCAAGGGCATAGGTTTGCTTTGGGACGGTAGGGACATAACATTACCTACTTTTCAGGATGGTCAAATTGTCCACACCAACTTTTAAGCAACCTTATTTGCATTATATAATGACTTCAGTTGTATAGGTAACTTAGATTGTCTTCCCATATGTTGTAAGGATAGAATTGACCCTCCCATTATTAAGTGAATTATTTTTATTTATTTATTACCCCTTTTCACTTTCTGAATGTGCCAGTCCATTTCCCCCCTCAAACACACGTTTGATTGGCTGATGACTTGACTACCCCCCCTCCACACACACACACTCACAGCCCCAACAGAAATACATGTCGACAACATGCCGCCTCCTCCGCCCCCTTTGAAGAGGAGGGATATTAGAAGTTTTTTTGTCCAGTAGCAGCCGCCACTGTATGTAAAAAGACATCAATAATGTGGAGGTGGGGAACCCACCACTAATTTTGCCACTAAAACTCTGACCTGCATCAGAGTTAGCATAACATTAACATGCTAACCTGCAAAACTCAAGTAGGTACCTGTTTCGAGAGAACTGTCCTCCTGTGTGTGCTTTATACTGTTAACGTTAATTCAGTACTTCTCAAATGGTGGCCCCCAGGGGGGTGCAGAGCGATGCCAGGGGGGGCGCGAGTGACCTCGGGGAACATGTTTTTTTTTTTTTTTTTTTTTTGCCGTTCTAGATAGAATAAAGTGTACTTGCACATCCACTCCGTGGGTGGCAGTGGCGCTCTCATTTTCAAAGTGCGTGCAGTATTTTTGAAGTAAGCAAGAGTACACGGAAGAGACTCATGCAGAGCTGGACTCACGCAGCGACCCACTGTCTTCTTCGGTTCTCACGTGTCCGGCCGAGAAGTGCCGTTTTCGGCTTGGGATCGTCACGACCACCGCCCTCACCTACGGTTCTCCCTCGGCCGCCGAGAATGCGCTTTTTTCGGGCCGTTTGCCTTTGACTTTTAATATAGTGGGAAATGAGGAAAGACCACTGTTTACTGAGTCTAAAAATGATTATAGCGGAGAAGCCAAATCAGTTAAGACGCCACTTAAAGACATTAGACCTCAATCTCATTGATAAGCTGCTTGATTGTTTTTCAGCGAAAATGTGCCGAATATTGCCAATTGTCACAATCGTCCCGCTTTGTCAGTGTTATATCAGTAAACCAGTGAGCACTGTGGTGAATCAGCGAAAATAAAAACTTTCCTTCTGTCCAAAGACTCCCCCCCCCTTCTACTCAGTTTTGTTTTTTTTCGGTCAAATTTTTTGGCATGTTGTCCTGAAGAGTAAATGTTTCTAATCAATTTGAATTTGTTATTATTTACTGATTTTATTACATTTTCTTTTTCAGTATCAAATGGTCAAAAATGTACCTTGAGTGTATTTTTACAGTTTGGATGTGACTTTTTTTTTTTTTTTTTTTTAACTTCAGGCAAATTGATGCGCGTTAAGTCTTTTCTGTTACAAGCAACACAATGTTAAAAAAGTTATACTTTATTATAAGTTGATCTATGTTACTTTTTTTCTTTAATAGAAAAAAAAGGACACAATGTTAGGCTGAGGCGTACTTATAATAGTAATATAGACGAATGATACTATTTACAGTGGCGGCAGAGAGTTGGGGGGGGGGGCGCGAAACATTTACGTCTTCCTTGGGGGGGCGTAACAGAAAATAATTGAGAAGCACTGCGTTAATTAAACTGTAAGAAATGTAGTGAACCGAGGTTTACCCCCTTTTTCTCCAAGTTTCATTTTTATTTTATTTATATGGTCTTAAATGTTTTGTTGAGTTTGGCTGCACTTGTGGACAAAAGGGATAATGTTTTACCTTTTTTCAGTTATACTTAATTTCTTTATTTAGACGGACGACGTGAGGAAAAGCGGCATGGAAAATGAATGAATGTTGAGTGGTCTTCAGACAAATGTTTAATTTTTGCATTCCTGGATAGTTATTATTCAGTTTGTAGTTATTGTATGTGTTAATATAATTTATGTTCAAATATTTCAATTTAATTTTGCTAATAAAGTCCAGACATTTATTCTGGAAGTTTCCAAAATGTTTGAATCGGTGTATCACCTGAACCATTACATATGAAAGTTAATGAAGGTCAATAAAGATTTATTTTGCATTGATCATTTAGCCTATCAATTAATTAGGCTCATATCATGAGAAATGTAGCCCTGACCCCATACGCGGAGATTAGGGGGGGCTGGGGGTCATTGCCCCCCTAGTGGCCGAAAATGTCATTGCATGTAATTGACTTTCCTATATATTAATTTAATAACAAGACTGCCAGTAAACTATTGTCTATAAAAGTTGTAAAGCAATAAAACAAACAACAAAGATGAATAAAATGAACAAAACATATATTTTTAGAATGGGTCAAAATTATTTTTCGAACACATCATGTGACTGCCACCTTAGAGACAGCCATTTGCTTTGCTTAGTCAAAACCACCTGAGGACAGATTCTGGCTGGAATATTCAGTCAAAAAGGATGCTGCGTCTACTTCTCCACTAGGTAAGACAGAAAAACGCATGCGCTCACACTCGCACGCAAACACACACACAGCTGGGATGCCAGTATGTACGAGCATAGGCTAAGCTACCATCCGAGCATATATCTTGTAAGTTAATTTTATTGCTGACACTGAATTTCGGGGTAATCAACATGTATTGCCCCGCCGCCACAAAAGTCAAACCCCGCCCATGCCTGACCCCTGTTCACCCAATCTGTTTGGTTTTATCAATGTCCCGTCCCCAGCAAAAAGTGTACATGCAGGATAATTAACCTCCATAAAGCTTTTCAGCAGATGGAAGCATAAAGTGCTCCAAAATCTCCTGATAGCTAGCTGCATGGACCCTGCCCTTGATAAAACACAGTAGACCAACACCAGCAGCTGACATGGCACCCCAGACCATCACTGCCTGTGGGTACTTGACACTGGACTTCAGGCATTATGGCATTTCCTTCTCCCCAGTCTTCTTCCAAACTCTGGCACCTTGATTTCCGAATCACATGCAAAATTTGCTTTCATCTGAAAAAAGTACTTTGGACCACTTAGCAACAGTCCAGTGCTGCTTCTCTGTAGCCCAGGTCTGGCGCTTCCCGCCGCTGTTTCAGGTTCAAAAGTGGCTTGACCTGGGGAATACGGCACCTGTAGCCCATTTCCAGCACACGCTAGTGCACGGTGGCTCTGGATGTCTTACTCCAGACTCAGTCCACTGTTTCTGCAAGTCCCCCAAGGTCTGGAATCGGCCCTTCTCCATAATCTTTCTCAGGGTGCGGTCACCACTTCTGGTTGTGCAGCGTTTCCTGCCAGGGCGTAGGTTTGGTCTCATCATTGATAGGGACGATATAGCAGCATAAACTGCATGTACACGTTTTGCTGGGGACGGGACATTAATAAAACCAAACAGATTATTGAACATGGGTCAGGGCTACATTTCTCACAAATATGAGATAAGAGATGATGATCAATGCAAAATAAATCTGTATTGACTTAGTATTGTATTGAACCAGGCTGGGAGTTTTTAAAAGCCCCAGGAATCTTTCGCAGGGGTTTTAAGTTAATTCGTTGATTCAGATGATTAGGTTGGTAGCTTTTTTAGAGTACCTTTTCATGATATGCTAATTTTTTGAGATGGGGTTTTTTGGTTTTTCTTGGCTTTTTTGCCAAAATCATCAATATTAAAACAATAAAAGGCTTGAACTACTTCAGTTGTGTGTAATGAATCTAAAATATATGAAAGTCTAATGTTTATCAGTACATTACAGAAAATAATGAACTTCATTACAATATGCTAATTTTTTTAGAAGGACTAGTATGCTGTTATATCATCCCTACCAATGCTGAGACCAAACCTACAACCTTGGTTAAGATCATAACTTTTAAATAGATATCCACTTTAGTGACCACTGTCTCTGAAATGGTTAAACACCAAATAAATGTCATAAAACCTGTAATAAAAATGAGCTAAACAATTGTTTAATATAAATTACTTATAATTAATGAATATACAGCAGACAATAAGAAAAGGTTTGTTTTCAGGGAATTTTGAAGTGTCCTCCAAATCTGAAATGATTCATGTGGAGTAAAAACCACAAAAACATACTCAAGAGACTAGAAAAATCTACTCCAGTACAGTAAGGAAGTATTTGGACTTCGTTCATTCCCACCTCTTATGTGCGTGAGTGCAAGCAGCTATACTCTTGCATTTGTGTGCAGTCGAGAAGACAACCGAGCAAGTGTTGAGTCCCATTCGAGCTAAACACCGAGCACCTCTTCTCCACCAGCGACAATTAGGGATTAGGAAGCAGTCTTGTGCAGGGAGCACCTCATTGACAGTAATCTGCGCAAATCCGAGCGCTACATAGCGGTATACAGCTCCGGTTTCTTATTCGAGGCGACTGAACAGCGGAAATAAAAGCAGCAAATGTGAAAAACACTGAAATGTTGGCGACCGGTCAGTGTTTATTTAAGCAAGATAAGGCCTGAATGTACAAACGCTCGCTTAAAAGAGCTGGGACGCGCATGTTGCCCAATGTCACTTCGCCTTTTGTGGGTGGGAGAGATTGCAATCTTGCAAAAGACAGGTGACTGTGCAAACTAGTGCTAAAAACGTCAATTTTGATGCCTAGAAATGCATGTATTTACCTTTGGAATATCGCGAGCGTTGATGGCCGGCTGGTATGACGACTGGTCGGGGACACAGGCGTCACGTGACCAAGAAATCCGAAAGTGGGTACTTAAAGGACTCGTCTCTTCTATTGATTTGATCAGTCTGCTTCATGGTCACTAATGACATTTGTTTAATGTTTTCTCTTGTTTGCCAAATTCACCGCTATTGTAAACCGGTTTGAACATTTATCATAAACTATGGGGGTCGATTTGTTCAATATATGTGTGTTAAATATTCAATCCAAAAAAGATGTTTTCTTTAAAATATGCAAAACCCAATTTCAATCAAAGAAAAAAGTGTTAAAAGTGTAGAAATATAGTTGAGACGCCCCAAAAATGTATTTGAACACGATTTTTCTTCGATTGTTTGATAATCGTGAAGGTTTCTAGTTTGTATGAACTTTTTTGTTATTTTTTCTTTGATCAAAAATATTATTTCGATTGACTATACGTATTTTGATTGAAGCGACTTTTTATTTGATTGAAAAATAAATACACAAATCTACCTTCATACATTCATACTGTATGTGAATTGTCCATGAGTCATTGCATAATTAAGACCCGAAACCTTTGAAAGTACTCTTTATTTAACCCTTTCAGGGCCAGTGGACAGCTATTCAAAAGTTGACAGACCTTTAAACCAAGGTCGTAGGTTTGTCTCAACATTGGTAGGGACGATATATCAGCATAACCTGCATGTACACTATTTGTTCGAAAGAGCTAAATCAGGGGTGCTCATTACAACGATCACAATCTAACAGTTGATCGCAACGCTAGTGTGGGTAGCTCACGGTCCCCCCCCAAATTTTTTTTTACAGTGTATCACAAAAGTGAGTACACCCGTCGCATTTCTGCAGATATTTAACTATATCTTTTCATGGGACAACGCAAAATGACACTTTGACACAATGAAAAGTAGTCTGTGTGCAGCTCATATGATAAAGTTAATTTATTTTCCCCTCAAAATAACTCAAAATATAGCCATTAATATCTAAACCCCTGGCAACAAAAGTGAGTACACCCCTTAGTAAATACGTACATCCCTATATGTCCAAATTGAGTACTGCTTGTTACTTTCCCTCCAAAATATCATGTGACTCATTGCAGGAGTGCTGTCAGCATTTCTGCAGAGATTGAAGAGGTGTGTGGGGGGGGTCAGCCTATTAGTGCTCAGACCATACGCCACACTCTACATCAAATTGGTGTGTATGGCTGTCACCCCAGGAGGAAGCCTCTTCTGAAGATGGTACACAAGAGAGCCTGCCCGTCTCATCAGACCATAGGACATGGTTCCAGTAATCCATGTGCAATACACTAGATATCACATGCATATAGAACTACATGCGAATGACAGACTCGGCGGAGTTAGTAAACAGCCGCCATTTTAAAGCAGTAGACTTCTCAGAAAGGCTCTGTTGTAGTGAACCTTTCTAACAAAGTTAGGTAACTTTTCATCTAAAATAATCTTAAATCGGCAAAATATTGACTTGAATCTATCTTTAAATGATGAAACAGTTTTACAACTTTCATATGTCGAAAGTAAACAGAAGGGAACTAATGCAAAAACGGGAGCAATTTTAACAACTTTAACAGTTAATTCACAACATTAAATCACCTCCAAACATAGCAAAGGTTACTATGTTTTTTTGTGTGTGTGTTTTTTTTTTTTTTTTTTTTAATGAAAGAAAGAAGAAAAAAAAAGAAAGGTACCAGTTACTTTGCCAAGTAACTAATTACTGTTACATTTAGGTAACTGAGTTACTAACTCAATTACTTTTTGGGAGGTTTAATTTGTAACTGTAATTAATTACTTTTTTAAAGTAAGATTAAGAACACTGGTCATAAAGATGAAGTCTGCAGAATGAAAATGGACAAAAGCGGAGATTTTATTCTGCCAATTTGTTGCCGAACACAATTTGCCCGCAACTATTGCTGATCACTTCTCAGAATTAGCAAAAGAAATGTTCCCTGACTCAAATATTGCATCAGTGAGTTAATTCTGTCAATTGACCTTTTGAATTTATAATCGGACACACTTACGAACTACCTTCAAGTCAAACTGAATTGCGAGCTAAAGTGCCATGAAGTGCAGCCATCAAAAGACATGATAGAAATGGCCAAAAGTGCTACATAGAATTATAACAAAAGTCACTGTAAAATTTTAGTAATCATGATGTAGCTGAAGATATTGATTGCACCAGGTTATATGTGACAATATTACAAATAAATTCATATTATTTTAGAAATTGAGTTTTGTTTTTGTTTCATATTGCACGCTTTATAAAACGTTGTAAGATTAGTCACCATTTTGTAAGGGCATACATCACTATTTGTAAGATTGCCAACGGGTTGACAGGTATGCAAACAGTGGAAACGTGCAACAAACAAAAATGTTTGGATATTTGAGAGTCCTTCGGCTCCATTCATTGAGTGCGATGCGTGCATTTCACCAGCAGAGATTATCCACGCTTCACTTTTCCAGCCACAGGCAGGGCAGTGGGCATCACTAGTTTCTGACAGAGTTCAGACACCTAAGAGATACACAGAATATAGCACATTAGCACAAATTTCACAAACAGCTAAAAATAAATAAATGCAAAACTCAATATTTTTTATATATTTAATATAATGATATCATACTGTGCAAATGATTTATCGTTATGTTTGAAGTTCTTTTTTCAGTCTGTTTATAGTGCATCACAGTGGAACACAATGTTATGTTGCAACATTACTTTTGTAATAATTACAATTACTATCATTAATCCAATTATTATTTATTCATTTGATAAATCACATTGAAATATCTATTCCCTTATGACAGTGATATATGATGAAAAACTAAAAAACAGAACAAATATAATTGATCTTTCATCAGATGGTAAGAAAATACAATAAATCTGTTACCATTCATGCAATACAATAGCTTCATAGCTTCATGTATTCATATATTAGCTTTGCGTTCAAGTAAACAGGCCCAAACTTCTCACTTCGACATCTGTGAGTAAATTAAGACAAGATCATGATAATTTGACAGGTTTTTTTTTATTTTTTTTTATGGTTTGTTGCGAGTTTTTGGTGCTGTAAAATCTATGCTTCCTTTCAATAAAGGGTGTGAAACACTTATCTATTCATTACTAGACCTGATTGTCACGGACCCAACAGAGGAGGACCACAAATGCGTCACGTTTTCAACAATTTATTGACAGGACCAGCAGGGCAGGTGTAATGATGGCAGCAGTACAGACAAGGGCTAGGCAGAAGACAGGTTTCCAAAAGCAAAAGGCAGGTTCAGTTACCAGGGCAGGAGAGAAGGCAGCAGTCGGGCAGGTTCAGATTCGGCAACGAGAGTCAGATTCAGAGAGCTAGGCAGGTAGGTAACAGGCAGGCTTCGCAGACGGTCTGACAGAGTGGAAGTGAAAATCTGGGCTTTAAATACACAGGTTGACTGCTGAATGCAGCAGTGCTATTTGCTGGGCTGTGAGTAGGTGAATTGAGGACAGGTGGGGATAAATGAAGGCAATTAGGCAATGCAGCAGCAGGGACTGAGGCCATGACAGAACCCCCCCCCTCAAGGGACGGCCCCAGAAGTCCCCCAAAGGGAACCACCACCAAGGGCGGGCGGAAGGGGAGCCGGCGGAGGGTCAAAACTCCTCCGACTGGGCGAGGGCTGAAGGACAGGTGATCGCCGCCTCCTGGCTGGCGAACAGCGGTGGTTGATAGCCATACACACACTTGAATGGGGACATGCCTATGGCAGAGCTGGTAAGAGTGTTATGAGCATATTCCACCCATGTCAGTTGCTTTGCCCAGGACCGGGGGTTGGACGATGCCATGCACCGGAGTGACTTCTCGAGCTCCTGGTTAACTCGCTCTGACTGGCCATTGGACTGGGGATGGAAGCCTGAGGAAAGGCTGACTGTGGCCCCTAGCAGAGAACAGAATTCCTTCCAGAAGGTGGATGTGAATTGTGGGCCCCGGTCTGAGACAACATCCCTGGGTAGCCCATGTATCCGGAAGGCATTGTCTAAGACGACCTGGGCGGTCTCCTTGGCTGATGGTAGTTTAGGAAGAGGGACGAAGTGTGCCATCTGAAACGGTCAACGATGGTGAGGATGACCGTCATGCCGCCAGATGGAGGCAGGCCCGTAACAAAATCCAATGACACATGGGACCAAGGCCGAGAGGGTACAGGCAGGGGCTGGAGTAGGCCGGCAGGGGGCTGGTTGGATGATTTGCTTTGGTTACAGGTTGGACATGCGCGGACAAATTCCCGTACATCTTTCCTCAGAGACAGCCACCAGAAACGCTGGGAGAGAAGATTGCAGGTGCGAGTGGTTCCAGGATGGCAAGCAAGACGGGAGTTGTGTCCCCACTGTAGGACCTCTGATCTCAGGTTCTCTGGGACGAAGAGGCGGTCTGCGGGACATGCACTGGGCCCTGGCTGGTTGTGAAGGGCCTCAAGAACTCGCTGTTCGACATCCCAGGTTAGGGCAGCGACCACGCAGGGGCCAGGAAGGATGGAAGCTGGTTCGTTGGTGGGTATGTTGTCTTTTTGAAACTGACGGGAGAGGGCATCAGGCTTGGTGTTGCGTGATCCAGGACGGTAGGACAATGTGAAATTGAACCGGGTGAAGAAAAGAGCCCAGCGGGCCTGTCTGGGGCTCAGTCGTTTGGCGGAGCGGATGTACTCGAGGTTCTTGTGATCGGTCCAGACCAAGAATGGAATCGTTGACCCCTCCAGCCAGTGGCGCCACTCCTCCAGAGCAAGCTTGACAGCCAGCAGCTCACGGTTGCCTATGTCATAGTTCTCCTCAGATGGGGACAGTCTGCGAGAGAAGAACGCGCAGGGGTGGAGTTTGCCATCCTCTGCTGCTCTTTGAGAGAGCACAGCGCCGACTCCCACATCAGAGGCGTCCACTTCCACAATGAACTGCCGGTCTGGGTCCGGCATCTGGAGGATAGGGGCAGAAGAGAAGCGTGACTTGAGGATACCAAAGGCTTCATTTGCTGCTGAAGTCCAGACAAATGGGTGTTTGGGGCGGGTCAGAGCGGTGAGAGGGGAGGCGACGCTGCTGTAATTGCGGATAAAGTTGCGGTAGAAGTTTGCGAAGCCAAGGAACTGCTGAAGTTTCCTTCTGTTTTCTGGCACAGGCCATGAGGTCACCGCAGAGACTTTGGCCGGGTCCATTTGGATGCTTCCCTCGGCCACAATGTAACCTAGGAAAGCCATGGATTTAGCATGGAATTCGCATTTTTCGGCCTTGACATACAGAGAATTCTCCAGGAGGCGACTGAGGACCAGTTGGACATGGCGGGTGTGTTCAGATGGGGTTCGGGAGAAGATCAGGATGTCGTCAAGGTAAACGAAGACAAACTTGTTCAGCATATCCCGCAAGACATCATTAACCAGAGCCTGGAACACTGCCGGAGCGTTGGTGAGTCCGAACGGCATGACAAGGTACTCATAGTGGCCTGTTGGGGTGTTAAAGGCAGTCTTCCGTTCATCTCCCTCTCTTATCCGCACCAGGTGGTAAGCATTTCTGAGGTCCAGTTTGGTGAAGATAGTGGCCCCCTGGAGCAACTCGAAGGCAGAGGTGAGCAGAGGAAGAGGATAGCGGTTTTTAATGGTGATGTCATTTAGGCCCCTATAGTCGATGCAGGGACGGAGCGAACCATCTTTCTTCCCTACAAAGAAGAACCCGGCACCGGCAGGAGATGATGATGGACGAATTATTCCTGCCGCCAGAGAGTTAGTAATGTAATCCTCCATGGCTCTTCTTTCAGGGGCGGACAGAGAGTAAAGACTGCCCTTGGGTGGGGCAGTCCCCGGAAGGAGGTCGATCGCACAGTCATAAGGACGGTGAGGGGGTAGAGAAGTGGCCTTGGCTTTGTTGAACACCTCCCAGAGTCCATGGTAGCATTTTGGCACATTAGAGAGGTCAAGGGCAGAACCGGGGGGACCAGAACTGGGGTGCAATACGGCAGAGCGCAGACAGGTCCGGTGGCAGTCTTCTCCCCACTCTTTGATTGTTCCGGTCGTCCAGTCTAGGTGAGGGTTATGCTGGCGGAGCCATGGGTAACCCAGAATAAGGGGCTGGCCTGGTGAACGGAGCAGGTGAAAACGAATCAACTCATGGTGGTTTCCTGACAGGATCATAGCGACTGGGTTGGTGATGTTGGTGACTGTGCCTAAGGGGTGACCGTCCAGAGCCCGGACTGGGATAGGATAGGGCAAGCGTTGACACTCCAACCCCAACTGGCGAGCCAGATCACTGTCCATGATGTTAGCTTCAGCGCCGGAGTCCACGAGCACAGCCAAGGTGTGGGTGGTTTCAGGCAGTAGAAGACGTACTTGGAAGAGAGGCTTACGGTGGGTGGAGGCTTGGGTGGTCATCGAGCTCAATCGGATGCCTCCTATGTCCGATGAGCTCTGGCTTTTGCTGGGCAGGTGGCAACACGATGACCATTGCCTCCACAATACAGGCAGAGGTTGGACGAGAGGCGACGCTGGCGCTCGGTGGCAGATAGGGAGGCACGGCCGACCTCCATGGGCTCTGGTGGGTCGATCTGGCTGTGGGGAGTGGCGGAAGAGCGTGACCGGGCGGCAGACTCTCTCGGAGTGCAGACAGATGACAGGGTGGAGCTTCTTTGCTCTTGTCGGCGGGTCTGAATTCGATGGTCCACCCGAACAGCAAGGTCGATGGCCTCGTCTAGCGTCTTTGGCTGGTCGTGCGAAACGAGTCCGTCCTTAACATAGTCTGCCAGGCTGTTATAGAAGGCGTCCACCAGAGCGGCCATGTTCCATGAACTACGCCTTGCAAGGGTGCGAAAGTCGATGGAGTAGTCTGCCACGGTCCGGTTCCCCTGACGGATGGACATCAGGCCCCCACTCGCCTCCGACGTTGATGCGCCCATGTCGAATACCTTTAACATCTCTTCAGCAAGAGCATCAAAGGAAGTGCAGGCTGGGGTTTGCCGGTCAAATTCCGCAGTTCCCCAAAGCCGAGCGCGGCCCGTCAGGTGTGTGATGGCATAGGCCACTTTGGCCCCCTCAGTGGCGAAGGTCCTGGGTTGGAGGGAAAATTGGAGCCGGCAGCTGGTCAGGAAAGCCCGCACCTGGGTTTGATCACCATCAAAGCGTTCTTGGTTTCCAATCCGCGGTTCGGGGGCTATGGGGTTCTGAAGAAATGGCGCAGAAGGAGCAGGTACGGGTGGGGCTGGCGTGGCGGAAGAATCAGGAGATGGAATAGGAGGTGTGGCTAGGTTGGTGAGCTGCTGTATGACCTGGGCTAGCAGTTCATGTTGCTGGTGAAGCTGTTGTTGCCTCTGATGACCAAGCTGAATTAATGATGAAATTTCCCCCGCCATCCGATTCATCTCGCCTTCTGCGATTTCCAGACGCTGCATGGCGGTCGGGGTTGTTGCTTTGCTATCGTCCATGCTGGGAGTGTTGTGCGCTGGGTCCTTACTGGTCAGACCGTACTGTCACGGACCCGACAGAGGAGGACCACAAATGCGTCACGTTTTCAACAATTTATTGACAGGACCAGCAGGGCAGGTGTAATGATGGCAGCAGTACAGACAAGGGCTAGGCAGAAGACAGGTTTCCAAAAGCAAAAGGCAGGTTGAGTTACCAGGGCAGGAGAGAAGGCAGCAGTCGGGCAGGTTCAGATTCGGCAACGAGAGTCAGATTCAGAGAGCTAGGCAGGCAGGTAACAGGCAGGCTTCGCAGACGGTCTGACAGAGTGGAAGTGAAAATCTGGGCTTTAAATACACAGGTTGACTGCTGAATGCAGCAGTGCTATTGGCTGGGCTGTGAGTAGGTGAATTGAGGACAGGTGGGGATAATTGAAGGCAATTAGGCAATGCTGCAGCAGGGACTGAGGCCATGACACTGATACGCACTATCTGAAATGTTTCATTATATATGAAATGTATTTGACTATAAGCAGGGGTGAAACGGTCTGGTACGCCGTTCCGGTAAAAGATTCGGGGCAGGAAGGGTGCATTCATCCCAGAAATATGACAGCAACTGTCAAAACCCCATGTTAAAAAAAAACTGCCAGGCTGTAAAACACACATCTCCAAGAAGAAAACAATCTACTAATGTCAGTTTACATACACAATAGTTACCAACAAACCTGATGAAGTGCTTGTGTAGCATCACCCATTTCCATCAATATTTAGTATTTATTTATTCCACATTCTGCCCAGCGGCTCAGTCTCAGTGTACCTGAGTCTTACGAGTCGAATCGATGTGCGCATGCTCGTAGCAAACCACCCTGGACTCAGTTGTCCATTTAACTGGATGACAGACTGACATGTGATGAGCATGGATAGTTCAAATGCACATTTTCTGAAACAACAACAACAACAAAAAACCCCGAGAGGTGACGAAAAACTTGTTGAATTAATGAGATAAAAAAGAATAATGAAACAGAAAATGTATCTGTTCTTTAAGAGAAAGGAGAGCAGTGAAGAGGCTTATTTTATTCATTATTTTGAATTTTATTTGCGCCGATGGAGAGGTTCCGGACATCTTCCATGTTAATGTCCATGTTTGGACTCATTTTTGTTTATTTATGTTAGGCTACGTATATATTTCCTTATAATTAAAAAAAAAGATGATGTTTGTGTTATCTTTAAAATATAATCCGTTTCAAGTGCCTATGACAGCAAAAAGCATGTTTATTTCATATTTCGAGCGGTATTTTATTCTCTTGAATGAAATGGACCGCTTGGATGTGTGTGGAAGCGATTTATATATATTCAGTTTTTTTTTAACCTGCGACATGAAAATGAGTGACTTCTGGCCAGAGTCTGGGTTGAGGAAGAAGGTGAATGTGACGCCAGCGGACTGATCATTTTCACAATACAGCCATTATCATATTATGCAGAAGGACTGCGGATTCAGCTGATATTGCGGATTAATTCGTTTATTTTTCACGAAATGCCAGCCCAATGTGCTGCAGGCTTTTGATGCTGCACTAGGGAGAGGCGTGGGAGCCTTTCTGGGTTTCAAAAACATCCTGTTAATCGCAAAGAATGGGCAAAACAAGTCAGAAAACCGTGGGACCATTGGACGGACAAGGAAGTGAGTAGGCTATGTACATGTTTTATATTATGTCAATTACTGGGATCATGGCACACATTTTAATAAGGAGGTGGCTTGCATTTTGCGGGTGGCTATGCTCCCAGACCACCGAAAAGGCAGGAGGGGCCGCCTCCCTCGGTCGACGACTGCACACCATAGTCACCGGCTGATGAGCGTCCGTGTTCGGGCAGCCACGCACTTTCGTCTCGATTGTGTAACGCAGGGGTCCCCAAACTACGGCCCGCAGGTCGGACACGGCCCACAGCCACATTTGGTCCGGCCCCCTGAACAAAAAAGGCCCCCCTGTGAAGAACCCAGAGAGGGTTATTTTGTTATTATCTATTTAATTAATAGTGTTATTATTATATTATATTATATTATATTCAGGGGTGCACATATTTTTTTTGCCCAGGTTCTCAGAGGAGGACCTGGAGATGTGAATTGGTCCTCATTGAGCTTGAGAGCCGACCCGCCTAATGCGATAAAATTATGACAAGCTTTACTTAGAGCCAATTACCTTTAATTAATTATATAAACAATTAACGCTTGATTAACATCAACTGGCACAAAAAAAGTGCCATTACTTTGAAGTGAAATGTAAAGAAATAAACATAAAAGCACTAATTCAAAATAAAGGGCATTCATATGCGGGTCCCACATTAACTAACCCTTTGTAAAAGTGGGATGTCCTCCTCATAAGAGCTCATTGAACGTGCATGTTTAGCTTTGTGAAATGCGAGCAAAAACACGTTTGTCAGTGCATGGCGCTGTTCTTCAATAACTTTTTTCCGCCACTTGTCCATAGGGCGAGTGGGGTCCTGTGTGACATCGATAGTTTGCTTAATTGCCACATGCTGGTTTTTTTTCGTGCTATTCAAAGTTTGGATGGCTAAAATTCTTTGACCCTACATAAAATGCGCTGCTCTTATTAACGACATTGGGATTCTCCCGGCAAATGTTGCACCACATTTCCGTGCGAGCAACATTTGCTTCTAGCCATGGTACCTCCTGCAGCCACTTTTCAGCAAAAGTCCTTTTTTTCCCGGTAGTTCCAGTGACATCTCTGTCATCTGTCTGTCTGTCTTTTGACGGGAGCAGGGGAACACGGAAATAATTACTCAGTGGGGCCTGCCTCTTTGACATTTTGAGAAGTGAATATAATATAATATAATCAGGGGTGCACATAAGTGGTCCGCATGCACGCATGCGGACTGGACGCAGACAAACGCGCTGGCCCTCAACGGGTTCCATACGCTTTTGCGTACCGATGGCTGATCACTGTATTTGCGGCGGACAAGAGAAAATAACTTCTCAAAATGTCGAAGAGGCAGGCCACACTGAGTAATTACTTCCGTGTTTCCCCACCCCCGTCAAAAGACAGACAGACGACAGAGACGTCACCGGAGCTACCGAAAAAAGGACTTTTGCTGAAAAGTGGCTGCAGGAGGTACCGTGGCTCGAAGTAAATGATGCTCGCACGGAAATGCGGTACAAAATGTGCCGTGAGAATCCCAATGTCGCCGATAAGAGCAGCGCATTTTACGTAGGGTCAAAGAATTTCAGCCATCCAAACTTTGAAAAGCACGAAAAAACAGAGAGCATGTGGCAATTAAGCAAACTATCAATGTCAGACAGCACCGTACTCGCCCTATTGACAAGTGGCGGAATAAAGCTAATGAAAACAGCGCCATGCACTGACAAACGTGTTTTTGCTCGCATTTTACAAAGCTAAACATGCACATTCAATGAGGTCTTATGAGGAGGACATCCCACTTTTAAAAAGGCTTGGAGTTAATGTGGGAGCCGCATAATGCCCTTTATTTTGAATTGGTGCGTTTATGTTTATTTCTTTACATTTCACTTCAAAGTAATGGCAATTTTGTTGTGCCAGTTGATGTTAATCAGGCATTAATTGTTAATATAATTAATTAAAGTTTACTGGCTCTAAGTAAAGCTTATCATAAATTTATCGCATCAGGCGGTCGGCTCTCAAGCTCAATGAGGACCAAGTCACATCTCCAGGTCCTCCTCTGAGAACCTGGGCAAAAAAATTATGTGCACCCCTGATTATATTATATTATATTATATTATATTATATTATATTATATTATATTATATTATATTATATTATATTATATTATATTATATTATATTATATTATATTATATTATAGCATATTATAGCATATTATAGCATATTATAGCATATTATATTATAGCATATTATATTATAGCATATTATATTATATTATATTATTTACTTTTGTTCCGTGAAGAATCCAGAAAGGGTTATTTGATTGTGGCTTTCTGAAAAACAATACATTTTTACATTTAGGCACTCCTGCAATCGTCACACTTTTTCTGTTACAAACTGACCCCGGCCCCTCATCAGAGAAGGGAAGGGTTATTTGGCCCTCACAGGAAAAAGTTTGAGGACCCCTGGTGTAAAGACTTCCAGAGAGCACTACCCTTGGCATGGGCTCGGGCAGCCACACGCGCCGATGTCGGCCGGTTTGTCCACTGTGGATGCGGCATTTTGGGCCTTCAACGACGAGCCGAAACTTGCTCGCCGCTGGGGACTGGCCGATCGGTGAAGATCACCCACACTGCCGTGTGTGACATGAGTCGGGGTACTTCTGTGTGATTTTTCGTTTTCGAAGGCGAGGAAGAGACTTCGAAGAGCGGCTCGGTTCGGGTTAGCATGTAGCATAGCTCTCACACTCTTTTTTTTCTTGCACTCTTCCCTTCTCTCAAAGTCCAAGGGAAATGACAAGAGCCGACTAAGTCCGGTGGCATAAAATACCGTTCGGGAGGTTTAAGAAGTCGTCAGTTTTGACAACTATGCAGTAATTTTGCCCTGTCATAATGAATAAATGCATTTTTAATATTTCATATTCCATTTAGCACAAGACTGTTATTTGTCATGACCATACAATTTATTTGGCATTGAGAAAAAATACTTAAATAAAAAGAATACCCTGTGAAAATATTGGAGTGGAGAGATAAAAACAATGATGACATTTTGCTGCTCTCTGTCGTATTTACCTCGTTCTGAATCTTCCTCCTCCATTGGGCTGAATTCTAAATCAACTGAAATTGTTTCCCTGCCGACGTCATCACCCAGATGGTGGTGCCAGAGTGCTATAATGACAGGAATAGCGAAACAGCAGATCGGAAGACTCATTTCTCATCATTCACGCTTTGCCAAATTGTTGTATATAGTCAAAACTTCTCAAAATATGATTTTAAGTCACACAATAATGCTATTTAAGATTTTTTTTTAAATGGTGTCACAGGCACTTTAATGTGCATAATGTAAGAGTCATTTATACTTATTTTTGTTAATGTATGTTGCTTATATTGTTATTATTAAAAAAAATAAGTCAATGTTCACGTTTTAATTTTCATTTTTCATTTTAATTTAATGTTTATAATTTTATTATACATCCTTTGTTCTGAAGTTATGTATTAGGAAATGGAGGTTGGGGTTACTGGTGTTTTTTTTTAACTGCTATTTTGCACATCCTTGACAAAATTTAATTTTGAATGAAAATCAGTTTCTCGTGTATGCCTTGTTACATGCCGTAGCCTAATGCATGTGCAAAACCTGTTGTGTTTTATTGTGTGTTATAGGAATAACTGCGCCAAAGCAGTTCTCTTTACATTTCGGCTTTTTTAGTGGGTTTTCACCCCACCACCATCAACATCACACACACAAAAAAAAAAATCTTTCACCCTTGACTAGAAGTGCAAGAGCTACATCCAAAAACCGAAAATACTGGATGCATCCAGAGATGCCAACTTTTACATCTTGGATGTATTTGGTTACCAGCAGCTGTCCATGTCTAAAATATGAGGGCATGTTGTGTATTCGTTCCACTTGGAGTTTTCTAGTAAAGGAACAAGTGAGTGGCTATTGCATCGGCTGGTTAATACAGTGACTTGTTTTGGACTCTACCTACCAATCACGTTAACGCTGGCTGGTGTTGTCTGCACATCAAAATTCATGCACAAAACTAGCTTTGCCTGTTTAACTACTCTGCGTAGAGCTCCGCTGCAGTAGCTTCCTAGCTTGCATGGCTTAAGTTTTAAGTTTCATAGCCCAGTTAAAAGTCCTTTCAGTTGTCTGGATATTTGGGGCGTGGCTAAAACCAAGCCCAAGTATGCTGCCATTCTATCAGTGGTTGGGGAAAATGCCAGTAAATCTTTAATCAACTTACTTCTAAAACTGTGTTTGTCCTCAAGCTATTGGCAATTTAAACCTACACTTGAATAAAATTTCATCCTATTTTATCATTCATTCATTTTCCGCTATCCTCTAAGGGTCACGGGGTTGCTGGAGCCTGTATCCAATCTGACTCTGGCTAAGAGGTAGGATACATCCTGAACTGGTTGCCATCAAAATTATAATTCATCCAATTTACATATTAACAGCCCACACCAAATTTCTTTGGCTCTGACTTGGTATCTAATTAGACAAAGAGCCACATCAAAGTGAAGAGATAAGCAGAGCTGTATTAAGGTACATTGTTTTGGTTTCATTTTTATTTCATGGACAGTTTGACCTCGTTTATCGTGATAAATGACTACGCGTTTGCTTGGGGTTCCTACCATGTATTTCATGAAATGCCGCCTACATGAGAGAAAACATTTTTATTTTCTTCAGAAGTAGAAGGTGCTTGCCTTCTTGAAGTCTTATGCAACGTATTCTACCATTAGTCTTAGGGGCTTAAAAACTCATCTGAATACGGTACACAAGAAAGCCCGCATACAGTTTGCTGAAGACATGTCAACAAAGCACATGGATTACTGGAACCATGTCCTATGGTCTGATGAGACGGGCGGGCTTTCTTGTGTGCCGTTTTCAGAAGAGGCTTCCTCCTGGGGTGACAGCCATGCACACCAATTTGATGTAGAGTGTGGCGTATGGTCTGAGCACTAACAGGCTGACACCCCACCTCTTCAATCTCTGCAGCAATGCTGACAGCACTCCTGTAACGAGTCACATGACATTTTGGAGGGAAAATGACAAGCAGTACTCAATTTGGACGTTTAGGGATGTACGTTTTTTCATAGGGGTGTACTCTCTTTTGTTGCCAGGGGTTTGGATATTAATGGCTATATTTTGAGTTATTCTCAGGCGAAAATAAAGTAACTGTATTATATAAGCTGCACAGACTTTTATTGCGTCAAAGTGTCATTTTGTCAGTGTTGTCCCATGAAAAGATGTACTTAAATATCTGCAGAAATGCGAGGGGTGTACTCACTTTGTGATACACTGTACTAGTATGTATATATATATATATATATATATATATTAGGGGTGTCAAACGATTACAATTTTTAATCGAGTTAATTACAGCTTAAAAATTAATTAATCGTAATTAATCGCAATTAATCGCAATTCAAACCATCTATACAATATGCCATATTTTTCTGTAAATTATTGTTGGAATGGAAAGATAAGACACAAGGCGGATATATACATACAACATACTGTACATAAGTACTGTATTTGTTTATTGTAACAATAAATCCACAAATGGCATTATTAACATTCTTTCTGTTAAAGTGATCCACGGTCAGAAAGACTTGTAGTTCTTAAAAGACAAATGTTATAGTTACAAGTTATAGTAATTTTATATTAAAACCCCTCTTCATGTTTTCGTTTAAATAAATTGTGTAAAATTTTCAATCAAAAGTAGAGTTAATATAATAATAAGAATAAGAATAAAAATAAAAATAACAATAATAAGAATAGAGTGACCAAAGTCTGAGTAAGTTTTACGTGTATTTTGCATAGCTATTTTGATAAGTAATGCCAGTTCATTTTGCAATGTTGTTTAACTGTGAGAATAGGGCCTCATTACTATAGACTGAAGTGCTTTTCTTTTTGAAAAAATTATTTTTTTGAGACAGATAGGAATATTATTTTTGTTGTGCTTTCACTAAATGATACTTATGTTCGTTGTGAAGGAGAAGCTTATGCCAATAAACGGCGCGGTCCAAAGAACGCCTGTGTCCACTCGCCTTTATAAAATATATATCTCTGTACATATCTCACCCAAAATACAACAAGAGACACATAATTGCCACTAAAAGAAAGAAAACTTACCGAAATATGTGTGGAGCACAAATAGCAATTTGCATTTCATTGTGCATACAGCATAAACATCTCACAACTACTAATTCTCCCACGTTTAGAAGAAATAACATTAGTATGGAACGGCGCTGCCCCCAAGCGGCCGGTGGCATTCTCTTCACTCTTAATGTCCATAAACGGCCTCATTGTAATCTCTTTGAGGCAATGTGCGAGCTGGTCATTCAGTGCATGCGTTAATTGCGTCAAATATTTTAACGTGATTAATTTTTAAAAATTCATTAACGCCCGTTAACGCGATAATTTTGACAGCCCTAATACACACACACACACACACACATATATATATATATATATATATATATATATATATATACAGTATACACATACATATATACAGTGGGGAGAGCAAGTATTTGATACACTGCCAATGGGAAAACCCATTGGCAGTGTATCAAATACTTGTTCTCCCCACTGTATATATAAATCGTTGTCTCGCCCACCCGGGCGGTATGGTCTCTCCTTTCAGGCTTGGGTCCTCTACCAGAGGCCTGGGAGCTTGAGGGTCCTGCGCAGGATCTTAGCTGTCCCTAGGATTGCGCTCTTCTGAATGGAGACGTCGGACGTTGTTCCTGGTTTCTGTTGGAGCCATGCACCCAGCTTGGAGGTTACTGCCCCTAGTGTCCCGATCACAACTGGCACCACTCTTGCCTTCACTCTCCACATTTTCTCCAACTCTTCCTTCAACCCTTGATATTTCTCCAGCTTTTCGTGTTCTTTTTTCCTGATGTTGCTATCGCTCGGGATTGCTACATCTATCACTACTGCTGTCTTCTGATGTTTATCCACCACCACTATGTCAGGCTGGTTGGCCATCACCAGTTTGTCTGTCTGGATCTGGAAGTCCCACAGGATCTTGGTTCGGTTGTTCTCGACCACCTTCGGAGATGTCGCCCACCTTGACTCCGGGGTCTCCAGTCCGTACTCGGCACAGATGTTCCTGTACACTATGCCTGATACCTGGTTATGACGTTCCATGTATGCCTTGCCTGCTAGCATCTTACACCCTGCTGTGATGTGCTGGACTGTCTCAGGGACCTCTTTGCATAGCCTGCACCTGGGGTCCTCTCTGGTGTGATAGACCCCGGCCTCTATTGCTCGTTTTAAGGGCCTGTTCTTGTGCTGCCATGATCAGTGCCTCCGTGTTGTCTTTCAGTCCGGCCTTTTCCAGCCACTGGTATGTTTTTCCCATGTCAGCTACCTCCTCAATTTGTCGGTGGTACACACCATGCAGGGGCTTGTCCTTCCATGATAGCTCCTCATGGTCCTCCTCCTTATTGGACTTCTGTTGCCTGAGGCATTCACCGAGTAGGTCATCACTGGGTGCCATTTTCATGATGTACTCTTGGAGGGATGTAGCTACCTCCTAGATGGTGGCACTGATGCTCACTAGTCCTCGGCCTCCCTCTTTCCGCTTTGTGTAGAGCCTCAGGATGTTGGAGTTGGGGTGAAACCCTCCGTGCATTGTAAGGAGCTTCCTTGTCTTGATGTTGGCAACCTGCATCTCTTCCAGTGGCCAGGATACGATGCCAGCAGGGTATCTGATTACTGGTAGGGCATAGCTGTTAATGGCCTGGATCTTATTCTTGCCATTCAGCTGACTCTTGAGGACCTGCCTCACCCTCTGTAGGTATTTGCTTCCTCATGGTTTCCATATATATACAGTGGGGAAAACCCATTGGCAGTGTATCAAATACTTGTTCATATATATATATATACACAGTACTGTGCATATATATATATATATATATATATATATATATATATATATATATATATATATTCATTCATTCATTTTTCATGCCGCAGGCACGGGGAGAACATGCAAACTCACACAGGAAGGCCGAAGGCCGGGATTGAACCCTTGATCTCAGAACTGTGAGGCAGACGTGCTAACCACTCAGCCACCGTGCCGCTATATATATATATATACATATACATATACATATATATACATATATACATACATATATACATATATATATACATACATATATATATATATATATATATATATATATATATATATATATATATATATATATATATATATATATATATATATATATATATATATATATATATATTAGTGATGGGTCCGTGAGACCTCATGAAGCGTGTCGACACAGTGACACACTGTGTTGACACAGTGTGGATACTGTGTCATTGAATACTGACACCTGCTGGACATAAAAAATCCCTACAGGCAACCCACTTGACAGACTGACACTGAATTGATGACATAGCATGTAAAATCAAATAATTTAAGTCTTTGCATTCATATTGCATTATTCCATATCTTTAAATTATGTGAACATATATTATAATGTGAAAATGTAAGTAATAATGAATGGGTGAATGAGGAATGCCTGTGGACTTTTTGTTCTGATAAAATTTTATTCAAAAACATAGTTTTTCTTTTTAATGTTTAAAATTTAGTTGGTTACCTTTTTAAAATCAAGCAAGCCTGCTGTGGACAACACACTCGCATGGAACCAATGATGCCAGCATGCACAAGAATTTCCAGTTGAAAGAGGTTTGGATAAGATGTCCATTGGCTCAGTTGGGCTTCGGTTCATGTTCGGCTCAGCCATGCATCGTTGCACTTTTGCAATTTCATCTACAGTTGCATTGCCTTCTTGACTCCCCACTTCGTCATCTAAGTGCTACCATAACCCACCAGAAAGAAATTGAAGTGGACAAAAAATAAATTATAGCTTAATTACAGATTTCTAATAAATTACCAAAAAAGTGACTGTGGGAAAGTAAAGGAATGGCTCTATACCTGTGTTTATTTTGGGATTATCAGAAACTTCATTCTCATGCTTGGGCCAGTAATGCTTCAGCATTGAGGAGGTGGCAACTGTTTGTATATGGCAGGTTAGTCATATACAAAGTACAAATGCAACATTTCACCTGCAAAAAAAAAATAACTTTAATAGTAAAACCGAAAATTTCGGTCCTGTGTTGCGATACGTTCTAACCAGGACTCGAACCCGCGCGCACTACGCGTCGGGGACGAGTGGCGTTTGCTCTGACCACTAAGCTAACATGTCAAATGCAGGTAATTGTAGGCAAGGCTCCACAAATGACGGACCCGCGTGTACCTGTCATACTAATAAACTCAGATTTACATTAAAATTAATTGTATTTTGAATGGAAGATGACAACTGCATTTTCCCTGTCTTACGTCCATTTCCACAGCATGTAGACAACGAGGAAGTAACCGTGAGATGTGGATTGTTTCAGCAGCTCCATCGCGTTCTGTGTCCTTGTGTGTACCACATTGAGCATAGACAAAAAAAAGACCAAAGAACTGTCTGAGGACTTGAGAAGCAAAATTGAAAGGAAGCATGGGCAATCTCAAGGCTACAAGTCCATCTACAAAGACCTGAATGTCCCTGTGCCTTCCGTGAGCAGTGTCATCAATAAGTGGAAAGCCCATGGCTCTGTGACCAACCTGCCTTGATGTGGGCGGAAAAGAAAAATTAACGAGAGATTTCAACGAAAGATTGTGCAGATGGGGGATAAAGAACCTCGACTGACATCCAAACAAGTTCAAGCTGTCCTGCAGTCCAAGGGTACAACAGTGTCAACCCGTACTATCCATCTGCGACTGAATGAAAAGGGACTCTACGGTAGGATACCCAGGAAGACCCCACTTCTGACCCAGAGACATAAAAAAGCCAGGCTGGAGTTTGCAAAAACATACCTGAGAAAGCCAAAAACCTTTTGTAAGAATGTTCTCTGATCATGTGAGACAAAAATAGAGCTTTTTGGGAAATGGCATCGACATAGAGTTTACAGGAAAAAAATGAGGCCTTCAAAGAAAAGAACACGGTTCCCACAGTCAAACATGGCGGAGGTTCCCGGATGTTTTGGGGTTGCTTTGCTACCTCTAGTGCTGGACTGCTTGACCTTGTGCATGACATTATGAAGTCTGAAGACTACCAACAATTTTTGCAGCATAATGTAGGGCCCACTGTGAGAAAGCTGGGTCTCCTTCAGAGATCATGGGTCTTCCAGCAGGACAATGACCCAAAACACACTTCAAAAAGCACTAGAAAATGGTTTGAGAGAAAGCACTGGAGACTTCTAAAGTGGCCAGCAATGAGTCCAGACCTGAATCCCATAGAACACATGTGGAGAGATTTGAAAATGGCAGTTTGGAGGAGGCACCCTTCAAGTCTCTGAGACCTGGAGCAGTTGGCCAAAGAAGAATGGTCTAAAATTCCAGCAGAGCTTTGTAAGAAACTCAGTGATGGATACCGCAAGCGGTTGTTCGCAGTTACAATGGGGAGAACAAGTATTTGATACACTGCCAATGGGTTTTCCCATTGGCAGTGTATCAAATACTTGTTATCCCCACTGTATTTTGTCTAAAGGTCGTGCTACCAAGTATTAGGCTGAGGGTGTCAATACTTTTGTCCGGCCCATTTATGGAGTTTTATGTAAAATGATAATGATTTAATGAATGTGTTTTTTCAGCAATAAAGCTATCTTATCATTGCATTGCCAATATGTGTAGGCTGTACTTCCAAGAAACAACGTGTTGTATGTTAAAAATAGTAAAGAATGTGGCACCAGTGATTTCCCATCTCAAATAGCTATACCTGTTCAACGACATAGCAGCATTCCTTGTATGCTGTTGCCTTTGTCCAAACCATAAAGCTGTAGTTCCAATAAAAATAAATACATTACTCATTTTTCACCTCTCAGTTCTGTCAGTGGTGGAGTCATATTCATGACAGCAATCCAATGCCAGGAACACAGATTTGTCATGCACAAAATATTCCTTTTGTTTTGCTGGGTCTTTTTTAACGGAGCCTGCAGCCAACAAGCTCAAGGTGCATTCGGAATGCTGGGGGGAACCAAAATAAATTCTTGAGAGGTTTTTGCGCAGACAACTTGTTACTTGAATGGCACTCAGCCTCTTGCACACCACCGTTGGTCTTTCATCTCCTGAAGTGTGCTGACAGGCACTGCACATCCTGTCTACCCTTACTCACAAAGAGTAAAAACACTATAGGAAACAAACACCCTCCTGAGCCAATGGCAAACACATATGAGATCATTCACACAGACAGTAATGCGTAAACAAATGGCAGTACAGACAGGAAAAAAGCTCAGAGAAGATTAATGCAAATATTTGAGTCTCGGCAAACACTAACAGCGTCAATGGGAATTTTCCAATTACAATGGCAAGACAACGAAAGTACGGATGAAACTATAATGGGAATTATGAACAATTAGAATTTGTGAATAGTATACTGTACCTGTTTTACTAAGGTACACCCATTTAAATTTTAACTCATTCACATACAAAACACTTTCTCTGGTCAACTCGCACCTTAAAAAAAGCATATAATAGATTCATTGTCTGTCAATGATGACATCTGTTGCTACAGGAAAAACAAACACTACAGTAAAAATAAAAATGTCGGCAATATTGAAAGGTAATCACGCTTCTATGCCTATGATAATACTCGGTACCTACAGTATTAGTCATGTCATATTTGATCCCAGTGGCGGTTTTAAGGGTGGGGTCAGTGGGGCCACTTCTAATTTGAATGGACCCTGAAATGTCCCTGATCCCATTTTAGCACAAAGCATGGCAATCGGTGAATCATTCTTTTCTGAAGTGAGACAGAATAGAAGTTAGATCTTAAGCCCGAACCCGACCTAACCCGAATTGGTCGGGGCCAAAATATCAATTATTTACGTTCATGTTGGGTCAGGCCGGGCCGGGCCGGATTCCCGCTCGCTTACTTTTTTAAAATAAATATAGAGTTTATATATGTATGCTAAAACGATGTATGGATGTTAAACTAAGGAATACTTGTTATAATACTTGCCGCGTCCTCTTTTTAATCTTCTCCTCCCGCCCCGGCGCCCTCCACAAGTCCGCATCCTGGTATTTCGTTTTCATTATGGAGCAGCAAGAAGTTAAAACCAAACTAAAGACGTGAGAATAAAAAGGCAAACATGCACTGGTAGGAGTGGGGTTTGCAAAGGCTTCAAATTGATTGTTGAAGATGCTATACAGAAACCTCTGTTGGCGTCGCTGAATGTAAACGAATATGGCGCTTTGCTCTCATACGAGAAATGTATTTAACAAACTTTTCCAGCGTTATATCGTTGTGTAAATGTATTTATAATGCTCATAAAAATATGGAGACTATATAAACATTGAGAAAACTTGTGTTTTTTTCTGCTAACTCGAAGAGATTAAAATAAATGTCAAATCCACTATCCGCCCGATAGAACAGACACACAAATGTGAAAGATATAAATGTTTCTTGAATATGCATCTTACAGTCTTGTTTAACTGGGAGAATTCGTTACAAAAGACAGGCTTTGATTTGTTATCATTATGCACGTATTATGATTTTCGAAAAGAAGGCACAAATAACAGACAAATTTCGTCTTGTATTAAAAGTTTATATGGATGGATAGAACGCATTCACGCACACACATACGGTCAGTGCCCCACTCGACTCTCGGCCATGTAAGCAATAATGAAATATTGCTTATTTGGCGCACAGAAAAAAAACAGAGCATTCCTACCCTGGTAAGACACCGGGCACGTCTACGGCGCGTGAGCGATGCCGGCGCGTCAACGCACCAGTAACGCTCGCGGTCAATTTTAGCGTGTCTGTCGAGCGGCTCGATCGATTCACGCGAGGATTGCAAGATCGCGCGAGAGTTGCGGGTATTTAAACATTATAAAACAGCAACTATTCGCATTTCAGGCCCCGCGTATTGGTCAGCTTTACTTCTGAAAGAAAGATGAAAAAGAAGTCCTGTGCTAAAGAGAAAAGCAATCCCAATGACAAAGATTGAACATGTATTTTTACAAATGAAATGCCTCAACTATTTTTTTTTCTTATAAACGGTTTTCAAAAGCTTTATTGATGGATTTCTTTCAAGCTAAAGTGCCAGGCAGAAATTAATAAATGTAATTGTGTAAGCAGGATTTGTTTATTACTCTTATTATTTTATTACATGTGTTTTGGCTCATTTCAATTTATTTTATTTATATGTGCTATTAATTTTTTTTTTTAATGTATTTATGTTTTACAAAAGTGAGGTAGTATTCATTTATATTCTATATTTTATGTTGTATAATTTAAGTTCCTATTTGAATATTAGTTCCTACTTGTTTTATTGTGGTAGGATGGGTTTTGTATTGAACACGGGGGTACTGCTGCTCACCGCGCCGAGATTAAAAGCAGAGTTGATACTGTCCTGCCGTGTTGGTTATTATTATGGCAGAGAAGACAGCAGTAAATCAACAATAAAAAGAAAACTGTGACCCGATCCACTCACAGCCTCAAAAGATCTGATGGACTCGAAAAGTAAGGGTTACAATTGTACATTATGTTGAAAACTGACTAGATCCACCGTATTTTTACTTGGTGAATTCTGGTCTGCCCGATCCCACCTCTGCCCGATCCTACCTAGTAGTATTGACACAGGAGGGTAGCGTCTCGCGTCAAATAATAAACTCTACCGTTCGTTTGCGTTCGTCACGTTGAGCCGCTTCTTGGACGCATCTAAAACGTGGCCGCACTGCGACTGGTATGCATTGGCTGATTGACGTTGACACGGTGGCTGCGTTGACACGGCGGCTACGTTGTCGCGCCGTAGACGTGTCTGGTGTACTACCGAGTTTAGGCTTTCCATTTTATTATTTTAATGACTGGTCAAGCCCGCCTCCTGCCTTAAAGCCGAGTTCAAGCTAGGCGCTAATGATAATGCACAGCTCCATCACCGCCGCCCTCCCTGCGTTTCTCGCTCTTTGCTGACGTAATTGCTTCATGAATTCCTATTTGGGAGACTTGACAGTTCAGACCGCAGCAACATTCTGGAAAAAAGTGGCCCAGATTGAATTTTAACCACATACGAAAGTGACCTCGATTGGATTTGAAATGGTCCATTCCTATGCCACTTGTCCGGTTGTCAAGTTAATGCCTCACTCGAGTCGAGAAAAACTCGAGAAAAAAAAAGAGATTTGTCCATTAAGAGCTGCACTATAGCCATTGTCTCTAAATAGTCAAAAGAGAAAGGGGCACAGATAAAATTGTTGTTAATTATAGTGTGGTAATATTTGTGGTTGGGACTTTCCTTGTGTGGCTCCAAACACAATATAAAATGTAATGTATTAAACCTCCTTAAACATCCTTCATTCAGGCACACAACACAAATGCACACATAATTCATTCCAAACCTTGAACTGAAGGTGAAGTCGTCTCACTGCACAAATTGGCATGACTAGTGAAGCAGAGGGCCTAAAGTGGAAGCTGAGCAGTGTTAAGAGAAGCCCAAAGTACAGTGGTACCTCGACATACGATCGTATCGACAAACGATCCTTTCGACATCTGACGTAAAATTTTACTTTACACAACGATTTATGACAGCGTCGCAATTTCATTGTTTTCCCGCAAAACGGAGGCAGAGCGGATTTTCTTGTGAGAGAAATCAATGTGGGTCCCAAGAAGGTTAGTGCAGGTGGTGAATAAAGGAAAAAGGTGGCGCGTACCATTGAAATTAGGTAATGATAAAACAATATGAGCTTGGTGTGCGCGTCAGTGAACTGGCTCGACAATCCGGCCGGAATATGTCAGCGATCTCGAGGATGACTCTGATTATTAATATTATTATTATTATTATTATTTTAAGATCGCCAAGAATTACCCAGCTTTGTCTGATTTCAGAGAATGTGCAATACAACACGGCTGCCGACGCCAACAACAACAGAACATGGAAAGAGAACGTAAAAACTCTTCAGCACCTCTCTCACTCTCGGGTCAGTCACACGATGCATACAGGAGCAGCATGTATAACACAACCGCCATATTAGAACCCGATTTGTTAGATTATTATTATTCCAATTCCGATTTGATTGTATAATTTTTTTTTGTTTTGCTATGTGTAATTGCTATTTGTAATTGTACCTTGTAGCGGATGATGTTGGTGAGTCTGTTGCTCAGTGAGGTGAGTTATGGGACAATCCCGCTCGATAAACGACCATTTTGACTTACAAACTAGGTCCTGGAACGAATTAAATTCATATGTAGAGGTAACACTGTATATTCATCTCAAGGGGCAGACAGGATAGGAGAAGAGCATGTCTAATCAAGAATATTGAAGTAAACTGATGCATAAACTCCATAATGATATTGACGGGACACACTCCCCAGACACGGCGCCATCAAATAGGGGGCCTTACCAAACTCCGCTTCAGTTGGTCGAAGTCGGTCGCAGTTATTCTCAAAGACATGCAGCGATCCAATGCTGGATTTTGGTTGAAAAAGCCTGAAAGTTGTACCGCATACAAACAGGAAGAATTGTCTTAAGAGTGATTTGTTTGAGGATTCAAGGTAATTATCATATTTTTCGTACCATGCTTGCATTTTGAAACGTGAGGGGAAAAAAATCAATAGGAGAAATTAACCGCTAAAGAATTGGAGTCATATTTTAATCAAGAATCGAGACTGTTTTACGGTCATATCTATAAAGATTTCAGGGATTTAAACATTTATTCACAAGAATTTTCACCAGAAAAGCTCTGTTTACATATGGCGGCCGCCACATTGACTGACAGACTAGCATCGTACTTCGAAATACTTACGTAAAATAAATGCTAACTGCCCGTTTTTTTGCTTTTATCCAAGAATCGAGACTGTTTTACGTCCTCATCTATAGAGACCTCAGGGATTTACGCTTTTATTCTCAAGAATTTTCTACGTCAAAAGCTCTTTGTGGTGATAAGGCGCCGCCACAGTGGCTTAAAGACAAGCAGCACATTTGACATATTTACGTAAAATAAATGCTAACAGCCGGGTTTTTAATTTTTTTTTTTGTGCTTTTAACCAAGAATCGAGACTGTTTTACGACCATATCTACGTGTATAGAATTCCGGGATTTAAGCATTTATTCACAAGAATTTTAAATGTAAAAAGCTCTTTGTCTGTGTTTCCACTCGGTCAGCTTTGACGGAGATGGACCTATTATTCGGACCTGCGCCCCATATTATGAAGTCAATGACTGTTGCTATTTTTTGGCTCTTGATACTGATTCCAATAGCAGGCAGTGTTTTTTTTTTTTTTTTTAACTAAATTACTGCGTACTTACTTTATTGAAAAGTACAGTAATTTTCGGACAATAAGGCGCACCTGACTGTAAGCCGCCACCCACAAAATTTGACACGAAAACAGCATTTGTTCATAGATAAGCTGCGCCGGACTATAAGCCGCAGCTGTTGTCACTGTATAGTGGGATATTACACCAAAAGATATTAATCGATAACATTTTATTTGACTGCGGTGTCATAAGACTGTCATAAGACCGTCATAATTATGACATGAGACTGTCATGAGCATTTATGAATGCTTTGGACAGATGTCATATCTCACTTTTGAATTGATGTAAAAGATCCAAGCTAGACATAAATGGAGTTCGGGAAAGAATTTGCCAGATGACACTTAATGACATCTGTCATAAGCATTCATTAATGCTCATAACAGTGTCATGTCATAATTATGACAGTCATATGACAGTCTTATGACGCCGCTGTCAATTTAAGTGTTACCAAATACCATAACAAGCAATTAATGAAACAACTGGAACAGTAACTGAATAAATAATTACCACAGAACATGAATTTTGATTGTTATTTACACCTGTAGTGTTGCAATGCATGCTAGGAGGCATGTGTTGCCTACTAACTCAAATAAATTACCAAATAAGTCGAACTGGACTATAAGCCACAGGATTCAAAATGAGGGGAAAAAAGTAGCGGCTTGTAGTCCAAAAATTACGACAATTGCTTTCATGTCTTGGCCAGACTCTGCATATTTCATTGTCTGCCATTGAGAGCGCTAGACGTCCAATCCATTTGAAGCGTTTCAAATGGATTGGATGTCTACTAGTGATAAACACATTCATAACTGTCTGTCTTAAATTTTAATAGGTGGACTTTTAACTCCCAGTGAATCAACATTTCCACTTTTACAAGCAATCTACACACCATAAAAAGGATTCTGAAAATCAAACAAAAATAAAGCAATTGAAAATCTTTCAGCAATTAAATGTGTGGTTAAAAGGCAGAGGTGGAAGATGGGAGGAGAAGATGGGCGGCATCAGTCGTACAGACAGTAAATGACGGCGCCACTGCTGTTTAACAATCAAAGATGGGAGGCGGGGGCTAGCGAGGAAGTCTTCCTTTGGAAAATACAGGTGTTTGCTACAATCAAAGCGCAGCTTGCAGAAATGACTAGGTTTGAAGTTGAAAGAGGAGGCAGGGGAAGAGGGGGGGCTGGGTGATGAGTTATGTGTGCCTGTTTGAGGGGAAAAAGGTGTCTTAACACCGCGGGGCAGAGAACCCTGTGGGATTTGGAAAATTAACAAGGGTAAGAAGATTGAGGACATGGGTGTTTACTGTTTCCTTTATTTTCCTGACCTATGAAGGGGAAGTAATGCTTTAGCCTCACTCTCTAAAGTGTGCCAAATTCGTAGAAGATGTTGACAAAGTTCATATGGGATTTTACACTGAAAAACGCCAGTCCATGTAATTCTGAATAAACTTGAAATCAAGGGTGAAAAATCTAAGGATACAGGGCCAACTTTTCACTTTTTATACATGCTGATATACTATATATATATATATATATATATATATATATATATATATATATATATATATATATATATATATATATATATATATATATATATACATACACACACACTCACCGGCCACTTTATTAGGTACACCTGTCCAACTGCTTGTTAACACTTAATTTCTAATGAGTCAATCACATGGCGGCAACTCGGTGCATTTAGGCGTGTAGACATGGTTTAAGACAATCTCCTGCAGTTCAAACCGAGCATCAGTATGGGGAAGAAAGGTGATTTAAGTGACTTTGAACATGGCATGGTTTTTGGTGCCAGAAAGGCTGGTCTGAGTATTTCAGAAACTGCTGATCTACTGGGATTTTCACGCACAACCATCTCTAGGGTTTACAGAGAATGGTCCAAAAAAGAAAAAATATCCAGTGAGCGGCAGTTCTGTGGGCGGAAATGCCTTGTTGATGCCAGAGGTCAGAGGAGAATGGCCAGACTGGTTCGAGCTCATAGAAAGGCAACAGTGACTCAAATAACCACCCGTTAAAACCAAGGTAGGCAGAAGAGCATTCTGAACGCACAGTATGTCGAACTTTGAGGCAGATGGGCTACAGCAGCAGAAGACCACGCCGGGTGCCACTCCTTTCAGCTAAGAACAGGAAACTGAGGCTACAATTTGCACAAGCTCATCGAAATTGGACAATAGAAGATTGGAAAAACTTTGCCTGGTCTGATGAGTCTCGATTTCTGATGCGACATTCGGATGGTAAGGTCAGAATTTGGCGTCAACAACATGAAAGCATGGATCCATCCTGCCTTGTATCAACGGTTCAGGCTGGTGGTGGTGTAATGGTGTGGGGAATATTTTCTTGGCACTCTTTGGGCTCCTTGGTACCAATTGAGCATCGTTGGAATGCCACAGCCTACCTGAGTATTGTTGCTGACCGTGTCCATCCCTTTATGACCACAATGTACCCAACTTCTGATGGCTACTTTCAGCAGGATAATGTGCCATGTCATAAAGCTGGAATCATTTCAGACTTTCTTGAACATGACAATGAGTTCACTGTAGCCAAATGGCCACCACAGTCACCAGATCTCAATCCAATAGAGCATCTTTGGGATGTGGTGGAAGGGGAGATTGGCATCATGGATGTGCAGCCGACAAATCTGCACCAACTGTGTGATGCCATCATGTCAATATGGACCAAACTCTCTGAGGAATGCTTCCAGCACCTTGTTGAATCTATGCTTTTATACATACACTCTCACCAGCCACTTTATTAGGCACACCATATATATACATATATATATATATATACATACATACATACATACAGTTGTGGTCAAAATTTTACATACACTTGTGAAGAACATAATGTCATGGCTCTCTTGAGTTTCCAGTTATTTCTACAAATCTGATTTTTCTCCGATAGAGTGATTGGAATGGATACTTCTTTGTCACAAAAAACATTCATGAAGTTTGGTTCTTTTATGACTTTATTATGGGTTAACAGAAAAAGTGATCAAATCTGGTGGGTCAAAAATATACATACTTGGATCTGAAAAAGTGAATCATTGACTTGAACAAGTCAGGAAAGTCACTTGAAGCCATTTCAAAGCAGCTGCAGGTCCCAAGAGCAACAGTGCAAACAATTGTTTGTAAGTATAAAGTGCATGCCACTGTTTTGTCACTGCCACGATCAGGAAGAAAACGCAAGCTATCACCTGCTGCTGAGAGAAAATTGGTCAGGATGGTGAAGATTCAACCGAGAATCACCAAAAAGCAGATCTGGCAAAAATTAGAAGCTGCTGGAACACAGGTGTCAGTGTCCACAGTCAAGCGTGTTTTGCATCTCCATGGACTGAGAGGCTGCCGTGCAAGAAGGAAGCCCTTGCTCCAAAAGCGGCACCTTAAGGTTCGACTGAAGTTTGCTGCTGATCACATGGACAAAGATAAGACCTTCTGGAGGAAAGTTCTGTGGTCAGATGAAACAAAAATCGAGCTGTTTGGCCACAATGCCCAGCAATATGTTTGGAGGAGAAAAGGTGAGGCCTTTAACCCCAAGTGCCCCATGCCTACCGTCAAGCACGGTGGTGGTAGTATTATGCTGTGGGGCTGTTTTGCTGCCAATGGAACTGGTGCTTTACAGAGAGTAAATGGGATAAGGAAGAAGGAGGATTACCTTCAAATTCTTCAAGATAACCTAAGGTCATCAGCCCGAAGGTTGGGTCTTGGGCGCAGTTGGGTGTTTCAACAGGACAATGACCCCAAACACACATCAAAAGTGGTAATGGAATGGCTAAATCAGGTTAGAATTAAGGTTTTCGAATGGCCTTCCCAAAGTCCTGACTTAAACCCCATTGAGAACTTGTGGACAATGCTGAAGGAAACAAGTCCATGTCAGAAAGCCATCAAATTTAACTGAACTGCACCAATTCTGTCAAGAGGAGTGGTCAAAGATTCAACCAGAAGCTTGCCAGAAGCTTGTGGATGGCTACCAAAAGCGCCTAATTGAAGTGAAAATGGCCAAGTGACATGTTACCAAATATTAGTGCTGCTGTATGTATATTTTTGACCCAGCAGATTTGATCACTTTTTTCTGTTCACCCATAATAAAGTCATGAAAGAACCAAACTTCATGAATGTTTTTTGTGACAAAGAAGTATCTATTCCAATCACTCTATCGGAGAAAAATCAGAGTTGCAGAAATAACTGGAAACTCAAGAGAGCCATGACATTATGTTCTTCACAAGTGTATGTAAACTTTTGACCACAACTGTATATATAACTGTATATATATATATATATCTTCCAACATGACAATGATCCAAAGCACACAGCCAAGCTGACCAAGGAGTGGCTGCGTCAAAAGCATATCAAGGTTCTGGAGTGGCCTAGCCAGTCTCAACACCTCAATTCAATAGAAAATCTTTGGATGGAGCCAAAACTTTGTGTTTCTCAACGACAGCCCCGAAACCTGACCGATCTGGAGAAGATTTGTCTGGAGGAATGGGCCAAAATCCCTGTTTCCGAATGTGAAAACCTGGTGAAGAACTACAGAAAGCGTCTGACTTCTGTAATTGCAAACAAAGGCTTCTGCACTAAATATTTGCACTGATTTTCTCAGGGGTACAAATACTTATAAACCCCAGTAAATTACAAATAAATTATTATAAAATCATGCAATGTGTGTTCACGATTTTTGTTGTTGTTGTTGTTGTTGATTATGTATCTATAAGTGGAAATGCATCTATTATTGAAATTTCAGACCTCTACCTATTTTCTGAGTGGGTGAACTCGCAAAATCATAAGGGGTGCAAATACTTCTGCTCCTCTCTCTATATATTTATTTTATTTATTTATTTATTGTCATCATCATCATCGGTATCATTGACAGTTGCAAAATATGATATGATTAGCACGAAGAAAGAAAGAACCAAAGAAAAGGGCTGACGGGAGAAGCATATGCTTAAATAATAAATAATATTATGTGTATCTATATAAAAAAAACAACTTTCTCCTCACTGCCTCAGGAAGTATGTGCTAATAAGCATACAATATGAGCAGTGGCAAAGTGTCAATGAAACACATTATGACTTGTCGTAAAATACATTGTACTTTTATAGTTTTCTTGGTAATTTATTTTTATGTGTCATGCACTATGTGCCCTTCACATTATTAAATAGTCACAATACAAGCTGTCAATCATCTGTTGAACTGGGTTGCCTGTGTTAAATTAAAGGTTTATTTTAAAAATGAGCAACAATGATAAGACGGCATTCCCTAAGGTGTCTGTGTTTGCCAGTTGATCCAAAGCAGAAACACCGACATGTTGTGACAGGTCAGGAATTACCTGTGGTGACTTCATAATATGATATAAGCAAGAAAAAAGACATTAAGATTTATGTTGCGCATTTAAATCAATCAATGTATCAGTTCATTAAAAGCTGCACTTTCACAAGTGTGACACTCAGCGTTTATGAATGACAAGAGTCATTCCATCAGAATCTAACACAGTCTAGAGGCAATTTGGAGTGGGGGGGGATATATCCAAGTATATAAAACAGAAACAGAATCATGTCAGACTGCTTTGAGTGTAGTCACCACATTTAGTTGAAGCCAAACCACCACTGAGGAGTGTGACTAATTAAAAGGATCTCCCTTTCTTGACTATTATTATATAAAGCAGCACCAGTGGAATGCGTCTTCTTTTTAATCTACAACAGTGCATTCATCAAACAAATTTCAGTTGTATTTACCTCAAAGTACAAAAGGTTCACTGTTCAAAAACATTCAAACTTTTTAAGCATTCATGCACAGTGTTAATTTTCAAACTGTGTCTTAAAATGTTTAATGTTTTAAGCTTTGTGGCGGTTTTTTTCATCAGATTTGGGCCTACTACACTACTGTATCTTAATGTTGACCATGATGGTGGTACTTGGAGAGCTTTTTAGAGCTACTTTTTAAGGTGGTACAATACTGTAACTCAGCTTTACCAATATCTTTCTGTAATTTGCATACTTTGAGAAAAATTATTCTCAATTCAAAAATTATTTACAGAATAAATAGTTCAGTGCACTGTGTTGCTGTTAAAGGACATTCTGCTCAATGTCGTTGTGGTAATATCTGCTACGATTTCATACTTACTATAGTTTAATGGTGTTTCATTTGGACAGATCGATATCCATTTACTCAAGTGAGAGTAGCATGACTTCGTAAGAATATTACTCAAGTAAAAGTAAAAGTGGTCATCCAAAAATATACTCAAGTACAAGTGAAAAAGTATCTGTTGAAAAGAATACACAAGAAATGAGTAACATTGTGAGTAATTGCTTAAGATATCTGATATCGGATTCCAAACACTAAATAAATATAGCGATCGCTTCCACACACATCCAAGCGGTCCATTTCATTCAAGAGCATAAAATACCGCATGTATTATGAAATAAACATGCTTTTTTTCTGTCACAGGCACTTTAATGAGTAAAACAATATTAATTTTTGTTCTTTACCTGCAATTAAATCCCTTTGTTTTCCAGAGATAAAGAAAAACAAGATCAGACATTGATATGTGAACATTTCTTAATAAAGCGCTGAATATTTAATGGGGTGTCCTAATTATTTCACATGACTGTATATACCACGGAGAAAAAAAAGTATCTTTGTATCTTGATGTTATTTGTGTTGTACCATTTCTGTTTTTATTCATTTTAATTTCAATAATTCAGCTTATATTAAGTAATTTAAAAATGTATTTATAGTTATAAAAAAAAAATACAACGATTACTTTAAATTGTGTATATATACATATATTTTAATAATTGCTATTTTTGAAGTCTTTTTCTGACATAAAATAGTCACTTGCACTAGAAAGGGGTTAAAAGTCTTAAGTTTGGGACTCTCCCCCCCAAAGGCTGCCCCCCATCCCCAAAATGGTCAATTGCTCTATAAAGGGTTAATTGTTTTAAGTGCTAACTTTTGAATTGTCCACTGTAGTGACCACTGTCCCTGAAATAGTTACATACTCGTGATTCTATATGTAGCATGTTTTGGGGGATAAACCCCAAATCATCTCATTTTCAAGGTTGCCTCTGGATGATGTTAATTACAAAACAATGGCGAAACAGGACAGATTTTGAAAAATAGGAGACATGAGCGAAGTAGCTCAAGGGGTGAAGAGTAGACACGCCAAGAGGAGGCGGGGCCTTGACTCAGTCAAGACGCACGCACGACTGTAAAGTTTCTCACACAACTAAGAGCGCACCCTCAAGTGCGCCGTCTCCTCGCGTGGAACATGCGCGCATGAAATATGATAAGGATGTTATTCTGCTGTGAACATTTTCCGAATCCGGGGAAGAAGTAAAGTTAAATTGAGAGTCGCTAAGCCAATGTGACCTTGTGTGTGACCTCGAAGAGCGAGACGAGGTTTCACTCAAACAGGTAATGCTTGAATTGAAATCATCTTGTCAACCTGTATTTTCAAATTCCCCGATGGATTAAGAATGACTGTATTAATTATCATCCTGACATTTTTGACGTGCACTCTAAATAGCGTGATCATTCAAACAAAAGTCTTTCAGTTTGGACAGCTCAAAAAAGTTTACCACAGACGCCGATAGTACACTGTAATTTCAAGCTCTATTTCTGGTCTAAATTTGGTCGTAACGTTTAAAGAGGTGGCAAAAGTACACATTCAGTGAAGTCGTAGGAAAAAGTGTACAAAAAAGTCAACTATAGACTCAACTTTTTTTTGTTATGTTTAAATTATGTCAAAGCAGACAAAAACAAACAATTCTGACATAAATATGTTAGTTCTACAGTTACAGAGCTACAAAAAAACAGATGGCAGAAACAATTTTCTCATATTTTGCTTTTTTATCAGCTTGCATCTTTTCTACTGACAAGAGAGTAGGAAAAAAAATCACTTGAAGCCTTTTTGCTGCAAGCTAAATTCTGACCAGAACGAACTGACTGCAGGTCCTGGCGAGGACAAAACAAAACATAACAAAAAAATGCTGTTTTAGTTTACGATAACATCTTTAAAAAAACATGATCACAGTATTGTTATTTAAAATATACAGCATTAAGAAGAGTGTTTGAATGCTGCTAGCTGCTAATTTTGGGCAGCCACAATATCAAAACGATTCTCAAAAACAATTACTGTAATGGGGAATATAGTGTTTGTTTAGATCTGTGGAATCCTAGGTGTTAATGTTCCCTGGTTCATATCCCTTGGCTAATGCAGCAACACCAATTTTAACTGTTTTTGTACATTGTATTATCAGCCACCACAGTTAAAAAAAAAAAAAAAAAGAAAAATGTCGCTTGACAAAGGAGTGTAGTGAGTCCAAGTATTTCTTTCAAAAGGACAAAATCAGAAAAAATGAGCATTCAAGCAATATAATTGTACTAACACTTGAAGTGTTATGTAAAAACAGTTTCTCGTCCACTTTTACGGATTGTATTTTAATATACAGTGGCACCTCTACATATGAAGTTAATTCGTTCCAGCACCTTGTTTGTAAGTCAAAATGGTCATATGTCAAGCAGGATTTTCCCGTAAGAATACATTATAATTCCATTAATTCGTTCCACAGCCTGAAAACCTACACGAAATCCTTAATAAATACTGCTGGTACGATTACAAACAGCAATAACACATAGCAAAATAAACAAATTAGTAATAAAAAATGGAATAATAAAATAATACTAATAATAATTCCTGTAATAATGTAACAAATCGGGTTCTAATGTGGTGGACGTGTTTGCGTGCTCTACCTGAACGCACCGCGTGGCTGACGTGACAGAGAGAGAAATGTGCTCGAGAGATTTTATTTTCTCTTTTAATGTTTTGTTTTTGGCGTCAACTGCAGCGGACAGTAGGCGAGCTGTGTTGCACAAGTTCTGAAATAAATTATAAAACCCTGACGAAGCTGGCGATTTCTTTGGCGATGTTACCACAATAATAATTGTCACCTGAACTTACAGTGTATCACAAAAGTGAGTACACCCCTCGCATTTCTGCAGATATTTACGTATATCCTTTCATGGGATAACACTGACAAAATGACACTTTGACACAATGAAAAGTAGTCTGCGTGCAGCTTATATGATAGAGTTAATTTATTTTCCCCTCAAAATAACTCAAAATATAGCCATTAATATCTAAACCCCTGGCAACAAAAGTGAGTACACCCTTTTGAAAAAAGTACATCCCTAAATGTCCTAATTAAGTACTGCTTCTCATTTTCCCTCCATAACGTCATGTGACTCGTTACAGGAGTGCTGTCAGCATTGCTGCAGAGATTGAAGAGGTTGGGGGGGGGTCAGCCTGTTGGTGCTCAGACCATATGCCGCACTCTACATCAAATTGGTGTGCATGGCTGTCACCCCAGGAGGAAGCCTCTTCTGAAGACGGTACACAAGAAAGCCCGCAAACAGTTTGCTGAAGACATGTCAACAAAGCACATGGATTACTGAAACCATGTCCTATGGTCTGATGAGACGGGCGGGCTTTCTTGTGTACCGTCTTCAGAAGAGGCTTCCTCCTGGGGTGACAGCCATGCACACCAATTTGATGTAGAGTGCGGCGTATGGTCTGAGCACTAACAGGCTAACCCCCTACCTCCTCAATCTCTGCAACAATGCTGACAGCACTCCTGTAATGAGTCACATGACATTTTGGAGGGAAAATGACAAGCAGTACTCAATTTGGACATTTATGGATGTACGTTGTTTCTAAGGTGTGTACTCACTTTTGTTGCCTGGGGTTTAGATATTAATGGCTATAGTTTGAGTCATTTTAAGGGAAAAATAAATTAACTTGATTATACTGTATAAGCTGCACACAGACTACTTTTCATTGTGTATAAGTGTCATTTTGTCAATGTTGTCCCATAAAAAAATATAGTTAGATATCTGCAGAAATGCGAGGGGTGTACTCACTTTTGTGATATACTGCGTAAAGACTGGCGAACAGAGGTCGGAGGTGGACCGTCGAGTTCGTAGACATTCTACGGCCGTATTGTTGAGCCAGTTCACAGATGAGCACACCACGCTCATATTTTTCTATCATTTCCATCTTTAATTTCAATGGCAAGTGTCACCTTTTTCCTTTTTTCACAACCTGCACTAACCTTCTTGGAACCAGTGTTCCGCCGTTCATCCGTCTGCAGCACTCTCATACAGTAAATAGTCGTATTTTGAACATGTCGTCGGATGTAGAAACAAAGGACGGGTCAAATTTTACCTCGGATGTCGAAAAGATCATCTGTCGAAGCTTATCTCGAGGTGCAACTGTACCAGTAAAATAAATATTTACGGTATATTTATATTCCCCAAAATAAATTTTGGGGAAATTGCTAAAGCAGTGACAAGCACAGATTTTAACCTCTCTCCCAGTTTTTATTTGGCACTGATCGACCACGGAAAACCGACGATAAGATCTTTTTAATTTCCAAATAGGAACTATGACTATTCAATAGGTTATAGTAAAGTATAATAATAACAGTATAGCAGTATAACAATAAGATAATTTTGTGCCAAGGAAAAAAAAAAACCATAAAAAAAAAAAAAAATCAAACATCCTAAGCAGTTACTCACAATGTTGCTCATGACATGTATTTTTTTTCAACAAATACTTTTTTACTTGTACTTGAGTACATTTTTTGATGACTATTTTAACTTTTACTTGAGTGATATTATTTTGAAGTAACGCTACACTTACTTGAGAACAATTTCTGGCTACGCTACCCATATGTTGGCTGCTTCTCCCTGTAGGTATGATATGCATCCAATAGTTCAAACTACATTTATTTAATAAATTTGTCTAAAAACATTTTTCTGTCTGAATGGATTTAAGCTTTAGGGTCTGTTTTCAAAATATCAGCCTTTGAAATGTTATATAAGCATGTCAAAGTGTTTCGTGTTATTCTTCACACGTAAATTCTTTCAGTAAAAATCAAACCCAAACTGATCTCAGTTTAAAAAAAAAAAAAATGTGAGCTGGGGGACACTGTCATTTAGTCGCTAAATGACCAATAATGAAACATTTTGAAAACTTCCAGAATAAATATCTGGATTTTATTAACACATTTAAATTACAATATTTGAACATAACTTGAATTATATTAACATACACAATAAAAACACACTTGTTAATAATCTCTTAACTATCCTGGAATACAAAAAAATAAACGTTCTCTTAAGACCACTCAACATTGTCTGTCTAAATAAATAAATATAACTGAAAAAACTTCTTAGCCAGGGTATAACAAAATAAATAAAAATTGAGCCTTCCTTCAGATAATACATGACTGCTTTGGTCCACAAGCACAGGTAAACGCAACAAAAATGAAAACTTTTACCTTGACTATTATTAATGTGTGATTATCTAGGGGGAAAATACATATGCTAGAAATAAAAATATTTTAAAATAAATTATGTAAAGAATAAATAACTACATTTTAGATAAATGCACATCATCAGCCAATCAAACATGCATTTGAGGGGTAAAAATGGACCAGCACAACATTCACAAAGTGAAAAGGGGTAAAAGTAAGTATGAACATCATGAAAATAATTCCTTTAATAATGTATATGGCGGAAAACACTCAGGTGACTTGAAGTTCCGCTCTGAAACCCCTAATTTGGCCAAATTTCAAAATTGTCCTATATGCATGTGTGATACATCATTGGACAGCTTAAAGTCTCACTTTTTCTGGGGGAAGAAAAATTATGAACAGGAGGGCATTTAAAAAAAAAAAAAAAAAAAAAAACTTTTTAAACAGCAAAATCCTCACTGGAGGTGAGAGTACACTAGAGCATAAATAAAGACGCCATGATTTTAACGAGATATTATTGCGTATTTACCTCTTTTCGATCCAAAAACTCCATGTAGCATGTATCACCGAGTGTCAAGACACAGCTGTGAATGGCCACAGCTGGATTTTTGGGGGATTTTACAGGTGAAACATGGTAATATAACAAGGGTCACAATGCAGAAATCGCAGACATCAAGGAGTAATTGAGATTTTCATTTTCATATATTTACCCTTTTAAACGTTGTTGTTGTTGTTTTTTTTTTTCCAATGTTTCTTTGTTTGGATCGATTACTTATCATCTAAAATATTGGGGAAAATGTGACGGCAACGAAAAAAGTATAACAATTATGATCGATAATTATGAGGTAGATATCCGTGACTTTTTACGGACGCCAATTTTTTCATTGTGACGTAATTTGTTTAAAAGTTTAAAATATGCAAATGAATAATTTTTTTAAAGTCGTTTTTTTTTTTTTTTAACTAAATATTAGACATTAATTAAAGATTCTAAGCTAAAAATGACAGACATTTCGAATAATAAATACGATTACTTGCCTTTAGTTGCGGACGTATGTAAACGGGTTTGCAGGGTAAAACGGACAAATTAAAAATAGTTCGGGGGCTTATTGCGCCATGAATCTGCTATGGCAGCATATAGACATATTGTTCTATCAAACACAACAGTTCTTTTGGCTTAAAATACAGCAGTTTATTTTAAAGAGGGGTGCAAGAGCAGAAACTGCTTTTTCAGCCTTGTCTCTGTGCCATATATTGAAATGTCATTTTCAATTCTATATATATATATATATATATATATATATATATATATATATATACACATACACATACATATATATATTTCCAGGCATCTGTGGCAAGGTCAAACATTAGACGTCTGTCAATCATCGTTAACTTTAATAAGCAACTCCAGTGCACTCACTGCTTGACCAACATAGAGCAGGGAGAGGGAGGGAGGGAGCGAGAGTAAGACAATGCGATCAGCTCGGGACATCTAATCTGTTTTTTTCTTTTTTTTTTTTTAATTGAAAAGAAATTCGCGATGGACTGAGGGCCCGAAGTTTGAAGCGCGAAGTAGCGAGGGATCACTGTTGTGCAAATAAGGGTGGTTAAAAGTTGGTGCGGACAATTTGAGCATCCTTAAAAGTTGCTAGTGTTATTTCCCTACCGTACCTATGCAAACCTACGCCCTTATTTTCAAGCAATTATTTATCTTGATTTGTGCAAATAGCAGGATAAAATGCTAAGAGTAGAACATAAGAGAACGTAGAACTGTGCAAATGGACGGCAAACATCTGGCCACTCAACAAAACCAAATGAAGTGGAACGTTTACTCAAACAAGAGGATATAACTTTACTTTCTCTAAATCTGTTTGCTTTTCATTTGACACTAGCCTTCGCTGGCTAGACGTCAATGCTAATTGTGCTATGCCATTATTTTCGACCGGAGTCCACTCATCAATGCTGTAAAATTCCTCAAAACAATCTGTTTGCAAGTGCGCAGAGCATAATTAATAAAAGGCCATTTCAGAGGACCTTTCCACACTCTCATTTTCTCAGACAAATTCTATCCAGTTAAGTGCTTAAAGTGCTATGCTATGCATTTCGGGTCCTTTTTTTCAGTAAATGGGGGGCTTGAGATATTAATTTCGAGTGATGATGTTACTCGCAGCACCCCATATACTGCAAAATAGACCCAAAATGGTGCCATTCGTTTGTGCTACATTTGCGCTAGTTGTTGGGACACCTCTCTGTTATTGAGAGAGTTGGTACACTCCGTCAGCCGCTGGAGTTAGGATAAGGAAGAGCTGCGTGTGACGTCATCACTCCAAATTAATATCGCAATATCTATAATTGCACAAACAAAAACAAGCACAAACCTAGCACAAACGAATGGCACCATTGCGGTTCCTTTCCGCCGTAGATGGGGGGCAGTGTGACGTCATTACAACAAATTAAAACCATAACATCTACAAAACTGTTGCAGCACAACCTACTATTTTTACAGCACAAATGAAGCACAAAAAATCATTTTTAGCCTTTTTTTAATCAAAATGGGGGACTGGTTGACCTCAGATTGACCTATAAAAGAATTGTAAATATCTCAAAAACGGTAGCAGCACAAACAAAACCTTTTACAGCACAAACAAGCACAAATGTAGCACAAACTTTTGTTATCATTTTTATATAAATCTGCCATCGATGTGGGGATTCAACGAGTTTTGTATGGAGTAGGCCCGTTTCTGCGATTTTTCTTTTCTCTTCAATGTGTGGATTGCAAAGAAGTAAATTATGGCCGATAGCCCAGCCAGCAGTCTCTCCCATCCTTCAGTTCTTTAACAATTTGACTCAAAGTGCGCATAACGGAAATCCCACTTCCAAAGATCTTTCCACCCTCGCATTTTCTGCAAAAATATTGTATAGTCGGCCATTGAAAATGACAAACACATTCAGCTGTGACTAGTATTGGGTATCGTTTCGGTTTACCTAATACAGTTGAAACTCGATACGTTTTAAAAATGATTCCAGTGCTTATACGGTTCTTGAACTGTTCCTAAATAAATAAATAAAAAATACACACAAACTTAGTCAACACTGCCCTTTAATTTACAGTGCAAAATTGAATACAAGTAAAAGTAAATCTTTCAATATTATAAATACAAGGAACATGATAAGAGGTAAATCAAAGAAAAATATAATCGCTCATGAATAGTGCCACTGACGTCACGCTTGTTTAGGGAACAAGCGACCAGGTAAAAAAAAAAAAAACACACACACACAAAAAAAAAACCTCAGGCACCGAAATGTTTGTTTTCATTCGGTCCATTTACCAATGACTGCTTCGGAATTGGTAACAATTTGGAGTTTTGATACCCAACTCTAGGCATCTAGCTCAAACCGTCCAAAGGGCTGAGAACGGTTTTAAAAAAGCAACATCTGAAAAAAATATTTTTTTTAAAATAATAAAGATAACACATCTTTTACTTGAGTAGATTTGTAAAGATGAAACGCTACTCTTACTCCTCTACTTTGGGCTACACTAGAGTCGTTACATTTTTCCTCTGTATTCTACACATTTACTTTATTTTTACCTGAGAGGCCGACAGTGCCTCTACCAGTTTCACCAATGAGATGTCACAGCAATAATCGTATGGCTCCATTACACCAATCAGACATAACAATACAGTCGCATGACCAGATACAGGTTTGCAGTTGGAAATGATATAATTACACTGGCCTGTTCAATCACGTGATGTCTTTAAAGCGCCATAAAAATTCAACTAACTTCTAGCATAATAATATAAAAAAATAGAGGAGGCAAATTTTATTTTTCAAATGATTTTTTTCTTTGATTGAATTTTTTTTTTTTGGATTGAAGCAACTTTTTTTATATTAAATGATTTAGACACAAATGTCCTACCTATAATATGGACCAAAGACAAATAGGATTGCTTCAAACAAAGACAACTTTTTCGATACAAAATTAAGTGTTCAAATGCAAATTTTTCAATCTCAAATATTTTTTCGCATTCAAAAACTTTTTCTTTGATTAAAATTTTTCTTTTTTTGATTGAAGTGATTTTTCTTTTTGAAAATATATTTTTTGAATCAACTTATTTTTTGATTGAATAATAAAGACAAAAATGTCCTAGCCAAAATGTGGCCCAAAATCAAATCAACATTACTTCAATCAAAAAAGTTGGTTCAATCAAAAAAACTTTTTACTTCAATCAGTCAAAAAAAAAAAAAAATCAAAGAAAAATAGCTTTCATATGCATTTTTTTAAAGTTTCAAATGTATTTTTGCATTCAAACACATTTTAATTATTATTATTATTATTTTTTTAAAGCGTCTTTTTTGGGTTGAAAATATATATTTTAAATGAAGCAACTTTTTTTTTTAATTGAAGCACCTTTTTTGGGATTGAATAATAAATACATAAATCTACCTCCATATGGCTCCGCCAATTTTTGACTGGGGTAACTACATTGGCACGACACCGGCGGGCCTACCATATTTGACGGATGATGATCTTGGCGGAAAATATTGCCTAAGCAGCCTGATTTAGAATTCCCCTCAAGTATGATGGGAAACAAAAAACGCTCATTGTCAACTTATTATTATAAATATTCTTGTAAGTTAATTTTACTGCTGAGACTGCGTTTCGGGGTCATCAACATGTTGTGCCCCCCCTGCCCCAAAAGTCAAACTCCGCCTATGTACACAAATTATTCAAGGTAAAAAAAGTCTGCTTTAACGTTGAACTGTTCACATTTTCTATGGCTACTGGAACTAAAAGCTAAACGTGTTTAAAGCTTAGAGCGGTAATTACAAGTGAACATCCTCAGCCAGGGTGCTTCATTCATTTCCGCCTCCCTTGTGGTTAAAACAAACTACTTGGGATTGTGTAGACAGGTCCACAGGAAACACAGAAATATCTTCTGTTAACCTTTTTACGGTAATAATTAAAGTACAAAGACACCACTAATCAATAGGAGTTTGTACATTGACCAAGTATTTCCTCCTCACAGCAAAAGAGCCTGTTTGTTCCTCCTCCCAATGGCCGACTTGTAAAATAAGGGTTGTGCTGGGTCTTGGCCAGGCAGGTTTTATGACCACAGCTCTTTCATTGCGTTGCACCATCATCTTCTTCCCAGGCTAGACCTCCAATCCTCAACCCCATCAACACCAGCCCTTCTTCCCATGCCAGCTGTTTCCCTCAGTTTTCCCAGCACTTGGGTGAATGGAGGAGGAGGATGCTTCGTTTGTTTATCCTTAGTGACAGAAAAGTACGGGCGACTATTCCAACGTGCGCCGGAGTCGCATTCCCCAAAAATTACAGAGCAGTAGCTGTGGCTCCAGGCCGACGTGAAATAAATCTGTTTGACCTAAGTACCGTACCTTTCATGAGGGAATTCCAAACTAATTGGTTAACGATTTCATTGTATGTAGGATCCATTTATGAGTAATTGGACCTTCAAGAAGGAGTATGTGCTTGTTGACTTAACAAATGAAGATCGACTGAGGAAGTGTGTCTTTGTCAGTAAGCCTGACATTACATGTGTCTGAACCAGAACTGAGCAAAGTACGGCAAAGTGGGTGCCAAATCGGACCATTTTAATTAAATAACCCTAAAAAAATTGCTCTAGCCATTTTTTCGGAAAACAGTTTAATGATGACATGTCCAGCGTATTATGTCACGCTTTTCTTCTGAAATTAATTTTTAAGGGGTACGTATTTGGTATTTTTAAGTATATTCTCAAGCATTCTTTATTTCTCCTATTTAGAGTTGGTCTTAGTCAAGTCAAAGTAAAATTTATTGTATTCATAACAACAACAAAATAAAGATCCAAAATGTGTGTTGGGTTGTTGGTTTGTTAGATTGACACATAAAAAACCCCGGGAGCAGGATTTCCCCATGATTTTTTGTTATGTATGCTGGATGGATTTATTGAGCAGTATGGCCTGGCATTGCATAGGTGAAAAAATGAAAATTAGCATTTTCTGTGCTAATATTCAAAGGAATTCAAATTAATTTTCCGCACAAAATGGAGGCCTACAGAGATCGAACCGTTTAAGAACACTCCCAGACACATAAAGTACAACTGTGTAAAATTTCGTCACAATCTGCCCAGTTGTTTCGGAGTCCATAAGAAACGAACAAAGACACAGACAAAGCTCCATTTATATATAACTTGAGATATATAATAGAAATAGGCAGTGCTTAATTTGTAAATCATAAGGTGCCGGGATGCAAAGTACATAGGACAGTGCAGGGATGACAAGACGAGCACAGGTCCCGGAACATATGCAGAAAATGGTGCTGAAAACAACACGCAAATGCCCACTTGCCATGCTGTGGGACTTACAAGCCTCAATTTCAGATAATAGCCATGGTATACATAAAATGACAACAATTTACAAGTATTTAGGCTATACTCTGCACAGCATGGGTAATTGCCCGAATAACCACAGGTGGGACTTGCAGTTACGTACAGTCTAACTTGTAAAACATTAAAAAAAAAAAATCTGAGATTACAATAAATACCCCAAAACCCATTCCTTTGTGAGTTCCCCCCCCTCCCCCCCATCTTCTCTGCCCCCAAAGTTCCCACCACCTTAAAAATTGTGCAGCCCAAACCCGAATTTCCCACCTGGCTGACAGCTGGCGCTGTAACTGGCCCCCACTCCGGGTGGCGCTGAACCTGACCAGCTGCTGCCACGGTAGCACCCTCCTGCCCCGGCTTGACAGGCGGTCCATGAACCTGGCTAGCTGCTGCGGTGCTAGCCTCCTGCTGCACCCAGATCGCTGCAGCTGCCATCATCGCCGGTTGTTGCTTTTCTGACTTGTTTTGAACCATCTTCCTTCTTTTTGAAAAAAGACAGTAAATACAACTGTCTTTTTGGCATGTTGAAATACCGTTTGATCCTGGCTCCTTGCTCCCAAGATGCCGCAAATTTCCAAAGATTTTTTTTTTCATGTCAGGGGCGTGATTTGTTGGTCCAGCTTTTCAGTCCATCAACAAATCTCTGACTCTTTCCAATAATTTTCTATAAACAACATGCAGTTCTTGGGATTTGTTCTGTAAATGAATGTATGCATATTATTATTGTATACATTTTTAAAAACGTTTTTATATTATTATTACTTTGAATACATGAGAGGTGCTGGATCTGCCTAAATAAGTCCCAGAACACAGGGAGGCTAAAATCAAGGGGTGCCGGATTTTGTCCGGCAGGATCCGGCACAAATGGATATAGGCTAGATAGGCTAGATAGGCTAGATAGGCTAGATAGGGTAGGTAGGTAGGTAGGTAGGTAGGTAGGTAGGTAGGTAGGTAGGTAGGTAGGTAGGTAGGTAGGTAGGTAGGTAGGTAGGTAGGTAGGTAGGTAGGTAGGTAGGTAGGTAGGTAGGTCGGTCGGTCGGTCGGTCGGTCGGTCGGTCGGTCGGTCGGTCGGTCGGTCGGTACAAAAGTAGATATCGGTAGATATAGAGATATCCTGTATATACAGTACAATTGGAATTCTCGATTACTGTATTTTTCGGACTATAAGTTGCACCTGAGTTTCAGTCGCACCAGCCATAAAATGCCCAATGAAGAGGAAAAAACATATATAGTATGAGTCGCACTGGAGTATAAGTCGCATGTTGGGGGGAAATATACTTGATAAAATCCAACTCATTGAACAGATATGTCATCTTGAAAGGCAATTTAAGATAAAAAATACAATTGAGAACAACATGCTGAATAAGTGTACAGTATGATAATGTTACATGATGCATGAACAATGAAATGTGAACGTGGCCAGTATGTTAACGTACTGTAACATAGCTATTAAGAGTTGTTCAGATAACTATAGCATAAAGAACATGTTAACAAGTTTACCAAACCATCGGTGTCACTCCAAAGCACCAAAATAACATGTGAAAGGATATAATAATGTGTTAATAATTTCACATAAGTCACTCCAAAGTCGCACCCCAAGCCTAACTGTGAAGAAAACTGCGACTTATAGACCCTACCCACCGACGTCACAAAATCACATGCTCGCTGTATGGTTCCGCCCCCTTGTCCGTCATTTTGTGTCTGTATTATCAGTGGTCTCAATTGATCGAGCAATTTATAATGCATTTCATGGAAGACCTGGTGCTTTTGGATGCCGTAAACTCACTTGATGAGTTGCATAAAAGGCGTTATGTGGAAAAGCTTCAGTTTATCCATTCGCCAGATCCATATTTGATGCCTAAATCGATGTTTTTCAACCCGCTGTCTCCGCCGTATTTGCCTGACATCTGCTAGCTACCCTGGTATGTACAACTATCTTGTCCACACAAAATCAGCCTATTCTCACGAAAGTTTGAAAAACTTTAAGAGCTTGGAGGCTTATAAATACTTCGTTGCTGGTTGGGTGAAACAGGTCCTCGTCCACGAAAATTCGGCAGGAATCTATCTTGTGCTTGGAAAGGTGAGTTACGAAATTTTCAATTCAAAATCTTTTGTTATTGCTAACATCCACTGTCAAGTTTAATGTATTTCATGTCGTTTGTCAATGGAGTTAGGGCTTTTAATGTTTATATGGTTTAGCGATAGCACTCTCACTACATACATACGTGTATGTTGTCGGCGATTAGCCCAACAATGATCTTAATTGTGGTTGTCAGCCCAAAACCCTCTAAATATATATTAAATGCATCTTACCAGATATAAAATGACTACTACATAATCTGTGGTAATCGTTTGGAGCCCAGTTTTCTCGTCGAATTGCAGCAGCCCATCTCGCTCTCTTCTCTCCGGGTCTCTCGGAATCCGGTAGAACTTCAAGTCTCTCTGTCTTCTCCGTCTATCTTCTCTGTTATTGCAACCGACCGCCACACACGCCTTCACCATTTTGATTATTAATGTTAACGAGCAGAAAAACACGTCGTAAATAGGAGGAATGTACGTAGCCGTAACAGGTAAACATGATGTGTTGACGGACAATTGGGCGGCACCAGTCAGGAGGAAGGAGTTGTGACGTCACGTGGGTAGGGTCTATAGTCCGAAAAATACCGTAAGTATAGATATATAGATATAGAATAGATATAGATTTATTTGGCTAGCTAGCTAGCTAGGTAGGTAGGTAGGTAGGTAGGTATTAAAGTAGATATACCGTAGATAGAGCTTGAGATATACCGTATATACAGTAGGGTTGTGACAAAATATGAAGAAGGTGATAAAAGGTTAAAAGCCTAAAGGTTATCAATACGCTCATGCCAAGAATCGAGATATCGTTTTAAAAAGGTGTCAATGTTCAAAAGAACGTTCTTTCATTCGAAACCAGAGCATTACAGTCACACTTTCCGATTTCCGGGGCATTTATAGGTGACTGCCTGTTGAGTTTGGGTTCCTTCCTATAATTTGGGGGCATTTTCAGGTCCCTTCCTGTTTATTTTTGGTCACTTCCTTTAATTTTGGGGGCATTTTCAGGTCACTTCTTGTTGATTTTTGGTCATTTCCTTTAATTTTGAGTCATTTTAGGTCACTTCAAGTTAATTTTCAGCTACGTCACTAAATTTGGGGGCATTTACATGTCACTTCCTGTTGAGTTCCAGTTCCTTCCTTTAATTTGGGGTGATTTTCAGGTCACTTTCTGTTGATTTTCAGTCACTTGCTTTGATTTTGGTGTTAACTTTGGGTTACAGAATGGGAAGTGACCCATGAAATGCCCCAAGATCAGCAAGAAGTGACAAAATGACATCGTTGCCTGGCACTGGCTACTACTGACCGCCAAAGAAGTGGGAGAGGCCCGATTGAAGTGGGAGGGGTTCATTTGCTGCCACCTTCCCAGTTCAAATGGATTGGACATCTAATAGAGTTAAACTTGAAGCAGAAAGTTTGTTGCAGATAGTTCAAGCAGATACCGTAATTTCCCGAATATAAGGCGCACCCGTGTATAATGCGCACCCCAAATTTACTTGTAAAATCTAGGGGAAATTATTGTACCCGTTTATAACGCGCACCCTAATTTTAGCACCAATAAATAGAAGAATACAAGAAAACACAGCTCGTGTACAGATACAGAAATGTCATTTTACTGACTGGTGAAACACAGCACAAGCATTGTACATTGGTTGTTCAAAACATTACCATAAACTGACAATATTTACGGTAATAATATGATTTGACAACTTCTCCAACTTACCAGAATCTAGCAGAAAACAAAACAGATGTGACTTTTCTTTTGAAGGCTGCTGTATAACTTGCTCGTTTCACCATGATGAATAAATGTTTCTTCCATGGATTGATACGGTAAAATGAAAGCGAGAACGTAAGTCAGAAATCCATGAGAGCTCATCGCTGTCGACACGACAGTAACAATAGGAACTATTGTTATTTGGGTTTGAGTTTCCCGAGGGACAGATATAGTTGACGGACACAGGAAATCTGTGTGCTTACTTTTGTTATGGTCTGAATTGCGGAGCTGCAATAAACGTTGACTGAAATGAGTTCAAGAAACTAAATTCTGTGCTTTATAAAGAGGGAAAAAAGCAGAATTTAACACAGACAAAATCATTCGGCCGATAGGAGTGAAGTATTACCGAAACAAAATGGTGACGTCACGTACCGTAATGGTCGGCAACGGGTCGCCGCATACGTTTCTTCAACACAACGTGGCCGTGTCAATGAAAAAAAAAACGGTTTATATAAGTATATATGTAATATATATTTCTGTCTCCATCCATGTACCCGTCTAAAATGCGCACCATGATTTTACAAATTGATTTTGGGGAAAAAAGTGCGCGTTATATTCGGGAAATTACGGTAGTTTGTTTTTCTGTTTATTAGTTGTTTTTGTGGAATGATTTCCTTACCAATGTATCGATAACCGTTGTGCCGCCATATCATGAGATCATTGTTATCGTGAGCTTTGTATCGCAAATCGTATCGTATCATGAAGTACCATGCGGTTCCCACATCTAATATACAGTACACTTTGGCCAGGTTCATATCGCAGGTCTTAATGCACAAATCCGATTTTTACGTGTTTTTCTGACTCGAGTGAGGCCTTAACTTGACGGTAGGAACGTAAGAAGTCGCATAAAAGTAGACCATTTCAAACCTCCGTCACTTTCTTATGTGGTTAAAATCCTATCTGGGCCACATTTTTACAGAATGTGGCTGCGGTCTGAACCGTCAGGTCCACCAAATCGGAATTCATGCAGCAATTACGTCAGTAAAGAGCGAGAGAGACAGGACACTACGGAGTGGTGCAGCTGTGCATTAGCGTTACCGCCTTGCTTGAACGCGCCTTTTGGGGAAGGAAATAAAATGGATTGAGGATAAGCCTGAGATGCTCGGTTTTCTCTATGCTCCAAATGAGCAATATTTCCAGATTGCTTACACGACCGGGAGTTGGGGCAAACTATCCGTATGTGTGTGTGTGTGTGTGTATGTCATGTGTAGTAATTTGTTTTGATGGTCTTGCGCATGCGGGTCAGTTTGCTCAAGGCATCTCGGACTGCAAATTACTGCGCATGCGTGATACTTGAATGGGCTAAATGGACAAAGGCAGTCTGAACGGGCACGCCAAAAAAAAAAAAACAGATACAGTATGACAACAAATCAATTTGTGCATTAAGACTTGTGGTATGAACCTAGCCTTGGAGTTGTAGATTTTGTCATTCCAAGCAATCTCCAGGCCAAGATACCTGCTAATGCGCTATTTTTTTTTTTTTTTTTTTTTTTACTGTTTCCTGCTGTAAACATAATTGTAGATCTTCCGCGATAGGGGGTGTGGTGGACGTCAACAAGATTGTTTGGAGCGAGGAATTTATTGTTTGGAGCCATGTACAGTTTGCACGACTTCCAACTTGTTGTCAGTTTCCACAGACATGTTGCACTTTAACAAGCTTTACAACACCTTTCCAAAGGGCCCTGCAGCTGATTGACATTTTTTAAGGTGTAGAAAAGGATACTTGGCTGGAATGCTGCTTGAGTCAGGCTTACGGTAGTATTTCTGAATGTTTGTCCCTCGTTGGGTAACATAGAAATCGTTCTTGTTATTGTTTGACTCTCAGACTCTGTTTGCTATCAGACTGCAACTGGTGCCTCCAGAGTGTTTTACAGGACTTCTGTTGTATGTTGCCTTCAGGCTTGAGATGTGTGAGGGGTTATAAATCAAGTGTGATTCATAAAAACAGGTTCCCCTGTCTGCCAAGCTCCATCTCATCTGTAGAAACCTACGAGACGTACAAATAGATTTTGGCCTGCAGCCATACCTCCCTGCAACTTCTTCCTTTACAAACTGAAAGCTGTCAGCACCGCCAACCCAACCCCCACGACACAGTTCCCTCCTACAACTTTACCAGCATTTATCTCCCCCAAACGCTGCTTCTACACAGGACCAATGATGATGTTTTCTTTAAGCTTTTCTTTGACTGTCCTCTATGGGAAGTACCTGGCAGCGGATACATGTGGCAGGTCTATGCCTGGACACGTCTGTCTCCCTCTCTCGTCTGTCTGCACGACCATGCAGTGTGAAAATTTTAGTAGCCAAGGCAATGAGGGAGGTGTGTAATGGGGTTTGGAATTTGAATGTTGTATTAAAGAGGATTTAATGACTGCATATCTGCGGGTTAGAAATGTTAGTGCCACAAAAGCGGATGAATATTCTGGAAGAATAAAATGACCTATCTGTTCATTGGGGGACGTGTGGAACAAATAAAGTGCTGATGTCGAAGAGTTATTATTTACCCTCTTTCTTTCTGCAGGTTTTATGGTGTGTCACCTCCCCGCCATGTGGTAACCATCTGAACACAAAAAAAGATACTGAACAACAGCTCTAGCCGCTGATCTCATCGACATAGTGCACCTGCCGGCTCACATGGCCCACCATTATGAACCCTGGCTACGGACGGCGTCACCTAGTGGCAGTGCAGAAGAAATGAACATCCCTTCTTGGTGGGACCTCCAGAGGGATGTTCAGTCTGGAAATTGGATTGATCTCCACACAGGGCATGTTGCTGACTTACCCTCCGTGAATACAGGAAGCACTATGGGGCTTCAGTCCGCTTTAGGTTCCTATAGTTCCGACCCGCAACTGTGCTCCTTGCCTTTAACTCAACATGTACCAGCATCACACATGCCTCTCTTCCCTCCGGATGGCTTCAAGATGGAACCTGTAGCTCCTGGTATCTTGCACCAAGAAGCATTCGCGCTGGAGGAGCCCCGGGAGAATGTCGTGTCAGGCCGGCCAAAGTCCCAGAGGCGTTCTTCTTCCAGAGGTGCTGGCCTAGCCGTGTGCCGCTGTCCTAACTGCGTTCACGCTGAGCAACTGGGCCACGGCACGGATGACACCAGGAGGAAGCACATGCACAACTGCCACATACCCGGTTGTGGCAAAGCCTACGCTAAGACCTCTCATCTGAAGGCTCACCTAAGGTGGCACAGCGGGGACAGGCCGTTCGTCTGCAACTGGCTTTTCTGCGGCAAGCGTTTTACACGTTCTGATGAACTGCAGCGCCATTTACAGACGCACACCGGTACCAAGAAATTTAGTTGCGCATTATGCCCTCGAGTGTTTATGCGAAATGATCACTTGGCCAAGCACATGCGCACACACGAGTCTCCGGCTGGGCATGGGGACGAGAGCTTGAACGGCGAGAGCAATGGTTTTGATTCGCCCACACCTCCTCAGTCGTCATCAAACATGCCTGCACCTGACACCGCACAGCCTCCACTGAAGCTGAAATGTGAGACAGACCCCGTCTCCAGTGTAACTGGGTAGTCCAGCAATTTCACCACTTTCTGAATTTTTTGTTTGTTATAAGAAGAGATGTGGGAGCCTGTGGTAATTACTACCAGGGGGTCATTTTTACCATGGTACTTTTTGCAAAAATTACATAATATTTGAATTTGTCTTCTTGTGTATATTGCAACCATTAGATGTCAGCCATGTTGTTTGTTTCTCTTCTTCAGAGCACATGTTAAGTAAATAGTCGTCACTATTCAAAAGTTGGCACTTAAGAGCTTTTTTAGATTTATGGTCAATTTAAAAAAAAAACTTAAATGCTGGCAATTAAAATTGTTGTTGTTTTTATTGTTATTATTCATTGTTGTATTGTTTTTTTGTTTGTTTGTTTTTTTTATAATTATAACACTTTTATAAAGACATATTCAAGACATTGTTAAAAAAAAGACTAAATTACTAAAATAAAAATGAATGAAAACATAAATACACATTGGTCACCGGCCCAAGTAACACTTAAGTTTTTTTTGTTTTTTTTTATAGTATTATTTAACTCATTGCATGCAAAAGATGTCCAATTCATTTAAACTGGGAAGACTGGCTGTGAATGCTCATGTTTCAGTGCCATTGATGTCCCTAGACATTTAATACATTTTGACTGGGAGAGGTGAATGAAAGAACGTTCAAAAATGGTTAAAAAATGGCACTAACTACCCTGGCCTCCTGTAGCATCTGTTGCACTTTCTGTCATCAGCTTCAAAATAGCGCTTCTGGGCTTAAGGTTTGAACTCTAAATAGATGGAAGCCGTATATTCCGCACTATAAAGCGCATCGGAGTATAAGGTGCACCTTCAACAAATGGCATATTTTAAAACTGTTTTCATTTACAGGTAGTCCCCAGTTAATGAATGAGTTCTGTTCCTGCACTGGCGATGTGAACCAGAGTTCCACATAATCCAGAATTAACCCTTTAAATATCTCAAAACCTCTTCTAAAAAAAAAAAAAAAAAAAAAAATCCAAAAACATGTATTATACATTATTGTGCTGTCCTCACCAAGACGTTGCAGCTAAGCTCGGAAATCACGATGTCAGACGGCCATGTGAACTGCAGACTTTATTCAGCGGCTCATGAAATCAACACTTGCAGAATAAAAGTAAAATAAAATGAAATTAAATCAGTCTCATCTTCAATACCAGCAATTCAAACATGCCTTTACAAGTAGCCGCTGATACAGCAATAACAAACGATTAGCATGTATCAATTAGCGTCCGCACATCATCAAAAACAATCAAAAAACTATTCGACCACGATTGAAAACGCACAATAAACAGTACAAAAAGGGTTATAGAGCCGTCGCCTCTGGATGCTTCACAAGCAACAAATGTGTGCGCAGGCTGTCATCTCGGCACTCGGCTGCTCTGTGCGTGCGTGTGTGGGGTGGGCGGGCATGTCTGTACATGCGCTCGCGTCCCGTTCTACACTCCGTGCAGCAAAATAAAAGCATGCACCACAAAACAATAGTCAACAATAAAAAAATTAATTAATGAAAATAAAAAAGGCGTCGTAAAGTCGAAATTGCGTAAATCGGGTTCGTTGTAACCTGGGGACTACCTGTATAGGGCGCACCGCATTATAAGGCTCAGTAGTAGTAGTAGTAGTAGTAGTGGTTGGGGTTGCATTATACATCCACTAGATGGTGGTGCGCTAAATTTCATGCCATGATTAACCAATATTGACCCATATATAAGGCGCATTGGATTTTAAGACACTGTCTGCTTTTGAGAAAATTGAAGGCTTTTCGGTGCGCCTTATAGTGCACAAAATACGGTGCCTGGAACAAAACATGTTCTTTTATTGTTCAGTAATTTATTCATATTGCCTGGACTCTCAACTCAGTGATAGCACTCTGACATCTGCCAAGCTTTAATTGATACCAAAAGTGCGCTTAATTTTAATTAAAGGATCATATCCTTTTTATTCTGGCTCAAGGGAACACCTTCAACATGATACAGAACAACAGATAATACATTCTGATTAGTGACATAAAACGGGAAGCAGTTTTATACCATTCCAAATTGTTAAGGAGAATAGTGAAAGAAAATAACTTTGCCTGTCTGGATTCGCACCGAAAATAAATAGGTTCTTCTACTGCAAAAAAAGAAAGCCAAAACGTGGTGTTAGTAATATAAATCGAAATCTGATTAGCTGAATAGTACAATGCAATGTCTTTATTTAAAGCAAGTATCTGACACAGATTAATCAAGACAAATTTTTACTTGCCTGACTAACCTGATTTTAAGAATCTGCCGATGCCGAGTCCCGATCCTATTAAAAAATATATTTAGATACTGTATTTGAACAAAAGTTCCAAACTTGTTACAGTAATGTAATGTTTCCAATGCCTCCTCTTCCACTTTTCCCGGGAGCGTTGCGGAGTTTAAAATGTATATATTTTTGTTTCTTTTGGCAATGCCATTGTATTTCTGGATTATTTTGTTACTTTTTAGCCCTTAATTATTTTTAAATATATATATATTTTTTTAATTATAAACCGGATCCTTTTTACCTGATGCTGATCTTCTGATGAATGAATGGCCCGATCGGCCCAATTTCCGATCATGTGATCAGATCGGGGACATTCCTTGTTAAAAGCATTAAGGGCATCAGAATAACGCTTACTGTAATTAATAAGTTTACAAGTGTGCAGTATCCCAATTTCCTTATTATTATTTTATTTTATTTTTTTTTTACTTTAGAAGAGGTACATTGTTGTGTATTTGTTGTTTGGCGAGTATTAATATTTTGTATAGTAATTAGTTTATGGTGTTTTGCTTTATGTAAATTTGATCAGTAAATAAAGATATATGACAACTTTAAATAAAAAATCCTTAGTCTTTTTAAACTGTAGCCACTGTAATAAAACCAGATTGTGATCATGTGATGTAATATTGTTTATTTAATCTACCTTTATAAATAATAAAAACAATTATGTATTCGTGAGTCTTTTTTATTCATTTATTAAATGTAATAATCACAACTATGCCAATTATTTGCAATCTTTAATCTATTGTAACAGTTTTTTATCAGTTACCTTGGTGCTTTTTTTTTTTTTTTTTAAACTTGTGCTGTTCTGCTGCACTGACACAAAGAATGGGAATTTTAGTGTCTTTATAGCATAAACAGTTCGGATATGACACATGGGAGTGTGGTGTACTCCCATTGTCATTATTTATGTTGTGTTGTTTATTCAGAGAAAGCTTTGGGGCAACAGAGAGAAAGGAAGAAGAGAGTAAAGTTCAGAACAAATAGTGAAACCAACAAAAAAATATTATCATTAAATACAGTCATGTGAAAAAATTAGGACACACTATGGAAGCTTGTGTGTTTTCGAACATATTTGGTCATATGGATATGCAATATCAATTTCAACTATCATGAGAGATTCAAGTAATAGAACCAAACAATTAAAACTGAAAAAAGGATTTATTTTTTTTAAAAATAATTTTCTGCAAAATGTAAATAAATGCAATTTCTGCTGAGGAATAAATGAGGACATCCCCCATTCAATCCCACTTAAAATGGCTAAAATCACACACAGGGGTATCGCATGTGGTGCACATGATTACAATATCATGACCCAGTGTTTTGAAGGAGGCTTGCCATTTAAACCTCACATTTAGTTTGATGTGCCCCTGACTGATGACGTGAGAGAAAACACCATGGTGAGATCAAAGGAGCTGTCTGAGGCCTTCAAAAAGAAGATTGTCGACGCTTATGAGTCTGGTAAAGGATTTCAAAAGATCTCAAAAGAATATAAAATCAACCATTCCACTGTCCGGAAAATAGTCTACAAGTGGAGGATGTTCAAAACAACTGCCAACATGCCCAGGTCCAGCCAATCAAGCAAGTTCACCCCGAGAGCAGACCGCAAGAGGCTAAGTCTCCAAAAACTCTAAAATGTCGTCACGGGTCCTACAGTAGGCTCTTGCTACTGTTGATGTGAAAGTGCATGCCTCTACAATCGGAAAGAGACTTCACAAGTTTAACCTTCATGGGAGGTGTGCAAGGAGGAAACCTTTGCTCTCCAAGAAGAACATGAAGGCCAGACTGAGGTTTGCCAGAGTGAATGTAGACAAAGACCAGGACTTCTGAAACAATGTTCTTTGGACAGATGAATCTAAAATTGAATTATTTGGACACCAGAACAGAGGACATGTTTGGCGTAAACCCAATATAGCAGTGGTCTCCAAACTATTCCACAAAGGGCCACAGTGGGTGCAGGATTTCACTCCAACAAAACAAGACCACACCTTTTCACCAATCTGGTGTTTTAGAAGTGTAATCAGTTGATTGTAGTCAGGTGCTGCTTGTCTTAGTAGAAACCACATTGGTTAAAAGGTCTGTGCTTGATCGGTATGAACAAAAACCAGGACCCACAGCGGCCCTCGAGGACCGGTTTGGAGACCCATGCAATACAGCATTCCAGGAAAAGAACCTCATACCAACTGTGAAGCATGGAGGTAAAGTCATGGTTTGGGGATGCTTTGCTGCAGCAGGACCTGGCCAGCTCACCATCATAGAATCCACCATGACTTCTATCGTGAATCAGAGGGTGCTTGAGGAACATGTGAAATTATCTGAGAAAAAAATTAAAGCTGAAGTGTAACTTGCCCCTGCAACACTACAATGACACCAAAACATACCAGTAAATCCACCAAGGACTGGCTGAAAAGGAAGAAATAGCGAGTCCTGGAAAGGCTGAGTCAAAGCCCAGATCTTAATCCCATTGGGCTGCTATGGGGTGACTTGAAACGGGCTGTAAATACAAGAAACCCCTGAAAACATCTCACAGCTGAAAATATTCTCCGTTGAGGAGTGAAGTAAACTTTATTCAGACGGATGTCAAAGACTGATAAATGGCGACATAAAGCGTCTTATTGAAGCCAAAGGGGGTCCTAACTTTTTCCTCAGTTAGAATATGCATTTTCTTTGATGTATTTGGTTCATAGAATGTTATTTTTTGCTGTTCACCTGCAATTAAATCACTTTCTTTTCCAGAGATAAAGAAAAACAAGATCAGCGATTGATATGTGAACATTTCATAATAAAGAACTGAATATTAAATGTGATGTCCTATTTTTTTCACATGACTGAATATATGTTATCTCATACAAGTAGTGTTGCTGTTTACTCTTACCGAGGGGACACCATGTGGGGAGGTGATGCTGAGAATTCAAAACTGAAAAAGATATAAACAAAACAATACTTTGTATTTTGCCAAAACACTGTTGTTTCTAAATATAAATGAATAGCGCATTATAATTATAACAATTCTTATATTTAGGTCATAATCTAATACATACACATTCATATATATATATTTTGAATAAATAGCCATAGAATTCTCAACATAGACAGAGACAGACAACCCCCTCCTGCCACCTGCTGCAACACTGTTGTCATACAACATGCCTCAGTCTCCCAGCATGCATTGCGGCACTAGAGCTATAAATAGCATTTAAACTTCATGTTCTGTGCTTTCATTAATTGCTAGTAATGCTATTTAATGTGTTTTTATGTGATAATTCTAGTTTTGTTTTGAAATTGTGATTTTGAATGACTTTTGACTTAATTACCTTCCATTATTTGTCCTTTTTCATGAAGTGGATCTGCTTACATACTGCAAGCTTGGATTGTTAGTCCCTGCCTACTATGTTGCCCAAAATAGCAGGTGGCTAATACGACCCAGGTTGGAAACGGCAAATATTTATATATGTAGCCTATTTAAATGTACTTGATATGTCAGAAAATGTTCTGGAAGCATAGCGTGAGAACTTTATTTAGGGTATTTTTTTCCACCGAAGCAATTTGACGCCCCCGCCTCTAGATGACGCCCTACGCAACCCCCTAGCTTGTCTATGCCCAGGGCCAGACCTGCTCCCAGTATTTAAATATTAAACATTATTCTCAACATTTTATAAATAATTATTAAAACTTACCTATAACATGTTGTTTTTACGTTAAATTTATTTTAAAAAAATAATGTGGTGGTAGACGAATTAATCAATCAGTCGTCATGTAATTTAAAACTGTTTGCAAAATTCTCTAAAAATCAGCAAAATGGGCCATGACGTAATTGATGTGTTCATAAATTCCCTGCTACTCAAATTTTGATCTAAAAGTGTTTTGCCGCAAAAGAATTACATACCAAATACACAATAAATGAAACATCACTCTACCAATTAACAAAAGATTATAGAATAACGGTTATATTTTTCTTTTAGTTGAATTAATAATCGCTTGTGTCATCTATTTCAGACGTGGATTAGAGCAAATCGTTGCATTCACACAACATTGATCAAGGCATTGAACGCACCATAGACGAACCGGAAGAAGAATATTACAAACAGGAAACAATACCACAAAAGTAGAGCACAAACATGGACCGAATCGGCCCTCGGTTCTTGACTGTTTTGTGAACGAAAAACGTTTGGAAAAAGGCTATATACTTAATTTTGATTTTTTTTTTTTTTTTCATCGTTGACCAGAAACCAAGGCTTCAAAATGGGGGGCGGAGATCTGGTAAGTACGATGTTTTAAAAGACGGAGGAGTTTGAAATGTTGTACAAATTGTGTCTTGTGAAGACCCTGCTTAATGGCTTCCACTTGTCCTGCGCTAGAATTTAAAGAAGAGCTGGCACCCCCAGACTATGAAAAACATCGAACGCGTTTGGAAAGCCGAGCAAAAACATGAATCCGAACGTAAGAAAATCGAAGAGCTTCAGAAAGAGCTGAAGGAGGAAAGAGCCCGCGAGGAAATGACTAGATACGCTGAAGAAACCGGTGCCATAAAGTTAGTACTCACAATTTTGCAGTCTAAAAAAAAAAAACGGCGACGTCAGTCAGGTTGTGTCATAATTTATGATTTTGCACATTAACAGAAAGAAGGATGATCGGCTAGACTGGATGTACCAAGGTCCTTCTAGTCAGGTGTCCAGAGATGAGTATCTCATGGGACGTCCCATCGACAAGCAGATCACAGACCAGTATGAGGAACCTGAAAGTGGCCCATCAGCAGAAACTGGACTTCTGCCCGGCTCCATCTTCAGCCCCGTCGCTGCTACGTCCAGCATGGACATGGCTGCCAAGATCAGGGAAGACCCTCTGTTTGAAATCAGGTAGGCTTTGCTCCATTAACAATTATTTTAAATTTCAAACACAGAGTGAGAATGCTTTATTTTGGACATGAGAAAATAAAAATAACAAACAAACAAAACAAAACAAAAAAAATAGACAAACCAATTATAATGCTTGAGATAACAGCAACAATATTTAAGACAATAATAATAATAATAAGTATTAGAATTTATTCATTGTGTCCAAAAAGGAGTAGGATGAAGCATTTGCTTATTAAAACCTACCCCCCTTTTCTATTCCTCAATAATATCAGTCCACCTTATTTAATTAGGCCTCATATCAACAAAGAAATAATGCAACCATATACATAAGATGCAAGACAAAATAAAAATGAAATGAAATAAAAAGTACCAGCCAATAACAGATATGTGAAAACCCCCTATATTAGAACCCTTCCTCTTCCCTATACCCTGTGAAAACCATGTGTTTATACCACTTCCTAGACTGGGTCATGCTTGGACATTGCTTGAGCCCCTCATCTAACTTATTCCACAGCCTTACTCCACAAACAGAAACACAAAAGCTTTTTAATGTAGTCCGTACTCTCTGATGCTGTAAGTGAAGCTCCCCTCTCAAACTGTAATGACCTTCTCTGTTAGTAAACAACTTCTGTATATTGCCAGGAAGTAACATGTGGATAACCTTATACATGAGCTGAGCTGTTTGAAAATGAACCAAGTCAGTGAGTTTTAAAGTTCTGGATTTTAAAAATAATATATTAGTATGATCCCTATAACCAGCATTATGTATTATTCTTATGGCTCTTTTTTGCAAAATGGATAGTGAATTTATTGTACATTTATAAGTATTACCCCAGACCTCTGCACAGTAGTGTAAATATGGCAGGATTAAAGAGCAGTAAAGAATGTGGAGTAATTTATTATCAAGAAGGTGTTTTGCTTTATTCAGAACTGAAATGCTTCTTGCTAATTTACTTTGTATATGTTTTATATGAGCTTTCCAATTAACCTTGTCATCAATTACAACGGCAAGAAACTTATTTTCATGGACCCTTTCAATATTCACCCCGTCTATCTGTATCTGTACTTGACTATATTTATTGTGGCTGCTAAATAACATAAATTTAGTTTTACTTAAGTTTAATGATAATTTGTTTCTATTAAACCATGCTTTCAGTTTACAAATCTCATCAGAAACCCTCCCCAGGAGTTCATGTAAGTCCCCCCCAGAGGAAAAGATACTAGTGTCATCTGCACTAGGCTTTGCTCCAATAACAATTATTCTAAATTTCAAACACAGAGTGTATTGTTATGTCAAGTAGGGCTGGGAATAGACTTCATAATGATATTGACGGGACACAGGGCGCAGGGCCGATTCATAGGGGGGTAGGCATGTGCCGGTTACCGGTTTCACGGTTTACCGTGGTGTGAAAACGTCGCGGTTTCAAAACCTCTAAAATTTTCCGTCAGACCGTAGTACAGTATTCGCTATTTTTCATGTGTCAAAAATGCAGCCAGAAGTGGCTTGTCGCGGCAGCGCTCACCCCCTCCCGTTTGTTGCTGTGTGTGAAAGTGATCGATCGGCTAGACAGCCAGTGAACCCAAAAACAAATACTCCAAACATAAGGCGTACTTTTCTTCAATTTATTAAGCTCTCAAATCGTGGTAAGTGGAATATACAAAATGAATACATTTAAAACGTTGTACAATTGGAATTTTCCATGTGTGAGTAGCTTCAACAGATTAGCACCATGAAAAGTTCGCCAAAAACAAAACACATTTTCCTTTCAAATTCAATATACAAACTAACTAAAAGCTTACAAAGACGAATGTTAGCCTAAGCTTAGCTGGGAGAGCAACTTCGTCGAGTGTTACAGTCGCAGATAGAGCTGGGAATCTTTGGGCACCTAACGATTCGATTACGATTACGATTCAGAGGCTCCGATTCGATTATAAAATGATTATTGATGCACCCCCCTCCTTTTTTTTTTTTTTTTTTTTTTTTTTTTTTTTTTAATAAAGTTTTGTACATTAGTTCCAAAATTGTTCAAAAATACTCTCAGGCTAAACCAAACTACTATTTCAGTATCAAGTTAACTTATAGCAGTAAACAAATATACAAAATAACATTAAATAAAAAAAACTTCAGTCCCCATTCTGTATCAGCAGCTTTAAACTACATTCAATTAATTTAATGTTGTGAATCAACCGTTAAAGTTGTTAAAATTGCTCCCGTTCCATTCCATAATTTCCCTTTTGTCTACTTTTGACATGTGAAAGTTTTAAAACTATTTTAAAGATAGATTCAAGTCAATATTTTACCGATTTAGGAGTATTTTAGATAAAAAGTTAATTAGGTTTGCTTGGAAGGTTCGCTACAACAGCATTGCAGGGAAGTTTACTGCTTTAAGATGGCGGCCGTTTACTAACGCCCGCATCTAGCTTTTTGCAGATGTGCTGCTACCGCTACCGAGTCTATAATCCATCTAGTCCATCGAGTCTATATAAATGATATCTACCGTAACATTATGTAGCTTAGCTGTACTTGTAGCAGCTTTTCGGCAGCAGTCAGGTATGTTGTTGTGTTTTTTTATCTCGTGGCATGAGTTGAGCTAGAGCCGTGAGTTGAGTGTTGGCATTACCCGAGGGGCCGGTTAATGAGAAGCATAATGTTTAGCTACTTCCGCTCCGTTCCGTCCCGAAGACCGCGCGGCGCGCTGAGTGTGTTGTACTTCCGCTTTACTTGGCATATTTCAATAATCGGAATTTGGATGTTTGTGAATCGTTCTCGAATCTTCCACGGCCGAATCGCGAATAATCTAAGAATCGGAAATTTTGCACACCTCTAGTCGCAGAGTAAGAAAACAAGCTTGATTCGCTTGAATGAAGGGAAAAAGGGGATAGCATGAAAGATCGCTAATTGCGAAAGATCCTCTTGCCCTAAGCAAATCCACGTTCGCTGGATCAAGTAGAGGTCTCACTCCCAATGTTTTTTTTTTTGTTTGTTTAGATGAAACCTTTCCACAACAATATTTACACTTTAAACTAACTTATACATTTTTAACTAACTTATTAACTTATGAATTCTTTGTCATTTAACACATAGGCATGACATCATGTAGACTAGAGCTGACACAGTGGCTGAAAATGGCGAAACTTCACTTTCCACCCTCAAAAAAAAAGTCATGCAGTAGAATTTAAAAAAAAAAAATTATTCAGAAGTGTTTTTACTTTTTTATAGAAATGATTTTGTTCTTGCTCTAATCTTGAGCAACTTGAGCTGTGGCTGTGGCTATAATCTATAAGTGATATTTATTTTAATTTTATTTAAAATATTTGTTTTTTTTATTGATAATTTGTTTTAACAATATATTCATTTTCCAATTTGCAACTATGTTCTGAAAAAAAAAAAAAACTGTTCAATGGGGAAAAAAATAAAAAAATAACCCATACATCTCAAAAGAACACATTTTGGAGCTATAATTGCAATACCGTGAAACCGCGGTATTTTTGCTGACGGTTATCGTACCGTCAAAATCTCATACCGGCACATGCCTATAGGGGGGCTATCTCTGTCAAAGCTGACCCAGTGGAAACATGGACAAAGAGCTTTTTACGTTGGAATTCTTGTGAATAAATGCTTGAATCCCTGAATTCTTTATAGTTATGGACGTAAAACAGTCTCGTTTCTTGGTTAAAAGCAAAAAAAAAACAAACGTGCAGTTAGCATTTATTTCACGTAAATATGTCGAATGTCTGTTAATGTTAACTAAACATTAAGAATGTCGTGACTCAAAATCAACAGGGTATGACCCAGAATGAAGATGAAGTGACCTATAAATACCCCCCAAACTGGGAAGACTCCATGTGAATGCTCTGTTTCAGTGCCACTGACTGTGCTAGACGTCCAGTTATATCTTTGACCTTCCCATTCAAAATGCATTGGGACGTCTAGTGCCGTCAATGGCAGCCAATGAGCTAACACAGACACTATTCTAGTGGAAGATTTTAGTAGCAACCTGTTGTTTATTTAGTTTTTTTCCCCAGACAATGACACCTATTTAAAACGATATATTGATTATTGGCAAAGCATATCGATAACTTTTGGGATACAAAGTATCGCGATACATCACCATCTCGATATACTGTCACACCCCTAATGTCATGTGTGTGGTTTTATACATTCTGTTTTGCACTCAAGAAAACGTGAGGAAGCAAAGAAGAGAGAGGTCTTGACAAATCCAGTGAAGATGAAGAAAATTAAAGAAATGGTAAAAAAATGAAATGATTTTGACTGTCAAGATGCTTCAACGAAAGATATGACAAAGTTAGATAACATTTATATAAAACTTTATTGAACTTTCACAGCTGCGTCAGAATCTTGACGTGAAAGACAAGAAAAAGAAAAGGAAGAAGGACAAAAAGGAAAAGAAGGGAGACAAAGACAGAAGAAAGGAGAAGAAACACAAAAGAAGCCACTCGGTTTCCAGTTCAGATGACGATGACAAAAAATACAGGTTATGTAATAAAAGTGTCAACAAGATTATTTAGGAGCGTTGATTAATTTTAAAACTGAATGACACTCTTAAATGTACCTTTCAGGTCACACACTCGAGATGGAATTTCCTCTCACGACAAACCTCACTCCCATCATCTTCCAGGCTACGGCCTCCTGGTCAGTAAGCTGCTAAACCTCAAGTCACACGCGTCAGTGGTCCTCTTACTCACTCTTGCTTTTACATTGTAGCTCCCTGCAGGCAAACAACACCACTCCTCTGCTTTGAATCACTCAAGACGCCATGAGAGGAGTCGAAGCCGATCTCCCGCAAGAAAAAATGGCGAAAGTTACTCCTCTTCCTCACACCGAAGCGACAGGAAAATGGAAGTCAGGGCTCGTAGCCCACAGAAAGAACGCTACCAAAGGCAGAGGAATCATGTGTCAAAGTAAGTTTTGGGTTGGAAATATTGTTCATAGTGTGGACAGTCATGTGAAAAATTTAGGACAACTCATTAAATATTCAGGTCTTCATTAAGGAATATTAACATATCAATGTCTGATCTTGTTTTTCTTTATCTCGAGAAAAGAAAGTGATTTAATTGCAGGTAAACAACAAAAATTAACATTGTTTTACTCATTTTAGATCAACAAAAATGCATATTCTAACTGAGGAATAAGTGAGGACACCCTACCATCTAATACCTAGTTTTACCCATTTTGGCTGAAATAACTTAAGTCAGCTGGCTTTTGTAGCCATCTACCTGTCTTTGACATTGGTCTTAAGAAAGTTTGCCCCACTCCTCGACGCAGAATACATTCAACAGTGACTGACTGTTGAAGTGAGAGAAAACAGCATGGTGAGATCAAGGGAGCTGTTGAGGCCTTCAGACAGAAGATTGTAGACGCTTAAGAGTCTGTTAAGAGATTTCAAACGATCTCAAACGAATATAAAATCCGCCATTCCACTGTCAAGAAAATATTCTACAAGTGGAGGACATTCAAAACAACTGCCAACATCCCCAGCTCTGGCCGTCCAAGCAAGTTCACCCCGAGAGCAGACCGCAAGATGCTAAAAGAAGTCTCCAAAAACCCTAAAATGTCATTACGGGACCTACAGCAGGCTTTTGCAACTGTTGATGTGAAAGTGCATGCCTCTACAATATGAAAGAGACTCCCAAATTTAACCTTCATGGGAGGTGTGCAAGGAGGAAACCTTTGCTCTCCAAGAAAAACATAAAGGCCAGACTGAAGTTTGCCAGAGTGAACGTAGACTAAGACCAGGACTTCTGGAATAATGTTTTTTGGACAGATGAATGTAAAATTGAATTATTTGGACACCAGAACAGAGGACATGTTTGGCCTAAACCCAGGACAGCATTCCAGGAAAAGAACCTCATACCAACTGTGAAGCATGGAGGTGGAACTGTCATGGTTTGGGGATGCTTTGCTACAGTAGGACCTGGCCACCTCACTATTATAGAATTCTATCATGTATCATACGGTGCTTGAGGAACATCAACAATCGTCTGTGCAAAAATTTAAGCTGAAGCAAAACAGGACCCTGCAACATGACAATAACCCAAAAATTACCAGTAAATACACCAAGGACTGGATGAAAAGAAATGGAGAGTCTTGGAATGGCCGAGTCAAAGCCCATATCTTAATCCAATTGAGATGCTGTGGGGTGACTTGAAACGGGTTTTACATGCAAGAAACTCCTCAAACATCTCACTGTGAAAGTATTCTGCGTTGAGCAGTGGGGCAAGCTTTCTTCAGACCGATGTCAAAGACTGGTAGATGGCTACAAAAAGCGTCTCACTGAAATTATTTCAGCCAGAGGGCGTAACTAGCTATTAGTTGGTAGGCTGTCCTAACTTTTTCCTCGTTAGAATATGCATTTTTGTTGATATATTTGGTTTAATGACTAAAACAATGTTAATTTTTGTTGTTTACCTGCAATTAAATTACTTTCTTTTCCAGTGATAAAGAAAAACAAGATCAGACATTGATAGGCGAACGTTTCTGAATAAAGAAATGAATTTTTAATGGGGTGTCCTAATTTTTTGATATGACTGTATGTTAGGTGGGAACCACTGTATACCTCACGGGTTTCGATGCAAGGCTCACGATATGGTGGGGAGTTTATTACTTGTAGACGTCCAATCTATTTGAAGTGGGAGGATAGACAGCAAATGACTGTATGGCAGCCAATGAGTTATCATATGGACATTTGCTGATTTTTTTTCTAGCAAGCTGTTCGTCCCATGTATTTTTTTTTTTTTTTTAAATGACACTTATTTGAAATGACATTGATTCTCAGCAGGAGTGTATTGATAAGCTATCGGGATACAAAGTATTGTGATATGTCACCATATAGATATATTGTCACTAGTGCTGCAACTACTAATCGATTAAATCAAGTAATTCGATTAGTAAATGGATTCAAATTCAATTTTGCTGCTTCGAGTATTTGTTTAACTAAAGTGGCGTTGTAATGGCTTGTTTTGAAAGTCTTTGCATTTAGTTTTATTGATTTGTGTGGATACACTGCCCTCTAGTGGCGACAGTGAATATGACAAAGCTCATTTCACATGACTTAATCCAGCTGCTCCCTGTTAAAATCAACATAAGACAAGTTTTTGTGTAAGATTGTTTTTTAATGCATTCATAATATATTGGAATATTTAGCCGATTGTAAAATAATAATTCTTTTTATAGCATTTAAGCTAGCAGGACTTCTGCTGTGTAAGTTAGCCAATTGTTCTTTTGTTGTATTTAGACCCACATTTTTTTTGTTTTTGTTTTTTGTTATACCGTTTGAGGCTCTGCTCAGGTATTTTAATTTTCTATGTTCCTTATCCGATTATTTGAACTAACTAGTTCATCGATTACTAATAGATTACTATTTTTGCCGGAGACGCATCCGTCAAAATGGGCGGAGCCGGGCCTGGAGTCAACGGCCCAGTTGCTTATTCACAGTTTAACCAGCGAACATGGACAAAGAACGCTTCATCATGGAGGTGGAAAGTCACAAAGAGATTTATGATGCAGCAGATCATCATTATAAGGACAACATTAAGAAGGAAGCTGTATGGTGTCCTATTATCTGCGTTTTTCTGGCAATGATATCAAACACACGCCGTGCTGACAACTTTGTTTTTTATTAACACACGGCGCTAACAACACTTCCTATACCTGTAGCTCTCGGCAGGCTGTGCCGCATCACATGAACAAAACATCAGCGTGCGTGCGCTTCAAGGTGCCTCGGAAAACATCAAATCAGAATAGTACACATCGAACGCCACAGCTGAAACTATGAGGGGAAAAGTTTTCTTTTGCCTAAATGCTTAAGTTATTAATTGCCATTTTATTTTTCTTCTTGAAAAAGACTTTTTTTTTTTTTTTTCCTTCTGTGTTTCTGTGCGGTATTAATTAGGGGTGTGCCATCTTAGGCACCCCACGATCCGATTCGATTACGATTCAGGACGCCACGATTCGAGCTTTAATCGATTATCGCGATATCGTCTATGATCGCGGTTATCGCGGTTATCACGATTATCGATGTATCGTGCAGCACTGATTACTAAAGCAGCCAAGCAAATTTATGTCCATTATTTATTTAAAATATCCTTATGATTCAACAGGAAAGATGGAATAATGCCCATACAACAAAAAGCTGCCCTTAAGCTGCTTTTTTATTTATTTCGTTTTACAAGAAAGTGCAAAATGCTTAACTATTTTAAAGGGAGTACTCATTTCTCTCAACAATGCAATGAAATTTACACTGGTGGAATGAATTCGACATTTTCTGGACACAAACAAAGTGTCTTTAGAAATAAGACTTCTTTTAACCAGTATACTTTGTTTTCACAGTGTTACCTCTTGGAGTAACAGGTGGAAATCTCAACTGGTCTCGACACTGCTACACTCACACTCATTACAGCGCGCGCACTTTCTTCTCTTTCTATTTCGCATGTTTGTAGTGTTACCACTGTACTTTATCATGGTTTTACAAGTTCTGCATATGAAATACACGTTAGCGAATTAGCTCATTAGCTTAGCGCTCGGCGCTAACTATTAACATCTCAAAAACAACAACAATAAAGGCTAAACAGTACAAGAGGGTTCTTGTACTCACCTCTTATAGATGCACACGGGTCTTAGCAACACACTCAGGATATTTTTTTTTAATTGAAATGCCTTAAAACTACAGCTGGTCATCTGAAAGGCAAGGAGCAACGAGCAAAGAACTATCTCTCTTCCCCTCTCGCTCTAAAAATGCGCACAAAAGCGCGACCGGCTTCTGGTCCTGCCTGCCATATACACAAATTTATTTTCCAGTCTTTTAAAAAGGAGTAAATCTATCTTCCAGTAACTGGGAGCATCCATCATAACGTTGTGTGTGCGTCCGTTAACGGTGTCCGGGCCGCAGACGTGTCTTGAATTTCGTTTCGCTACGAGCGTTGTTAGGAGTGAAAATAATCGTTTTTTAACCTTTATGAATCGTAATCGAATCGTCACGTGTCGAATCGCGATGCATGTAATAATCGATTTTTTGGAACTCCTCTAGTATTAATATTGTTGTCTTTTACTTAAGAGGCATGGTCTATTGTTTTTAGTTGTGATTTCTTAAAAAGTATTTTTGAATTTAAGAGTAAACATCGCGTTTAAATAGGTGTACCTGATCTATTAATATATACTGTATTCTCACTGTGTTAATGTAAATTGGTTTTTAAAAAAATTGGGGGGGGGGCGCAATAATATCGCATATCATAAGAATTTATGAGACAAATTATCGCACACTAAAATTTTTGTTATCGCGACAGGCCTTCTACTATTACTAAAATAATCGATAGCTGCAGCCCTAATTGTCACACCTAATGTACGGTACATGTATATGCATATACAGGGTGACCCAAAAAACAGGAACAGTTTAACAATTCAATAAAACTAAGAGTAATGGAAGAAAAGTATTTTATTCATAGTAAATGAAACTTTGAAACAAGTAGTTTTGTTGTTTGGTTTCATGGGCTGAGACTTTTACCAAAGTTAGGTTTTTATCAACACAACACTACTTTTGGCGCAATATTAGCAGATTGAAGTAATACCTGGAGATAAAAGTAGTCAAATTTTGAGATTAAAGTTGTTATATCACTTATATTTACGTCGAGTGAAAGTTGTTGGGGGTACGCAGACTTCAATTTCAACAGCATTTGGCAACGGACGTAGGTTGAGTGATGCAATGTGGCGTGACAAAACGCATCTTAAGACCCCAAAAAAAAGAACTGTGTCAATGTCACAATATTTATGGACTTGACTGTACACACTGGCATTGCTCTGCCAAATTTAAGAATATTTGGAAGTCGCCGAACGTGATTATCCATGGAAGAAAAAGAGACCATTGATCTGATTTCCCCAAAAATTCAATCCGCTTTTGTCATATTTTTCTTGCAGGAAGCTCTCTGCAGAGGAGCTGGAGCAGAAGAGAAAAGCCATGATGGACCAGGCAAAGCTGAGAGACGAGGACAGGGAGAATAATGTGAGAAGATACAAGAAGCAAGATGAGCAAGAAAAACTGCGGGAACAAAATTCCAAGCGTGACCACCATGCTGGCTTTATTCAGTATGTTTTGCTGTTTTGAACACAGATCATCTTTACACAGATTTTGGTGTCGAAGATTATCAAGTCTCAAATTGTGCATTTGTTTTTGCAGTGACATGAAGTTAGAGAGCGCAGCCACGTCATCTTTAGAGGACAGAGTCAAAAGGAATATCCACTCCATTCAGAGGACGCCAGCGTCATTGGACAATTTTATGAAGAGATGATATACTGATATACTACAATATACTGTACATACTGATTCCAAAACGTTTATTCAGAAGAATAGTGCTCCTTTAATTGATATACGGTGCTTAGTAGAGAAATGGATGTGTTGTGATTAACCTACATGTAAAATCTATTTTGTGTTCAGTGTTAATAGAATAATTTTATATTAAAAAAAAACAAAAAGCAAAAATTCTTAGCTTGTGTGTGTAAAGGCAGTTTCTTATGTAAACATTGTAAAGTATTTTCCTTCCATTTTATCCGGTCAAATCGTGCTTGTCATGGTTTTATTTTTAAAGTTACGTGGTCTTGCAAAACGTAATGGATTAAAATTTACGGAACTGGTTATTGCTTGTGCTCTCAATTAACCACTTGCTCAAATGTTTACACACAGCTGTTTGAGGGTCACACGACTACATCATTTAGCTTCATTTGTTTGAGTCAGTGGTTCTTAACCTAGGTTCGATCGAACCCCAGGGGTTTGGTGAGTAAGTCTAAGGGGTTCGGCAAAGGTAAAGAAACCTAGAGCTCTATTTTCTTATGCTGATTAAATCTTGACAAAGTGGCTTTTAAGGTCAGGTTTTGGACTGGTTTGCTCCCAATTTACAGACTTAATCCTGTTTTTTTAACTGCTAGTCCTTGAACTGATTGGAGGAGGAACTAGTTTGCTCAGTGGAAGGTTGACTCGCGCTTGTTATGAGGGAATACAACAGACCAATGGGCAGCGTGGTCTCAAATTTTTACCGGTTTATAAAACATGCTGTCAAAATGAGATTTTGAATGGGAATTTGCTAAATTTGCTTGCTAGGTTAGATATATTGGTATGGAATTTGGAAAAAAAAAAATTGTTTTATTATCAAATTCCGAAGGATTCGGTGAACCCACATGTGAAACTTGTGGGGTTTGGTACTTTTAGCAAGGTTAAGAACCAGTGGTTTGAGTTTTAATGAATTTTTTGGGTTGGTGTAATAACCTCACACTTGGTAGCAATACAGTATTTAAGAATGGAATGTGCTTAATAAAACTAACATACTAAAAGAACAAGATAGCAATAAAATTTCAGTCAGGTGGTCTGCATAAACATGCAAGTAGGGGAGAACAGGGTTTTGGGGGGGGGGGGGGCATATCTACATTTAGCAGGGTATTTCGCAAAAAACTCCACATTTTGCACGTTTCGGCAATGAAAGTAACTGTTCCTAAAAACTCCAACCAAAGTGAAGATTTGCAAATTCTGCGTTTGTAGTGTCATCATACGTACACTGATGCTGCATTTGAGGAAGGTGGAAGTCGGAGAGTTCCAACCTGCGACCAGGAAAAATATCATTGGAACGCCACTCGAACTGGGGAGTCCTAGTCGTGAAGTCGGGTGAAAAAAAGTACGCCGACCTTACGAGTTGCTTCAATCTGACGTCACTCGGAAATAGCGCTGCCCTTCGAAAAGCAGACCGTCAATCGATAAATTACACGATTATAAAAATATATTTAGTTGTATCAATCTATAATTAATTTATTCAACACAACTACCCATAAGAATATTATTTTTACTGACTTTGCGTGAGGATATGCCACTATCTCTTTATGAAGTTATATGATGATTTATACAAAAGATATTCCTTGATTTACAGAAATAAATCAAATTATACAAATATATCTGTATTTGGAGGTCAAATTGTCTTTCGATGGCCAAAATAAAAAATAGTCGCGATCTTTGCTGTTTATATTCGTTTAGAACGCTCTGAGGTCGCAACTGGTGCCATCCGAGTGGGAAAATGCCGACTTCCCACATTCCTCGAATGCAGCATGACAACCGAAGATTGAAAGCAACAATTTAGCGACGCAGATGGGCAAAAGCGGTAGTGTTTTGCCTTAATAAAGGTTGAAAAGTTGCTTTATCTAAGCGTCACTGTATGCGACAAACTTTGTTCCTACGTCACATTGGTCTCATATATCAACGTTTTCATTTGGAGTCAACATGGATACATCCGCAGCGGGCTTAGATCTAAATATTAGACAGGTGCTTTTTGCTTCCATTTATTTACAAACTTTTACAGTGCTCCATATTGAGTAACACCTGCGAAGAACGAGATTATGGACAATTATTTTTCGCCACCTCGCCATTCGAGGCATTTTTTTCCCGTCGTAGTCACCGACGCCGCTTTTGGGGCAAACCGGGATGCACGACCAACTGGTGGGAGAACTTCGAAGATTGACGCAAAAAAAAAAAAAAAAAAAAAAAAAAAATACTTTAGTAAAAGTACAAGTATCCAAGAAAAAAAAAATACTCAAGTAAAAGTAGAGAAGTAGTTGCTTTAAAATGTACAATTAAAAGGTAAAATTATTTTCTGCCAGTGCCAAAATGTAATATAAGTACACTGCTCAAAAAAATAAAGGGAACGCTAATGTAACATGTTGCAGATCTGACTGGATGAAATATTGTTATTAAATAATTTGTTCTTTCCATTGTTGAATGTGCTGAAAACAAATTCACACAAAAATTATCAATGAAAATCAACTGTATCAACCCATGGAGGTCTGGATTTGGAGTTATACTCAAGATGAAAGTGGAAAAACACACTACAGGCTGATCCAACTTTGATGTACAGTAATATCCTCTAAACAAGTCAAAATGAGGGTCCGTACTGTGTTTGGCCTCTGCCTGCTTGAATGACCTCCCTACAACGCCTGGGCATAGACTTCACTATCAGTTAACGGGGCTCGGGGCCTATTTTCAAAAATTTAAAATTCAAATATTTTCAAAACCAAAGCCGCTAGCGACCTAAAACCAAAACTGGCACCTCCCTTAGGCAAACATGAGTCTCCATGAGCAGCGTCAAAACAAAAATCAAAGTCGTTTCCTAATAAAATCCCGATTAGTTTCCAGATAGCAGACCAACGTTGAAAAGATGTTGGATCAACATTCCGCTGTCAATCTTTCGTTAAATTAACGTCACTTTCGTACCCTCAATTAATGCTGTTTCAACGTTCAAATCCTTACAAAACCTACACGTCATTTCGATTAATAATAACATTGGAACAACGCGGAATCAATGTTATGTTTTTGACCAAAACGCCCGCTCATCCATAATTCAATCATATTTCCCGGTAAATCATAAATCAACTATTTGTCAACATTAGTTCATCAACTATAAAACAATGTTTACCCAACCATCGCCTGACATACCATAGAACAACGTTGTTTCAACGTCACTTATCGTTAAAAATTTCAATGTCAACCGTACTGATGATTTTAATGGAAAATCAACGTTTATTCAATGTTGGTCTGCTATCTGGGTTATTTATATAAATATAACAAAACTTAAATGGCCATAAAAGTTCCAATTTTACACTGAATGCAGAGATAATCACCAATATTTTCAGGATCAATAGCAATATTTAAAATATAAGTTTTTGCCCGAAATAGCGACTTAGGTTTTTTTTTTAATGTAGTGGAAGTTTTCAGCAGCTAATAAATTACTCAATTTTTCTATGTACAATTACAACTTACTTCAGCACTTCTTGTAGGCAATTTGGCCCTCGTCGTTTTTAAATTGAAATGTTACATGAAATAAAACACGTAAAATGCGATTTTTTTATGTATGGACGCAGAAATGCCTAAATTACTTTTTTTTTTCTTCCAATAAATGGGCAGTTGGCTAAAAATTACCTGATCATTTGAATGTAAAGTTATGCAATTGTGTTTGGAAACAACATTGCGGCCATCACAAAACATAGAGCTTTTTAAGTTGAAAATTCTTGTAAATAAATGCGTACATCCTGGAATTTCTATACATATGAACATGAAATAGTTTAGATTCTTGGTTAAAAAAAAAAAAGCTGTAAATCATTTCACGTAAATATTTCAAGCTCAAGTTACGCTATTGTGTAATCCAACGTGGCGGCCGTCACAAAACAAAGAGGTTTTTAAATTGATAGTTCTTGTAAATAAATGCGTAAATCCCAGAATTTCTATAGATATAAACATAAAACAGTCTAGATTCTTGGTTAAAAGCAAAAAACCGGGCAGTTGTCATTCATTTCACGTAAATATTTCAAGCTAAATTTACGCTAATTTTTCCCCATTCACTTTTTCACATTTCACAACGTTTGCATGCATGGTGCTATTTTACATAATAATGACCTTGAATCCTTGACCAAATCAAACTTGAGACACTCCTGCCTGCTTGTATGCATTAAAACTTTTGTCCTTTTCCACCTAAATCCGGCGCTTGAACGCAGCGTGAGTTTATAGCAGTGAAAGCCTGGCCCGGCCCCCTACAGGGAGGCGTGGCGCAATGTCTGTAGGAGCAGTCTCGTCTACTGATGGTGAAGTCTATGGCCTGGGCATGCTCCTGATGAGGCGGCGGATGTTCTCCTTAGGAATCTCCACCCATCACTGAGCTCCTGGACAGTCTGAGGAGCAACCTGGAGGCCTGTAGGAGATTCCAGGAGATCGGTAGTTACTCTAGGAAAGCTGGACACGGCCATTCATGGTCCTTAAACCCTCAGCAGGATCGGTATCTGCTCCCTTGTACAATGAGGAACAGGATGAGCACTGCCAGACCCTACAAAGTGACCTCCAGCAGGTCACTGGTGTGAATGTTTCTGACCAAACAATAGTAACGGGCTACATGAGGATTGCCTGAGGGCCCAACAGGCCCTGTAGTGAGCCCGTGTTCACTGACCAGCACCGTAGAGTACGATTACCATTTGCCATAGACCACCAGAATTTGCAACTATGCCACAGGCTTAGTCTCTTCACTGATGAAAGAAAGTTCAACCTGAGCAACAGATGTGAAAGCGCCAGGAGGTCCTGTGGAGAACATAATGTTGCCTGCAACATCATTCGGTATGTCCGGTGTGGTGGTGGGTCAGTGATTGTCAGGGGAGGCATATCCATGGAAGGACACACAGACCTCTAAAGATTAGATAATGGCACCCTGACTGTTATTAGGTATCGGGATGAAATTCTTGGACCTCTTGTCATAAGCTATGCTTGTGCAGTGGGATCTGGGTTCCTCCTGGTCCACGACAACCCTCAACCTTATGTGGCTGCAGTATGCAAGCAGTTCCTAAAGGAGGAAGGAATTGATAACATTGACTGGACCCCACGTTCGCCTGACCTAAACCCAATAGAGCACCTCTTGAACATTAATGCCCTGGTCCAGATCTGGGAGGAGATCCCCCAGGACACCCTCCATCATCTTATTAGGAGCATACCCAGGCGTTGTAGGGAGGTCATACAGGCACGCAGAGGCCACACACACTATTGAGCCTGATTTTGACTTGTTTAAAGGACATTACATATACAGTAAATTGGATCAGCCTGTAGTGTGTTTTTCCACTTTGAGTAATTTTGAGTATAACTCCAAATCCAGACCTCCATTGGTTGATATATTTGATTTTCATTGATATGTTTTGTGATTTGTTGTCAGCACATTCAACTATGGAAAGAATAAAGTATTTAACAAAACTATTTCAGATGTTGTACTTTAGCTTTCCATTTTTTGAGCACTGTATATATACAGTCATGTTAAAAAATTAGGACACCCCATTAAATATTCAGTTCTTTATTAAGAAATGCTCACATATCAATGATCTTTTTATTTTTATCTCTGGAAAAGAAAGTTATTTAATTGCAGGTAAACAACAAAAAATACCATTGTTTTACTCATTAAACCAAATATATCAACAAAAATGCATATTTTAACTGGGGGGAAAAGTTAGGACACCCTACCACCTAATAGTTAGTGTTAGCCCCTTTGACTTCAATGAGACGCTTTATGTCACCATCTACCAGTTTTTGACATTGGTCTGACGAAGGTTTGCCCCATTCCTCAACGCAGAAAACTTTCAGCTGTGAGATTGAGGGGTTTCTTGCATTTAGAGCCTGTTTCAAGCCAACCCACAGCATCTTAATGGGATTAAGATCTGGGCTTTGACTCGGCCATTTCAGGACTCTCCATTTCTTCTTTTTCAGGAAGTCCTTGTGTGATTTACTGGTATGATTTGGGTCATTGTCATGTTGCAGGGTCCAGTTTTGCTTCAGCTTAAATTTTTGCACAGACGATTGTTGATGTTCCTCAAGCACCCTATGATACATGATAGAATTCATGGTGGATTCTATAATAGTGAGGTGGCCAGGTCCTGCTGTAGCAAAGCATCCCCAAACCATGACAGTTCCACCTCCATGCTTCACAGTTGGTATGAGCTTCTTTTCCTGGAATGCTGTATTTGGTTTACGCCAAACATGTCCTCTGTTCTGTTGTCCAAATAATTAAATTTTAAGATTCATCTGTCCAAAGACCATTTTTCCAGAGGTCCTGGTCTTTGTCTACATTCTCTCTGGCAAACTTCAGTCTGGCCTTCATTTCTTCTTGGAGAGCAAAGGTTTCCTCCTTGCACACCTCCCGTGAAGGTTATAGTTGTGAAGTCTCTTTCTGATTGTAGAAGCATGCACTTTCGCATCAACAGTAGCAAGAGCCTGCTGTAGGTCCCGTGATGACATTTTTGGGTTTTTGGAGACTTCTTTTAGCATCTTGTGATCTGCTGTTGGGGTGAACTTGCTTGGACGGCCAGATCTGGGCATGTTGGCAATTGTTTTGAATGTCCTCCACTTGTAGACTATTTTCCGGACAGTGGAATGGCTGATTTTATACTCTTTTGAGATCTTTTGAATCCCTTACCAAGCGTCTACAATCTTCTTTCTGAAGACCTCAGGCAGCTCCTTTGATCTCACCATGGTGTTTTCTCTCACTTCAACTGTCAGGGACACACCAATTTAAATGTGAGATTTAAATAAGTCAAGCTTCCTTCAAGACATTGGGTAATGATGTTCTAATCATTTGCACCTCGTGTGATACACTTGTGTGTGACTTTAGCCATTTTAAGTGGGATTGAATGTGGAGGTGTCCTCCTAATTTATTCCTCAAAAGAAATTTCATTTATGTAAAATGACATTTTACAGAGAGTTATAAAAATATTTGTTTCAGTTTTATTTGTTGATATCGCCAAAACTTTGCTTAATGGCGGATTGCAAGCAACTATCAGGTGCATACCGCCACCTACTGTACAAGAGTGTGGTAGTTTTTATTGGTCGATATGTTGTTCAACTGCCTAATCTTGCCTGTACTCGTGTTGCTGCCTCTAGTGCTCAGTTACGGTATAGTTGCAGGGGTTTTATCGACTGCGCCAGATGCATGAAAACAAACTATTAATTCACAATGACAAAAAAGGAAAACAAACAAAAGTAACATGTAACGCAAGTGACAATTTTGAAAAGTAGTGGAGTAAAAAGATAGATATACATAGATACCTGCTGTTTAAAAAGTAGTGAAGTAAAAGTAAAAGGTATCACTTTATATTTGTACTGAAGTACATTTTTGTGTATCTGTACTTATGTAGAGAAACAAAGTACTTTTACTTCCCTTCATTCCACCACTGCTTACAATTAACTAACAAACTGTACGAAATTTGTTGAAACCGACTATTTAAACCCCTGCTATGTTCCTCTTTATTTCAGGTAATTGTGTAAATACAAGAACTTAACCCAAATTAAATTAGGATATGAATTAAAAGAAAGACGTTAAAAAAATATATATATATATATATATGTTATAAAAAAAAATGAAATAGGTCCTTTTTACTTTAAATATATATATATATATATATATATATATATATATATATATTTTTTTTTTTTTCCCCCAAATATTTTATTTTTAATTAGTTTTCCGTCTTGGCTTCCATTTTATTTTATTTTTTCATTTTTTATTTTTTTTTAAACATTTGTTTGATTTATTTACCGTCCAATTTTTAGTTGCATTTTTCAATGTAATCCTCTATATTATATATATTCTTGTTTTCTGTTATTATTTTCATGTACTTATGTCAAAATATTATTTATATCGGGTTTTTTTTGTTGGTATTATTTATAACGTCTAAACTGGTTTACTTTCACTTTAACGCGCCTCAAGGAAACTATGTAGACCGGCGAGACAACCAATGGAATCATTCTTCAAGAGCCAATCACATTCGCGTATTCGGTCACATGGGCCTAGGGGTTAGTGTGATCTCGCTATTATTCCAATTTTGTGTAGTCACCCCGAAAGATAGTCATTGAAGAAGTAAAGCGATACTCACTTAAATTTTCTGTTCGTGACAATAAGACGACAACAACTCCACAATGGTAAGCACACTCAACATTATTGAACGCCATGTTTAAAACAACAAACTTTTTTTTTTTAGTGTAGGGAGAACCCGCCTAGAAGCTAATCGTCATTCAGCATGTCCATCGCCGCCAACAGAATTTTGTTGTACTGGATTTACTCCAATTTAAAAGGGAAATAACAATTTCAAAATGTATATCGAAGTAGTAAAATATGGTATACCTGTAAGTGACGTGCTTGTTTTTCTGCTATCACGATAATATGGTGATTGCTAAATTATTTCCCTTTCGATGTCTGTTTAATAATTGGGGAGAAATCGTTTGCCCGACCCATTGCATCTGGGAGTGTTTTTTAATGCTGCAAAACCAAATGGTTTTTAAAGTGAAAGTCATTAAAATGTATTCTGGTACATATTCCATCCTAAAAGTGAGCTATTGTCGATGTTAGTCAAACTAATGAGATGTAGGCTTTTTGTTTAACTCTTTCAGTGCTATTGACGGTGACATACGTCCAACCATGTATCACTTCTTATCCTTCTGCTGTGAATTTAACCGAGTTCATCACTAGTAGACGTCGAATCCATCCTCCCACTTCAAATAGATTGGACGTCTATCGCCGTCAAAGGCAGCCAATGAGTTAATAAAGCAAAAAAAAAAAAAAAAAAAAAAAAAAAAACGGGTCCCACTGACCCAAACACCAGCCAAGAGGCAAAGCCTCATCATTTCCTTCTGAGGCATAACCACCAGGATTTTTGAGGCACTTCTGATATTGCTATAGATATCACGATATTGTGAATATTTCGACATCCCTACAATACAACCTATAAAGTATAAATGTTCAATTACATGTTAAAAGTCATATTTTTGTTCTACTTCTAGTTGAGAGGAATGTATATACGGATAATATAAACAAGGGGTCATTTGCATAAAATGACCATCAAATGTGATCTGATCTTTGTCAAAATTACACAGATGTAAAAACAGTGTCTGCTTTAACTAAAACCACCCATTAATTCATAGGTTTTCATATTTTAATGAGGATAGCATGCAAACAATGACAGAAAGGGGGGGGGGGGATAAATAAGTGAACCCTCTTCCTAAGGAGACTTCAAGAGCAAGTGGAACCAATTTTTACCAAATATTTTAAGTCAGGTGTGTACCCAATCACTGATGAGTGGTTTAAAGCTGCCCTGCCCACTATAAAACACACACCTGGTAAGAATTGTCTTGATGAGAAGTATTGTCTGATGTGCATCATGTCCCTGTCAAAAGAGCTGTCTGAAGACGTGCAATCAAGGATTATAGAGCTGGGAAAGGATACAAAATGATCTCGGACAGTCTGGATGTTCATCAATCGACAGTCAGAGAAGTTGTCTACAATTGGAGAGAGTTCAGCACTGTTGCTTCTCTCCCAAGGACTGGCTGTCGACCAAAGATGAGGCCAAGATTTCAGCACAGAATACTCTGAGAGGTTAAAAAAAAAAAAAAAACCTAGAGTGTCTGCTTGAGACTCACAGAAATCACTGGCACAGTCTCTGTGCATACATCAACTATATGTAAAACTATGGTCAAGAATGGTGTTCATGGGAGGACTCCACGGAGGAAGGCACTGCTGCCTATAAAAAACATTGTTGCTCGTTTAATGTTGCAAAAAGGCACTTGGACACTACACAGAGGTTTTGGCAAAATATTTTGTGGGCTGATGAAACCAAAGTTGGTTTGGGAGTAACACACAATGTTATGTGTGGGGGGAAAAATGGAACAGCTCACCAACATCAACACCTCATCCCCACCGTGAAGCATGGTGAACGGAGCATCATGATTTGGGGCTGTTTTGCTGCCTCGGGGCCTGGCCAACTTGCAATCATTAGTGGAAGAATGAATTCAAAAGTTCATCAGGATGTTTTACAGGAAAACCTGAGGCCATGTGTCAGACAGTTGAAGCTAAAAAGAGGTTGGATGCTGCAACAAAACAATGATCCAAAACACAAAAGTCAATCAACTTCAAATTGGTTTCAGAAGAAAAATACACGTTCTGGAGTGGCCAAGTCAAAGTCCAGACTTGAACCCCATTGAGATGCTGTGGCATGACCTAAAGACAGCGATTCATGCCAGACATCCCAGGAATCTGACTGAACTACAGCAGTGTTGTAGAGAAGAATGGGCCAAGATTAGTCCTGATCGATGTTCCAAACTGATCTGCAGCTACATTAAGCGTCTGGTTGAAGCTATTTCTGCCAAAGGGGGGGCACAAAATATTACTTATTTTCCCCTTCTGTCATTTTTTTTGCATACTTTCATCGTTAAAATATGCAAATCTATAAATGTTTGGGTGGTTTTAGTTAAAGCAGACACTGTTTTTTCATATTTGTGATTTTGAAAAAGATCAGATCACATTTGGTGATTTTATGCATAAATGTGAGAAATTCCAAAAGGTTCAGATAATTTTTCATACCACTGTGTATCGCGATGGTTATCAATATGCTCCTGCCAAGACTATATATATCCTTTTTAAAAAGGTGTCTCTGTTGGAAGAAAAAAACAGAACAAAAAATCGAACCAACAGGCTGCTACGTAAATCTTCCACTAGAATGTTAGCTCATTACCAATAGAATAGTGTCTACGTTAGCCGGATTTTAGGACATTTACAGATCACTTACTGTTTGTTCTGAGTTACCATTTATTTGGAAACACTCCCAGGTCACTTATTGTTCAGTAACCCAAAATGAACAGTAAGCGACCCACAAATGCCCCAAATTCAACAGGAAGTGACCCAAATATGCCGCTAAATCTACCTTCCACGGACCAAACGACCAAACCAGTTCATCTTCCCATCAGATCGAGGACTAGCGGTTAAGCTTCCTGTAGCAGCTTGTCATCAAGCTGCTGCGGGGTCCTTCCAGGGTTGTACGGTCAGTCAGTGGTGGCCACACAGATGCCTGATCAAAATGCTTTTTTATCGGCTTTTTTCTTGTTAATTGGCTGATTGCCGATGTTGGGGGGGGGGGGGGGGGCATATACTGTATAGTCCCGATATATCGAGCATTAAATGAGATTTGCTGATATCTTTAGAAATCCTGTCAGAGGGTCCAACCCCTAATGTAAACTACGCTTAATTTAGATTGTACATAACTCTTAAATGTTTTAAGTGTCATGTCCTGATGTATTTATCCCCCACATACTGCATTGTGTTACCAAAGTGACTAAAGAAGGGAATGCAAGATTTTGTATATTTTTAAGATTATTTCTGCATGAAGTATTTTATTACTTTTCGTTTCTCCATGCAGTCTATTATGTCCTACAACGGAGGGGCCGTCATGGCCATGAGGGGGAAGAACTGCGTGGCCGTCGCATCTGACCTCCGATTCGGCATCCAGGGTCAGATGGTTACGGCAGACTTCGAGAAGGTCTTCCCCATGGGCGAGAGGCTATACATCGGATTAGCCGGGCTGGCCACTGATGTTCAGACAGTGTAAGAAATGCGCAAAACGGTTAGAGTCTGGTTCGTGGCTCATCGTCGTTCGTCTTTTTTATCGTCTAGATCTCAGAGGCTAAAATTCCGATTGAACCTTTACGAGCTGAAGGAGGGTCGCCAGATCAAGCCCAAGACTTTCATGAGCATGGTGTCCAACTTACTCTATGAAAGGAGGTGTGTTCATTTTTACGGTTAGTCCGGAAAGCTGCATACAGAACAGACTAGATAAACGTCACAAGGATTTTCTTCCTTCTAGGTTCGGGCCCTACTACGTCGAGCCTGTGATTGCCGGGCTCGATCCGAAGACCTTTGAGCCCTTTATCTGCTCCTTGGATTTGATCGGATGTCCCATGGTGACCGAGGACTTTGTCGTGAGCGGCACTTGCTCGGAGCAGATGTACGGCATGTGTGAGTCTTTGTGGGAACCGGAGATGGTAAGTTGAGTGTCAAAAGTGGAAATCTTTTTAGAGTATATCAAGTTACATTGTAAAAATTATCACACAGGAACCCGATGACCTGTTTGAGACCATCTCGCAGGCCATGCTGAACGCCGTTGATCGGGACGCAGTGTCCGGCATGGGTGTAGTCGTACATGTCATGTAAGTATGAAGACAATTTGTGCATCCTATGGAGCAATGAGTCGCAGTAGTTGATGGGTTGTTTTTCTCCAACAGCGAAAAAGATAAGATCACCACAAGAACGTTGAAAGCGAGGATGGATTGAAACACCATGCATCACAGTACATTTTGGATAAATAAACATGTTTACGCATTTTCGTGTTGTCAATTTATCAAGTTGTTCTTTGAGATACTTATTGTAACTACAGGTTGAATAAACAAGAATATTGTGAAAACAATTCGAGTGATTCAAATTGAAAATGGTAAATTGTGTGGATTTACGTCAATGGAGAAATTAAAAAATGTATTTTTTTGAAATGCACCAAACAGCTTACTTATTTTAATAAGTGCACGTACAGCTACGTTTACTTTATCATTACATTATCATAAAAACAAAAAAAAATTAAACTTACCTGTTTTTACTCCACACAATAGTTTAGTAATCTCTCAAGAAAATGCTCATCACACCCCCTAAACGTCTTATACTAATTGTTTTTTTAACCCTAGATTAAAGGGTAAATTTCAACGTTATGTATATGTGTATACTTGCTATAACACATTGCTTCCTTCCACACTATTTTCTTTAACACACAAAAGTACACAATATTTAAAAGGTGCGTCTTATTAGATTGAGTTTGTTAATGTCTGCAATGAAAAATGTATTCAGGGGGCTCCTGATTAATGGTGCACACTTTATACTAGAGGCTAATTCCAGGAAAATTCAAATTTGTACACATCAACACAATTCAATGTTAAATGCAAAATATCAGTTGAATGTATGCCAACCACAACTACCACAATTCATCACATGCTTTGCATGGACTTTGGAGTGAATGACAGTATAACACATTTCTCCAATAAATTGAACCACATGTGCCTCGCATGGCAAATTGTCAATATGTATTTAGTTGTATTTGGGCCATCGTTATCGGACCACTATTTAGAAGCTGAGGAACTGAAACAGCACTTTAAATCAAATCAAACTGTTGCGGTTGGGGGTGGCGTCCTGTCCCTGTGCGTTGAACCGATCAGATAAACCAGTTTGTGTATATAAGGTCCACCGTAACCAACATTGGCGACCTAAAACCAGAGATTACCTGCAGAAGAGCAGTCTCTGGAAAGCACTCTGGCAGTAACAGACCATCTCCCGTAAGACAAAGCTCAGAATTTACAACTCGGTCGTACTTTCTATTCTGCTATATGGCACCAGAAACATGGCCCTCAAAAAAGACCGGCTGCTAGACTTGATGGCAAGGCCCTCAGAACCATCAAAAGCATGAGGTGACCCCAGTGGATTCCAGCCGAACACTCAGACTCCTGGCTCAAAATGGCCAGCAGTGGAAAAAACAGCATTTTACTGATGTGACGTGAAGTCAATTTGAAAGAAAAAAATGGCTGCCAGGTCCAATTGGGTGGTAGGCAGACCCGTACCCTCCATAAGGCGAGCTAGGCAAATGCCTAGGGGCGCCCCAACGTCCAAAAGGGCATCAAGAAAAATGTTCAAATAATATTTGATGACAGCAGTATTCAAAAAAATTATACTAGACAATAAAACAAAAGAACAAAACATATCGTAATATGTCTTTAAATAATAATGAAACCAATTTTCTAGTGTGCCTTCTGCCCATTTCACTGTTTGCTGTGATGCGATAAGTCTCCCCCCCCTCGCTCCCACAGACCAGCGAGCTACCTGAAGGTGCTATTTTTAGCCTCTGCAATTGAGCGACGTTACGGTGACGAGTTGACGTCATGAAAAGACGAAAGCCAACAAAAGACTTGCCTGGCACAGCCAGACTGTTCTATTTCATTCCTTCTGACCGCCAGAGGGCGGTGCTTAGCACCTGGATATCTACGTGTGCGCCGCACAAAGGTCGAGAATAAAATACCAACAAAGTCACGCCATTGGACGTGACCTGGGTGACGTCAGAGGTCGATAAGAGCCCCGCTCACCCAGCACTAGTTCCTTTTTCTACATTTTCGCATCGGCGAAGGTCGTATTACCGTGTTTGTACCGCGCTCGCCGGAAGCCTCGAAACCGGCTTGGTTGGAGCTACGTGGATTACGTCCTCCAGAGGCTGCGAGCTGCGGCTGGACTCTCGGTTTCTTCACGTTCTGGATTATCTTCAGTTGCGTATTTTCTGTGAGTGTTTTCCGCTCCGGACACTATTGATTGTATTGTTGTGAGTATATTTCGCTCTGATACGCTAATGTAGCACCGCGGCTATTTCCACCAATCCTGCGGGCCCGCACTGGCTAATGTGTCGCCGCGGCGGTTTCTTCCGAACCGGGTTATTGATTAGGCTGTGAGTGTTTCCCGCTCCGCGCCATTTTTGTTTGGTGTGCCGTGAGTGTTTACTCGCTCTTTGCATTTATACAACGGGAGTGTTTTACTCACTCTTTGCATTTCTACAACGGGAGTGTGTGAGTGTATTTTCGCTCCGCGCCTCCTCCAGCTGTAACCGAGTGGCTTGTTTGCTTCGAGCCTCAATACTGTGGACTGGTCCTCGAGTGTTATTCGCTCAGGGAGCCTCGTACTTTGCTGACTCACTCCGGAGTTTGTTTAGCCCACCTGAGCCCAGAAGACGGACACACTTTATGCCCGTCGTGTTTAGGTGTTGGGCATTTAAGAAAGGCGCTCACCGAGGAAGCGTGTCTTAATTGTGTCTGCATCCCGTTGTCAGAAAGGTCCGCTAGACTGGCTTTGGTGGAAAATGAAATTTCTCACGGCGCGTTGGCGTCGAGCCCAAAAAAGACGACCAAGCGCCATAAGAAGCAGCATGTTGAGGCCACCTCATCAAAGAAGGCTTGTGATACCGACCACATGCTATCTGCTAAGGTTGACACTTTGGCCTCTGAGTTCGCTCAGATTAAATCATTACTCCTGAATTTACAGCCAGGGGGGGATATGTGTGCAAACACAGGTGTCATTGATAGCATGCCTGAGCAGGAGCACTGCAGTGTAGTTGGCCACCTGGAAGAGGACGTTGTGTCCATAGCAGCAAGTGACTCGCTGTTTAGGACCGGAGATGTTACCTATGGTGGTGACCTTGACATCGGGCCTTCTCCATGCCCCTCGGTAGCAGACTCTGACACTTCCGAGTCCCTACCCCCAGACTCTAGTCCTGGTTTGTCTTTCATAAAGCAAACTGTCCAATTAGCCCTTTCACAACTGGGTATTGAGACACTACCAGCTGAGAATTCGGTTTCTAGTGCCTTCTTTAAGACCGCTCAAAAACCACAATTCTGTGTGCCAGCATCACAACCCTATATCAAAGAGCTTCAGCTTTGCTGGACAGATCCTAAGTTGTCCACCCACTTGTCCCAAGACTGTAGGGCACTCAGCTCTATGCATGATGCTGCTCAATATGGGTTAAACAAGATGCCGTCGGTGGACAGCATTGTCGCGAGCCTGATAGTGGACCCAGCAGATGCTGCCCGCACAGAGGCACGATGCCCGCGCCCACAGTGCCGGGTGACTGATGATCTCCTTACCAAGGCCTATGATGTTGCGGCTCGGATTGGCCGCTTGGGTAATACATTTTACCACCTTGCCCTGGCCCTTTCACAGTCATTGAGGGTTGCAGGTGTCAATGAAAGTTTACAGAACCTGAGCGATGCTTCCCTCCAGACATTTGCATATATGTCCGGAGAACTTGGCAGACTCATGTCGACACTTACTGTGACCAGACGCCAAGTATGGTTGGCACAGTCTCCTCTGACTGAGTCGTGTAGGGGTGCGCTTTGCACTCTACCTGTTGTTCCGGGTCAAGTGTTTGGCCCAGCAGCCCAACAAACCCTTGAGAGAGCTGTGGAAGCCAACAGGTCCCGGCAACAGTTTGTTGACCTGCAACGAGCTTCCAGGCCCCCCCACAGACGTGCTCCTACCTATCACTCTGCAACCAGGGCTCCACCTGCGCCGAGAACTGCACGTCCAGTTTCTGCGGATGGACATTCCTCTCTACGGCCTGTTTTTCGGGAGCCGACAGGAAGACCTCCAAGAGCCGACCGATTTCACAGACTTCAACACACTCGCCCCTCCAAGCCCTATACCGCTAGTAGGGGCAGGAACGGTAGAGTTTGACTACCATTGCCAGGGCCTCAGCCGTTTTACCAAACACCATCTCAGACGCTGGGTCGCCCTTGTTCCAGACCCATGGGTCATTTCAACTCTGTTCAGAGGTTACACTATTCAGTTCAAGCGTCGTCCCCCAAAGTTCAATGGGGTGAAGACAACAGTTGTGTCAGATCCAGGGAAACGTATGGCCCTCAGAAAAGAGATCGTAGAACTCTTACAGAAGGAAGCTATAGAGTTGGTTCCCAGTTCAAACCTGTTGAAAGGGTTTTATTCAATTTATTTTCTTGTTCAGAAGAAGGACGGCGGATTTCGCCCTATCCTCGACCTGAGCTCACTAAATTGTTACCTCAAGCGTCTAAAATTTCACATGCTTCGCACGACGGACGTTCTCCAATCAATCACTCAAGGAGACTGGTTTACAAGTGTGGATTTAAAGGACGCCCATTTTCACGTGCCAGTGGTACCACACCACAGGCCTTTCCTTCGCTTTGCCTTCGAAGGAAAAGCATACCAATACAGAGTGCTGCCATTCGGCCTCTCTCTTGCTCCCGGGACATTTACAAGATGCATGGCTGCGGCGCTGGCCCCCCTGCAGAGCTGCGGCCTCAGAATTCTTCCTTACTTGAACGATTGGCTTGTGTGTTCACAGACTCGGGAACAAGCTCTCAGCCACACCACGCTGCTGTTGGGCCATGTGAAGCAACTAGGTCTCAAGGTAAACCTTTCGAAAAGTCATTTGATTCCCAGCCAACATGTGATTTTCATCGGCATGAGCTTAAGCTCCTTAACTATGACCGCCTCTCCGTCGCCACAAAGGGTGGACGACGTTCTCCGAACGGTCACGCGTGTCAGACACAGTGCGAGTCTGTCATACGGGACCGTCCTCCAGTTGTTGGGGAAACTGACTGCACTATCAATTGTGGTGCCATTGGGGCTTTTGTTTTTGCGCCCGTTACAGGTTTGGATGAACGGTTTGGGATTGGATCCCACCCGACATCAACGCAGACTTGTGACTCTCTCAGGGCGTTGTCATCGACTTCTAAGGCCCTGGATGGACAGGCAGTTCATATGCAAAGGGGTCACGTTAGGTTCTCTTCCCTCACGCCGAGAAGTGGTTGTAACGGATGCGTCACTTTCAGGCTGGGGTGCACTGTGGAACCACAGGACGATCAGGGGTGTTTGGTCCCCACTGGAGAGACTTTGTCACATAAATGTATTGGAGCTTCGTGCTGTTCGACTTGGTCTCAAGCATTTTCTCCCTGCGCTGAGTGGAAAGCATGTTCTGGTTCGGTTGGACAATACGTCCACTGTCTACCATATAAACCACCAAGGGGGGACCAGAGCTCCTCTCTCACTGGTGGAGGCTCAAAAACTTCTCCTGTGGGCTTTTCCACACCTTCTGAGTCTCAGGGCAGTCCATCTTCCGGGGGTGCGGAACTGTGCAGCAGACTTACTCTCCAGGCAGAAACCACCGCCTGGGGAGTGGAGGTTGAACCCTGCTGTGGTTCAGGAGATATGGGGGAGGTTCGGTGTTGCAGAGGTGGACCTCTTCGCTTCAGAAGCAACCACTCATTGTGAACTGTGGTTTTCCCTTGCGGAACCGAACAGTCCACTAGGTCAGGATGCCCTAGCACACTCATGGCCAGACTCTCTCCTGTATGCGTTTCCGCCTCTTCCTCTCTTAATGGTGACTCTGCACAGAATCAGCCAGAGCAATCACAGGGTGTTGTTGGTCGCTCCGTTCTGGCCAGGAAGAATGTGGTTTCCGTTGATTCTCAAACATCTCAATGGAGATCCTTGGCCTCTGCCCCAGAGAATGGACCTGTTGTCCCAGTTGGAGGGGAGCATCTGGCACCCCCACCCGGAGCGTCTTCACCTGTACCTGTGGCCTCTGAAGGGCCGGACTCTCTGTTAGAGTCCTGTACAGAGGCGGTTGTACAAACTGTACTTGATGCTCGTGCGACATCCACGAGGGCGCTTTACAGTAACAGGCGGAGACTGTTCAATAAATGGTGTAAGGATCACAATGTGGATCCTGTGCGATGCTCTGTGCCAATATTACTTAGCTATTTACAAGAACGTCTTGATAAGGGACTTTCTGTATCAACCTTAAAAGTGTACGTGGCTGCGATAGCCACACACCATGTTTTGGTGGATGGCCGAGCAGTGGGCTCTCATTCCCTGGTGTGTCGGTTTTTGAAGGGTGCCCTTCGTCGACGGCCTCCAAGATTACCACGCGTCCCCACGTGGGACCTTCCATTAGTCCTGGAGGGTTTGTGTTCAACCCCTTTTGAGCCTTTGAATGGGGCTGACCTTAAGTGGGTCGCAATTACTTCAGCGAAACGAGTGAGTGAATTACATGCTTTATCGATTTCTCCGAACTGTTTAAGGTGGAATCCTGACTGTTCTGGGGTTACATTATGGCCCAATCAGAGTTTTCTACCGAAGAGACTTTCAGCCTTTCACATTAACCAGCCAGTTAACCTGGCTGTGTTTAACGATGTGAGTGAACCTGACGGACATTTGCAAAGTTTGCTATGTCCTGTTCGTATGCTGAAGCACTATATTAGCGTGACTGCAAGCACTCGTAAAACAGATGCTCTTTTTGTATGTTTTGGTGACAAAAATAAAGGCTGCACAGTCTCGAAGCAACGCTTGTCACATTGGGTTGTCGAAGCTATTCTTCAGGCCTATGAATCCAAAGGTCTTCAGCCTCCTAAAGTCACGTGCCATTCCACAAGGAAGATGGCAACTTCCTGGGCAGCACTGAGAGCTGAATGACATCTGTTCCGCAGCAACGTGGGCATCGTCTTGTACGTTCGCCCGCTTCTACAGAGTGAATGTGGCAGCTCCTCACCCGGTAGCTTCAGTAGTGCTGTCGGCTTCCTCTCACCGAGACTGATCCTCGGTATGTGTGGTGTCTTCGTGACATTGTTGGTATAAAGTCATCCAGGTGCTAAGCACCGCCCTCTGGCGGTCAGAAGGAATGAAATAGAACGAGAGTTACTTCTGTAACTAAGGTTCTATGAATTCCGGATGACCGCCAGAGCTGCCTGTCACTCAGACTCCCTGCGAGTACATTCCGAAAAGGAACTAGTGCTGGGTGAGCGGGGCTCTTATCGACCTCTGACGTCACCCAGGTCACGTCCAATGGCGTGACTTTGTTGGTATTTTATTCTCGACCTTTGTGCTGCGCACACGTAGATATCCAGGTGCTAAGCACCGCCCTCTGGCGGTCATCCGGAATTCATAGAACCTTAGTTACAGAAGTAACTCTCGTTCTCCTTGTATTTTTCAAACACCGGGAGTACAGTCTGGGACCCTGCTCTTCATTGGCCTCTCGAGCCCGAAATAAAGTAACCGTGCAATCTGATTTGTTTATTTGCGGCGTAACGGGCTCTTAATGAGCAACGTCACTCTTGTGCGTCAGAAGTTGTCTCCAAAACAACACTGAGGATGAACGGGAGAGCCGATAATATGTTCCGTTCCGGGGTAAATTCAGTTTTAAATGAACAAAAACACATTGAGTCGCTAAAACCCCAGCAACTGACATCACTAGACATACTCCACAGGAGAGCTCCGGCAAAGGGCGATGGGACGGATGGCTGGGTAGAAATTCCATGCTGCGGTTCCACTCCCCCAAGCCAAGCGCTCCTATTTTAATGCATACTTTGCACTACCCTCCCCTCACAATCCCATCACGGTGCTGGGTAATGGCTGCCAGCCGGGAACCTGGCAGCATCAGTAATAGGGTGGTAGGCGAGTCCCACACTTTTTCTCTATGGCGTGGCTCCTGGGGCGATGGCTCCTTTGCTGGGCTGCGGGAGGAGGGATGGGCTGCACTGAACCCCTTCGCCCTCCTTCCCCGTGCTGGCTGGGTAGGGGCCGTGGCCCTGGGTTGGCGCCCGCGTGGCGTCTCAGCTCGTCTGCGTGGCTGTCGCGCGTTTGGTGGGGCTCGCGTACGACTGGATGTGATAGGGCGCGCTTGGGTGGGGGGTTCCGGTGCCGGGATTGGCGATGGGGCGGTGTAGGGTCGGTCGCCAACGGGCTTACACTCACAAGGGATTCACACGATTACTGGGTTCTAGATCACAGAGCTGATTTGTGCACACACTACCCCTTTCAATCACTTAGCTTATAGACTCCCCCACCCCCGTCCCACTCTTTCCCTAGTCAACAGGCCCCCCACATGGTGTCAACCGTAAATACATCTAGCTGACGATAGCAGCAACATATTAGTAGTTAGTGTAGACTTTCAATGTATTTCTTGTTGTGTTTCTTTTCTTTCTTGTGTTCCTCTTCTTCTGTTCCCCCATAACCCCTTCCTGTTCGCTGCTTTGTCATAATAAATGAGGTAGGTTGAATGATCACAATGGGAGTATGTCATACTCTCAATGTGAAACATTAAAACTGTTCAGACCAACCGGGGACTTAGACTTCCATTCTCCATGTCAAACAGCTGAACAGGACAGGTTAAAAAAAAATAAATAAATAAATAAATGACATCACTGGAAGCATTTCTTTTTAAGAAGATGTGCTTCCTCTATGGTTCCTCACGGAGAGTTTCTTGTCGCTTTACCAACGTCACGTCCGCCCGTTGCCGACTGGTCCACTCCGCTGTCAATTTGCTGTGGCTTGCTCAGCCCTGGGAATTTTGATCTGCAGAACGGTCGCCAAACTCTATCGCTGGAACAGTGGGGAGTCTGGAGTTCCAGGCACGTGATGTCGTAGTTTGTCACTGTCACTCAACGAATACTACCAGGTTACTGCAATTCCTTCTATGTGGCGCGATGTCCAACACATGCGCTCATTGGTTATAAGCGGCGAGTACTTATTGAGTCTTTTATTACCTTTTCATTGCCTCAAAACACTTTGTTTCCCTCTCATACGTTTAAATATTGTGTTTTCTTGTAGTAGCTTTAAAGCAGATTGTTGATCTGTTGAGCACATTAGTCACGTCACGTATTTGAACCACCCTTATTTGATATCACTACGTTTAAGTACTTTCTTAAGGCATCTTTAGTATGTTCCGTGTATTCATCTAAACAAACTGAAAGCGCATGGTAGTACTTTGGGTGTCAAATTAGTCTCTTGTAGGATGTTTTTGCCATTGTAGCACGTTTTGGCAGAACACCCCCCCCCCCCTTGTCTCGTCTCATCCTGTATTTCCTGTTCATTTTGCTTTTGCTGCTCGTTTTGTGAAATATCGACAGTGCTGTCAGGCTCATTAATGTTCCTCTCGGATTCAAACTGAAAAGGTTGAATAGATGACATTTATGTCGCTAGAGTCATACTCTGGAAGCCCAGCAGACTAACAGTGTCACGTCACCGCCCTGCGACGTCAACAACAATGGCGACCTATTGGTAAAACTAATTTTACAAATTTTATAAAAAGGAAAACATCAAGAATGGTTTCAATATCAAATTATTTTAACTCATTATAACGTTTATCTTTTAAGAAGTGCAAGTCTTGGGATTCTTTTAAAAAGCATTTCAAGATGCTGGCTGACCTTTTCATTCAAGATGATGTTTTACACTGCCTTTCCTGGCTGCCATTTCATGCAATAAATAGCTGAGTTCTGATGGACCACCAAAGCTACAAGTTGAAAATGCGTGATTAAGAAATAGTCAGATACAAGATAAAACTCCCTTTAATATGCAATAATTCATTTTCAAGTAACCTTTTTTTTCTAATGTCTGTCGGTAACAAAACAATACTGTATACAAACACAAAATTGCTACATCAATGTAAACAAGATATTAAAAAAAAAATCTTATTGTGATAAAACATGTATTTGCTGCTGAATTCCCCTTTTTTTAAAATGAAACTTTTTCATCTTTGACCAACCTTCACCAAGCTCACATTTAATATTCAAAACCAATATGGCAACATAACATTCAAACAGCATTTTTTTTCCTCATTTTACCTGTTTTCATTTTAACACTCAGATGTTAAATTCAGTGGTTTGATGTTACTGGTGGAGTCTCATGTGCACATCAGCCATGCATTTTTTGATAACTGCATTTGTAATACATCGTCAATATGAATGTTTATGTCCGGTTGTGCCAAATCATCAACGGTAGGTTTGTAGTTGACTGTGAAGCCTGAAGAAGACTGCCAAAAATACATCATGCATTCAGACTGTGCAAGTGTATGCCTCTAACAGAAAACAAAGGAAATACATGTTTAGAGCGTGAGAAGAGGTCGCTGATGCGGACACATTCGTTCAAAGGCATCAGTGAGACAGTTCCTGTGCTGGCGAGAGAAGGAAGCCGGAGGAGAGGAGAACTGCAGGAGATGGGAGTAAAAATGGGCTCTTCGCATGTAACGTCTTCGTCATATTGGTTGTGTATCAGTGTAATATCCGTTCGTTCTATATCTGTTTAAGAATCCAAAAACGGATAACGATTATTTCATTTCTCGTTTTCAAATCAAAAAATTGGAGTACAAATAATAGCCTATTTTTCGCTGTTGTGATTTTATTTTTAAATTAAAATTAGAATACAAGAGAATGGAATTATCATGGTATTTTTGTTCTATTCATGTTTGGTTTTGAATGATTTTTGATGTGATTTGATGTTTTCTCTTCCGGGTGATTCCATTGATGGGTGAATTGAGCGGAACAATAGCTAACGTTTTACATTTATTGTAGTGCTGCAATGATTAATCGATTAACTTGAGTAATTCGCTTAGAAAAAAAGCTTCGAATCAAATTTTGCTGCTTCGAGGATTCGTCTCTTTAGAATGGCGTTGTAACGGTTTGTTTTGGAAGTGTCTGCATTTAGTTTTATTGATTTAGGTGGGTAGACTGCCCTCTAGCTGCAATGGTGAATGTGACATAACTCGTCAACTGCTCCTATGTTAAGGCCAGCACAAGTTTTTATCTGATTTAATATGTTCGTTTATGCATTCATAATTTAGAAGTAGCTTTAGATTTTTTTTGTGGTGCGAATAGGTGCTTGAATGATTTCTTAGAAGCTTTGTGAAAAAAAAAAAGACCTCAGCATTTTATAGCATTTATGCTAGCTGACTTTTGCTATGCAAGTTAGCCAATTGCTCATTTGTCATTTATTTATTTCATAGACTTCATATTGATATTGACGGGTCAGATTCTACCTTCAGTGCGCCACGCCTTCAAGTAGGGGGCCATCCCACAATCCGCTTCAGTTATTTGCAGTCGGTCGCAGCAACACATGCAGCGATCTAACGTCGGATTTATGTTGAAAAAGTACGAAAGCTGTACCGCATACAAACAGGAAGGATTGTCTCAGGAGTGATTTGTTCGAGGATTCAAGGTTATCATTATATTTTTTGTACCATGCATGCATTTTGAAACGTGAAAAAAATCAATGGAAGAAATCAGCCGCTACAGCATTGGCATTATACTTCGCAATATTTACGTAAAATAAATGCTAACTGCCCATTTTTTTTTTGCTTTTAACCAAGAATCGAGACTGTTTTACATCCATATCTGTAAAGAATTCAGGGATTTAAGCATTTTTTCACAAGAATTTTCACCGGAAAAGCTCTGTTTACATATGGCAGCCGCCACACTGACTGACAGACTAGCATCAAACTTTGAAATATTTACGTTAAATAAATGCTAACTGCCTGTTTTTTTTTTGCTTTTAACCAAGAATCGAGACTGTTTTACGTCCTCATCTGTAAAGAATTCAGGGATTTAAGCATTTATTCACAAAAATTTACACTGGAGAAGCTGATTACATATGGCAGCCGCCACATTGACTGACAGACTAGCATCGTACTTCCACACATTTATGTAAAATAAATGCTAACAGCCCGTTTTTTAAATTTTTTTTTTACTTTTAACCAAGAATCAAGACTGTTTTACGGCCATATCTATAAAGAATTCAGGGATTTAAGCATTTATTCACAAGAATTTGACGGCCACGCCAACAATGCAGGCCCACTATTAATCGGTCCCGCGCCCCATCAATATTATTATGAAGTCTATGATTTATTTATTAATTCATTATTTTACCATTTACAGTTTGAAGCCAAAGTCAGAGATTTAAAATGACTTTTAAATGCATTTATTGCCTTCGTAAAATAAAAGTGCAATTCTGCACAATTTAAAGGAACACTCTGGAATTTTATTTTGTATTCGCATTTGATGCTTTTTTAAAAGTGCAATCTTAGCAAGCCAAAATAAATATTATTGCAAGCATAAACATGTGTTTCATTTGAAATCTCCTAAAATGTATTCTTCAAGGCATTAAATGTTTGTAATCCGATTACTCGATTATTCAAACTAACTAATCAATAGATTAATCGATTACTTCAATAATCGATAGCTGCAGCCCTATTATTATTTTTAATTAATATCATTATACTAAGTTATAAAAAATATGTAATATTTATAAATTAATGCATTGTTAACAAAAGCTAACTCAATTAAAATGATTAAAAACAGGAATACATTCAGGTCAACGTTCATTCGCTCCCTCCCAGTCAAAATGGATTCGACCTCTGACGTAGCAATGAATTAAATGAGTGCCAAGTAAGGGTTTAAAAAACAATAATTTGTGCATAGCAGAGTGAATCCATTGATGCTAGTGTGCATTTTCAACTCATATTTCAGCAACGTTGAAGATTACGTGCCAAGAGCCCATTTAAACGAAAATGAATCGGTAGGTGGCGCGTTTTTGATTTGCGTTTGGGTGGGTTCTGTAACAGCCTCAAAACATAACTTGACCTAACCATGGACTCCTTGAAGAGGCTGAGGACAAAAGAGACAGTCGTGAAATTAGGTGTGACAGATCTGCGACGAGCGGTGCAGGCAGAGTGGAGAAGAGTCTACGACAAGATATTGGACATGAACTCATAGAAGCGCTTGGAGTACTGCTCTGGGTTCACCGTCGAGATCTCAGCCCCTGCCTGGGAAACACAAGCACACAAATGCGTGAAAAGTCAACCTATTGTATGTCAGATTCTTTCGTTGCCTTTTTGGGTTAAACATTTTCTCCAATCGGGCCTCATTCATTCTCAGGTGCGCAGACTTAAAGATATGGATTTGCGCAAATAAATTGCTTCTGTCCTTAAACCAGGGATGTACAAACTACAGCCCACAACATATTACAAGAATATTGAAAAGGGCCCGCTGAAGAAGCTTGAGTGGTAAATCAAACCAAATATGAATATTTATAGCTTTTGTTTCGTTTTTTTGTCATACTCTAAAGCCGTTTTATATGCATACAACTTTAATTTTATCTATTGTACAGAAGATCACTGCTAAAATGATGAGAGGTAAAAAACAAAAAACAAACTATGACCCATTATATACAGTGGTACCATAGGCGGAGTTTGGGGGGCAAGATCCCTCCTGCAGTGTGCGAAAACCTGGTGAAAACCTACAGGAAACGTTTGACCTCTGTAATTGCAAACAAAGGCTACTGTACCAAATATTAACATTAGTTTTCTTAGGTGTTCAAATACTTATTTGCAGCTCTATCATATAAATAAATTGTTTAAAAAAATCATGCATTGCGATTTCGGGATTTTTCTTTTTAGATTATCTCTCACTGTGGACATGCACTTACGATGAAAATTTCAGACTCCTCTATGATTTCTAAGTCGGAGAACTTACAAAACAGCAAAACTGTGAGGAAGCCTGGGCAATTTCAAGACTATAAGTCCATCTCTAAAGAATTGACTGTTCCTGTGTTTACCGTGCGCATTGTCATCAATAAGTGTAAAGCCCGTGGAACTGTGGCTAACCTCCCTGGATGTGGATGGAAAAGAAAAATTGACGGATTGACGGACGGAGATTTTAACGAAAGATTGTGTGGATAGTGGATAAAGAGAAAAGAAGAACAAATTTATATAGTATATACACACACACACACACACATACATATATATATATATATATCTTTTGGCAATGTCATTGTATTTCTGGATTATTTTGTTACTTTTTAGCCCTTAAAAAGTAAAATATATATATATAAATTAGGCCCGAATGACATTGGAAAAAAATCAACATTGCGCTTTATATTGCCAAGGCTCCACATATACTTTTTTCATTGGTTGCACTGGCGCGCCTAACTTTTTCTTAAGATGCACAAGCACAAAATTTAGGCACACCCATATTTTTCATTGCATCACCTTTAACGCCATACTTTTAATCACTTTCCATAATATTCATATAATTCACATGAGTCCACTCAAATTCCCTCATGCTTTGATGCTCACATGGCCGAGAACTGCTTGTAGACAACGAAGATTGACTAAATGATGATTAACACATTTGATCATGTTTTTAATTAAAAAATATATTGATGTTTTTCTGTTTTATGGTCATAGAGCGCCACAGACTGTCACACTCCCTCCTGCTAAGCAATGTGGTCAAACTGTCCAGCATGGTATGGTTTGGTATTTAAATTTAACGACGATTGACAGGTTGGTAGCTTTGATCTTGCCAGAGAAGCTTGGTATCTCTACGATCAAAGGCACAAATGTGTCAATTAGAGGTGTGCAAAATTTCCGATTCTTAGATTATTCGCGATTCGGCCGTGGAAGATTCGAGAACGATTCACAAACATCCAAATTCCGATTATTGAAATATGCAAAGTAAAGCGGAAGTAAACAACACTCAGCGCGCCGCGCGGTCTTCGGGACGGAACGGAGCGAGAGTAGCTAAACATCATGCTTCCCATTACCCGGCCCCTCGGGCAATGCCAATGCTCAACTCACGGCTCTAGCTCAACTCATGCAACGAGATAAAAAAACACAACAACATACCTGACTGCTGCCGAAAAGCTGCTTCAAAGTACATCCATATAATGTTACGGTGGATATCATTTATATAGGACTAGATGCAATATAGATTTGGTAGTGTTAGCAGCACATCTACAAAAAGCTAGATGCGGGCGTTATAAACGGCCGCCATCTTAAAGCAGTACACTTCCCCTGCAAGGCTGTTGTAGCGAACCTTCCAAGCGAACCTAATTAACTTTTTATCTAAAATACTCCTAAATCGGTAAAATATTGACTTGAATCTATCTTTAAAATAGTTTTAAAACTTTCACATGTCGAAAGTAGACAAAAGGGAAATGATGGAATAACGGGAGCAATTTTAACAAATTTAACGGTTGATTCACAACATTAAATTAATTAAATGTAGTTTAAAGCTATTGATACAGAATGGGGACAGGAGTTTTTTTATTTAATGTTATTTTTGTATATTTGTTTACTGCTATATGTTAACTTGATGCTGAAATAGTAGTGTGGTTTAGCCTGAGAGTATTTTTGAACAATTTTGGAACTAATGTACAAAACATTAAAAAAAAAAAAAAAAAAAAGAGAGAAAAAAAAAAAAAAGGAGGGGGGTGCATCAATAATTGTTTTATAATCGAATCGGAGCCTCTGAATCGTAATCGAATCGTTAGGTGCCCAAAGATTCCCAGCTCTAGTGTCAATCATCGTTATATTCCTACAAGTGTGCCGTGGCAAGGCATTGTGTAAGTGAGAGGCTGTTCTCAGCAGCGTGAGCGTCAAAGCGTGAATGTATTTCAGTGGATTCACTCAATGAAGCATTTAATAAAGACTAGGGGTGCACGATATCCATTTTTTGAAACTGATACTGTTATCGATAACTTCCTGCTTCTCAAGGCCGATACGATAATCGATAATATATAATTTTTCAATGTAGTCACTTGAGGTTTTGAACACCTGTAAGTAAAAAATAATAGTGGTGGATTCAGCATAGAATCCTTTGACCGAACCAGAATTTTCATGATGACATGAACATTATTATAATGAGCAAAACTAAGACAAGAACAGTTTTGACTTTAAATAAAGTATCCATATTAATTTTTTCAAATAAATATAATTTGAGCCAATCACAATCAATCAGTCAATATCATTGACGATGTGTTCCCCTGAACAATGAGCACTGATCTAAAACAAATATACGTAAACCCAACAGGTATTGTACTATTGTGTCATCAACACTTTCTGCTGGAAAATGCAGGCAAGTGTGTATGCTGCGCTCTGGTCTGCCCCGGCGTGGAAAAGGCCTGCTTTTTGTTATCGCAGCTTTGCAATGCAACCAAAGGCTCTACAAGCACTCCATGTACGGCACACATGAAGAGTGTGCGCGCGATTGGAATAATGTAACGCAGTTTGGGTCACCCTTTTTGACTTCAAAACGGCGAATTTCGCCGAAAGGTGAGACATTTTCATGCCTGTTAAAAGTAATTGACATTATAAAAGCGGCAAGGTGGGACAATAACATGTTTGTAACTTTTGTTTTTGGTATCGGATCGGGCCTCGGTATCAGCAGATTCTCAAAATCAGGTGACTCAGACTCAGGTGCAAAAATATGCAATCGGGACATCCCTATGATATATATGTTGTCTTGTTTCACAAATAAAAGTTGAAGGATTTCTAGTTGGTCCTTGCGTCCTTCGACATTTCTGAAAGGGCCTACGGGATAAAAAAGTTTGGACACCTCTGCTTTACAGTGACTGTAATGGTAGGAACAATGACATCGTAGCCATTATTACCAATTTAAGAGCTCCGTACTTGACATCTTGATTCATTTAACAATTTAATTATGATACCAAAAATCATATGCTGGTATGTAGATATATTTTACATGTCATTTATATCAAAACCACTTCAATAGTCATTAAAAAGTCAAGCCACTCACCCCGTGTTTCACAGTTTTGGCAGCATGTGCAGCTTTTTTCTTCGCATCATAATGTGTAAGGATGTCAATGATCGCCATGAAGTACACCTCTTTCTTGACAGCACCTAGCAATAAGAAGTAACTCTTAAATTGCTCCCGGGTTTATAATAAGACGCGCTGTTTAAGTTGTCATGCATTTGCTAGTATTTATATTTTTTGTTACCAATGTTTTTTAAAATTTGCAGTTTTCAAAATTAATTTTTATTACACCCAATTAGGATAATTGATCCCCCTCCCTAAATTTATACTTTAATTAATTAATTTAAAAAATATATATCTTTTTTTTTTTTACTGCCCATTGAAAAATATGTGCGGGTAACCCTAAAATTGCATTTGGATGTCAAATGAAGGGCCCCAAGATCCTGTTTGGTGCAAAGCTAGATGTACAGTGGGGCGAATAAGTATTTAGTCAACCACTAATTGTGCAAGTTCTCCCACTTGAAAATATTAGAGGCGCCTGTAATTGTCAACATGGTTAAACCTCAACCATGAGAGACAGAATGTGGAAAAAAAAAAAAAAAAAAAACAGAAAATCACATTGTTTGATTTTTAAAGAATTTATTTGCAAGTCATGGTGGAAAATAAGTATTTGGTCAATACCAAAAGTTCATCTCAATACTTACGCAACAACGGAGGCCAAACGTTTTCTGTAACTCTTCACAAGCTTTTCACACACTGTTGCTGGTATTTTGGCCCATTCCTCCATGCAGATCTCCTCTAGAGCAGTGATGTTTTGGGGCTGTTGTTGGGCAACACGGACTTTCAACACCTTCCACAGATTTTCTATGGGGTTGAGATCTGGAGACTGGCTGGGCCACTCCAGGACCTTGAAACTCCTTTGTTGCCCTGGCTGTGTGTTTGGGATCATTGTCATGCTGAAAGACCCAGCCACGTCTCATCTTCAATGCCCTTGCTGATGGAAGGAGATTTTCACTCAAAATCTCTCGACACATGGCCCCATTCATTCTTTCCTTTACACAGATCAGTCGTCCTGGTCCCTTTTCAGAAAAACAACCCCCAAGCATGATGTTTCCACCCCCATGCTTCACAGTGGGTATGGTGCAATTCAGTATTCTTTTCCTCCAAACGAGGAAAAGTTCTATTTTGGTTTCATCTGACCATAACACGTTCTCCCAGTCCTCTTCTGGATCATCCAAATGCTTTCTAGCGAACCGCAGACGGGCCTGGACGTGTACTTTCTTCAGCAGGGGGATACGTCTGGCAGTGCAGGATTTGAGTCACTGGCGACCCATTGTGTTACTGATAGTAGCCTTTGTTACTGTGGTCCCAGCTCTGTATTGCTCCCTGTTCTTGCTATCATTTTGATGCCACGGGGTGAGGAGGGAGTTGACAGTCCGTGTTACCCAATGACAGCCCCAAAACATCACTGCTCTAGAGGAGATCTGCATGGAGGAATAGGCCAAAATACCAGCAACAGTGTGTGAAAAGCGTGTGAAGAGTTACAGAAAACGTTTGGCCTCCGTTATTGCCAACAAAGGGTACATAACAAAGTATGTAATGTGATTTTCTGTTTTTTCTTCCACATTCGGTCCCTCATGGTTGAGGTCTACCCATGTTGACAATCACAGGCCTCTCTAATATTTTCAAGTGGGAGAACTTGCACAATTAGTGGTTGACTAAATACTTATTTGCCCCACTGTATATATAGATTACAAGCGGATTTTGTATGAATTAATTGCTATCAATACGCTCGTATCTCGTCTTCACATACGCATATCCGGTCGAATCTTTTTTTTTTTTTGGTGGGTTGCATATCTAGTGTTTACAATACATCAATAGTTGTAAATTGAAAGTAAATAAAGAAGAAGGAATGACTTACTGTCATGGCTCTTGATTGCGTAAACATCAACAGAGGGGTCAAAATCCCCGGGCCCGAAGAACCCACAATTAAGAGGGTTGCCTGGGCTGTCGGGCGGTGTGCCAAAGGAGCCTGTCAGGACGCCTCCGCCCATCCCGTCATTCTCATACTCTTCCTCATCTGCACCAGCCTCCACATCCATCTCCTCCTGCTCTGCTCGATCCACGTCGTGGATCCCCACCAGAAGACTGTAATCCATGATCTTCAGAGTGGCCAGAAACTGAAACACATGATGTTCCTCTTTGTAGTGCTAATTAACCAAAGGTGGGTAGTAACACGTTACATTTACTTGATTAACTTTTTGAGAAAAATGTACTTCTAAGAGTAGTTTTACTAAGCCATACTTTTTACTTTTACCCGAGTAGATTTGTGAAGAAAAACGCTACTCTTACTCTGCTAGTTTGGGCAACACTCGTCGTTACAGTTTTCCTCTTTATTCTACATAATAGATTTGACTTATTCTTTTTTGCCAAACACGTCAACAACGGCGCTACCAGTTTCACCATTGAGATGTCGCAACAATAATCACATGACTCCATTATACCAATCAGACTAAAGCTTCCCGTTTTATGATCAAGCCGGCCTATTCAATAACGTGGCGTCTGTAAAGCACCGTAAAAAATATTTGACAAAGCGCTGTCGTCAACATGACTCAAAAGCGCGGATTTTAAGTTTTTATTTGGCACCGATTGACCACGGAAAACTGGAGATAAGATCCTTTTAGTTTAATAATAGGAAATATGTTTTCTTCACTATGGGGCACTAATGCTCTTTGGACGAATGATGCTTCATTTCTGTATTTTTTTTCTCTCGCTGAAATTCGATGCTTTTTTTGTTGTTTGTTTGGTTTAATGTGGTTATTAAATAGGTTATAGTAATCTCTTTCAAAGTATATTAACAGTTCAGATAGAAAAAAAAAACATTGTTTATGAAAAAAAAAAAAAAAAAAAAATCAAACGCTACTCTTGAGTAACATTTTTGGCTACTCTACCCAACTCTGCAATTAACTACACATTCACGTGTGTTTCCATTGAGACACCGAGCACCAAAGCGCTCGTCTCCCCCCCCCCCCCAAAAAAATAGAAAAAAAATAAATTCACAATCCCTCTATTTTTTAAAGGAAACAATGAGTATGAAAGACAAAGAAAACTCAAATTGAGATTCAGTATATATATATTTTTAATTCTATGCCGAACAATATTAACACCTATTTTTTTTCTGTAAACAAAATGTACAACTTCTGTCTCTGATAAAATCTTTTTCACTCTCTCGTGTTCCTCATCTCCCCTCTTTGTGCTGTCAGCCCCCATATATACAGTAATTGTTTGTCATGAATTACTTGTTAAGAGTTCCATTCTCTCACTTACATCTGGCTGACTTTTTAACAGTTCCATTTAGGCATGTGCAGATTACCGGTTTCAAGGTATACCATGGTATGAAAACATCAAGGTTTCAAAAACGCAAAAATTTTCCGTCATACCGACCCAAAGGTATTAGCTATTTTTTATGTCCCAAAAATACATGGAGAAATCTCTCCCTTGCAGCTGTAAGGCTCAACCCTCCCCCACAGGTTGTTGCTCAGTGTCAGTGAGGTAGCGGTGCTACACGATGGCTGGAGTAGGAAAAACTCCTGAACTTTTTCCCCCATCGAAGAAAACGAAATCACTAGTATGGGAATACTTCGGCTACAAAAAAGTAACAAACGGCCGAGGGTTAGAGGAGGGCCAAGCGAAATGTAACACATGTTTGCGGAGGGTGGCCCCAGAGGAGGCAAAACCTCCAATACGATTTCGCATTTATACAAAATTAAAGGTTAGGAAACCTGTCATGAACGTTTCCCACCAGCTACGAGAGTTAACTCCAGCCTGCTTAGTGTGTCTAGCGGTGGTAAAACATGTTTTTTTTCTCTGTGGCAACTGTCTGTGTTGAGAAAAAGAGTGTTTGTATAATGTAAACATGATACAAGTAATGTAAGTAAGGCTGCAGCTATCGAATATTTTAGTAGTCGATTAATCGATGGTCTTCTCAGTTCGAATAATCGAGTAATCGGATAAGGAACATGAAAAATTAAAATACGTGAGCTGAGCCTCAAACGGTATGATTTTTTTTTAAAAATGAGGATCTATTTACAACAAAAGAACAACTGGCCAACTTACATAGAAAAAGTTCGCTAGCTTAAATGCTAAAGTTTTTTTTTTTTTTTTACAGTGCTCTTAACAAATAGTTCAGACACATATTCCAACAAAAAACGGCTAAATATACCTATACACTAAATTAAGAATGCATTAAAAACATTAGCTCAAACAAAAACTTAGCTTACGTTGGTCTTAACAAGGAGCAGTTGGATTCAGACATGTGAAATGAGGCAGACCAGAGGGCAGTGTATCCACCTTCATCAATTAAACTAATTGCAAACACTTTCAAAATAAATCATTAAAACGCCACTTTAATTAAACGAATACTCGAAGCAACAAAAATGAATTCGAATATTTTCTTGTAATCGAATACTCGAGTTAATCGATTAATCGATGCAGCACTAATCTGATGTTAATAATGTTAAGCTGTTGCTCTGGGCTTAGACTCACCGAGAGGACTGCATTTATCTTAATTTTATTTAGAATATTTCACTTATTTTTTTGTTATTTTTATTTTAACATTATACTTATGTACCAATTTTCCAATATGTTTTCAAAAATAAAAATCCTGTTCAACGGAATTTTTTTTAAAACCCTGATATCTCACAGTAACACATTTTAGAGCAATACCGTGATACCGTGATATTTTTGCTTAAGGTTATCATACCGTCAGAATGTCATACCGGCACACGCCTAGTTCCATTAAATAAGACACACACGAAACCTTATTATCAACCTCAAATACTTAAATCTTAATTATTCACATTTTACAGATGAAAGCATTTGGAGATTTTTTTTTCTCCTGTCAATAATTTTGCTAACTGCAGGGAGTCCGCGGGTTACGATGTCCTCAACCTACAGGTTTCGATTTTATGACGCCTGTGCCACATCCACCATTTAGTCCACTTCCAGGCACTTATGTTTCTGCTTAGCTAGTGCTGAGTGCTTGTCTGTCTGTGCACCGGGATTATCTTTGCCTTTTTCGGCCTCCTTTTTTCATTGCAAAAGATATGCTGCGTTCAGACCAAACTTAAAACGTGCAAAAACGCCTTACTCGTTGCCAAAAGCGTTTTTGTGTTCAAAGTTAAAGTGCACGAAACCAAACAGTTCACGCAACATAAAAATAAGGATGGTAATAAGGCGCAACCGGGCATGTTGTCCCGAGCCTCAGGACTATAGGGGCCCCTGAACGACCCTTCAATGACCCTTTATTATACTTTACATTCACATTTTTTTTATTTAAATCATTGTTTGATTAAATATTGTGTTCTACTCGATATATACTTAAAAAACTTTAACATATTAAATATTTTAAATATTTATTTTTTCCTTTTTTTGCACAACACCCTCCCACCCCCTCTGTCTTAGCAGAGAATGGTTTGACCCCGCTCTGGCGCACTGAAGGCTACACTACGTACGTGGCCTGAAGCAGGAAATTAAAATCTCTCATTGTTATTAACTCTAAACATGGCAAGTCGTCATAAATCGGGTGCACAGAAAAGAAAAAATGATGTTTTTAAAAGAGAGACAAGAAGTCAGAAAATTAGGGCTAGAGTTGGCTGTGGACGGTGATGTCTGTAAGTGAACAACAGCCGCTAACACAACGTTTACATTCGCGATCACCGTGACCAAAGCCTGATTTGAGTCTGTCACTGGCCGCTTGTAGCCTATTGAGCTGCGGCATGACAAGACATGCTGCTCGCGTTGAGCCGAGGAGAGAGAAGGTGATGGGGGATCAAGGATATATGTTATTCTGTGGGGAGCAGGTGCGCGAGGCTGACCAGACTCTGGTCCGGTGGCTGGATTTATCTTGGGTTTACAACCCACTGTGTATTATAGCAAACACTAATACGAAGAACACTGTTACACACATGCACACACGTAGCACACTGCTACGCATTTTCTTGTCTTAGCCAGTGATTGTAGCTGGAGGAGATTGAGCCTTCAGTAAAATGAAAATAATAAAAACCGACCTACGCTTCACCATTATCACAGGCTTAACTAGCCATGCTCTCCATTGAGCGTGAGCTTGTTAAAAAACTAGATTTCATAGTGTCAGGGAAATTCAACTTTGAACTCCAACACAAGTGTCAACTTGATAGCTCAATGAGAAATGAATTAGATCAACCAAAAAATGCCTGCTTCGAAGTCTTTATAAACATGATATATCAAGGGTACAAAATGATGTGATTCAGCCAGAAGTACAATAGAGGCTGGACATTTATACTGTTGAAAGGACGTTACCCAAGGATGCTTACGTGAAACGATACCTATGAAAACGAAAGTGAAACTTAAGTATCAACTCTGGTGGTTTTCCAAAGAAAAACATTGTGACTTACAACCTTGAGAACCTGGCTGTGACTGGCACCAAAAGGGAGTTAAAATCTGATAAGACAGTCAGCAGAACCACTTTGTATTTTGTTCAAAGAAATACAACACACGAACCTGGATGAATAGTCTAACAAATGAATATAGGATCACATCAGTTATGTGTTTTATAAGCATGAATAAAATTTCTTTCACACACTGATGTTATAAATGACTTTGCTGCCAAAAACTCTAGGTGCATCACTGTTTGAGGGCCTGATAACTCCAGCGATGTGGAGAGGGCAAGCATAGGATGTGTAGTTATACTGTTTTGTTGCTTAGCAGGCAGGCATAGCACTCTCAGTTGTATAGTAATGTGGCCTACATGGGACAATAGATACAGTGCCTTGCAAAAGTATTCGGCCCCCTTGAATCTTGCAACCTTTCGCCACATTTCAGGCTTCAAACATAAAGATATGAAATTTAATTTTTTTTGTCAAGAATCAACAACAAGTGGGACACAATCGTGAAGTGGAACAAAATTTATTGGATAATTTAAACTTTTTTAACAAATAAAAAACTGAAACGTGGGGCGTGCAATATTATTCGGCCCCCTTGCGTTAATACTTTGTAGCGCCACCTTTTGCTCCAATTACAGCTGCAAGTCGCTTGGGGTATGTTTCTATCAGTTTTGCACATCGAGAGACTGACATTCTTGCCCATTCTTCCTTGCAAAACAGCTCGAGCTCAGTGAGGTTGGATGGAGAGTGTTTGTGAACAGCAGTCTTCAGCTCTTTCCACAGATTCTCGATTGGATTCAGGTCTGGACTTTGACTTGGCCATTCTAACACCTGGACACGTTTATTTTTTAACCATTCCATTGTAGATTTGGCTTTATGTTTTGGATCATTGTCCTGTTGGAAGATAAATCTCTGCCCCAGTCTCAGGTCTTGTGCAGATACCAACAGGTTTTCTTCCAGAATGTTCCTGTATTTGGCTGCATCCATCTTCCCGTCAATTTTAACCATCTTCCCTGTCCCTGCTGAAGAAAAGCAGGCCCAAACCATGGTGCTGCCACCACCATGTTTGACAGTGGGGATGGTGTGTTCAGGGTGATGAGCTGTGTTGCTTTTACGCCAAACATATCGTTTTGCATTGTGGCCAAAAAGTTCAATTTTGGTTTCATCTGACCAGAGCACCTTCTTCCACATGTTTGGTGTGTCTCCCAGGTGGCTTGTGGCAAACTTTAAACGAGACTTTTTATGGATATCTTTGAGAAATGGCTTTCTTCTTGCCACTCTTCCATAAAGGCCAGATTTGTGCAGTGTACGACTGATTGTTGTCCTATGGACAGACTCTCCCACCTCAGATGTAGATCTCTGCAGTTCATCCAGAGTGATCATGGGCCTCTTGGCTGCATCTCTGATCAGTTTTCTCCTTGTTTGAGAAGAAAATTTGGAAGGATGGCCGGGTCTTGGTAGATTTGCAGTGGTCTGATGCTCCTTCCATTTCAATATGATGGCTTGCACAGTGCTCCTTGAGATGTTTAAAGCTTGGGAAATCTTTTTGTATCCCAATCCGGCTTTAAACTTCTCCACAACAGTATCTTGGACCTGCCTGGTGTGTTCCTTGGTTTTCATAATGCTCTCTGCACTTTAAACAGAACCCTGAGACTATCACAGAGCAGGTGCATTTATACGGAGACTTGATTACACACAGGTGGATTCTATTTATCATCATCGGTCATTTAGGACAACATTGGATCATTCAGAGATCCTCACTGAACTTCTGGAGTGAGTTTGCTGCACTGAAAGTAAAGGGGCCGAATAATATTGCACGCCCCACTTTTCAGTTTTTTGTTTGTTAAAAAAGTTGAAATTATCCAATAAATGTTGTTCCACTTCACGATTGTGTCCCACTTGTTGTTGATTCTTGACAAAAAAATTAAATTTCATATCTTTATGTTTGAAGCCTGAAATGTGGCGAAAAATTGCAAGATTCAAGGGGGCCGAATACTTTTGCAAGGCACTGTAGAAATTGTTTATATTGTGTCACATCACATTGCGGTCTGTTAAATTTAACTGTAAATTTCACATTAAATAATATGAAAATTTACACTGTCATCGCTTGCAAAGCGTTATAAGTACTGCGTATGTTGCCATGCCGGTGGCAGGGGTGGGGTGGGGCGGCCCTGCAAGAAGTAGTTTGACATAAATTTCGACTTTTACGGTAAAATCAGGCTTACGCAGAAATTTGGGTTACATTGCGAGCGTACGAACGGAACTCGGAACTCGAGGACTCCCTGTACAATATTGATTCATTGGCTACCACTGACACTGACTGCAATAGACATCAAATCTCTTTGAAATGGGAGGGCTGACAGAGAATGAACATTTGTTTATTCTCTGCCAGCCCTCCCAGCCACATGACAGAAAGTGCTTGTGCTATGTGGAAAGCAAAAAAAAAAAATCATCTCTCAATCAGCAGCTAGCTTCTGTTGTTCACTTTAAAGGATTGATTGAAAGATTATCAAAACCAATATTTGGAATTTTTCAAGTATCTGCCTCAAATTAATTTATAAATCGATCTATCGCTTAGGCCTACCTTCTTTGAATGTCACAGTTGTTTCACAGAAGGTAATCTTTTAATTTCTGCTACGCTTAAAGTATTACCTCAACATCATGTTTTAGCTTCTCTAAAAAGTACTTCTTGTTGTCGTCTCCTATTTCCAGTTTGTGGCCTTCATTCAGGAAGTCGTTATCTTTTAAAGTAGGGAGCTCTTTCGCCTGTAGAGAGGACACGGCAATAGGGCATGCAAAGCTTTGGTCAACAGTTACACAAAATTCAAGGAATTCTAGTTTGTCAGTAAAACATACTTCTGCGATTAAAATAAACAAACATCTAAAATAGTTCAAAACTCATTTCTTCCATTTATTTTTGTCCCATTCTTCAATAGTAATAATAAGATGTACCTTTTCCTTGTCACTCGCTTCCCTTGCGACTGTAGAACCCTAAAAAAAAAAAGAAATGTTGCCATGAATAGAAATGACACAAATCCACTGAAAGGAAATGTCATTGGTTCATATCAGACTTTCTCCAGGAAATATTTGGCAAGTGAAAGGCAAACAAATGACAAATTACATGTTTATTCTCGTACTAATAATTTGACATTCATTCTCGCTGTAATAGTTCGACTTTTTTCCTCGTATTACTATGGGAATAAAAGTTGTATTATCACGTAGGGCTATTATTACGTAGGGCTAAAGTAGCTGAATAAGCAGCTATGTACTTTACGTAGCGCGTTGCCACCTCTGTCAAAATTAACAAGATTGAAAGCATGTTGTGTTTTAGAGTCGGTTTTACAAATAAGGAAATCCATAATATTTTTGCCTCATGATTTATACTAATACTTCGTCATAGCTCCCAGCTAAGGTACTTGTATATGTAAAGTGAGTAGCGGCTTACAGTGACATTACCCCTACATAATAATACAACTTTTTTTCTCGTAGCAATACAACTAAATATAGGTGGGAGGTTATGTAAAGATGTCAGTCTTGTGACCCACATATTTCATACATTTGTAATGTTGAACTATGGCTGTGCATATTGCTGCTGCATTATTTCAAGTTGAAAATCAGAGACCTAACAGGCAGAGCACACTTTGCAAAATACCTTCAAGTCATATTTGCGATGGACAGTCAGGCGATGGCTGAATACATTCCGGGTCACTACCATGTACGTCTCCACCCCGTCCACTGTAAGCCTATACATACCCAGAAATTGGGGGAGCAGCGTGTTGCCGTGACACTCCACTATAAACTGGGGAAGACAAGAGTGGCAGTGAGGTAACAAATATACAAAACACACTTATTCTTTTCCCAAGTGATACATTAATTAAAAGCAAATTCAAACGGAAGAAAATTTTAAGTTTTCTCCCAGACAGCGTTTCAAAGTTCTAAAATATTTGCCGCAACAGTACTGTACTGTGGTATGAAAAAGTATCTGAACCTTTTGGAATTTCTCACATTTCTGTATAAAATCACCATCAAATGTGATCTGATCTTTGTCAAAATCACACAGATGAAAATACAGTGTCTGCTTTAACTAAAACCATGCAAACATTATAGGTTTTCATATTTTAATGAGAATAGCATGCAAACAATGACAGAAGGGGGAAATATAAGTAAGCAAACTCTGCCTAAGGAGACTTAAAGAGCAATTGAAACCAATATTTACCAATCATTTTAAGCCAGGTGTGTGCCCAATCACTAACGAGTGGTTTAAAGCTGCCCTGCCCACTATAAAACACAACACCTGGTAAGAAATGTCTTGATGTGCAATATCTGATGTGTATCATGGCTCGGTCAAAAGAGCTGCCTGAAGACCTGTGATCAAAGATTGTTGATTTGTATAAAGCTGGGAAAGGATACAAAACCATCTCTTAAAGTCTGGATGTTCATCAATCGACAGTCAGAAAAGTTGTCTACAAATGGAGTGAGTTTGGCACTGTTGCTCCTCTCCCAAGGAGTGGCCATCCACCAAAGATGACGCCAAGAGTTCAGCGCATAATACTCAGAGAGTTAAAAAATAACCCTAGAGTGTCTGCTAAAGACTTACAGAAATCACTGGCACAGTCAAGTATCTCTGTGCACACATCAACTATATGTAAAACTATGGCCAAGAATGGTGTTCATGGGAGGACTCCACGGAGGAAGCCACTGCACTTGGACACTCCACAGACGTTTTGGCAAAATATTTTGTGAACTGATTTGAGAGTAACACACAACGTCATGTGTGGAGGAAAAATGGAACAGCTCACCAAAATCAACATCTCATCCCCACCGTGAAGCATGGTGGAGGGAGCATCATGATTTGGGGCTGTTTTTCTGCCTCAGGGCCTGCACAACTTGCAATCAGTAGTGGAAGAATGAATTCAAAAGTTCAGGATGTTTTACAGGAAAATCTGAGTCCATCTGTCAGACAGTTGAAGCCATAAAGAGGATGGATGCTGCAACAAGACAATGATCTGAAACACAAAAGTAAATCAACTTCAAATTGGTTTCAGAAGAAAAATACATGTTCTGGAGTGGCCAAGTCAAAGTCCAGGCTTGAACCCCATTGAGATGCTGTGGCATGACCTAAAGACAGCGATTCATTCCAGACATGCAAGGAATCTGACTTAACCACAGCAGTTTTGTAGAGACGAATGGGCAAAGATTAGTCCTGATCAATGTGCCAGACTGATCTGCAGCTACAGGACACGTCTGGTTGAAGTTATTGCTACCAAAGTGGGGGCCACAAAATATTAAATGTGATGGTTCACTTACTTATTTTCGCCCTTTCTGTCATTGTTTTCATACTATCCTCATTAAAATATGAAAACATATAAATGTTTGGGTGGTTTTAGTTAAAGCAGACACTGTTTTTATCTGTGTGATTTTGACAAAGTTCAGATCACATTTGATGGTGATTTTATGCAGAAATGTGAGAAATTCCAAAGGTTCAGGTACTTTTTCATAGCACTGTGTGTTTTGGAGTGAAATAATGTCAACTAAAATGCAAATATTTTACCTGGTGGTATTTTTTTAAGATATTGTGCATCTCAGCGATATCCTCACTGGACACAGTTTTTATTACAAATCGATGGTCGTAGCTGGAAAGGAAGCGATTACCAAAGCGACCTTGGGGGTCGCTATTGAGGGGAGCACTCCGTGTGAGAGAGTTCTGTGAAGAACAAGAAGATTCCTTCAATTTCTTTCTGATAGATGCAGGAGCTCATCCAATTACAATACTACTTCTTGTCTCTAAAAGCTTACCTGGTAGTCTTGGTCATCGATGGAAAACCTCTCCCTCAGGTTTCGGAACACCATGGGACAATATTCTTTGAACTTAAAGCGACTAGGAAGGTTTTCTCTGACAAGGGAGAGTCACACAGTCAAGCAATGTCATGCTTGCTCGTTTTGGCTGACTCCTGCACAATCTTACAGCTCATTTTACTATTACGTGTGTTCCTTTTGGGTGAGAATATCACAGCTTTCTGTTGTGCACATCCCATTCCAAATGAGATACAAATGTTTCAAATGTGTGATAAGGGTGAAATATCTTCTTGTCTCATTGGAAGAGTAGAGTCATTTTACACTTCATGCAGTTGATCTGATCAATCTAATGCTAGCCAGTTTACTTTTCAGCCTCTTGAAAGAGATAATGTCCAGTTTTGAGTGATACTGATAGAGAGTTAATACGTTCAAAATAAGAGTGTAACGGCTAGACTACGAACACGTTTGAGGGGGTGGAAAAAAAAAAATCAATGTCGTAGTTTGTTCTCCTCCACTGGAGGGGGCAGCAATGCACCTAAACCAACAACAAACATTATGGGGAAAAAGAAAACAAAACTCGCAACAGGTAGTCCACGGGTTAAGACATAACTGATTTAAGTGATTTCGACTTGTCCCGTCCGCCATATTGTCTCCAGTCGTTTTTTTTTTTGATCGTGTAAGTATTACCTTATTGCAGCTCACAGTATCTTATTTTTTTTACCAATTTTTTTTTTTTTTAACATGTTCTGCCATTTGGCGAAATGTGTATTTGATTACAATTTTGCTTTTTGTTTTATGATGCATGCTTTTATTTTGGCGCAGGAAGCCTAGAGCAGGTAGTACTTCCGCACGCGAGTGAGGACACATGTATACATGAAGAATGCATTTGCTCCCACGAAAAGTCACGCAGCCGAGTGAGATATAGAGAAGGGAAAGATTACAGCCTAGCTCGCTATCTAGCTAGTACTTCGTTCCAATGTCTTGGCGACAACAGTACAATGACGTATAATACATGTTTTAGGATAGTTCTTTTGAAGTTCAGGGGGTATTAAGGGATACTTAAAGGGTTAATTCCGATTTACGTGGAAACTTGGGTTACGTCCTGAGCATAGGAACGGAACTCGTTCGTAACCCGGGGACTACCTGTATTATTGTTTTTTAACAAGGATTTTTCCCTTAAAACCACATTAATGAAGTTAAAGCGCCGATCTTTGCAGAAAATCTCGAGTTAGCTCTGCTGGCTAGTCTGAGGGTGATCTTATTATTATTATTATTATATTAGGGTATTTATTTTTTCAGTATTTTAAGAGATGCATTTTCAGTACTGGAACGATTTGCACTTATTTATTTTAGCCAATATAAAAATATATCTTATGTGGGAGCGTATGTTCACTGGTAATGGTTTACAGTTAACTGTGTAATCCAATATTGAAAATGTCTTATCTTATTTTTTAAAAAAGTTACCAAGGTTGCCAGCTGGCGAGTACTACCCGACTTCAACGGTTACCTCAGTCAATCACAATTGACTAATAAGAGTCATAATAATAATAATAATAATAATAATAAGTAATGAGATTAATAATAATCTAATAAGAGTAATAAGAGTGTGGTCTATTTTTGTATGTAAATTGTGAATAAAAACACTAATTCCCAAGTTTGATGTTTTGTTCTATTTATTTTGCACTTTACTAAGGGCTGTGTTTTAGTTTTAGCCAATAGAACAAACTAACTTTCAAAGGGTGAGATAAAAAAAGGCTTTTGGTTTCTGTTGTACTGAATCCGTGCCGAAGTACGAAGTGAACCGTGACTTGTGTGTGCCGTTACACTCCTAGTTCAAAAGTATAGAAAACGTACATTTTGTTTGCGCACTAATTATGTTTCTCAATGGGAATGGGTAGTAGATGGTCTAATGCTGCTCTACTGTGAATTGACCCGACAATAGGCACAACTACCAGTAGAACGAAGCGTAGCTGTGCTCAATTTTAGATGGATCAGGTGTTTGTGAGCAAATATTGACAGGTTTCTAGGAGAAATGGTTGCATTTTTAAAAACACACTTAAGTTTACCTGTTGATTACGAAAGAATAAAAACGGGTAGAAAGAAATATTTTTCCTGTAAAAGACAAGAGTCTACTCTTTCTTTAGGAACATTTAGTGTGTAAATAATGACAATATTCTGTGGGTCTCATAAAAATCGGTAAAAAAAAGGGGGCTGGTGGTGTGGGATTAGCTCAACTAAGAACGTCTGAGTGAGTGATGAGTTACTTCAACTGTATGAAAGTAAAGGTCGGGACTAATATTCTAGTTGCCTTCTTGGAAGAATCATTAAATATGACGTGTACAAAGGTGGGTAGAGTAGCCAAAATTTTTCCTCAAAAGAAGCGTTACTTCAAAATAACATTACTCAGGTAAAAGCAGTCACCCAAAAAATGTACTCCAGTACAAGTAAAAAGTATTTGGTGAAAAGAATACTAAAGTAATGAGTAACATTGTAACTGCTAACAATGCTTGATTAAAAAAAAAAAAATTTTAAACAATGGTATTTTCTTTTCTCAGTACAAGTTTATCGATACTAACAGTTATTATTATACTGTATTATAACTTATTAAATAACAACATTAAGCCAAAGAAATACAAAAATAGTGGAGTCTAGTGGAAAAAACATATTTCCTTTTATGAAACGAAAAGGATCATATCTCTGATTTTCCGTGATCACTCGGTGCCAAATAAAAACTGGGAGAGAGGTTAAAATCTGCACTTTCGAGTCATGTTGACAGCAGTGCTCTATGTCAAATACCTAATTTTTTAAAAAGCGCTTTAAAGATGCTTCGTGATTGAACAGCCAGTGTGATCATAGAACAGCAAGCTTGAGTCTGGTATAATGGAGTCATGTGATTATTGTTACGACGTCTCATTGGTGAAAGTGGTAGAGCCTCTGTTGGCGTCTCTGGCAAAAAAAAGGTAATATGAAAAGAGGAAAAATGTAACAATTATAACGTAGCCCATAGTAGCGGAGTAAGAGTAACGTTTCTTCTTGACAAATCTACTCAAGTAAAAAGTATGGCTTAGTAAAACTACTCTGGTAGAAGCATATTTTTCTCATTAAGTTACACAAGTTAATGTAACAGACTAAGTTTAACGCGTTACTACCCACCTCCGCATGTGTAAGATGTTTTTTTTCCAACATGAAAATTGAGGATACACATGGCAATATGACAAAGAAAACCTTAATTGAAACTGTGCTTCAATTAGAGGAAGTATGACTCATTCTGACCATGTCGAGCAGTCAAAAAGTATTAAAGGGTTTGAGAAGACATTAAACAACTGTAATCCTATTATACCATTTTTCAAATGGCAATGACAGCACAGGAACAGCAATGTACCTACTTGTTGAATAGGTGGTTGTCCACTTTGATCTTACTGTAGGCTTTAAAATCATCTGGCATCAGCATTACTGGTACAGGCACATTACTTAACTCGTTAATCTGAAGGAGGAAAAGAGCAATGGATGAGACGGGAGGAATATGTTCTGTTACACTTTAATAGCACAGAAATTAGAGCAATAATATGAAAATTATTACCACTGCAAGTTAAGAGCAACCCAAACACCGTTGCCTGCAACCAGAGGTGAGTAGTTACTCAAGTAAGAGTAGCGTTACTTCCAAAAAATATTACTCAAGTTAAAGTACTCACCCAACAATTTACTCAAGTCCAATAGAAAAAGTATTCAGTGAAAAGAATACTCAAGTAATGATTAATATTGTGAGCAACTGCTTAGAATGTAAGATTTTTTTGAAATAACGGTATATTCTTTTCCTCAGCACGTTATCTATACGAACTGTTATTATTATACTGTACTATAACCTATTACATGATGACACAAAAAGATGACACAAAAATCGTCAAATTCACACCAGAACAACCCTTAAAACATCACCAGTCCTTTAATCTTAAAACATTAGTAACCGTTTTATCTTGTGCCTAAATGAGATAGCAATGTCAACCATTAGTTTTTTGGGACATCATTACCATGCTGATACAGTATTTTGAACCACTTTCGGAATTTTTTTGATCCACCCCTCCCCTTAGTGCACTGTCGAGTCATCAAATTTTGACTGAAATTAAATATGATTTTCTTCAGGGGAAATCAAACAAACAAAAAAAAACATTGTCACCTTTGATTGGTAAAATGGTGTATATTGTTATTGTTGCGACGTCTCATTGGTGGAAATAAGACTGCCTCTGTCAGCATCACTGGCAAAAATATAGTCAATATGTAGAATAAAGGGGAAAAATTTAATGACTAGTGTAGCCCAAAGTAGCAGAGTAAGAGTAGTGTTTCTTCTTGACCAATCTAATCAATTAAAAGTTAAAAGGTATTGCGTTGTAAAACTACCAGAAGTACATTTTTTGTCAAAAAGTTAAATAAATGTAACAAAGTAAATGTAATGCAATACTACTCACCTCTGACTGCAAGTATTGTAAAAAAGAGCAATAGTTTCGTTTAGAGGTAACTGCACTCAAAACAAATTAAGATATTGCGCCAATTCAAAAACACTCAGGTATTTGATAATATTGCTCATTGTCTATATGAACAAATCTGATTGTCGTACAAGTATACCCAATGTTCTTAAAACAAACAATTAATTTGGAAAGATACAATGCAACAATTCTGTTAGATAGCACCCTAAAAGTTTTGGCAGTTACTGTTGTCTGTCATTAGGTAAGAATTGACCCCACACTGCTCTGGCACACTGGCAAGAGAGTACAGTCATCCCTCGCCACTTTGGGATTCAAACTTCACACCCTCAATCCATTGCGGATTAAAAAAAAAAAAAAAAAATACAGATGAGCTCTCCTGAACTGATCGCGTAGTCTCACTCTCCTTCCCTCCCTCTCCCTGCTCTTTGTTGTTCAGGCAATGCACTGGAATTACTTATAAAGTTAACGATGACTGACAGACGTCTTCTGTTTGATCTTGGCACAGATCCCTGGAAGCCTAAGCATCAAAGCACTGCATGCGTTAATCATTGTTTAACTTGTAGAACAGTTGCTGTTGCAACTCATTGTGTGTGAGGAGTTGTAGCGGATTTGAGTGGACTTACCCAATGATGCATTTAATAAAGACAAGCATTTTTATACTTTATTGTTGTTTAAAAATAAGTTGGTGGGACAGTAACATGTTTAAAATGTATAATAATTACATTTGAAGTGCTTTAAAACCATTTATTAAAAATATACATTTAAAGATTTTTTAAAAAAAATTATACTTTAGGGAAAAAGGTACAAAAAAAAAAAAAAAAACATGTTTTATGTATATGTACACTACCGTTCAAAAGTTTGGGATCCGTAGTGAACATAATGAAAATGCCATATGATACACTATGGTGCACCCCACACCACCCAATTTTTTTTTTTTTTTTGGGATGGGGGGGTATTTCGCGGCGGGTTCTAGTCCCCATTAACCGCGAAAAACAAGGATCACTGTATACTAGTGCTGCAACGATTAATCGATTAACTCGAGTATTTGATAAGAAAAAAAGAATCAAATTAAAAATTGCTGCTCCGATTATTCAGTTAAAGTGGCCTTGTAATCATTTATTTTGAAAATGTTTGCATTCAGTTTTATTGATTTGGGTGGATACACTGCCTTCTAGCCTGCCTCATTTCACATGGCTGGATCCAGGTGCTCCTTGTTAAGACCAACATAAGCTAGGTTTTTGTTTGAGCTAAGTTTTTTTTTTTTTTTTTTTTAATGCATTCGTAATTTATAGATATTTTTAGCCTATTTTTGTGGGAATCTGTATGCTTTTAACAAATGGTTGAGACACATTGTAGAAAAGTTAGCATTTTATAGCATTTAAACTAGATCCTCATTTATTTATTTTTTATACCGTTTGAGGCTCAGCTCAGGTAATTTAATTTTTCATGTTCCTTATCCGATTACTCGTTTATTCGAGCTAATGGTTCATCGATTAATCGACCACTAAAATAATCGATAGCTGCAGCCCTACTGTATACCCCTACTGTATATAACCAGTGAAACTCAAACTGTAAACTCATGTACATAATTAAAACGGTTAATTCAGTTTTTAAAAAATTTGTTAATAAGAAATTCGTGATTAGGCAAGACTTTTTGAAAACAATAATGCAGGTGACTGAGGAGTGCAATAAAGAGCAAACATTCACAACACCAACACTATCGTTACTCAGTTTCAGGACTTAAAATGCATTCTATGACTGATGAGAGGAGGAAAGCTTATCTGTCTGATGGCTTGCGGCCCACACATATCAGAATTGCCCATGGGCTTCACCCACACATCTACTGCCAAAGTTCATCCTGTGAATATGCAAGCAATCAAATAGGCAGAACTGTGAAGGCCGTTTTCGCTTTCTTCGAATGGACATCGTTTAGTAGACAAGCGACCATTGAAGTTGATGCCTTGCATCTCTTAGGCTAAGCCAAAATAAAGTCGATGCTGCTCACGAGGCACATTTTAAACGCCTGCACAAGCTTACAATATTTAACAGGAGTGCATCCATTAATTTGGCCTTTCGAATGATGCTAAATTCTGGTAAATTCCTTGGCTTTAATTGACACTTCTAAGTACTTATTCAGAATTTGTTATTGTGGTTATAGCTCGCAGTAGTATTGTGCGATGTGCAAAGAAATATCATAATATGGGCCATTTTATATGATGTCGATATGCCGCGATAATTTGGTGAAATGTTCGGCAACAATTAAGACAGTTTCTTCGCCCCTCACTTTAATCTTTGAAATGACATTAAACTGACCTGCCACAAATTTTAAATGCATCAAGTAGTGCTGCAACCTAAAACTATCCAGTGTAAACAGAAGCAGCATAGTAGTATGCATTTTTTTACTGAAATGTAAAGATAATTATCTACTAACATTTGTTAGTAGTGGTTTTGAATTTTAAGACCCAACATAATTAACAATGAATTAGGATTGATGTAGGAAAGAATAATCTTGTCTTTGTGGATTATGTCTTCCTACTTTTAATCGTCTCGCATGCAATACTCACATACGGATGGCAGGTCGAGGAAATTTGATTACGATTAAGTGGAGATGGAAAATGGAATTCTAAAATGTTGCAAGTGAGCATAAATTGGACACCTGCTGTCCAAAATGTGCATTCCAGGAACACATAGATTTGGGGCGGTAATGACAATAGAAATGTAAAATGTTGAAAGTTTTACATTGTTTGGAGATATACATAGTAGGTTTGCAGTTTGCAGATATGTTAAAGTACACCCCACAAATTATTTTTTTGTAATTTGTGACCAAATGAATGGTCGCAATAAATGACATGCGCTTGGAAAATACACTAATTCAGCATCAATTTAAAAAACCTAGTCTTCAAATTAAGCCAACATGCCTGCTTTTGGAATGTGGAAGAATGGGAGAATTGGCTAACCATTTCCCGCATAAATGTTATGTTAACATAAATCAGGTTTCTTGGCTCAACAGTCTTTATCACTCTGTAAGCACAGTGCTTAATTTGTAAATCATAAGGTGCCGGAACACAAAGTACATATGACAGTGCAGGGATGACGACACGGGCACAGGTTCCGGAACATACGCAGAAAATGGTACTGAAAACAAAAAGCAAATGCCCACTTGCCATGCTGTGGGGCATTTCTTTTTTTCTTTCTTTTCTTTGTGCTTTTCTGACTCGTTTTAAACTATCTTCCTTCTTTTTGAAAAAAGACAGTAAATGCAGCTTTTTTTTTTTTTTTTTATTTCAGGGGCGTGATTTGTTGGTCCAGTTTTTCAGTGTATCAAGATCTCCGACTCTTTCAAATGACGTTAAATTTTTATAAACAACATGCAATTCTTGGGATTTTTTCTGTTAATGAATTTGTGCATATTATTATTTTATTTTAACTTGTAATGTCCGTAACTGTGTGTACTATTCTGATATATTTTCCGAGGCACCTTGAAGTGCACGCAACGTTACTGTTGTTTTGGTCACGTGATGCGGGAGTGAGATAGAGAGGCACCGCCTGCCGAGAGCCCTAAGCCGTGTTCGTGCTATTAGCTCCATGTGTTAATAAAGAAACAAAGTTGTCAGCACATCGTGTGTTTGATACCTTTGTCAACAAAAAGCTCAAAACAAGACACTAAGCACTGTCCGTTTGAGAGACGCTGGGACTGGAGAGCTGTGAATAGTAGGAAGCGAGGGGGAGATGGCCGAGAAGCAAAAGTTCGCAGTCGAATGTGGCGGCAGTCTGCTGTTATTTTGTTTATTGTTTTCTTATTGTTGCCACAATAAAGTGGAGAGAGTCATTAACGACTCTTCTCCTTCTTTGCCTCCAACGTTTTTATATTATTATTATTTTCTATGCACTAGGGGTGCCGGATCTGCTCAAACAAGTCCTGGAACACAGGGAGGCCAAAATCAAGAAGTGCCGGATCTTGATGTAACTCAAATTAACCCTCTGTGTAAGCATGATCAGAAATCTTCATCTAGACGTCCACTCCCACTGTAGTAATAATAATGTATTGGATTGTATTATTACACATCATGGTACACCAGATGGTAATAGGCTACCAGTAAGGGTGTCAACAATAATCGATGCGGCGATGCATCCCGATGCGGGGCAGGGACGATTCGATTCGATGTGGGCAACACGCCGAATCGATTCAGCGCATTTTAAAATACATAAGTACGTTCAAAAATCTTCCCTGCGCAATTCCGGTGATGCAATGGATTTGGTTTCCCCATTTGTATTGTTAGTCTCATGTTTATCTGTAGAGAGAGAGCTACTTTACATTCAAAGCAAGCCCGTAGAGGTTAAATCGGGCCTAAAAAATTCCAGCCCAACCCGACACAGCCCGCTGTTATTGAAGCCCGACCGGCCAGATCAATTAACTATAGATTTGCATGCCCGAGCCGAGTGATGTGGGAAAAAAAAACAAAACGCAGCAGCAGCAGCAATTTATTTTCATTTCTTCAAGTTTTCTTACTGTTTAAATAGTCTACATATTTTTATAAGAGTTATAAAAGCCTTTACACAACGAAATAACGCTGGGAAAGTTTAATATAAAAAAAAAAACACGGTTTTGCAGACACACAGAGAAGATTCGAAAGGATCACATTTGCCTTTGTGTGCATAAATAAAAGTGTCTTTCCTAACAAATTCTCAGTTGGCAGACAAAAAAACGCAAGTTTACTCAATATTTAAATAGTCTACATATTTTTAAGAGATTTATAAAAGCATTTACTCAACAAAATAATGCTGGGAAAGTTTAATATTAAAAAAAAAAAAAAACACGGTTTTACAGACACACAGAGAAGATTCGAAAGGATCACGTTTGCCTTTGTGTGCATAAATAAAAGTGTCTTTCGTAACGAATTCTCAGTTGGCAGAAAAAAAAACGCAAGTTTACTCAATATTTAAATAGTCTACATATTTTTAAGAGATTTATAAAAGCATTTACTCAACAAAATAACGCTGGGAAAGTTTAATATTTTTAAAAAAAACACGGTTTTACAGACACAGAGAAGATTCGAAAGGATCACATTTGCCTTTGTGTGCATAAATAAAAGTGTCTTTCGTAACGAATTCTCAGTTGGCAGAAAAAAAAACGCAAGTTTACTCAATATTTAAATAGTCTACATATTTTTATGAGATTTATAGAAGCATTTACACAACGAAATAATGCTGGGAAAGTTTAATTTAAAAAAAACAACAAAAAACACGGTTTTACAGACACACAGAGGAGAAGATTCAAAAGGATCACATTTGCCTTTGTGTGCATAAATAAAAGTGTCTTTCGTAACGAATTCTCAGTTGGCAGGAAAAAAACGCGAGTTTACTCAATATTTAAATAGTCTACATATTTTTATGAGAATTATAAAAGCATTCACACAACGAATGAACGGGAGGAGAAGAAGAAAAAGCAGCCCTCTGCGCATTAAAAAAAAAAAAAAAAATTATTAGTCCGGCGCGGCGGCCCGACCCGACCCACCGAAACGTGAACGCTTAACATTTCGGGTCGGGTCGGGTTCGGGCACAAGATCTAACCTCTATGCAGGGGGGACGAGGAACCCAAATCCTCTTCCTTACCGGAGTAACGTCACAGACAAGCGCAGTTGTAATCGAGAGAGCAGAGAGATAGGACATAACAATGGCTGAAACGGAGAAAGAGGGAGCGAGAAATATTATAGATATAAGATAGGCTAGGCCTACATTTTACTTTTGTTCTACATTGCAATTTAGTTGATGTTTTGTTTGCAACTGAAGTGATCCCTGGATTGATATTGCGATAAAGATGCTGCTTGCACTGCAATATTTTCTTTGTCGCTTTAATATGTACTTGAATATTTTTATTGATGGGTCGTTGTGACTAAAATACAGTGATTGTTATTACTGATTTTGCACAGGAGTTCAGATGTTGCACTGTGTGAAAGGCTGCTACTGTGTGTAAAAAAAAAAAAAAAAAGAGAAAGCCCTGGTCTCATTCAAAGCACTAATTAAATGCTGTGATCTGATTTTTTAAAAAAAAGATATATATGAAAGTATACTATTTTCATTTGACTTCAACCAGGAGTGACACAAGAGCCAATAAAAAGTTGTTTAATGTCTGTCCGCTTGTGTTGGCTCATGATTCACGAAAAATATGCTTTGCTTTAGAATTTTAATGCATCCAAGGCTTAAATGCATCGCAATGCATTGCCGAATCGAACAGAATCGAATCGTGACCCTCTGAATCGAATCAAATCGAATCGAATCGTCGCCTTCCGAATCGTAATCGAATCGAATCGTGAGGGCGGTGTCTATGCACACCTCTAGCTACCAGTAGCCACAGCAGCTGTGGAGCAGTCTGACGGGAACGAGGCCCTTTTGACCACCACCAACCACTCAGATCACACCTTAGCCATGTCGCCTGATGCTTCATTACCTCTTTCACATTCATTGACATTGACAGACGTCCATTCATCTGGCTCTTTGTATCCTCCATGAAGTTGGCGTCCCATCAGGTGCAAATTTATATAAAAATGTCAATCGTTTGTGCTGTAAAAAGTTTCGTTTGTGCTAGTTATTTCAAGTGATGACATCAAGCAGCCCTCCACTTACGGAACGGGACCGCAATTGTGCCATTAATTTGTGCTATAATATTTTTGGTTTGTGCTGTTATCGTTTTATAGATATTGAGCTTTTAATTTCGAGTGATGACGTAAATTGCAACCCCTCCGTCACGGCTGACTGAGCGTACCAACTCTCTCAATAACAGAGGGGTGTCCCAACAACTAGAGCAAACGTAGCAAAAATGACACAAATGACCCCTTCAGGTCCATTTTACAGTAAATAGGGGGTTGCGCGTAACGCTGTCACTCGGAATTAATATCTCAAGCCCCCCCCCCCCCCCATTTACAGCAAAAAGGAGACGAAGGGGTGCCATTTGTTTGTGCTACGTTTGCGCTAGTTGTTGGGGCACCCCTCTTACATAGTTACTACGCTTTGTCAGCCGCGGGAGTTGGATAGGGGAAAACTGCGAGTGACGTCATCATTCGAAATTAATATCTCAATTAGAGCTGTCCCGAGTGGTCGACGTAGTCGACGTCATGGCTCGACTCGTAAATGCCTCGACAAACACACCATGCCGTCGACGGTTAATAATGGGTTAAAAAAATACATGTGTGGAAAGTTTGAGGATGGCGGACAGTCGGGATTCAAGCGGGGAAAGCGGCACAAAGCCAAAAAAGTGCAGCACAGTAACTAAAGCATGGACTTATTTCATCGAAACAAAGGAGGGTTACACTGTCGTATGCCGTCTCTAAAACGCCAAATTTGCATACCATGGCAGCACAGCGACCGTGAATGAACACCTGAAGCGCAGTCACCCACCCAAGTATAATTTTGGGAGACGACAGCAGACAAGAAGCTGGTGGATCATAAATCCATATAACAATATTTTTTAATATTAAAGTTGCCTTTATGTGGGTCGTATGACACAGTATTAGGGGCTAATGTCAGGCTAATGTAGAAGAATAAGCAGCTACATACTTTACGTAGTGCGTTTCCGCCCCCGTTAAAATCAACAATATTGAAAGCATCTTGTGTTTTAGAATCAGTGTTACAAATAAGGAAATCCTTATTTTGCTTTATTTACATCAAATTATATTCAATAGAAAAATTTGTACTGATGCTTCATCGTAGCTCCTAGCGAAAGTACATGTATGTCAAGTGTGTAGGGGCTCACAGCTACATTACCTCTACTTAATAATGTGACTTTTGTTTCTCGTAACAATATTACGACTTTGATCTTGTTCTTTTTCTTTCTTTATTTTTTTTAATTTGGCCCTAATACTCAATCGTAGCATCGTATCAACGTGCATCATTAAGTTGTTTTTCACATACTTCTCTCCAGTGATACTTGACATTTATTGATTTACTCTGCTGGTGCTCACTCTAACGCTGAGAGCAATATAGACATACCAAAAAAAGTAAGAATTGTTTTGAATCCTGTTGGAAAAGTGAAGTCACCGTGTTCTGAATCTGTTTACATTCCATTCTTTTGCACTAGTGAATGCCATCAGCATTTCACCTAATTGTTTGTTTGCAATTTATTCGTGTTATTTATGTTTGTTTATTTATATGTTTGAATTGCAGTGTTCCAATTGTTTTTGTGAATTAATAATTGACAACAAAAGGATTAATATTAGTAAAAAACAAAAAAAAAATTAGTTGACTAATCGTTAAAAAGGTGTAGATTAATCGAGAGAAAAATAATCCTTTGAGACAGTCCTAATCTTGATATATACTGTATATATAAAACGATACAGTAGCAGCACAAAAAAATTGTTTACAACATAAACGTAGCATAAACGAATGGCACCATTTCAGGTCCATTTTTCAATAAATGGGGGGCTGCGTGACGTCATCACTTGACATTAATATCTCAATATCAAACGAAGCGTAAACGACTGCCACAAGTTTTAGCCATTTCTAATCAGAATGGGGGGCTGGTTGACCTCTCAGATTGACCAATAAAAGAATTGTAAATTTCTCAAAAACGAACAAAACTTTTTAGAGCACAAACGATTGACATCATTTTTATATAAATTTGAGTCTGGTGCGGGGCAAACTTCACAGATGTCTCTTTTCATCCCTCTGCTATGAATTTCAATGACGCTACTAAATGTTCAATGAAATCCATTTGAACTAGGAGGGTGACAGCGCTGCCATAACTCCCATTTCAAATGCATTGGACGTCTATGCCCGTCAATGGCAGCCGATGAGTTAATGAGCAAGTAATTTCCGGACTATAAGGAGCACCTGGCTATAAGCTGCCACCCACCAAATTTGATGTGAAAATGGCATTTGTTCATATTTAAAATGCACTGGAATATAAGCAGCAGCTGCCCTCGCTATATTATGAGATATTTACACCGAAAGATATTAACCACTGACACTAATTTGACAGCGCCATCAAAAGACTGTCTTTAGACCAAATGAACCATCAAGAAGCTTTGAACCAATTGGCTGGAAAGTTCCATTGCTTCAATAAGCTTCATTTAGCCATCACCGCTCTCTTGAGGGAGACAGTCAATCTCCGCTGCCACCTGCTGTCAACACTGATGTCGTCCAACATGCCTCCTAGCATGCATTGCACCACTACAGATGTAAATAATAATCAAAATTCATGTTCTGTGCTAATCATTTCTTCAGTTACTCTTTCAGTTGTTTCATTAATCTATAGTTATTGAAGTTGGTAACACTTTATTTGACAGTGGTGCCATAAGACTGTTATAAGACCATCATACTTATTACATGACAGTGCTATGAGCATTAATGAATGCTTATGACAAATGTCATTTTGTGCCATCCGGCAAATTATCTCACCTTTGAACGGATAAAAAAAATCTGAGCTGGACATAAATGGAGTTAGTGACCTAATTTGTCCGATGACACTAAATGACATCTGTTATAAGCATTCATCAATGCCCATGACTGTGTCATGTCATAGTTATGACGGTCTTCTGGCAGTATCATGACACCGCTGTCAAAGTGTTACATATTAACCCAAATAAATCAACAAATAAGCCGCCCTGGACTATTAGCCGCAGGATTCAAAATGAGGGAAAAAAGTAGCGGCTCATAGTCAATCAATTAAACCTGATCAGATCAGGCAAGTGCCTAAGTACCTGTGTCCGAGATGTAATTACCTGGATGAGCATTAATCATCTTTTATATAACCCTGAAAAGACAGAAGTCCTTATAATAGGCCCTAAAAGTGTGAGAGACTCTCTAACTTCCCAGATAGTCAGTCTGGACAATGTGAGTGTAGCCTCCAGCACCACAGTTAAAAACCTAGGAGTTCTATTTGACCCAGACCTATCATTTAAAGCTCATTTTAAACAAACCGACAGAACAGCCTTTTTTCACCTGCACAACATAGCCAAAATTAGAAGTAGTCTGTCTAAAAGCGATGCACAAAAATGAATTCACGCGTTCGTTACATCTAGATTGGATTACTGTAACTCCTTACTCGCAGCTTGTCCTAAAAGTTCCCTAAAAGGTCTTCAGCTAGTCCAGAACGCACCGGCAAGACTTTTAACAGGAACTAATATAAGACAGCACATCACCCCTGTGCTCCAAGCCCTTCACTGGCTTCCAGTCGAGTTAAGAATTACATTTAAAATCCCCCTTCTTACATTTAAGACCATTAATGGATTGGGGCCATCTTATCTCATAGATGCTCTGATTCCATACCACCCAAAAAGAACACTTCATTCTCTGAATGCAGGTCTACTGGTAGTTCCCAGGGTCTCTAAAAGTACAGTAGGAGCTAGAGCCTATAGTTATCAAGCTCCTGTCTTATGGAATCAGCTTCCAGCTAATATTAAAGAGGCCGACACAGTCTGTACATTTAAGATTAGACTAAAAACGTTCCTATTTGACAAAGTTTATGGTCAGGCTAGTTGAAAACAGACTAGACTCACAGTTCAGTCTAAAGCTCTCCTAAGAGCTATAATGCTGGGGGAAGTACAGCCACTGAGTCATATCCCCTTTTTCACTCTACTTTCCACTTTTTCTTACTTTATTTCTATTGTCTAATTCTAATATCTAGTTGATTAGTCTTTTCATCACTAGTCACCCGCTGTCCCTTTCCCCCCTCCCCTCTGGTGAAGGCTTTTTCAGCCACAGCCACTTGACTATCCTGACCCCTGGCTGGATGGACATCCTCGTTGCAACTCATCTGGCTAGATGGACCTCCTCATGTTCCGTTACTTCACTGCATCTCTACAAACTGGAACTTCTTCTGCTACTACCCATCATCCATTCCTGGTGCATCCATAGCCTGTCCGTCCTGGGAGTGGATCCCTCCTGATTGTGGTTCTCCTCAAGGTTTCTCTTTTTTCCCCAGTTTTTTTTTTTTTTTTTTTGAGTTTTTCTTTGCCACCAGTGAGGGGTCTGAGGATGGGGGATGCCCAGGTCATGGACTCATGGACTTATCTCATTCATCTACTGTATCTGACTGTGTATCAAAATGACTCTACATGTAAAGCCCTCTGAGACAAACCTGTTGTGACATAGGGCTATACAAATAAAATGGAATTGAATAGTCAGAAAATTACGGTACTGGCGTACCTAATGAAGTGTCCAGTGAGTGCCTAGTAAAAACAGCCTCCCTTGTGCAGCAGCGGAAGTGAGAATGAGAAACCTGCTGCTCCAGCTGCGAGTCACACCCCTCCCAGTCCAACCATGCCTGCGCATTCGGCGGGAGCTCTCTAGTTCATATTCCTTACACTGGCAACACATGTAAAAAGTTAAGATGTGTTCGGAGTCCAAATGTGCAGGATCTACTTTATGGTGCACATTAATATGCACACGCATGCAACACTCAAGCCAAAATACACTGCAACGGTTTGACAACAATAACAATCCACACGTTCCACAGTAAACGAACATAGCAGCATTATCCAAATATCAAGAGTAGGGGAATGAACGGTCACATCACGGTGACTTTTCCACGTGAGTACAGGCGGCTTACGAACGAGCTAAATCAAAACAGCAACATAAACAAACCACTCGGGAGTCGGTATGAATGCATTAAAAAAAGAAGAAGTTACCGTGTGATTCACACCCCACATTAAAACGCTGAGGATGGGTTCGCTTGCACGGAACAATTTGACTTTCTGTCCTATAAAATGCTTCTTTTTCGTCTTGGTTTTGCTGGCGCTGACAGGCGCGACGCTGGTGCAGTTGGATGACATGTTTCGAGCTGGGAATTCAGGGCACGCGCCACGGCGTTCACTGTCGTTCGGAGGGTCTGAACACCACCGGGGGAAAAAAATATGAAAAGAGCTTTCTTAAAAATAAAAATTATAAGTGCATTGTGCTCGTTCTTCAGCCCGAAGCGAGTCTCTGTCTTGGGGAAGTGTCCGGTGGGAAGTCAGGGGTAGTCAAGCATTTTGCGGCGTCACCACCCTTGCCTTTCCTTTCCTTCCCTTTCCTTTGCCTTCCTTCCTCCTCCCGAACAGGCAGGCCGCGGGTCCACGGAGCAGCTAGCCGGCCATCAGGCTACAACGCGCTGGGCGTCTTCAAAACAAGCCGGCACGTCGCACATTAGTCCAACAGCTCTTCTTGTGCCCTCTTGATATTTAGAGCTTGCAGCCGACGTGCCCCTGTTTCACTTTGAATTCGGTAATTTCATCCTGATGCGCCCAAAATTGTTGTCACTCATCACCAACCAGCGTTGCGTTCGATGTCTCCTCAAGATGGCGTCTAACTGCGCTTTGGTCAACAGCGCCTCCAGCATGTCGCCGGGTGAACTACTATGGAGGTAGATTTGTGTCTTTATTATTCAATCAAAAAAAAAGTTGCTTCAATTAAAAAAAAAAAAAAAGTTGCTTTGATCAAAATATTTATTTTCAATCAAAGAAAAAGTCACTTCAATAAAAAAAAATGTGTTTGAATGCAAAAATAAATTTGAAACTCAAAAAATGTATTAGGAACCTATTTTTCTTTGATTGTTTAAAAAAAAAATTTTTTTTTTTTTAATTAAGTCAAGTTTTTTTTTCTTTTTTATTGAAACAACTTTTTTTGATTGACGTAATGTGGTTTTGCGTTTGGACCACATTTTGGCTAGGACATTTGTGTCTTTATTATTCAATCAAAAAATAAGTTGCTTCAAAAAAAAAAAATATATATATATATATATGTGTGTGTGTGTATGTATATATATTCAAAAGAAAAATCACTTCAATCAAAAATTGAAAAAATTCAATCGTAGAAAAAAAATTTTGAAAGTGAAAAATTATTTGAGACTCAGAAATTCGCATTTGAACACTTAATTTTTCATTGCAACTGTTTTCTTTGAATGAAGCAATCCTTTTTGTGTTTGAGCCATGTTATGGGTAGGACATTTGTGTCTAAATCATTCAATCCCAATAAAAGTTGCTTCAATAAAAAAACAAAACTATTTTTAATCAAAGAAAAAAATCACTTGCAAAAATAATTTTTCTTTTGAAAATATTTTTTTATTTGAAATATTGAAGTGTCACTTTTTTGAAAAGCAAAAAGTTTTAAACTCTTTTTTTTTTTTTTTTTTAAGTGGAAAAAGTTTTGGACGCACTTTTTTTTTTTAAGTGGAAAAAGTTTTGAAGGCACTTTTTTTTCGATTTTTTCGAGCAGAGGCCGATGGCTGGATGGAGCCTTGGTGGCCATTATTCTTGCTTCATGCTTTAATGCCATTGGCGTAGTCACCTGCCACTCAAACATGCCGGAAGTAACGTTGAAGTTGCATCTTTGTGTCAAAATGATTCAATCGAAAAAGAGTGCCTTCAAAACTTTTTCCACTTCAAAAAGTACGTCCAAAACGCTACACACATTTACGCATATTTTTATTTATTTATTTGTTTATTATTATTATTATTATTTTTACATTTTATCAAAGTTTTCACCAGTGTTCACCTGTCTGTTGAGTTTGGTGAGTTTTGAAGCATTCTGAGGAGGTCAAAGTCGGGCTCAAAGCGTCGGCGGGACAAAGAATGACTGCTTGGGGGCGCTACATAGTTTATTTGGAATTTGTCTTTACACGGTATCAAAGATTGCACCTGTCTTGGCCTGCCTGCCGATTTTGGTGCATTTTGAAGCATTCTAAAGGGGTCAAATTGAGCTCAAAGGGGCTGCGGAACAAAGAATAACTGTAATAATAATAATAATAATAATAAAACCAAGGAACCACAATAGGTTACCTAAAAAACATTGTCACCTGCATGTCCATACTGTTCAGTTATGGATTTGTTCTAACTAAAATCAAATCAACTCAATCAAGGTGCAGTAGCCCTACGCTGGATTTCGACCTACTTGAGCATTGTAGCCTTTTTTTTTTTTTGCACCCACAGGTAAGACTAATGCCCACCCACACCTGGCATCCTGGTAACACCACTGCTTATAATGAAGGCAACACATGCTGTATGGGTCAGCGCTCAGCATTGGTCTCAGCATTGGTAGGGACGATATAACAGCATAACCTGAATGTACACTTTTTGCCTAGGACGGGACATAAATAAGACCAAACAGATCGGGTGAACGGGGGTCAGGGATACATTTCTCACGATTATGAACCTAATTCATTGATAGGCTAAATGATCAATGCAAAATTAATCTGCATTGACTTATACTAACTTTCATATGTATTAGTTCAAGTGATACATCGTTCGATTCAAACCTTTGTTTTCAAAAACTACTAAAGAAACAAACTTCCAGAATAAATGTCTGGATTTTTTTTTTAATTAGAAAATTTGAATTGCAATATTTGAACATGATTTAAATATAATAACATACACAAGAAGAAGATGGTACACAAGAAAGCCCGCCCGTCTCATCAGACCATAGGACATGGTTCTAGTAATCCATGTGCTTTGTTGACATGTCTTCAGCATACCGTTTGCGGGCTTTCTTGTGTACAGTCTTCGGAAGAGGCTTCCTCCTGGGGTGACAGCCATGCTCACCAATTTGATGTAGAGTGCGGCGTATGGTCTGAGCACCAACAGGCTGACCCCCCCACTTCTTCAATCTCTGCAGCAATGCTGACAGCACTCCTGTAACGAGTCACATGACATTTTGGAGGGAAAATGACAAGCAGTACTTAATTAAGACATTTAGGGATGTACGTTCTTTCAAAGGGGTGTACTCACTTTTGTTGCCAGGGTTTTAGATATTAAAGGCTATATTTTGATTTTGAGGTGAAAATATATGAACTCTATTATATATAATGTACACAGACTTCATTCTGTCAAAGTGTCATTTTGTCAGTGTTGTCCCATTAAAAGATATACTTAAATATCTGCAGAAATGCGAAGGGTGTACTCACTTTTGTGATACACCATAACTGCAGCAGCTGGGGAAACCTCCATGCCGTCCGTGGAATAAAAGAAATAATAAATATAGGTGGAAACGGATTACACTACACAAGCACTTTATTATGCTTGTTGTTAACACTTGTGTATGTAAATCTGATGTTGATGGATTGTTTTCTTCTTGGAGATGAAATTCATGTGTGGCAGCTTAGCTTTTTTTTTTTTTTTTTTTTTTTTAACATAGCGCTTTGACAGTTGCCGTCATATTTTCGGAATCAAAGCACCGTGTAGTGAAACAGCATTCCGGCCCTGAATGTTATACAGGAACAGCATTCCGGCCCTGAATCTTATACTGGAACTGCGTTCTGGCCTTGAATCTTATACCAGAACTGACCGTTCTGGCCCACTTTAATCCCTGATTATAGTGTAAAGCTGGTTAAACTGGAAAGTTATGTTGTTGTAAGGTGTATTAATTTTTTTTTTCATGTGCCTCTTTTGATCTATGAACACCTGCCCGTCCATTGGCCTCTGCACGGCCCTGCTTCCCAGTTCAAATTAATTGGACGTATATCGTTGTCAATGGCAGGCAACGAGTTAAAACCCCAATCAAATTAGATGTAAGTGTTCCACGGGAGTGGGCGGAGAAGCGCAGACACCAGAAGACGAGAGTCCTCACTCAGGCTTGAACGGACACCCCGAGTGCCCCGTGAAAGCAGGCGACAAAATAATATCACGTGATACAAAATGGGCAGTCCTCCGACGGGGCTGGAAAAAAGCCATTTTCTGGCGCTGCTGCAAATTGTAACCAAGTGCTAAGAACGTATCTGTGTCTGGGATCCTCGCTGGGAGGAGAAGGAAGCGTCGATGTCAAATCAGGTACGATTGAAACTCAGCCAGCAGATTTTTGTGCGTGGCGAGGCGCCGCTCGTTCGCTTACGGCGCACTCCCTCTGCACGGTGTCACATTTGTAGCCTCTCTTGTTCGCCTCTTCATACGAGCCCTGTCAGTGAATTTAAGATGGCTGCTTTGTGAACCAGTGTGATTTTCTCCAACTCTGCGCCCTCTTCGGCTTGGCTTTTTTGGCCCGATGTGTTCCGTCGTGCCGTTAGCTGGAACGGCGGAGCTCCGTATAAACGGACTCCCTCTTTGTTGGGGCTCTGGCCAAACAGCGAAGAGGAGGCCACACGGGAGCTATTCAATAGTCGGCGGCTGTGCACCACCACTCGAGCCGCATGAGCTGCACGGCTCACCCTGACGAAGCTTCGTTTATCGCCTCGGTGTCTTTGGCATTCATTTTGGCGGCCATCGCTCTCTTTGTTGCGGCTTGTCTGGCCAAGGACGAGCTGCAGACATTGTCTGTGATGACGGACAACTAATAGTCTCATTAACCCTTTCAGGGACAGTGGTCAATACAGTGGACGTCTTTTCAAAAGTCATCATTAGCTTAACTCATTTCAGTGTCGTTCCAAGTCACAGAATCTGTGTTGGGCTAGTTGGTAAAATGATAATTTATATTGAAAACACCTATTGACGTCCAATCCATTTTAGATGGAAGGGGCTGGAAGCTATGTGAGGTCAAGACAGAATTATAAAATAAAATTCAAATTAGTGCTGCAACGATTTATCGGTTAACTAGAGTAATTCGATTTGGGGAAAAAAAGCTTTGAATCAAAATTTGCTGCTTCGAGGATTCGTTTAATTAGAGTGACGTTGTAATGGTTTGTTTTGAAAGTGTTGCATTTTGTCTTATTGTTTTGGGTGGATACACTGCCCTCTAGTGGCAACAGTAAATATGCCATAACTTGAATACAGCTGCTCCCTGTTAAGACCAACATAAGGTATGGTTTTATTTGCGCGAATGATTGTTTATGCATTCGTTACTTAGTTTAGAAGTATATTTTGTTGAAATATGTGTTTTTAACAATTTCTAAGAGCTTTGTAAAAAATGGTTTTATGGCATTTAAGCTAGCAGACTTTTGCTATGCAAGTTAGTTTGTTGTTCTTTTTTTGTACTTAGATCCTCATTTATTTCATTTTTTATACCATTTGAGGCTAAGCACAGGTATTTAATGTAGTTTTAAAGGCAATTATTGCTCTTGTGATATGGAAGTGTAATTTTTGCATAAGTTGAAAAAACACTTAGGAATTGTATTTTGTATTTGCATTTAATGCTGTTTTGAAAGTGCAATCTTAACAAGCCAAAATAAATGTTATTGCAGGCATAAGCACTTGTTAGTTTTACATCCCCGAAAATTGGTAAAAGAGGATAATTTATATTGAAAACACCCATTGACGTCCAATCCATTTCAGATGGAAGGGGCTGGAAGCTATGTGACGTCACAAGAGATTTATGAAATAAAATTCAAATTAGTGCTGCAACTATTAATCGGTTAACTAGAGTAATTTGATTAGAAAAAATGATTCGAATCAAAATTTGCTGCTTTGGGGATTCGTTTAATTAGAGTGACGTTGTAATGGTTTGTTTTGAAAGTTGCATTTAGTCTTATTGATTTGTGTGGATACGCTGCCCTCTAGTGGTAACGGTAAATATCCCATAACTCGTCTAACATGGCTGAATCCAGCTGCTTCCTGTTAAGACCAACATAAGGTATGGTTTTGTTTGCGCTAATATGTTTGTTTATGCATTCGTTATTTAGTTTAGAATTATATTTTGTTGAAATATGTGTTTGAACGATTTAAGAGCTTTGTAAAAAAAAAAAAAGTTTTATGGCATTTAAGCTAGCAGACTTTTGCTCTTCAAGTTAGCTCATTGTTCTTAGATCCTCATTTATTTCATTTTTTATACCGTTTGAGGCCAAGCGCAGGTATTTTATGTAGTTTTAAATGCATTTATTGCTCCTGTGATATGAAATTGCAATTCTGCATAGGTTGAAGAAACATTTAGGGATAGTATTTTGTATTTGCTTTTAATGCTGTTTTGAAAGTGCAATCTTAAGCCAAAATAAGTGTTATTGCTGGAATAAACACTTGTTAGTTTTACATCCCTGAAAATATATGCTCCAAAGGATTAAGTGTTCGTAAATCGTAATCCGATTACTTGATTAATCGAACTAACTAATCGATAGATTAATCGATTACCTAAATAATCAATAACTACAGCCCTAATCCGAAGTATAAATTAATGACATTTCCAGAGCAAAATACACATGGGCCACACTTATTGGAATTTGTTTTTATTTTTCTTTTATTCTGTTTATTACAATTTTTCATTTAAAAAAAATAATTTTATGTTTAATTTTTTTATCATTCATGGCTTTATTTGTGTTATTTAATTATTTATTATAATTTAAATTATTTTTCTCCCCAAAATTGATTCTTTAAATAATTCATTGATTTTATTTAAAATTATATGTATTTCTTATTTCCAATTGAAAAATATGTGTGGGCAACATGAACAATTAGATGTCAAATGGATAAAAGGTTAACATTCGTTTCCTCTTGCAGATTTTCCTAGATGGACAAAATGCAGCCCAGTAGGATTAAAATCACAGATCTGAATTCACATCTCACTTGTCCACTGTGCGCTGGTTACTTGGTTGATGCTACCACAATAGTAGAATGCCTCCACTCATGTAAGTACAATCCACCCATTGACCTCTGCTTAGCCAAAAACTTATTTGTGCAGTGTAATTTATTTGACCGCAATGGACATCCTGCAGTTTTTTGAGGTGCTAAACTGTTTCACTAAATATGATGGAACAAAAATAATCTCTGAATAAAGCTTGTATGGACAGACAACACTTTTATCATGTGCACCATAGCAGAAAGAAAACAAATTAAAATATTTGAGGAAAAGCGGCATGGAAAATGAATGAATGAATGAATGATTTTTTTCTAATGTGTAATAATGGAGTAAAACGTAAATAAGTTCTACTGGAAATTCTCAGGTCTCTGAAATGTTTTTAAACATGATTTTTCTCATTTTTAGAATTCTTATAGATTCACAATTTATCATATTTAAATACTTTGAGCGACGTTTTTTCATATGAAGTTGTTTTTTGCTTGGTGTCTTTTGTCAGCTTAAGAAGTTTTGAACATTTTTGCCTCATGTTAAAGGCTCGAGTAGCTACTAACTTACAATTTGAATAGTTGTTGCTTGAGTTTGGTGTACAAAGATCCTTTTCTGCTACAGACGGTTGACTAATTCCAATATAGGGTGTTTCAAGATAACAAATAGTGTGCAATGAAAAATCTTGAGTACTGGCATATCGTCAAATGGCACAACAAAAAAACGCACGCCAGCTTTCCTGGATTTCGTTTGATTGTTTTACTTTTTGGCCTAGAGTTGCTTTACTTCTCACTCAACTTCTGCATTCGAGTAGGTTCGATACAGACTTGTTTTGTCTTGCAAAAATGCGACCACAATGTCATAAAAAAACATTTTAGTAATTAGTAGAGCTCTGTACTACTCAGTGGTGATTCGAGATGGCATTTGAATCGTGGAAAACAGAGTAGCAAATTGAATTTTTTGGACTCGCATCAGACCAAAATTTAAATTGTTGCATGTTTTAGGGTGTGCAGCTTTCCTCACAGGAATATCATCAAGGTTGTGAGCTATTTTTTGTGAGAATATGTGTAAACACGTAACAATCATAGAAACAAACGAAAAGAGTTTGCTAACGTTGAGACGTCTTCTCAGCTGGCTTAGCTTTGCTAGTAATACGATCAATAATAAAGCCAGTGTGATCGGTGTCACACAGAGGATGGATTTACAAATTCAGTGCGCCGTTTGTACCTTTTTGTTAGGATACAACGAAAGATCCTTTTTCAAGTGGGGCATTTTCAACTTCAATAAAACAAGAATCCGCCGGTCAACGCGTCGGGAAAATGCCATTCAAACATCATCCACTACTGTCAACATCAATGTTGTTTTTGGCAGCTCTTTTAATTTTTGTTTTAGTAAGCAATGTTGTTTTCGTCAACGATGACGATAACGAAATTATATCATCAACGAACAGTTTTTTCATGACGATGACATCACGATGACACGCTGAAAATGTGTCTTGGGAGACTAAAACATAACGAGCGGAATGGCAGTTGATGTCTGACAACACAAGAACGAGATGAAAATTCGCCATAGTGTCCGTCATAAATTCATAATGTGTTTTCTTGTAGTATTTGTATTCGCATATGTATACGCATTTAGCAGTGTTTAATCTTGTCACTCATGTGACGTGCTGCACCTCCCCCATCTCCCCGAACCACACTCACATTGCTTACTCGTGCCCATTCAAGGCTCATTTTATGAAACGTGTCAGGTGCTGCTTGGTACGTTTTGCCTTCTCATCTTGGCTAGATATGCCATGTTGCTTTAGCTTTTAAAGGTCTGTGCTGAGTGATCATCTCACACTAAACTAACTTTTAGCGTTAGCATAGCGTTCGCGTTAACATAGCATTAGCATTTAGCGCGGTGACTTTGTCTTCTTAAACTCTTGAAAAACATTTTACATACAGTTTGTGGCGTCCAGGTGAGTTTAATTAATTGCAAATAATGTGCTGTTTTCCTGCTGAGTGTGTATTGTCACCATGAAAATGGCGATGCCCTTGTAGACTCTGCAGTTATATGCTCGTCATTTGAAATCGTTGGAAACCTTTTATTTATTTATTCAATCATTCCTTCATGGACTAAAACTTTTGAAGTTTATAGACGGAAACATTTTGAACATTGTCAACTAAAACTAGATGAAGACGAACACATTTTGAAGTTACTAAAATATGACTAGGACTAATAAGTGTTTTTGTCAAAGACTAAGACAAAAATTAAAATGGCTGCCAAAAACACTGTTTTAGTCTTTTGGACAAAATGACTTATTAGTCGTAGTCATATTTTAGTCATTTTAAAACGTGTTTGTCTTGATTTTGTTTTTGAAATCTCATACAAATTTCGTCTAGTTTTAGTCGACAGTTATGTTTCCGTCTGTAAAATTCAAAAGTTTTAGTCTGAAAATAAGGGTTTTCAACAATTTCAAATGTACATAGACAGATGAGCACATATTGTAGCGTCTACAAGGATAACGCCAACTTGGTGATGATAACACACATTCAGCAGGACACGCAGTACATCGTTTTCAATTAAACCCACCTGGAAGCCACAAACTGTATGTTAAAAAAAAAAAAAAGTCCAAGCGTTTAACACTGGGAAGTTTTTTTGTTGTTGCTATTTTTAGAGTCTAGAGCCAGAAGTTGCAAACACTCAGTATTTCCCAGTAATTGCTCATTTACCAAACAAAACAGCTGAAGTAAGCTATTAGCTAAATGCCATTTCGCCAACTGGCTCTCCTCTAGACTTACTGACCCAGAGACGCCAAGTGGCTCTGCTTTAAACTGGCCAATGTTTTAAGAGGACGCTCACCATTCTGAAGCTAATGCTAATTTGAATGCTACGCTAACGCTAGGAGTTACATTTAGCGTCCGATGATCACTCAGCACAAGACCTTTAAAGGTTAAAGGATTGCATACTCTCTTGCCATAAGAAAAAAAAAATCTCACCGTGTTTCCAAACAAGCAAGATGGACATGAGTGACACGACCCAAACACTGCTACGATGCAAGCTGATGTTCTCCACGTACAATATGAATATGTCACGTGTTCTGCACATATGACAGAATCGATGCCGTATTTTTCTCTCTTTGTCATCTCGTCAAATGAAAACTGGCATTTGTCTCGTTTAGAGCTGAAACGAATACTCGAGCAACTCGAGTAACTCGAGTTTAAAAATTGATCAGAGTAATTTTATTCACATCGAGGAATCGTTTAATTTTGCCAGCTCTAAGCATCACGTTTTGCCCGGACTCCTTTTAATGCGGGACAACGCGCTGATGTCACGTGTGTAGAAGAAGAAGCAATAAAAAATACCTTACTGCAGCCGACAGCTGTTACAAACTGCGCCGACGTTGCTAGAAACCACTCCCGCATGTTGCTACGGTAGTAGCAGGTAGCGTCTGATGCGTGTCATAGATATCACATGTACGTAGAACTAGTTGCGAAATGACCGACTCGGCGGCATTAATAAAACAGCCGCCATCTTAAAGCAGTACACTTCTCAGCGCTCATAAATAAGATTAACGTTACTGTCACTCGCTCACGTAACGTTATCCCTGCGGAGGGCTAGGTTTCTATTCATTATGACCACTGTTGATGCATGGCTAGCTCTTACATACAGGCTTTATTTAATCTGTGAAAACAGCACTGTAGAGTGATTAGGTTGTAAAATAAAAACTTAATAATGCTAACTGTCAATTTTAGCTCACTAGTCATTGCTGGATAAAACACCAAGTAGCACTGGTGCCTGATGTGCTCCAATACAGTACAGGATTTATTTTGAACAGTGCAAAAACTCAAAATCCTATCAGGACACAAGTGGAAATTCAATTGAAACACGTGGGAAAAACACTTTTAAGTGATGTGTGTTATCAAGCGTAATGACGTTTATAGGTAAGAAATATATATATATTTTTCATAAGCTCTAAAAGTTTTTTGAGTGAAAGCAGTGAATTAGTCTTTTTTTCTTTTGTCACATTTGAGATGCAATTGTTGGCCGTTTTCAACAATGTACATCGAAAATAAAAACATTGATTGACTGAAAATGGTTCAATATTCAATAAAATGTCTTGTTTTCTCATCTATATTTACATAATTGTTCTCTAACTAAAAAAAAAAAAAGTTTTATCCGATTACTCTATTAATCGATAGAATTTTCAGTCGATTACTCGATTACTAAAATATTCGATAGCTGCAGCCCTAGTTTCGTTACGTCCTTGTCTCCAAAGCCACGTTTTTAGCTCATCATCATGACGTCATCGTCGTGAAAAAATTGTTCGACAACGAAATATTTTTGTTATCGTCATTGTTGATGAAAACAACACTGGTCAGCATAAATAGCCAATTGTAATTTTGGGTGTGCGTGATAAAGTATTGCATGTGTTCTGTCCTCGTGTGTAGTTTGTAAAACATGCATCGTTGCCTTCTTGGAGACGAACAAGTTCTGCCCTCGATGCGACGTCCAGGTTCACAAGACATGTCCACAGCTAAGCATCAGGTGAGAAAGCATGGGTCACATTTACTATCTTTTAATAATGGTATTTGTTACTCAAAAGGCATTTTCCCATTTAGAGCGGACAAAACTCTACAAGACATAGTATATAAGCTTGTTCCAGGGTTGTTCAAAGGTAAGACCGCCTCTTACTTTGTGTGACAAAACAACAAACATTTGATCCGTAACCGAAGGTGTATTTTTTATTTACTTGTTCCAGATGAAATGAAGCGGAGGCGAGATTTCTACTCGGAGAATCGTGTACTGGAACCAGGAGAAGTGGTGGAGACGTTTAACATTGCTGAGGATGAAATCATCAGTCTGTCAATGCAGTTCTATGAGAGGAGCAAGTAAGTTGACCTTTTTAAAATGAACTTCTTGCTGACTTATCAGGGGCAGAATGCAGCCTGTATTGAAGGTACTATGCAGTTAAACAACTGAGAGTAATAGCGAAAGACTCCTCAATTTCATTTGTCAGTTGTTGATGACATGCTGACTTGGTCACACGTCAAAATACCTCAATGCATGAAGCTGCTCTGGCTATATAAATATGCAATGTACCGCTTCAATGAGTTCTGAATAGAGAGGACTGGTTCTACTGTTAGGTGTCAATTTATCAGGAAGACAGAATGACAGCTGACAGTGAAACATGCTGGTGACAGCAGTTTTAAGGATACACGTGGACCAGCGACGCAATGTAAGAAAATGGTTCTATTTCTGTCGCTGTCAGCCTGGCACTACAAACAATCAGCAACGGCTTTATTGATCGACAAATCACCTGCGAGGACACTGGCCAACCCAGAAACTGACATCCACACGCCACACTATGTCAACATGGAGGAACGTATGATTTTAGCAGTGTGTGACCAGCACATACAAACCAAAACAGGCACCTCCCTTAGGCATATATGAGCCTCCATGAGCAGCGACATAAAAAAAATTCAAAGTCGTTCCCGAATAAAATCCCAATTAATTATTTTTATGTTAGTATAACAAAACTTAAAATGGGTATAATATTCTCAAATTTTACGCTAAGTCCACAAAGATCACCAAATGCAAAGATAATCACCTATATTTTCAGGTTTAATAGCAATATTTAACAAAGTCTATGCTCAAAATAGCAACGCAATTATTTTTTTTTAATTTTTAGTTTTCAACAGCTAATAAATCACTCAGTTTTCACATCAGAAACTTAATACTTGAGGAATGCATGCAGAATCATCTTAATTTTGCTCAACAAAAGCAAAATTGGGGAATTTTTCTGTATACAATCACAATTTATTAAGGTTGAATTCCGCTATTGTGTAGAGATACAAAATCCAACATGGTGGCCGTTACAAAACAAAGAGCTTTTAAGTTGATTCTCGTAAATAAATGCTTAAATCGCAGAATTTCTGTAGATAGGAATGTAAAAAAAGTCTAGATTTTTGGTTAAAAGCAAAAAATGGGCAGTTATAGTTCATTTTATGTAAATATTTCAAGCTAGGCTAATTTTTTTCCATTCATTTCACTGTGTTCACAGAGTTTCAAAGTGCATGCATGGTGCTATTTAGTATAATAATTACCTTGAATCCTCGATCAAATCACTCTTGGGACACTCCTGCCTGCTTGTATGCACTAAAACCTTCGTCCTATTTCCACCTAAATCCGGCGTTAGAACGTAGTGTGTGTTGGAGTGTATCACAGTGAAAGCCAACTCAACGTTTTGCCTGGGTTGGCACCCTACGGGAAGGCGTGGCGCAATGTCTGTGGGAGCTGTCTTGTCAACTAATGGTGGAGTCAATGACCCCTCTGCATGATTTCAGGGACATAGATGAGAAAAAGCAGCAGTATCTTAGGCAGAGTTTGACTTTTGGGCCGGGGGGGGGGGGGGGGGGGGGGGGCACAACATGTTGATGACCCCAAAACACAGTGTCAGCAATAAAATTAATTTACAATAATTTTTATAATAAGTTGAAAATGAGGGGGTTTTTTTTGTTTGTTTTTTTAATTTCCCATCATTTTTGAGGGGAATTTTTAATCAGGCTGCTTAGGCCAGCTATACATTTTGCCAAGATCGTCATCCATTGAATATGGTACGCCCGCCGGTGTCGTGCCAATGTAGTTACCCCAGTCAAAAATTGTATCCCCTGAGCGGAGCCAAATGGGAGGTAGATTTGTGTCTTCTTATTCGATCAAAAAAATGTGAATGCAAAAATAAATTTGAAATGCATTTGGAAGCTATTTTTTTTCCTTTTTTTTTTTTTTTGTTTTGTTTTGATTGAAGCAACTTTTTTGATTGAAGTAATGTTGTTTTGCGTTTGGGCCACATTTTGCTTAGGAAATTTGTGTCTTTATTATGCAATCAAAAAATAAGCAGCTTCAAACAAAAAAAATATATTTTCAAGCGAAATATCACTTCAAACAAAAAAAAAGAAAATTTCAATCATATAAAAAAAGTTTTTGAATTCGAAAAAAATATTTGAAACTCCAATATTTACATTTGAACACTTAATTTTTCATTAAAAAAGTTTTCTTTGATTTTAGCAATCCTTTTTGGTTTTGGGTCATATTATGGGTAGGAAATTTGTGTCTAAATCATTCAATCCCCCAAAAAGTTGCTTCAATCACCCAAAAATATTTTCAAACAAAGAAAAAAATTATTTGAAAAATAAAATAGCCCCCCCCCCTTTTTTTTTTTTTTTAAATAAATAATATGCAAAGTAAATGACCGTCTAAGGTGCTAGTCACATGATGTGTTCGAAAAATAATTTTGACCCATTATAAAAATCTTTTTTTTGTTCATTTCATTATTTTTGTTGTTTGCTTTAATGCTTTACAACTTTTATACATATATAGGAAAGTCAATTACATGCCATGACACTTTTCAGCCACCGGAGGGGGCTGCCACCCCTTAAACTCCGCTTATGAGCAGTATAGAAAGTTGTTGGCACTCGGAAAAGACCGTAAATTTTCAAATGTCCTTGAAATTCAAAACCAATAAAAGATGAGCGATGAGACACAAGCAGAGGGCGGTGTGTGTCAAGCCATAGCTCAATATTGTTTCTAAAAAGGGTGTTCACCCGCTGTAGCCACTGTAATGTGCTCATTGTGTTATGTTGTTCAACATTCACACGATATTTCTTAATTTGTCTGCAGAACTAACGAGAAGCAGCGTGCAGAGGTGGATGGAGACAAGGTAAAACCTGGTTTCATTTTAGAGATAACGATTTAGTGTAGCCATAGCCTACATCCTGCTTTGCTGTACTTTGTGGTCCTCCTCACCCTGGATTATTGCTTTGTTCTCAGTCCAACGGTAAACGCTTCCTGCAGTGCCCAGCAGCGATGTCTGTCATGCACTTAGCCAAGTTCCTCAGAAGTAAGATGGATATACCCAGCAACTACAGGGTAATCACACACACATACCATAACCGTGTGATGAAGAATTAATCCAATACATGTCTTGTCAGTCCATAAACATAGATAGTATGGGTTTATCGGTACAAACAAGTCATGGTTCGGTACATACCGGGGTCAAGGCCTTTCTTATCACAGCATTTGAAAGTTTGTTTTATTGGCTAAAGGTAAAAAGCAGCTCTTGTGTACAAATTGAAGAAATCATCAAACTTTAAAAAAAAATTTTTTTTTTATTGTTCTAAAGTTCTTTAATTCACAGTTTATGTTCAAAAAATCCTTCTTAGTAGGGATCGACTGAGGTAAATGTTAAATTCAGGCAGCACTCGCCAGCTGCCAACTTTGGTACCTTTTTTTTTTTTTTTTAAATGAAAATTAGATACTAACATTTTTAATGTGGGAATACACACAGTTAACTGTAAACCCACGTTATATATTGCCTCAAATGAAATAAAAAGTACAAATACTTCCAAAACTGAAAAGCGTCTCTTCTTCTAGAGCAAAATAAACATTTCCTGATTTCATTCATTCATTCATTTTCCATGCCGCTTTTTCCTCACGAGGGTCGCGGAGGTGCTGGAGCCTATCCCAGCTAACTATGGGCAGTATTTCCTGATTTGAAAATATAAAATAAATACACTTCAAAAAGTGTTTGTAATACTGCATTTGATAGTTCCACTCTGTACATCTGCCATAACTTTTCTAGTAGTGATCAATGATGACTTCTTCGACTGTTTTGGTTTGTCTTCTTTTTCTCGCTATGGCGTTTTTTTTTGTTTGTACTTGAACGTATTCGTCGTCTGACTGCGTGCACCGAATCGTGATGCCTGTACTGTGACGGTACAGGACGACTATTAATACAGTTACACTCTTAGATAGATGGATATAGAATTTAAAAACGGCCTGATCATGACTCAAAAGTAATGTCCATTTCAGGTACAGGTAGTCCCCGGGTTAGGAAAAGTTCCGTTCCTACACTGGCGACGTAACCCGAGTTTCCACACAATTTGGAATGAACTCTTTAAGTACCCTTAAATCTCAAAATAACTATGCAAAAAGTCCAAAAGTATTGTATTTTGTTTAATGATGGCAGATACACTGCCCTCTGGTGGCAGCACTGGGTCTAGTTGAACTATCGCCTTGTATGTCTGAGCACCAGACTCGTCTGACAGGGATAAAGGAGCCCGTGCCGTTCACCGTTTTTAACTGGCATTCACTCCTGCTTCCGTGAAATTAACGCTCGAAACAGAAAATACCACTGGCTTGACCTCAAACAAGTCTGAGTGCAACAAAGGAAAGTGGACCGCACATATAATGTGGCATTCACTGCCCCTCTTGAGCGCCCCTAATGGACCGCCAAGGAAAACATTTAATGAGCAGTTTACAGCATCCATACTCTATAGTATGCCATTATGTCACATAAAAGTATCGATACTTGGCGGGAGCATATCGATAATCGACCGGGTTGCAAAATATCGTGATATATCCCCGCATCGAGATATTGTCGCAGTTACTAAACACACTGGAGTGAACTGTCGTAGCTGGTGGGAAACGTTCATGACAGTATTTACTTACCCTAAATTTTGCGTAAAGTGACAGATGGTCACGTAAATGTGAAATCATGTTGGAGGTCTTGCTGTCCTTCCTCCTTTAAGCCGCGGCAGTCTCTTTGTTTTCGGTAGCTGAAGTACTCCCATACTAGCGACTTTTGTCTTTTTTGAGGGAGGAAAAAGCTCAGGAGTTGAATTTACACCGTGTAGTTTCAACACCTTCAGACATTGTGTCTATTCTAAAACACATCGACAGACACAGGACAGAGCACCAACCGGAAAGGCAAGGGCACGGTTTTGTCGCTGCATTTTTGGGACATAGAAAATGGCTAATACCATACTACGGTATGACGGAAAAATTTAGTGGTTTTGAAACCGTGACGTTTTCATACCACAGTAAACCTTGAAACCGGTAACTGTCACCTGCTTACCTACAGTGGGGAGAACAAGTATTTGATACACTGACAATGGGAAAACCCATTGGCAGTGTATCAAATACTTGTTATATATTACATCGAAAAAAAACAAACAAAATTAAACAACAAATAATATACTATACTTACCATCTATGCTACGAGGTGGAGGACGAGACACTGTTATGCGATAAAAAAAAAAGAAAAAAAGACTGGAGAAAGAATAGCGGACGAGACGCATCGTAAAGTTGAACCCGTGTAAGTCGGGTGCGTCATAACCCGGGGACTACTTGTATGTTTAAAAAAAAACATGCAACATACAGTGTTCTCTACGAGGCATCTGTATAGTGCTGCAACGATTAATCGATTAACTCAAGTTTCGATTAGAAAAAAATATTCGAATTAAATTGTGTTGCTTTGAGCATTCGTTTAAAGTGGCGTTGTAATGGTTTATTTTGAAAGTGTTTGCATTTAGTTTTATTGTTTAGGGTGGATACACTGCCTCTGGTCTGCCTCTTTTCACATGGCTGAGTCCAACTGCTCCCTGTTAAGACCAACAGAAGCGAAATTTTTGTTTGAGTTAATGTTTTTTAATGCATTCATAATTTAGTTTACAGGTATATTTAGCTGTTTTTTGTTAAGAGCATTGTTATAAAAAAAAAACACAAAAAAAAACATTTTATAGCATTTAAGCTACGGACTTTTTCTTTGTAAGGTAGCCAGATGTTCTTTTGTTGTACATAGATCCTCATAAAAAAAAAAAAAAAAAAAGTTTGAGGCTCAGCTCAGGTACTTTAATTTTTCTTGTTCTTTATCCGATTACTCGATTATTCGAACTAATTAGTCCATTGATTAATCGGCTACTAAAATATTCGATAGCTGCAGCCCTACATCTGTATTTCATTGTGTGTTGATATTTGTGTTGATTTAGAGTTACGCCGGATCAACTTTATAAGGACTCTGATCTGGGTTTTACACTCTTGGTGCCAATATAGCCATCTATGAATAAGATAAGATCATTAACGGCTGTTCAATGACTGAAAAAAAATCATTTCAATTTAAGCAGAAACAATTTAATTTACTCTTCCCAATGTAATGCAAAACTGTGTGATCAACAATCGCTGATAAGACATCGACTGATCAACTTTTCCATCATATGAATGTGACAACTCATAGGAAAATGCACAATGCAGCATTGAACGTTCGAAACTTAGATAGGAAGCTCTTTTAAATACACTTGTAGAATGCCGCACAACTATTTAACAAACTAACTCGGTGCAATTTTGGGAAGCTAATGATTCCTAACATGTGTGTCCATAGGTAGAGGTGTTGTATGGCGATGAACCTCTGAAAGACTACTACACACTAATGGATATTGCCTATTTTTATGAGTGGAGACGGGTAAGTGAATAACTGTCTTCATCATGCTGTGTATTTTAATACCTGTTATGCTGTATGTGCACCAGCTGGCATCAAGACAAGTTAATTAAACAAGAAGTGGTGTGGAATGATTGATGATAAAGCCGTACTTTTAATCACTCTCCATAAGGAGTTATAATAATTTGATGTTAAAACCACCTTTTAATGTTTTCGTTTCAATAAAATTGGTAAAATTATTTTAACTAGTAGGTCGCCTTTGTTGTTGACATCGCAGGGCAGTGACATCACATGGCCATGCTGCCGGAATTCCACGTGCCACGCTTAAAAGAAAACAACCAAAAAAACATGTCACTTTATGCGAGGTAGTGATTTAAATACTCCATAAGGTGTCAATGGCGAGTTTTGAATTAATTAGGGATCAAGCCAATGAATGTGTTTATTCCCTTGTTTTCCTTTAATTCACAGTGGGGTGTAAAGGCTGAGTTATGCCTCTGCAGGAGACCTATGCCACCAAGGCAGATGCGATTTACGACCCTTCGCCATAGCTTGACCTGCATCTCCACAGTTTTCCGACTTCACGTCAACATGTGGAGATGTGACGTAAATTGACTGTGATTGGTCCGCTCAGACTGTTGTTTCCGGTTCAGCACGAAATCATCACAATTTAAAAACATTCTTGTGCTAACGACAACCTCCGCAACAGTCTTATGCGTTGCCTGTGCCTCAACATTTGTGTGATCAACTTTTGTTGTTCAATGTTGATGAGCTGAAGATCCACATTCAAGCGTTCCATCTCCATTGTTGTGTAACCGGAAGAAAAATAGAGGAAGTCGACAACAGTCCCCCAAAACCATACAAACACAACGCCACACCCCTCTAGTGGTTTGGCGGTGAATTACAGAGGAACGCGTTCCCTTGCCATAGAACTATCGAACGCTCATTGACGCCGTAGTCGCTACGCCGTCACCGGAACGCAGAAGGATAACTCAGGCTTAAGGCAGAGAGGAAGGAGAGTGGACACAGGCGTTCAGATTCGTAGATCGGACCGCGTGGTTTATTTACATAAGCTTCGGCAACTCCTTCACAACAAACATAGGTATCATATAGGGAAAATGCAAAATAATATTCATATGTATCAAAAAATAATGTTCACAAAAAGAAAAGTGCTTCAATCTGTATTAAGGCCCTATTCTTACAGTCTTACACAACAATGCAAAGAGAACTGGCATTCACAAATTCACAATCAAAATAAATTTGCAACATACACATAAAACCTACTCAGACTGTGGTCAAACTCTATTTAAACCTTTTAGCAACTCGTTTAGCTCAACAAATACACTGGATGAAATATTTAGTCACAATATAGAAACAATGATGCTGGGAGCCATTATCGGGAGTCTTGTTTGTTGCGAAGACGAGGGACAAAACGCACTAATCGGCTTGATCTCTTATTAATTTGTAAACTCGCCATTGACACCTAGTAGAGTATTTAAATCACTACCTTACATAGTTAAAGAGTGACATTGTGAAGTACGACAGCGTTGCCATGTGATGTCACCGCTCTGCGACGTCAACAACAATAGCGAGCTACAAGTTTATTTTTTTATTTAAAATCTTACAAATGTTATTAAAACAAAAACATTAAGAGAGGTTTTAATATCAAATTATTATAATTTGTACTAACATTTATCTTTTAAGAACTACGTGTCTTTCTATCCGTGGTACCCTTTAAGGATTTAGTGTAGTTTTCAGGCTGTGGAACAAATTATTGGAATTATAATGTATTGTATTCTGCTTATTACCAACTAAAAAATATAGCCAGAGTTAAGGGGCTTCTGACTCAAATAGACATGGAAAAACGTATGCATGCATTCATTTTCAGCAGATTGGACTATTGCAACGGTATATTTACAGGTCTTGATAAAAAATCAGTCAGGAAGCTGCAGCTAGTACTAGTGTTGTATCGGTCGCGAACGATTCGTTCTTTTTGAACGAATTGTTTGGGTGAACGAGACCGAACTAATCACCATCTGCACTGATTCGTTCTATGAAGTTGGTGGCGCTTGTTCGCTGCGTGGGAGGGCGTTGAGCAAGCGGCAGCGTCTTCTGACATCGCACACGACCAATCAGACGCCAGCCTCATCGTGCGCAGGGGAGGGAGCGGAAACAGAATCATGGCGTATGTCACTCATTTCCACGTGTGGCCAATAAGCAGCCAGCGTGCAGGCAGGGGGGAAAGACTGAGTTTTGTCACTTCCCGTTCAGTGATTCGGTCCTCCGGTTCCTGACCTAGCTTGCTGCTAACTTGACTTTCCAGTAATGACTATGCGGTGAACGAGTCATAAAATGAAAGGAAACGACTTTGTCACATATTTGTTAACGTGGAGCCTATCAAATGCTGCTCAAAAAGACAAAAACACCACACAAATCTAGCGAGCATGGTTTAGTGTTCTACTTTTCTCAACAGACTCGGGACTGTGCCTATGACGATATACTATCAAATTTACAGTAATTTAAAACACACGTAGCTACGAGGCAAGCAAAACCTGAGCTGCGGTCGCGTGACGGCAGTGAAGCGGGCAGAGAACTGTCACTATATGGAGGCTTCATGGCAGCGATATGTACCTCATATGTGCACAGAAAAAAAATAATATTTAGTATGATCACCATAATACTGATTTGCAATGAAACTGTATATACATGTCAATTTTTTCCGAGTGTTTTTTTTTTTTTTCGTGTCAGAGGGTGTCGGTTGGTTTGACAAATTATGTCAATCCGTCCATCATGTGCTACTCAAGCGCCCCAAAAACAAAGCGCGCGGACACGGGAGATGTCGCAATATGTCTACATTTTTCTTAACAGACTAATAAGAGTAGAAAGGCGAAATCATAAAGCAAACAATTATTTCTCGTCAGCATTTGACGATCTGAGATGCGGGGACGACAGGGGAGCTGACCGGATTATTTTATTTATTAATACCAGTGCAAAAATTCAAAACGATCATCTTAATAATAAAAAACAAAAATACAACAGAGCGAGAGGTTAATATGATGTGTTGGCCGTTCCATAATTAGAAATTAAACTTTCGATTTATTTTTATTTTCGTGACAGCAAGCATGCCGCGTTGGCTGTTAGCAGCAGCATTGTATATGTGAGCAAGATCATGCTAAAGAAAGTCCGTGCGCCCCCGACCCCAAACCCCGACTTCCCCCTCAAAAGGAAAATGTTTAACCGTGTCCTAATTCGAAATGCAAGCACGAGCCATGACTTTGAGCCCATAGAACTAGGACAGACGACGCGGAAGTCCTCCCTCGCTTTTGCAGCAGCGGGAGGGAGACGAGGCTGTCTCTGAGAGCAGAATGATATCGCCTGTCACTCATTTCTGAAACTACGACGAGTGGTCAATGTGCAAGAGAGGGAGGGACCAAGCAATGTCACTTCCCGTTCAGTTATACTGCGAAGCGGTCTTTGGTGATTCGTTCGGCAACGTCACTTCCCGTTCACTAACCGAACGATTCATTTGGGTGGGGAGGGAGATGAGGGGTGCGAACGATTCGTTGAACGATTCGTTTGAACGAATCGTTTTACTGAACGAACCGGAATGGATTCGTTTACTCAAGTGAACGACAGATCCCGTCACTAGCTAGTACAGAATGCTGCAGCCAGAGTCCTCATAAATACAAGGAAACTGGACCACATTACACCGGTTTTGAAATCGCTACACCGGCTTCCAGTGAGTCAAAGGATAGACTATAAAATACTACTGCTCGTCTACAAAACACTTAATGGCCTTGGACCAAAATACATGCTGGATTTTTTAGATTCCTTTAAAACATGTAGACCCCTAAGGTCGTCTGGAACCGGTCTCCTGTATGTTCCAAGAACAAGAACCAAGCAGGGTGAGGCAGCATTTAGTTATTATGCTCCTCACCTCTGGAACAAGTTACCTGACTGTCTGAAGTATGCTCAAACTGTTAGCTCCTTTAAATCAGGGCTGAAAACGCTTTTGTTTAGCGCTGCATATCCATAACTGTCTATATATTTCAATCTATTTGCTTTCTATTCCTTTTGTGCTTATCTCCATTGCTGATTTCAATTATTAACAGTAGTAGTAGTATTTGTTTTATTTTTCATTTATTTTTTATTCTATTCGTGATTAAATGCGATTTTTATGTATAATTTTATTTCCTATTTCGATTGACTTTGTTTTTACGATCTATTGACTTTAATGTGATTTTTATGATCTTCGTGTGATGTAAAGCACTTTGAATTGCCTTGTGTTGAATTGTGCTATATAAATAAATTTGCCTTGCCTTAAGGGAAAGTCCTGCTCGACATACAACCATTTCGACTTACAAACAAGGTCCTTGAATGAATTAACTTTGTATGTAGAGGTACCACTGTAAAATACTTTTGAATAGTTATTTAGGGGTACTTAAAGGGTTAATTCTGACTTGCGCGGAAATTCGGGTGACGTCACCAGCGTAGGAACTGAACTCGTTCGTAACCCGGTGACTACCTGTACTAGTTATATTGTCATGTACAACTAAAAATTGTACCATGTTAGTTCCATTTGAGATCTCACCGGTCTCCTGGAAGTCTTGAATGGAAGCTCACATATGTTATGTACCTGTGTGCAGACTGGACCCATTCCCCTGCAGTACCTGGTCAAACCCACAAGGAAGCGTAGGAGGCCATCCCAGTCTGCCGCTCAGGGCCACTCTGATGGCGTCAACACTAGCCCGACCTCAGAGAGCGATTCACAAAGCGACAAAGTCCACAGTCCCGCTTCGGCCCAGATACCTCGAGCCTCGACGCAGTCGAGCCCCGCGCCTCACGCCCTCTCTCCTGCCAACCAGAACTCCAACGGTACCACTGTGCTCAACAACACTCAGCGACACGCTCTCTCCTCCAAACAGGGAACTTCCGCTCGGAAGGTGACCGTCAACGGCACGAGCTCGGCGGCCAGCAAAGAGGAAGCCAGGGGAGAAAAAAGCGCTTTACCTCCTACAACCTAATGTCTGTGTATGACAACAGGGAGGACAGTGTTTGGATTGCTCCCTTCCTTCTACAAAGCAAAAATGCAAACTGGAGCCTCTTTCCTTTCGGATTTAAGAGGCAGTTTTCATCTTTCACCGTGACAGACTGAAATGTGCAGCCAAATAGATACGCGCGTGCGTGCGCCCGCGTTAGACTAGAACAGTGCTCACATACGGACTGTACAGTATGTATCAAGTGTGGGCATGTGTGCGTACATATGTATAAACTTATCTTTTATACAAGACATTGTAATCATTTTGTATTGTATATGCAGTGCTTGTTTCATTTCCACCTTTCAATTTGTATTCCGATATCGCCTCTGTAAAACTCGACTAATTACAGAAGCACAATGCAGTGAAAAAGACTGCGTCATTTGGATATATAAAGCTAAACGATAGCAATTCTTGCCTCCTCATGTAATAACTGCTGTATAAGTGTTCAGTGTTATCAAGCACTCATCAGGTAACACACGTTCATGACAAAGCCCGTTGATGCACTTTCCTTTTGTCTGCCACAGTTCAAACCAACAAGTATTTGCCACCCTGAGAAGCTGTCACATTTTTTCTAAGCACTTCCACACTCGCTTGTGTCAGACAACCGTATGTTTGTCTCGTGTCATTTAGAAGAACTCAAAAGGGATTTAATACAAGGCCATATGTCATTTCATGAAATTCACCATTCCTTTCCGTTCCAACAAAAAAAATCTGCCATATGTGCATGTTTTAGGTCAATAAAATGTTTACTACTAGGTTTTTGAACAAAGTGTCCAATTCCTCATTTCCTGAGAACATCGGGACATTGTGAAGCATACTGTGAAATAAAGTTCAATGCTGGCAGTTTTCTTAAGACATTTATTATGCATGATTTATCAATATCACATAAATACATACACATAAAAGTATGAAAAATTATTGGAATTTCTCCCATTTCTGCATAAAATCACAAATGTGATCTAATCTTTGTCAAAATCACACAGATGAAAATAGTGTCTGCTTGAACTAAAACCACCCACATTTATAGGTTTTCATATTTAAATGAGGATAGCATGCAAACAATGACAGAAGGGGGGAAAAATAAGTGAACCCTCTGCCTAAGAGCAATTGAAACCGATTTTTACCATACCATTTAAGTTAGGTGTGTGCATAATCAATGATGAGTGGTTTAATGCTGCCCTGCCTGCTATAAAACACACCTGGTAAGAAATGTCTTGATGTGCAATGTTTGATGTGTATCATGGGTCGGTCAAAAGAGCTCTCTGAAGAACTGTGATCAAGAATTGTTGATTTGTATACAGCTAGGAAAGGATACAAAACCATCTCTAAAAGTCTGGATGTTCATCAATCGACAATCAGAGAAGTCGTCTACAAATGGAGAGAGTTTGGCACTGTTGCTTCTCTCCAAAGGAGTGGCCATCCACCAAAGATGATGTAAAGAATTCAGTGCAGAATACTCAGAGAGGTAAACAAAGAACCCTGGAGTGTCTGCTAAAGACTTACAGAAATCACAGGTACAGTCCAATATTTCTGTGCACACATCAACTGTATGTAAAACTATGGCCAAGAATGGTGTTCATGGAAGGACTCCACGGAGGAACCCACTGCTGTCTAAAAAAAAAAACGTTGCTAATTTAATGTTCGCAAAACGGCACTTGGAAACCACAGACGTTTTGGCTAAATATTTTGTGGACTGATAAAAACCAAAGTTGGTTTGGGAGTAACACACAACGTCATGTGTGGAGGAAAAATGGAACAGCTCACCAACATCAACACCTCATCCCCACCGTGAAGCATGGTGGACGGAGCATCATGATTTGGGGCTGTTTATTGCCTCAGAGCCTGGACAACTTGCAATCATTAATGAAAGAATGAATTTGAAAGTTTACCAGAATATTTTGTAGGGAAACCTGAGGCCGTTTGTCAGACAGTTAAAGCTAAAAAGAGGATGGATGCTGCAACAAGACAATGATCCAAAACATAGACGTAAACTTCTGAATAGTTAAAAAAAAAAAAAAAAATACACATTCTAGAGTGGCCAAGTCAAAGTCCTGAATTGAACCACATTGAGATGCTGTGGCATGACGTAAAGAAAGCGATTCATGCCAGACATCCATGGAATCTAACTGAACTACAGCAGTTTTGTAGAGAAGAATAGATTAGTCCTGATCGATGTGCCAGACTGATCTGGTTGAAGTTATTGCTGCCATAAAGGGGGGGGGGGGGGGGGGGGCACAAAATATTAAATATGATGGTTCACTTACTTGTTTTTCCCTCTTCTGTCATTGTTTGCATACCATCCTCACTAAAATACGAAAACCTATAAATGTTTCGGTGGTTTTAGTCAAAGCACTGTTTTTTTCATCTGTGTGATTTTGACATAGATCAGACAGGGCCGGCCCAGCCTATACGCAGACTATGCAGCTGCTTAGAGCCCCTGACCACTAGGGGGCCCCCAATTTGGCAATTGTTTAATTTATATTCTATTTTGTTTACTACAGTTTGGCTTATTTGACTTTTGTGAGTTTTGATACTTGATTACAAGCTTAAAAAAAAATAAAAGTTATTCCTTAACCTCTTTGAAGTTTGAAGTATGCAGTGCAACAAAATCTGATTAATATACAAAATAAGCACGTATTGGACTGCATGTATGGGTTTCACAATACACTGTGACGAAATGGTGGGCCAAAAATATGGGCCCCTTTGCATTATTTTGCTTAGGGCCCCCAAATGGCCTGGGCCGGCCCTGAGATCAGATCACATATGATGGTGATTTTATGCAGAAATGTGAGAGATTCCAAAAGGTTCGTATACTTTACTAGCTTCCAATAAGAAACTTTTAACTTTAACAATAGTTAATACACACATTTTGGTAGAGGACTGTCATCATACAAGATTCAAACATAAAAAACACTTAACCCTTAGATGCATAAGTGGGTCAAAATGACTTGGTGCGGTTGCTTTCTTGAAATATCTTCGTAATGAAAAACTGTTATCAATTCATATTCCAGCTATTCCTCAAAAAACATGATTTTGATATAATGCCATTCAATTTTTTTCATGAACAAACATTTTATACATTTTAAGAAATTGTGATTTTTGTATTGCTACCCCAAGCTTCAATAAGTGGGTCACATCACATGCATTTTCTATGGAATCCAATGGGAACCTTTGATTCTTATGAACTTTCTAAGGAATAAAGTAACTGTGGACCACACAGACTAGATACAGTTGTGGTCAAAAGTTTTACATACATTTGTGAAGAACATAATGTCATGGCTCTCTTGAGTTTCCAGTTATTTCTACAACTCAGATTTTTTCTCTGATAGAGTGATTGGAACAGATACTTCTTTGTCACAAAAAACATTCATGAAGTTTGGTTCTTTTATGACTTTATTATGGGTGAACAGAAAAAAGTGATCAAATCTGCTGGGTCAAAAATATACATACAACAGCGGTAATATTTGGTAACATGTCCCTTGGCCATTTTCACTTCAATTAGGCACTTTTGGTAGCCATCCACAAGCTTCTGGCAAGCTTCTGGTGTAATCTTTGACCACTCCTCTTGACAGAATTGGTGCAGTTCAGTTAAATTTGATGGCTTTCTGACATGGACTTGTTTCTTCAGCATTGTCCACAAGTTCTCAATGGGGTTTAAGTCAGGACTTTGGGAAGGCCATTCGAAAACCTTAATTCTATCCTGATTTAGCCATTCCATTACCACTTTTGATGTGTGTTTGGGGTCATTGTCCTGTTGGAACACCCAACTGCGCCCAAGACCCAATCTTCGGGGTGATGACGTTAGGTTATCTTGAAGAATTTGAAGGTAATCCTCCTTCTTCATGATCCCATTTACTCACTGTAAAGCACCAGTTCCATTGGCAGCAAAACAGCCCCACAGCATAATACTACCACCACCGTGCTTGACGGTAGGCATGGTGTACTTGGGGTTAAAGGCCTCACCTTTTCTCCTCCAAACATATTGCTGGGCATTGTGGCCAAACAGCTCGATTTTTGTTTCGTCTGACCACAGAACTTTCCTCCAGAAGGTCTTATCTTTGTCCATGTGATCAGCAGCAAACTTCAGTCGAGCCTTAAAGTGCCGCTTTTGGAGAAAGGGCTTCCTTCTTGCACGGTAGCCTCTCAGTCGATGGAGATGCAAAACATGCTTGACTATGGACACTGACACCTGTGTTCCAGCAGCTTCTAATTCTTGGCAGATCTGCTTTTTGGTGATTCTTGGTTGAATCTTCACCCTCCTGACCAATTTTCTCTCAGCAGCAGGTGATAGCTTGCGTTTTCTTCCTGATCGTGGCAGTGACAAAACAGTGCCATGCACTTTATACTTACAAACAATTGTTTGCACTGTTGCTCTTGGGACCTGCAGCTGCTTTGAAATGGCTCTAAGTGACTTTCCTGACTTGTTCAAGTCAATGATTCGCTTTTTCAGATCCATGTATGTATATTTTTGACCCAGCAGATTCGATCACTTTTTCTGTTAACCCATAATAAAGCCATAAAAGAACCAAACTTCATGAATGTTTTTTGTGACAAAGAAGTATCTGTTCCAATCACCCTATCGGAGAAAAATCGGAGTTGTAGAAATAACTGGAAACTCAAGAGAGCCATGACATTATGTTCTTCACAAGTGTATGTAAACTTTTGACCACAACTGTATATAAGAAGCAAGGGCATAGGTTTTGTCTCAACCGTGGTAGGGACGATATACGGTAATAGCATTACCAGCATGTGCTCCCTTTGCTGTGGACAGGACATTAATAAGACCATACAGATTGGGTGAACGGGGGTCAAGGCTAAATTTCTCACAAATATGAACCTAATTAATTGATAGGATAAATGATCAATTCAAAATAAATCTATCGACTGATACTTTCACATGTATCGGTCAGGTGATAAACCGTTCGATTCAAACCTTCATTTCAAAAACTACTAAAGAAAGATCTTCCAACTTCCAGAAAAAATGTCTGGATTTTATTAGCAAATTTAAATTGTAATATTTGAACATAAATTATATTAATATACACAATAAATACAACCTTGTTAATAATCTCTTAACTATCCACGAATGCAAAAAATAAACATTTGTCTTAAGACCACTAAGCATTGCCTGTCTAAATAAATAAATACTCTATAATTTAAAAACTTCTTAGTCAGGGTATAACAAAATTAAATAAAAATCGGACCTTCTTTCAGGTAGAACACTACTGCTTTTGTCCACAAGCGCAGTTAAACTCAAATAAAAATAAAAACTTTTTACCTCGACTGTTATTAATGTATGATTCTGCAAAAAAAATGCATATGCTGCAAATAAAAATAGTTTGAAATGAATAATGTAGAAAATAAATCAAAACATTTTAAATCGATGCAGGTCATCAGCCAATCATGCTACGTGTGTTTGAGGAGAAAAAATGGACCTGCACGTTCAGCAAAAGAAAAAGGGTAAATGTAAGTCTGTGAACCTACTGAAAATAATTCACTTAACAATGGTAGGGTCAATTCTATCCTTACAAGATATGGAAAGACAATCTAAATTACCTATATAATTAAACTCATTATATAATGCAAAAAGGTTGCTTAAAAGCTGGTGGGTACAATTGGAGCATCCTGATAATTTGGTAGTGGTATGTCCCTAACGTCCATATGCAAACCTACGCCCTAGATAAGAAGTCACCCCTCAGGAAGATTATTTTATACACCAGGATCTGATATGTGGAGCCAATATTAATTTGCAGTAAAAGTGTAAGAATTCCTGTAAAAAAATTGAATAATGCAAACACTGAACTTCATTGGATTGCCTATAGCATGTTTATTGAATCACATAAATAGAAAATAATAGCTCCAGAAGTGCCTGAATTTCCTAGACTCTGAAAAAAATCTTATGAATTTAAATAAAAGGTTGCTTAAAAGCTGGTGGGTACAATTGGAGCATCCTGAAAATTTGGTAGTGGTATGTCCCTAACGTCCCTATGCAAACCTACGCCCTAGATAAGAAGTCACCCCTCAGGAAGATTATTTTATACACCAGGATCTGATATGTGTAAGTATTATCTTCATATTATATTTAGATGTCTTTTAAAAATCGACCGATATGTTTTTTTCAAGACCGATACCGATTATTAGTAGTTCAAGGGTCAGAAAACATTTTTGGAGCCAATATTAATTTGCAGTAAAAGTGTAAGAATTCCTGTAAAAAAATTGAATAATGCAAACACCGAACTTCATTGGATTGCCTAAAGCATGTTTATTGAATCACATAAATAGAAAATAATAGCTCCAGAAGTGCCTGAATTTCCTAGACTCTGAAAAAATCTTATAAATTTAAATAAAATGTTAAATAAATAGCTCTCTGAATTTTTTCCACTGAAAATATAGAACCACAAATAAAAAAAAAAACTGGACTAATGGACACACTAATCATATAAATAACAAATATATTAGGCGGAAAACACTCAGGTGACTTGAAGTTCCGCTCTGAGACCCCTAATTTGGCCAAATTTCAAAATTGTCCCACATGCATGTGTGGTACATCATTGGAAAGCTTAAAATCTCAATTTTCTAGGGGAAGAAAATTTTTGAACAGGAGGGCATTAAAAAAAAAAAATTAAACCCCTAAACCCTAACTCGAGGTGAGAGCACGCGAGAGCATGGTATAGACGATTTTAACGAGATATCGCGTATTTACCTCTTTTCGGTCCAAAAACTCCATGTAGCATGTATCACCGAGTGTCAAGACACAGCTGTGAATGGCTACAGCCAGATTTTGGGGGGATTTTATGGGTGAAACATGGTAATATAACAAGGGACGCGATGCAGAAATTGCAGACATCACGGAGTGGTCGAGATTTTCATTTTCATATATTTACCCTTTTTTTCCCTCCAATTTTTCTTTGTTTGGATCGATTATTTATCGTCTAAAATATTGGGGAAAATGCGACAGTAACGGAAAAAAAAAAAAAACACAATTAACCGATGGTTATGAGGTAGATATCCATGATTTATTTAGAAACGCTAATTTTTTCATTGTGATGTAATTTGTTGAAAAGATTCAAATATGCGAGTGAATAATTTTTCAGTTTTTTTTTTTTCTTTTAAATTTTAGACATCAATGATTCTAAGCAAAAAATGACATACATTTCAAATAATAAATACGATTACATACCTTCTTTTTATGGCTAGGTTGAAACAAAAGTGGTTGCGCGACATCTGTAAATGGGGGTTTCCAGGGTAAAACAGACAAATTAAAACTAGTTTCGGACTTAATGCGCTATGAATCTGCCATGGCAGCATGTTGACATAGAGACATATTGTTCTATTAAACACAACAGTTCTTTTGGCTTAAAATACAGCAGTTTATTTTAAAGAGGGGTGCAAGAGCAGAAACTGCTTTTTCAGCCTTGTGTTTTCCGTCATAACCCAGTTTTAAATTGATTTTTTTCATATCTGCCTGTCAGATTAAGAAAAATGCCGATATCTACAGTATAAACGTTAAATTTCCAAATATCGGCACCGATAATCAGCCCAGCCGATAATTGGTCTTTCTCTAGTGTCTTCAATGACTAATTTTATTCATTATCAACAAATTAGCTTAATTCATAACTTGCGAAGTTAGCCAACATTACTGTATATGCTATGTGTGTATTTAGTTATATAGCTACTGTACATACTAATCTATTGTTGAAAACATTCCTGTTATTTTTCCTTTTCCAAGGTGTCATGGCTGCTAGATGCGCAGCTGAAATGGCCTTACAGATGCTGGATGATGGAAAGGCAGTAACTGGGTTGGACTCAAGTCCGAAATTTCTGATGATGAGGACCCGGACTATTGTCAAGGTTGCAGTCATCCACCTGGAAACCCAACTGAACAGGATTAATCTGACTCATAAGATTCCACTTATGGGTCCTCTGAAGAAGAAAGTTTCCAAATCATGGCCAACAGAATGTGTTGGTATGGCTCTTACTGGAGCAAGTTACCGCCCACAGAGCCAAAATATCTTTAGAAGTCAGTCAGGGCTTGCACAAGGGCTTAGCACCACTGTCTCACCAAAAACATGCATGGGAGCTCTTCATTACTGATGATATAATACAAGAGGAGATACAGTCTATTGCTGTTCTGGGTAGATCTTTTTTTCAAAAATGTTAAGTGAAAAATATAGGTATTTCAAACCTGAAATAATTCTTGCGTGGCTCTAAATATAATACTGAATATGATACAAGTGATTATATTTCACCAAAATGCCATAAAAACACATTGATTCTAATATTGGTAATTTTTGACCCACTGATGGACGAGTGTAGGGTCCAATCACTTCTGCATCTGAGCGTAATTATATAATTATATCCAACCGTGCATACAGTATATTTTTTCTTTACAGCAAGAGGTGATATTCTTCAAAATTTCCAGTGAAGTTTGCTTGAAAATTCAGCCAAACAGCCCCTGAGGAAGCAAGAAACACTGCCACTATCAGTTGTCTTCATGCAGTGGGGCAGATGTGATGAAGTCCTGCTTGTGTGTGCCATCACAGTATGGAGGGTTGTTAGTGTATTTGCAACCACACAGCCAAACTGTTGCGTCTTTCTCTGGGACGAAACGTAATGGTGAAAGACCCTGGGCTTTGTTCTTGTGTGCTCCATCACAGAACGGCTGAAAAAAAAAAAAAAAAAAATCACAGAAAATACTCAGTTTATTTTTTGTACAGCACAATTTAACTGACACTTACAGCGCTGGCCAAAAGTCTTGGCACCCCTGCAATTCTGTCAGACAATGCTCAATCTCTCCCAGAAAATGATTGCAATTACAAATGCTTTGGTAGTAATATCTTCATTTATTGTGCTTGCAATGAAAAAATACAAAGAGAAGAGATCTTCAATCTTTTGTTGAAATCTCTCGTCAATTTTTCTTTTCCGTCCACATCTAGGGAGGTTAACCACAGTGCCATGGGCTTTACCCTTTTTGATGACCAGTGTTGTCAGTAACGCGTTACTAAGTAAAAAAGTAAAGAAGAGAATTGAAGAAATAATGAAATAATAATGCTCGTTGTTTCAGTAACGAGCAATCTAACGCGTTAGTTTTTCCAAGCCAGTAATCTGATTAAAGTTAGTTTCCTCAGTAACTGTACGTTACTATTTTGTTTTTGCCTCATACTGTATGTAGAATGAAGAATACTGTAGTCATGTACGAAGAGCATTTGAATAGAAAATACCGCATTTGAGTTTGGGGGTGACATCACATCTCACGTTTTCTCATCGGAAAAAAATGGGTCACGTGCAGTACCATGCTGTATGCGCGCCGTCTGCCACATAGCCTGGCTATCAGGATGCTAACAGTAAAGGAGCCGGAGAGATACAACAAACGGCTGCAATTGCTCACTGGAGATCCAGCCATTACTTCACATATCCTTCCAGTAAAGAAGACAAAAATATCTCCGTGCGTTGCAAACTCTGCGCTGGCTCAGATGAACTGTCGACAGCTATATACTCGACATCCAATTCAACAAGGAAGCACCTGGAATTACAGCACAACGCGTCGCGAAAAAAACTCAAAACAAGACGACAGGTAACGAGACAGCCAGCAACTAGCCTTTAGAATATGTGTAATTATTTACATTTTATAGTTAGAGTTTATAATCGTAGGCGGAGTTTTACATTTGTGGGACTGCGGGGAGAAGCATGTTGAAGACTGAAACGAAAGTCAAAAGTTTGGACACACTTCATAATTTTTGAGTTTTATATATTTTCACTGCTATTGTAAATTCTCACTGAAGACATCAAAACTATGAACGAACATGTGGAATGGCAAAAAAAGTGAAATAACTGAAAACAGGTTTTGTATTCTACATTCTACAAAGTATCCACCTTTGAGGTGTCTCCAAACTTTTGGCCAAGTATTTGATACACTGCCAATGGGTTTTCCCATTCAAATACATCATCATCAAATACACACATCTTGATACTGTTCGAGTTCAATCAGCTGTTGAAGTTGTTGTTGGTAGCGTTTGAAAGCTTAGGTTTAAAGAAATTCTAAATATCCATCTTGCCTCCTCTGGTGTAGTTTTGGCTAAGCAAAGCAAAGGATAGTCTCAAGGTGTTAGTCACATGATCTGTTCGAAAAATGATTTTGACCATTGCTTTACAACTTTTATAGACAACATTTTAATGGCTAGGTCTTTATTTCAAAGGGGAAGTTCAGAATTTTTTACATTGGGCTTCATCTTGGAGTTAGCGGGGATTTAATTAGTCGTTGGACTTTATTTAAACAAATTTCGTGCAGTTTGTCAGTTATTTGTTAGTTTCAAGGCTCCGGGATGGCTAAGCTAGGGCGAGTCAATGGTGGTTGAAATCAACTCCATCGACTAGTTAAACCTCGCTAACTCAAAGATCAAGCCTTATGTGAAAAACTCAATTACACGTGATGAAATTTTTCTGTTATTTTTATGTTGAGGCAGCAAAAGGAGAAAAATTGGTAAAAAGTAACTGATAAGTTACTTTTAAAGTAACTTAGTTACTTTGATAATAAAGTAATCAGTAAAGTAACTAGATTACTTTTTTGAGGTGTAATCAGTAATCAGTAATTAAATTACTTTTTTAAGTAATCCGTGCTAACACTGTTGATGACACTGCGCATGGTAGACACAGGAACATTCAGGGCTTTGGAGATGGACTTGTAGCTTTGAGATTCCTCACAATTTTGCTTCTCAAGTCCTTAGACAGTTATTTGGTATTCTTTCTTTTCTCCATGCTCAATGTGGTACACACAAGGACACAGGTTGAATCAACTTTAATCCATTTTAACTGGCTGCAAGCATTATTTAGTTATTGCCACCACTTGTTGTGTGCCACAGATAAGTAACAGGTGCTGTTAATGACACAAATTAGAGAAGCATCACATGATTTTTTTAAAGGGTGCCAACACTTTTGTCCGGCCCGTTTTTGGGGTGTAAAATGATCATGATTCCATTTTTTTCCCCCCATTCTTTTTTGTGTTTTTTCGTTGCAAGAAAAATAAATGAAGATATTACTACCAAAGCATTTGTAATTCAAATCATTGCCTGGGGGAAATTGAGCATTATCGGACAGAATTGCAGAGGTGCCAATACTTTTGCCCAGCACTTTAAGTAAAAGTACAGATACAGGTGCAAAAAAAAAAAAAAAATACATAAGTAAAAGTACAAGTATCTAAGAAAAAAATAAATCAAGCAAAAGTACAAAAGTACTTGCTTTAAAATTTACAAGATAAAAGTAAAAGTATTTTCTCCCGATGCAAAAATGTAATATACATAAATATTATAAAAAATACATACAGTTTATCGCAAAAGTGAGTACACCCCCGCCTCTGCAGATATTTAAGTATATCTTTTCATGGGACAACACTGACAAAATGACACGATGAAAAGTAGTCTGTGTGCAGCTTATATAATAGATTTAGATATTTATTTATTTATTTATTTCCCCCTCAAAATATAGCCATTAATATCTAAACCCTTGGCAACAAAAGTGAATACACCGCATGGGATCTACCTACATCCCTAAATGTCCAAATTGAGTAATGCTTGTCATTGTCATGACGTTAGGGACATACAGTGGGGCAAATTAGTATTTAGTCAACCACTAATTGTGCAAGTTCTCCCACTTGAAAACATTAGAGAGGCCTGTAATTGTCCACATGGGTTTACCTCAACCATGACAGACAGAATGTGGAAAAAACACCAGAAAATCACAGTGTTTGATTTTTAAATAATTTATTTGCAAATCATGGTGGAAAATAAGTATTTGGTCTATGCCAAAAGTTTTATTTAAAACTGTGCAGAACAGCGAAAACAAGGAATAAGATTGACTGTAAACAGAACCTCCTGTACGATAGTGTGCAGCACCCATCTGAAAGCATGCTGGTCTCACTGTTGGTTTTTACTGGTCAATATCTTGTTCACCTGCCTAATCTTGTTTGTAATCGTGTTGCTGCCTCTGGTGGTCAATGACAGTATAGTTGCACGAGGCTTACAGATTGCGCCAGAGGCATGAAAACGAAACCATCAATTGAAAATGGGAAAAAAAGAAAGAAAAAAAACCTAACGTGTAACGCAGGCCACAGTTTGGAAAATTATGGAGTAAAAAGTACAAATACATGCTGTAAAAAGTAGTGACGATTCCACCACTGGTATTGAAAATTACTAATCACTACAGAAGGGCTAAATATTTTAAGCAATAAACAATATGAGCAAAGCATTTATATTTTCCTTCACATTGAATCTCGTTTATAAGACCATTAATCTCTCTGTTGGACACGAAACTCAGCCTTTGTATCTTTGCAAAGAGTTAAACTCTTTACGTTGCCTTCCCTATGACCCATAACAGCATAAGTGAAATAACAAAAATATGACTAACATGTACATTTTCAACTTATCAATTATGCAATTTTGAATGTACTACGCAGTTGTATTAGAATTACTGTGTATATTTAGTTTTTACCTGTTTCTTGCTGTGCCCGCATGTGCACCAAGCGTAACGCTTTCCACCAATAAGGTCCACTTTGAAAGGCTTCTTGGAGGGGATGACAGGTTTAGGGGGAATTGTGGAGAGCTGGACCTGATGACAATTGTAAAAACCATTAAAAATCTTTTTTTTAACAATTTTACAGAACCCATTTATCAATTTCCCATCTTTCTTATTATAAGGTGAGTGGGAGACTATCCCATCTTACTTTGGATGAAAAAAAAGCCTCATAAATTAGTATATAGTCCTGATATTGGTTAAACAATCAGTCAATTGATTGTACAGTTTTAAATTATATAAATCATTTTTGATTTTTACCGCAATGGTGACATGAAAGCCCAAACCGGATGAGATCTGAGCAGGCTGGTTAAAAAAATCCACCATACACAAATATTTGAAGCAGTGCAGTCAAGAGAAAAGCAACAAGAGAATTTAAAATTGGGAATTTATTTAGTTCATTTCAAGCATAGGTCAACTACTAATGACAATTAAGAGGGGAAATTAATTCCTGACAGTCCCAGCAGATTGCTGTATTATACAGAGCTGGCCAAAAGTACTGGCGCCCCTGCAATTCTGTCAGATAATGCTCAATTTCTCCCAGAAAGTGATTGCAATTACACATGCTTTGGTAGTAATATCTTGATTTATTTTGCTTGCAATGAGAAAACACAAAAGAGAATTAAAAAAAAACAAAACACAACAAACATTTTACACAAAACTCCAAAATAGGCCGGACAAAAGTATTGGCACCCTCAGCCTAATACTTGGTAGCACAACCTATAGAGAAAATAACTGCGAACACCCGCTTCCGGTATCCATCAATGAGATTCTTACAATGCTCTGCTAGAATTTTAGACCATTCTTCTTTGGCTAACTGCTCCAGGTCCCTGAGATTTGAAGGGTGCCTTTGCCAAACTGCCATTTTCAGATCTCTCCACAGGTGATCTCTCGGTTTCAGGTCTGGACTCATTGCTGGCCACTTTAGAAGTCTTCATTGCTTTCTCTCAAACCATTTTCTAGTGCTTTTTGAAGTGTGTTTTGGGTCACTGTCCTGCTGGAAGACCCATGACCTCTGACAGAGACCCAGCTTTCTCACACTGGGCCCTACATTATGCTGCAAAATTTGTTGGTAGTCTTCAGACTTCATAATGCCATGCACACGGTCAAGCAGTCCAGTGCCAGAGGTAGCAGAGCAACCCAAAAACATCAGGGAACCTCCGCCATGTTTGACTGTGGGGACCGTGTTCTTTACTTTGAAGGCCTAATTTTTCCCCCTGTAAAGTCTATTTTTATGCCATTTCCCAAAAAGCTGTACTTTTTCCTCATCTGACCAGAGAACATTCTTCCAAAATGTTTTTGGCTTTCTCTGGTAAGTTTGGGCAAACTCCAGCCTGGCTTTTTTATGTCTCTGGATCCAAAGTGAGGTCTTCCTGGGTATCCTACCATAGAGTCCCTTTTCATCCAGACGCCGACGGATAGTACGGGTTGACATTGTTGTATCCTCGGACTGCAGGACAGCTTGAACTTGTTTGGATGTTAGTTGAGGTTCTTTAGCCACAATCTTTCGTCAAAATTTCTCTTCACTTTTTCTTTTCCTTCCATATCCAGGGAGGTTAGCCACAGTGCCATGGGCTTTACACTTATTGATGACACTGCGAAGCACGGTAGACACAGTAACATTCAGTTCTTTGGAGACTGACTTGTAGCCTTGAGATTGCCCATGCTTCCTCACAATTTCGCTTCTCAAGTCCTCTGACAGTTCTTCTTTCTTTTCTCAATGCTCAATGTGGTACACACAAGGACACAGGACAGAGGTTGAGTCACCTTGAATCCATTTTAACTGGCTGCAAGTGTGATTTAGTCATTGCCACCACCTGTTATGTGCCACAAGTAAGTAACAGGTGATGTTAATCACACAAATTAGAGAAGCATCACATGATTTTTCAAAGGGTGCCAATAAGAGTTTTGTCTAAAATGATACTGATTTCATATTTTTCCCCCATTCTCTTGTGTTTTTTCATAGCAAGCAAAATAAATGAAGACATTACTACCAAAGCATTTGTAATTGCAATCATTTTCTGGGGGAAATTGAGCATTGTCTGACAGAATTGCAGGTGTGTCAATACCTTTGGCCAGCACTGTAGTTGTACATTAAATGTAATGCCTATTGGGTTTTACAGGGCTATATGATTGCAGTAAACTGTGTAAATTCTTCACTAATCATGACACTTGCTCAACGGATCGTTCCCTGACTACAGTAGCCGTGCTGAGGGTGATGAACATTCGTACCATGCAACCATTACAGATTTGTAAACAAGGGATTTGTAAACAACACATAAAAGACTACAATTCACGTCAGAATCCAACAAAATAAGTAATGGTCATGCATTGTTCAGTTTATTTCCAAGTCAGTCAAGAAAACGCAAGACGGAATACGCAATTTAATTTACCTTGAAAGCCATGGTTGTTGTTTCCCGAGATTGTTTCAAAAGTGAAGTAGTCCATCTGTGATTTAATTTGGCCACCAGAGTGTTCATTTTAGCTTGTTTTAACAAGTAGACACTGTCAGTCAAAACCTAGACTCCTCAACGCAACATGACACGCCGTTATCATGATTTAACAGCAAATGAAAAAGGTTGCTTATATATTTACTAAGGCAAAATACGATTCCAATTATCTAACTGTCGTAGACTCGTGTCACCTTTCAACATTAACCCGGTGCAACGAATGGGTCGCTCTTGAAACGTACAAATCGAGCGTCGAACATAGAGCCAATCAGAAGGCTGATAGTTTGAATGACAGGTCAAGAACGTAATGAGAGCGCGAAACATTGCAAGTGGTGGAACGCCCACTGATTTAATTGGTTGATGTTGTTGTGCGGACAGTGGAAGTAGCAGGAAAAACAATCTCAGGTCACACACTCCGTTTTCATTTGAACCACGACAACTACTTTTTGTGAAGAATACATTAAAAAGACTGACCAAGGGCGTAGGTTTGCATTGGGACGGTGGGGACATAACACTACCAACTTTTCAGGATGCTGAAATTATCCCCACCAACTTTCAAGCAACCTTATTTGCAGTATGACTTTAGTTATATAGGTCATTTAGATTGTCTTCCTATATGTTGTGAGGATAGAATTGATCCGACAATTATTAAGTGAATTACAGTACTTTCATTATGTTCAGACTTACATCGACCCCTTTTTACTCGCTGAATGTGCCAGTCCATTTTTGTCCCCTCACGCACGTTTGATTGGCTCATGACTTCAAACCCCCCCACCCACACATTCACAGCCCAACAGAAATACAACATGCCGCCTCCCCCGCCTCCTTCGAAGACGAGGGATATTAGAATGTGGAATGTAATGTAAAAAGACGTCAATATTGTGGAGGTGGGGAACACACCACTAATTTTGCATCTGCTACAGTGCTTCAAGTCAATTTTACTCACTTAGATTTCTTGACATAAGAAAAATAGCTGGCTAAAAATAAGATTAACTGACTTATTTTAAGCAAAAAGTTTGTATATTTAATCTTAAAAGAAAAACTTGTCTGTCAGAAATGTTATTAATGCAAGAATATTGTTCAAAACACGATTTGAAAGCATTTTTTTCTTGATTTAGGTGAAAAAATTACCAACTGTTAGATGTAGGGGCTCAAAACGAATATGCTATTTACTTAAAGTAAGCGGAAGAATGATGCATTAATCTGTTAACTAGCCTTGAACACTCAAAACAAGATGGGAGAAAATATTTGATTAGATTTAACAAAAAAATTTCAGATTAAGACGTTATAAATTTGCAGTGTGAAAGTTAGCATAGGTCAATACAGATTTATTTTTGCATTAATCATTTAGCCTATCAATTAATTTGGTTTCATATTGGTGAGTAGCCGTGGCCCCTGTTTACCAAATATGTTTGATCTTATACATGTCCCATCCCCAGCAAAAAGTGTACATGCAGGTTATGCTGTTATATCGTCCCTACAAATATTGAGACCAAACCTATGCCCTTGCGACTGACCATTTATTTATTTTATTATAAATTTGTTATTATTTCTGGGAAGATTTGTATGACTGGTTATTTCCTAAATTGGCTAAGCTATCTGGTTTCACAAAAGAAAATGTTTTATGTGGTATGTCTGTATTAGAGTCATCGCACGCTCTAGCCATCAACACAATTATAATTCTTGGTGGATTTTTCAGACATAAGAATAAATATTTCAAATCTATTCCAAATTTTAATATTTTCCCACAAAGAATTATTTCATTATTTTTCATTCATTCATTCATCTTTGAAATATATGAAGGGGAAAAATGCTTTGAAACTGTGTAGGATTGTTGAAGAGCTTGAATTGGCTGATACTAGACCCTAAAATTCTTCTTTTACTATTTTTATTATTATTATTATTTTTTTTTATTATAAATTTTCCTCTTTCTCTTTCTACTTATTTTTATTTTACTTAGTTGTTTGTGATTGTAATTTCTGATGTTTGATTCATTATTCCTTAGGCTTGTCTGTTAAAGTTGTTTAACAATGTACCTTGTCACTTATGTTGTACTGTTTGTGTGGTTGTAAAATTAAAAAAGGATGGACACGGGTGTCACTGAGTCCTGAGTAATGTAGATCTAAAAAAAAAAAAACAAAAAACAAAAACAGACTTTTCCCAATTCAAGTTTTGCGTCCAATCTGCTGTTCTAGACTTGAAATGTCCCCCCGAAAAAAAAAAAAAAACATACAATATTCTCGAAAGAGTTACCTTTTTCGTTTATGCATTATGATAATGAATAACAAAATTTAATAAATAAATAAATAAACCTAACGTTTTTTCCCCCTCAAACATTTCTTCTGAATATTTAACTTGTTCTTTTGAGAACAATCTTTACCAAATTCATCTTATTCATATTTTTTATGTTTTAAAAAAAAAAAAAAAAAAAAAAGGTTTTATTAGGTGAATCTGAACACTCAAAACAACATGTAGAAAATTATTTGGCTAAATTTAAGAAAAATTATCCGATGAAGACGTTATAAATTTGCAGTGTAGCAAAAAAAAAAAAAAAAAAAAAAGGTATAACATAGCAGACATGGACTTTATTTTGGTTTGTTACCTTGCCAAAACTGATTTAGACCAATTAATTAATCTACTACAAGAATGCTTCAAAATGCAAAGGGTGAGATTTTGGTTGTAACTAAATTTACAGACTACGATATAAATGAGGGGCCTTACTTATTACTTACCTTACTTACTTATTGTATGTGAGCCTTACTCTTTCTTTCTACCTGGAGGCTGGCATTAATGCAGTAAATTTCACTAGTGGTATTTTCACACTAGAGTGTAGTGTACTTCATTAGGTTTTGTCATCTATTAAAAACTGTACCGGTTTATGACCAGAGTCATAGACTTCATAATGATTGACGGGTCAGATTCCACCTTCACTGTGCAATACCTTTAAGTTGGGGGCCACCCTACAGACTGCTTCAGTCACAGAGTCAACACATGCAGTGAATATCTTTCGTACCATGCATGCATTTTGAAACGTGAAAAAAAATCAATGGGAGAAATTAACCGCTACGGATTAGCATCATTCTTCGACATATTTACGTAAAGTACATGCAAACATCCCAGTTTTTTTTCTTTTTTCCCCGCTTTTAATCAAGAAGCGAGACTCTTTTACGTTCATATCTATAAAGAATTCAGGGATTTAAGCATTTATTCACTAGAATTTTAAACAGAAAAAGCTCTTTGTTTACATATGTCGGCTGCGAATTTCCTTACAGACTAGCCTCATAGTTCGCAACATTAACGTAAAATAAATGCTAACTGCCCGGTTCTCTGCTCTCTTAACCAAGAACCGAGACTGTTTTACATCCATATCTATAAAGAATTCAGGGATTTAAGCATTTGTTCACAAGAATTTTCAACGGAAAAAGCCATTGTAGCAGCCCCCTTATCACAACAATGAGCTAAGATACTAGCACAATTCTTAGACATAGTTACGTAACATAAATGCTAACTGCAATTTTTTTTTTGTCTTTTAACCAAGAATTGAGACTGTTTTACGTCCATGTCTATAAATAATTCAGGGATTAAAGCATTTATTCACATGAATTTTTAGCGGAAAAACTCTGTTTACATATGGACGCCTCATTGAGTAAAAGACAGCATAGCACTTCGACATATTTAAGTAAAATAAATCCTACCTGCACGTTTTTTTGCTTTTAACCAAGAATCGACTGTTTTACGTCCATATCTATAAAGAATTCAGGGATTTAAGCATTTATTCACAAGAATTTTCAACGGAAAAAGCTCTTTGTTTACATATGGGGGCTGCTAATTTCCTTACAGACTAGCCTCATAGTTTACAATATTTACGTAAAATAAATGTTACCTGCACGTTTTTTTTTTTGCTATTAACCAAGAATCAAGACTCTTTTATGTCCATATCTATAAGGAATTCAGGGATTTAAGCATTTATTCACAAGAATTTTCAACGGAAAAAGCCATTGTAGCAGCTCCCTTATCACAACAAAAAGCTAAAAGACTAGCACAATTCTTAGACATAGTTACGTAAAATAAATGTTAACTGCACTGGAATTTAAGCATTTATTCACAAGACTTTTCAACGTAAAAAGCTCTGTTTACATATGGCGGCTGATCATTTTCTTACAGACTAGCCTCATAGTTTGCAATATTTACGTAAAATAAATCCTACCTGGATGTTTTTTTGCTTAGACTCTTTTACGTCCATATCTATAAAGAATTCAGGGATTTAAGCGTTTATTCACAAGAATTTTCAACGTAAAAAGCTCTTTGTCTGTGATTCCACTCGGTCAGCTTTGACGGCCTCACTAACAATGCAGGCCCCCTATTTATTGGCCCGGTGCCCCGTGTCCTGTCAATAAATTATGAAGTCTACACCACAGTATTGTGAAAGCAGATTATTATAAAATGCAAGTTAATTTGTTCTAAACTTGTTTTGTGTATGTTACATAACTTACTAAATTTCTATGGTTACTTTTTCAGTGTATTAATCGCTGAAAACGTCCATGTTCTGACTTCACGGGTTCACAGTGAATAAAACATTCAAAAAGACTTTCTTGATCCTTGAGGTAACTATTTGTCTATTCAGAAATTTTCAAGCACACTTTACTATTTCTTTATATATATATATATATATATATATATATATATATACAAAGTCTAGAAGTGACTACAGACCCTTGATTTTTTAAAAATTTTCAACTCGTGAAAAATGTCCATGGTATCTGCATTATTACTCAACAACACGCTAGTTTCCAAAAATCAGGAACAGATATTCACAAGTGACGATAACAAAGTTCCACACATGATAAAAATACAGTACAATGGATCTTAATTAAAAAAAAAAAATAAAAAAAAAAGTGTCATTAAGCGTGAAGGTACTTCATAACCACTCTTCTTACTCTGTCTCCTTCCCCCTCATGGCTTTCCATGAAATGTTCATTGTCCTGTACGGGAGGCTGTGAGTCGTCTTCACCTTGTTTTGTTCCTGAAACGCAGTACTCATCCATAGTCTCATTCCTGGCTTCACAAAAATTGTGAAGGACAAAGCAGGAGTAAATGACCCAAGGCAGGTCATTCAAGTTTAAGTTCATCGGCTTATTTTTAAGAGCAGCAAATCTGGCCTTGAGGCGGGCAAAAGCACATTCAATCACTTGATGTGCCCTACACAAACAGCGGCCAAAGTGCTGTTCCTCAGGTGTGGCGCCACCGTTTGAATATTCCTTCAGCAGGTAAGGCAGCAGAGGGTAGGCAGGGTCAGCAACAAGAAACATTGGTATGCCATCCTCGTCATCCACAATCTGTTTTTTCAGGGCAGGAATCTTGCCGCTTTTAAAAGACATGTTCAAACTGGATTTGGCAAAGACACGAGCCTTGTGCACACTCCCAGGCCATTTGATCGCAACATCCATGAATCTGTGCTTGTAGTCGCAGGCGGCTTGTACATGAAGCGTATATTTGCCTTTCCAGTTGATGTAGTCCTTGGCGTTGGCAGAAGGCTGCTTGATTTCAATATGTGTAGTGTCAACTGCTCCGAGGCAATGTGGCATGCCGTGGGCATCGTGAAAGCCCACGAGTAGATCCTCAGCCTCGGGTTCAGTAAAAGGCAGCTTGATGTATTTCGGACCGAGACGAATGGCGATAGCATTGCACGTCTCCCTCATAAAGACGGATACGGACTCCCGAGCCACACCGAAGGCGTCAGCAGTCTTTTGTAGACATTCTCCGTCCACAAGATAATGAAGCGTTAACGCCACCCTCTTTAAAGAACTCACCGGCTCCCTCATTACTGTGGTCTGCCGTTCGATATACGGCCGCAGGTCTTCGCTCAGGGCTAAAACAGACGCCCGGGACATGCGAAAATGATCCTTCCATTCATTCTCCTCAACGGCGCCACTAATAAAGTTGTCCCACCAACAGCTGGTCCTGCCAGGTTTCACCCAAAACCTTCGTCGTCTTTTCGCCCTTCTGATTCTTCCTCGCGGTAGACTTAACAACACCCGGCGTATATTGTTCTGCAACTCTACTTGATGCTGACGGTGGTATAGGAGCAGCAGAAGATTTTGATGAAGAAGCCCCAACATGTTAAGGAGATTCTGCATCAATAAAGCAACGCGGTGATCCGCCATTGTTGTTGTGTACGTTGACGGAATTATCACACAGTCACGCGAGAACTGGAAGACCGCTGCAAGTGGCCCATAGGTAATATGTACAAGGTTAGACGTACAATGTGATGTGTGAGCCAATAGAGACGAGCGTCGTCACTTGTCGGCCATTTTGCGTCAGAGCAATTCGAACAGCAATATTGTAAATGGAGAGTGCACTTTGAAATTATGGAGGACCAGGAGTGCAAAAAATTTAAAAAATAAATACACAATTAAATAAGTAATTAATTGTGTCATTAAAATGCTTCTATTTCAATATTTATTTCAATGTTTGAAATACATATTGTATAATATTTTAATAATAAATATTTCAGTGTTTGAAATAAATATTGAAATGGGAGCATTTTAATGCCACTTTTAATTATTTTTTTAATTGTATATTTATTTATCCAATTTTTGCACTCTGGTCCTCCACACAGAGCAAGAGTGCAAGAATGAAATAAAAAGTGAAATTAATAAATAATGAAATAAATTAAAATAGAAATAAATAAATATATATTGGAATACATAAAAATGGAAATAAAATAAATAAAAATGGAAATAAAATTGAAGTAAATAAATAAAAAATGAATAAATATAAATTGAAATAAATAAATATAAATCGGAATAAATAAATAGTAAAAAAAAAATCAAAATAAAGATTGAAATAAATAAATGTTGAAATAAATATTGAAATAAATAAATATTGAAATAAGAGCATTTTAACGACAGTTTTCATTATTTATTTGTGTATTTATTTATTTAATTTTTGCACGATTACACCTATTTTCAAACAGTGCTTTTTCATAAACGACAGAGATTTAGTAATCTTACAGCATGCTTAAGGAAATTATATATATATATATATATATATATATATATATATATGTATATATATTTTTTAAATATGAACGTTCATTTGGTTTGTTATGAACCAATGCAATGCAATTTAAGGAATTTGTAATGCAATAATGACCAATCAAAACAACATACAGTGCTGGCCAAAATTATTTGCACCCCTGCAATTCTGTCAGATAATGGTCACTTTCTCCCAGAAAATGATTGCAATTACAAATGTTTTGGTAGTAATATCTTCATAAATTTTTTTTTTGCAATGAAAAAGCACAAAAGAGAATGGAAAAAAAAAAATCATTATCATTTTACACAAAACTTCAAAAATTGCCCAGACAAATGTATTGACACCCTTTGAGAAATCATGTGATGCTTCTCTAATTTGTTTAATTATTAGCATTTGTTACCTACCTGTGGCGCATAACAGGGGGTGACAATAACTAAATCACACTTGCAGCCAGTTAAAATGGATTAAAGTCTGACTTCCGGGTCGCGAATGGAATAGACGTGGATTTTGCGAGCTCCCATCCACCGCTACACATTTTCGCTTTTTCAAGCCTCATATACCCTTTTTGTTTGTTTGTTTGTTCTTTATGAACTTGATGACTGCTTGACTGTTTGCTGATTTCAGCCTAAAGGATTTTAAACATGGCAACAAAAGCAACCAGAAAGAAGGGAGACACGCCGGCCCAAGCCTTACACGAGGATGGCATGGAAGCTCTTACGAAGCTACTCGAAGAGCATAAGACTGCACTTTCTGCAGAATTTAAATCGGCCATCGCACCGCTGGAGGCAAAACTGGACGTCGTGCAGACGACTATTATTGATCACGGGCACCGCATCTCCTCACTCGAGGCGAATGCCCACGAGCTAAGCGAAAAAATGGTGGCGCTTGAAGCCAAATGCGCGGCTATGGAAGACGGCTACAACAAGCTAAGAACCAGAACCATCGACCTTGAGTCACGTAGCCGCCGTAATAATTTAAGAATAGTCGGCCTCCCAGAGTCGATTGAAGGCACTCAGCCCACAGTGTTTTTTTCCGAACTACTGAAGGAAATCATCGGCGAAGAGACTCTCTTGGATGCCCCGGAGCTCGATCGGGCTCATAGACTTCTTGTAGCTAAGCCAGCGCCAGGATCCAAGCCCAGAACGGTGATAGCACGCGTCCACCACTACCAGACCAAGGCACTGATTATACGGGAAGCCCGAAATAGGAGAGGCAAGCTTTTCTACCGAGGAACACCGGTTGCCATCTACGATGACTATTGCCCTGAAGTGGTGGAACAACGCCGGGCTTACCGGGAGGTGATGTCGAGGCTGTATCAACAAGGCTACAAACCAGCGCTCCTATATCCAGCCAGGCTGCGGATCTCGACCAAGGACGGGAGGAAAAAGTTCTTCACTTCTGTGGGTGAGGCCACAACATTCTCGAAAGCTCACCGTGACAATGCGGCAGGAGCCTCGGCTGGAGAGTAGTGGTAAACGCTATTATTTCAGTTGATCTTCGTGTTGACTTTTGACTGCCTCCTGATGTTGCGTTAGCATATCGAGCTAACGGTGTCAGCCACAGTGTTTAATTAGGTCACTTTTTTTCTTCTTTTTTTTTTTTTTTTTCAATTTTTATTATTATTATTCATTTCTATTTTTTTTCCTTTCGGAACAATTGGCTGACACGCCGATCCTTAATTTATTCTAGGTATGGCGTTCCTCTGTTTGCATTTACTACTTGAAGGACGGCTCTTATGCCAACAATTCAGCCCGGCTGATGCTTTTATTGTTATTACTAGTATAATTTATCTTCCCTACAGCTTTTCATGCTGGGCAGAATAATTAGTTATGTGGGGACTTCGAATTTAGGGGCACTGTTGCATATATGGGAGTGGGAATGAGGTTAAATGAATAGGAAGTTCATGTATAGTATAGGTGAAGTTAGGAAGAGCTTGCAACTCACTGTTGCTATCTGTATAGGGGGTTTTTGGAAGTTTTTTTTTTTTTTTTTTCCTTTTTCTGTGTTTTCTTTCCTTAAATGGGTTGGGGAATTGGGAGGGAGGAGCAGTTTTTCATGCTCTAAATTTGGCACTTTAAGGGCTTCTATTTTTTTTGAAATTATGTGGCAGTGCTATCGCAGGTTGTCTACACTATATTATGTCAGTACCTATATACTCTGCAGATTAGACAATATATGAACGGGGATCTTAATGTTGTAAGCTGGAATGTCAAGGGCCTAAATCATCCAATTAAAAGAAAGAAGGTATTTAATCATCTAAAGCAGTTTAAACCAGACATTGTCTTCTTACAGGAGACACACGTACGGGCGTCCGAGCACCTCAGGCTTATGGCGGGATGGGCAGGGCAGCACTTTCACTCTACATTTGAGGCCAAGGCAAGGGGGGTCTCTATATTGGTTGCCAAACATATACACTTTGAACCAGACAACATCACATCCGACCCAAATGGGAGATACATAATCGTTTCCGGGAAACTATTTAATACAAAAATTATCCTAGCTAATGTTTACGCGCCGAATACGGATGATGTCTGCTTCTTTGACAACTTTTTCCCCCTACTTAATGGATTAGATACACATTATTTAGTGCTGGGGGGGGACTTTAATTGCTGGCTGGACCAGAGTCTTGACCGCTCCTCTAGCAGAACAGGAGTAGCCAGTAGATCTGCATCATGCATTCAGTCATTCCTTACTGAATTTGGGATGTCAGATATATGGCGGTTTCTTAACCCTAAAGAAAAACAGTTCTCCTTTTTTTCCAGTGTTCACCACACTTACACTAGAATTGACTATTTTTTTATTGATAGCAGACTTATCCCTACGGTCAACTCCTGCACATACCAAGCCATTGTCATATCCGACCACGCCCCTATTGTGATGTTAATGTCATTTCCTGACATTCCCCGGCCTCTGAGGCACTGGCGTTTCAACCCTGTTTTACTTTCAAACCCCCAGTTTGTCAATTACATAAAAGAACACATTACCCTCTTCTTTGAAATTAATTGTACAGCTGGTATATCCCCACTTCTGGTTTGGGACACATTTAAGGCATATATAAGAGGGCAAATTATTTCATTTACTGCAAGTCTGAGGAAGCAATCGCAAAAGGACCAATTAGATTTGATATCAAAAATTCAGGAGATTGATCATCAGTATGCTCGTGATCAAACCCCAGAGCTACTTAACCAACGTTTAGAATTGAAAACAAAGCTGGACCTCCTCACCACGTACCAAACAGAAAACCTCCTTTTGAAAAATAAAAGCGTGTACTATGAGAACAGTGAAAAGACTGGGAAATTGCTAGCTAACCAATTAAAAGGCCAAAAAGCAAAACAATTTATAACACGTATTCAAACAGACAATGGCGATATTACTCTCAATCCTACTGAAATAAATGACACCTTTAAAAATTTTTTCTCCCGGCTTTATACCTCGCAATTTGACAAGAACGCTGGTGATGATGATGATGCAACTATTGCGGCCTTTCTTGATCCTTTACCCATCCCAAACATCCCACCAACATTACTGGGGAAAATGGAGGGTCCGGTGTCCCAGGTGGAGATAACCCGGGCTATTGCATCCATGCAATCTGCAAAGACGCCGGGTCCTGATGGCCTATCGTCAGACTTCTTTAAGACATTCTCAGCACTACTCTCGCCGCACCTTGTCGCGGTCTTCTCTGAGTCTCTCAGGCTTGGCTCACTCCCTCAGTCTATGTATGAGGCTCGTATAACTCTCATTGCTAAAAAAGGAAAGGATCCCACACTCTGTGCTTCATATAGACCAATCTCTTTGTTGAATACAGATGCAAAAATTTTTGCCAAGGCAATGGCACACCGGTTAGAGGAAGTTGCCCCCTTAGTCATAGCACAGGATCAGACTGGTTTCATTAAAAATCGACACTCCTTCTTTAATACCCGCCGGCTATTTAACATTTTATACTCAAGCCCGAGTAATATTCCTGAATGTGTAGTCTCACTTGATGCTGAAAAGGCGTTTGATCGGGTCGAGTGGAAGTACCTGTTTAAGGTCCTGGACAAGTTCGGACTCAGTCCAACACTTGTAGCATTGATAAAATTGTTATACGTCTCTCCCATTGCAAGAGTTCAAACAAATAATATAAGCTCTCAGCCCTTTCCATTGGGTCGTGGAACCCGCCAGGGCTGTCCACTAAGTCCCATCCTTTTTGACCTGGCAATTGAACCGCTCGCAATTGCACTTCGGAACAACCAGGATATTTCTGGTATTTGGAGAGGGGGTACTGAGCATAAGGTATCTCTGTACGCAGATGACCTCCTTCTGTATGTGTCAGATCCCGATACCTCTCTTCCAGCTGCTCTCTCATTGCTTGAGCAATTTAGCTCAGTGTCCGGATACAAGATCAATATATCTAAGAGTCAAATACTTCCAGTTAATAGAGAAGCCTCGGATTTGGACCATAGCAGCACCCCGTTTATAATTGAAGAGAGACAGTTTACATATCTGGGAGTGGTTGTTACACGGAAATTCAAAAATCTACTAAAAGATAACTTTACTGTTCTTTTAGATCAGGTTAGAACAACATTATCACAGTGGTCTCCTTTAACATTAACGCTTGCCGGACGCATAAACTCAATAAAAATGAACATACTTCCGAAATTTACGTATTTATTCCAGAATGTTCCAGTACTGGTTCCAAAATCCTTTTTTGCTTCTTTAGATGCCATTGTTTCCTCTTACATATGGCAAGGCAAAAGGCCTCGGGTCAGTAAAGTTATACTACAGAGACCCAAGAAGGACGGCGGTATGGGGCTCCCGGACTTTCGCCACTACTATTGGGCGGCCAATATTCGTTGCATCGCTTTCTGGACTCACTTTTTCCTTCAACTGGATGGCCCGGGCTGGACGTCTTTGGAGCTAGACTCCTGTGAGAACATCTCCCTTCCCGCACTTCTTGCGGCACCACTCGACTGTCATATTACAAACTCATTAAATCCAGTGGTACGCCATACCCTTCGGATATGGATCCAGTTTAGGAGATTCTTTAACTACAAACTATTCTCTCTCCTGAGTCCGATTGCCGCCAACCACCTTTTCATTCCCTCTTCCTCTGATTATAACTTTAGGATATGGCATGATAAGGGTATCAAGTCGTTTGCCGACATGTTTCAAGAGGGACAGTTTGTTTCATTTGCCCAACTGACTGAGAAATATAACCTGCCCAAGACCCACTTTTTTCGTTATCTGCAAGTCAGGCATTATGTCAGCTCCAATGTGCCCAATTTCCCTTTACTACCCAGCGCCAATCCTATCGACCGTTATCTTTCCTTTGATCCACTTCCCAAAGGTGCGCTGTCGAAGCTCTATAAATATATATCCTTGTCAGTGGGTTCAGCGACTGAGAAGGTAAGAGTGGCTTGGGAACAAGATTTGGGGCACATCCCTGATAATCTGTGGGATTCCATACTGTCTTCTATACATAAATCATCAATCTGTGCTAGGCACTGCCTTCTCCAGTTTAAGGTGGTGCATAGAGCTCACATGTCCAAAGCTAAGCTTTCCAGTTTTTATCCGAACATAACATCTGCCTGTGATAAATGCAAATTGGGGGAAGCTACATTGATACACATGTACTGGCTGTGCCCCAAATTGCAGAAATTCTGGTACGATGTTTTCCAAACTCTGTCCACAATAATAAATAAGAATATTAGCATCAATCCTATCCTTGCTTTGTTTGGTATGTTTGGTGAAGATAATGGTCACTTGTCCCTCAAAGAACACCGCTTGGTCACTTTTGCCTTGCTTTTGGCCAGACGCACAATTTTATTAAGATGGAAGGGTACTGCCCTGCCAACGCTTGACCAATGGCTTCGTGACGTGATGTCTTGCCTCAAATTAGAAATGCTGCGCCTCTCCATGGCTAAGTCAAGGAGAAGTTTTCATATGACGTGGGACCCTTTTCTGGATTATTTCCACAACACTCAAACAAAGCCTAAATCTACGCCTAGATCTATGGTATGAGCTATGCCTAGATGTGCGGAGATGGCCCTCGAGTCGCTGTAAAGGCCAAGATATTAACATATACATACAGGTACATTAATACAACAGCCTTGATTTGTGATGCACTGCGAGTATCCCACTATTGCTATGTATGGTTTGCCTAAATAATATAACTACACAGGACAGTTGGGGTTGTGGGTGGGTGGTTGGTTTTGTGTTTCGTTAATTTTATATTTTGTTGTACATTTCCATGACTATTTTGTTTGTAATTTTCCATTTGTCTATATACATTTGAATAAAAATATTTGAAAGAAAAAAAATGGATTAAAGTTGACTCAACCTCTCTATTGTGTCCTTGTGTGTACAATGAGCATGGAGAAAAGAAAGAAGACCAAAGAACTGTCTGAGAACTTGAGAAGCAAAACTGTGAGGAAGCATGTGCATCTCAAGGCTACAAGTCCATCTGCAAAGACCTGAATGTTCCTGTGTCTACTGTGCGTGGAGTCATCAATGAGTGTAAAGCCGTTGGCACTATGGCTAACCTCCGTAGATATGGTCGGAAAAGAAAAATTGATGAAAGGTTTCAACAAAAGATTGTGCGAATGGTGGATAAAGAACCTCGACTAACATCCAAACAAGTTCAAGCTGTCCTGCAGTCCGAGGGTACAACAGTGTCGACCCGTACTAACCGTTGGCATCTGAATGAAAAGGGACTCTATGGTAGAATACCCAGGAAGACCCTACTTCTGACCCAGAGACATAAAAAAGCCAGGCTGGAGTTTGCCAAAACTTATTTGAGAAAGCCAAAAACGTTTTAGAAGAATGTTCTCCTGTCAGATGAAAAAAAAAGTAGAGCTTACTGGGATAAGGCATCAACATAGCGTTTACAGGAAAAAAAAAAACCGAGGCCTTCAAATAAAAGAACACGGTCCCCACAGTCAAACACGGCAGAGGATCCCTGATGTTTTGGGGTTGCTTTGCTACCTCTGGCACTGGACTGCTTGACCGTGTGCATGGCATTATGAAGTCTGAAGACTACCAACAAATTTTGCAGCGTAATTATAGGGACCAGTAATAGAAAGCTGGGGCTCGCTCAGAGGTCATGGGTTTTCCAGCAGGACAATGACCCAAAAAAACACTTGAAAAAGCACTAGAAAATGGTTTGAGAGAAAGCACTGGATACTTCTAAAGTGGCCAGCAATGAGTCCAGACCTGAATCCCAAAGAACACCTGTGGAGATATCTGAAAATGGCAGTTTGAAGAAGGCACCCTTCAAATCTCAGAGACCTGGAGCAGTTGGCTAAAGAATTGTCTAAAATTCCAGCAGAGCATTGTAACAATCTTATTGATGGATACCGGAAGTGGTTGTTTACAGTTATTTTGTCTAAAGGTTATGCTACCAAGTATTAGGCTGAGGGTGCCGATACTTTTGTCCAGCCCATTTTTTTGTGTAAAATGATAATGATTTTTCTTTTTTTTCCCATTGCAAGCAAAATAAATGAAGATATTACTACCAAAGCATTTGTAAGTTCAATCATTTTCTGGAAGAAATTGAGCATCATCTGACAGAATTGCAGGGGTGCCGATAGTTTTGGCCAGCACTGTATAAAGATACTGTACCTGCTTAGTGAAAATGAGTCAAAGGTCTACAATGTGTTGTGTAAGGGTTTTGTCCTTCCAGATACCAAATACCAACTAAAAAAATACATTATTTATCTCTACAAATATCACCATCATTCATGACCAGTGATAACGTCTTAAATGCTGAAACAGCCATTCTTTAAGTCCTTCCATCAAAAAGTTAGGCCATAATAATAATAATAATAATAATGCATTTTATTTATAACGCACTTTACATTAACCAGGGGTGGGTATGCGTTACATTTACTCACTTACATTTACGCAACTTTTTGAGAAAAAGTTTTACTAAGCCATACTTTTCACTTTTACTTGAGTACATTTGTGAAGAAGAAACGCTCCTTTCCGCGACTTTGTGCTACATTAGTCGTTACATTTTTCCTCTTTATTCCACATATTATATTTTACTTTTTTTTGCCAGCAGGGGCTCTACAAGTTTCATGATGTCGCAAAAAAAAAAAAAAAAAACCCACATGACTCCATTATACCAATCAGACCCAAGCTTGCCGTTCTATCGATCACATCGGCCTGTTCAATTACATGGAGTCTTTAAAGCACCGGAAAAAAATGAAGTATTTGACACAAGCACAGATTTGAACCCGTCTCCCAGTTTTTATGTGGCACCGACTGACTACGGAAAACTGGAGATATTATCTTTTTATTTTCATAATTGGACATACAGTATGTTTTCTCAACTGGAGGACACTCATGCTCTTTGAACAAATAATGCTTCATTTCTGTGCATTTTTTTCTCTTGCCTTTTTTTGTGTATGTCTTTGACCTTATGTAGTTATGTAATAGGGTATAGTACAATATAACAATAACAGTTCATACTGATGACATTGTGTGGAGAAAAAAATAGCATTGTTTAAAAAAACACAAACATTGTAAGGGGTTAGTCACGATGTTGCTCAATGAGTATTCTTTTCACCAAATACTTATACATGAGTACATTTAACTGATAAACACTCCAGTAGTTGAAGCTATGAATCCAAAGTCACTGGATGATGGTATTTTGAGCAAGTGCTTGTTCATATCCTAGGAAATTAGTCCTGATTTTGTAGATCAAGAATTTTGGTCAAAATATTCAAAAGGGCCTTCACCATTTTGGATTAGAATGGTTTACATATTCCAAAATAATTTTAGGCGATGCGAATGGAAATAAAACAAGATTTAATAAACATATTCTATATGAAAAATCACAAACAGTTATTTGTGAAAAACAACTTTATGCAACAATAAAACAAAATCAGCAGTGGATTTACAGGATAAATATACCTGATTAGTGTTATCAAAACATGTATAGTACCAAACACTAAACTGACAAACAAAGTAACAATTTAATTTTGCATTGCAAACTAGACATACACTGATCAAAGAACATCAATCTTATCCCAACAAATTCAGCTGCAGCTTTGTTGATAGAGGGCAGTGCCGGTGCAAATGGTACTGGCCCATTGCAATATGGGTATGCATAGACTTCTTAATTTTAATGACATGACAGATTCCCAATTCACTGCGTCACGTCTTCCCGAAGAGGGCCGTCCCACACGCCGCTTCATTTATTAGCAGTCGGTCACATGCAGTGATCTAACGCCGGATTTAGGTTGAAAAAGTACCAAAGCTCTACTGTATACAAACAGGAAGGATTGTCTCAGGAGTGATTTCTTCGAGGATTCAAGGTCATTATTATATTTTTCGTACCATGCATGCATTTTGAAACGTGAAAAAAATCAATGGGAGAAATTAGCAGCTACATCATTGGAATTATACTTGCAATATTTACGTAAAATAACAGCTAACTGCGTTTTTTTTTTTTTGTGCTTTTAACCAAGAATTGGGACTGTTTTACGTCAATATCTATAAAGAATTCAGGGATTTAAGCATTTATTCACAAGAATTTAACCTAAAAAGCCCTTTGTTTACATATAGCGGCCTCTAATTTGCTTACCGACTAGCATCATAGTTCCCAATATTAACGTAAAATAACTGCTAACTGCCATTTTTTTTTTGCTTTTAACCAAGAATCTAGACTGTTTTACGTCCATATCTATAAAGAATTCAGGGGTTTAAGCATTTATTCACAAGAATATAACGAAGAAAAAAAAACTCTTTGTTTACACATGGCAGCCGCTAATTTGCTTACCGACTAGCATCATAGTTTGCAATATTTAAGTAAAATAAACGCTAACTGCATATTTTTTTGCCTTTAACCAAGAATTGACACTGTTTTACGTCCATATATATATATATATATATATATATATATATATATATATATATGTAAATACATATATATAAGAACACACAGGGATTTAAGCATTTATTCAAAGGAATTTTCAAAGGAAAAAGCTCTGTCTGTGTTTCCACTCGGTCAGCTTTGACGGAGATAGGCCCCCTATGAATCAGCCCTGCGCCCCGTCAATACGTTATGAAGTCTATGGGGTATGAAAGACAAATCCCAAATCCAATGAAGCTTGAAAGTTGTGTAAAATGCAAAGAAAAACAAATGATTTAGAAATCCTTTACAACCTTGAATACCTGCGATATTGGATTCCCAGGGCAGGATTCAATTAAAAACAGGCATCACTACATCAAGTGTATTGTGACGTGGATATGTCTACGGAAGTTGTTGCAGGCCTCGGATTCAAAATGACCGAATATTGCTAAAAAACAAATCTGATTAGTTTGAACGTGAAAAACAATATCTTGTCTTTACAGTGTATCTAATTGTTGATCCAACAGAATTTGCAAATCATTGTACTGTATTTTAATTTACATTTTACACAATATCCCAATTTAATTGGATTTGGGATTGACATTTAGTTACTTCCAAAACAACTTGCTTTTAATTACAAATATAGTGTAAAGATATGCTTGGGCCATGATACACAACACTGGTTGGATATGATTCTTAAAGAAAGGAAAAAAAGTAACTTAATCCAAATTTGAGGTGATACCAGCATAAATGCTCAGGTAGTGGAAAAACTAAGCACATTTTCTGCAAAAATTCTGACTACATGCACCAGTATTTTTTTTCGCACAGGTTCGATCATTTAAACATTCTTTTGACAGACTTCACCATATCATTGTAGATGACTTTGAAATGTGAGCCATCACAATAAGGAGCATTTGCCGTTTGCTTGCATGCGCACAACATGACAGTCTTGTCTTTATCGGGGGTAAAGCGGAGTGGAGAGATGTTTGGCGCTTTGGTCTTGTGAGCTCCATCACAGTAAGGCTGAGGAAAAAAAAACAGTGAAGCCAAGAAAGGAAATCACCTGGTAGGTTAAATGGCTTTAAAAAAAAAAACAATTGTGACATGAAATTACTGTCACGGATTGAAAGTCTTGAGTAAATGTTAGGAAACCATTTTATTCTGTAAACATATTTTTAAACCTTGTTGAGGTTGCAGTCATTTACACTAGGGGTGGTGCAATGTCAGTACTGTACCACAAAATTTAATGTATTATTATTTTTATTAAACACATTTCCCCCCCGTAACAATCACATTAATAAAGTTAAAATGCTGATCTTTACAGAAAATCCTGAGAGAGCTTTGCCGGCTAGTCTGAGGGTGACATTTCGGAATTGAGACAAGATCAAGATGCTTAAGATGTGGTTTTGGGCACAAGACTGGTTTTGAGTGTTCAAAACCACTCAGTCGCAGGTTATGTGTCTTGAAGCAGGATAATGATGCAAGACACAGCTTAAATTAAGTAGAGCAAACCATGGGACAATTCTGAAGTGGCCTTTTATGAGCCTTGATCAAAATCTTATCGAACATACGTGGAAGGAGACGAAACTTAAAGTACCTATGACAGCAAAAAGCATGCTTATTTCATATTTCACACGGTATTTTATGCTCCGGAATGAAATGGACCGCTTGGATGTGTGTGGAAGTGATCGATTTATATATGCAATTTTTAAAATCCTGTGCCATGAAAATGAGTGACTTCCTGGACTGAGGAGGAATTGTAATGTGACATCACCCGGGTCAGCATCTCACAATACAGCATTACTTTATAGCATGCAGATGGACTGCGGATTCAGCTGATTTTGCGGATTCATTTATTTTTCAAATCACGCCAGCCAAATGTGCTGCAGGGTTTTGTTGCTGCACCAGAGAGAGGCGTGTGAGCCTTTTTGGGTTTCAAAAATTCCCGTTCACTGCGGAGAAGACAAGTCCGACAACTGTGGGACCATTGGACTTACGAGGAAGTGAGTAAACATCGTGTTTTGTATTATGTCAAATACTGGGATAATGGTACACGTTTTAATGAGGAGGTGGCTTGCATTTTGTGGGTGACAACGCTTCCTGTCCACCGAGAAGGCCACTCCGCCGACGACCGGCAGCTTGTCGCATAACCCCCTCGGTCCTCTTCGGGTGCCCGCCGGGAGAGCGCTATACTTGGCTTATGCTCGTGCGGTTCTCCATATCGTCCAGACTTCCAGCTCCCTCTACCCTCTTCCTGTGCCCAGCAATAGAACACTATCCTTGGGTTGGGATCGGCCAGCTACGCGCTCCTCAGACGTCGGTCGGTTTGTCCGGCAATCCTTCTCCAGCTGCTTCCCCGGCAAACAAGCGCGCCTGCCCGCAGCAGGGGGATGACTAGCTGCAACTTGCTTGCCGCCGGCGGGGTTGCCGATCAGTGAAGACAGTCGACAACCCCGCCGTTGTCTGATATGATCCAGGGTAGTTTTGTGTGATTTTTCGCTTTGAAAGGCAAGAATAAAACTTGGAAATGCTGCTAGGTTCGGGTTAGCATGTCGGCTAGCTGTCATGCTTCCTGGTTTGTTTACGCTGAAGCTGGGGCAGTGAAAACGACAAAAGCCGGACAAACTCCGGTGGCATAAAATATCGTTTGGGAGGTGCAAGAAGTCAACAGTTTTGACCATTATGGAGTAATTTTGTATATTGTACTGAATAAATGCATTTTTAATATTTCATATTCCATTTAGCACAAGACTGTTATTTGTCATAATCATTTATTTAGCAATTGGGAAAAATACTTAAGATAAAAAGAATATCCTGTAAAAATATTGGCGTAGAGAGATTGAAACAATGACATTTTGCCGCTCTCTTAGTCACATTTTCCTCATTTTGAATTATTCTCCCTCAATGGGCTGAATTGTAAATCAGATGAAATCGTGACCCTACCGACATCATCCTTCAGCTGGGGACGCTAGAGCGCTATAATGACAGGCAGGGCTAAACGGCAGAATAAAAGACTAATTTCTCGTCATCTGCGCTTTGCCAAATTGTTGTATATAGTTGAATCGCCTCAAAATATGATTCTAATTCACATAATAATGCTATTTAGGATTTTTTTTTTAATGCTGTCACAGGCATTTTAAGCCCCTTTCAGACATATCCCGGTAAATTCCCGCGTAAGGTGACGCGGGATTCACTCCTCATGGCTTTCAGACATGGGGAGATATCCCGGTAATTACCTGGGTTGGACACGTTCAGGACTTTCAGTCCCGTGTTGGCGACTCGACGCTCTTTGTGTGGGGAGGGCGGAATTTTGGAACACTGTCATTACGTCATTTTTGATCGGCATCGGCAACAAAATAAACAACAAACTAAACCGAATAGCCAGACTCCACAATCCATCCAGCCAATCACTTAACTGACTCCGCCTTATGCGTTTGATTAACAGCACACACTTCATTGTTCTGGAAAACAACATTATGAAATAAAAAGGCTATTGTCGAAAAAGACATTATGAAAAAAATGACTGTGAAAAACACTTTTTACCTTGTAAATGTTTTTCATAATTACCTTATTTTACACTTTAAGGGCCATAATACACAATTTGTCTGTTATTCATCAAAGGGTAATTATTTTAAAATGTTGTTTTTATTTATTCAATTTTGACCCATTTGGGGTTCCATACACTTGTACCTAAAAAAAAAAAAGACTTCAATAGTCAGGGATGCAAATAACATTGTTGTTTGGTTATCAAATGAGCACCAGAGGTTGTTACTTGGTACTCATTAGCACAATTTGTTCACCCTGACTTTCACTTTGTCGTTGTATGCAACATGAGCAATTATTTTTTTTGGGAGGCATGCCTCTGCAATGCAAAATGTAGTTAACACAAACAAACCTGCTTCTTGCTGTGTCCACATGCACACCAAGCGTAACGTTTTCCAGCTTGGAGGCGCACCCTAAAGGGCAGCCGAGCTGCAGGGATCGGTTGCGTGGACTCAGGGCGAATGTGCACCTGTAATAGATGACAGTTTAATTTAAGAGCAATAGGTAGACGTATTTCTATTATGATTCTACAGTATAAAAGCAACAAATTCTATTCTTTAAGTAGATTAACTTTGTGCATTTGCCTTCTCGTTTGATGAGATTTAGGTTTAGATCAGGGGAAGTGGTCATTTTTTTTCCTGAAATGTGGGCCTGTGCAGCCCACTTTACTTGACTTTGTGTAGGTTGAGGCCATACGCAGAGATCTAGGGGGCCCGGGGAGGAATAGCCTCGCCTGGTGGCCTACAATGTCATTGCATATAATTGACTTTCCAATAGACCCCAATCACGTGACGTCACAACTCCGCCCCCCCGACTGGTGCCACCATATTGTCCGTCAGCTTATCGTCTTTACATATTGCCGCTACGTACATTCCTCCAATTACTGCGTGTTTTTGTGCTTGTCTAAGGAATCACCGCCTAGTAAACGAACCCAAAAACCTTCCTGACAATCGTTAACATTGATTAATCAAAATGGTGAAGGCATGTGTGGCGGTTGGTTGCAGTAACAGAGAAGATAAACGGTCATTTTAGTAGTTGCTGTGTGCCCATTGTTAAAAGGGCAAATCTCTAAAGCAGCACGGTTTATTTATCTCGGTCCATGATGCGTTTGTGTCGACAGTCGTCAGACAGAGGCGAAAACATCAATATGATGCCAACACGATCGCAGACATCATCAGACGGAGACTACGTAGCTCGTCACCACTGTCGCACAGCAAGAAGGTGAGGGCAACAACAGGTGTTGTGCCGAAAAATAGCCGCCCTGCGTGAAATGTCCCCCCTGACGGGAGCGCCCACACGGAAACTACTTTCTTGTACCATGAATATTAATTATTTTACTCTGCGTCAACTAATAAATGTCATACCTGTTTGATTGTCATTGGGATATGGTCGTAAAAACCTGTAGACTAATACATTTCTGTTCAAAGATGGTTATGTGGCCCAGTCCACGATTTGTTACAAAAATACAGTACTAATATTTTGTGTAATTTAATTAATTAAAAATGATCTTACAGTCGTAAATCCATTACTGTAATGCGTCCATGAAAACATTTGATGTTTTCACGTCAATAAAGCGTTAGAAATAAGCGTTCCCGTCAGGGGGGACATTTCACGCGGGGCAGCTATTTTTTTTCGATCAAGTTTCATTTTACAATCGTGACAACGGTGACGCTCAGCTGACCAAATGTCGGTTTATATTCGGGCCAGTGCCAATTTTGGGTCCCCGACTCATCGTGACATAAACTGGAGTATGATTGGAAATTTTGTTGTCTCAGGACGAGCTCTGACGCACGGGACGGGACCAGACGGGAGGAAACATCGGTTTGGGCATCAAATATGGACCTGGCGACTGGATCGACCGAAGCTTTTCCAAATAACGGCTTTTATGCAACTCATCCAATGAGTTTACAGTGTCTGAAAGCACCGGGGCTTCCATAATTTGCAAGTGAATCCACCTTTAGAAACTATGATCAATGACAATACGGACACACAATGACGGACAATATGGCGGCACAATACAGCGACACGTCATTGTGTGACGTTGGTGATTGGGGTCTATACAGTGGTACCTCTACATCCGAAGTTATTTCATTCCAGGACCTTGTTATTTTTTCCAAACCTAAGCTTTCAAAAACAGCAACAACTACTGAGCGAGAGCCAAGGATTGAAAATGTGGACCATGAAACGCCAGAGAGCGGAGTTTCAGTTTGCTCCACTAATGACGTTAACCCTAAAAAATGATGGTAAACAAACACACAAACAAAAAAAAAAAGAGAACTTTCAATGTATAAATATAAATGTTCCTGGCTGGAAAATTCAGTCAAAATGGATATGGCGTCTACTTCTCCACTAGGTAAGACAGAAACGCACCCACGCGCACACATACACAGCTGGGATGCCTGTATGTACGAGCATAGGCTAAACTACTATCCGAGCATTCAGTGGTATGAAAAAGTATCTGAACTATTTGGAATTTCCCACAATTCTGCATAAAATCACCATCAAATGTGATCTGATCTTTGTCAAAATCACAAAGATGAAAATACAGTGTCTGCTTTAACTAAAACCATCCAAACATTTCTAAGTTTTCATATTTTAATGAGGATAGTATGCAAACAATGACAGAAGGGGGGAAAATAAGTGAACCCTCTGCCTAAGGAGACTTAAAGAGCAATTGAAACCAATTTTTACCAAACATTTTAGTCAGGTGTGTGCCCAATCACTGATGAGTGGTTTAAAGTTGCCCTGCCCACTATAAAACACACACCGGATAAGAAATATTATATATGATCATACCTTCCAAGTTGTACGGTTTTGGCGTAATTTGTACAATTGAGCACTGATTTTCAAATGTGTACATCGTACGTTCAAAATCTGTAAGTTTTTCGTGCATTTTTTTTTTTTTTCCCCTCCGTTCAGATTTTGTCACCGTTTAGGCAACGAGACAATGTGCGTTACTATGCGTTACTACGTTGGTTGAATGAAGTGAGAAAAGTCAGAGACACGGAGAAAGAAGAGCGAGAGTGGGAAGGGGGGAGTTGTGACGCCGTTGCAAACGCGATGCTAGCCTAGGTGGCTCCAATAATACCTGACTGTAGCCGACAGCCTACAAACTACGCCCACATGATGCTATGCTAGACATCACGTTTATGAAATAGATGCGAAATGATACACTTGCCCGGCGTTGGTAAATAGCTGCCATCTTAAAGCAGCAGACTTCTCAGAAAGGCTCTGTTGTAGTGAACCTTCCTAGCGAACTTAAGTAACCTTTTATCTAAAATACTCCTAAATCGGCAAAATCTTGACTTGATTGATTGTTATATGTGACAATATTACCAATAAATTCATATTATTTTAAAAATGTAGTTTTATTTTTGTTTCATATTGCGCGCTATAGACCCTACTCACATACGTAACAGAATGACGTGTCGCTGTATCCGGCCGCCATATTGTCTGTCATTGTTTATCTGTATTCTCAATGGTTTCAATTTGTCGTGCAATTTATACTGCAATTCATGGAAGCGCCGGTGCTTTCAGACGCTGTAAACTCATTGGATGCGTTGCATAAAAGGTGTTATGTGGAAAAGCTTCAGTCTATCCATTCGCCAGATCCATATTTGATGCCTAAATCGATATTTTTCGACCCGCTGTCTTCGCCCTCTCTGCCTGACATCTGCTACCCTGATAGCTACAACTATCTTGTCCACACAAAATCAGCCCATTCTCACGAAAGTTTGAAAAACTTTAAGAGCAGCACTCTAAGCAACATTACCCCGTGTGACCCTTTACTTCCAATTTTCTAAAATGGCGACAATCAATTAAAAAAAAAAAGTTGACTGCGATGGCCGACGCTTCAAGGATAGTTGGATATTGGACTATTTCTTCAATAAAACACGCAACAACTGTGTCTGCCTCATTTGCAAAGAGACAGTCGCTGTTTTCAAAGAGTTTGATGTGACGCGATAATGATATTACCAAACAAGACACGCTGACATGTACGACAACATTACAGGGAAGATACGCAGCGAGAAATTATAGCAACTTGAAGCTAGTTTAATTTCACAGCAGCAGTATTTCGCAAGAGCCCGAGTGTCGAAAGAGACCGCCACAAAGACGAGACTGTTTAAATTATGAATTAAAAAAAATAATAAAGCAAATGTGACACACAGAGGGCTTGCTAAAATGTGTTTAAATATATTGTTCTATGTAAATCAGCCAAGGTAGCACCCCGCATTTTTACCACACCAAATCTGGCCCCCTTTGCAAAAGGTTTGGACACACCTGTTTAACTGATGATCCGTAGATGAGGCCAGCTTCTTTCACTTGGTACCAGCTAAATATTATTCAAAATGTAATGATGGTGGAAGAAATAAGCATCTTGAATTTGAAACTGTATGTTGTCGGCGATTAGCCTCGCAATGATCTTAATTGTGGTTGTCAGCCCAAAACCCTCTAAATATTTATTAAATGCATTTTACCAGATATAAAATGACTACTACATAATCCGTGGTAATCGTTTGGAGCCCAGTTTTCTCGTCGAAGTGCAGCAGTCCATCTCGCTCTCCTCTCCGGGTCTCTCGGAATACGGTAGAACTTCAAGTCTCTCCGTCTATCTTCTCTGTTATTGCAACCAACCGCCACACACGCCTTCACCATTTTGTTTATTAATGTTAACGAGCAGAAAAACACGCCATAATAGGAGGAATTTACGTAGCGGTAATGCGTCAACACGACGAGTTGACGGACAATATGGCGCGGAGGCGTGGTTGTGACGTCATGTGAGTAGGGTCTATATAAAACGTTGTAAGATTAGTCACCAATTTGTAAGGGCATACACCACTATTTGTAAGATTGCCAATGGCCTCGGGTTGACAGGTATATGTGATGGTTCACTTATTTTACCCCCCTTCTGTCATTGTTTGCATACTATTCTCATTAAAATATAAAAACCTATAAATGTTTGGGTGGTTTTAGTTAAAGCAGACACAGGTGTTTTCATCAGTGTGATTTTGACAAAGAACATCACATTTGATGGTGATTTTATGCAGAAATGTGGGACATTACAAAAGATTCAGATACTTTTTCATACCACTGTATATCTTGTAAGTTAATTTTATTGCTGCTATTAATTATTAACATAGCCTGCTACGAAATCCAGCATATGCTGGTTTCTCTACTAGCAAGACTAGTACCAACTAATCCAGCAAAATTCTGATGAATTTCTAAGCAATGTAAACAAACCATAAAAGGTGGCACTGTACTTGTAAACACATCAGCCAGGCCTACTTCTCTAGTTTTTTTTTTTTTTTTTTTTAACTTGTTAAGGAGTTGAAGAGAAGTCTTACCAGCGAAAAGGCAGGTAACAGCGGTTGAGGTCGTCTAAATGTTTGTAGTCCCCGCCTGACCATATTCATGTCGCTAAGGAATAGTGCAAAGTATGGAGCAGGCTGGCACTCGGCAAGTAAACTTCCAATGCGTTTCTTTTGTGCTTGTCTGAAAGGAAATGGGCTTGGCTCTAGAATGTAAAACAAACTACAGATACGTAACCTACCTACTTTGCATTTGCAATACTGCAGTCTACACTTCCGCCAGCAATCCCAAACGCGGCAAACTGTATTGCAAGCAAAATCTCTCGTTCACTCTGGAATACTTATTCTATTTGTAACCAACTATGGTCTTAAAAAAAAAAAAGAAAAAAGAAGTGATATTTCCGTCCTAAATATACGTACCAGAACTCTGTACTCAAGTCGAAGTTAAAAAATACTTGTGTAGAATAAAAAGAGGGACAGTGAATGGGCACGTAATTTAACCCTTTATTGAGCAAGTCTGTCTTCTTAGTAATAATAAATAAATAAATAAAACTTTTATTTTATTTTTTTTTACTCTTAATACCTTTAACCTTTCATGAAGCAAAAAAAAAGTCATTGTTATAATTATTTGATTATTATTCACTATTGTATTTTTTTACAGTATTTTTAAATAATTATAAGTACAATTATAAAGTAACAGAATCTTAATAAAAAATAAAACGAAATTCACACCTAAAGTCCCATAGGTTGGTTGTCAAACCTTCTATAACTCGACCACCGGAGGGCGTTGTTAGACTAAATGATTTAGTTTTTACTTTATGTCGTTTTTTTAAAAAAAAAAAAAAAAAAAAAAAAAAAAAACAAGGATCAATTTAAAAAAAAAATAAGGTGTTCAGTATTAGTTTTATACGATACATAAGATATGAAAGTAGTATTTTCAGAGGTGGGAGAGTAGCCAAAGATTTAACTCAAGTAAGAGTAGCATTACTTCAAAAATAATACTACCCAAGTAAAAAGAAGTCATCCCAAAAATGTACTCAAGTACAGGTAAAAAAGTATTTGGTAAAAAGAATAATTAAGTGATGAGTAACATTGTGGGCAAATGCTTAAGATGTTTGATTTTCCTTCATGTTATTTTTTTTCTCCGCACAGTTATCTACACTGCTGGCCAAAAGTATTGGGACCCCTGCAATTCTGTCAGATAATGCTCAATTTGTCCCAGAAAATGATTGCAATTACAAATGCTTTGATAGTAATATCTTCATTTATTTTAATTGCAATGAAAAAACACAAAAAAGAATGGGGAAAAAATTAAATCATTATCATTTTACACAAACTCCAAAAATGGGCCAGACAAAAGTATTGCCACCCTTTGAAAAATCATGTGATGCTTCTCTAATTTGTGTAATTAACAGCACCTGTTACTTACCCGTGGCACATAACAGGTGGTGGCATGAACTAAATCACACTTGCATTCAGTTAAAATGGATTAAAGTTGACTCAGCCTCTGTCCTGTGTCCTTGTGTGTACCACATTGATCATGGAGAAAAGAAAGAAGACCAAAGAACTGTCTGAGGACTTGAGAAGCAAAATTGTGAGGAAGCATGGGCAATTTCAAGACTCCAAGTCCATCTCCAAAGACCTGAATGTTCCTGTGTCTACTGCCATCAATAAGTGTAAATCCCATGGCACTGTGGCTAACCTCCCTAAAAGTGGTCGGAAAAGCAAAATTAACAAGAGATTTCATTGAAAGATTGTGTGGATGGTAGATAAAGAACCTCGACTAACATCCAAACAAGTTCAAGCTGTCCAACACTCTTGTCCGGTCCATTTTTGAATTTTTGTGTAAAATGATGATTTTTTTTTTTTTTAAAATTCTCTTGTGTTTTTTCATTGCAAGCAAAATAAATGAAGATATAACTACCAAAGTTTTGTAAATGCATTTTCTGGGAGAAATTGAGCATCTGACAGAATTGCAGGTGTGCCAATACTTTTGGCCAGCAGTGTATATGAACAGTTATTATCATACTGTACTATAACATAGTACATAACCACATTAAGCCAAAGAAATACAAAAAAGAAAAAAGAAAAAATCATTGAATTCCGACGAGAAAAAAAAAATACATAAATGAAGCATCATTCGTCCAAAAACCATGAGTGCCCTCTAGTGGAGAAAACATTTACCATTTTGAAATGAAAAGGATCATATTTCCGGTTTTCTGTGATCAGTCGGTGCCAAATAAAAACTGGGGGAGAGTCTAAAAGCTGTGCTTTCAAGTCATGTTGATGGCAGCACCCTATGTCAAAAACTTTTTAAGGTGCTTTGAATACTTTAAGGTGCTTTGAAGATGCCACATGATTGATCATAGAACGACAAGATTGAGTCGACTGGTGTAATAGAGTCATGTGAATATTGTTGCCACGCCTCATTGGTGAAACTGGTAACCCAACTGTTGGCATCGCTGGCAAAAACAAAAAGAAAAATCTTATTTGTAGAATAAAAAGGAAAAATGTAACGACTAGTGTAGCCCAAGTAAGTGTAGCAGAGTAAGAGTCGTGTTTCTTCACAAATCTAGTCAAGTAAGTAAAAAGTATGTCTTAGTACTGTAAGAAGTACAAGTTACTCAAGTAAATGTAATCGAGTAAATGTAACGCGTTACAATACACGCCACACTTTTGATTTACATTCTCTAGCTGATGACTTCTAGCTCAAGGCTTTTAACGTCATGCTGATTTTGCTCATAAATCAGTAAATTTTTGAGGAATTGTGAAAAAGATTTGAAAAATGAAAAGATGTAAAATCCAAGACAAGATATTAAGCTTCCCTAAATGAATGATTATTCTAAGATGTGTTGACGGGAAGATATTCATGGAAAAACCCTTAAATCCAGAATTAAATGATGTGCCAGAAAAAGAAAAAGACAGAAGTCAATCAAGAGAACATGTTAAACAAATCAGTAAAATACATTTATTGACAAAAGAAAAAAATGTATACATCCGTCATTTTCATTTTACACACAAAAGTATCAAAATACTTTACAGGGATTTAATCTGAATAGTGTCAAATGAATTTTTGATGAATTATCTCAGGCAAATACACTGTACAATGACACCAGGCATGTCATTAAAATTAGGTGCTTATTTAAAAATTGATATTTAACTTTGCCAGGGAACTATGCATTTAAAATCATGCATAATTATAACTTTTTATTTATGGATATACTTGTCAAACCACTGCATCTTATGCAATTCTGATGCCAACGACTAACTTGCTCTTCATTAAACCTTATCGTGAGAGGGGTGCGCTAATGTTGTAACACTGAAGATACACTGTACGACGACATTCATAACATGGAATATCTTGGTTACCCAAACTTCAAAGCTTTAAAGAACGTGTCTTACACACACACACAAAAAAAGTTCAACTCCATATCAAACAAAAGTACAATGAAACAAATTGGGCTCACAGTGCCCCAGTGCAATTTAGGAAATAAAACAAAACCCTTTGTACCGCTCCCTTCCTTGGATATTGTCAGGACTTCACACGTATTGTACTTGGTAAATTATAGAAGCCCCACTTTTAAGGTTGGCTCTTTTTTTTTTTTTTAATCAACAAAATAAACATTCCCATTCTGTCATTGCTACAATATTTAATCACCTCCTAGTGAGTTGTTTTATGCTTTATGACACCTACAGACAAAACTAACTAGCACTCTTGATGTCACGCGGGGCAGACGATATTTAAAATCTAAGCGGAGATAAAACAAGACCCCTGACAATATTGCTACAGAAAAAAAATCCCTTCCTGTGATATAAAACATGAAATTGTGAGCTACAAAATAGAAGAACATGTAGCAGGGGAAATACGCTTTCCATCAGCCTATGCCAAGAAACGTAATGCCAGTAGCAAATATGAGTCCACTGCATGTAACAGCACTAAAACACACTATTGTGACAGCATTTTACAGTTAACATCCTTTGTGAGGACACCACTGTGCAGGCTTCATTGCAACTAGTACTTTTCTGAAGCACAAACAACTAAAGAACATTGTATCTGAACTAAAAATGACAGTTGAAAAACAAAATTACACTGTAGTTACCACGATCAGGTTATTCACATGTTTCATTTCATGAAATTGGTTATTTGTAAAATGTATACAAATGGGTTTAGGATGGGTGCTGTATCAGTAACCCTCCATGTATCTGTAATACTAATACCAGTAATAATCATACAAAAGACTATCAAAGAGTGAGCGATTGAGCCTTTGAGCACAACTCTTTTCTCTCTATATGTTTAGCAACATTAAGGCATTATCAATCCAGTATTGCTAAAAGAACAGCTAGTCAGCAGACATTAAATTATATTATATATATATACTAGTATATATAAAATGAGTGCCAATTCTCATTTAAATAATAATGGAAAAAAAAAAGGACTACAGTAAATAGCTCATTCAACTACTAACATGCAAAAGTGCGCACTTATTCAGGGTGGAAAAAAATTCACATCAACAACTTCCAAAGGTTTGGTTTCGTCCTCTTAATCTCGACAGCAACAACAAAGATATAAAACTTTTCTGGTTTTGAATAAATTGAAGGACTTACTAATGCCAGTTGTGGGGAACATTTGGGATATTTACACAGCAGTAAAAGACATAGTAAATGACAACATTTTCTGTGGCTGTTTACATCGGGTGGAAGTAGTAAAAAAGAGTTAGCACAAAATGGAACCCAGCATAGAAAAAGACGGCAGAAAATTTTGAGGTAATAACTAGCTTAACCTTGAAACGTCACTGGCCACATGGAGTAATTGTTGTGACTTTTGACTTGTCCCATCAGGAAAGTAGGAAACGTCACAGAAAGGCTCACGTGATCGAAAATAATAGAATAAAGCAGATGCCTGGAAGAAATGCAGGGTATGGTGACCACAGGAAGACATTTACAGGAAGACAAACGTGTGAGTTGACTCACAAGTGGATGAAATTCTGTCTTTAATTGCCAACAAGTTGAAATAAAAAAGCTATGGAAATGGTTCATTAAAGATCAGTGCTTGAGATTATACTTTAAACCAAAAACATAGACCACTTGTCAGGGCGAGGAAGGACTGTCCACGTAAGCATGCCCACTGGCCTAGCTAAGAAATTAGTGCAATTTAAGAAGAGACCACTATATTCGTGCTCCCTGAAAAGCTGCCTGTATAAAACATGAGAGAACCTCGAATAAAAACTACTTCCATACCCAAAAACCTCACCCTCATGTCCATCCTGTTATACATTCATTAAAGAAGAGAGTAGAAATAGACGTCCTTATGTCACGTGTGGTGACTGACCTCAGTTATTCCTCAGGGGGAGCAATATCTTCATTTGAGATTGAGATGGTTTAGAATCATTGGGGTTTCATCCATTCTTGTCTCCCCCCTTCTCTCCTGGAACCTGAAAAAAAGACTATTAAAACCTCAAACACACCAAAGGAGAATAGCTAATCACGATTAACACTTGCCTTGTCACTCACAGACTTGTGAAGGCTGCCCTCCTGTCGGACAAAGAGGTTACCTCCCTGACTGCCCTGCAGGGGGCAGGTGGTCGCTGAGGGCAACAGGTTGGTTGACTGAGCCAATATGGAGGAGTTTGCTGTGGACGTGAGGGCTCCAGCCAGTGTGAGGCGCTGCAGCTCCCTCTGCCTCTGCTGCTGAAGTATCTGGCATACAACCGCCCTCTGCTCCTAATTGAGAAAATCAGAATAGAGCAAATTACTTACTTTGGAGTTGATTTCAACAAATTCCGTGCAGTTGGTCAGTTATTTGTTAGTTTCAGGGCTCTGGCTAAGCTAGCGCGTGTCAATGGTGCCTGCTAAACATGCCAATAGAAAAACAATATTAATAGATTAAACATTGTCAAATAAATTCAAAATGCAGATAATTGTTCGAAATACCCATGCGGGCGGCCAAAACAATGTCACAACAAACTAACGGATTTCATTTCATCTTGCAGGACTTTTTTTATGCGTAATGAGACCACAATAGAGACGAGTGCTTCGGCCACTCGTGCTCAGTCTGCTGTGGAGTATGAACTAAAAAACTATGTGATATCACTCTGCCCTGCTTGCGTAGACAACGTGCTCCCTGTAAAGCTGCTGGATTACAAATGTTGTTGTTCATGCTACAATTACTGAAATGCAATGGTAAATTTTAATAACTTTATCCTGAAAACATAGCCATCACTATTGATTGATTCTCATGCGTACATATGTTGCTTTTTATTGGTATTCTAAACAGGCACCAGTGACTCGTGCTAGCTTAGCCACTCCGAAACCCTGACTAGAAGATTAAGCCTTAATAAAAAAAAATCTGCACTTCGCCTTTAAATTCATTATAAGTGAATTACATGCAATTAAAATTTTTCATCCACCTTTGGGGGTCAGTGCCACCTGTCCCCCCTCAATCTCAGCCTATGGCTGAAAATGCACATAATGTCCTTTTTCAAGCTGTTTTCTTTGGTCACTCTTCAGGGTTTCAACAGGTATCAACAAATCTCATTTAATGCTTTTTAATGCCACTTTAAATTAATTTAAAGTCCATGCTCAACGGCAGATAGTTTCACACACAAGAATTGTAAGTAGAGTTGTCCGATAATGACTTTTTAAGCGAAAACTGATATCCAGATTTTGTCCAACTCCAAAAATCCGATAACAATATCAAACCGATACCGATATACAGTGGGGCAAATAAGTATTTAGTCAACCACTAATTGTGAAAGTTCTCCCACTTGAAAATATTAGAGAGGCCTGTAATTGTCAACATGGGTAAACCTAAACCATGAGAGACAGAATGTGAAAAAACTAGAAAATCACATTGTTTGATTTTTAAAGAATTTATTTGCAAGTCATGGTGGAAAATAAGTATTTGGTCAATACCAAAAGTTCATCTCAATACTTACGCAACAACGGAGGCCAAACGTTTTCTGTAACTCTTCACAAGCTTTTCACACACTGTTGCTGGTATTTTGGCCCATTCCTCCATGCAGATCTCCTCTAGAGCAGTGATGTTTTGGGGCTGTCGTTGGGCAACACAGACTTTCAACTCCCTCTACAGATTTTCTATGGGGTTGAGATTTGGAGACTGGCTAGGCCACTCCAGGACCTTGAAAAGCTTCTTACGAAGCCACTCCTTTGTTGCCCTGGCTGTGTGTTTGGGATCATTTTCATGCTGAAAGACCTAGCCACGTCTCATCTTCAATCCCCTTGCTGATGGAAGGAGATTTTCACTCAAAATCTCTCGATACATGGCCCCATTCATTCTTTGCTTTACACAGATCAGTCGTTCTGGTCCCTTTGCAGAAAAACAGCCCCAGAGCATGATGTTTCCACCCCCATGCTTCACAGTGGGTATGGTGTTCTTCGGATGCAATTCAGTATTCTTTCTCCTCCAAACAGAAGAACCTGTGTTTCTACCAAAAAGTTCTATTTTGGTTTCATCTGACCATAACACATTCTCCCAGTCCTCTTCTGGATCATCCAAATGCTCTCTAGTGAACCACAGACGAGCCTGGACGTGTACTTTCTTCAGCAGGGGGACACGTCTGGCAGTGCAGGATTTGAGTCCCTGGCGGCGCATTGTGTTACGAATAGTAGCCTTTGTTACTGTGGTCCCAGCTCTCTGTGGGTCATTCACTAGGTCCCCCTGTGTGGTTCTGGGATTTTTGCTCACCGTTCTTGTTATCATTTTGACGCCACGTGGTGAGATATTGCATGGAGCCCCAGATCGAGGGAGATTATCAGTGGTCTTGTATGTCTTCCATTTTCTAATAATTGATCCCACAGTTGATTTCTTTACACCAAGTGTTTAACCTATTGCAGATTCCGTCCTCCCACCCTGTTGCAGGTCTACAATTTTGTCTCTGGTGTCCTTCGACAGCTCTTTGGTCTTGGCCATTGTGGAGTTTGGAGTGTGACTGACCGAGTTTGTGGAGAGGTGTCTTTTATTCCGATAATGAGTTAGAACAGGTGCCATTAATACAGGTAACGAGTGGAGCCTCGTTAGACCTTGTTAGAAGAAGTTAGACCTCTTTGACAGCCAGAAATCTTGCTTGTTTGTAGGTGACCAAATACTTATTTTCCACTCCTATTTCGAAATAAATTCTTTAAAAATCAAACAATGTGATTTTCTGTTTTTTTTCACATTCTGCCTCTCTTGGTTGAGGTTTACCCATGTTGACAATTACAGGCCTCTCTAATCTTTTCAAGTAGGAGAACTTGCACAATTGGTGGTTGACTAAATACTTATTTGCACCACTGTATGCGGTCGTGGACTAAACATATTATGACTAATTGTATTGTGATGCCCCACTGGATACTTTAATAATGATAAATATAACAACTTTAAGGCATTCCAATAAACATTCTGTGATAAATAAGAGAACAACTTCAACTGAAGTTATGGAAATGTTCCTATATTGCACCACTATATTTATTGTTGAAATCAAAATAATACAAACACCAGTTTTTTCAATGGAAATCTGTTTCTCATTTATGCCTTGTTCCAATGTAATGCAGCAGCCTAATGCATGTGTGAAACCTACTAATTCATTCATTCATTTTCTGAGCCGCTTATCCTCACGAAAGTCACAGGGGCGCTGGAGCCAATCCCAGCTAACTATGGGTAGTATATGGAGTACACCCTGAATCAGTTGCCAGCCAATCACAGGGCACAAGGAGGCACACACAGTCATGCCTAGGGACAATTTAGAGTGTTTGATCGGCCGACATTCATGTTTTTGGGAGAACCAGGAGAAAACCCACGCAGGCATGGAGAGAACATGCAAACTCCACACTGGAAGGCCGGAGCCCGGGATTGAACCCTTTTACTCAGAACTGTGAGGGGAACGTGCTAACCACTGAGAAACCTGTTGAGTTTTATTGTGTGTTATATTTTTAACTGTGCCAAATGCAGTTTTAGCATTTCAGTGGTTTTACGAGGTTTACCGTTTACCGTATGTTGAATGTACAGTGGGGAGAACAAGTATCAAATACTTGTTCTCCCCACTGTATATATCCGTCTTGTGTCTTATCTTTCCATTTCAACAATAATTTACAGAAAAAGATGGCATATTCTATAGATGATTTGAATTGCGATTAATTACGATTAATTAATTTTTAAGCTGTAATTCACTCGATTAAAAATTTTAATCATTTGACAGCCCTAATTTTATATATATAAAGTACTGCTCAGACACGGAGATTGGGAATCTGAGTGCCTTATGGTTAGAACCAGTGTTGTTAATCTTACTGAAAAAAAGTAATTAATTATAGTTACAAATTACTTCTCCCAAAAAGTAATTGCGTTAGTAACTCAATTACCTGAATGTAAGAGTAATTAGTTACTTGGCAAAGTAATTGGTGATAATTACTTTTTTTTTTTTACCCTTTACCCTGAATCAACTGTTAAAAGTTGTTAAAATTGCTCCCATTATTGCATTAGTTCCCTTCTCTCTACTTTCGACATATGAAAGTTTTAAAACTATTTCATCATTTAAAGATAGATTCAAGTCAAGATTTTGCCGATTTAGAAGTATTTATGATAAAAAGTTACTTAGGTTCGCTAGGAAGGTTCTCTACAACAGAGCCGTCCTAAAAAGTCTACTGCTTTAAGATAGCGGCTGTCTACTAACTCATTTAGGGTGTGAAAACCTGGTCAACCAAGAGGGGGTCTGGGCGCTATTCTGCATTGAGAGGAGGAAGATGAGGTGGCTTAGGCATCTGGTTAAGATAGAGACCAACGAATAGAGATATTTTGACTACATCCCAGTAGGAGAAAACCCCGGGATGACCCAGGACAGACCAGAGAGACTGTGTGTTCTAAAATCCCTCTGGAAGAACTGGACGAGAGTAAAGTCTGTGGTTCCCTGCCTAAGCTGCTGCATCCGCAACACGAAAAGTGATGGATGGAATTACATACTGTATGTGAACATCTGTAATTGTACAGAACAATCTGTAAATTGTATTTGCTTAGTAGTAAAAAAATACATTACAGGAGTAAAGTTCTGTGACGTGAGGAACTGCTGAAGTTGCTGCTGCTGCTCAAGAATGATCTGTTTCTGCTGCTCTGACGGGACTGAAGACCTGAAAGATGGAAAGTAAAATAAAACAAGTTGATTAGCTCTATGTGCTTAGGATACTAACATCTGGATACTTTAGGTTGTTTGGGCACAAAAAGCTCTTTCTTTGAATATTTTGGTTACGTACGGGCTCCCACTCTTGGGAAGTTGAAAGCTCTGTGCCATTGTCTGTGGGTTGAGTGGAGGCGGCTGGGGGCGCAGAGCAGGGAGCGTGGACTGGGAGGCACTCTGGACAGGAGAATGTATCACACCGTTTAAAGCGCTAAGGGCCCCATTCATGCTCAGCTGAGGGCTTCCTGCAAGAGATGTGAGTTGCCCGCTTGCCACAGACTGAGTTGATGTGCCACCCTGATTGATTTGCCCCAAAATTTCACTCGAACCTCGCCCATTTATCACTGGTTGACTCATTGTGGCAGGGCTTTGCTGTGGAGGAGGAGTACTCTGGAAGGACAGGGAAGAGCTACTGCGGGACGGACTACCAGAGCGGAGATCCTGGGAAGATAGAGAAATTGTGATTTTAGCTTTTTGCATTCAAGCTTGTTTATGGCGTTTATCTTGATGTGTATTTCGGTGCAGTAGCAAAGGGTAGCCACCATTCTCATCATTAATACCCGTGCAGAAAGAGGAACTGAAAGACTTTATTTGTTAATTTTGAGAAAAGAACAGGTTCTTACCTCAGAGGAGGTAACAAAGGAAGTGTCATTAAGGAAACTGCTCTTCGACAGGGGGCTCTGTTTGGTGATTAGAGGGTCTGAGAAAAGAGTGGGAAAATCAAAGACCATTTTCACCTATCCATCCAGTTCCTATAGACCCTACTCACCTACGTCACAAAATGACGTGTCGCTGTATCCGGCTGCCATATTGTCCGTATTTTTTAGACCTATTCTCATTGTTTTCAATTAGTCGTGCAAGTTATAGAGCAATTTATTATCTGACTCTGTAAACTCACTGGATGCGTTGCATAAAAGGCTTCAGTTTATCCATTCGCAAGAACCATATTTGATGCCTAAATCAATGTTTTTCGACCCGCTGGTTTGCCGTCTTTGCCTGACATCTGCTACCCTGATATTTACAACTATCTTGTCCACACAAAATCAGCCTATTCTCACGAAAGTTTGAAAAACTTTAAGAGCTTGGAGGCTTATAAATACTAAATAAATATAAATACGTTGCTGGTTGGGTGAAACAGGTCCTCGTCCACGAAAATTCGGCAGGAATCTATCTTGTGCTCGGGAAGGTGAGTTACGAAATTTTCAATTCAAAATCTTTTGTTCTTGCTAACATCCACTGTCAAGTCTAATGTATTTCATGTCATTTGTCAATGGAGCTAGGGTTTTTAATGTTTATATGGTTTAGCGATAGCACTCTCACTACATACATATATAATATATAATAAATATGAAGTGCGATAGCACTACTCTAGATTGTCCCTAGTTGAATTTATTTTTTGGCTATTGACCTCAATAGTAAAATTGTAAATTAATTGTATGACAACTGTCTTATTATCCCCTTATAATTATATATTTTCAGGTAGTTAATTCACAACGTCTGAGTGTATGTTGTCGGCGATTAGCCTAGCAATGATCTTAATTGTGGTTGTCAGCCCAAAACCCTCTAAATATATATTAAATGCATCTTACCAGATATAAAATGACTACTACATAATCTGTGGTAGTCGTTTTCTCGTCAAATTGCAGCAGTCCATCTCGCTCTACTCTCCAGGTCTCTCGGAATACGGTAAAACTTCAAGTCTCTCCGCCTATCTTCTCTGTTTTCGCAACCGACCGCCACACACGACTTCACCATTTTGATTATTAATGTTAACGAGCAGAAAAACACGCCATAATAGGAGGAATTTACGAAGCGCTAATGCATTAATATGACGAGTAGACGGACAACATGGCGTGGGGGCGTGGCTGTGACGTCACGTGAGTAGGGTCTATATACCACTTGTCCTCATTAGGGTCACAGGTGTGCTGGAGCCTAGCCCAGCTGACTTTAGGGAAAAGGCGGGGATACCCTGGACTGGTTGCCATTCAATAACGTACCGCACAAGTGCCATTTTTAAACCGCAAGAATGCACCATCGTAAAACGGATGGGGGTCAACATAGAAGCACCCCGCCATGCAACCCATGTTAATACTGCTTGTTTTCTGCCGGTAATCATTCATAAAACAACATGCCAAGTAAACACTGCTCCTATGGAACTTGTAGAAACGACTGTAGACATTACAACATATGAAGGATTTTTTCTTCATAAATTTCCCGAAGCCAAAAACTCAGAGGAAAAAATGTGAACAATGGATCAACTTCTGCAGATGTCCAAAAGACCAGTTTAACGCCAGCAAGGTGAAGCCATTCACATTCATATCCAGTAAACATTTTGTTGGGGGCCATGGTCCTACAGATGACAATGCTGATCCATTGCCTGCCACAGCCTGTCCCGAAGAGGTAAGCCATTTTGATATTTTTACTTATTTTTTAGCGCATCGTTTTGCCGTGCTGTTTCTGTCTGACAATGAATGACCTGAAAAAAACTAAATTGGTATCTGACTGCCACTGATGTTACCTTTTCTGTTGTAAAAAACAACTTTAGTAAGGGGGAAGTGTATATAAATTATAGAATTAAGATTTGTTGTTAATGAAAAAATTAAAAGTGTTTGTTGGCTGTCACTGAGTAGCATTTGCGATCGCTACACAAAATAGCAATATAAATTACCCCCAAGAACGGACAGAGGCGTAAACAACCAGAGGAAAGAATATAAAAGAAGGAGAGGGCATATGGTGGTAAGGATAGCTTGTTGAAACAGGAGAATGTCATTGTCAGTGGCGTAAGGCAATGCAAATAGGAAAAAGGTGTCGATAAAAAAGCTACCGATGGATAGGGTCGGCTCTTTTTCCCGTCTTTTTCAGCCCTCTACACTCAAGCCATTTCTTTAACTGAACATTTGTATGTTCTTCCACATCTTTACCAGTGAATTTGGCACCAGGGACATCATTTTCAGACAGAATTGGTAGGTTTAGCTCAGTAAACATCTCGTTCATACACTATTTACATGCATCTAGCATGAGGGACAAATGCAAGCTTGAGCCCCCTAGCAACAGTTGCTAATAGAGCTTAGCTCTTGAGCCCGAACACGACCCGAATTTCGGGCCGGGTCGGGCTCAAAATGTCAATTAATTTACGTTCGGGTCGGGCCGGACTTCTCTTTTATTAACTTTAAAAAATATATATATATATTTGTATATATTTATACTAAAACGATGTATGGATGTTAAACTAAGGAATACTTGTTATGAAATAAATAATTTGGATAAAACAGAGAAGGTGCTGCGCATGCCTGCGCACGTGAACACCGTGGCCCCATCCTCTTTTTAATCTCACCCTCCTGCTCTGGCGCCCTCCGCGAGTCCGCATGCTGGTATTTCCTTTTCGATATGGAGCAGCAAGAAGTGAAAAACAAACTAAAGACGGGGGAATTAACAAGGCAAACATTGCAAAGGTAGGATTGGGGCATGGAAAGGCTTCAAATTGATTGTTGAAGATGCTATACAGAAACCTGTGTCGGCTTCGCTGAATGTAAACGAATGTGGCACTTTGCTCTAATACGATAAATATATTTAACAAACTTTTCCAGCGTTATTTTGTTGTGTAAATACATTTATAATGATCATAAAAATATGTAGACCATTTAACCATTGAGAAAACTTTGTTTTTCTGCCAACTCGAAGAGATTAAAATAAATGTCAAATCCACTATCCGCCTGATAGAACAGACACACAAATATAAAACATATAAATGTTTATTGAATATGCATTTTACAGTCCTGTTTAACTGGGATAATCCATTTAATCATCATTATGCACAGGCATCATCACAAATGTGATCACACAAAACGCAACCACGCATCGCATCCCTGCATTTCCTCCTTGTCCTGAGTCCTCAGAAATAAAACATAACATTTCGGGGGGTTTTCGGGCTCGGGCCTGCAAATCAAGTTAATTGATCGGGCTTGGGCTGGGTTGGGCTTTAATACCCGCGGGCCGGGTCGGATTTTTGAGGCCCAATGAAAGGCTAGTTGCTAACGTCATGAATATTAATGAGCAAAGGTGACGTGTTACGTGCGGCACGCTATTGAAATGTGTGTTTTCGAGCACCCAGGCACATAAATACCATGCAAACTCCTCAAAGAGTTAAGATCAGAAACCAGAACCTCTCAACCGTGAGGCACTCATGCTACCTCGGTGCTGCCTCGAAGCCCGTTTCACAATACAAAATGACTAAAACACAGTCGTGCATAAATGTTATAAATGCAACATGGAAATTATGCAGAGGTACGGTTATAAGGGAGGAGAAATAAGAAAGAGAAAACATGAAGAGCATATGGGGCACCAAGATGTATCATGTTAAAACTGATTAATGAAATGAAAAATCTGACCTTGGCCTGAGGACAAAAAGTTGATCCGGGCGGCAGTATGGAAAGAGCCTTGGACAGAATGCGCATGAGGGAAAGGTAAGGCCAATTCAGTATTAAGTAACTGCAGTCGCTCCCTTTTGGCTGTCAGACTGAGAATCTGGTCCTGGAGCCGCTGGTTCTCCTGCTGCAGCGAGTGAAGTGACTGGAGTATGTCTACGACTAGCAGAGACGGACAGCAACTCTTATCAGTCACATGAAATGAAGCAAGATTATTAAGCATGGGACAAGAATTCGAAAAACATAAATCAATATCTTCATAAAAACATGTAAAAATATACTTGATATAATATTAAATACATGACTAAGGCAACGTTCAGACCGCAGGTGTTAGAGCACAAATCTGATTTTTTTGTTTTTTTCCAACTCCAGTAAAGCATTAACTTGACGGTCTGGACGGGACAAGTTGCACAGAAGTGGACATTCTCAAATCCGATCTAGGTCACTTTCATATGTGGTTAAAATCTGTTCTGGGCCACATTTTTCCAGAATGTGTCGGCGGTCTGAACTCTTAAGTCTCCCATATCGGAATTCATGCAGCAATTATGTCAGGCAGGGAGGATGGCAGAGATGGAGCTGTGCGTTAGCTTTAGCGCCTAGCTTGAACTCGGCTTGATGACAGTCATGAAAAAAAATAAAATTGAAAAAAAGGATAAGCCTGAGAATGCTCGGTTTTCTTTGTACGCCAAATGAGCAATATTTCAATATTGCTTACATTGCAGTGTCTTGGCAAACTGACCATATGTGTGTGCGTCATATCAATTAGTGCTGCAACGATTAATTGATTAACTCGAGTAATTCGATCAGAAAAAAGCTTTGAATAAAATTTTGCTGCTTTGAGTATTCTTTTAATTAGAGTGGCGTTGTAATGGTTAGTTTAGAAAATGTTTGAATTTAGTTTTATTCATTTGGGTGGATACACTGCCCTCTAGTGGCAACAGTGAATATGACATAACTTATTTAACATGGCTGAATCCAGCTGCTCCCTGTTCAGACCTACATAAAGTATGTTTTTGTTTGAGCTAAAATGATTTTATATGCATTTGTAATTTAGTTTATAGGTACATTTAGCCGTTTTTTGGGGAGTATGTGTTTTTGAGATATAAAAAAAAAAAAAAAAAAAAACACATTAGCATACAGTTGGGCATCGTTTGAAATTGAGCGATTCCAGTTCCATCATTCTATTCCGGTTTCGAACGATTCTCGATTCCAATGCTCTTAAGAAGCAGGGTCAAAAAAAAAAAAAAGGCAGGGTAAAAAAATCTAGTTTAAAAATGTATTAGTTTATATTAATGTCTTAACTTCTCGCTTAAAAAAAAAAAAAAAAAAAAAAAAAAAAATTATGAATATAAAATGTATTATTATTAATACAATTAATATGAAGTTTATGAATTATATGAAATTCTCACAGGGTTATTTTTAACTTGTACTAGTATATACTGTAAATATCAGTCTTTGAACTCGAATGTGATGAAGTTTCTTTCCACAGGAGTGCACTTTCACAAAGATGTTTATTTTTCAAAAGCTCAAAGCAAAACATTCACTTATATTCTTTTGCCATACATGTACCTTAGCAGGGAGCTACAGCAAAGCATTAGTGTAAATTCTTCTATTGATTATAATTTGATGTGAATGAGGCAAAATAGTAAGGTTTCCTGATTTGTAAAACTGATTCTGTTGTGTTTACAGACACATGCAATGTTTATGTTGTGACAATACCAGTTAGGCCAGTGAGGTGGCGCTGTAGGAGTGTGTACGTATAATGCGGAGAAGAAGAGATGAGAGTGTCTTGCTAGGATGCTATGTGATGTGATGCTATGTTTTCAGTAGGGATGCAACGCTATATTTAAGTCACGATTTGGTACGATTTTCGATACGAGGGACACAATTTTCGATTTGATTCAATACATTTAATGCTCTGAAACAAAAAATTCAGATATATATATATATATATATATTTTTTTTTGCTAACAAGCAAAAATAACAATGCCATCATATAAACATGCGTTATAGTGCATAATATTTATGTGCTTAATTCTTACTGATTTGAAGAAATTTTGTATAAAAGTGCTGAGAACAATCTTTACTGTTTGTAAAGTGAGGCGGGGCACACTGTTGATTGCTACTGCTCTCTTAACAGGTTTGTTTACCACATGAGCAAAACATCCTATTAGTGGTCCGAGTCCATCTGTGTTATGTACTGAATTAACAATATTTGCAGCATTATCTATCCTGTATATAGTCACTGTTATGGATTGATTTGATTTTTATCAACTATTGGCTTTCAAATCGGCTGATATCGGTATTGGCATTTGAAAATCCCATATCGGTCGACCTGCAATAGTAAGGAGTGTTTGTGAGGACTGGACATGAAACATTTAGTTTTTTTTTAAAGTTATGAGGAAATGTATTGTTGAAGTGTTTTTTAAAACTCTTTAGAAAATAAACATTTTCTTCAATAAACATTTCCTACTTCTCTGAACAGGAGGAAAAGATCAAGATTACTCACTGTTTACACCGATTTCTCCGTTGCTATGTTTCTCCAATAGGAGCTCTATGTGGGAGCTTGTCTGGGGTATGTTTTCGGGACATGCTTGAACTCCTGTTCCTAAACCATCTCTCTGGTCAAACAGAAGAGGAAGGGAGCTCATAGGAGACCTATGTGGGATGAATGGAGCAAAAATGCAAAGAAGTAAGTAAGTTTTACCTGTAAGTGTTTCATTTGTTACTTAACCTGTGGCCAGTGGCGGTTATAGGGGTGGGGCCAAAGGGGCACTGGCCCAACCTCTAATTTGAATGGCCCCTGAAATGCCCCTTTTCTCATTTTAGTACAAAGCATGGCAATCGACGAATCCTTCTTTTCTGAAGTGACAATGAGATGTTGTTTATAGACAGGGGTGCACTTATTTTTTTTGCCCAGGTTCTCAGAGGAGGAACTGGAGATGTGACTTGTTCCTTATTGAGCTTGAGAGCCCACCCGCCTGATGCGATAAAATTATGACGAGCCAATTACCTTTAACTAATTATATTAACAATTAATGCTTGATTAACATCAAATGGCACAACAAAATTGCCATTACTTTGAAGTGAAATGTAAAGAAATAAACATAAAAGCACTAATTCAAAATAAAGGGCATTTTGCGGCTCCCACATTAACTCCAAGCCTTTGTAAAAGTGGGATGTCCTCCTCATAAGAGCTCATTGAATTTGCATGTTTAGCTTTGTGAAATGCTTGCAAAAACACGTTTGTCAGTGCATGGCGCTGTTCTTCATTAACTTTATTCCTCCACTTGTCTATAGGGCGAGTGGGGTGCAGTCTGACATCGATAGTTTGCTTAATTGCCACATGCTCTGTTTTTTCGTGCTTTTCAAAGTTTGGATGGCTGAAATTCTTTGACCCGACATAAAATGCACTGCTCTTATCAGCGACATTGGGATTCTCACGGCAAATTTTGTACCACATTTCCATGCGAGCATCATTTGCTTCAAGCCATGGTACCTCCTGCAGCCACTTTTCAGCAAAAGTCCTTTTCTTCGGTAGCTCTGGTGACGTCTCTGTCGTATGTCTGTCTTTTGACGGGGGTGGGGGAACACGGAAATAATTACTCAGTGGGGCCTGCCTCTTTGACATTTTGAGAAGTGATTTTCTCGTGTCCGCCGCAAATACAGTGGTCAGCCATCGGTACGCAAAAGCGTATGGAAGCCGTTGAGGGCCAGCGCGTTTGTCTACGTCCAGTATGCATGCGGACCACTTATGTGCACCCCTGTTTATAGAGTATGTTAAATATTAATGCTTCTTTTCGTGTTTAAAACGGCTTCCAAAAGTGAATTTTAAATTATTATTGTTATTATTTTACTTTTGTTTTATGTATTGTATCCTTACTTGCACGCAGCATGATTAAATACAAATTATTACAAACTTTACACTTATGTAAAGTTGGCCCAGCATCAGGGGCAAAGTTATATAAAAATGATGTCAATGGCTAGTGCTACATTTGTGCTGTTTGCCTTGTTGACCAAAACAAGCACTGAACAAAGATGGCAGCGACACTTTGAGGCCCCTTCTTGACCAGTTTCAGAAAAATCCTACAACCGCCACTGCCTGTGGCTAATTTCCTGTTTACACATAATTTATTTTCTGAGCACAATTTTAACGAATAAAATATCTAGTTAAAAACGAAAGACATACTGTGAGCAAAGACTTTCCCTTGGTGAGTTTCCCTGACATGGGAAGCGACAGTCATCAAGGTCTGACTCTATGAAAGGGAACAATAGCTCGTTATTGAGGGTATGAAACAGGTCAGTAGTAATGATCAATATGCTTTTTGTAATGAAAAAAGATTTGAAAGCCACTGATTTGACCGATACCCCATACCTGGCAATGAAGTTGGGGCTTGACTCAGCAGTGGTGGCAGTGTGGAAAGACCAGTGATGAAAGGTTGCGTAGAGCTCACACTGTAGGAGCTGCTTGAACCTGGATGCACCTATAAGTATGGAAATGCAAATCTCATGAAGTTAAAATCAAATAATCTGTCATCACTTTGTATAGAACCTACTAATAACAATGACGATACTGTACATGGGTGGGTCACGTGGGTATATTCTATATACCTGTGGTATTGAAACAGCGTTGCTTGATTGGATAGAGTGTGATAGTGCATGACTTGGGAGGAGTCCTGATGACTGAGAGGTGCTACACATGCCCCCAGCCAGGGACAAGGAGGTGCTGCAGATGCCCCCGCCCAGTGAAAGAGGGTTCTTTAGACTGGAATAGATACCTAAGAGAGAAAAGGGGGAAAAAAGTTTTGTATGTGTCTGTACAGAGAGAGGATACAAATCTTTTTCCAGATTTAATGGCACTTTCCAGTTACATTACTAGAGATGTCCCTGATCCGATCACGTTATCGGGCCGATTGCGCCATTTCTCAGAGGATCGGAATCGGGTTTTTAATTTTAAATTTTTTAAAAAACATTTTAAGGGCTAAAAAGTAACAAAATAATACAGAACTACAATGGCATTGTCAAGAGAAACAAAAATATATACGTTTTATACTACGCAACACTCGGAAAAACCCGGAAAAAGTGGAAGAAGTACTGTAACATGTTTGGAACTTTTATTCAGAGAAAAAAAGGTGACTTGGACGCAAAAATATACGATCGGGACATCCCTATATTTTACAGTAGAGAATAAGGTCAGATAGGCCACTCACACATTCCCAAACTGAGCAAATGTTAGATGATAAAGCTCTTTGTAAACTTTTGTATGCTATTATACAGATGGAGTGAAAATGATAGCATATTATTGCACAAATACTGCACACTTGTGATCAAATAATGGGACAGTCAAATTAGCACACAAACCATTAAGTAACATGTACAATTATGCAGTGACAATAAAGGCCGGCATTCATTCATTCACTCATAATGATGCTCTGAAATGACAGTAAAACTTAAAGTGGGTGGTCTAGTGCAGAGGAATTGTTTTTAACAGCAAGAGTCCTGACTTTACAGACAGCTCAGTTTAGATAGTTGTTATCTATATACAATGCTGGCCAAAAGTATTGGCACCCCTGGAATTCTGTCAGATAATGCTGTATTTCTCCCAGAAAATGATTGCAATTACAAATGCTTTGGTATAATATCTTCATTGATTTTGCTTGCAATGAAAAAACACAAAGAATGGGGAAAAAAATTAAATCATTTTCATTTTACACAAACTCCAAACTCCAAAAATGTGCCCGACAAAAGTATTGCCTCCCTCAGCCTAATACTTGGTAGCACAACCTTTAGACAAAATAACTGCGAACAACCGCTTCCGGTATCTATCAAGCAGTCCAGTGCCAGAGGTAGCAAAGCAACCCCATGACATCAGGGAACCTCCGCCTTGTTTGGGGACATTGTTCTTTTCTTTGAAGTCCTCGTTTTTTTTTTTTCCAGTAAACTATGTTGATGCCTTTTCCCAAAAAGCTCTACTTTTGTCTCATCTGACCAGAGAACATTCTTCCAAAACGTTTTTGGCTTTCTCAGTTAAGTTTTGCCAAACCCCAGCCTAGATTTTATAAATGTTTTGGCTTTCTCAGTCAAGTTTTGCCAAACCCCAGCCTAGATTTTATATGTCTGTGGGTCAGAAGTGGGGTCTTCCTGGGTATCCTACCGTAGAGTCCCTTTTCATTCAGACGCCAACGGATAGTACGGGTTGACACTGATGTACCCTCGGACAGCAGGACAGCTTGAACTTGTTTGGATGTTAGTCGAGGCTCTTTATCCACCATCCGCAAAATCTTTCGTTGAAATCTCTCGTCAAATTTTTTTTCCGTCCACATCTAGCGAGGTTAGTCACAGTGCCATGAGCTTTACACTTATTGATGACACTGCACACGGTAGACAGAGGAACATTCAGGTCTTTGGAGATGGACTTGTAGCCTTGAGATTGCCCAGTCTTCCTCACAATTTTGCTTCTCAAGTCCTCAGAATGTTCTTTGGTCTTCTTTCTTTTCTCCATGCTCAATGTGGTGCACACAAGGACACAGGACAGAGGTTGGGTCAACTTTAGACCATTTTAACTGGCTACAAGTGTGATTTAGTTATTGCCACCATTACCACCAGTTATGTGCCACAGGTAAGTAACAGGTGCTTTTGATTACACAAATTCGAGAACCATCACATGATTTTTCTAAGGGTGCCAATACTTTTGTCCGGCCCATTTTTGGAGTTTTGTGTAAAATGATAATGATTTAATTTTTTTCCCATTCTCTTTTTTGTATTTTCATTGCAAGCAAAATAAATGAAGATATTACTACCAAAGCATTTGTAACTGCAATCATTTTCTGGGAGAAATTGAGCATTATTTGACAGAATTGCAGGGGTGCCAATACTTTTGGCCAGCACTGTACCTCAATGGCTGCACAATAATACAGAGGGAAATGTTGCTTCCCAACATGAAAGCAACGCCCGAAGCGAACAGAAAAAAGCGCTGGCTTGATGTCAAACAAGTCCGAGTGCAACAAAGGGAAGCGGACCGCACATACAGAGTAGTATAATGATATGCATAGCAATTACCGTGGAGAACAACAATTTAGATCAGACATGTCCAAAGTGCGGCCCGGGGGCCAAATGCGGCCCGTGGTCAAATTTCATCCGGCCCCCAGCCTCTGTCATAAGATCAATAATGTCTGGCCCGCACACAGATTTATTAAATTGGTCAGCAGTACTGCTTACACATTAAATGCTTCTCCTCATTTACCCACTAAAAGGCAGCAGCCCTCTAAGCAACATTACCCCGTGTGACCCTTGACTTCCAATTTTCTAAAATAGCAACAATCAACGACGGCCGCCGCTTCAAGGATAGGTGGAAATTGGACTATTTCTTCACTAAAATACGCAACAACTGTGTCTGCCTCATTTGCAAAGAGACAGTCGCTGTTTTTAAAGAGTTCAATGTGAGGCGATATTACCAAACAAGACACGCTGACATGTACGACAAGATTACAGGGAAGATACGCAGCGAGAAATTGAAGCAACTTGAAGCTAGTTTAATTTCACAGCAGCAGTATTTCGCAAGATTTGCGAGATTGTTAAAATTATTAATTAAAAAAATAATAAAATAAAGCAAATGTGACACACAGAATGGCTTGCTAAAATTTGCTTAAATATTTGTTCTACGTAAAGGATGTCAGCCAAGGTTGGCTCCCACATTTTTACCACACCAAATCTGGCCCCCTTTGCAAAAAGTTTGGACACCCCGTATTTAGATCAATTAGACCTAATAACTAACTAAATTGAATGAAAAATAATATACTGTACCATCAATGCTGATAGGTGGCAGATGAGACATGAGTTATGCAACTTTAAAAAAACGACTGGAGAAAAAAACAGCGGCCAAGACGCATCGTGAAGTCGAAATCACGTAAGTCGGGTACGTCGTAACCCGGGGACTACCTGTGTATAAATATACTACCGAATTTGTTTTAATAAAGTCAGTCAGTGTACAAACTTCTATTAGGAACATTTTTAAGGCACACTTAGCATGAAAAATACAACTTAGTAAAACAGTATCATATTGAGCATTTATTTTTTTTGTTATTGAGACTGGAAAGATAAACTGCCATTTTGACATTCACCAAGCACTTCATGTAAAGCTGCAAACAAATGAGGTGCAAGCACTTTTTGCTACACACAGGAAACTTGAGGGCTACCACACACACCCACTCACCCGGGCCAAGCAGCGAGTTGCCACGGCTTGTGGAAAAACTGCTTGCTGACGAGGATGAGAATGAAGAGGAGGAAGCTGTGGTGTTGGACAGTGACGAGGGGAAGGTGAGGTGAGGAACTGACACTGGGTTCGGGTACAATGAGGAGGTGAAAACCGGTGGTGGTGGAGGTGCAGTGCTGTGATGATGACTGTCCTCTTTCCTCTCTCGGTTTTTGCTTCCTCGAGGTCGGCCTGGACCATGGCGGCTCTTTTTGTTGCCGCGATGTCTTCTCTCTTGGGACAATGGTGGCGGGTTAGTTTTATCCTCAAGCTCTGCTTCTTCTGGGATAGGCGGTGTACTCATTTGCGAAATCTTGCACAGAGATTTGGAAGGTTTGTAGTCTCCTGAAGAGGACATCTTGCGGATCTTACTGCTACTACCCAGCACTGATGTGGAGGTGATCCGCATGATGGATCCAAAAGTTGAAATTGTGACCTTGTTCTCGAAAGGGCTTGCGTTTCCATCAGACCGATCATGACCCTGTGACCCTGCGAGAGGGCCTTCAGCGGGAGTCAACGCTGGCGGCTCATGATAATTGTTATCCTCGTCTTCCTCCTCATCTTTGTCCTCCCCCTTATCATTGTCTTCTTCGGTCCCCTGGACTGCTGGCCTCCTGTGATGTTCTTTGCGATCTTCTCCGCTGTGGTCGCTGCTTCCTCGCTCGTGGTCCCGCTCAGGACGTGACGAGGAGGAGTACTGATGAAAATCTTGAGCTGAAGACAGAGCCCCACCTTTGTAAACAAGACAGCTAATTCAACAAATTCCGCTCTTTGACATTTCCCCATACCTGAACATTTTATTCTTTCTCCTGCTATAGCTAAAATGTTCATGTAATACCTGGATTAAATGGACTGGAGGAGCAGGAAGAGGAGGAGCCACTCTTACTGTTGCTTCCTGTTTTCTTACTGTGGTGACCATGACTGTGCGACATCAGCTTCTTTGACTTGCCCTCACTGTCTTTGGAAGTGTGGTGACTGGAAGAGAGCTATCCCAAAACACATTTAGAATTAAATGATTTACAAGCATTTTAATCTTAATATACAATGGTACCTCAACTTAAAAAATGAATTGGTTCTGGAAGTAGTCATGTGCCGATTACCGGTTTCAAGGTATACCGTGGTATGAAAACGTCAAGGTTTCAAAACTGCAAAAAATGTCCATCATACCGTCCCTAAGGTATTACTGTAGCTATTTTTATGTCCCAAAAATGCAAGGAGAAATTCCTCGCTTGCATCTGCAAGGCTCAACCCTCCCTTATTGGTTGTTGCTCAGTGTCAGTCAGTCAGCAGTGCTACACGATGGCTGGAGGAAGTGAAACTCCTGAACTTTTTCCCCCATCAAAGAAAACAAAATCGCTGGTATGGGAATACTTCGGCTACACAAAAGTTACAGACGGCCGCGGCTCAGAGGAGGAGGGCCAACCAACATGTAAAACATGTTTGCAGAGGGTGACTGCCGAGGAGGCAATACCTCCAATATGATTTCGCATTTTAACTAAATTAAAGGTTAGTTAATACTGTCATGAACGTTTCCCACCAGCTACAAGAGCCAGCGTGTTTAGTGTTTCTAGCGGTGGTAAAACATGTTTTTTCTCTCTCTGGCAACTGTGTTGAGAAAGAGATTGTGTGTATAACGTTAACATGATACAAGTCATACGACCGTGCTTTTTATGGAAAATAATTCACTTATTTTTTGTTCTGATGGTAATAATGTTGAGCTGTGGCTGTGGGTTTAGGCTCACCTAAAGACTGCAATTATTTTAATTTTATTTACAATATTTTGTTATTTCTTAATCTATTTTAACTTAAAAGTATACTTCTGTTCCAATTTGCTAATATGTTTTAAAAAATAAAAATCCTATTCAATGGGGGAAAAAAAGTGTTTTTTTTAAAAAAACCCAGATATCTAGAAGTAACACATTTTAGAGCTGCAATTGCAATCCCGTGAAACCGTGATATTTTGGCTTAAGGTTATCATACCGTCAGAATATCATACCGGGACATGCCTATGACTGGAAGTGGTCTTAACTTGAAATTCTGTTGGTAGACACTCGTTTTCCATGTAAATGCCCTAATCCATTCCAAGCCCCCAAAATTCAGACATAAATTGTTTTAAAGCATAAAAATGCATCTAAACATGTGCCAAGTACATGTTACAATTAGATTATTGCACAAAATCAGAGTTGTGCAGAATGTAAGAAAACAAGAATAGAGTAAAGAATAAAAGTTAATACACTCATGTAAAGCTGTCGGAACACGAGGGGCTAATAAAGAGGATGCTGGGATACACACATACACATACGGTAGAGGTCCCGCTTAGCCAACTGGATGCCAGGAATGCTAGGCAATAGACCCTACTCACATGACGTCACAACCACGCCTCCGCGCCATATTGTCCGTCAACTCGTCGTGTTGACGCATTACCGCTACGTAAATTCCTCCTATTATGGCGTGTTTTTCTGCTCGTTAACATTAATAATCAAAATGGTGAAGGCGTGTGTGGCGGTTGGTTGCAATAACAGAGAAGATAGACGGAGAGACTTGAAGTTCTACTGTATTCCGAGAGACCCGGAGAGGAGAGCGAGATGGACTGCTGCAATTCGACGAGAAAACTGGGCTCCAAATGATTACCACAGATTATGTAGTAGTCATTTTATATCTGGTAAGATGCATTTAATATATATTTAGAGGGTTTTGGGCTGACAACCACAATTAAGATCATTGCGAGACTAATTGCCGACAACATACAGTTTCAAATTCAAGATGCTTATTTCTTCCACCATCATTACATTTTGAATAATATTTAGCTGGTACCAAGTGAAAGAAGCTGGCCTCGTCTACGGATCATCAGTTAAACAGGTGTGTCCAAACCTTTTGCAAAGGGGGCCAGATTTGGTGTGGTAAAAATGCGGGGGGCTACCTTGGCTGATTTACATAGAACAATATATTTAAACACATTTTAGCAAGCCCTTCTGTGTGTCACATTTGCTTTATTATTTTTTTTAATTCATAATTTCAACAGTCTCGTTTTTGTGGCGTTCTCTTTCGACACTCGGGCTCTTGCGAAATACTGCTGCTGTGAAATGAAACTAGCTTCAAGTTGCTATAATTTCTCGCTGCGTATCTTCCCTGTAATGTTGTCGTACATGTCAGCGTGTCTAGTTCGGTAATATCATTATCGCGTCCCATCGAACTCTTTGAAAAGAGCGACTGTCTCTTTGCAAATGAGGCAGACACAGTTGTTGCGTGTTTTATTGAAGAAATAGTCCAATATCCACCTATCCTTGAAGCGTCGGCCATCGCAGTCAACTTTTTTTTTTTATTGATTGTCGCCATTTTAGAAAATTGGAAGTAAAGGGTCACACGGGGTAATGTTGCTTAGAGTGCTGCTCTGAACGTTTTTCAAACTTTCCTGAGAATAGGCTGATTTTGTGTGGACAAGATAGTTGTAGATATCAGGGTAGCAGATGTCAGACAGAGAGGGCGAAGACAGCGGGTCGAAAAATATCGATTTAGGCATCAAATATGGATCTGGCGAATGGATAGACTGAAGCTTTTCCACATAACGACTTTTATACAATGCATCCAATGAGTTTACAGCGTCTGAACGCACCGGGGCTTCCATGAATTGCAGTATAAATTGCACGACAAATTGAAACCATTGAGAAAACGGATAAACAATGACGGACAATATGGCGGCCGGATACAACGACATGTCATTCTGTGACGTTGGTGAGTAGGGTCTATAGTCAATGGCAGAGCACCTGCTCTATAAGTATGTTACGCTCAGTAAACTCTGGGAGCTGCGAGTACAAGCCATACTGTATTTTTGCTAGTGCTGCAACGATTAATCGATTAACTCGGGTATTCGATAAGAAAAAAATGTTCGAATTAAATTTTGTTGCTTTAAGTATTTGTTTAATTAAAGTGGCGTTGTAATGGTTTATTTTAAAAGTGCATTTAGTTTTATTGATTAGGGTGGATACATTGCCCTCTGGTCTGCCTCTTTTCACATGGCTGAATCCAACTGCTCCCTGTTAAGACCAACGTACGTTTTTGTTTGAGCTAATGTTTTTTAATGCATTCATAATTTAGTTTATAGGTATATTTAGTTAGGTACATTTTAGTTTTTAGTGGTAATATGTGTCTGAACCATTTGTTAAGAGCATTATAATTTTTTTTGTTTTTGTTTGCATTTTATAGCATTTAAACTTTTTCTATGTAAGTTAGCCAAATTGTTCTTTTGTTGTACTAAGATCCACATTTAAAAAAAATTATACTGTTTGAGGCTCAGGCAGGTATTTTAATTTTTCATGTTCCTTATCCGATTACTCGATTATTCGAACTAACTAGTCCATCGATTAATCGACTACTAAAATATTCGATAGCTGCAGCGCTAATTTTTGCCTCTCGTATCCTGCGATTTCTTTTGTAACAAGAGGCAATATTTTCCCGTTGAGGCGTGTCTTAACCTGAGAATTCTCTATGCAGAGACGTTCGTAAGTAGAGGTACCACTGTATGCAACAACTGCCTTGTCACACTGCTCTTCATACCATGTCTATACTACCAGACATCAGTGATTGGTTGTCAGATGACTTCTTGTGGCGCTCTTTCTGTCGTATCTTATCCTTATGACTCTGAAAATAAATTACACAGGGATTAAGTGTTTACCTTGAGCAAAATTACTGAATGTTCTGTATTTTACCTTTCTCTGCCTGTGATAGTGATGTTTGTCCTGTGATGGAGAAGTCGAGCGCCCCCTGGAATGACTGAATGCATTACTTGCGTTTTCACCAGAACGTCGTTTCTTCTGCTGTGAACGATAAAACATTACACATGGCCTATTTTAGTACTTTTTCTTTTTTAATATATTTTCCCAATAAAGGGATGAAACAAAATGAGTGCTTTATCAACTGCAATACTTCAATATTTGTATCAACATGTTTAAATATTAAACATACAACAAGTAACATTTTTGTATTGATTAAAAAACTATATGGAGCGACACTACGAGGAGCTAATAACTATGGTGGGATCTTGTACCATTTTGTTGTAGTGATGCTTGCAGTAGCCACAATATTTCACATTGTCAGCTTCAGGGCCTTCCTCCTCACACAGCAGGCCTGCCATCTGAGCGCTGAGAAGAACAAACAAGCAGCTATATTTAAATCAGTGTTGTTTTTGTCAACAATGACGATAACGAAAATATATCGTCGACGAACAATTTTTTTCATGACGACGAGCTAAAAACGTGGCTCGGGGGACTAGAACATAACGAAACGAATGCCAGTTTTTGTCTGATGAGACAACGAGATGAAAATGCGACATCGTTTCTGACATATGTTCACAATGCGTGACATTTTCATATTGTATGTGGACAGGTCAGCTTGCATCGTAGCAATGTTTGGGTTGGGTCACTCGTGTGACATGTGATGCGCCTCTCCCTCATCACTGCAGTTTAGGTTGTATCTCACATTAGGCTGCTCTCCATCTTGCTTGTTTGGAAACACGGTAAGATTTGTTTCGTTGGCAAAAGAGAATATGCAATGCTGATTTAACCTTTAAATGCCTGTGCTGAGTGATCATCAGACACTAAATGTAACTCCGATCATCCGACACTAAATGTAACTCCTAGCGTTAGCGTTGGCATTATGTGTAGAGCATTATAAATGTGCAAACACATATAATAATGACAACCTACCAGGTGACATGGAAAGCCTGTCTGCAACCCTGTCTGTTGCAGGCCATGCATGCTCCACAAGCTGCCTTGCTCTCTCTACCATGGTCTTCACAGATATAACACGTCTAGGGAAAGGATAAGGAGAGAGGATTACTCAAACCTTTCAGTATTTAATCATGCATCCTACATTGAAAATTTTTTTCTTGCAGGATATTGCATGTATTGGAGCAATTTATGCACTAGGGGTGGGAACCTCTGGGTACATCACGATGCGATCAATTTGCGACAAGGTTCGTGAGAGCGATGATCTCACGATATGGCGGTACAACAATAATTGATACATTGGTCAGAAAAGTATCCTTGGATATTCTACAAAACAACTAATAAACAGAGAAACAAGCTTTTTATCGTTCTGTTGTGAATTGGAATGAGTATCACTATTAGACGTTCAATGCATTTGAACTGGGAGAGTTCGTTCATTCGCTGCCAACCCTCCCACTTCCAACGCATTGGACGTCTATGGCTGTCCGTGGCAGCCAATGCCAGGCAATGAGTTTATTTTGGTGCATTTCATATCATTTCCTGTTGATTTTTGATCACTACTTTTTACTTCAAGGGAATTTACGGGTCATTTCCTGTCAATTTTAGGGCATTTTCAGGTCATTTCCTGTTCATTTTAGGTTACTGAAAAGGAAGTGACTCAAAAATGTCCTCAAATTATTAGGAAGTGACTCAAAATCAAAAGGAAGTAACCTTTAATGCCCTAAAATGAACAGGAAGTGACCTGTAAATTGCACGAGACTGGCTGTGAACGCTCTGGTTTCAGTGCCATTGACGGCGCTAGACGTCCAATTCAGTCAAATAGCGTACCGCACGAATGCTATTTTTAGATCGTGACGTTGCCATCGGAATGCAGAAGTGGGTCACTACAGACACGCCCTCGCATACAATCCATGCTATTTCTGCTTGTTTTCTCCAATAATCTTTCAAAAAACAACATACCGAGTAAACACCACTGCTATGGAACTTGTAGAAACGACTCTAGACATTGTGACATATGAAGGATGTTTTCTTCATACGTTTCCCAAAACCAAAAACTCAGAGGAAAAAATGTGAAGAATGGATTAACTTCCACGGACGTCCAAGAGACCAGTTTAACGGCAGCAAGGTGAAGCCATTCACATTTTATTTCAGTAAATATTTTGTTGGGGATCATGGTCCTACACAGAACGCAGAGGTAAGCCATTTTGATATTTTTACTTATTTTTTTAGCATGACGTTTTGCCGTGCTGCTTATGTCTGACAATAAATGACCTGAAAAAAATTACAGGGTAAGTGTAAATAAATTATAGAATCAAGATTGGTTATTAATGAAAAAATTAAAAGTGTTCGTTGTCTGTCACTGAGTAGCATTTGCGATCGTTACAGAAAAATAGCAATGTAAGTTGCCCCAAAGAACGGTCAGAGACGTAAAACAACCAGAGGTTATAATATATAAGAAAGACAGGGCATATAGTGGTAAAGGATAGGTTATAGTATACTGGTATAAGAGTGTTAAAGGATAGCTTGTTGAAACAGGAGAATGTCATTGTCAGTGGCATAGGGCAATGCTCACAAGAAAAGTGTCCATCAAAAAGCTACGGATGGATCAGGTTGGCTCTTTTTCCCGTCTTTTTCAGCCCTCGACACTCAAGCCATCTGTTTAACTGAACGTTTATATGTTCTTCCACATCTTTACCATTTAATGTGGCACCAGGGACATCATTTTCAGACAGAATTGGTAGGCTTAGCTCAGTAAACATCTCGTTCGTACACTATTTACATGCATCTAGCATGAGGGACAAACGCGAATTTGACCCCTCTAGCAATTATTGCTAACGTCATGAATATTAATGAGCAAAAGTGACGTGTTGCTTGCGGTATGCCATTTAATTTGATGTCTAGCGCCGTCAATGGCAGCCAGTGAGCTAATGTAGACACTATTCTGATGAAAATGTTGGTGGCAACCTGTTGGTTCCCTGTTTTTTCATACTGTGAAAACATTTTGTTGGAAAACTTGTTGGTTCACAAACCCAACTAATCACATTTAAAGAAACACACATAATACACCGACATGCTATGTTATGTTTGTCTTTTCCTTTTGGCATTATGTGTTAATGGTGTACAGTTGTATACACAGGCATTTCTCACTACGTCTTGCCCAAAGCGAGTGGGGCACACAGGCAGGGTGGAGGACGCCGAGAAACAGGTGCAGAACAAAGGAACGGCAGGCACTTTACCTTTTAGCCTCAGCCTGCTTCACCCTTTGTCCTCCAGTCTCTTTCTTGGTCTACCTCGCACCACCCCACTTGGCTCTTTCGCCAATTTTATGAATTATAGATTCAGTGAGACTGTCATAAAAATGACCACATCATTATGTGGTTGATTCGGTGCTTTGAATACTTCCAGTGTCGGCTTAACATTCGCCCCCCTCATTTGCGCTCTGTGCGCTCAGTACTAAAGTGTCAAGGCTTATGGTAAAAGGCGGGGGGGTTATTTTACCCTCAAAGAACATTAGCTTTGAAACGATAGAAAACTGTGGACACAGTCAAAGCAGCCCTCTAAAAGGAAGAGTGGCTTCTCAAGTTTTCTCCATCCTTCCTAATGCTGTTGAGGAATGTGGGCTGCAAGCTATGGATGAATGGCTCTGACAGGAGAAACCTGCATGCAATTTACGGTACTATAGCTGAGCCTGAAACAGTAATACGAAACCAGCCCTCCAACACTTGTATGTGTACATTTACATGCAAACACAGAGCCAGTGATAGCATCTGCGCAGACAAGAATTCTATGTAGTTTGCACTGCTTTCAAGGCTCCCACTGACATACACAGGACCTTCTGGTTAATTCCTTTAGCTTTTATCAATTACCTCATGTGCACAATGAGTTAAAAAAAAAAAGTTGTTCATGTAGCCAGAAGAAAGACAAAAAAACATTCTAAAGTTTATAAGGAAAGTGAGCATTTTGAAGGTTTTGATAGACAGGGTTGCCTTTTTAATAAGAACATGTATCAATTGTAAACTGTGTGCACACCTACTGTAATTTCCCGAATATAAGGCGCACCCGTGTATAATGCGCACCCCAAATTTAGTTGTAAAATCTAGGGAAAATTATTGTACCCGTTTATAACGCGCACCCTAATTTTAGCACCAATAAATAGAAGAATACAAGAAAACAGAGCTCGTGTAGACACAGAAATGTCATTTTACTGAATGGTGAAACACAGCACAAGTATAGCATATTGGTAGTTCAAAACATTACCATAAACTGACAATATTTATGGTAATAAACATGATTTGACAACTTCTCCCAACTTACCATAATCTAGGAGAAAACAAAACAGATGTGACTTTTCTTTTAAAGGCTGCTGTATAACTTGCTCGTTTCATCATGATGAATGAATGTTTCTTCCATGGATTGATACGGTAAAATCAAAGTCAGAACGTAAGTCGGAAATCCGAGAGAACTCATCGCTGTCGACACGACAGTAACAATAGGAACTATTGTTATTTGGGTTTGAGTTTCCCGAGGGACAGATATATAGTTGACGGACACACACAGGAAGTCTGTGTTGTTACGTTTGTTATGGTCCGAGTTGCGGAGCTGCAATAAACGTTGACTCAAATGAGTTCAAGAAACTAAATTCTGTGCTTTATGAAGAGTGAAAAAAGCAGAATTTAACACAGACAAAATCATTCGGCCGATCAGAGTGAAGTATTAGCGAAACAAAATATACCGTACGCAATAAAAAAAAAATCGGTTTATGTATATTATATACAGTGCCTTGCAAAAGTATTCGGCCCCCTTGAATCTTGCAACCTTTCGCCACATTTCAGGCTTCAAACATAAAGATATGAAATTTAATTTTTTGGTCAAGAATCAACAACAAGTGGGACACAATCGTGAAGTGGAACAACATTTATTGGATAATTTAAACTTTTTTAACAAATAAAAAACTGAAAAGTGGGGCGTGCAATATTATTCGGCCCCTTTACTTTCAGTGCAGCAAACTCACTCCAGAAGTTCAGTGAGGATCTCTGAATGATCCAATGTTGTCCTAAATGACCGATGATGATAAATAGAATCCACCTGTGTGTAATCAAGTCTCCGTATAAATGCACCTGCTCTGTGATAGTCTCAGGGTTCTGTTTAAAGTGCAGAGAGCATTATGAAAACCAAGGAACACACCAGGCAGGTCCGAGATACTGTTGTGGAGAAGTTTAAAGCCGGATTTGGATACAAAAAGATTTCCCAAGCTTTAAACATCTCAAGGAGCACTGTGCAAGCCATCATATTGAAATGGAAGGAGCATCAGACCACTGCAAATCTACCAAGACCCGGCCGTCCTTCCAAACTTTCTTCTCAAACAAGGAGAAAACTGATCAGAGATGCAGCCAAGAGACTCTGGATGAACTGCAGAGATCTACAGCTGAGGTGGGAGAGTCTGTCCATAGGACAACAATCAGTCATACACTGCACAAATCTGGCCTTTATGGAAGAGTGGCAAGAAGAAAGCCATTTCTCAAAGATATCCATAAAAAGACACACCAAACATGTGGAAGAAGGTGCTCTGGTCAGATGAAACCAAAATTGAACTTTTTGGGCACAATGCAAAACGATATGTTTGGCGTAAAAGCAACACAGCTCATCACCCTGAACACACCATCCCCACTGTCAAACATGGTGGTGGCAGCATCATGTTTTGGGCCTGCTTTTCTTCAGCAGGGACAGGGAAGATGGTTAAAATTGACGGGAAGATGGATGCAGCCAAATACAGGAACATTCTGGAAGAAAACCTGTTGGTATCTGCACAAGACCTGAGACTGGGACGGAGATTTATCTTCCAACAGGACAATGATCCAAAACATAAAGCCAAATCTACAATGGAATGGTTCAAAAATAAACGTATCCAGGTGTTAAAATGGCCAAGTCAAAGTCCAGACCTGAATCCAATCGAGAATCTGTGGAAAGAGCTGAAGACTGCTGTTCACAAACACTCTCCATCCAACCTCACTGAGCTCGAGCTGTTTTGCAAGGAAGAATGGGCAAGAATGTCAGTCTCTCGATGTGCAAAACTGATAGAAACGTACCCCAAGCGACTTGCAGCTGTAATTGGAGCAAAAGGTGACGCTACAAAGTATTAACGCAAGGGGGCCGAATAATATTGCACGCCCCACTTTTCAGTTTTTTATTTGTTAAAAAAGTTGAAATTATCCAATAAATTTTGTTCCACTTCACGATTGTGTCCCACTTGTTGTTGATTCTTGACAAAAAATTTAAATTTTATATCTTTATGTTTGAAGCCTGAAATGTGGCGAAAGGTTGAAAGGTTCAAGGGGGCCGAATACTTTTGCAAGGCACTGTATATATATATATATATATATATATATATATATATATATATATTTCTGTCTCCATCCATGTACGCATTTATAATGCGCACCATGATTTTACACGTTGATTTTGGGGGGGGAAAGTGCGCATTATATTCGGGAAATTACGGTATTTGCCAAATGAATATTTCGAGCATATACTCATAATCATTTTTATACGTTTACCAACTCCATGCAGTATAAACCTGACTCTTAATCAGTGTTGTTTTTGTCAACGATAACTAGAACGAAAATATTTCGTCAATGAACAATATTTTCATGGTGACGACGAGATGATAACGGGCTAAAAACGTGTTTTGGGAGACTAAAACATCACAAAACTAATGGCAGTTTTTGTCTGATGAGAACAAGACAAAAATGCGCAATAGTTTCCGTCACATGTTCATAACGTGTGACATTTTATCTGTAGTCAGCCTGCATTGCAGCACTATCTGGTTGTGCCACTCATGTGACGTGCTGTCCCCCCCCCCCCGTCCCGACTCACCAGTGTGTTCTCTGCAGTCTCCAAGCTTGCACACACGGTAAGATTTGTTTTCTTATCTTGGCCAAAGAGACTATGCAATGTTGCTTTAGCATTTAACTCATAGCGTTAGCATCGCAATCGCATTATGCTAATGCTAAGGCGAGCGTTTTCTTAAACTTTTGGACAACTTTTTTACATACGGTTTGTGGTGTCCAGGTGGGTATAATTCAATGAAAATATTGTACCGTTTTCCTGTTGGGTGTGTATTATCACCAAGTTGGTGTTGTCCTTGTAGATGCTACAATATGTGCTTATGTTCATTCGAAATAGTAGTAAACCTTTATTTATTCAGTTATTTATTTTTGGAGAAAAAAAATGGTAATTTTACAGACGAAAACATTTTTAGTCAACGTCGACTAAAACTAGACAAAATTAGTCTTGCGTTTTCATCAACAAAAACTAGATGAAGACAAACACATTTTGAGATGACTAAAATATGACTAAGAATAATAAGTATGATCTGTTAGGGTCTCTGCCCCTCTCTTCTGAGACCTGGCCCACCTTGGCTAAGTGTGCATATTTTTTATGCATCCGATTACAGGTTAGGACGACTGACGAGGGAAGCAGCTACAGGTGCTGGCAATACAATCAGCCATCTTTCAACCCATATTTAGGCTCACATCCACAACCTTTATAATGAGACATCACAAACACTACCACAAATCAAGCAAAGCCAAACTTTTATGCTTTCTTTAACCCACTAGTCTGTCAAGGATTTTTGAAGAAGTGGGATTGTTGAAATGGATACTTTATGAGAAAAAAAAAACACTTTAAAAATATGTTTCAATACCTTCATATACCGCTCATGTGGAACATACTGTAGGATGATGGGTTCCATGGTGAGGACGTTGGCAAACTGCACTTCAGGTATGTAGAGTGCACACACAACGTGAGCCCAACCTGATGGTGACAATAACACAAGATTAAAAGCATGAAAACTTAACTTTATGAATATCAAGGGAGAGGTAGAGCGGTGACAGTGAAACTGAGGACAAAGAGCAGGAATATACAGTAACAGAGTCCCATTATTACCTCCGCTGTCTGTCCTCTTGAGAGCGCCATCTTTGTGAGGGCATAACTCACACCTCTAAAAAAAATGACATGAAAGAGCTCAACTTACTCAGTCATTGTGATCTCAGAGTGAGAAGTGGGAAACACTTGTTTTGGTACACTCACCACTCTTGCTGCCCTCTCCTGTGACTCACACTTACGACAGAACCACGGACCCGTGGGCACCTGGACGATGCCATAGCATGCTGAGAGACAAACACAAATGTAATTGAAATTTATTTGCAGTGGAATGAACTAGGCCTGTTGCAATAACAAATATTAGAAGGCGATATATTGTCTCATAAATTATTGCCAGTATGCGATGTTATTGTCATTTTTTAAAACCAATTCAACCACTAATGTGACAATACATCCTAATAAATCACCTATTTAAATGCAATATATTTTTTTATTCTTAAATAAAAAACAAACTATATTAAAAATTACTCATATTAAAATAACAAACACACACACACGCACAATGCATAATGAGTCATTTGTAAGCTAGGTAAGTGCAAAATATGAAGGACAGTGGGGCAAATAAGTATTTAGTCAACCACTAATTGTGCAAGTTCTCCCACTTGAAAATATTAGCGAGGCCTGTAATTGTCAACATGGGTAAACCTCAACGATGAGAGACAGAATGTGGAAAAAAAACCCAGAAAATCACATTGTTTGATTTTTAAAGAAATTATTTGCAAATCATGGTGGAAAATAAGTATTTGGTCAATACCAAAAGTTCATCTCAATACTTTGTTATGTACCCTTTGTTGGCAACTGCGGAGGCCAAACGTTTTCTGTAACTCTTCACAAGCTTTTCACACACTGCTGCTGGTATTTTGGAGATCTCCTCTAGAGCAGTGATGTTTTGGGGCTATCGTTGGGCAACACGGTCTTTCAACTCCCTCCACTGATTTTCTATGGGATTGCGATCTGGAGACTGGCTAGGCCACTCCAGGACCTTGAAATGCTTCTTACTGTAGGGAAAAGGTACCGTTCTCGCACACACCATATTATTGTTTGCATTAGTCTAACACATTCATCTAACTATAGTTTAGGCAGACTTCACTCAGTGCCCTTGACACAGTGAAGTTAATCACCTTATCGGCGCTCATGAGGGGGAAAAGGAAAAATGGTACCATTTCTCGTAGGCACAGTCTAACTGTTTGCATTACTCGAACACACGTAATATAATCAATCAGGGAATAGTATCATTTCTCATATTCACTGTAGGACTGCACTACTCTAACACACCTAATGTAAAATAAATAGCACACCATAGTTTAAAGAAACAGAATCGATACACAACGCCATCTTATCACAGAAGCCCAACGTGGGCGCCACGAGCAAGATTGACGCACCAACTCTGGCAATCAGTCCTACCGACAAACGAACAAGGACAAAGACCAGCGCGCTTTGTCCTAAAACAAGTAGAGCCAGCCCGGATAACCAAAGTTGATAGCAGGCGCTTGTGACGACAAAACCAGCGTCGGTCGCTGTGGCAACCACATCCCATCCACGCACGAACCTAAACAGCCCGAAACCAGCCAGAGAGGGATGATCCCAAAGCAACGCCCGGACACACCTTCGGCCGGCTCACGGACTTAAAAAACACTGGACACTGAGATAAGACAGATTTTGCTGCTTGGAAACATTTGCTATGTAGCTTTGCGTTGGATTCAGCATTGTTCCCTCCGTCGTCTGTTTTTGCCTGGTTTTTGACCATTGTCGATGAATAAATTGTCGACCTGTTTTCGGTGAGTCTTCTTTAAATTTTTGAAACATGGAGTCAGTACAAAGGGTTAAAATAAGAAGAGAACACGTGAAGTTCCGCCTTCCCGGTTGGCGCACGCGAGGCAGCATCGGCCGAGCGGCACTTGTTTTGGCTGTCGCTGTTTCCGTGCGGCTTGACTGGGGAGGCGAATTTCAACATTACGAAGCCCCTCCTTTGTTGCCCTGGCTGTGTGTTTGGGATCACTGTCATGCTGAAAGACCCAGCCACGTCTCATCTTCAATGCCCTTGCTGATGGAAGGAGATTTTCACTCAAAATCTCTCGATACATGGCCCCATTCATTCTTTCCTTTACACAGATCAGTCATCCTGGTCCCTTTGCAGAAAAACAGCCCCAAAGCATGATGTTTCCACCCCCATGCTTCACAGTGGGCATGGTGTTCTTCGGATGCAATTCAGTATTCTTTCTCCTCCAAACACGAGAACCTGTGTTTCTACCAACAAGTTCTATTTTGGTTTCATCTGACCATAACACATTCTCCCAGTCCTCTTCTGGATCATCCTAATGCTCTCTAGCGAACCGCAGACAGGCCTGGACGTGTACTGGCTTCAGCAGGGGGACACGTCTGGCAGTGCAGGATTTGAGTCCCTGGCGGCGCATTGTGTTACTGATAGTAGCCTTTGTTACTGTGGTCCCAGCTCTCTGTAGGTCATTCACTAGGTCCCGCCGTGTGGTTCTGGGATTTTTGCTCACCGTTCTTGTTATCATTTTGACGCCACGGGGTGAGCATGGAGCCCCAGATAGAGGGAGATTATCAGTGGTCTTGTATGTCGTCCATTTTCTAATAATTGGTCCCACAGTTCATTTCTTTACACCACGCATTTTACCTATTGCAGATTCAGGGGCATTTACATGGCAACTCTGCGACACAAAGACACAATAACTGAGTTGCTGACTCGCCTCGCGTGCATATGGTGTCGGCGAAGACGAAAAATTCTGAATCCTGCTTCCAAAGTGGAAGAATCCGATTGCGGGGGGTTGAGGGGGGCTTCCTCGGCATGCATATCAAAGGCTCTTGCGGCGCGAGACCGCGTCGTTAACGTCAGCACTCGTACACGTCACATTGGGCGTGCGCAGCGGTGCTACTAAACATTAAAAACAGCAAATATGGCTGAATGTCGGCTTTAATTTACTGTTTTAATAATATTTTTAAAATTAATTATGTTGAACGTTTCAATTTGTGTGCCTTTTTGAACAAAAGAAAAATGACTTTGCTCCGAGTGGGCGGGCATATTTTTTTTCCGGGCTGAGGGAGCTTGGTAGGGTCAAAGTGCATCATTCTTTGTCGCCCAGTAAATCTGCACTGACCCCTAGGGCCTGGCATGAATACTACATCGTTTTCATGCGGAATCGCGACATTGTTCAAATGGAGACGCAAATGCAAATGCAAATTTCACATTTTTCGTATTCTCGTAGAGTCACCATGTAAACGGCCCCTCAGTCTTCCCAGCCTGGTGCAGGTCTACAAATTTGTCTCTGGTGTCCTTTGACAGCTCTTTGGTCTTGGCCGTAGTGGAGTTTGGAATGTAGAGCTGAAACGAATACTTGAGCAACTCGAGTAACTCGAGTTTAAAAACTGATCCGAGCAATTTTATTCACCTCGAGTAATCGTTTATTTTGACAGCTCTAATCATCACGTTTTGCTCGGACTACTTTTAATGCGGGACAACGCGCTGATGTCACGTGCGTAGAGGAAGAAGCAAAAATAAACAACTTACTGCAGCCGACAGCCCCTAAAAACGACGCCGACGTTGCTAAATACTAGCCCGCACGATGGTTGGTAGCAGGTAGCGTCTGATGATTCTCAGAGATCACATGTATGTTGAACTAGATGCGCATTGACAGACTCTGCCGCGTCTGGGCAGCGTTAGTAAACAGCCGCCATCTTAAAGCAGTTGAGCGCTAAGCGCTAATAAAGAGCGCTAAAGCGCTAATAAATAAGATTAACGTGACTGTGACACATAACATTAGCCCAGCGGAGGGCTAGGTTTCTATTAATTATGACCACTTTCGATGCGTGGCTAACGTGTCTTACATACAGGCTTTAACATAACATAGTGTTGTGGAGTGATGAGGATGTAAAATAAAACTCAATAATGCTAACTATCAATTTTAGCTCAGTAGTCATTGCTGGATAAAACACCAAGTAGCACTAGTCCCTAATGTGCTCCAATATAGCCTGTATCATACATTTATTTTGAACACTGCAAAAACTCAAAATCCTATCAGGACTTACAGTTTAGACTAACTTAAAACTTAACTAGAACTTAAAAATGTCTTGACACAAATAGAAATTCAATTGAAACACGTGGGAAAAAATCCTAACTTTTGAGTGATGTGTGTTATCAAGCGTAAAGGCATTTTTAGGTGTATATATATATATATTTTTTTTATATTTTACATTTTATATATATATATATATATATATTTTATAATAAGGTCTAAAGGTTTTTTGAGTGAAAGCAGTGAATTAGTCTTTTTTTTAAATTCTAGTTACACCTGAGATGCAATTGTTGGCTGTTTTCAACAATATACATCGAAAATAAAGACATTGATTGACTGAAAATGGTTCAAGATTAGATGAAATGTCTTGTTTTCTCATGTATATTTATAATTGCTCTTCACCTAAAAATGTATTTGTTTTATCCGATTACTCGATTAATCGATAGAATTTTCAGCCGATTACTCGATTACTAAAATTTTCGATAGCTGCAGCCCTATTGGAATGTGACTGTGGACAGGTGTTTTTTATACCGATAATGAGTTAAAACAGGTGCCATTAATACAGGAGTGGAGCCTCGTTAGAAGAAGTTAGACCTCTTTGACAGCCAGAAATCTTGCTTGTTTGTAGGTGACCAAATACTTATTTTACACTCTAATTTGGAAATAAATACTTTAAAAATCAAACAATTTGATTTTCTGTTTTTTTTTTCCACATTCTGTCTCTCATGGTTGAGGTTTACCCATGTTGACAATTACAGGCCTCTCTAATCTTTTCAAGTTTGTGGTTGACCAAATACTTATTTGCCCCGCTGTAGGTGAGAAACCCAATGCCATTTTTGTTCTGTACCAATTAGAGCCCCACAAAAGTGTTTATTTAATCCAAAATGACTGTCATCTTGTCCTGCAATGTGCGCATGTTAGCAAAATTGGATGCCAAATTATTCATTGCCAATCAGATTTTTCATAATGGGTATCATTTTAAAGCTATCCTTAATGTAAAATCTGAAGGATGAGAGATGAACTCCATAAATCTACTGTATATTTACATGTTGAACATGACATTCTTTTATTTTGAAATGTTCACCGGAAGTATGTTTGCTAAACGCTAGCAGTAAGTAACACTCAGTAAAAAAAGAAAGTCCACTTCTACCTTCGTCATGCATGTGGTGTCAGTAATAGGTTTTTTCCTTTTTTCACATCATTTGTAAATGCTGTAAACCGGCGAGTTTTCATGTTTGAAGTGTCACCTTTTTTAAAACACATGTTAAAAATCTCGGAGTGATATTCGATTGCAGGCTCAACTTTGAAAAACAGATTAGTTCTGTTGTAAGAGCAAGTTTTTTCCAGCTCCGTCTCTTGGCCAAAGTGAAGCCTTTTCTTACTCGCCACGACCTGGAAAAAGCAATTCATGCTTTTATAAGCTCAAGGCTGGATTACTGCAACGCACTTTATGTTGGTCTTCCCAAATCCTCGGTTTCTCGTCTCCAACTTGTTCAAAATGCTGCTGCTCGATTTTTAACAGATACACCTAGACGTGAACATATTACCCCGTGCTATCATCGCTCCACTGGCTTCCAGTCCATTTTAGAATTGATTTTAAACTTTTACTGTTTGTTTTTAATTCTATCAATGGCCAGGCTCCTTCTTACTTATCAGAAATTTTAACCATCCATAACTCTGGCAGGAGTCTTCGCTCTACCGGCCAACTTCATTTGCAAGTCCCAAGGTCCAAACTCAAACAGTGGGGAGACCGATCTTTTGCGGTTGCTGCATCCAGGTTATGGAATAGTCTTCCCCCTGAAATCCGCACCACTACAAATTTGGGCCTTTTTAAATCTCGTTTAAATACACACCTTTTTAGACTCGCCTTTCCCCAAGATTAGTTTAGCCTGGTTTTATTTCTTTAGGGTTTTTAATGTTTTCTGATTTTATCTGTTTTATTGTTTTGTTTGCTGTCTGACTAATCGTGATGCGTTGTTTCGTTTCTTTTTTCTTTTCTTTTCTTCCTAATATCATTGTATAATACTTTCCTGCCTTTTATTTACTATGTGCCATGTTTGTCTTTGTTGTAAAGCACTTTGGGAACCTTTCGGGTTTTGTAAAGGGCTATATAAATAAATTTGATTGATAAATTTGACCTTTTAACCGCAAGTTTGCTTTTTGGAGAAGACTGCCAATGTTTTATAGCAGGCTAAAGTGGTTAGTACATAGTATTTTTTTCATTAGCCTCAATGTAGCAAAGCTGACATTTTACAATATTTACTATTTTTATATTTATGAAGTATGTCTGAACTTTAAGTCTGTGGTGTATTGATGACCAATAAACATCTGTGAAAGAAAGTGGAGTCTCATATGCAATCTACACAATCTACACAAACACACGAACGCAGCGATAAATCACAGCCGGGAAAATTACCATCCTCATTTTTATTTGCCGTGCGATTAATACAGTTATTGCATATCGTCACAGGCTGATAATTAACTCTTTCAGGACCACTGACGATGACACAATCATATGGCTTTTTTCATCTTTTTTTCTGTGAATTTAAAGCAGAAATAGTTTGCTTTCTCAAAACACATAATTTTATTTTTGTTATTATGGAGTATGTAGAAATAATCTGTCCCCTTCTGTTAAATATTTTCCACACTTATTGTAGAAAGCTGACTTTACTTGCCCATGACGAAGGAGTTCCAAAGACAATCAGCCAATTCATCACCGTGGCCAAACATTGTTTACTCGCCGGTGTGACGTCAGCACAGGAAGACAGTTGTATTCACCCATATCAGCACATACAACTCCACTGATCACTAAGGGTGTAACGGTTCACGTGAATGTATTGAACCGTTTCTCTTTTGTGTAGGTTTCCTTGGTGAGTAGCTAATGCGTGACGGGTAGAAGGCACAAGAAATACTTACATTTGATTGGCTAAAATAGTGCTGGCATTTGAAAATGTTTGACAATGACAATTTTCCCTACCTATGGCAAATATTGCCTATTATTTATGTTATTCTGCACTACTACTACTACTACACATTATCACCCAATTCTTTCTGTTGGGATACACTTGAAGAAAACCTTGTCTGTTCCTTTAGTTCTTTCAGTGCCTTTGACGGCGATAGATGTCCAATCATGTGGCTCTCATTCATCCTTCATCTTAGAATTTCAATGAGTACTACACAGGGGTGAAAGTGGGCCAGAACGGTCAGGAACGCAGTTCCGGTATAAGTTTCAGGGCAGGAACACAGTTCCGGTATAAGATTCAGGGCCAGAATGCTGTTCCGGTACACGGTGCTTTGATTCTAAAAATATGACGGCAACTGTCAAAACGTTATGTAAAAAAATTTTTTTTAAATGCTGAACTGCCACACATGCATTTCATCTCCAAGAAGAAAACAATCTACCAACATCAGATTTACATGCACAAGTGTAAATAACAAGCATAATAAAGTGCTTGTGTAGCGTAATCCGTTTCCACCTATATTTATTATTTATTTTATTCCACGGACGGCATGGAGGTTTCCCTAGCTGCTGCAGTTATCCGAGTCTGAAGATGATGAGTCACGTCAATGTGTGCATGCACACAGCAAAGCAAAACGCCTGGACTCATTTATCCGTTCAATAGACCCTACCCACCGACGTCACAAAATCACGTGATCGCTGTATTGTCCCGCCCCCTTGTCCGTCATTTTGTGTCTGTATTATCAGTGGTCTCAATTGATCGAGCAATTTATAATGCATTTCATGGAAGACCCGGTGCTTTCGGATGCCGTAAACTCACTGGATGCGTTGCATAAAAGGCGTTATGTGGAAAAGCTTCAGTTTATCCATTCGCCAGATCCATATTTGATGCCTAAATCGATGTTTTTCGACCTGCTGTCTCCGCCGTATTTGCCTGACATCTGCTAGCTACCCTGATATGTACAACTATCTTGTCCACACAAAATCAGCCTATTCTCACGAAAGTTTGAAAAACTTTAAGAGCTTGGAGGCTTATAAATACTTCGTTGCTGGTTGGGTGAAACAGGCCCTCGTCCACGAAAATTCGGCAGGAATCTATCTTGTGCTTGGAAAGGTGAGTTACGAAATTTTCAATTCAAAATCTTTTGTTCTTGCTAACATCCACTGTAAAGTCTAATGTATTTCATGTCATTTGTCAATGGAGCTAGGGCTTTTAATGTTTATATGGTTTAGCGATAGCACTCTCACTACATACATACGTGTATGTTGTCGGCGATTAGCCTAGCAATGATCTCAATTGTGGTTGTCAGCCCAAAACCCTCTAAATATATATTAAATGCATCTTACCAGATATAACATGACTACTACATAATCTGTGGTAATCGTTTGGAGCCCAGTTTTCTCCTCGAATTGCAGCAGCCCATCTCGCTCTCTCCTCTCCGGGTCTCTCGGAATCCGGTAGAACTTCAAGTCTCTCCGTCTATCTTCTCTGTTATTGCAACCGACCGCCACACACGCCTTCACCATTTTGATTATTAATGTTAACGAGCAGAAAAACACGCCGTAAATAGGAGGAATGTACGTAGCCGTAACAGGCAAACACGATGTGTTGACGGACAATTGGGCGGCACCAGTCAGGAGGGCAGAGTTGTGACGTCACGTGGGTAGGGTTTATTGGCTGACATACTGACATGTGATCAGCAGAGATAGTTAGCTAGCTAGTGCATGTTTTCTGGAACAGCAACAACAACAAAAAAAGTTTTTTGATGCTACAAAAAAGGGCGATGCAACAGAAAATGGATCAAATCTTTAAGAGCAAGGAAAGAGTTGAGGAGGCTTATTTATCATATTTAGTTTTATTTGCTCTGATGGGGAGGTTCAGAACATCTTAGCTGTCAATGTGCACTTTGGACTTATAATGTATTTGTTCATTTATGTTAGGCTACTTATTCATTTCCTTATGATTTAAAAAAGTCAATGTTTGCGCGATCTTCAAAATATATTCAATTTCACTCTGCATAATATAAGTCAATTGTATTTTTCTGAATGTATGTTACTTATATCTTTATTATTTAGAAAAAATAGAAAGCAAAAGTGAAAGTTGAAATTAACTTCAATTTTAATATAATTCATGTGTTCTTAAGTAGTTAAAATGTAGATTTGGCATTTGGTATGTGAGGAAATGAAGGAAAATAAAAATTAGGAGATGGAGGTTGGGGTTCTGTTTTTGTTAACTTTTATTTTGCAAATCATTGAAAAAAAATACAATTTTGAATGAAAATTAGTTTTTTATGTGTTATAGAAATAACTGTGCCAAAACAGTTTTCTTTGCATTTCAGTAGTTTAGGAGTTTTGCCGCCCCCCCCCCCCCCAAAAAAAAAAATAAAAATAAATAATTTTAAAATAAATACGAAACAAATTTTCTGGCTCCATGGCAACCTTCACGTCGGGGAGTTCCTGTAAGAAATTCTAGCCACTTTCACCCCTGGTACTACATCACTAGTAGCACTTCGATCCATTTGAAGTGGAAGGGTGATCACTACCAGCCCTTCCACTTCAAATGGATTGGACGTCTAGCGCCGTCAATGACAGCCAATGAGTCTCCGAGCTGACTAGGGCAAAGGACTCTTTGCCAGGTAGTTAAGGCGTTTAAAGTTTTCAATTAGCCATGTTTCTCGAATGTGGGAGGTTGTCGGAGTACTAGCAGAAGACCAATGAAAGCATTGAAAAACTGCACACAGAAATATTTCAATAGAAAACCTCAAAACTGAGAGACACATGTTCAAACCATTACTCCACCTTGACCTGATATTCTTTCCCATGGTTTTCTTTGCACTTCATTCGACCATTCCATCATCTTTATCTTAAAATAGATTTTATGTTTGCCTTAACCAGTAACGCATGTGTATAAGAGAGGACAGGGTTTTCCATCTGTTTTTTAGAGCACGACAGGGCCAGTTGTTTCACGCACGCGACGACACAATATGCCATCAAGGGGCCATGTAGGCTCACTGTCACCCTGTTTGGCCCTGAGAGCAGGGAGGAAACAACAAATCGCACGCCTACCTATCCTTCCCTCCCTCCATCCCTCCCACACACGCACGCACGCACGTAGGCTCCGCTGCCTCCAGCCAGCACGCCGACCCTCGGGGAGCCTCCAGCAACCGGCTCGGTCGTCACAGCTGTCTGCTAATTCCACGCTAACAGCGGCTAACATTACCTTGATGTACGGCGACGTTACAGCCGTGTCCATCACAGTAAACGAGCGGATTCTCAGCCCATCCTCGCTCGTCGGAACACACGCAGCAACCACCAACCATTTCCCGCATGCTGCTCCCATATGAAGAAATGTATTTCCCCCTCCCGGTAGCGGCGTAGACCTCGCTTCAGGCCTGTCAAGGGGTAGTCCCGCTCGCTAGCGCCGCACAGGGCATAGTCATGGGCCGCTTAGTCGTACGCGGCGGTACTGGCGCAATTTCGGCGTAAGGTTTGTGGTGGTGCCGCTGCTACGTTTTTTCCGTGATGTCCTCCCAGTCCCCATAGAGGCGATGCAGTGCGCATGCTCACATCGAATCCTCCGGGTCGGGAGAAATGTCACGGCAAAGGTAGCAGTAGCACGTATTAGCTGTCTTTTACTCCCACTCTCAACAGACACAACCCGATTCTTTATGGATTAATATAATCGACGACCGTGTGCACTTTTATCACACAAAGTCCTTTTTAATATACACACTCGAGATATGAAGCATTAAAACCGCTGGATGCGATACTTTCTAAATAACGGGACGACAGCGCCATCCGCAGGTGCCTGACAAAAAAAGCCCTGATAACAATTACAAGCGATTTCACCAGCCCATGTCGCGCGGTGTGTCCGTCATCATATTTGTTACACTTTTCTATTTTGTGCATCTAGCAGCAGATTAAAAAATATATAGATTAACATTGATAGTTTTAAAAAACGTAAGACGCCAACCGTTTTTTTTTTTAAATTATGTAAACCTTCCAACCAAGGGCGTAGGTTTGGTATTAACATTTGTAGGATAGTCATAATATAAAGAAATTAAATATAACTGGAAAAAAAACTCAGGTAATCACAAAAATAAATAAAAATTGAGCTTTCCTTCAAGGAAAACTACTGCTTTTATCCACAAGCACAGCCAAAATATGAAAGCTCTTTTGGGCTGCTTTAAGACCACATACAGTAGATAAAATAAAAATGAAAATTGGAGAGGAGGTAAACCCCGGTTCACTACATTTCTCACAGTTTAATTAACATTAGCAGTAGAAAACACATACAAGAGGACACCTCTCTAAGCAGTTTCCTATTTGAGTGTTGCAGGTTAGCAAATTTACAGTTTATTGTTATGCTAACTCTGATGCAGGTGGGACTTTCAGTAACAAAATTAGTGGTGTGTTCCCCACCTTCACAACATTGACATATTTTAACATTACTTACAGTGGCGGCTGCTGGCCAAACAAACAAACAAACAAACAAACAAACAAACAAACAAACAAACAAAAACATCTAATATCCCTTCTCTTCAAAGCGGGCGGAGGAGGTGGCATGTTGTCAACATGTTTTATTTGTGTTGGGGCTGTCAATCAAATGTGTGTTTGAGGAAAAAATGGACTGGGACATTCAGCAAGTGAAAAGGGGTAAATATAAGTCTGAACATAATGAAAATAATTCACTTAGTCATGATATTGTGAATTCTATCTGTACAACATAAGGGAACACAATCTAAATTGCCTATATAACTTAAGTCATTATATAATGCAAATAAGTTTGCTTAAAAGTTGGTGGGGACAATTGAAGCATCCTGAAAAATTAGTCGTGTTATGTCCCTACCATCCCTATGCAAACCTACGCCCTTGCTTCCAACATCAATGCGCGATCAAAACTCTTTTGGCACAGTTATATCTATAACACATACACACACTGACAAAAAAACTGGTTTTACACGTCCAAGGCTACCCCATTACACATACAGTCACATAGCATACATGAGACGCTGATTTTCTTTTAAAATTGTATTTTTTTTTTTTCATTGATTTGCAAAATAACAGTTCATTCATTCATTTTCCCAGCCGCTTATCCACACTAGGGTCATGGGGGGGATGGAGACAATCCCAGCTAATTCTGGGCAGTAGGCAGGGTACACCCTGAATCGGTTCAAAATAACAGTTAAGTTTTTAAAATAATAATGATCTAAGTAACTTTAACAAAAATAAGTACAAATGACTTACATTATGCATAGTGACATGGAATATATTTTAAAGATCACGCAGACATTGACTTTTTAAATGATAAGGAAATAAATAAGTAGCCTAACATAAATGAACAAAAATACGCACAAAGTGCACATTGACATGCAATATGTTCTGACCCCCCCCCCCCCCTCAGAGCAAATAAAAATAAATAACATAAATAAGCCTCTTCAACTTTTTCCTTTCTCTTTAAGATCTAATAATTTTCTGTTGCATTGCCCTTTTTTAATCGCATTAATTCAACAAGCTTGTTCTTTTTCTTTTTTTGCTGTTCCAGAAAACGTGCATTTGAACCAATAAGAGCTAACTATCTATGTTGATCACATGTCGGTATATCAACCAATTGAACTGACAACTGAGTTTAGGGTTGTTTGCTGCATGAACATCTGCGCGACTCGTCTGACTCAAAGATAATCTGCAGCTGGGGAGAGCTCCGTGGAATAAATAAATAATAAATCTCGGTGGAAACAGATTAAGCTACACAAGCACATTATTATGCTTGTTGTTACCACTTGTGTATACAAATCTGACATTGGCAGACCGTTTTCTTCTTGGAGATGAGATGCGTGTGTTTTTTTTTTGTTTTTTTTTCACCCCAACATTGGGTTTTGACAGTCGCCGTCATACTTTCAGGATCAAAGCACCATTCCGCTCCTGAATCTTTTACTGGAAAGGCCTTCACTTAAAATTCTTAAGTGAATAATGTGGTAGGCTACTCATAGGAGTGAAAAGTGTACCCTAAAAATAACTCAAGTAAAAGTCATAAGCGGATTTTTAGGGGGGGACCAGAGGGTCCAGCCCCCCCGGTGGCCGAAAAGTGTCATTGCATGTAATTGACTTTCCTATATATATAAAAGTTGTGAAGCAATAAAACTGCAACAAAAATGAATGAAATGAACAAAAAAAATTTATTTTTTATAATCGGTCAAAATAATTTTTTGCACAGATCATGTGACTACCAACTTAGACGGTAATTTGCTTTGCTTGTAATTTTCAACAACAACAAAAAAAAATTAGGGGAGGGCAATTTTATTTTTCAAATGATTTTTTTCTTTGATTGAAAATGTTTTTTTTTTTGACTGAAGCAACTTTTTTGGGATTAAATGATTTAGACACAAATCTCCTACCCATTATATGGCCCAAACACAAAAAGGATTGCTTCAATCAAAGAAAACTTTTTCAATGAAAAATTAGGTGTTCAAATGCAAATTTTTCAATCTCAAATATTTTTTCGCATTCAAAAACTTTTTCCATGATTTAAATTTTCCTTTTTTTGATTGAAGTGGTTTTTCGTTCCAAAAACAGGTCAACTAATTAAGTTTGACCTCAAGCTCTATTTTAAGACATAAATGCGAAAGATTATCCCACATAAAATGGTAATAAAGCTCAGGTAATGTGCAAGTCACTCATAATTCATTCCATGTTTTCATTAAATATTTAGTTAAAATTTGTTTAATTTGATTGTTCATACATTTTATGTCAGTATAGAATAGATTATGTCATGCATGTTTATAGACAATCTTTACCACGGATTTAATCAGTCTGTATAGAATAGATTATGTCATGCATGTTTAGACAATCTTTACAACGGACTTATCTAAAAGGGTCTGTACCCAATTCCAGTAAAGTGTCAACACGGAGTGACGTACAGTCATGCCCCTTCAACAGTCCTGCTCTTGGTGCTGAACCTGTGGACAACACAGTCTGACAGAGAGAAGGAAAAAAAAAGAAAAAACCTCAATAAAACACATGTGCACAAAAATTACTGTCATGAGACTAATGAACTATGTGCTCAGATTTTTTTCAATTTTAATCTCTTTAATTGCTAAACACTACAAAGTAAATGATGTTCATGTAAATTTCTGTGAGTAATCTATATTAAGAGTATTTTATCAACATTCATTTTAAACATTTAAGTTATATAGTCAACATGCGCTCATTTAGACAAACATAAGCAACCTCAAAGTCAACCTCATATTCATTTAGACACACATAAGCAACCTCAAAGTCAACCTCTTTTGAGTGGAAAAAGAAAAGCATTGTGGGAGAATGATGAGAGAATATCTAATCTCACATTGGACACGAAGCTGTGGTGTTTGCCTCATAAGTGTTACTTCTTGTCAAACCTAAAGTGAGAAAAGGGAACTGCCACTGATGGATAGATAGTGTGGTGGCAGCTGGATGAAGCCAACACCCTCTATTGAAGGCACTGAGGTGAAACTGTCAGTACTTCACAAGTTTTAGCACCAGCAAGAATGCATTTTGCGTTCCAATTTGTTTTCTTATTCAATTTTACCAACCCACTGGCAGCCTCACATTCAGCAAACCATGTATTATAAAAGTAAATATAATGATATTGTAGCTATATTAGCAAGTCTCAATTCACCACTTTGATGCCAAGATTCTGTAGTTCAACTGGTTTATCTTCTCTAAAATGTCTCAAAGTAGTATAGTGAAAGTATGAATGCTTTCAATAACCAAAAGAAAACAACTACTGAGTCTTGAGAAAACTATTTGTCATCAAGTAAGATACACGTAAATTACTCAAATGCATACTGATAGGGGTAACGATACATCAATCTTCATTGATATATCGATTAAGTCATGATCCAATCAAATCAATTGACATGCAAAACCGATCAATATCATTATCGTTTAGATATACTGTTTAGCAGAGGTGGGTAGAGTAGCCAAAAAAATTACCCAACTAAGAGTAGCATTACTTCAAATAATATTACTCTAGTAAAAGTACTCATCCAAAAAATGTACTCAAGTACAAGTAAAAAGTATTTGGTGAAAAGAATACTCAAGTAATGAGTAACATTAACTGCTTACGATGTTTTTTTTTTTTTTTTTTTTTTTTTTGAAACAACGTTATTTTTTCTCAGCACTATATGAATTGTTATTATTATACTTTGAAGAAGAATCAAATCAAATTTATTTATATAGCCCTTTACAAAAACCCTTAGAAGTCCTTAAAGTGCTTTACACATCAAAGCAAAATATAGTTAATGATAAAGGCTATAACGTATTACATAACCACATTAAGCCAAATACAGAAAAAAATCAATTCCGGCAAGAAAAAACAAAAATACAAAAATGAAGTAGCATTCGTCCAAAGAGCACGAGTGCCCTATGGTTGAGAAAATATATTTCCTATTAGGAAACTAAAAGGATCATCCGGTTTTCCGTGGTCAAACAGTGAAAAATAAAAATCGGGAGGGAGGTTAAAATCTGTGCCTTTTAGTCATGTTGACGTGAGCGCTTTATGTCAAATGTCAAGCTTGAGTCTGATTGGTATAACGGAGTCATGTGATTATTGTTGCATCATCTCATTGATGAAACTGGTAGCGCCACTGTTGGTGTCTCTGGCAAAAAAAAAAAAAAAAGTAAAATCTAATATGTAGATTAAAGAGGGAAACTGTAACAACTAGTGTCGCTCAAAGTAGCGGAGTAAGAGTAGCGTTTCTTCTTCACAAATCTACTCAAGTAAAAGTAAAATGTATGGCTTAGTAAAACTACTCTGTTTCTCAAAAAGTTACTCAAGTAAATGCAACGCGTTAGTACCCATCTCTGCTGTTGAGTAAAAATGTTTCAGCAACAAAATGACAAAAAATGTCAAAATTCCTTGATATTTTTTATTGCAACAATAGGTAACTTTTACCTATAACCTTTATAAAATATTTTCATCACATTTGTGATGATATGTCAACTGACAACAAGTTGAATGACACCACTTTTATATCTCAAGGGGGTCTGGGGTCTCTTTCACCAGTACGGAGGGTGGCAGGAACCCTGCCACACAAAAAAAACTACAAATGTGCTGACTGCTTCATTGCATACGTCACTTTCCCCTTTCCCATTCATTATAAAGACAGAAGTCAATGCGAGCGCTTAAACCTGTCGCGATATGCAATAATTCCATTTATCGCACGGTAAATAAAAATGACGGTGGTAATTTTACCCGCTGCGATTTATCGCCCCGGGTGCATGTGCTGTTTTATTGATTTCTGGGTATGTTCGTTTTGTACATTTGAGTTTGAGTGACCATCACTCAATGGAGGGAGGTGGGGCCGAGTGCACAGCCGGCGCACGGCAATGAGCGAGCAGAGTGAGAAAGACAAAAAGGGACGGAAAATCCGAGAGGAGTCTGGCTGCAGTCCGCCTTTCGCCCACCTCTCTCAGTACCCTAGAATCAGGGGTTAATTTGTGCCGGATCCTGCCGGAACAAGATCCGGCCCCTCTTGATTTTGGCTTCCCTGTGTTCCGGGACTTATTTGGGCAGATCCGACACCTCTGGTGTATAGAAAATAATAATAATATAAAAACATTTTTATAAAATGTATAAAATAAAATAACAATATACATAAATTCATTCACAGAACAAATTCCACAAATTGCATGTTGTTTATAAAAATTTAACGTCATTTGAAAGAGTTGGAGATTTGTTGACGCATTGAAATGCTGGACTAACAAATCACGCCCCTGACATTAAAAAAAAAAAAAAAACGGAAACTTGCGGCATCTGGGGAGCAAGAAGCCAGGATAAAACGATATTTCAACACGCCAAAAAGACAGTTGCATTTACTCAGTTTTTTCAAAAAGAAGGAAGATGGTTCAAAATGAGTCAGAAAAGCAACAATCAATCATGCCGACGGGCAGGACCGAGTGCAGCAGAAGGTTAGCGCCGTAGCAGCTAGCCAGGTTCACGGACAGCCAGCCAAGCCGGGGCAGGAGGCTGCTACCGTGGCAGCAGGTGGTCAGGTTCAGTGCCACCTGGAATGGGGGCCAGCTACAGCACCAGCAGCCAGCCAGGTGGACTACCAACTAGAGATGTCCCGATCCGATATTTGGATATTTGGATTTGCCCATATCGGACACCGATATGGGCAAAAAAATGCGCATCGGTATCGGATCGGAACACGGAAAAATTCCGATCAAGACTTCCGATCCAGTTTTTTTTTTTCAAAATCCGGTCCGGGTTTTCCAGCGCACCGATTTACCTAATCCATTCCAGTGTTTGCTTCGGTTTCCCTAAAATCCGGTCCGCATTTTACGGCACACCTTCAACACACTACATTTACATTACCGTCTCCCAATTTACCGAGAGACTCGGTAAAAATGTCAGCTGTGTGGGATCATTTCACCTTAAAGGACGACAAAGACGAAGAGGCAGAGTGCAACATATGCCACAATAAAGTCAAGCATAGTGGTAAAGCTGTAAGAAGTTTTAATACAACCAATTTAATCAAGCATTTAGCGAAATACCACAACAAACAATATGAGGAGTACGTTAAGAAAACCGAAGACAAAAAGAAAGGTCCTACGCAACTAACACCGGCAGAAACTTTTGCTATGCGTGACAAACTGGCACTCGACAGTCCCAAAGCCCAGGCAATAACAGGAGTCATTGCCGAAGAATTCATTCCGGATGACGAGCCATTATCTCTCGTGAGTAAAGACACACCATCCAACACTTATGCTGCATTCCAGAGAAGTGGGAAGTCGGATTTATCCCACTCGGATGGTACCAGTTCCGACCTCAAAGCGTTCCAAGCAAATGTAAACAACAAAGATGGCTGATCGCGACGAGGTGTTTTTTATTTTGACCATCCAAAGACATTTTGACCTCCAGCGAACCTGCCTTCCTATAAGCGATCAAAAAGTAGAGGGAAAACGACGGCTGCGTTATAGCCCACAATGTAAACTGCCTCTTTTTAGCTATATTCTTTGCTGATCGTCAATATAAAAACATAGCACAACAGAGATAATTCACTGTATGAGAAAAAAATACATGGCGTCTCAAATAAACTTGATTTACTTCATTATTGTTTTATCATTCAATACGTTTTCATGAGCGCCATTTTGACCAGTGACGTCAGATTGAAACAACTTGGACGTCGGAGTAGTTGTTTTTTCTCCGACTTCGCGACTTGGACCTCCCAGTTCGAGTGGCGTTCCAATGATATTTTCCTAGTCGGAGGCCGGAAAAGTCTGACATCATCTTTGTTGTGCTATGATTTTATATTGACGATCAGCAAAGGATGTAACTAAAAAATGGGAGTTTACAGTGTGGGCTATAACGCAGCCGTCGTTTTTCCTCTACTATTTGATCGCTTATAGGAAGGCAGGTTCGCTGGACGTCAAAATGTCTTTTGGATGGCCAAAATAAAAAAAACACCTCGTCGCGATCAGAGCATCATTTTTTACATTTGCTTGGAACGCTTTGAGGTCGGAACTGGTACCATCCGAATTGGATAAATCCGACTTCCCACTTCTCTTGAATGCAGCATAAACATTAATTATGCTTGTCTAATAGATATCATATGTATATAGAACTAGATGCACAATGACAGACTCGACGCCGTTAGCAACACATACATTGAAAACTACGTGCGTTAGTAAACAGCCGCCATCTTAAAGCAGGAGACTTCCCTTGTAGGCTGTTGTATTGAACCTTCCAAGCGAACCTAATTAACTTTTTATCTAAAATACTCCTAAATCGGCAAAATCTTGACTTGAATCTATCTTCAAAACAGTTTTAAAACTTTCACATGTCAAAAGTAGACAAAAGGGAAATTATGGAATAATGGGAGCAATTTTAACAACTTTAACAGTTGATTCGCAAAATTAAATTAATTGAATGTAGTTTAAAGCTGCTGATACAGAATGGGGACTTGAGTATTTTATTTACTGTTTTAAAATGTTAACTTGATACAGAAATAGTCGTTTATTTAAACCTGAGAGGCTTTTTATACAATTTTTGTAACTAATGCACGAAACATTAAAAGCATCTAATAGCTTGGGAAGTTTGTGGGATTTTCCACTGACAGTTTACAATATTATTTGCACGTTTTACTGACTGATTGTGCCATTTCTGTATGTTATTTAGAATGTTTTGTGTTTGTCACTGAATAAACAGGTCAGTTTCTTGTTACCAACCATTGTGTGTTATTCAAACTCACCTAATTCAGCTGGCTAGTTGTTATCAAGAGTACTAAAACCCTTTTCAACATGAGTCTGACAACTACGTAAGGAGGCTAAATAACTTTAAACTTTAATACATGCTCAGATAGGCCGGTATCGGTATCGGCCAGTATCGGTATCGGATCGGAAGTGCAAAACAATATCGGTATCGGATCGGAAGTGCAAAAACCTGGATTGGGACATCCCTACTACCAACAGCCAGAGCAACAGGCCAGTACCCTTATGGGAAATCCGGGTTTGGGCTGCACAATTTGTAAGGTGGTGGGAACTTTGGGGCAAGAACAGACAGGGGAGATGGAACTCGCAAAAGAATGGTTTTGTGTTATTTATTGTAATCTCTGATTTTTTTCTTCTATGTTTTACAAGTTAGACCTGTTAGCCTAAATAATTGTAAATTGTTGTCATAACATTTATACCATGGATATTATCTGAAATTGAGGCTTTTAAGTGCATAAGCATAGCAAGTGGGCATTTGTGTGTTGTTTTCAGCACCATTTTCTGTGTATGTTCCGGGACCTGTACCCGTCCCGTCATCCCTGCGCTGTCAAACGTACTTTGTGTTCCGGCACCTTATGATTTACAAATTAAGCACTGCCTAGAATCCCGATTTCCAAGCCAAACACCACAACCCCTGGTGTGGTAATATTTTTATTTTAAACCAAATGAAAATGACGAGGCAACCAAAAAGGATGAACCAGTCTGCAAAATTTGTTTAAAGGTTGTTTCAACAAAGACGGCCAACACAACAAATCTACATGCTCATTTGAAACACCATAACCCTCTATAGTTTTCACTGCTTGGTAAGCAAAACTGCATTGCAACAAGCGAAGCCTTCCTCGTCACTTCAATCGACAATTACAGATGTGTTCGCTTGATGTGTGAAATACAAACGAGACTGCGCAAAGTGGCGTTCCCTCATGGAAAGTGTAGTCCGCTACATTGCTGAATAAATGAGACCGTTTTATCTCTGTTTAATCTTGTTTAATACTACATAATACAAATTTTTTGTTACTGCTATTTAATTACTCTTTCTCTGTTGTTGTTGAAGTCCAATGGGGGTACCGCACGCTACACGTCACTTCCGCTCATTAATATTCATGATGCTAATGTTGCTAAGGGGGCACGCTACTGGAAATCGTGTCCAAACGAGATGTTTACAGACCAATGTTGTCCGAAAATGATGTCCCTGGTGCCAAATTCCCTGGTAAAGATGTGGAAGAACATACAAATGTTCAGTTAAAGAGATGGCTTGAGTGTCGAGGGCTGAAAAGGACGAAAAAAACGAGCCGACCAAAGCATAGGCTTAGCTTTTTTATCGACACCTTTTTCTTATGCGACTGACAATGACATTCTCCTCTTTCAAAATTCTACCCTTTACCACCACGCATCTATTTTATATATTATATCCTCTGGTTGTCTTAGGTCTCTGATTATTCTTTTGGGCAATTTACATTGCTATTTTTGTGTAGCGATTGCAAATGCTACTCGTTGACAGCCAACGAAAACTTTTTTTTCATTAATAACAAATCTTAATTCTATAATTTATTTACACTTCCCCCTGTTGGAATTCGCCCCCCCCCCCCGGCCAAGGCGCACGGAAACAGCGACAGCTGAACAAAGTGCCGCTCTGCCGGTGCTGCCCCCGCGCGCGCCAACCGGGAAGGCGGAACTCCGCGTGTTCATCTCTGATGTTAACCCTTTGTACTGAATCCATGTTCCAAAAGTTTGAAGAAGACTCACCGAAACCAGGTTGACAATTTATTCGTCGACAATGGTCAAAAAACAAGGCAAAAACAGACAACGGAGGGACCATTCTGGATCCAAAGCAAGGCTACATAGAAAATGTTTCCGAGCAGCAAATCTGTGTTATCTCAGTGTCCAGTGTTTTTAAGTCCGTGATGTAGTGGGCCGGCCGAAGGTGTGTCCGGGCGTTGCTTTGGGATCATCCCTCTCTGGCTGGTTTCGGGCTGTTTAAGTTCGTGTGTGGATGGGATGTGGTTGCCACAGCGACCGACGCTGGTCTTGACGTCACAAGCGCCTGCTATCAACTTTGTTATCGGGCTGGCACTACTTGTTTTAGGACAAAGTGCGCTGGTCTTTGTCCTTGTTCGTTTGTCGGGAGAACTGATTGCCAGAGTTTGTGTGTCAATCTTGCTTGAGACGCACACGTTGGGATTCTGTGATAAGATGGCTTTGTGTATCTATTCTGTTTCTTTAAACTATGGTGTGCTATTTATTTTACATTAGGTGTGTTAGAGTAGTGCAGTCCTACAGTGAATATGAGAAATGATACTATTCCCTGATTGATTATATTACGTGTGTTCGAGTAATGCAAGTTAGACGGTGCCTACGAGAAAACGGTACCATTTTTCCTTTTCCTCCTCAGGAGCCCCGATAAGGTGATTAACTTTACTGTGTCAAGGCCACTGAGTGAAGTCTGCCTAAACTATAGTTAAATGAATGTGTTAGACTAATGCAAACAATTATATGGCATGTGCGAGAACGGTACCTTTTCCCTTCACCCCTTACTGAAGTTTTTTTTTTTTTTTTTTATAACAGAAAAGGTCTAAATGCTTAAGCTATTGAAGTGCGATTTTATTTTCTCTTGAAAAAGACATTTTATTTATTCTGTGTTTCTGTGCGGTATTAATATTGTTTTTTTTACTAAAAAGAGGCATGGTCTATTGTTTATGGTTGTGATGTCTTAAAAAGTATTTGAATTTAAGAGTAAACATTTATTGCATGTAAATGGGTGCACTTGATCTCTATGTACTGTATTCTCACTGTGTTATTGTAAATTGTTTAAAAAAATTGGGGGGTGAGGCAATAATATCACAATAATTTAAGAGATAATTTATCACCCACCCAAATTTGTTATTGCGACAGGCCTATGAACGCTTTTGCGCGAATTCTGCAAAGATGGCAGAGCAACAAAAGAGACAAAAAGTTTTGTCTGAGGAGGAACAAAAAACGGAGGGTACCAGGATACTCAAGAATAAACATTGGCCCGACTTCTACTCGGTAACGTGACGATCCCCACACTAAGCCACTTGGTTGCTAACTGTCATACGCTATTGTTTAGCCATAACTCGATTCATTACCATATTACTATTCAGCTTTCACACAGCCACTGGAAACGGAAATGTTGTTTGAGCCATCTGCAGGCGACCGGGAGATTAATTTTTTATTGATTGATGATTTTACGACACTATGCAAAACACTACCGCTTTTGTCCACCGGCGTTTTTAAAATCGACCAAAATCAAAAAGTTACATAGTGTTGCTTTAAATGAAATGTAATAATATATGAAACTGATCGATTGAATGTGAACTCGAATTGTGGCAGACTTTGTAATATCCGTAAATATTATATTATTGTACAAAGAATCAAAGTCATTACTCATGAAATTGGTGATTTGCACTGCTGTGTTACAACACGTCAAAGGTGTGCCACAGCCTACAAAGCTGAGACGTGACCTATAAAATTATTTCTGCTATTGTTTCTCCTTAACAAATGTTTTTGGATGATGAACCACAACATGGGGAAGGCGTTAACGTGACAAAAATAATTTTATTTTTACCTCCTTACAATGATTTTTTGATTCACAAGCAGAATATATTTTTACTTTTTTGGTGAACATTTGACTGCTCTATATGAATAACTGCTAATGCTAATGCAAGACATAAAACTGATATAGACCCATTTCAGCACAGTACAATTAAGAGCCTGCCATTCATCACTGCTACTGCTATAATATACACTCAGACACACAACGTATAGTCCTTTCTGATTTCATTAGCTACCTCTTACAGTTAACACACTCAGTCATTTGTTTATTATTTCTTACGTAACTGTTTAATGTGTGCACATAATAGCATGATATCTACTTCGTTTCCAGCCGGTGTTCTCCACGAACTATGTGTGATGAGAACTCATATCGGTCCCGACTGCGATGACCACACACATTGCACTCAAGTGGGTCGCGGAATCCGTGACATCCCATGTGGATCGTGAACATGACATAGTCAAGAAAGATCACCTTGCAGTGGCTGCAGGAGTACAATGCCCCAGGAATCCCACCAGCCTCTCCTTCAGCCCGCGCTACCTGCAAAGCTTCCAGGGGTGACAAGGGAATGGACTGAGGGTGTGGCATCCCATTCTGATGGTTCAGTCCTCCTAGCAACTGGCCTAGGCTATACATGATATGAGATCCCTGAGAGCCATCATTGTGGAAGGTTTCCATGCCAGGTTGTTGTTGGTGGGAATGAAGGACACCTGGCATCGGCATGATCATCTTGTGGCCATTGGTAAGGCCAATAGGACTGATTTCATTGCGGTTTAGCAGAACTGGGTATGGCCTTTGCGAGTGAGCTAGATCACTTTCTGGGCCTGAACGCATTAACGGCTGTTGGCAGTGGACGTCAGGCCCAGGGGAGCCTAATGGAGGGTCCTGTTGGTGAACTGGATTCCTGTTCAAGCTCAGGTCCAGACAGACACCATTATCACCTAGATCATCGTCACAAAAACAAAGCATGATCGAGTCAAGGAGGGGGGAGGCATACATTTTACAACATTTCATAGCTAGATCAAAAAGGACATGCTGAGAGCTGCTATTCAAGCAGATATTTCTCAAAAATAGAACAAAAAAATCAAGTAGAAACCCTTCAGGGTCCACTTGAGGTTTGAGGAGAAGAGAACGATACCAAGCTCTGGGGCTACAAAAAGAACCTCACTCAGAAATTGGAGAACACTAGGTTCACAGGTCAAAAGATTTAAGATTTAAGAATCCAGAGGAAGCAGTTGTGCTCGGAGGCATAGAGCGAGAGGATAGAGAGCTGATAGGAAGCAGATGACTCACAAAAGGGCCTCAATTGCAGCTGCGCCACAGACAGAGAGGCACCTGCTCACGTTTCTCGCCTCCCGCCTTTTTCTCTCTGCGGTTGAAGTCATTACTTCGCTTTTCCCCCTGTGGTTATCATACTGCGAGATCTCACTTCATTTGTCGAGCTGATAAAGATATTTGAAGGTGTTTTGCCCATGAACTCTATCGCAGACAGATTTAGACTCAAGTGGGAAACTAAAGCATGTTTCTTACTACAGAGATGAAGTTATGTGTGTGTAAACAAATAAGCTTTGAAAATTAAGCCATTTACTGAAATTGTGATAACTTGTCTGATTACGTATGTGTTCAAGTTAAATAGAGTCAACTCATGATTAAACATGTTTGTCCTTCCGATACCTATGCACTCATTTATGGATGGTTACCGATACCCACCTATGACACAGCCGTTGTTGAGAATTGAGAGCAGCTGAGACAACTCTTTCTGGCTCCTGGCAAGACATGGAAGCCAGCAGCAGACAAACAAGTAGCTAAGACATTGAAACAAAATGTGGAAATGATGTAAAAGCTCCTATAAAACTACACTTTATGGACAAATCACATGGTTGTTTCACATATAGCAACTGAAAATGGGAAAAGAACATGTATAGATGGACAGTCATGCACATTCTGGTCTTCCCCAACTTTTTTCTCAAAAGGCAAATAATAGAACTGTTCAAAATGTCTGAATTAAAATGGTTAAAATTGACCTCCGTGAAGTTGGCCCCACATCAGACGCAAATTTATAGAAAAATTATGTCATTCGTTTTTGCTGGTTTGTGCTGAAAGAATTTTTGTTTGTGCGGCTATCGTTTTTGAGATATTGAGATATTAATTTCGAGTGATGACGTCCAGTGATGTTAATCTTACTTTAAAAAAGTAATTAGTTACAGTTACAAATGATTTCTTACAAAAAGTAATTGAACTTGTAAGACTAATTAGTTACTCTGCAAAGTAACAGACGTTACTTGTCATGTTCTACTCGTTATTACATTATACATTCTATAACATCTTTCACATAAAAGATGTTTCTATTAACTGATTGAATTTAAAAATTTAACCTATAGAACTGTAACAGTATGCAAATTTTCAAATGCCGTGAGGAAAACAAGCCTTTTTGTTTTTCTTTTGTACTGGACCCGCAACGAACTGTGACTTGTGTGTATCGTCACACCCCTAATATGTATAGATATTTATGTGATGTGAATTTATGTGATTTGTGAATCTCCTGCCTCTCCCATCTTTGCTCTAGTTGTTTTGATTAATAATAACATCACACAAGGTTCATGGATACGTCATTGAAGAAAAATTTAGGGCAAGTGACTTTTTTTTGGTAACAATAATAATAATAATAATTAAAAAAAAAAAAAAAAAAAAAAAAAAATATATATATATATATATATATATATATATATTACACCGTCTACAAGGGTTGATGGTCATGATACTGCACATATATATATATATATATATATTATTATATTACACCGTCTACAAGGGTTGATGGTGATGATACTGCACACTCAGCAGGAAAACAGTACATTATTTTCACTTAATTGTACCTACCTGGATGCCACGAACTGTTTAAAAATTTAGGGAAAGTGACTTTTATTGGTAATAATATTATTAATGGAAAAAAAAAAAATATATATATATAGGCCTATATATATATATATAATATTATATACGTAGCATCTACAAGGGAACTGTTTGTTAAAAAAAAAAAAGTTGTCCAAGTTGTCTAAAAGTTTAAGATGATGCTCGCTACACAAAATTCTAATGCTGATGAGAACACGAATGCTATGCTAACGCACTGAGACACCTACCCAATCATCATCGCGTTTGCAACGGCGTCACCACCCCCTTTCTTCCTCCCCCCTCCCGCTATGATATCTTCTGGGCAGCTGTGATAAAACCAGACAACTTTCTCCTCATTCAACCAAATTGTAGTAACGCGCCCCTTCACATCCTCAGTAATGGTAACGGCGTTGCAAAAATGGGAAAAGTAATTAATTAGTTTTTTAATTAATTATTACTCACTCCTGAAAATATAACGCCGTTAGAAATGCTGTTATACTCTAAGGCCGTTATTAACAACACTAACAAAGTCAAGCACCCCCCCATTTATTGCAAAATGGACCTGAAATGGTGCCATTCGTTCATGTTACGTTTGTGCTCGTTTGTCGAGATATTAATTTCGAGTAATGATGAAAATTGTAGCACCTCTGTTACAGTTGACGAAGCGTACCAACAATGGGGTGCTGGCTGCCATCTACTCCAAAATGGACCTGATGGGTGCCATTCGTTTGTGCTATGTTTGTGCTAGTTGTTGGGACACCCCTGTTATTAAGAGACTTGGTACACTTCATCAGCCGTGACGGAAGTGCTGCGATTGACGTCATCACTCTAAATCAATATCTCAATATCTATCCAACGAGAGCAGCACAAACAAACATTTTTACAGCACAAACATAGCATAAACGAATGGTACCAATTTGGGTCCATTTTGCAATAAATGGGGGGCCGCATGACGTCATCACTCGAAATTAATATCTCAAAAACAATAACAGCAAAAACGAAAATTTTTACAGCACAAACCACTACAAACGTAGCACAAACGATTGACACCGTTATTAATGGGCCGCCGACTTGACGGAGGTTTAAAATTGTTCTCAACTATTTGATTGATAGGTGTAGCTCAAGATCCATGTCCACATAGTGTAGCATAAAGGCACATAAAAGAGCATAAATATACAATACAATTTAAAAGAGAGCTTCACAATGTGTAAATTTAAATATTGCATTTAAAGAATCCAGTAAGCAAGTGGACATGAAATGGAAATATCAGTCATTTCAATTTAAAAAAATCAAACATTTGTTTGCATGTTGTCTGTTTGTTTGTTGCGAAATGGGTACTTACCTGTAAACTTCTGCGGCATGGAACTCTTGCGTTTGGCTACATTTGTGGCGAGCCTGTCAAGAAGCAGCGCACGCTCAGTGCCCATCTGAGTCCTCGAAATGGGACTGTCGTCTGCTTCACAGAATGAGAACAAACTGCTTAGTCATACACAGAAGGAAATCAATAAAAATATATTTTAAGATGGAGAAAAAAAATCAAGCCATATGCCCAAATGTCCACTTTCCTCCCTACCTTGGATGTAAAAAATGAGTGAATCACTCCTCAGCAGCTTGAGGCAAAGGAAATACAAGATATTGACGTGAAATCAAAAGTTCCTTTGACCTCACTTCCTGTAGCATTTTTGCTTTACCAGTGCAAGATGAGGATGTACTTCCTCACTGCTAACACTCTATCAGACAGAAACTGCCGACGTTGGTGACCACATAAGCACAGCCCTGTGTTTGTGGTGTAGTGTGCTCCTATTAGAATGCAAAGGTATTTTGTTGGTGTGCGTGAGCTGGCTGAAACATGTGCCCTACATAGGTGGCTGGCTCCACTCTGTAGGTAGAGGAAGTGGTCTGTTAAGCAGCAGGCCGCCAAACTACAACATACATAACCTATTTTCCAAAAATGAAGGGCCAGCAGCTATAAAACTATCATCATACTAAAAAGCAAGATATCCTATAATCCATAAAATCACATAGTGTGCAAGTCAGATTAAAACACAGTTACTGCACAATTGATGATAATGACGACATTTATTTAAAGAATGATAAATACGCGATAGCTTCTTACCTTTCTCAGCAGGTGCATTACTGTGAATGTACACATGGCACCTCTCTCTGTGCTCCTCGAGGGAGCTGCGCTGCTTGTAACTACGACTGCAGAGGTTGCACTTGAAGGGCTTCTCTACTGTAAGCAGGACAATTAGTCAGGGACGAGGATTTTTTGTGTGTGTGTGTGTGTGTGTGTACAGTGCAACAATTATACAGCATAGACCCGCACACCTGAAGAAGAGTACAGTGATACCTCTACATCTGAAATTAATTTGTTCTAGAAGTAGTTTCATAACTTGAAAATTCTGTAAGTAGAGACGCGTTTTTCATTTAAATGCCCTAATCTGTTCCAAGCCCCCCCGAAATTCGGACAGAAATCTTTTATAATGCATAGAAATGCATCAAAACATGTAGCAAACACATGTTACAATTAGATTATTGCACATTAAACATTAAATCAGACATGTGCATAATGTAAAAAAATAAGAATAAAAGTTAATGCACTCATGTTACGTTATCGGAACACGGGGGGCGAATGAAGAGGACGCTCGGATACACACACACATACAGTAGAGGTCCCTCTTAGCCATTTGGATGCCAGGAAGGCTGGGCAATAGCCAATGGCTATTGTTGTTACAATGAGCAAACTCTGGGAGCTGCGAGTACCAGCCATACTGTATTTTTCATGTCGGATTTAAGCTTGGTTTTACTTACGATTGGATTTAACTAGCATACAAACAGGAAGGATTGTCTCAGGAGTGAGTTGTTGGAGGATTCAAGGTAAATATTATATTTTTCGTACCACGCGTGCGTGATTGAAGCATTTATTCGCAGGAATTTTCTTCGTTGTTTACACATGGAGGCGGCTAGTTTTCGTAACTGACTAGCCTCATAGTTTACTTTTAACCAAGAATCGAGACTGTTTTACGTCCATATCTATAAAGAATTCAGGGTATAAGCATTTCTTCACATGAATTTTCGCCAGAAAAGCTCCTATTACGCCAGGCGGCCACTAGCCTCATTCGCTAACATAGTAGCATGGTACTGTGTACTGTATTTTTGCCTTCCGTATCCTGAAATTTCTTTTGTAACAAGAGGCAATATTTTCCCATTGAGGCGAGTTTTAACCAGAAAATTCTGTATATAGAGACGTTCGTAAGTAGAGGCATAGACATCATCACTATCGACGTGCCACTTCGTCATTCTTTGCGCGACGCCTTATCAGAGGGGGCCGAGCTTCATTTAGTAATAGCCAAAGACGGCACACGCTCATGTGGGATTTAAGCTTGGATTTACTTACGATTGGATTTAACTACGAAAGTTGTACCGCATACAAACAGGAAGGATTGTCTCAGTAGTGATTTGTTGGAGGATTCAAGGTAAATATTATATTTTTCATACCATGCATGCGTGCATTTAGTCGCAAGAATTTACACATGGAGGTGGCTAATTTTCGTAACTGACTAGCCTCATAGTTTACTTTTAACCAAGAATCGAGACTGTTTTACATCCCTATTTATAAAGAATTCAGGGATTTAAGCATTTCTTCACATGAATTTTTGCCAGAAAAGCTCCGTTTATGCCGGGCGGCCACTTGCCTCATTCGCTAACATAGTAGGATAGTACTTTGTCAATATACGTTAAAATAAATGCTAACTGTGCGGTTTCTTTGCTTTTAACCAAGAATCGAGACTGTTTTACGTCCATATCTATGAAGAATTCGGGATTTAAGCATTTATTCACAAGAATTTTCGCCAGAAAAGCTCCGTTTATGCCGGGCGGCCGCTAACCTCATTCGCTAACATAGCAGCACGGCACTTCGTCAATATACATAAAATAAATGCTAACTGTACGGTTTCTTTGCTTTTAACCAAGAATCGAGACTGTTTTACATCCATATCTATGAAGAATTCGGGAATTTAAGCAGTTATTCACAAGAATTTTCACCAGAAAGGCTCTGTTTACGCCTGGCGGCCCCTAGCCTCATTCGCTAACAGTATATAGTGTAAAATGATAATAAAAGGATATTCTATTCTATAATAATTTGTGATTGTATATAGAATTTATTAATTATCTATTTACATATTATTTATGATTGATTCTGCATGTTCTCCTCAAGTATTAAGTTTCTGATGTTAAATGGAGTGATTTATTAGCTGATGAAAATTTTTTTGGTCAAAAAATTGTATGATATGTTAAATATTGCTATTGATCCTGAAAATATAGGTGATTATCTCTGCATTTGGTGATTTTTGTGCATCAAGTGTAAAATCTGAGACTTTTATTGCAATTTTAAGTTGTGTTATACTTATATAGAAAATAATTAACCATGATTTTATAAGGAAACGACTTGGAATTTTTATATGCTGCTGACCATGGTGACTCATATATGGCTAAGGTAGGTGCCTGTTTAGGTTTTAGGTCGGTAGCAGCTTTGGTTTTGTAAATATTTGAATTTGAAGTTTTTGAAAATAGGCCCCCTACGAATCGGCCCTGTTTCCTGTGTCATGTCAATAGGTTATGAAGTCTATGGTAGAGGTACCACTCTAGTAGAAAAAACGGATGGAAAACAGCACAGTATTACAGTGGTACCTCTACATACCTAGTTAATTCGTTCCAGGACCTTGTTTGAAAGTCAAAATGGTCGTACTGTATGTCGAGCAAGATTTTCCCATTGGAATACATTATAATTCCATTAATTTCTTCCACAGCCCAAAAACCTACACTAAATCCATGGCTGTGCATGGCTGTCACCCTAGGAGGAAGCCTCTTCTGAAGACGGAACACAAGAAAGCCCACAAACAGTTTGCTGAAGCCATGTCAACAAAGCACATGGATTACTGGAACCATGTCCTATGGTCTGATGAGACGGGCGGGCTTTCTTGTGTACCGTCTTCAGAAGAGGCTTACTCCTGGGGTGACAGCCATGCACACCAATTTGATGTAGGGTGCGGCGTATGGTCTGAGCACTAACAGGCTGACCCCCCACCTCTTCAATCTCTGCAGCAATGCTGACAGCACTCCTGTAACGAGTCACATGACATTTTGGAGGGAAAATGCCAAGCAGTACTCAATTTGGACATTGAGAGATGTCCGTAGTTTCTAAGGGGTGTACTCACTTTTGTTGCCAGGGGTGTAGATATTAATGGCTATATTTTGCGTTATTTTGAGGGGAAAATAAATGAACTCTATTATATAAGCTGCACACAGACTACTTTTGTTTGTGTCAAAGTGTCATTTTGTCAGTGTTGTCCCATGAAGATATATACATAAATATCTGCAGAAATGCGAGGGGTGTTCTCACCTTTGTGATACACTGTAGCAGTAGGTAAAAAAAAAAAAAAAATGAAGTGAATCTGATAATTGTCACAAGTAAACCAAGTACCGGTAAGAAGCAATGTGTGATAATGTGTCATCATGCATGGCAGGGTTTGACTGGAAAAGCTGTGCAGCCACAGTAGAAATCATACATGCGGGTTTTAGACAAGACACAGGTGCATTCAGTATCAGTTCACCACATTCTTTCATCTGAGTGTGTATGTGGTTGATAGGTACCAGAATGGGTGCGCAGGTGTCCGCTTAAGGCGTCACGTCGGCGGCAAGCGTAGCTGCACATGGGACATTTGAAAGGCTTTTCCCCGGAGTGTAGTTTGATGTGGCGAAGCAGGTTTCCCTTCTGGGTAAAGGAAGCGCCACACTGACTGCAGTGGAATGGTCTTTCACCTAGTAATTATACAAGTAAAGGGGTATACAAATAAACACTTTTCTATAAAATACAGTATCATATCAAACTTGCCTAACCCTATACAGGGATTCAAACAAGGGCGTAGGTTTGCATAGGGACGATATGGACATAACACTACCAATTTTTCAGAATGCTCAAATTGTCCCTACCAACTTTTAAGCAAACTTATATGCATTATATAATGGGTTCAGTTATATGGGTAATTTAGATTGTCTTCCCATATGTTGAAAGAAAAGAATTGACCCTACAAATATTAAGTGAATTATTTTCATTATGTTAAAACTTACATTTACCCCTTTTCACTTGCTGAATGCGCCGGTCCATTTTTTTCCACCTCAAACACACGTTTGATTGGCTGATGACTTCACCCCTGACACACATGCACGCTCGCACTCGCACAGTCCCTAAGTCGACAACATGCCGCCTCCTCCTCCCCCTTCGAAAAGGAGGGAAATTAAAAGTTTTTTTTCGGCCAGCAGCAGCCACTGTATGTAATTTCAAAAGACGCCAATGTTGTGGAGGTAGGAAACACACCACTATTTTTGCTACTGAAAGTCTGACCTGCATCAGAGTTAGCATAACAATAAACTTTGTGAACTTGCTAACCTGCAAAACTCGAGTAGGAAGCCGCTTAGAGAGGACTGTCCTTCTGTTTGTGTTTTCTTCTGTTAACGTTAGTTATTGAACTGGGAGAAATGTAGCAAACTCTGCTGGAAACTATATAACCAGAAAAACGTGAGCAAGAAGCTGCTTAGAGAGAGATGGGTGCTGCATTAAACTCCTATGTTGCCCACACAACACAACATAATCATAATTAACTATCTACATTTAAAAAAATCTTGGTATGCCGTGAGCTACCCATACTGCAATCGACTGGTCCATCGTGATCGACGTAATGAGCACCCCTGTATTAGCATATGAATTAATTAGGTTCATATTCATGAAAAATGTAGCCCTGACCCCAGTTCACCCAATCTGTTTGGTCTTATTTATGTCCCATCCTGAGCAAAAAGTGTACATGCAGGTTATGCTGTTACATCATCCCTACCAATGTTTAGACCAAACCTGTGCCTTTGGATTCAAAGGACTGTTTACATCCATTAAATACGACACTGAGGTAGCATTCTAACAGTACATACTTGGGTGAATTACTCTGATACCTTTTTTTCTGTCATGGAACTTATTCTAGCCAGATGCCTTTACTTCTTCCATTGATGACCGTAGTGACTTGCAAAAACCATATCAACCACCCATCTTTAAAAAGAGAACCGCTAAGCACGTCCTCACTGTCAAAAACCCCCAAACGGTCTTCTCCCATGACTGAAAGAAAAATCTATATAAGAACCACATGAAAAAGCTACAGCCATTCTATTCTCCCATGACTGAAAGAAAAATCTATATAAGAACCACATGAAAAAGCTACAGCCATTCTAAGAAAAAATTGTTCCGTGTTTTTCGCACTATAAGGCGCACCCAAAAGCCTTCAATTTTCTCAAAAGCCGACAGTGTACCTTATAATCCAATGCGCCTTATACAGTATATGGATAAATTTTGGTTAATCATGTCATGACTTTCCGTTTGGGGCGGCTCCATTCATTAAAGGCGCTCATTTTTTTTATTTTTTATTTATTTATTTTTTTTAAACCTGTCCTGTTCAGCTGTTTGACACAGAGAATGGAAGTCTAAGTGCCCAGATTCTGAACAGTTTTAATGTTTCACATTGAGAGTCTGACATACTCCCATTGTGATCATTCAAAATACCTTTTTATTATGACAAAGCAGCGAACAGGAAGGGATTATGGGGGGAAAGAAGAAAAGAAATACAAGAGAAGAAGGAAAAGAAACACATACACAAACAACAACTAGAAATACATTGAACATCTAAACTAGTTACTAATATGCTGGTGCTATCGTCAGCGAGATGTATTTCCGGTTTACACCATGTGGGGGCCTATTGGCCAGTGAAAGAGGAGAATGGGGGTGGGGGTGTCTATAAGCCTATAAGCTAAGTGATTGAAAGGGGTAGAGTGTACACAAATCAGTTCTGTGATCTAGAACCCAGTAATCGTGTGAATCTTTTATGAGTAAGCCCGTTGGCGACCAACCCTACGCCGCCGCATCGCCAATCCCGGCACCGGGACCCCCGACCCGAGAATGCCCTACCACATCCAGCAGCACGCAGGCCCCACCGGGCGCGCGACAGCCACGCAGACGGGCGGAGAAGCCGCGCGGGCGCCAACCCAGGGCCACAGCCCCCAGCCAGCCAGCCCGGGGAGGGAGGGAGGGCGGGCGCGGGGGCGGGGGGCCATGCGCAGCCCATCCCTCCTCCCGCAGCCCAGCAAAGGAGCCATCGTCCCCCCCCCGGGACCCAGGGTGGTCCCCCGGGCCACCCGCGCACCCATCAACCGGCCCTCAGGGATGGCAGGAGGGGACGCATCACCAACCCCACGCCTACACCCACCCCCGCCCGCCCACCCGGGCCACGAGCCACAGCCGCAGCCCCCCAACCGGCACGGCACGCCACGGGACCCCCAGCGGCCCACCAAGCCCCAGGCAAGGCAGGGTCCCCCGCCGGTGCAGGCGACACCCCGCTGATACACCGGCGCCCAGTGGATGGGCAGGGCGGATGTCCAGCCAGAGAAGAGAGGGGAAGGCGGAGGCAGGAGAACGCCCAGGAACTGCCACGGGGCGATGCAAGATCGGAGACCCGACCCCCCAACCTACTCCCGCGGCCGGCAGCCGAGGCAGAGGGGAGGCCACACCCCAGGAGCCACGCCATATAAAAAAGTGTGGGACCCACCTACCACCCTATTACTGTGGCTGCCAGGTTCCCGACTGGCAGCCATCACCCAGCACCGTGATGGGGGTGTGAGGGGAGGGTAGTGCAATGTATGCATTAAAATAGGAGAGCTTGGCTTGGGGCAGTGGGACCGCAGCATGGAGCTTCTGCCCAGCCGCCCGTCCCACCGCCCTTTGCCAGAGCTCTCCTGTGGAGTATGATGTGTGGTGCATTTAAAAAAGGTGCAGAGATGGCGGGGCCTGTGGTGAGGAGGCAGCCGTGAGGTACCCCCACCCCCAACAGGTCCCAACCATCCCACAACCTTGGTGTGTGGTGCATTAAAAACAGGGGGGAGCCGGGCCGGGACTGTAAAGCCCCGTCCCAACTCTCCCCGGAGAAATGTATGAGCATGTAAGTGCCAAGGTGAAAAATATTTACAGTGCCGAAGTGAGAAGTGCGTGAGTTAAGAGGCAGGCTCCCGCGGGCGTGGCCCCGTCCACCAGAACCACCGGCCGCAGGGCAGAAGAGGCGTCAGGGCCCCGATCAATCTCCGCCCCAGACCACCCACGGCGCCTCCGCGACCGCCCCCCCCCCCACCCACCGAGCACCCACCCCGCACTCCGAGCAGGCGCCACACCAAGCGCCGGCGACCAGGGGACGCCCACCCCACCGGCAAGGGACAGCAAGCCTCACCCAAGGCCCCGCGGGCGCCAAGAGGCCCCGCCAACGACCCCGCCGGCCGGGGGGCAGCAGCGGCCGCCGCGGCCCAGGGAGGCGGACAGGGCCGGAAGCAGACCAAGGGGACGGAAGCGCGCCCCCCACAACCCACCCCCGGGCCAGGAGGGGCGCGCGGCATGACACCAGAGGGCACCTCCCCGGCACCCGGTACAGGGAGACGCGGCTCCGGCCGGGCGGACCTGGGAGGGAACCATGGCTGCCGCATGCACCCCCCGGCCCCCACCCCAACTCCACCCCACCCCACCCCGGCCGGCCGGGGAAGGGCCGTGGCCCCGGACCGGCACCCGCGCGGCCCCCCCACCCGCCCACGACACCAGCGCGCGCCCGACAGGACCCCCGCATTAAAGGCACTCATGATAATCTGATGCACCTTATAGTGCGAAAAATACGGTAAGTTAAATTTCATGTTTTCTTCCCATTATCCAAAACATTTATTTGTGACTAACGTATATCACTTAATTAGGTACACTTACAATTTATTCAGATAAAAAAAGCTTAATTTAACAATCGCTGCCTGTCCACAGAGATAATGCTAAATTTTTGACAGTGTGGGTGTCTGTGAGAGTTATTATCCATCCATCTGTCAGTCCATCCATCCATTCCTTTTCATTTCAAGACATGGCTTCCACTGTATGTCTCAAATGGCCATTAGATGTGCCACCCAATAGCGTACCGCAAGAATGTTATTTTTAGACCGTGAAGTCACCATCGTATACCGGAAGTGGGTCAACATAGAAGCGCCCTCGCATACAACCCATGCTAGTACTGCTTGTTTTCTGCCAATAATCTTTCAAAAAAGAACATGCCGAGTAAACAGTGTTGCTATGGAACTTGCAAAAACGACTAGACATTGCGACATATGAAGGATGTTTTCTTCATATGTTTCCCAAAGCCAAAAAAAGAGGAAAAAATGTCAAGAATGGATCAACTTGTGCGGACGTCCAAAAGACCAGTTTAATGCCAGCAAGGTGAAGCCATTCACCTTCATATGCAGTAAACATTTTGTTGGCGGCTATGGTCCTACAGAGGACGAAGAGGTAAGCCATTTTGATATTTTTACTTAATTTTTTTAGCGTGGCGTTTTGCCGTGCTGCTTCTGTCTGACAATGAATGACCTGAAAAAAATTAAAATGGTATCTGACTGCCACTTTTGTTATCTTTTCTGTTGTAAAATACAACTTTGGTAAGGAGGAAGTGTAAATAAATTATAGAATTAAGGTTTGTTATGAATGAAAAAATTAAAAGTGTTCGTTGGCTGTCACTAAGTAGCATTAGTGATGGCGACACAAATATAGCAATGTGAATTACCCCCAAGAATGGTCAGGGACATAAGACAACCAGAGGATATAAAATATAAGAAAGACAGGGGATATGGTGGTTAAGGATAGATTGTTGAAACCGGAGAATGTCATTGTCAGTGGCGTATGGCAAATTGGCAAATGACACAAGAAAAAGGTGTCGATAAAAAAGCTACCTCTGGATAAGGTCGGCTGTTTTTCCCGTCTTTTTCAGCCCTCGACACTCAAGCCCCGGACTCCGACTTTTCTTGTTAAAACAAATTTTTTTTTTTTTTTTAAATTTATTTTTAAAACCTGTCCTGTTCCGCTGCTTGACACAGAGAATGGAGATCTGCGTGTCCGATTGGTGCTGAACAATTCTAATGAATTACATGGGAGTATGACATACTTCCATTGTGGTCATTCAACGTATCTTGTTTATTCGGAGAAAGCAGCGAACGGGGAGGGGTTTTGGGGCAACAGAAGAAAAGAAGGAAAGAGACAGAAAAAGCACAAACAACAACAAGAAATACATAGAACGCTTATACTATGAATATGGTGGTGCTATCGTTAGCAGAGGTTGCGCTAGACATTTTCGTTGTCTGTCATTTTGACTGACAGGGTAATAAAAATCCGGTCATAATCTATTTTTACCCGTCACTTAAATTTTTAAAATGATAATGATGACATATTCAATAGTATTTTGTTTTCATTCATTTTTAATTAATATTGTAACGCTTGCTTGGCGGCGAAAAATTAGACACGGAAGTCGTGGTATTTTTCTCCCTCTTTTTACTCTGCTTACCGCCAACACCAACAAAACAACAACTCTGCCCCCAAAGAAAAAGAGGCAACTATATAGACCCCAATCACCAACGTCACACAATGATCTTAATTGTGGTTGTCAGCCCAAAATCTTCTAAATATATATTAAATGCATCTTACCAGATATAAAATGACTACTACATAGTCTGTGGTGATCGTTTGGTGCCCAGATTTCTTGTCGAATTCCAGCAGTCCATCTCGCTTTCCTCTTCGGGTCTCTCAGAATACGGTACAACTTCAAGTCTCTCTGTCTATCTTCTCTGTTACTGCAACCAACCGCCACACACGCCTTCACCATTTTGATTATTAATGTTAACGAGCAGAAAAACACGCCGTAATAGGAGGCATGTACATAGCGGTAATGTGTAAACACAGCCGACACACAATATGGCGGCTCCAGTCAGGGGGGCGAAGTTGTGACGTCATGTGATTGGGGTCTATACACAGGCGGCAATCTAGTCCACCAATTGGATGACGCGCTGGCACATCAGGTGCACCAATAAGAACCTCGCGTTGATGTGTCAATCACTGTGCCGCCGCCAGACCCCGGTGACGCTACAATATTCTGACAGAATAGCCAACAACGTCATGCATTAAAAGAGACAATAGTTAATTAATATGCTCACTCGCCACCCTGTGGTCTGGGGTGTGAATTGCAACCTGTCAAAATGACGGACGGACTTCAGTTTTTTCCGTCACCGTTTTAAAAAACCGGTCAACGACGGAAAATATTCGGTTAACGCGACCCCTGATCGTTAGCTAGTTGTATTTCAAGTTGACACCATGTGGGGGACTTGATAACCAAGGAAAGGGGGGGGTCTGAAAGCAGAGGCGTCGCATCCCATTAGGCAAACCAGGCAATTGCCTAGGCCCCCTAGCCAGCAGGGGACCCCAGAGGGCCAACAGATTTAGCACACTCAGCTTTACTGCACTGTCGCAGCGACAAGTGTGACAGTGCCAGTGAAAGCCTTGTGTCTGAGTTCCCTGAAGGGGCCCCTTCACTCACTCTACCCCCCCCCCCCCCCCCCCCCACATGACACGTGAGAGTGAGCGGCGATTTGTTTTTTTTTAAATTGGCGTATATCCAAAATGAAGAGAAGTTATGCTTCTGGAAGTGACAAAAGAAAGAAAACAAAAGCAGAAGAGAAAAGGAAGCAAGACAGCGGTGAGTGTACTATGTTACTGTAGTTTTATGTGCTAATGTAGTCAAAGCCGGACACTTGAGTGTCCTAAAAAGCGCTCTATGAGACCGAGGAGTTATTATACTTTCATTAAATATGCTATTGCTCCAAGGCCAACTATCCCCCCTACTTAAACATGCTCGAAGGGCCCCATGTTGCTTGTTGCCTGGGGCCCCTGGGGACCCTTGCTACGCCTCTGAGTGTGAGTATGTTGGCATCCTATTCTATGCTGTCTCATCGTTAGTCCTGACACTAAGGTTTTTTACTTGAGGGTGTCTAATTTCACCTAGTCATGCATGAATCCCATTTGACATGTGATAGTCCCGCAGATAAGTGGAGATGCCGCATGGGTGCCGCCCCAGGGCCATGGCCCTTCCCCAGCCATTTGGGGGTGGGGGGGAGGGGCAGCGCTCTAAAACAATGGGTTCTAAAACAATGTTAAAAAAAGTTACGTTATCGTTAAAAGTTACGTTAATCGGTACGTTCCATTTTCAAACCGCACCATTTTGGTTCATCTAAGCCGCCGTAGCTTCCTCTGCATTTCCGCTTTCTCCCACGAGAGCATGCCGTCCTAAACAACAACAACAACAACAACAACAACAACAACTATGGCTACAGGCGATTCTGCTACTTTAGACCAGCCCAACTTGGACACAAATTGAATAACGTCATAAGTGGGTCTATTATCTCACGATGTACTTAAAGTATTGTTGTTTATGTAGAACACTTTCATGTACAATACAACGACAAACAGTAAAGTAGTACCACGTCTGGCTGAGTGTCTGTCTCTCGTCTGTCTCATTTCCCTTTAAAGATTGCTGTTACTAGATTGCAGTAACTAAAACCATTCCATGTTGTTTTTTGTTTCAATACAATAACATATTTTGGGAAAATGCAAAGTTCTACATTTGAAAATTGAATCTATATGCACATTTTTCATTGGCCCATTAATGTGCTTGACCTGATGTCTTTTGTCAAGATGAGGTGCTCATAAACCTAAGGGATCATTCTTTTTATTACGTTCAGTAGGGTGCTTAATTGTCTTTGTTCAGACAAGATGATCGCCACCTTATTTATTGTTATTACTGAGTGAGTTTTGCACTAATCATTAGTTTATGTAAGTAAGACCAGAGAGAAATATGACAGCACATCACCCTGAGCCTGGCTGCTTTCCTACTTCACCTGACTGACTTGATTGACTGGCTGGCTAGCTGGTTGGTAGACTTGCTCGCGGACTGACCGTTTACCTTTGCTCATGTTTGATTTTGTTTCAAATGGCATATGCACTTTCTTCGTTCATTATCGCTGTAATTAAGAATAGGGCTGGAATCTGTTGTATAAATAAAATGCTCCTAATCCCAAGGGATTGTTTTGTGGATATTAACAGAGTTAAATTCACTGGCACTTTCAGTTCTAATAAAGAAAAAATAAGTTTGAATGCTTTATTTGTCATTATTTTTTATTTTGCCAAGAAAACATAAACGATATCGGAAAATCGTGTTTGAGAGAAAATAATTGGGATTTTCTTGTTAGGCAAAATCAAACAGCCCTTCTACAATAGATAATCATTAGTCAAGTGCATGTTAATGTTCGATTGGAGGCCATCTTAAAGGTTGAAAAAAATTCTATGATGATACGAAGAGCAACAATACAGTATATTTAATAGGTTAAAACAAAGGCTGAATACAAACCATTGTATTCATCATCTTCCATATGTGGCTGCCATTTTCACCTACCTTGGGCAACACACTATCTATTGAAATGTGTCGACAGAGTGAGAATTGCACAAGGGCTGTTGTATGATGTTAAGTGTTGATTAGGTTCCTGAGCTTACCCGTGTGGCTGCGTTTGTGCACCAGCAGTACGTTGATGCTGACGCAGGACAAGCCGCAGATGTCACAGTTAAGCTTCCCCATTGACTGCGTGTGGGGACTCATGGCTCCAGTCATGTAGGTCCTCTCGGATGTGGCCTCTGCTGAGCCATCCTGCAGAGCTGCACTGTTGTACAGTGAGTAGTCTACCAACGACAAGTCCTCTGGTTCAGCCCCGCAATCTCTCTCTTCATCATTGTAATCGTCATCTTCTGTTCTGTTGCCATCATATCCTTCCTCCATTTGTTCCTCAGAGACATTTCTTTCCTCCTTTGGCAAAATTGCGCATTCTGACTCAGCCTCAGGGTACTTCTCATTGTTTCCTGTGTCTTCGTCCTCGACCTTTATCATTCCTAGGTGGGGATAGAGGCGCAATAAATGTTTGATATTTAAAATTTATTTTCTCAATATGACCTTAAAATAAGACTGTCGGATCAAATGAGATATACAAAATGCAGAAAAATATTCAGAGGACATATTTACTTATACTTGTTACTTTGGTATTTTAACAACAACAACAACAACAACAAAAGAGTACTTTGTGAAAATTAGGAGAAGGCATTTTTCTCTGAATGCACATACTGTAAATTACAAACAGGATCGGTTATAATAATTGCTTCAATTAAACGATTTTTTTCCCTGCTGAAACCAGACAGCAGAGGTGGATGGAGTAGCCAAAAGTTTTACTCAAGTAAGAGTAGCATTACTTCAAAATATATTATTCAATTAGTCATTCAAAAAATGCACTCAAGTAAAAAAAAAAACTTTGTTGAAAAGAATAGTCAAGTCATGAGTAACATTATGAGTAACTGCTTATGATGTTTGACTTTTTCAAATGTCATTTTTTTTTTTTCTCAGCACAGTTATCTATATGAACTGTTATAATTATACTGTACAATAACCCATTAAATAACCACTTTAAAGTGCCTGTGACAGCATAAAAAAAACTTAAATAGAATTAGGCTATAATGTCAATGAGAATCATATTTATTTATTCTATATACAAGAGTTTGGCAAAGTGCAGATGACGAGAAATTAGTTTTTTAATCTGCCGTTTAGCCCCGCCTGTCATTATAGCGCTCTAGCATCCCCAGCTGGGGGATGACGTCGGCAGGGTCACAATTTCATCTGATTTAGAATTCAGCCCGTTGAGGGGCAAGATTCAGAATGAGGAAAATGCGACAGACAGCATCAAAATGTCATGATTGTTTCAATCTTTCTACTCCAATATTTTTACAGGATATTCTTTTTATCTAAGTGTTTTTCCCCAATTTCTAAATAAATGGTATGGTCATGACAAATAACAGTCTTGTGCTAAATGGAAAATATTAAAATGCATTTGTTCAGTAGGACAGAGGAAAATTACTGCATAATGGTCAAAACTGCCAACTTCTTCCTCTCCCGAACGGTATTTTATGCAACCGGAGTTAGTCCGGCTTTTGTCATTTCCCCGGCTTCGGAGATGGAGGAAAAAGCGACGTTCTGCTGCGGACACGGCTGTGCTCGTCGCCAGGAATGAACGGCGAAAATAGCCCATTCTCGGTGGACAAACCGGCTGACATCGGTGCACGGAGCTGCTCGTGGCCAAGCCTAGGAAAGCGCATTCTAGGCGGGCACACGAAGATGGGGGTGTGCGACAAGCCGCAGGTCTTCAGCCGTGTGGTCCTTCCCGGTGGACAAGGAGCATTGTCATCCACAAAATGCAAGCCACCTCCTTTTTAAAACGTGTGGCATGATCCCAGTATTTGACATAATACAAAACACGTAGTTTACTCACTTTCTCCAAGTCCAATGGTGCCACAGTTGTCGGACTCTGCCTGGTGCAGCGACAAAAACCTGCAGCACATTTGGCAGGAGTGATGCGAAAAATAAACGAATTAATCCGCAAAGTCAGCTCAATCTGCATTCCATCTGCATGCCATAAAGCAATGCTGTATTGTGAGATGCTGACCCGGGTGACGTCACATTCGCATTCTTCCTCAATCTGGGAAGTCACTCATTTTCTTGGCGTGAGATTAAAAAAATTAAATATGTAAATCGATCACTTACACACACATCCAAGCGGTCCATTTCATTGAGGAGCATAAAATACAGTGTAAAATATGAAATAAACATGCTTTTCGCTGTCATGGGCACTTTAAGCCCCCCCAAAACCCCCAAAAAACCAAATACATTGAATTCCGCCGATAGAAAAAAAAATACAGAAATGAATCATCATTTGTCCATAGAGCATGAGTGCCCTCTAGTGGAGAAAATAGTTCCTAGTTTGAATTGTGAATAGTTTCTCCATAGTTCCAATTATGAAATTAAAAGGATCATCTGTGATTTTCCGTGGTCAATCGGTGCCAAATAAAAAATTTGAGAGAGTCGGCGCTGTGCGGGTGCCGCGGCCCTTCCCTGGCCGGCCGGGGTGGGGTGGGATGGGGGGGTGAATGCGGCGGCCACAGTTCCCTCCCGGGTCGGCTCAGCCGGAGCCGCGTCTCCTTCTCCCGGGTACCGGCGAGGTGCTCCCTGGTGTCATACGCCTCCGTCCCCTTGGTCTGTTTCCGGCCCTGTCCGCCTCTCCAGACTGCAGCGGCTGCCACTGCCCTCCTGCCGGCGGGGTCGTCGGCAGGGCCTCTTGGGGCACGAGGGGCCTTGGATGGGGTTTGCTGTCCCTTGCCGGTGGGGTGGACGTCCCCTGGTCTCCGGCGCTTGGCGTAGCGCCTGTTCGTGGAGCGGGGCGGGTTCTCGGGCGGCGGGGGGAGGGGTTTGCAGTTGCGGGTGCGCCAGGGGTGGTCTGGGGCGGGGGTTGATCGTGGCCCTGGCGTTTCTCCAGCCCTGCGGCCGGTGGCTCTGGTGGACGGAACAACGGCTGCGGGAGCCTGCCTCTTAATTCATGCACTCCTCACTTTGCACTGTGATTGTCTTTCAACCTGGCACCTACATACTCATTCATTCATCCGGGGAGAGTTGGGACAGGGCCATACAGGGCCAGGCTCCCCCCTGATTTTAATGCATCACACACCAAGTTTGTGGGATGGATGGGACCTGGGGGGGGGGGGTTTGCGTCCCCTCTTCCCATCCCGGAGGGCCGGTGCTGCGGGAGGAGGGATGGGCTGTGCTGCCCCCCCCCGAACGCCCTCCCTCCCCGGACTGGCTACATGGGGGCTGTGGGCCCTGGGTTGGCGTCGACGCGACATCTCCGCTCATCTGCCCAGCGGCCGCGTGCTGGGTGGGGATCACGTGCGGCTGAATGTGATTGGGCGTGCTCGAGTGGAGGGGTCCCGGTGCTGGGATTGGCGGTGGGGCAGCGTAGGGTCGGTTCCCAACGGGTTTACACTCACAAGGGATTCACACGATTACTGGGTTCTAGATCACACAGGTGATTTGTGTACACTCTAACCCTCCCAATCACTTAGCTTATAGACTTCCCCACCCCCCTCCCCTTCTTTCCTTGGTCAACAGGCCCCCCACATGGTGTCAACTGGAAATACATTCAGCTGACGATAACACCAACATATTAGTTAGTGTAGGCGTTCAATGTATTTCTTGTTGTTGTTTGTTTCTTTTCTTCTGTTTCCTTTCTTCTCTTCCACCATAACCCCTTCCTGTTCGCTGCTTTGTCATAATAAACGAGGTATGTTGAATGATCACAATGGGAGTATGCCATACTGTCAATGTGAAACATTAAAACTGTTCAGAACAACTGGACACTTAGACTTCCATTCTCCGTGTCAAACAGCTGAATAGGACAGGTTTTTATTAAAATAAAAAATGAAAATAAAAAATTCCAAAAAATGGGAGAGAGGTTAAAATCGGGGCTTCCCAATAATGTTGAGGGCAGTGCTTTATGTCAAACGCTGTACTCATTTTTTACAGTGTGTTAAAGAATCCACGTGATTCAACAGGCCGGTGTGATCGTAGAACGGCAAGCTTGAGTGTGATTGGTATAATGGAGTCATGTGATTATTGTTGCGATGCCCCATTGGTGAAACTGGTAGAGCTACTGTTGGCATCCCTGGCAAAAAAAAAGTCAAATCAAATATTTAACCCAAAGTAGCAGAGTAAGAGTAGCATTTCTTCTTCACGCATCTACCCAAGTAAAAGTAAAAAGTGTGGCTTAGTGAAACTACGGTACTCTTAGAAGTACATTTTTCTCAGAAAGTTACTCAAGTAAATGAAACGGAATAAATGTAATGCGTTACTACCCACTTCTGCCGGGCAGTGAATTAATCTTAGGTCTTTAAGAAACATAAACCATGCTTTTATGCAGGATCTGGCCATATACTGACACATTTGCACAACCTTTTTTTGAGAATTCGTAGGTCAGTAAACCGCCAGTGAACTCAGGTCCATCCAAAAACCTCATCATGGTCTCGGCAGCGGCAATTAGCTGACAAGTGGCCCCTCGCAGTGTGGGAAATGCTCAAAGGTGCAATGGAAACTTTGCACCTAGAGCGACCAGATATAGAGTGCAGACTCGAAGCACAATAAACCACATATGTACAGTATGTTGCAGATGTACTGTAGAGAGCTTTACATAATCTAGTGGGACTTTTTTGGAGCAGGCAGGCAGAAGAAACATCTTTTTCGTTTTTCAAATGAAGATAAACATTTTACTAATTATAAGGGTATTTGTCCTGTGACAAAAATGACTAAAATAGATTTCAATTCACATAATTATGTAATTGAGCAGACATGAATGTCAAGCATTTTAGGCAGATTACATCTTTTTTTTTTTGTATTTTGACTTTCAAATACTTGTATAATCATGAGTTTCTAGATTACGTAACTCATTGGAACATTGAAGAATATTTGCCTTTGAGCAGTTTTGATCTGCTGCAAGAAACCAATAGTAGATGATCTCTCTCTCTCGCTCTTTTTTTTTTTTAACTTTAGGGGAAAAAAGAATCACATCAACAAAAGACAAGAATACTGTGGACCAGGGACAAGTCTAGCTTTTAAATCTGAGGGGCTGGCGGGTGGGGTGGGTCATCCTACAGAAAGCCACGGGGCTATAATGTGGTGGTAGTGGTCCGGGCAGGGAATTAGCTTCGGCGCAGACAGAGTGTAATATAATTTCCTGCGGCAAAACGACACAGCCCCGTCGTGCTGATATAGCTGCATAGAAGAAACAAGACTACTCTCGTCCCACGCACAAATCAGTGTTGTTTTTGGCAGCCCTTTTAATTTTTGTACTTAATACTTATTAGTCTTAATCATATTTTAATCATCTCAAAATGTTTGCCTTTGTCTAGTTTTTGCTGACGAAAACTCAAGACTAATTTCGTCTAGTTTTAGTCGACATTTACAAAAAAAGCTTTCGTCTGTAAAATTAAAAAAAAGTTTACTCCCAAAATGAATGAATAAACAAATAAAGGTTTCCAACTATTCCGAATGAACATTGACAGACGGGCACATACTACAGTGTTTACGAGGACAACGCCAACTTGGTGATTATACACACTCAGCAGGAAAAAAAGTACATTATTTTCCATGAATTAAAAAAAAAAAAATTAGAAAATCGCTGTTTACTGGAAAACAGAAAACTTTTCAGGGTCGTTTGAAAAAGTCCCTGTGTCGCACGAAAATTCCGGTCGTGTCGATACTTGAACGGTTCCGATTTGTGAAATGGTTCGGGTTGCGCGGCGCGCCGAAAAAATGCAGAGAAGAAGATGCTAAAATAATAATAATAATAATAAAGTCTTGAAAAAGACCCAGATAATGACTTATTCTCACCTGGATGCCATGAACTGTATGTTAAAAAAGTTGCCAGAGAGTTTAAGAGGACGCTCACTGTTAGCATTAGCCTAATGTGGAGGCGAAGGCTATGCTAATGCTACAAGTTACATTTAGTGCAGTGGTCTCAAACCGGTCCTCAAAGGGCCGCAGGGGGTACTGGATTTCATTCCAACCAAACGAGACAAATACCTTTTCACCAATCTGGTTTCTTACAAGTGTAATCAGTTGATTGCAATCAGGTGCTGCTTATGTTAGTAGAAACCTCATTGGTTGAACTGTTTGTGCTGGATCTGTTGGAACAAAAACCAGGACCCACTGCGGCCCTTTGTGGAGTCGGTTTGAGACCGCTGATTTAGTGTGAGATGATCACTCAGCACAAACCTTCAAAGGGTAAAGCAACATTGCATATTCTCTCTGGCCAAGAAAAAATCTTACCGTGTGTGCAAGCCTGCATGCGCCATATACTGCAAATTTAGAGTGTCTTAATCAGATTATTTTTCTTAAATCTAGTCAAATCATTTTCTCCATCTTGTTTTGAGCATTAAAGACTAGTTACCAGATTAATGCATCAGATTAGTCAATTTACTTTAAGTAAATATAACTATTTGTTCTGTTGCTTGCAATCCGCAATTAAGCTAAATTATGGAGTTTTTTTCGGTTTACAGTGCAGTCAATTTTATTGCTTGTTTTTTCCATTCTGCAGTTTCAAATGAAATTGAGCAGTCAATGAATTTTCTGGTTCTTTCTTTGAATATTGGCTATCTCTGTATATACATATGGTGGAAAACACTCAGGTGACTTGAAGTTCCACTCTGAAACCCCCAATTTGGCCAAATTTCAAAACTGTCCTATATGCACGTGTGATACATCATTGGAAAGCTTAAAATCTCAATTTTCTGGGGGAAGAAAACATTTTAAACAGGAGGGCATTTAAAAAAAAATTAAACAGCAAAACCCTAATTGGAGGTGAGTGCATGAGAGAGCATAATTAATGACACCATGATTGTAACGAGATATTATCGCGTACTTACCTCTTTTCGATCCAGAAACTCTATGGCATGTATCACAAAGTGTCAAGACACACCTGTGAATGGCCACGGCCGGATTTTTGGGGGATTTTATGGGTGAAACATGGTAATATAACAAGGGTCGCGGTGTAGAAATCAAGGTGTGGTCGAGATTTTCTTTTTCATATATTTGTCATATACTTTGTTTGGATCGATTATTTATCATATAAAATATTGGTGAAAATCGACAGTAACAAAAAAAAAAAAAAAAAACAATTAAGCGATAGTTATGAGGTAGATATACATGACTTATTTACACACACTCTTTTATTCAACGTCACGTAATTTGTTTAAAAGTTTAAAATATGTGATGAACAATTTTTTAAAGTCGTTTTTTTTTTCAACTAAATATTAGAAATCAATAAATGATTCTAAGCCAAAAATGACAGACATTTCGAATAATAAATATAAATACTTCTTTTTATGGCTTGGTTGAAACAAAAGCTGTTGCGCGAAGTCTGTAAACGGGGGTCTCCAGGATAAAACGGACAAATCAAAAATATTTCCTAGGCTTAATTGACCATGAAAGGCAGCATATTGTTCTATCAAACACAACAGTTCTTTTGGCTTAAAATACAGCAGTGTATTTTAAAGAGGGGTGCAAGAGCAGAAACGGCTTTTTCAGCCTTGTCTGTGATTTTTGCATCGGGAGAAAATACTTTTTAATTGTATACTAAATTTTAAAGCAAGTACTTTTGTACTTTTACTTGAATAACTTTTTTCTTAGACATTTGTACTTCAGTATTTTTTTTTGTCCCTGTATCTGTACTTGAGTAAAAAAAAAAGTGAGTACTTCATCTAACACTACAATTAACACTTATTTCACCACTTGCACCCTCTCATTTTCACATTTGCTTGACTGTGATGTCATTGGTCATAAAGGGAATTACAGTAGCTGCTCCAGCATCACATGCCTTAAAACATGTACTTTTAAAATCAGGACCTATAGCACAATTAAATCAATAAACAAAAATGAAAACAAAGAACATTTTCACTTTATTTAGCGTTAGTAGTAGTAGAGTTAGTTAGTAGTTGAAACCTATGGAAGCAGAGGTTACACATTCGCTTCCATGTCTGTTTGTTTGTCTGTCTGTTTGTCCGTGTGTTTATGTTCAAGATAACTCAATAATTACTATCAAACTTGTATGATGTGATTGTATTAAGAACCGGAAGAGGTGGGTATTTTCGTTAGTTTTGGTAAGTAACTATAGCAGGCTATAATAACCTTGGCATAACCTACCTTTAATATACTGAATTCCATTCTCAGGGAATGAGATATCCCTCTGTTCTTTCTCCAAAGGCTTCACATTTGCATCAGCAGTGGAATTGTCTGGGAAAGGAACACAGCGTATTAAATTAAAACTTGCTGTCATTTTTTATTAAAATGAGCACAAATAGGATACATTTATAGGCTTTAATACAGTGATTCTGATAGCAAGGTACAAGAACCACATATGGTGTGTGGCCTCCTCCTATTGGTAAGCAAAGGAATCACTGAATTATATAGTATTTCTGTGTAAATTTGTTACTAAAGTACGTAGGTTAACTGTTTGATTATATTAAACTAGTACTGCAACGATAAATCGAGTAATTGATAAACTCGAGTAATTCGATTAAGGAAAAAAAGCTTCGAATCAAATTTAGCTGCTTCGAGGATTCGTTTAATTAGAGTGACATTGTAATGGTTTGTTTTGAAAGTGGTGCATTTGGCTTGATTGATTTGGGTTGATACACTGCCATCTAGTCACAACAGTGAATATTCCATAACTCGTCTAACATGGCTGAATCCAGTTGCTCCCTGTTAAGACCAACATCAGGTGTTTTTTTTTTTTTTAAGCTAATATGTTTGTTTATGTATTCGTAATTTAATTTAGAAGTATATTTAGGAGTATTTTGTGGGAATATTTGTTTGAAGGATTCGTTTAGGGCTTTGTAAAAAAAAAAAAAAGTTAGCTTTTATAGCATTTAACGACCTCTGCTATGCTTGTTAGCTAATTGTTCTTTTGTTGGACTTAGATCCTAATTTATATATATATATTTTATTACCGGCTAAGCTCAAGTATTTTAATTTAGTTTTAAATGCATTTAGTGCTCTTGTGAAATAAAAAAGTGCAATCCTGCATAGTTTGAAGAAACACTCGGGAATTTTATTTTGTATTCACATTTATTACTCTTTTGAAAGTGCAACCCTAGCAAGCCAAAATAAATGTTATTGTAGGCATAAACGCTTGTTTCTCTGTTTGACATCTTCTAAAATTTAGTCTGCAACACATTTAATGTTCGTAATCCGATTACTTATATTACTCGAAATAACTAATCAATACAGTAGATTAATTGATTACCTAAATAATCTATAGCTGCAGACCTATATTTATTTGAACATTATTTGAACTTTTTTTTTTGAACACAACAATTATTCTGCTGGCCAAAAGTATTGGCACTCCTGCAATTCTGTTATATAATGCTCAATTTCTCCCAGAAAATGATTGCAATTATAAATGCTTTGGTAGTAATATCTTCATTTATTTTGCTTGCAATGAAAAAAAAAAAAAAAACACAAAAGAGAATGCATTAAAAAAAAAAAAAAAAAAAAAAAAAACATTTTACACAAAACTCCAAAAATGGGCCAGACGAAACTATTGGCACCCTCAGCCTAATACTTGGTAGCACAACCTTTAGACAAAATAACTACGAACAGCCGCTTCCGGTATCCATCAATGAGTTTCTTAAATTGCTCTGCTGGAACTTTAGATCGTTCTTCTTTGGCCAACTGCTCCAGGTCTCTGAGATTTGAAGGGTGCCCTATCCAAACTGCCGTTTTCAGTTCTCTCAACAGGTGTTCTATGTGATTAAGGTCTGGGCTCATTGCTGGCCACTTTAGAAGTCCCAGTGCTTTCTCTCAAACCATTTTTTAGTGCTTTTGAAGTATGTTTTGGGTCATTGTCCTGCTGGAAGACCCATGACCTCTGAGGGAGACCCTACTTTCTCACACTGGGCCCTGCATTATGCTGCAAAATATTTTGGTAGCCTTCAAACTTCATAATGCCATGCACACGGTCAAGCAGTCCAGTGCCAGAGGTAGCAAAGCAACCCCCAAACATCAGGGAACCTCCACCATGTTTGACTGTAGGGACCGTATTCTTTTCTTTGAATGCCTTGTAGTTGTTTTTTTTCCCCTGTAAACTCTGTTGATGCCTTTTCCCAAAAAGCTTTACTTTTGTCTCATCTGACCAGAGAACATTCTTCCAAAACATTTTTGGCTTTCTCAAGTAAGTTGTGACCAACTTAAACCTGGCTTTTTTATGTCTCTGGGTCAGAAGTGGGGCCCTCCTGGCAATCCTACCATAGAGTCCCTTTTCATTCAGACGCAGACGGAGAGTAAGGGTTGACACTGTTGTACCCTCGGACTGCAGGACAGCTTGAACTTGTTTGGATGTTAGTCGAGGTTCTTTCCACCATCCGCACAACCTTTCGTTGAAATCTCTTGTCAATTTTTCTTTTCCATCCACATCGAGGGAGATTAGCCACAGTGCCATCTGCTTTACACTTATTGATGACACTGCACACGGTAGACACAGAAACATTCAGGTCTTTGGAGATAGGCTTGTAGCCTTGAGGTTGCCCATGCTTCCTCACAATTTTGCTTCTCAAGTCCTCCGACAGTTATTTGGTCTTCTTTCTTTTCTCCATGCTCAATGTGGTACACACAAGGACACCGGGCAGGCGTTGAGTCAACTTGAATCCATTTTAACTGGCTGTAAGTGTGATTTACGTATGTGCCACAGGTAAGTAACAGGTGCTGTTAATTACACAAATTAGAGAAGCATCACATGATTATTCAAAGGGTGCCAATACTTTTGTCCGGCCCATTTTTCGAGTTTTGTGTAAAGTGATAATGATTTGATTTCCCCCCCCCATTGTCTTTTTTTTTTATTTTTTTTTATTGCAAGCAAAATCAATGAAGATATTACTACCAAAGGATTTGTAATTGCAATAATTTTCTGGGAGAAATTGAGCATTATCTGACAGAATTGCAGGGGTGCCAATACTTTTGGCCAGCAGTGCATGTAAGTACCTATTTTTCATTTAAGAATATTTATTATGCTTTTAACGCTAGAAACAAATATTCTTTTGAGGTGTTCCCTAGTGTAAAGAGTTTCAGAACCATTGACTTATCAAACTGCTCCAGGAATTGTTCTTGTGCAATTACAATAGTTGGCCACCACCATATTCTGCTCTAATTATGAAAACGTTACATAACATTCAATTGTCATGTTAATAGCAGGATTATTACGTTACCTCTGTACAAAAGAACAAGTCACTTACCAATTCCATTTCCTATTGTGGGAAGAAATTCAGTATTGTCTGTGTTCATGATGGAAAAGGATTTTCTGTAAAAAGGAAACTTTTTGTTTAACAAGGAATAGAAGGGGGTGAGGAAGCATGAACAGAGGTTTATTTTAAGCATAACTAGAAGGGTACAAGTCCATGGTTGATTGCTCTATCCTGTCATTACATTTAGCTTGGTGCGAGCAATGTTCACTGTAGTGTATTTCCTGCCATGTTTTCACAAGTGTAAAAGAACTTTCCATGCCAAAACACCCACACTTATAAATCAAATATTCCTGCCTCCTACTTAGGAACTCTTTTTTATATATCTTGTAATGACCTTATTCAAAACATCAATAATATTCATGATTAAGAATACAATATCAATAAAACATTATATTTAACAAAATTCTACAGTTGTCTAATACTTTGCTCTGGGAGATACCAGACAGAAAATATGCAGTCAAAAACTTTTTTGCATGACCAGAGCCTTCATGGTTACGTTAAAATGTATTACATTGTACTTTTGTGATCATGCTTTTTTCTTTAAAAAAAAAAAACAAAAAAAAAACAAAACAACAACAACAACAAAACAAATGAATCCAAGTCACCCATAAATAATCTTACCTGCTCTGCGGTTTGCAATTGAAGAATATCTGCTCCGTCAGTGGAAGCTATTAAGATCTACCACTTTCTGTGAAAGCAGCATCACAAAGGAGAGTTCAATGAAGTGAAGAGACCTCATTTCAAATAAGGTGGAGCAAGGAAGGCCATGCAAATTCAAAAGTGCACAAAAGACAGTCCTTGGAGGACCAAATGGCCTCTCCTATGATTCAAAAAGTAACAATAAAGCTACAAATTTGAAGATGTTTATTAGTGAATCAAAAACAATACTGTTAATAACATAAAAAAAAAAAAAAAAAAAAAAAAAAAAAAAAAAAAAAAACACACACATCAAGCCACATACTTTTATTTCAAGGAACTATTACGCCATCTTGTGGCTATGAAACGTATTCACAAATCACATGCAGTGGAAAGCTGCATAAATTGAGTACGGTAAATAATGCAGGGCCAGAGGTGCGTAGAGTATCCAAAAATTGTAGTCAAGTAAGAGTAGCGTTACTTCTAAATAATATCACTCGAGTAAAAGTAGTCACCCAAAAATTGTACTCAAGTACAGGTAAAAAAGTATTTGGTGAAAAGAATGAATGAATGAATGAATACTAGATTAATGAGTAACATTGTGAGTAATTGCTTACAATGTTTGATTTATTTATTTTTTTTAAACAATGGAATTTTTTTCTCAGCACAGTTATCTATATTAACTTTTATTATTATACAGCACTATAACCTATTAATTAACCACATTGAGCCAAAGAAAAACAAACAAACAAAATTCGACAAGAGTAAAAAAAAAATAAAATAAATAAAAAATACGTCAAGAAATTTTGTAATGAGTATCATTAAGAGTAAATGCTTAGGGTGCGTGATTTAAAAAAAAAAAAAAAAAATTAAATCTATATGAATAGTTATTATTATACAGCGATCAGTGTTGTTAATTTTACTTTAAAAAAGTAATTAATCACAGTTACAAATTACTTCTCTCCAATAGTAATTGCATTACTAACTCAATTACCTGAATGTAAGAGTAATTAGTTACTTGGCAAAGTATTTTCATATTTTTTTTTCATTCCAAAAAAACAACAACATAGTAACCTTTGCTATATTTGGAAGTCATTCAATGTTGTGAATCAACTGTTAAAGTTGTTAAAATTGCTCCCATTATTGCATTTGTTCCCTTCTGTCTACTTTCGACATGTGAAAGTTTTAAAACTGTTTCATCATTTGGAGATAGATTGAAGCCAAGATTTTGCCAATTTTGGAGAATTTTAGATAAAAAGTTACTTACAGTAGGTTCGCTAGGAAGGTTCTCTACAAAGAGCTTTTCAGAGAAGTCTACTGCTTTAAGATGGCGGTTGCTTACAAACGCCGGCGAGTCTATCATTTCACATCTAGTTCTCTATACATGTGCTTAAGGCCGCCGTGTCTCTCTTTTCGCATCTTGTTCTTTATACATGTGATATCTAAAGTAGCATCATGTGGGTGTAGTTTGTAGGCTATCGGCTACAGTCAGGTATTATTGGAGCCACCTAATATCCCGTTTGCAACGGCTTCACAACTCCTTTCCCTCCGAGAGAGCTCTCGTCTCCGTTTGTAGGCTATCGGCTACAGTCAGGTATTATTGGAGCCACCTAATATCCCGTTTGCAACGGCTTCACAACTCCTTTCCCTCCGAGAGAGCTCTCGTCTCTGTGAGTCCGTGTCTTTCAGACTTTTCTCACATCATTCAACCAAGGTAGTAACGTCAGTAACGGTAACAGCGTTGCCAAGATGAGAAAAGTAATTAATTACATTACTCACTAGTGGAAAAAAAAAAAAAAAAACACCGTTAGTAACGCCATTATACTCTGACGCCGTTGTTAAAAACACTGACAGCGATACTTAGTTTTTCGCAGTTAATAGGGAACTCCCCCCCATCCCCCTGAAGAAACTTAAAATCTGCGAAGTAGAGGCGGAGCTTATTTACATATACATATCCGACATGTACCCCACCCCCAAAGTATAATTAAAAACAAAACAAAGCAAACAAAACAAAAATGAACAAAAAAACAACTGAGGGTGCAAAGTTTGAAGCACGAAGTAGTGCGGGATCACTGTACTATTGAAGAATCCTAAAACCTTTTACAGAACCACATTAAGCCAAAGAAGAAAAAAAATCCGGCGAGAGAAAAAAAAAATACAGAAATGAAGCATCGTTCTATAATGCAACAATAAAAAATTACAGAAACTAAGATAACATTTTTCTAATGATAATAAAATAAAGGAAAAAATAAGAATACATGGACAAATGAGAAAAACAAGGGGGAGGAAAAACAGGAAAAACAATCTATTAATTCATTCACTCCCAGCTATTTTCACCGGTGCAACCCCCTTCGCCCCGGGCCGTTTTACTGGATTTTGACTGATTTTGCAAGGCACACAGAAAATTCTGTTCTATTGCTATATAAACATGGAACCCACCAAGAGAAAGATTAGACTCTCTTCTTTCAGCATGAAAAAAAAGTAAGTTCATATCTTTTTCCGTTCTTTAGAAATCAGTATTAGAAAATAGCTTAGTTTGAGCAATTTTCCAATTTCTGATGAAAAAACAGAGAAATTGAGCTTTTTGTGAAAGCATACATTTCAAACATAACTTTAACACAGCTATACATTAAAAAAAAAATGGGGTGTTGAACTGACATAAAACAAATTATGGAAAGAATTTGCACCTGATAATATTGCTTTCCTTCAGCATTTAGCAATTGTGTCCTTTTAACATAAAGCACACATGTCTAGCCAACATTAGGCACTCATGTTGCGCGAACATAACGCGCTCTTGTTGAGCCAACATAAGGCACTCATGTTCACCCCAAAATACATGCTGAACCGACATTAAAAAATACATAATTTGCACCTGATTAAATTGCTTTTCTTCAGTATTTAGCAATTGTGTTCTTTCAACATAAAGCACACATGTTGAGCCAACATAAGGCACAACTCGGGCTGTCAAATTTATCGCGTTAACGGGCAGTAATTAATTTTTTAAATTAATCACGTTAAAATATTTAACGCATGCACGGAACAACCCACTCATACATTGCCGCAAACAGACTACAATGGCGCCGTTCTACGTATATACAGAGCTAAGAGGCAGTGACAAGTGAGTGGATACAGACATTCATTTGGACCAAGCTTTTAATTGCCTAAAACTTTGACATCTCTTCCACAACAATTATAACTATTGAGGCGAACAACGTGGGGAAGAATGACAGGATTTGATCTTTTTCTTCACACCCTGCATTGTACACAACACAGAGAAGATATAGTATTTGCAGCCACCACACACAGTCATGGTTACCCATTTTCCATCATGCATTTGGGCAGAACAGTTTTGTCACTACATTATCATTTATTGAAAGCTCAACAAATACACTAGATGGCAATATTTAGTCACAATTTACAAACTCAGATTTATCCTTTAAGAATCTATCCGTGGATCCCTTTCAAAGAAAGAATGTTAATAATGTTAATGCCATCTTTTGGATTTATTGTTATAATAAACAAATACAGTACTTATGTAAAGTATGTTGAATGTATATATCCGTCTTGTCTTATCTTTCCATTCCAACAATAATTCACAGAAAAATATGGCATATTTTAGAGATGGTTTGAATTGCGATTAATTACGATGAATTAATTTCAAAGCTGTGATTAACTCGATTAAAAATTTTAATCGTTTGACAGCCCCGATTTTAACGTAAATGGCCGTCAATGGCATCAATTTATATATGCCTCAATGGAATCCAGTACATTGGCATCAATAGTAGCGACATTCATGATAGTCAATGGCATGGACGTACATAGCTGTCAGTGGTATTGACCTACTTAGGCGCCACTTCAATGTCAATGGGCTGTAATGGTAAGTGGTCAAAAATTACAACCACCTATGTTTCCCTGTCATTGAAAATGAAGGGAAAATGTTTGCCATTAAAAATGAATGGAATTCCGGTCATTTTGATATTTAAACAGGGCCGGTCAGTCAAACGATTTGGAGTCTCCAGTGTGCCGAAAAAAATGTGGATAATAAGATTATGAAAGAAAGAAATAAAAATAAAGTTGAGGAATTTTACTAGCTCGGCTGGTGCCTTGCAAAGTCCCATCTAATTTAAAAAAAAAAAAAAAAAAAATCACTTTTCACAAACAAAATAATAATCAAATGGTGACGGTTATTGGGCCGGCCAGCTCTACCAATGAGGTGTCACTTATTTTTTCAGGGAGTTGGCAACCCTACTTTTAAATCTCGCGAGAAATGACAAGACTATTGCAATTGGTTTGAAAGGCACATTAACATTATGTTGCATCAACATGATCTAATTGCTAACACTTTTCTTCTGTTATTCTTAAAGAAATAAAAGTTATTTAATGAAAAAAAAAAAAAATAATATAGCTACTCATTCATTGTTCATGTTTATGTATGGACTGCATGATTTAATCATGCTCACCTTGGAAACATGATGTGTTCTTGCTGAAAATGCATATAGTCTTTTAATAAACTTTACAACCTACCAGAGTCATTTTTTTAGTGTATTTTTTGCTTTGGTTACATCCCAAACATCTGAATAATGTTTTCCTTTTACAAAATAACATAAACAACAAGACAAAGCTTTTGACTGCAAAGTAACAATTTATTTACATGTAACTAACTGAGAGATGACGCTGTTGTGGCCGCGACAGCCGGGGTAAACGTTTCCCTGATCGCCGCCTGTCTCATAAAGATAGATTTTTTTTGAGAAAGGCGGCGCAGGTTCTGCTCAGTGAGCAGCACGGAATCATGACATGACATGATGTTATACTTACAGTATATAGTGCTTTTCCACCTTTCAAGGCGCTCAAAGCGCTTTACACTACATCACCATCTACCTACTGGTGACGCTGCACCAGGAGAAATGTGGGGTTCAGTATCTTGCTCAAAGATACTTAGGCGAGTTCATCAGGGCAGAGAATCGAACCCACGACCTCTGGGTTAGGGGACAACTACACTACCACTGAGCCACACCATCCCCGACAATCAATGGCATCGTCCACTGCAGTGGTGGTCCCGGTCATTCTACTCGGTCGTCCAGTGCCTGGCATCCCGAGTGTCCTCTAGGTTGTTCTGCTTGGTCGTCCACCGCCTGGCATCCTGGACGCCATTCGGTCGTCTTCCGCTGGCGCCCCGGCAGTGCGGCCCCGACATTCATTGCCGTTGAATCGGGTTACCAAATGCACTACTGCCCTCCAGTGGCCAGTTTTATCACTTTAAAATGGATTTTCAGCTTTGTGCTTTGGAGCTAAATTGAATCAGAACCCAGAGATGTCTCTTGTAAAAAAAAAAAAAACAACGTAAAAGACGTATAAATACGTCTTTGGGACACTGAAACAATTAAAAATAGAACCTATTTATACGTTTTTGGGAGCAAATGAGTTAAAATACTGAATGCAATACACTAATACAAAAAAATGATGAGTCAACCAAAGTCTTCCCAAATAGAGCTATTCTTCTAGTTTTAATCTTGCAATACATATCGCAAAACCCCAAAAATCGCAAAGTAGGTTTTTTCCCAATATTGTTTCAGCCCTAGTTACGACCCACCTCTGTTCAGGACTGACTATTGTTTTGAAAAAAAAAAAAAAACAAACAAAAAAAACATTATCACCACTAAGAACATCATGATGAAATAACAATGAAATACAAAGACACAAACTTTTAGGGAATACATTCTAATTTCAAGGCATATTTGGCTCGGTAACAGGTATTATTTCTTATAACTGACAATATTTATTAAATGTAAGATGTGTGTGCGTAAGAAGTGTCTTGTGCATCAGAATGAACAAAACACAGTGAAGCACCCACCTGAGTTGTAAGGCTTGGCTGTCGCCCATCGGCCACCGTGGAAACCAGCCACCCGCTTCAAGAAAAAAAAAAAATACTCACAAAGGCAGTACAATACATGCAAGGTTTCCATGGTAAAATGGAGGGGTGGGAGGTGTTGGTGCAGATTAATAAAATCTTGATTCAAAACCTTGAAGAGGAGGGTGAAGAACAAACAAAAAACAAATAGATGCACAGATTCAGATCAGTGAATCCTCTAAATAAGCTGTTATTCAATGTTTCAGTAAATCTTATCCTGCAATCCCTTGGGTGTGGTGGGGGGAGGTAGGTGGTTGAAGGCTGGAGGGCAGTGGAGCAGGGTGGCTGTGGGAGGGGTTGGACTGTCCATTTCCTTTTCACTGCTGCCCAGAACATAGTGAGAGACCACAAATTAGAACATGTGGTCTGTTGCATGGCAAATTTCTGCATTTTTGCAGACAAACATCAGCTGCAAACACATTTACGGGCTCAAATGTAAATTAGTGGGTAAGTACAAGTTGCTTGTCCTGGGTCCAAAATATATATTTAAGGTAAACAAGCGGAACAGCAATTCGGCCATTTCCTCCTTTGTGCAGTCAAGGTTGAGAAAAGAACAAGGGAGAGAGTACGATTGTGTTCGTGAGTAGGAGATAGAGAGAGTGGGAGAGAGTGAGGGAGAGAGAGAGAGAGGTTTAGTCTGGCTTTTCTCTGCTGAGCCTTTCAGCTCCTCTCTCACTGTAAAAAGAGGCGTGTCCACAGACCAGTATAAAGTCCAAAGAGAGCCACTCAAGTTGAGCCATTCTCAGACGCCGCTTCTTTGCACTGCACACCAGCCAGTGGAGACTGCAGTTGTTATTCAGAAGGCTGCCTTTTGATGATTTTACAGCTGGACAATCCTAGACCTGATTTTTGGGGTGTTTCAGCAGAAAGGGGCAAAACTCTGGACTTGAAGGACGGGCTCACCTGAACACGCTGGTGGATATTTGTTTTAACACATCCAAACCCAGTTCTTATCACCACTACATCCGCCAGCAGAGCAGGTCAAGGGCAAGCGTTCATTTCAATGCTGTTCCATTGAATCAGTAGGACAGAGAAGCAGTACAGACAAGGCATTGTGCCCCTGCAATTGAAATACCAACCAGCTGAAAATATCAAAGACCATCCTGGACAAAGAGTTTCTCAGAACTCCTGTCCTCTTGTTGGGCTTCAATCTGCTATTTTGAATTCAAAAAGTGATCTAAAGCTGCGCATCACTCAGGAGCGTAAGGTGACAAGGGCAGAGGATTGCTTGCAGGCAGCCATGGTGCGCGAGGGTGGCGTGGCGGTGGCTCCATCCAAATGGGGCCTGTGGGCTTTCGCCACTTTGATGCTCGCAGCACTCTGCTTGTCCGACCAGGCCATCCGATGCCCGGTGTGCTCCGAGGAGAGGCTATCCAGCTGTCAATTGCCGGAAAACTGTGAGGAGACAGTGCGGGAGCCTGGCTGTGGCTGCTGCCCCACATGTGCCCTGCCTAAAGGGGCACATTGTGGCGTCTACTCCCCCCGATGTGGTAGTGGCCTGCGCTGCTACCCGCCACAGGGCATTGAGAGACCACTGCACTCCCTCATGCATGGCCAGGGGGTGTGCACCGATGAAAGAGAGGTGGAGGAAAACTCAGGTGAGCATCTTCACAAGATTTCTTAGTTCCCTCTCAAGCGATGATCTGAAATGAATCATGCAGTGTCTATGTTTTCGCTACTCTTTAGACCCGCTGCCGGACATTGAGATTTCGTGTGACTGGTTTGACATGTGTATTTGACACCGATTTTAGCCACGGCCCACAGAGCAAGTCACCCCGCACGGCCCGGTGGGGGCACGCACTGTTGCAGTCCCCCAGTTGTCGTGCAGCCACTTGCTGTGAAAGGGGCCCTGCAGCAGGATCCAAAGCAGAGCGCTGTGGTGATAGCTGCTGTAGGCGTGTATTGCACGGAGACCTCGTGCTGGAGACATCTGCTGCTTGAGCGTGTGCTCTGTGTGACCTTTTGAGCTGCAAAGTTTCAAAGGATGTTTTTATTTCAATGATATTGAAAGGTGCTTGAGTGTGCGCATTAGAGGTGGGTAGTAGCGTTACTTCAAAATAATATTAGTCAAGTAAAAGTAGTCTTCCAAAAAATGCACTCAAGTTCAACTAAAAAACTAGTTGGTAAAAAGAATAACACTGTGAGTAAATGCTTACGATGTTAGAATTTTTTTAATGAACTCTTATCATTATACTGCTCTATAACCTGTTACATAACCACATTGAGACAAAGATATACAAAACAAATCCACAAAGAAAAAAAAAAAAATAAATAAATGAAGTATCATTTGTCCAAAGAGCATGAGTTCCCTCTTGTGGAGAAAACTTTTCCTCTTATGAAATTAAAAGGGTCATATTTCCGTTTTTTTGCGGTCAAGCGGTGACAAATAAAACCTTTCGAGTCATGTTGACAGTGGCGCTCTATGTCAAATACTTCATTTTTTATGGTTCTATGCCACGTGATTGAACAGGCCGACGTGATTATAGAACGGCAAGCTCGAAATGATTGGTGTAATTGAGTCATGTGATTATTGTTGCGACGTCTCATTGGTGAAACTGGGAGAACCATTGGTGGTATCATCCCTGGCAAAAAAACGACTGAGGGCGTTAAGTTTGAAACGCGAAGTAGCGAGGGATCATTGTATTTTGAAGAAGAAGACGAACACCTATTACATAACCACATTAAGTCAAAGAGGGGTGGGGGCGGATACCGGCGAAAAACAAAAAACACAGAAATGAAGCATCATTCATTCAAAGAGCATGAGTGCCCTCTAGTAAAGAAAAAATATTTCTTATTATAGAACCAAAAGGATCATATTTCTGGTGCCAAATAAAAACTGGGAGATAAAATCCAAGCTTTCAAGTCATGTTGACCGCAGCGCTCTATGTCAAATACGTCATTTTTTACGGTGCTTTAAAGACGCCACCAGATTGAACAGATCGGCGTGATCATAGAACGGCAAGCATGTGGCTGATTGGTATAATGGAGTCAGGTAATTATTGTTGCGACATATCATTGGTGAAACTGGTCACACCACTGTTGGTGTCTCTGACAAAAAAAAAAAAAAAGTAAAATCTAATATGTAGAATAAAGAGAAAAAATGTAACGACGAGTGTAACCCGTAGCGGAGTAAAAGAGTAGCATTTCTTCTTCACAATACTCAAGTAAAAAAGAGTATGGCTTTGTAAAACTACTCTCAGAAGTATATTTTTCTCAAAAAGTTACTCAAAAGATGTAACGGACTAAATGTAACGTTTTACTACCCACTTCTGGCATTAACCAAACCAGTGTCTGAGATCCTGATGTTGTGCAGGGAGTGAAAGCATTGTGGTGGTTGTGGGAATTTGAGAGTCTACGCCTGTGTGTACTGTGAGGAGGCAATAAAAACGGCCGTATCAAAAGACTGTAATGGAGTGTGGCCGGTCTGGGGCTAATCGAGCTCTCTGCAAGCAGTAATTCACATGGTGCTTTTTCATTCCTTATCCTCCTGCCGTTACACTTCTAAATTTGAGCTTCTCCTTGACGTCTCAATCATAGGCTTTTGGTCATTTCATATTCCCTTTTGTGTTGCTGTTTTTTACTTTTACTTTGTGGGATGCCTTATCTGCATACCCTACTCCAGTTCAATGGACTTTAACTTCTCCCTACTGATGAAATAGTATTAACTCTGCCTTTCTGTCTTCTTCCATTTTAAACAAATAGAGTAGTGTTGATTATTCCATGTGAGGTAATTGTTATTAGGTGTCAAGGACGTGGTTCTTTTATTGGATCCACACCGTCCGCATACTGGTCCCACGTTGCTTGAACGAAGTGGTAAAGGCACAGGCCCTCGGCTCCAGCCAGAACAACAAAGAGTTGGATCAGTCATTATAAAACTCCCAGGACACTCATCTCCAGTGCAGCATCTGTTTCCACTGCCCCCCACCCCACCCCCAGGCCCTAACAAGCCTTCGAATGCATCGCCCACCGCGTCCAGCTCCTGCAGGAGGATGAGCTCATCAGCACTCTTTCTGCCAGAGCTGAAATGAGAGCCTTCTGCTCTCCGTGCAGGGCCAGCATAGGTTAGGCCAGCACATAGCGTGACTAAATGGAATCAGAAAAAGCAGAAAAGCTGTTTAGAGCATAATAAAATAAAAAATAAAATAAAAAAATGACTGATTTAGCTGGAAATTTTACATGGGGTGGGGAGATTGGGGGTGGTTGTTGAACCCATCCTGAAAGGCCAAGGGTTCATTTTGCTAAGTTCAAAAGTTTCTTTGTTGATAGTGAAATCTGACCACTCAGTTCTGTTGGTGCTCATGCTTCTTATTACCCTTGGGGCCATAACAAATTGCTAGGAGATGTGCCCAATACACAGGAAATTATCTCTCTGAGCTGAAAATTCATATATGTAAAGAGCCAATAAAAAAAGGAAAAGGTGAAAAGCAACTTCGTCAGAAGTAAAAAAAATTCTCTACGGATGTGAAGCTCCTGAATACTGCCTAATACCTGACACTGCCTCACTCTTAGTCAGGGGTGTAAATTTCGAGGTCGGAACGGTGCTTTGATCCCGAAAATTTGATGGCAACTGTCAAATCTCCATGTTAAAAAAATTGCCGGCTGCCATACATGCATCTCAAAGACGAAAACAATGTACTAAAGTCAGGTTTACAAATACAAGTGATAACAACAAGCCCAATAAAGTGCTTGTGTAGTATCAGCTTTTTCCACTGATATTTATCATTTATCTATTCCACGGAGTTCCGCCAGCATGTGTATCTGAGTCCGACGAGACAGTCGACTTGCGTCGATGTGCACGTGCACGCAGCAAACCACCCTGCCTGAACTCCAGTTGTCCATTTAATACTGACATATTATCAGCATGGATAATTAGCTCTGATTGGTTCAAATTCAAAGGTTTCTCATCTTTCACAAAAAATAAAATAAAAAAATAAAAAATGGCAATGCAACAGAAAACTGATCAGATCTTTAAGAGAAAGGAAAGCGTTGAAGAAGCTTATTTTATTTTATTTGCTCTGATGGGGAGGTTCAGATCATCTTCCATGTTAACCTATAATGCCTAACCCCAGAAATCATAAACAGAAAAGTCAGATTTTTTTTTTTAATTTGAAAGCTTTACGTGGTCCTTAAACATAATATAATAATAATAAAAAAAAAAAAAACTTTAAAAATTATTGTGTATATATGTTTTCTAATTTTGATCATAAATGATACACTAACCATTACATGCAGTTCTCCCGAGGAAAAAAAAAGTGAGATTGAACACAATAAGGTTTTAAACTTTTTTTTTTTACTGCAATGAGGTCCAGTAATGCTTGTCTCAAATGCGATACATTTGGCAAGATAGTTACTGTACACTTTGGATTTATTTTTGTTCGTTTACTGTATCTATGTTAGGCTACCTGCAGTATCTGAACCTTTTGGAATTTCTCACATTTCTGCATAAAATCACCATCAAATGTGAGCTGATCTTTGTCAAAACCACACAGATGAAAAAACTGTCTGCTTTCGCTAAAACCACCCAAACATTTATAGATTTTCAAATTTTCATGAAGATAGTATGCAAACAATGACATAAGGGGTAAAATTAGTAAGTGAACCATAACATTTAATATTTTGTGGCCCCCCCTTTGGAAGCAATTACTTCAACGAGCCACTTCCTGTAGCCGCAGATCAGTCCAGCACATCGATCAGGACTAATCTTGGCCCATTCTTCTCTACAAAACTGCTGTAGTTCAGTCAGATTCCTGGGATGTCTGGCATGAATTGCTGTCTTTAGGTCATGCCACAGCATCTCATTGGGGTTCAAGTCTGGACTTTGACTTGGCCACTCCAGAATGTGTATTTTGTTCTTCTGAAACCATTATGAAGTTCATTTACTTCTGTGTTTTGGATCATTGTCTTGTTGCAGCATCCATCCTCTTTTTGGCTTCAATAGTTAGCGATAAGGACTCAGGTATTCCCGCAAATTATCCTGATAAACTTTTGAATTTATTCTTCCATTAATGATTGGAAGTTGTCCAGGCCCAGAGACAACAAAACAGCCCCAAATTATGATGCTCTCTTTACCATGCTTCAGGGTGGGGATGGGGTGTTGATGTTGGTGAGCGGTTCCGTTTTTTTTTCTCCACACATGACGTGTGTTACTCCCAAACAATTCAACTTTGGTTTCAACAGTCCACAAAATATTTTGCCAAAACTTCTGTAGAGTGTCCAAGTGCTTTTTTGCGAACATTAAACGAGCAACAATGTTTTTTTTTTTAGACAGCAGTGGCTTCCTCCGTGGAGTCCTCCCATAAACACTATTCTTGGCCATAGTTTTACATATAGTTGATGTGTGCACAGAGATATTGGACTGTGCTAGTGATTTCTGTAAGTATTTAGCAGACACTCTGGGGTTCTTTTTTACCTCTCTGAGTATTCAGCGCTGAACTCTTGGCGTCATCTTTAGTGGACGGCCACTCCTTGGGAAAGAAGCAACAGTGCCAAACTCTATCCATTTGTAGACAACTTCTCTGACTGTCAATTGATGAAAATCTAGACGTTTAGAGATGGCTTTGTATCCTTTTCCCAACTCAAATCAACAATTCTTGAGCGCAGGTCTTCAGACAGCTCTTTTGACCGAGCCGTGATGCAAATCAGACAATGCTTCTCATCAAGACAATTCTTACCCGGTGTGTGTTTTGTAGTGAGCAGGGTAGCTTTAAACCACTCATCAGTGATTGGGCACACACCTGATTTAAAATGTTTGGTAACAATTGGTTGCAATTGCTCTTTAAGTCTCCATAGGCAGAAGGTTCACTTACTTATTTTGCCCCTTCAGTCATTGTTTGCATGCTATCCTCATTAAAATATGAAAACCTATAAATGTTTGGGTGGTTTTAGTTAAAAAAGACACTGTATTTTCATCTGTGTGATTTTGACAATGATCAGATCACATTTGATGGTGATTTTATGCAGAAATGTGAGAAATTCCAAAAGGTTCAGATACTTTTTCTTACCAATGTAATAATTTCCTTACAATGTAAAAAAAAAAGTCAACAATTGTGTTATCTTCAAAATATATTCCATTTCACTGTGCATAATGTAAGTCATTTGTAGTTATTTTTGTCAATGTATGTTTAAGTCATTGTTTACATTATCTTCAAATTTAATGTACTGTACATCCTATGTTCTTAAGTTGTTATAATCGAGGCTTTGCATTTAGATGTGAGGAAATGAGAGGGGGGGAATTAGGAGATGGAGGTTGGAGTTACTGTGATTTTGTTATAGATATAACTGCCATAATCATTTTTCTTTGCATTTGTGTGTTTTTGGGAGGTTTAACCCCCCCCCCCCCCCCCAACATAAATAAATAAATAAATAAAATAAAAAATCTGGCTCCATGGTGACGTTTATGTCAGGGAGTTCCAGCAGTAGATTCTAGCCACTTTCACCCCTGCTCTTAGTTAGCATCAGTGAACACAAAAGTAGAAAGTGTTTTTTTTTTTTTAACCCAGGAAAATTCACGCAACGAAAGAAGCAAGTATCCACACCCTGTTGAAGAGAATTATGAGTTCAGGGTTAATTAAGCATTCGGTCCCTAAATCATGTTGGACGTCAATTTGTTTCCATTAAAACCAACTCCCAAAGAACTCTCCGCAAACATTTGTCGATGTCGAAGATAGATTTACTGATAACATCCCGTTCTTTTAGTCTGTCAATACGAATACTCAATATATGACTTTGCGTGTGTGTTGGCATCTGGTCCAACATTCCTATCAAGTCTTCACACAATTTTTTTCCTTTTGTGAAAAACAGAACAATATTATTTACAAATGGATACAGATGGAAGGGATGAAAAGCCTTAAGTTTTGGGAAAATGTTTGAGCATAAATGAAGGTCCGTGACAAGAGTGTAGGTTTGGTCTCAACATTGGTAGGGACAATATAACAGCATAACCTGCATGTATACTTTTTGCTGGGGACAGGAAATTAATAAGACCAAACAGATTGGGTGAACGGGGGTCAAGGCTACATTTCACACGAATATGAACCTAATTCATTGATAGGCTAAATGATCAATGCAAAATAAATCTTTATTCACTTATACTAACTTTCAAATGTGTTGGTTCAGGTGATACAATGTTTGACGTAAAACTTGGTTTCCAAAAACTACTAAAAAAACATTTTGAAAACTTCCAGAGTAAATGTCTGGATTTTATTCGCAAATTTAAACTGCAATACCTGAACAAAACTTACAATATATTAACATACACAATAAATACAAACTTTCTAATAATCTCTTAACTATCCAGGAATGCAAAAAATAAACTTTTATCTTAAGACCACTAAACACAGAGAAATGAAATATAACCAGAGGTGGGTAGTAATGCGTTACATGTACTCCGTTACATTTACTTGAGCAAATTTTTGAGAAAAATGTCCTTGTAAGAGTAATTTTATCGAGCCATACTTTTTACTTTTACTTGAGTAGATTTGTGAAGAGAAACGCTACTCTTACTCCGCTACTTTGGGCTACACAAAAGTTATTATATTTTCCCTCTTTATTCTACATAATAGATTTATTCTTTTCTTTTGCCATCGATGCCAAGAGTAACTCAACTAATTTCACCAATGGGGTGTCGCAACAATAATCACATGACTCCATAACACCAATCAGACGCAAGCTTGCCGTTCCATGATCACGGCAGCCTGTTCAGTCACCGTAAAACAAGGTAAAAAAAAGGTAAAGTATTTGACATAGAGTGCTGCCCTCAACAGCCCTCTAAAGCGCAGATTTTAACTTCTCTCCCAATTTTTATTTGGCAACGGTTGACCACGGAAACCGGAGATACGATCCTTTTAATTGCATATTAATAATTATGAATGAACTTTTCACGATTCAAACTTGAAACAATTTTCTCCACTAGAGGGCACTCATGCTCTTTGAACGAATAATGCTTCATTTCAGTCATTTTTTTTCTCTCGCTGGAATTCAATCTTTTTTTTTTTTTTTTTTTTTTTAAACTTCTTTGGCCTAATGTGGTTATGTATTGGGTAATTGTACAGTATTATTATAACAACAGTTCATAGAGAAATGTTTGTGCTGAGAGAAAAATACCATAAAAAAAAAAAATCTAACAAAAATGTAAGCAGTTAATCACAATGTTACTCATTACTTGAGTAGTCTTTTCACCAAATACTTTTTTATTTGTACTTGAGTACATTTTTTGGATGACTACTTTTACTTTTACTTGAGTAATATTATTTTGAAGTAATCCTACTCTTGAGTAAAATGTTTGGATACTCTACCCACCTCTAAATATAACTGAAAAAACCTCTTAATCAGGGAATAACAAAAATAAATAAAAATGGAGCCTTCCTTCAGGTAAGACAGTACTGCTTTTGTCAACAAGCACAGCCAAACCTGACAAAATATGAAAGCTCCTTTGGGCTGCTTTAAGACCACATGAATAAAATAAAAATGAAAATCGGGGAGAAGGGCTTAAACCTTGGTTCACTACATTTCTTCATTCAGTTTAATTAACGTTAACAGTAGAAAACACGCAGGAGGGCACTTCTTTCTAAGCAGCTTCCTACTTGAGTTTTGCAGGTTAGCAAATTCACACAGCATAATGTTATGCTAACTCTGATGCAGGTCGGACTTTCAGTTGCAAAATTAGTGGCGTGTTCCCCACCTCCACGACATTGACGTCTTTTTACATTACTTACAGTGGCTGCTGCTGGCCGAAAAAAACTTGTAATATCCCTCCTCTTCAAAGGGGGCAGAGGAGGAAGCGGCATGTTGTCGAAATGTTGTATTTCTGTCGGGGCTGTGAGCGCGCGCGTGTGGCGGTCAAGTCATTAGCAAATAAGACACGCTTTTGAAGGGGGGGAAATGGACTGGCACATTCAGTAAATGAAAAGGGGTAAATATAAGTCTGAACATAATGAAAATAATTAACTTAATAATGGTAGGGCCAATTCTATCGTTACAATATATGGGAAGACAATCTAAATTGCCTATAACTGAAGTCAATATATAATGCAAATAAGTTTGCCTAAAGGTTGGTGGGGACAATTCAAGCATCCTAAAATTGGTAGTGTTATGTCCCTACCGTCCCTATGAAAACATATGCCTTTGGTCTGTGAAGATCCAGACCAGGAAATGTTTTGTAGAACTTTTGTTGTCTAAAATATTTATTTCTTTGAATATTATGTCAGGATTTGCTTACATTTAACTTTGAAGTGCATTGTAGAACTGTGGCTATAAAACGTGAATAAATGTAATCAGCTTTCTGTACTTCATGACAAAAAACGCTTTGTAATCGTGGCTGGAAAGAGTACAAAAACATAATCTACTCAAGTAAAAGTACTGGTGTAAAAATTGACTCAAAGAAAATATTTTTAAAAAGTAGCTAATTTAAAATCTATTAAAAGTAAAAGTTACTTCTCTGTGTGTTTGGTTTGCGCTCTGACATGCACTGTCACCTGTGCGCCCTTATAGAGACAGTTGTGTGCTTTTCCAAATCATGTCCAATCGACCAAATGACCCTGGCTCAACGCCATTTGGGCTGTAGTAATCGTTCAAGATGATCAGTGGAAACATGATGCACCTCAGCTACATGTGGAGATTTTTGGCAATACTTATGTACTCGTCATTTCCAAGTTTGTTATGTTTATGAAACAAAAGGAAAGGTAGTTTGACATTGTCATTATGAGGTATTTTTTGTGGAAATTTGAGGGAAAATGCATTCATTCCATTTTGGAACATTACAAAATGTGGAAAATGTGAAGTGGTGCGAATACTTTCCGGTTGTGTGTGTGTTTTTATGTAAGGGTGTGTGTGTGTGTGTGGGTGTGTGTGTGCGTGTGTGTGTGTGTGTATAAGTAAGAAGTGCCCATCAAGCCGATCCAGGTTATGGAGGGGATTCTGGAAGTGTGGGGTGAATATCTCCAGATTAAATTAACAAATGACTCGAAGCTCCCAGTGTTTAGTGAACGTAACATACTTACAGCTGCTCTCTACATTAGCATCTTCCTGGTATCCAATTGGCTAAGCTGTACCTCTACTGTACGTGAGTGTGTGTATCTCAGAGTCCTCTTCATTCACCCCTCAAGCCATGATGTTTCACGACAGTTTTAGTCTTCACTCTTTTCCTTTCTTCTTCTTTCTTTCTTTCTTTCTTTTTTTTTGCATTATGCACAACTCTCATTTTATCTTTATTGTGCAATACAGTGATCCCAGAGGTGGGTAGAGTACCTAAAAATTGTACTCAAGTACTCAAGGAAAAGTAGTCATCCAAAAATGCACTCAAGTACAAGTAAAAAAGTATTTGGTGGAAAGAATACTCAAGTAATGAGTAACATTTTGAGTAACAGCTTACAATTTTTTTCCCAAAGGGATTTTTTTTCTCAGCACAAAGTATGCCATTTGAACTGTTTTAATTATACTATACGATAACCCATTACATAACCACTTTAAGCCAAATACCCCCCCCCCCCAAAAAAAATTGAAGTCAGGCAATCGAATTTTTTTTTTTTTTACAGAAATGAAGTATCATTCGTCCAAAGAGCATGAGTGCCCTCCAGTGGAGAAAATAGTTCCTAGTTTGAATAGTTTAATAGTGAATAGTTCCTTCATAGTTCCTATTATGAAATTAAAATGATCATATCTCTGGTTTTCCGTGGTCAATCGGTGCCAAATAAAAAATGGGAGAGAGGTTGGAATCGGCGGAATTATGTTGAGGGCAGCGCTCTACTTCAAATACTGTACTTTTTTTTTTTACGTACCCCATTACATAACCACATTAAGCCAAAAAATTCCAAAAAAATATTGCAAGAGAAAAAATGACTTAGATGAAGAATTATTCGTCTAAAGAGCATAAATGCCCTCTAGTGGAGAAATAGTTCCTAGTTTGAATAGTGAATACTAGTTCCTTCATAGTTACTAATAAGAAACTAAAAGGATCATATCTCCTTTTTTCCGGGGTCAATCGATGCCAAATAAAGACTGGGAGAGAGGTTAAAATCCACAGTTTCGAGTCATGTTGAGGGCAGCGCTCTATGTCAAATCCTTAATTTTAATTTTTTTACGGAGCTATAAAGACGCTACGTGATTGAACAAGCTGGCGTAATCATTGAACGGAAGCCTTGCGTCTGATTGGTATAATGGGAGTCATGTGATTATTGTTGCGACGTCTCATTGGTGAAATTGGTAAAGCTACTCTTGGCATCGCTGGGGAAAAAAAATCGAATATGTAGAATAAAGAGGAAAAATGTAACAAGTCTTGTGTAGAACAAAGTAGCGGTGCAAGAGTAGCGTTTTTTCTTCACAAATCTACTCAAGTAAAAGTAAAAAGTATGGCTTCGTAAAACTACTCTTAGAAGTACATTACTCAAGTAAATGTAATGGAGTACATGCAACACGTTACTATCCACCTCTGGTGATCCCTCAGTGGTTGCATGGGGACCAGAACCTGACGCGATAAGTGAAAAACCATGACATAGCGCTCCTCCCAAAAAATTTGTGTTTAATGTATTTATTCATATTTAGCATTTAAAAGAGATACATATACAACATGTTTTTCACTTTTTTCCCCAAAGTATAAAAAAAAAAATGTTTATGTGTATATTAGGGGCTGTCAAAATTATCGCGTTAACGCGCGGTAATTAATTTTTTTGATTAATCACGTTAAAATATTTGACGCAATTAACGCACATGTCCCGCTCAGACAGTATTCTGCCTTTTGGCAAGTTTTACAGCAAGGTTTTTTGTGCTGTCTAACAGCGAACTCTTGTGGTCGCTTTGCGACGTGGTTTATTGCTTTCTTGCCAGTTCAATATGGCTGCACGACGTCTCGGGCTGACGCCTACGTTGTAATGTTGTGCTTATATGATCCTTGGACAAGATTTGTCCGTAAGTATGGTTGTTGTAAAGAATGTACATATTAAGTTAGTAAGCGAAATGTTATATTTTTTGTATGAGACGCTTTTTGTTTATGTTTAGTGAACCTGTATAGCGTGCTAAGCTAACGTTGTTGCTAATGCAATGCTTGTGTACTTTTTTTTGTTGTTTTACGACGGTCTAAAGAGGACAATGGTTTGAGGCTATTTTATTAATAAATCAGATGAAAAAGGAAGAAGTCTGATTGTTAAGGCGTCGTTCACTAGCTGTCTAGCTTTGGAAAAAATAGATGCTTCGGAGTGAGGACAGCATAGACAGTTTTAAATGACAGTAGAGTGAAATGCCCACTACAGTCCTTATGTACCGTATGTTGAATGTATATATCCATCTTGTGTCTTATCTTTTCATTCCAACAAATTATTTTACAGAATATATATATAATTTACAGAAAAATATGGCATATTTTATAGATGGTTTGAATTGCGATTAATTACGATTAATTAATTTTTAAGCTGTAATTAACTCGATTAAAAATTTTAATCGTTTGACAGCCCTAGTCTATATGTTTTCATAATTTTTTAAGCACTTCAAATGTCATAATTATGATAAGTTTTAAACATGTTACTATCCCACCAAATTATTTTTAAACAAGAATAAAGTGGAAAAATGCGTGTCTTTATTATATGCTTGATTGAGTGAGTCCACTCAAATCCACTCAGGCTGCTCACTTAGACACAATGAGTTGCTACAGCAACTGATTAACAAGCTAAATGATGATTGACGCATACGGCGCTTTGAAGTTTTGGCTTCCATGCTCTCTCTGGCAAGATCAAACCTTAACGTCTGTCAGTCATCGTTAACTTTAACTCATTCAAAAAAATTCGAAAAACAATCGATTAATTCATTCACTCCCAGTCATTTTCACCAGAGCAAGGGCCTTCACTCCCGGCCGTTTTACTGGATTTTGACTGATTTTGTAAGGCTCACAGAAAATTCTGTTCTGTTGCTATATAAACATGGAACCCTCCAAAGGAAAGATTAGACTCTCTTCTTTCAGCAGGGAAAAAAATGTAAGTTCATATCTTTTTCCTTTCTTTAGAAATCAGCATTAGAAAATAGCTTAGTTTGAGCAATTTTCCAATTTCTGATGCAAAACAGAGAAATTGAGCTTTTTGTGAAAGCATACATTTCAAACATAACTTTGACTTTAACACAGCTATGTTTTGCTTTAGTTAAATCATAAATATTGCTGTAATGTTTTCCTTTTACAAAATAACATAAACAACAAGACAAATAGAGCTTTTGATAACAGAATAACAATTTATTTACACATAACTAACTAAGTATTAACTAACTAACTATAACTGAGATGACGCTGTTGTGGCCGCGACAGCCGGGTTATATTTTCCCTCATTGCCGCCGTCTCATAAAGATGGATTTTTTTAAGTCTCTGCGGGGTCTGCTCGGCGAGCAGCACGGACTCAACGACATCAACTGCTGCACTGGTGGTCCAGGTCGTTCTGCTCGGTCATCCAGCGCCTGGCATCCCGGGCGTCCTCTTGGCTGTTCTGCTCGGTCGTCCGCCGCCTGACATCCTTTCGCCGGCGCCCCGGCAGTGTGGCCCGGCCATTCCTTGCCGTTGAATTGGGTTGCGGGCTTGCGTTACTGCCCTCCAATGGCCAGTTTTATTGATTTAAAATGGATTTTCAGCTTTGAGCAGAACCCAGAAATGTCTCATATGAAAAAAAATGTAAAAGACGTATAAATACGTCTTTGGGACACTGAAAAAATTAAAAATAGAACGTATTTATATGTTTTTGGGAGCAAATGAGTTTAATAAACAACTTCAGTGCACTGCCTGACCAAGAAAAGCAGAGGGAGGGAGAGTGAGACTACGTGATCGGCTCGTATCAACTGTATTTATCCTTTTTTTTTTTTTAATTGGAAAAAAAGAAAAAATCAGCGATGGACTGAGGGCGCGAAGTTTGAAGCGCAAAGTAATGAGGGATCACTGTAATCTAATTGTAACATGTATTTGTTACATGTTTTGATGCATATTTATGCTTTATATAAGATTTATGTCTGATTTTAGGGTCTTGGAACAGGTTACACATTTACATGGAAACGGCTTAGGTACTTACGGATTTTTCAGTTTACGAAACTACTTCCAGAACCAATTAATTTCGTAAGTAAAGGTACCACTGTATTCCATCCGAAAGCAAAGTTTAAAGGAGAATATTATTATTTCATATTTAATCATATATATTCTTTTATAATAAATGATTTTCCCCTTCAAACTTTGCTTTCGGCAAAGGATGCTCCTTTTTAGCCAAGTATAATTTAATTATATTTGATGGGCAATTTTTGCTTACCATGCAGTCAGGAAGAAAGTGTTGATTTTGATGATGATCTGTCTGGAACGTTTTTTTATTGTGTATCGTGTTTCACTTTGATTTGACTTCCAAAGTTTCATTTATAACATTGGATGTCAAAGCTACTGAGTTGTTTTCTACGAGTGGTATTAATGGTAACAATGAGATATCTTTTTAATGGATGACTTCTGTGAATACTAAAAAGACATTTGAAGTTCAAAAGAAGCCTTTACAATGACGACATGTGCCTACTAATTCTTTTCATATGAACTGTATTGCTTTGTGGAATAAATCAACAATCCATCAGATAAATCATCCCTGCCCTGCTCTTGGTGGATTCTTGAATAAAAACACAATATACGTCCACCTGAATATCTGTTTTGGCATCAGCTGGAACACTGGGAAGTGGCCAGAGCAGCATGTGGCAGTGTAGCAACAGGTTTCCCTCCCCCTCCTTTTTGGGAATTTATGGTGATTTATTCTTTTGTTTTGCCTTTTGCAAATTAAGAGAACTCCTTGCTTTCTGACTTTATACAGGACACAATGATTTTATTGAATAATGTTCAAATTACTTTTGACAGGGACCAGACTTTGTTGACAGTGGGTTGCTACTTTGGCAGTGTTTGATGTTGACTCTGCAAAGGGCGTTTCTGTTTCTTAGAAGAAAGTGCGGGTGACTTTTGAACTTTCTGCCAGAAAATTAACAACAGCAAAAAAGAAAACCTCAGTTTATCATTGTTTGTGCTACAAAACCCACTAACGTGCAACCTGAAGTGAGTGGCATAGCCAAAGATTTTACTCAAGTAAGAGTAGCATTACTTTTAAATAATATTACTCAAGTAAAAGTCATCCCAAAATTTACTCAAGTACAACTAAAAAAGTATTTGTCTAAAAGAATACTAAAGTCCAACGTAAAATTTGACTCGCCATTTGTTTTTACATCTGACGACATGCTCGAAATGTGACGATTTACGACAGCGCCGCAGTTTCTTTGTTTTACCGCAAGACGGACGGACGTCGGATTATCTTGTGAGAGAAATCAACATGGGTTTCAACAATCTCAGTGCAGGTGGTGAAAAAAGGAAAAAGATGAGGCTTACCATTGAAATGAAGATGCAAATGATAGGAAAATATGAGCGTGGTGTGTGTGAGCGTATTTCGGCGGTCCTCTTCCGTTCGCCAGTCTTTATAAGTTAAGGTGACAATTATTATTGTAGTAACATCGGCAAAGAAATCGCCAGCTTCATCAGGTTTTTAATCATTTATTTCAGAACTTTTGCAACACAACATGCCTACTGTCCACCGCAGCTGACGCGCAACAACAGAACACGAAAGTGACAGTAAAACTCGAATGCACTCTCTCTCACTCTGCCATCAGCCACGCTACATTATTATTATTATTATTGTTATTACTATTATTATTATATTATTATTTCAATTTTTAGTCATTTTTTTTTGTTTTGCTCTTTGCAATTGCTATTTGCAATAGTAACAGCGGTATTTATTCAGGATTTAATATAGGTTTTCATGCTGTGGAAAGAATTATGGTATGATAATGTAGTCTTATGGGATAATCCTGCTCGACATACGACAATTTTGACTTGCAAACAAAGTCCTGGAACAAATTGACTTCGTATGTAGAGGTACCATCTATATGAACCGTTATTATTATACTGTACTATAATCTACTATATGACCATCTTAGGCCAGAAAGACGACATAAAAAAAAAAAAAAAAAAAAAAAAAAATTAAATTCAGACCAGAAGAACACTCTGAAACATCATCCATCCAAAGAGCAAAAACAATTGTTGCGTCTGATTGGTATAAAAGAGTCATGTGGTTGTTGTTGCAATGTCTTATTGGTGAAACTGAGACAGCCAGTGGCATCTCAGTAAAAAAAATAAAGTCAATATACCGTAATTTTCGCACTATGAGGCGCACCTGGCTATAAGCCACCAAAGATGACACGAAAACGGCATTTGTTCAAAGATAAGCCGCACTGGACTTTAAGCCGTAGCTGTCCTCACTGTATTATGGGATATTTACACTGAATGATATTACTGGTAACACTTTAATTGACATTGGCATCATACGACTGTCATAAGACCAAACGAACCACATTGAAGCTTTGAATCAATTGGCTGCAAAGCTTCATTGCTTCAAGAAGCTTTATTTGGCCATCACTGCTCCCTTGGGGAAGACGGTCAACCTCTGCTGCCAATACTGTTTTTGTCCAACATGCCTCCTAGCATGCATTGCAGCGTTCCAGATGTAAATGCCAGTCAAAATTAATGTAATGTGCTAATTATTTACTCAGTTACTTTCAGTTGTTTCATTAATTCCTAGTTATGGTATTTGGCCACTGATAGTGGCGCCATAAGACTGTCATTAGACAATCATTATTATGACATGACACTGTCACGAGCATTAATGAATGCTTATAACATATGTCATTTAGTGTTATCTAGCAAATTATCTCACTTTTGGATAGATGTAAAAGATCCGAGCTGGACATAAATGCAATTAGTAACATAATTTGCCGGATGACACTTCATGACATCTGTCACAAGCATTCAGTACTGCTCATGATAGTGTCAGATCATAATTATGACGGCCGTATGACAGTCTATTGATGCTGTTGTCAAATAAAGTGTTACCAAATACTAGGGCTGCAGGTATCGATTATTTTAGTAGTCGATTGATCGATGAAGTAGTTAGTTCGAATAATCGAGTAATCGGATAAGGAACATCAAAAATTAAAATACCTGAGCTGAGGCTCAAACAGTATAAAAAAATGAACAAATAAGGATCTATGTACAACAAAACAACAATCGGCTAAAGTCCGCTAGCTTAAATGCTATAATATGCTAACTTTTTTTTTTTTTTTCTTACAATGCTCTCAACAAATGGTCTAGACACGTATTCCCACAAAAAAAAAAAAAAACGGCCAAATATACCTATAAACTAAATTACGAATGCATTAAAAAAAATAATAAAATTAGCTCAAACAAAAACTCAGCTTATGTTGGTCTTAACAGAGAGCAGCTGGATTCAGCCACGTGAAATGAAGCAGACTTGAGGGCAGTGTATCCACCCAAATCAATAAAACTAAATGCAAACACTTTCAAAACAAACATTATAACTCCACTTTAACTAAACGAATACTCGACGGAGCAAAATTTAATTCGAATTTTTTTTTTCTAATCGAATACTCGAGTTAATCGATTAATCGTTGCAGCACTACCGAATACCATAACTCGCAATTAATGAAACAACTGGAACAGTAAATAAATAAATAATTAGCACAGAACATGAATGTTGATTGTTATTTACATCTGCAGCGCTGCAATACATGCTAGGAGGCATGTGTTACCTATTACCTATAAATCAACAAATAAGCCGCATTGGACCATAAACCGCAGGGTTCAGAATGAAACAAAAAAGTAGCGGCTTACAGTCCGAAAATTATGGTATTGAATAAAGACGTAACGTAATGTAATGTAACGACTCTAGTGTAGCCCAAAGTAGCGAAGTAAGAGTTCTTCTTCACATATCTACTCAAGTAAAAGTAAAAAGTATTACATGGTGAAACTACTCCAAAAGTCAAATTTTCACAAAAAGTTACTCAAGTAAATGTAACAGAGTAAATGTAACGCATTACTACCCACCTCTGAATGCATTACGTAAACATGAAAAATATGAGTTTGGTTATTTTTGTTCTTTCTTTACCGTAATTCTTTGTGGTCAAATATGTTGTTTCTTTATGTGGACTGCAAACCCGCCTAAAAATGATGCAACATTCATGAATTACACCAGTTTTTCCTTCACCACAATGGCTTATGACAGACGTGACAGTTCTAACAAATGAAGCCTTACAGCTTTGGTTTGGGGTTAACAAAAATAGCTCATCTTTTATTCTGAACAACCTTCAACTTTTCTACCTGTTAAAGAAATTGAGCCGTTAATGAAAAAAACAAACAAACAAACAAAAAAAACCTCATTTAGCTGCCTTTAAGTGCAGAGGACTTCAAACATCCTCACAGTTCTGGAATGTAGTTCTTTGAGGATAAAAGTAAGATTTAAGTTGGACCACACTGAAGGCAACAGAAAAAAAAAGTGCGGTGAAAAAAGGAAAGGCTCATGATCCAAAGCAAACCGCACCTTTTTTCATCCATACTTAAAACCGGTCAAGTGCCCATTATAATATATCCTTTCATTCAGAGTTTAAAAACACTTGACATTTTTTGACAATATGATTGTTTAAAGCTGGGACCATGTAAAACAAGTCAATGACAGGGTAGTGGTTTACTTGCCTGGCTTTCTGTGCAGTTAATCCAGTGCACAAGGGACATAAAACAAAATGAGTAATGGCAACCATTAATCAAAATGAAATATTAAAAGTCGTATTTTGCGTGAGATCCCATGTCTAAAGAAAAAGTTCAACTAATAAGCAGAACAATTATACAATGTTACTTTCAGTACAGCTTTACACAGCCTTCCTTTTAGGGTGTCCGATTGCTTTATTGACTCGCTCTGAGGGATTCGAGGTGGACCATCACAAAGAGTGCTGATGAGTAACATATTCTGAAAGAGCTGACCTTTGGCCCTGGCTAGCACAGCCATCTGGGGTCATTTGGCTCCAAACCAAAAGTATTGTTATTCGGTCAGATGTAAAGAAAATGTCTGGTGAAGTGATAAAAGAAAACACATATTGACCTTGCCTTGGCCTTTGATGTTTACCTTGTGCCAGATATCATTTTAAGTCTGTTGGACTTTTACTTGAGGAATGAAAAAAAAAATGTCTGAGCTTGAAGGAATTTGGAACTGATACGATAGGAATGAAAAAAAAATGTCAGATGGAATCCACAAAATACATAAGCAACAGGTTCTTATTTGAATATACGGCAGTATTACCGTTAGATGAGCTATTACAGTGGTACATCTACATTAAGGGCATAGTTTTGGTGTGCTGTCAGCATTGCTGCAGAGATTGAAGAGGTGGGGGGGGTCAGCCTGTTAGTGCTCAGACCATACGCCGCACTCTACATCAAATTGGTTTGCATGGCTGTCACCCCAGGAGGAAGCCTCTTCTGAAGACGGTACACACGAAAGCCCGCCCGTCTCATCAGACCTTAGGACATGGTTCCAGTAATCCATGTGCTTTGTTGACATGTCATCAGCAAACTGTTTGCGGACTTTCTTGTGTACCGTCTTCAGAAGAGGCTTCCTCCTGGGGTGACAGCTATGCACACCATTAATGGCTGTACTTTGAGTTATTTTGAGGGGAAAATAAATTAACCCTATTATATAAACTGCACACAGACTACTTTTCATTGTGTCAGTGTCATTTTGTCATTGTTGTCCCATGAAAAGATTTACTTAAATATTTGCAGAAATGCGAGGGGTGTACTCACTTTTGTGATACACTGTATAATTAATACATAATAATATAATACCGATGGCAAAGGCTCCCAGGAAAGATGAACTACAATTAATCCCTACATGTTTGAACCTGAGGCGTCAGATGACGGCGATTTACTTGACACAGCAGATGGCGTCATGATGCCAATTGACAGCTCGACACTTCACGAACGGGAGAGTGAGTGGTAAGTCCAGCATCGTGATTTTTTTTATTAGAATGCGATTACATGGTTGTATATTTTTCCATGCTCTACACATAGCTAAAACTGGATATTAGGTAATGGGACAGCTCCTACCAATCTAAATATGGTAAAGCTAGCCCAAATGTGGCTAAATGAATGAAATGTTATTGATATTTCAAAATAAATGACAAAACCATTTTATTTTCCAGGTGTTGCTGTAAACCATCAAGTAATTACCCTTCCAAGAGTATGCCTGTGTCATCAGGAGATCCCAGACGTGAGAGCCAAACTTGCAGAGGCTGAAGCACTGACAGGGGCATGAATTTCATTAAAAAAAATAAAACCATAAATTGTTAACAACATTGACACATTTTGTTGACTGTTTAATGTATTCTATTGTTATATAAAATATTGTAATTATATTACATTCTGAAAAAATATTCAATAGGCCGCAATAATGATACCAGGTTTATGTTGAATCAGCATTAGCTTTCGTTGTCAGATTGTGACACAACATGTTATACCAAGCACACAACGGCACACATCAAAGAGCATAATTTCAGTAAGCAACACAAAGTTAGGATAGCAACGGACTAGCGGAACATTGAAAAATGATAACGGCAGTGGGAAATATGTATTTACTCTTTTCTGTAGCATGAAGTGTTCTCTATACAAAGATAATGCATTATCATTAAAATATGAAGGTAACTTGATTTTTCTTTTAAAAAATGTGTACTGTATATATGACTAGTTTATGATTTCATGTCATCAAAATTTGCTACATTTATTTCTCCTAAATCATCGTCATCTGATGTCGCAGACGGAAGAAATTCAGCATCTGGCAGGCCTCATAGGATCTCTTCAGTCGTCATCGCTGGACACCGCATCACTTCGGTCATCATATGACTCGACCCACTCTCTCTTGATTTTGGGAAACTGGGTGGCAACTGACTTGCAACGCTTTTTTCTTCGTGTTGAGGGTTTCCGCCACTTAATTTTTTATGTTTGGCTTCCTGGAGGGAAAAAAAAATCACAGCAGCATGAAAATATTGGATGAATCCTAATTTTAATTTAATAATAATTTCTTGGTGATCAAATAATAATGCCCCAGTCATACCAGCAACTATTTGATGCTATTGTTCCCTCTTCAAATAGGCAGACCTTGATGTTGAAATATAAAAAAACGAGCCAAGGACCTATTTGGTGCTGGGGACATTTGAATTTACATAACACCTATTGATATAGTAATAAAATCACATGAGTAGACGACATGTCAGCCAACCTATCTACTTACGACAGGCCAACAGCAAAAAAATAAATAAAAAATGTCGCACTTCAACAAACTGGCAGTAGGAGTCTCCCTCGTTTATAAAAAAAAAAAAAAAAAAGCCATTAATGTTCTACTTACGTCTTTGGAAAACCAAGGTTGCATTGTTGTAGGTTTTCAAAGCTGTCGTGGCTGAAATGATGAAAACAATGAGCCGATTGGGGACCTGTATGCATGCTAACAAAAACGGTCCAAACCTTTGCAGGAGAAGTTTTTTTTTTGGACCACTCCTAGAGTCTCGAGTCTTCCTGTGAGTAATTCATATCGCTACACATCGAGATGGCATGACGAATCCCGCGAGTAAAACCCAGAAAATGTTTGCAATATATGGCGAGGATAGCGTGGTGCTATATTTCCGTGTTCAGAGTGGTGGCGAGGCTTCCTGGAAGTTACGTCACGAGGTAGGGGTCGGCAGGACGGCGCGTCCCTCGTTGCTATGGTGTTGCTATGGCCATAACTCAAAAACTACGCGGTCAATTATTATTATTTTTTTTTTAAGTGACTTTTTCAGAGAGCGAATGACGCATTTAATACAATTCAACTGAGTAAAACACTTAAGAGCGAAATCTGAAAACCTCTTCAGTTCCCCTTTAATGCGTATTGGTTCAGGTGATACAACGTTTGATTCAAACGTTTGTTTTCAAAAATACTAAAGAAACATTTTGAAGTGCAACTGCGTTAATAATAAAAAAAAAAAAACAAACAAAGAAAAAACGGGCAGCTATCCAAGAATGAGTCCAAATCTGGGGAACACTGGAGCACCCCTTGACTCAAAATAAAGTACTGTAATATAAAAGTTATTTACGTAGGTAGTAATAATAAAAAAAAAAATCTCAGATATTCAAGGACCGATCTACATCTGAGGCATACTAAACTACCCCAAGACTAGAACCGAAGTACCCTCATGAAATTCTAATGTGTGAATTCATGTCAGATTTTTGTTTTCATGTCAGTTCATGTTAGTGTCCCCCTGAAGTGTACGTATTCTTGGATAGCTCCCGTTTTTTTTAAAAAAAATTATTTATTTTAAAAAAAAAATTTTAAATAAAGGGACTTGCACTCTGAAGCCACCACATTGCATTACCACAATGCACATAATGCCAAAAATGATCAAAAATGAAGGATAGCTTGCTTGACTTCGTTGTTCCTTGTGGAAGCTGACCTGACCGCAGTAGTTTTGCAGGTTAGCAAGTTCACACAGTTTAACCCTTGTGCAGTATATTTTTTTTATACCTCTCGCAGTATTGGGGATGAAGTCTGGCGCCCTCTTGAGGGTGTGATAACAAAGTCATTTCTGAATATTTTTTTACTTGCGACATCTCAAAATGTTCACTAGCATCAGACCTATCCATACGTATATAGTTTTTATTTATTTATTTATTTTGGATGCCCTCTATGGACAATAAAAGCAATAGTGTGCTATGAACAAAACTAACAATGTTGTATGTAATATATAAAAACAAATCCAAGTAGGAATATTTGATATCAGGTCATTAGAGGCTTGAATATGTTCATAAATTATAACATCATTTTTTGGGGGGAACTCAAAATTTTTTTACTATGGCAATTTCAAAATTTTTACCCCTCTCGCAGTATTGGGGATGAAGTCTGGCGCCCTCTTGAGGGTGTGATAACTAAGTCATTTCTAAATATTTTTTTACTTGCGACATCTCAAAATGTTCATTAGCATCAGACCTATCCATACGTATATAGTTTTTATTTATTTATTTATTTTGGATGCCCTCTATGGACAATAAAAGCAATAGTGTGCTATGAACAAAACTAACAATGTTGTATGTAATATATAAAAACACATCCAAGTAGGAATATTTGATATCAGATAATTAGAGGCTTGAATATGTTCATAAATTATAACATCAATTTTTTTTTGGAACTCAACATTTTTTTATAATGGCAATTTTAACATTTTTACCCCTCTCGCAGTATTGGGGATGAAGTCTGGCGCCCTCTTGAGGGTGTGATAACTAAGTCATTTCTGAATATTTTTTTACTTGCGACATCTCAAAATGTTCACTAGCATCAGACCTATCCATACGTATATAGTTTTTATTTATTTATTTATTTTGGATGCCCTCTATGGACAATAAAAGCAATAGTGTGCTATGAACAAAACTAACAATGTTGTATGTAATATATAAAAACAAATCCAAGTAGGAATATTTGATATCAGGTCATTAGAGGCTTGAATATGTTCATAAATTATAACATCATTTTTTTGGGGGAACTCAAAATTTTTTTACTATGGCAATTTCAAAATTTTTACCCCTCTCGCAGTATTGGGGATGAAGTCTGGCGCCCTCTTGAGGGTGTGATAACTAAGTCATTTCTAAATATTTTTTTACTTGCAACATCTCAAAATGTTCACTAGCATCAGACCTATCCATACGTGTATAGTTTTTATTTATTTATTTATTCTGAATGCCCTCTGTGGACAATAAAAGCAATAGTGTGCTATGAACAAAACTAACGATGTTGTATGTAATATATAAAAACACATCCAAGTAGGAATATTTGATATCAGATAATTAGAGGCTTGAATATGTTCATAAGTTATAACATCAAATTTTTTTTGGAACTCAACATTTTTTTATAATGGCAATTTTAACATTTTTACCCCTCTCGCAGTATTGGGGATGAAGTCTGGCGCCCTCTTGAGGGTGTGATAACCAAGTCATTTCTAAATATTTTTTTACTTGCGACATCTCAAAATGTTCACTAGCATCAGACCTATCCATACGTATATAGTTTTTATTTATTTATTTATTTTGGATGCCCTCTATGGACAATAAAAGCAATAGTGTGCTATGAACAAAACTAACAATGTTGTATGTAATATATAAAAACAAATCCAAGTAGGAATATTTGATATCTGGTCATTAGAGCTTTGAATATGTTAATAAATTATAACATCAAAATTTATTTGAGGAACTCAACATTTTTAGACAATGGCAATTTCAAAATTTTTACCCCTCTCGCAGTATTGGGGATGAAGCCTTGCGCCCTCTTGAGGGTGTGTAACTAAGTCATTTCTGAATATTTTTTTACTTGTGACATCTGAAAATGAAATGGAAAATTTTTACCCCTCTTGCCGTATTGGAGCCAAAAGTCACTCTTGGAAGTGTGACAACTAAGTCATTTCTGAATATTGTTTTTTTTTTTTACCTTCAACCACTAAAAATATTCACTGGCATCAGAATAACAGTCAACAAGTCACAACAACTAGAAGAATTTTGAATTAACAGAATCTATATAACTCAAACGCACAACAACAAACTACTGAACTAGAACAACAAACAACTCAACTAGAACAACAAACAACCAGTGAGCTTTTTTTAAAAAAAAAACAATTTGCACACTTTTTGGCCATGTTTTTGGCTAAAGAAAATGCCACATTTGCAGCTAATGTTTGATGCCCGTAGTCGGTTAATGCAAAGGCCACATTGCCCACATTTCTGGCTTTGTGGCGTGGCCACCACTGCGGGGTCCACCTGAGTAAAGAGGGTGAATGCATTGAAGAGAGACAGATCCAGCATATGATATGATATGGACATTGGCCATCGTAATGTCCTCCAGCAGCAAGAATATGTGGCAGATGCCTGCAAATAACACACACAAAAAAACACATCAGATGATGTCAGATGACCAGAGAGCTTTGATGCAAAGTTTTGAAAAAGACATAACATATGCTTACCTGGTCCAAGTGATCGACTGCCGCTTTACACAGATCGTAGTCCAAAATAATCTTGGGCTTTTTTTTTAAGACAATCTGCTGGATAATGTCGTCCGGGCAAAACAGATTGACAGTAGTCTCGGGGCTACTGATCCTGGCAATTGCAAAAAGCGTTGGGCCAGGCAATAGAATAGGGGGCAGGTTGAAGTGCCTCGAAACTTCATTTGTAGAGGACCACACAATTTCTTGGTTTTTGGCAAGCCATGGAGTGCTGACCTGATTCTGTTGTTGTTGCTCCTCTGCTGCTTCTGCTGTAACCTCCTCAAAATCCTAATCATCATCCTCTTCCTCCTCTCCTACAAGTGGCTCAAAATCTTCATCATAGTCTTGTGACACATCATCCTTTTCATCCATTGAGTCTGTGGGACATTCCTCCTCCAACACCATTTTTGTTGCCTCCTCAAGAAAAAATATTCTCGCCATCTCTGCTCACCAGCAGTCACAGGGAGTAAAATGGCCTTTGAGCCGTTGGACCCCATATAAAGTTGTTTACAAACGTGACCATTCACTGAGCCAATGGGAGGAGGAAAAAGTAAAACATTCTACCAATAAGAGTTGAGATTCAATAAACAACTGCATTTTGAATTCTCAAAATGTGTCACATCAAACACCTTTTTGCGCCCTGCAGACAAGGTGCTTTGAAGTGCATTCAAAGCCGCCTTCTGCAGACCTCTGCACGCAAAAGTACAAGCACACACATACGCACACGCTCGGTGACGTGAGAGTGCGCGTGCATGTACAAACGCACACGATTTCTCCCACAGTCGCGTCATAAAGTCAAACGTCACAAAAGTCAACTCATACTGTCCCATTGAACAGGCAAAGTGCGCGCGCGCACACACACACATACCCACATACGCGCGTGCACACCCCCACCCTCACACGCGCGTGCACACACCCACTCACACACAAGTGTTCGTGTTCGTGAGTCCACACACTGGCCCGTTCGATCAAAGCTCAACATGAAAACTTGTTTTTTTGGTAGTAAGTAAATGCGTTTGACAATGAGGGATCAATCAAGAAAAATGATAAATAATAGTCTAGTGTCCCCTGCTGGATTTTTTGTTTTTAAGATATTCATCCAGGATCCGTTACAATCTCGTGTCAGTTGACACCCCGCTGAAGCCATAAATTGTGTAATCGTGGGAAATGCACTTTCACACACCAGGTGGCAGTGCATCAAAAAACATGAGAAATTGGGATTTATAATGGGAGTCAATGGGGACGAAAGTTGGCGTAATACTCTCTGCGTCACAAAAAAGTAGGCCTCCCACATATAATAATGACAATACCAATTTTGAAACTGTGGATGGTGCCATTTTGAAGGTAAACATGTTTTGACATTTTTTGACAATTTTCAGCCCTCTAGCTTATTTTTTGATATGCTTTATATATGATAATATGATGAGTAACAAAGCAAAACGCCAGGATTTGGCGCAATACTGCACAAGGGTTAATGTTATGCTAACTCAGATACAGGTCTGACTGTCAGTATCAAAATTAGTGCTGTTTCCCCCACTTCCACAGCATTGACGTCTTTTTACATTATTTACAGTGGCAGGTGCTGGCCGAAAAAACTTCTAATATCCCAGCTCTTCGAAGAGGGCAGAGCAGGCGGCATGTTGTCGACATGAATCTGTTGGGGCTGTATCAGTGTGTGTGTGTGTTTGTGTCTCTGTGTATGGGGTCAAGTCATCAACCAATCAAACGTGTGTTTGAGGGGAAAAAGTTGACCGGCACATTCAGCAAGTGAAAAGGGATAAATGTAAGTCTGAACATAATGAAAATAATTCACTTTATAATGGTAGGGTCGAGTCTATCCTTACAACATATGGGAAGACAATCTAATGTGGCAGTTGTGTTTTGGATGCTGTTCCTGAACACACAATGTAACTGACGACAGAGGAGTGTTTGAGCTTTTACTTTCACCTTTCATGTCGTGTTGTGGTTGGCGTCGGCGGACAGTTGCACAAGTTCTGATATAAATGATTAAAAATATTACGAGGCTAGCGACTTCTTTGCCGATGTTACCACAATAATAATTGTTACCTTAACTTATAAAGACTGGCAAACGGAGGTCGGAGTAGGGCTGTCGAGATTGAAACATATTCCGGCCGTATAGCCTAGCCAGTCCACTGATACTCACACCACACTTATATTTTTCGGTCATTTCCATCTTAATTTAGATGCTAAGCATCACCTTTTTTCTTTTTTCACCACCAGCACTAACCTTCATAGGACCCATGTTTATTTCTCTCACAAGAAAATCCGCCGTGCGTCCATTTTGCGGGAAAACAATGAGATTGCGACGTAGTCATAAATCATCAAATTTCAAGCATGTCTTCAAATGTTGAGACAAATGAGGAGTCGAACTTTACGTTGAATGTCGAAAGCACCGTATGTTGATGCGATTGTATGTTGTATGTACTACTGTAGTTATGACGGACAAGAAGAAATTACCAATTTACCTTATTTAAGTAGTTTAGGAGTTGCCATCTGCAACCACAGATGTCTACCGGTATTTACATTTCTATTTTATTTGAAACGATTGTTTTTTATTTTTTTATTTTATACAGCTCGCGTGTGCACTGTGCAGAAGCTGAAATTGCAAGTAAACATGTATACATGTCAAAAACTGGTAGTAAGTTTGCATTAAGACAATTGACGCTCACTTGACTCAAATGACTAAATTCATTTATTTATCCCCCAGCCTAAGAAAACATTGAAAAGCAGAGGAAGTGTAAATAAAAGCTTTTCCACGAGTTAGTTCCCTCCACAACAATGAAAAAAACATTTTCAAAAAATAAAAATAAGAAAAAAAAATCTGAATAGAGCAATGCATTTACGGTATTCCCCTACTATGGCCCTTTAAAACACAACATCTTTTCAAACATAAATAGTAAATAAATAAATAATGCATGCCTGGCAAGTTGTACGGTTTCGGCGTAATTTGTACAAGTGAGCACTGATTTTTAAATGTGTACCCCGTATGTTCAAAATCTGTACGATTTTCGTGCATTACGTTTTTTTTCTCCATTTGCATTTTAACACCGTTTCGGCAACGAGACAATGTGCGTTACTACGTTGGTTGAATGACGCGAGAAAAGCAGGAGTGGGAAGGAGGGAAGAGTGTTGTGACGCTGTTGCAAACGCGATGCTAGGCTAGGTGGCTCCAATATTTCCTGACTGTAGCCGAAAGCCTATAATCTACGCCCACTTGAAGCTACACTAGATATCATAAGCATGTAGAACTAGATGCGAAATGACATCGTAAATACTCCTAAATCGTCAAAATCTTGACTTGAATCTATCTTTAAATGATGAAACATTTTTAAAACTTTCACATGTCGAAAGTAGACAGAAGGGAAGTAATGCAAAAACGGGAGCAATTTTAACAACTTTAACGGTTGAGTCACAACATTAAATGACTTCCAAACATAGCAAAGGTTACTATGTTAATATGTTAATATATGAAAGGTAACACCAGTTACTTTGCCAAGTAACTAATTACTCTTACATTCAGGTAACTGAGTTACTAACTCAATTACGTTTTGGGAGAAGTAGTTTGTAACTGTAATTACTTTTTTAAAGTAAGATTAACAACATTGGTCATACAGATGCAGTCTGCAGAATGAAAAGTGACGAAAGCTAATTTGTTGCCGAACACAATTTGTCCGCAACTATTGCTGATCACTTCTCAGAATTAGCAAAAGAAATGTTCCCTGACTCAAAGATTGCATCGGTAAGTTCATTTATCAATTGACCTTTTTTAATTTATAAATGGACACACTAACAAGCTACCTCCAAGTCGAAGTGAAGTGCCATGAAGCGTAGCCATCAAAAGACATGATAGAAATTGCCAAAAGTGCTACATACAATTATAACAAAAGTCACTGTTAAATTTTAGTAATCATGATGTAGCTGAAGATAATGATTGTTCTTTGTTTGCACCAGGTTATATGTGACAATATTACCAATAAATTCATATTATCTTAAAAATTGAGTTTTATTTTTGTTTCATATTGCACGCTATACAAAATGTTGTAAGATTAGTCTTCAATTTGTCAGGGCATACGCCACTATTTGTAAGATTGCCAACGGTCACGGGTTGACAGGTATGGTAATGTGCATTTCAAAGCACATTAAAAAAAAAAAAAAAAAAAAAATCATACTTCACTCAAGCATCCCCAAATCATGTCATATTAGGTCAATCAGTGGAATGGAATGATGGGCTCTCTGCTTTACAGCAGTTTGTTTGCATGTCACTACATATGTTAAACAGAAATTAAGAACGGAAAAGATTTCTGCTGATTTGACCTCCTTTAGAAGGCATCTTAGGTCAGATGTATTTAGTTCCTCATTGGATAGCGTACAACTCTTTATCTAAAATCGATAGTTAGAACTCTATGTATCAAAGTATATGACATTATAGTGCTCTTAATTCCCTTGTTAAAATTACTGACAAAAGACAAATAAAAAATTGTCATAAAAATTTTGTTCTCTGTATATTCTTTGGAAATATTTAGTTTCTCATTTCAATATTGTACAAATATTCAATTTTTAATCAGTATAAACTGAATCTATCACAAGTTACACAATTATCATATAATGAGCAAATGTGATTAAAAAAAAAAATTAAAATAATAAAATTTAAGAAAAAAAATTAATGGTAAAACTGGATCAAGCCATTTCAATATTCACAAAGGGAAAAATATAGTAAGAATGTGATTGTGATAATGCTGCACTGAAGCGTATCAAAAAGAGATGATTGCATTATTCCAATCAAAGAAAGTCACAAAGTGCTGACTTCCCCCATGAAAAACAGCACTTGAAGCAACAAACAAGACATCTCACTCTTGACCCACTCCCACTCTATTTAGTAGGGGTGTATGCAATTGGACAGACAGAAGAGGAGAAAGAACCGTTTTGGATGAAGGAAATGGCTGAAACAATGCTGGCGCTAGTGGTAGGAAGTGCTGATGAGCGAAGATTAAAAGCAGCAAGACTAAAAATAAAAAGCAACGACACACCAAAAACAGAGTTCAGAAAACACCACTATATTAGGACCAGGACAGCGATACTGATACATTTATGTAAATTAATATTACTGTCACGTTGAGGCGATACACTATTCTGATTGTTCCTATATCTGTTGCAAGGGCGTAGGTTTCCATAGGGACGGTAGGGACATACCCCTACCAACTTTACAGGATGCTCAAATTATCCCCACCAACTTTTAAACAACCTTATTTGCATTATAAAATTATTTCAGTTATATAGGTCATTTAGATTGTCTTCCTATATGTTGTCAGGATAGAATTGATCCTACCATTATTAAGTGAATTACAGTACTTTCTTTGTGTTCAGACTTACACTGACCCTTTTTCACTCGCTGAATGTGCCAGTCCATTTTTTCCCCTCAAACGCGCGTTTGATTGGCTGATGACTTGAACCCCCCCCCCCCCCCCCACACACACACACCCATTCACAGCCCGACAGAAATACAACATGCCGCCTCCCCCGCCCCTTCAAAGACGAGGGATATTAGAAGTTTTTTTCCGCCAGCAGCAGCCACTGTAAGTAATGTAAAAAGACGTCAATGTTGTGGAGGTGTGGAACACTTCCCTAATTTTGATACTGCTACAGTGCTTCAAGTCGATTTTACTCACTGAGATTTCTTGAAATAAGAAAAACAGTGAGCTGAAAATAAGCTTAGCAGACTAAACTTGTTTGTCAGAAATGTTCTTAATTCAAGAATATTGTTCAAAACATTATTTGAAAGAATTTTTTTCTTGAGTTAGGTGAAAAAATGATGTATGGGCTCAATACAAACAAATAGTAATATTTACTTAAAGTGGAAGAATCTGACACATTAATTTTTTAACTAGCCTTTAACACTCAAAAAAAAAAAAAAGATGGAAAAAATTATTTGACTAGATTTAACAAAAATGATCAGATTAGAACGTTATAAATTTGCAGTGTGAAAGTTAGTATAGGTCAATACAGACTTATTTTGCATTAATCATTTCGCCTATCAATTAATTAGGTTCATATTGGTGAGCCATGACCACCATTCACCAAATTTGTTTGGTCTTATTAATGTCCCGTCCCCAGCAAAAAGTGTTATGCTGTTATATCGTCCATACCAATATTAAGACCAAACCTACGCCCTTGATCTGTTGGTAAAGGCGGACTATACGAACGTATCAATAGCAAGCCACTCGGTCTATAAAAGAATCTGCTAATAGTCCTGAGATACATTACACGGTAAAAAAACATGTGGGCAATTATTTTATTTTTTTTTGCCTTAGACAGAAATGTTGCACTTTACCTATTTATTGAACTCAAAGAACTATGCTGAAATGTTGCATGGTTGTTACTGACCTAATTAATGCCTAATGAGTTTTACTGTGTGGCTGTTTTATTAGAATTATTTTTAAATACATTTCTGATCCTATCAAACAAATGCCATGAGGTTGAAGCTCACTGGCCCCACTATCAAAACCACTGGCCCAGGTCAACGGGTCAGTTATTAATCCCAATAATCACGAAAAAAGAACAATTTGCTTGAATCATATGAATAACATTTATATTTTATTAGGTAGACAGGTTTAATGAAGAGTGCAGCAAAACGATGCAAAAACTTGAATCTTGTGCGAGTTTTGGCGCTAAACTGATGTTTATAATTTTTATTATTTTTGTGTAACGTCGGCGTGTAACCAGCGTGTAGGGTCAGCATTTACCCGTTACCCATTTACAACTTAACGGGGTGCACCAACCCAGAACACGAATAACCCAACCAAAAACACGAATATTCTAGCACTGTCAAATTTATCGTGTTAACGGGCGGTAATGATTTTTTTAAACTAATCACGTTAAAATATTTGACGCATTTAATGCATGCGCGGAATGACCTGCTCATGCATTGCCTCAAACAGATTAGAAGACGCCGTTTTTTTGCACATTGAGAGCTAAGAGGCAGTGAAAGGCAGTGGACACAGGCGTTCATTGGAACGCGCCGTTTATTGGCATAAGCTTCGGCAACTCCTTCACAACAAACATAAGTATCATTTAGTGAAAGCGCAACAAAAATAATATTCCTATCTTTAAAAAAAAAATAATGTTCACAAAAAGAAAAGCTGGCATTCCCAATCAAAATAGCTTTGCAAAATACACATAAAACCTACTCAGACTTTGGTCAAACTACATTCAAACATTTCGTTTAGCTCAACAAATACACTGGATGGCAATATTTAGTCACAATACACAAACTATCAGTGGTCTCGTACGATTTGAAGCCAGCACTCAAATGAACGTGAATCACAATAGACCCTGTCTAAAAAAAAAAAAAGGGAGCTACAGCATCAGTCGAGGGACAAAACACATTCATTGGACTGATTTTTAAGTAATTTAAAACTCGCCATTGACACCTTGTGGTGTATTTCATTCACTATCCTACGTAGTTAAAGACACTGTGGAAGAACGGCTGTGACGTCACCGCTCGGCGACGTCAGCAATGGCGAGCTACTAGTTTATTTTTTGATTGAACATTTTACAAATTGTATTTAGTTTTACGGTATTTATTTATTTATATATATATATAAGGGTTTTAATATAAAATTACTATAACTTGCACTCACATTTATCTTTAAAGAACTCCAAGTCTTTCTATCTGTGAATCCCTTTAACAGAAAGAATCTAATGTTAATGCCATCTTGTGGATTTATTTTTATAATAAACAAATACATTACTTATGTACAGTATGTTGAATGTATATATCCGTGTTGTGTCTTATCTTTCCATTCCAACAATAATTTACAGAAAAATATGGCATATTTTAGCGATGGTTTGAATGCAATTAATTACGATTAATTAATTTTCAAGCTGTCATTAATTTGATTAAAAATTTTAATCATTTGACAGCCCTCACTCAAATCAACTCCATTCACCACATATATTTTAATGTTTTCGGGAAATAAACATACACAAAAAAAAAAAAAACAGACTGTAAGGTTGTCTTTAAATGGGATGGCATAACATCATTAAAACACTCAACTACCAGGAATGAATGTGAAATAAGATTTTTTTTTAAAATTGACGCATTATTTTTACTGGCCCCAACAGGCCAGTGGTTGGAGCATTCTGGTGGCCCTGATGGTTTTAAAAGTGCGTCCAGGCCACAGGGCCATTATATTGTCGACCCTTGCCTTCAGTTTAGTTTTTTTGTTTAAGTAAAGAAACATTTTTCAACAATAAATTGCCTTTTGCCTGTTTGAGAGGATGGTAGGATGTCCTTTTTGTAAGATGTCCTTTTATATAAGTGGTTATAAGTAGGGATGTCCCAATCCAGTCACGTGTTTGGAAATCAGGCCAATTGCGCCATTTTTCAGAGGATCAGAATTGGGTAATAAGGATCAGGTTTTTTAATTTATTAAAAATATATTTGTTTTTCTGCTTCATGCTCGTACAGCGCCACTGCCTCACCACTCCCTCCTGCAAAGCAGTGCGGCCAAACTGTCCAGGTTACGTTTGGTACTTAAAAGTTAACGATGATTGACAGATTTGTAGTTTTGATCTTTACAGAGAAACTTGGTAGCTCTATGATCAAAGGCACAAATGTTTCAATCATCGTTAAACTTGCATAAGTGTCCTTTGGCAACTCATTGTGCAAGTGAGAGGCTGTTTTCAGCAGCGTGAGCATCAAAGGGTGTGTGGACTTGAGTTGACTCACTCAAAGGCAGCCATTTTTCTGCATTATTCTTGTTCAAAAATAATTCACATTATGAAGGCGGCACAGTAGGACAGTAACATAATTGGAACTTTTGTTAAAAAACATCAACAACTTATTCTTCGGTATCGGATCGGGACTCGGTATCGGCAGATTGTCAAAATTAGGTGACTCGGACTCGGGTGCAAAAATATGCGATTGGGACATCCCTAGTTATGATGAGAAGTGGGTAGAGTAGCCAATAATTTTACTCAAGTTAGAGTAGCGTTACTTCAAAATAATGTTACTAAAGTAAAAGTAGTCATCCCAAAAATTTACCCAGGTACAAAAAAAAAGTATGATGAAAAGAATTGGTGAAAGGAATACTGAAATAATGAAATACTGCTTACAATGTCTGATTTTTTTAACACTATGGTGTATATTTTTTCTAAAGCTTGCCATCTATATGAACTGTTATTATTATATCTATAACAGTGGTTCTTAACCTGGGTTCGATCGAACCCCAGGGTCTCGGTAAGTAAGTCTAAGGGGTTCGGCGAATGTAAAGAAACACAGAGCCCTATTTTCTTACGCTGATTAAATCCAGGCAAAGTGGCTTAAGATCAGGTTTTGGACTGGTTTGCCCCCAATTTACAGGCTTAATCCATTTATTTTAACTGCTAGTCCTTGATCTGATTGGAGGAGGAACTAGTTTGCTCAGTGGAAGGTTGACTCGCACTTGTTATGCGGGAATACAACAGACCAATGGGTAGCGTGGTCTCAAATTTTTACCGGTTTATAAAACATGCTGTCAAAATGATACATATTTTGAATAGGAATTTGCTAAATTACTTGCTTGCTAGGTTAGATATATTGGTTATAAATTTGAAAAAAAAAAAAAAAAAATCCTTTATTATCTAATTTCGAAGGGTTCAGTGAATCCACATGTCAAACTTGTGTGGTTCGGTACTGACAGCAAGGTTAAGAACCACTGATCTATAATTTGCTAGAACCTGTTACATGACCATATTAGGTCAAAATAAATGCACAAAAATGATAAAATTCTGATTAGAAAAATCTACAGAAATGAAACATCACCCAGCCAAAGAGCATGTTATTTCTTAGTACTTAGTGCATCGGTACTGATACGCAGTGCAACACTAATTCTTAGCATGTCAGAGACAAAAAGCATGTTTAAAACAATGCACTTCTGATACCAGTCCAACATGTAAAAACTAAGACCACAGTACTTCAAAATCCAAAGGAAAATTTACCATGTAAAGGGTTAGGCAACACAACAGCCCCCTCTTCCTCTTTGCCAACAGTGTTAAACTGGATGCCTGGCAGGGTTCTTGTATTCCAAACAGAGTGCAAATATTCAGCTTTTATAGTTTAGCCTGCTTTGATTCCTGTGCCAATCTATAAAACAACACAGGTAATAAGCTGGAAGAATAAAACACTGCCAAGTCTCACAAGCCACAGGTGAAATGAGCGTGATTGTGTGCACAGAGGGGAGCACATGCACGTACACATACAAAACAGTGCCAACTTGTGCAGTGAAAATAGCCTTTAACAACCTCCATCTGGAGGGATGTTGGTTGAAGAGGGAGGCGACATTTCCTCAGGAAGCAGCTGGCAGCATGAAGTGCGACAGAACTAGACAATGTGGTACAGCCTGCAACAGGATGCTATCATTTAAAATACCTAATAAAAATTGTGGTAAGGCTGCAGTAATTATGAAGCAACAGGCGGTGAGCATAGTACCACACTCGTCTCAATGGGAGAAATGTAACTTTGACATACTAAAAATCTGATTATTTTGCTTTCTTCCTTATCGCCTTTAGTGATGGAAAGGCAGGATGAAATCATCCCCGAGCACCCAAACAACAGCAATATCCGATGCAGTACACAAGACAAACGGTGTATACAGAAAACCCTGGCTCGACTCCCACTGAAATCTACAAATCAGAGAAGCAACACAGCTAGGGAGGAAGCCAAGGCTGCACTGGTGAGTAAAAGAATAATTTAAGCAAGGTCAGAGAATAATACTTAGTTCATCTCTAAAAGCAGGCAATCACAAATTAAGTGGGATTGCACTAGATTAAATTAATAATGTACAGTAATGTACTGTGTAGCAATTACTTATAGTCAGAGGTGGGTAGTAATGTGTTACATTCACTCTGTTACATTTACTTGAGTAAATTTTGAGAAAAATGGACTTTAAGAGTAGTTTTACTAAACCTTACTTTTTCCTTTTATTTGAGTAGATTTGGGAAGAAGAAACACTCCTCTTACTCCACTCCTTTGGGCTACACTAGTCATTACAGTTTTCCTATGTATTCTACATATATATATATATATATATATATATATATATATATATATATATATATATATATATATATATATATATATATATATATATATATATATATATATATATATATATATATATTTTTTTTTTTGACAACGACCCCAACAGTAGCATTATCAGTTTCACCAATGAGACATGGCAACAATAATCACGTGACTTCAATATACCAATCAGACTCAAGCTTGGTTTATTTAGCTGATTTTTGCTTCTGCGTTCCAGTGACAGCAGAGCGACGGGGTAGAGACTACGCCATCATTGCGCATTCGAAGTTCTGCGTCAAGGGAATGCATTGCTCTGTAATTCACCGCGATGCCACTAGAGGGGTGTGATTTTGTCTTTGTACAGTTTCGAGGGACTCTAATCGAATTCCTTTAGTTTTTCTCTGGTTATTGACAGCAATGGCAGCATGGTTAATGGCGTAGGTCTGCCGTCAATGCTACGCAGAAGCATAAACCAGCCTTCAGTCATGTGGCGTCTTTAAAGCACCGTAAAAAATTTAGTACAGGTCCCCAGGTATGACGTACCCGACTTACGCAATTTCGACTTCACAACCCCCGAGTCTCGTCTGCCATTTTTTAAAAAGTCCTACACAAGTGGTGCTTAACCTGGGTTCGATCGAACCCAAGGGGTTTGGTGAGTCAGTCTAAGGGGTTCAGTGAAGGTTAAGACACGCAGGGTTCTATTTTTGGACGCTGACTAAATCTAGGCAAAGTGGTGTTTTAGGCCAGGTTTTGGACTGATTCGCCCCCAATTTACAAGCTTTATTCCAATTATTTTAACTGCAAGTCCTAGAGAAACCGGTTTGCTCAGTGGAAGGTTGACTCTCACTTGGTATGAGGAAGTGTAACAGACGTATGGGTAACGTGCACTGCGTTTACATAAAAAAAAAAATAAAAAAAAATATTGTGAATTTTACACCACCATGAAAATTGTCTGTGAGGCAAGGATGTGATAGAATGAGAACATCGACATGAAAACAAAAATAGAAACAGTATGAAATGAATCGAGTTTAATTTCATTTTTCAATGTGAGAAGCAAATCAAAATGCAAAATTATTCGTGGTAAATTCACACGTTCATCAGATTTGTGAGAAGATTGTTTATTTTTACCACAATGTCTCTGTGTACAAATTTGTCGATCATTGGTGCAGGGTTTTTCATTAAAGATATGCGCATTGGGCCAGTCTTGGTGTAGTGGTCTGATGATGCCTCAGGCAGGGTTAGGGTTACAAAAACATACATTTTGGCCTGTTCAAAAACATGCTGTCTAAATGAGAAGAAGTTAGAATGGAAATTCAGTTAGGTTTTAGCTTGCTAGCTTAGATATATCAACTTTGAATAAAAAAATGAATAAAAAAATTCTAATTCCAAAGGGTTTGGTTAATGCACAAGTGAAACTCATGGGGTTTGGCACCTTTAGCAAGGTTAAGAAAAAACAGTACCTTATTGTACCTCACAGTTTCTCCTATTTTACTTTATTTATTAGTATGACTGTTCTGCTCTTTCTGCGAAATGTGCATTTGATTATAATTTTGACTTTTGTTTTATGATGCATGCTTTTATTTTGGCAGAGGAAGCATAGTACGCGAGTAAGAGAGCATGTACACACAAAGAAGAACGTATTTGCGCAAACGAAAAATAGCGCACACACAGACACACAAGGAAAAGTGACTTTGCTCCCATGAAGAAGTCGCACAGCCAAGTGAGAGAGGGGAAAGATTACGGCTTAGCTCACTATCTAGCTAAGACTTAGCTCCAACGTAGATAGTAGTGCAAAGGACAGTACAATGACGTATGATGGATGTTTTTGGATAGTCATTTTGGGATTTACGGGGTAATTAGGGGTACTTAAAGCGTTAATTCCGATTTACGCAGAAATTCGGGTTACGTCACCCGTGTAGGAAAGGAACTCATTCGTAACCCGGGTTCTACCTGTATTTGACATAGAGCGCTGCCCTCAACATGACTTGAAAGCACAGATTTTCTCCTATTTTTTTTTTTTATTTGGCACCGATTGACCACTTAAAACCAGATATATGATCCTTTTAATTTCATAATAGGAACTTTGAAGGAACTATTCACTCTTCAACTATTCAAACTTGGAACTATTTTCTCCACTAAAGGGCACTCTTGCTCTTTGGACGAATGATGCTTCAGTTCTGTAGATTTTTTTTGTCTCTCCACCATTTTTTGTTTGTTTGTAATTCTTTGACCTAATATAGTTTTGAAATAGGTTATAGTACCGTATACTAATAACAGTTCATCTAGATAACTTGCGTGCTGAAAAACATTACCATTGTTTAAAAAAATATATATATATAATCAAACATCGTAAGCATTTACTCAAAATGTACCTCATTACTTGAGTGTTTTTTTCAAATACTTTTTTCCTAGTACTTCAATATATTTTTATTTAGGATGACTACTTTTATTTGAGTAATACTACTTTGAAGTAACGCTACACTTAATTGAGTACAATTTTTGGCTACTCTACTCACCTCTGCTTATAGTTAAAAACCCTGACATGGATTCTGCAACCAAAATTTACTTGAAAATAGCTGTCAGACCTAAATCAACAGAAATTGTTTCCCCCATTATAGTTTCTACTGTCTTGCAATTACCTCTACTACTCGAGTGTAACTTTTTAAGCCATAGACATAAGACTCTATGGGGAAGTTGAAGGTGTAAATGATTGTCAAAAGCTATGCAAAAAGCTGCAGCTCTAGCAGATGTTTTTTATTAAACATCTCCATTCGTCCAAAGCACAAGTCAGGCAATAAACTGTACGTATTACTTTATTACCAAACGTAACTTTTGATTGTCAGCTCTTGAAATTAAATCAAAGTTTACTTTGACAACAGCACTTAATCTTGAGCACTATTTAAAACATTTAACACGAATAAAAAGCATTCATATCTTAAAAAGCATTGAATCATTTTCCAATTTGAACACGTTAATCGTAATGCTTAAATTGAATGTGTTTGAATAAGAGAATGTTGATATGATGTCAATACAATTAAGATTTTTTTTTAAAGTTACACATTAACAGTTTGCACACAGTAGGCTATGTTAATATTAATAAAATGATGATTTAATGTCATATGTAACAGTCAAGAGAAATGGGAAAAATTAAATGAAAAAAATTATACTTCAAAAGCAGCAAATAATACACGATTAAAGAAAACATATACACTGATATTGTAGTGACTCTCATGTATGAGTGAAATTTCTATTCGTAATGGTGTGAATGTATACAGTGTGAGGGAAAAATATATGCTTTCTTGCTTTTGAATTTTGAAATGTATGTATTATTTTCATGTAAATCATAAGAATAACTAACGCAATATACACAGAAAACATTAGTTTCCATATTTGTATTAAACACTTCGTCCCGCCAAATATTTTGCTGCGTCATCAATTTTAAACAAATCAAATTTATATATTTGACCAAATGTATTTTCAAATTACTTTTATATTATCCTATCCACTGCATCAATAGTACAAGGGTGAATGTTTGCATAGGGACGGTGTCTTCCCATACAGTATGTTGTAGGAATAGAATTGACCCTAAAATTAGTAAGCAAATTATTTTTATGTTCAGACTTACATTTAACCCTTTCAACTTGCTGAATGTGCCAGTCCACCATCCCCCCCAAATGCACATTTGATTGGCTGATGACTAGACACCCTATCCCCACGCAGACTTACACAACCCCGACAGAAATACATGTCAAACCGCCTCCTCCACCCCTTTCAAAGTGGAGGGATATTGGAAGGTTTTTTTTCGGCTAGCAGTAGCAGCCACTTGAAGTGTTGTAAAAAGAAGTGTTGTAGAGGTGGGGAACACGCCACTACTTTTACTACCGAAAGTCCGACCTGCTCAGAGTTAGCATAACATTGAACTGTGTGAACTGCCTAACCTCCAAAACACGAGTAGGAAGCTCCTGAGAAAGAAGTGTCTTTCTCTATGTGCTTTCTACTATAAATGTTAATGAAACTGTGAGAAATGTACACTCTAAAAAAAAATCCACCGGCTCTACTTAAAAAAATTGTTGTCACAATTTGCATTTAATTTTTTAAGTAAATTCAACTAAGCAATGATTAAGTACTTCCCATATAAATTTTATAACTGGACTAACTCAATTAGTATAGTTGAACCATCATTATTTATTGTCCTCCACAAGCTTTATTGTGTAGAACCAACTCAATTTTTAAGTCCAAGTTTTAGCATTAATAAGAAATAAAACTACTTCATTTAGGTTGCTGTAACTCCTTCATTTTAATTTCTCAACTCAAAAGTTGATGCAAAATGGTACTTAAATTTATTGAGTAAGAGTAACTCATTCATTTTCCATGCCGCTTTTTCCCCTCGCGAGGGTCACGGAGGTGCTGGAGCCTATCTCAGCTAACTATGGGCAGTAGGCAGGGGACACCCTGAACTGGTTGCCAGCACAAGGAGACATACAACCATTCAGGCACACACTCATACCTACGGACAATTTAGAGTGCTCAATCAGCCTACCATGCATGTTTTTGGGATGTGGGAGGAAACCGGAGTTCCCGGAGGAAAACCCACACAGGCACGGGGAGAACATGCAAACTCCACACAGGAAGGCCGAAGCCTGGGATTGAACCCTTGATCTCAGAACTGTGAGGTGGACGTGCTAACCACTCAGCCACCGTGCTGCCTAAGAGTAACTTGTTTTTCTAAAATAAATTGGACATGGCAACTCCAGTTTTATTTGGAAAAATATATATATCTCAAAACTCAAAAGAATGGACAAAATAAAAGTGCAGAGCAAAACCAATATAAACATCCTAAACATTGTCAACAGTTCACTTCAGGTGCAGGTATAAACGAAAAGTGTACTTCCAGTACTCTGATACACAGATATGGCACAACAACACACAGTGCAAAACAAGTGTACAACAAAATGTTTGCAAATGTACAAACAATATAGGGTGATTGAAAAGAAACTCCTGTTTTAAGATAATTTATTTAAATGTTGTAAACATTTTTGTAATTTTTTGAGTATGCTGCTTGATGTATGGTAATGAAATCTGTTTTCATTTTCTTTCAAACTGCAAATATTGTAAAGCAGAAAATGGCCAATTCTTTTCCCATGGTAATATGCACATGTGATGGGAATTTAGGAAGTTGCACCAACTTAATAATGGAATATAAATTAAATTTCACTCACTTAATCTTTCCCTTTGTTACGTGAAAGCAGAAAAGCTTATTCAAAAACAATATACTTTTAAGTTAATACGTCTTTCTTAATATTTAACCCTTTAAGGTCTGGGCCTATTTTGTCTGATTTTGCATGCCTTTGAAGTTGCCTTTATATTTCAAAGAAAGAATTGTTTACGATGGCCTGGTTTGGTCCCTTTTTTTGTGACACCTTGAACTTCATGTCCAAACTGTTGTTTCCGTCAGTGACCAATTATAAATCATCATTTTGGGCCCAAAAAGACCAAAAATTCCACAATCGTTTTGTCAAAATTTTTAATTTTGATGTCCAATTGACAACCAAACATGCGTAACGAACCGTTTTGAAACTTTGTAATATTTATTCAACATGTTAGGATGAACATTCAACCAAAAAAATTTGGAATAAATAGTCTTATATTTGACAATTCAACATAAACAACAGGTATAGCATAGGTGTTTTTTTGCCTTTATACATGCTCTAGTCAAAACAGGTTATATACAGCAGACCGAACAGTGAAAAAATATATACCATCTAACACAAAAAGTGTTTAGAGGCCATCTCTTTATGAGTTTAGGTATTGCGGCCCATCACCTGATGAAAACTATGTACACACAATCAAGCTTCTTGAACACACATTTATATACACAAATTGAGAAGACTGATTGTGGCAAAAAATTTATATATATATAACATTGGGGGGAAAAAAGTATTTTCAAAAATATTTACAATAAACAAGTTAAATTTTTTTCAGGCATGCCACTCCGAAAAGCAGTTTCGTCCTGGAATTCGAAACAGGGTGACATCACACAGCCCACACTTCCATGGGGTGTTGGTCCTCTTTCCACCCTTCCATTTTCATTTCACTTTACTTTCATTGTCACTATAAATGTACATGAAAAAAAGTCAGTATTTATGAAAATAATAAAGTATAAAATAAAAATATATACAGCAATAAATAATAATGGAAATCTATATGTATGACAATAGAAAGAATACCATAGCTGAATATGTGCTACATCCCTAATCTTCATATAGAAAGAAGATCACCACAATTATAAATTCCTGCCTTGGATACACACAGTTCACGTACGACTTTGATCTGATATGCACATTTTATTATTATATACACAAACACACACTTATATTGCATCAAAATTAACTTTGTCATGCAATATCAAAAGAAACTTTCAAAAGAAACTTTTTCCAGCCTAAAAAAAAAAAAGTGAGTTTGCTTACCTCTGCTCGTCGATGGCGTCACCCACGTGTTCAAATACGTCACTATCTTCACTCCAGGACTCTTCCGAAGAAGACGATGATGACGAATTTGGACCATCCTCTTCCTCAAGTTGATCAAATAGCACAATTGCTTGCGCTAAATTTAGTTTTCCGTTCATTCTCAAAGTCACACAAAGTCGCTGCTAGATCCAAACGGCCGTCGGCTCGCCACCTCGCTGCTTCAGAACACTCCTCCCTCTCGTACGGTGGAACCTCGCATGGCAGTTATATTTATTTAAAAAACGCATTTTGTGCTTCCACTGTGACTTCGAAAGGGTTCGTTTGATTTTTGGTTTTTTCATGGAGCTTCCGTTTTGAAAAAGGACAAGAAATGATGGAAATATAGACACAAACAAATGATCCATGCAGCGTTTTAATGTTTTTTTGAGAGGACAATAAAATTATAAAACTTAAATGACAATATCTCACATTTTAATTGGTCGATTGACTTCAAATAATAACGAGAGTAAACCGCAACTTCCGCACTTTAAAACGAGACCAACCAACGGCATGTGGGTGACGTATTTAAAACGTGAGGGCGCTTCAAGGACGATGTGCGCTGAGGACGCGCCGGCGCGTCCTTCGACTCTCAGGTATTTTAAATTTTTTATGTTCTTCGTCCGATTACTCCATTATTCGAACTAACTAGTTCATCGAGTAATCGGCTACTAAAATAATCAATTGCTGCAGCCCTAAAAACCACACTAAAACACAATCAATGTAAATTTCCTTTATACGAAGAAAGGGAGAATTCCCCCATTTAGAAAAAAATGACTTTCTCCCATGAAAATAACAATTTTCACTTTTTTCATGTTTACGTAGGAAATCCATCAGCATATTTGTGAGAAATGTAGCCCCGACGCCCGTACACCCATTCTGTTTGGTCTTATTAATGTCCCGTCCCCAGCAAGACATGTGCACAGGGGCATCACTAGGTTTTAAGAACAGGGGGGGCTTAGCCCCCAGAAGATGCACATGATGTAAGTGAATATATTAGCGTACAAGCACAAAATTTTACAAAGAGCCAGCAAAGAAGAAAAAAAAGAATAAAAAAAAAAAATGTATTCATTTTTATTGTTGTTGTAGTTACAGTGTATTTTAAACTTGCAAGTTACTTGGTAGATGGAAGCATCAAAGAATGCTAATGCTATAGAGTGCTACTTAAAAATATATATATACGGTATTATTGTTATATTTCAGCGTCTACAAGGCGACGCTAACTTTTTGTAAATTGAGGGTAATGTAAACTCAGCAGGATAACAGCACATTATTTTAAGATGACACTCGACACGCAGAATGCTAATGCTAACGAGAACGTTAATGCTATGCTAAAGCTCCAAGCCAACTATCATCATCGCGTTTACAATGGCGTCACCACTCTCTTCCCTCCTCCCCCCTCCCGCTCTGCTCTATCCAGACAGCTGTCAAAATTAGACAACTCACCTTTCATTCAACCATATTGTAGAAACACGCCCTTCACATCCTCAGTATCGGTAATGGCGTTGCAAAGATGGAAAATTAATTAGTTAGATTACTCACTACTGAAAAAATAACACCGTTATACTTTAACGCCAGGCCGGTACCGAAGGTCACAGGGAAAATGTGGAGTGGATTTTCAGTGATGTGGGCGTTCTCTATATCAGTGTTTTTAACCACGGCACACTGGCGAGAAATTATCCAATATCGCTTTTTTTGTTTTGTTTTTTACGTCATCGAGTTGTAGAAGGAAGGAAGGAAGGACTAGGTAAAAGGTTTCGGTTGTGTGCAAATGAGCGAGGTATTTCTCGTGTCACGTTCAAGAACTGCTTGGATTTCTAGCCACCTTGCTGTCCGCGACAATGTGGACCCCAGCACGTCTACTGTACATCATTGGATTAGACTCGTCAAGTGTCGATATACACGAGTGTCCTTTCCATATGTGACGACCGTCAGTCCTCCCTCTGTGTTTTATTCCAACACATGAGTGTCCTTTCCATAAGTGACGACCGTCAATCCTCCCTCTGTGTTTTATTCCAACACATTCTCGAGGACAGCAAGATGGCCGATGGCAGTTCTTGAATGCGATACCAGCAACTCTCCAACAGCGCCATGGTGCCAAGCAAGCTTAAACATCATCTCCAAAAGAAACGCCCATCACTTCAAAACAAGTCGATGGACTATTTTTGTTTTTCTTGAAAACAGAGAAACAGGCAACTTGCAAAGGTAAATGAGAAAGCCATCAACTGCTGAACTGCTTGTTGCTGAACTTGTTGCTAAATTCAAAAAGTCCCACACTGTGGCAGAGAAATTAATACTACCTGCCTGCAAAGTGATTGTCAGCGAGATGCTCGGCCCTGATGCGGTTAAAGACATTGCTAAAGTCCCCGTGTCTGATAAGTCTGAGAATTTCAAGCCTGATTGCGATAAAAAAAAAAAGAGAAAGAGCTGTTAAAGAAGAGCTTCGTGTGCGCCTTTCTTCAATTTCAACCAGGATATCGGCTTTGTGTTCATCTAAACAGGCTGAAGTCACACTGAGTTTGAATAAATATTGAGAAATTATTGGATAATTTAATATACTGCACAGGAAGCAATTTTGGAACACTATTGGTTTGTGGTGTCCCGAGACATTTTTTCCTATGTAAAAACGTGCCGTGACTCAGAAAAGGTTGAAAAAGTCTGCTCTATATGAGCAAGTGGAATGGATTGGATAACGACGCACTGATGGGGCTCTCTACCTACAGAAACTGACAGATTCATGATCATATTGAAGTACCCTAACGACGCCACTGGGTGTACATGTAGGTTATGCTGTTTATAGCATCCTTAACGATGTTGAGACCAAACCTACGCCCTTGAATAGTACACAACTCTTTTCAATGACAGCGGAAATTTAAATTTCAGAGAACATAAAGAAATATATATGAAGTATGGAAAAAGTTATTTGACCCACAAAAAAAAAAAACTATATAATTTGGGGAAAAAATGCTGAAGTTGGTATGAACAAAATTTTATATAATTTAATTAAGTAATGTTTACAAGGTACTTCATTGCATGAATAAATTGTGCATGTTTTAGTATGATTGTCATGGATACGATTTATGAACCAAACATCATAGGTATAGATTAATAATGAGTTAAATCCTTTTGTACACATTCATTCACCTCTGACAATGATGTCACCACCCCAGGCTCCATGTCGCGCTGAACTCCAGAGAGCACTGGACAGATTGGCGTCGAATTCCCGCACTCATGATGATCTCTTCACAATTCCCATTCCCAACTGTGACAAAAATGGAGATTTCCACACTAAACAGGTTTGTAGCACACATTTCCTGGCTGTTAATTTTTTTTCTTTAATAGGAAATGAGAGGCTGACACTTATGAGTCGTAACTTTCAAACTACATCAGCAATCTCTGAGTCAGAATGCGAAACATGCGTTCAGCGGATTAAATTTTGCTGAGCAAAATCAACAAAAATGTGTCCAAGTGGACACTCCTTGAGATCACCATGGCTTCGTCTTTTGTTTTTATATGTAGTCTTCCCATTAGCTCACACACAAAAAATGATTTCTTCTTGTCTTTCATAGTGAGGAGTTGGGCGGTGCTAACAGCATACATTGTACTAGATTTATGTGAATGACTGAGTTGCAGCAGTCAATGCTATAAGTTTTTGGCTTCTTTTTTAAAATTTGATTTTGCATTGGCTTGTTATATTTAAATCTACTTTAGCAATGTAGGCAATAGGGGTGAAGGGTTTGTGAGAGAAAAAGAAGAGAGAGAGACAGAAAGCGAGAGGAGATAAGATTGCTTTGAGATTTGTGTGCAATCAAAGCAAAGCGCTGAAAAGAGGCCCATTCCTCACCAGACTGATTGTGCAACATGTTTAAAGTATCCCATGTCTACAGAAATTCAGGGAAATCTGCCGACTGTTAGAAAAACTTCGATTAAAAAGTACCGGGAACTGAAGCTCATGTTGTCAGAGGCAACTCAAAACATTTCATGGAAGAGTTCCCCTCTCGAAAATCATTTTAAACAGATATACTCTCCAAGTGCTTCGATTATAATAGTCAACTGCCTTGAGATTCAGTTTCTTGTCAAGCTAATGCACTATTACACTATAACATTTAAGGGACGCGTCACTAGACGTCCAATTTATTTAAATTGGGAGGGCTGGCCATGAATGTTAAGATTTTTCTGCCATTGACGTCCAATTAATTAACACTGGGAGGGGAAATAACGAACCCTCCCAATCAAAAAAAAAGAGAAAAAGTAATAATACCGTGCATGAAAGCGTTATGTGGTCAAATTAAATAAATTCAGAATATACACATTCTTGTTCCGGCAAACAAACAAACAAAAAAAAAAAAAAAAAAAAAAAAAAAATACAACCAGCAAACTTGTGCATTTGGCATAGTTTACACCTGATGATTTCGCATTAAAAACTGATTCTGACAAGATTTAAACAAGATTTGGCAGACAATGAATCTTTGGGTGAAAATGACAGTGAAGACGCGTTGATTTTATTAAGCAACAGCTTGGAATACGAATTTGAAAATGGGTCAGGAGAGGGACCAAGTCCAGTCAAAGATGCTTCCAGACTAACCGTTTGAGCTGGAAGCTTGGATCTCGGGGGACTGCAAAACTGAATGGCAAAAAAATAGCTTTTTTTCCTGCCTCTCAAATCTAGACTACACCAAAAATAGCTCCCGAAAAACAAATACCGTAATTCCTCATTTGAAAATGTTAAAAACAGATTTTAAAACGGCTTTTGGTGATGCACCATAGACTTCATAATATATTGACGGGTCACATGGCCGTTTAATTGGGGGCCTGCATTGTTGGCATGGCCATCGAAGCTGACCGAGTGGAATCACTGACAAAGAGCTTTTTTTGTTGAAAATTCTTGTGAATAAATGCTTACATGAATTCTTTATTGATATGGACGTAAAATAGTCTCGATTCTTGGTTAAAAGTAAAAAAAGCCGTGCAGTTAGCATTTATTTTACGTTAATATTGCGAATTATGATGCTAGTCAGTAAGCAAATACAGCGGCCTCCTTATGTAAACAGAGCTTTTCCGGTGAAAATTCTTGTGAATAAATGCTTAAATCCCTGAATTCTTTATAGGTATGGATGTAAAACAGTCTCAATTCTTTGTTAAAAGAGCAAAAAAAAAAAAGGGCAGTTAGCATTTATTAAACGTAAATATATCAAAGAATGATGCTAGTCTGTTAGTCAATGTGGCGGCAGCCTTACAACAAAGAGCTTTTTACGTAGAAAATTCTTTTGAATAAATGCTTAAATCTCCAAACTCTTTATAGATACAGTATGAACGTAAAACAGTCTCGATTCTTTGTTAAAATAGCAAAAAAACGGGCAGTTAGCATTTGTTTTACGTAAATACAGTATGTCGAAGAATGATGCTAGTCTGTTAGACAATGTGGCGGCAGCCTTGCAACAAAGAGTTTTATACGTTAAAAATTCTTGTGAAAAAAACGAAAAACATCATAATTACCTTGAATCTCGAACAAATCACTCCTGAGACAATCCTTCCTGTTAGTATGCAGTACAGCTTTTGTACTTTTTCAACCTAAATCCGACATTTGTTCGCTGCATGTGTCACAGCGATGGCCCCCTACTTAAAGGCATGGCACAGTGAAAGTGGAATCTGACCCGTCAATATCATTATGAAGTCTATGGATGGATGAACAATGCCTAATCTTGTTGTTTTGGAACCAATGTCATTATCATCAACTCTTCATTGAAAACGTGGTGTCTGACAACAAAAAAATCTGCAATTTTAGTGTTGAAATGTGTACTCTCGTTGGTTAAGTACAAAAGGGGTAAAATGCTTAAAAACAATCGTGAAACCACGCAGAAGATGGGATGGAGAGCAAGACTTCTTCAATGTGTGTCACTTTTGGTTTATGGCGCAGGCCAACAATGGGTGACTAAAGTTGGTGTTAAAACAGCAGGTGGATCTTATTTGGTTTATTTTACAAACAAAAGAACGTCAGATTCTTGCTTAGTGAAGTCCAATCTATTTAATTATGTAATGTACCCTCGATCATACAGCGGATCAATATTCTGATCAATCTTTTCTTGATGGTTAACTATGATACAAGAAACCTAACATACCAAAGCAAATAAAAAAATAAAGTATCATCCACTAATTATTAATTTTTCACAGGCCAATGGTTTCACTGATTTTAAACACTCTGCTATGTATTTAACAGATTTAAACTGCAAATTTGATAGTGTTAATTCTACTCCGATACAGTTAATTTCAACACTTTAAAGTACCGTAATTTTTGCACTATAAGGCGCAGCTGACTATAAGCCGCCACCCACGAAATTTGAACGAAAACAGCATTTAGTCACAGATAAGCCACAGTGGGCTATAAGCCGCAGCTGTCCTCACTATATTGCGTGATATTTACACCAAAAGATATCAGCCAGTAACACTGTATTTGACAGCAGCATCATAAGACTGTCATAAGACCAAATAAACCACCGTTTCGCTTTGAACCAATTGGCTGCAACGCTTCATTGCTTCAAGAAGCTTAATTTGGCCATCACTGTTCTCTTGGGAGAGACAGTCAACCTCTGCTGCCACCTGCTGTCAACACTGTTGTCGTCCACCATGCCTCCTAGTATGCATTGCAGGGCTACAGATGTAAATAACAATCAAAATTCATGTTCTGTTTCAATAGTTGCTAGTTAAGGTATTAGGTAACACTATTTGACAGTGGCACCATAAGACTGTCATAAAATAATCATAATTATGACATGCCACTGCCATTAACATTAACGAATGCTTATGACGGATGTCATTTTGTGTCACCTGGCAAATTATCTCCATTTTTTAATGAATGTAAAAGGTCCGAGCTGGATATAAATGGAGTTAGTGACATAATTTGCCGGATGACACTTAATGATATCTGTCATAGCATTCATTAATGTACATGACAGTGTCATGTCATAATTATGACGGCCTTATTAGTCTTATGACGCCACTGTCAAATAAAGTGTTGCCTATATACCCAAATAAATCAACAAAATACACCGCTCTGGACTAAGCCGCAGGATTCATAATGAGGGAAAAAAGTAGCGTAGTAGTAGTCCACCCTAGGTTGAGTTAAACAACACTTTTGAAAGTGTTCAACATGTTATACTGTGACAGGGTTAGAACAACACTGTGAATAACTGAAATTTAACACATGTACATTTTGAATTTACACAACACTAATGTGAAGTACGGGTGGGAATCTCTTGGTGACGCATGATTAGGGGTGCGACAATGGTGATTTATCGTGATACTTTGTATCCAAAAAGGTTATTGATATGCTCCTGCCAAGAATCGAGATATCGTTTTAAAACGGTGTCATTGTCTAAAAAATAAATAAATAAAAATAAACCAACAAGTTACTACCAAAATCTTCCACCATAATAGTGTCTCAGTTAACTCTAAGGCTGCATTGAAGGTGCTCGACGCCCAATCCATTTAGACTATGAAAGTTCGTTCTTTCGAAATCAGACCATTCAGAGTCATTCTGTCCGATTTTCAGGGCATTTACAGGTCATTTCCTGTTGAGTTTGGGTCACTGCCTATTCATTTGGGTGATTCCCGGGTCACTTCCTGTTCTGTAACTCAAAATAAACAGGAAGTGATCCATAAAATACCCCAAAATCAATAGGAAGTAATTGAAAATTAACAGGTAAATAGCCCTAAATGGCCCAAAATTACCTCATTGCCTGGCATTGGCTGCCACTACCGGCCATAGACGTTCAATCCATTTGAAGTGGGAGGGATGGCAGCGAATGAACGAAAGTTCATTCGCTGCCACCCTCCCAGTTCAAACGGATTGGACGTCTACTAGTGATAAAATCAATCCAATTCACAGCAGAAGCTTGTTTTTTCTGTTTATTAGTTGTTTGTAGAATATCCTAGAATGATTTTCCGACCAATGTATCGATAATCGTTGTATCGCCATGTCGTCAGATTATCGTTATCGTGAGCTTTGTATCGCAAATCGTATCGTATTGTGAGGCACCAAAAGGTCCTACTCATGATACGATACAATTTGAGATGCAAGGCTCACGATAACGATGATCTCACAATATGGTACTTAATGGGTCAGGAAATAACTCAACAATATTTTACTAAATAGGTAATAAACAGAAAAACAAGCGCTTTCCATCCTTCTGCTGTGTATTGAATTGAGTTTATCACTATTAGACATCCAATTCATATAAACAGGGAGTGTGGCAGCAAATGAACATTCATTCACTTCACTTCAAATGGATTGGACGTCTATGGCTATTGAATTGATTCAATGGCAACTAATGAGTTTAATTTTGTGGCCTTTCAGGTCATTTTCTGTTGATTTTCAGTCATTTCCTGATCATTGGGTTAGGGTTAGGGCACACTACCGTTAGGCTAGTATGCTCTCTTGAAGGCATCGGAAGGACGGTTTCCACAGCATACAGCGCACCCATTAGACTCACCCTCCAATACTTTCACTGCCGATCCTGGTCACAGCAACAGTGTAACTGGTCTGACCCCTTGAGCAAGTAGAACTTGAACCACCACTGTAGTAGAGCATGACAACCAATAGGCTAGGAGCCCATGCTAGCATCTCTGGCTGCTAGCGTGCTCTTTTGAAGGCATCGGGAGTGAGGTTTCCTGGCAAAAGTGCCACTGGAGCAAAATAAAATAAAATAAAATAAAATAAAATAAAATAAAATAAAATAAAATAAAATAAAATAAAATAAAATAAAATAATCATGCTAACTTTTCAAAATGTAAGTTGCAGACAGGGTTCTCATTGTCGTTGCAAATAAAATACTACTGCATAGAAGAGTAAGCCATATACTTTTAATAATTTTAATAAACTTTTTAAAAGACTTTTAAAAAACTTTTAATGATACTTTCCCCCCCTCATTTTAAATCCTGCTGTTTATATTCCAGTGTGTCTTATTTGTTGATTTATTTGGGTTTATAGATAACACTATTTGACAGCGGCGTCATATGACTGCCATAAGACCTACATAATTATGAAATGATACTATCTGCTTATGACGGTTGTCATTTTGTGTCATTCGGCAAATTATGTCGCTAACTCCATTTATGTCCAGCTCGGATCTTTTGAATCCACTCAAAAGTGAGATAATTTGCCGGATGACACAAAATGACATTCATGAATGCTCATGGTAGTGTCATGTCATAGTTATTATATTCTTATGAGTCTTTTGGGCACCAATGACAAATCAAGTGTTACCTAATACTATAACTAGCAACTAGAAACTACTAGAACAATAACTGAAGAAATAATGAACATGCATTTTGATCGTAATTTAAATCTGTAGCACTGCAATGCATGCTACGACGCATGTTGGACGACAATAATGTTGACAGCAGGTGGCAGCAGAGGTTGACTGTCTCCCCCAAGGGAGCAGTGATGGCCAAATGAAGCTTCTTGAAGCACTGAAGCTTTGCAGCCAATCGGTTCAAAGCTTCATGGGGTTCATTTGGTCTTATGATAGTCTTATAATGCCGCTGTTAAATAAAGCGTTACCGGTTGATATCTTTCAGTGTAAATATCCCACGATACAGTGAGGACGGCTGCAGTTTATATTCCAGTGAGGTTTATCTATGAACAACTCCAGTTATCGTGTCAAATTTGATGTGTAGTGGCTTATAGTACGGTGTGCATTATGATCCAAAAATTATGGTACCTATGGTATATTGCACCACAATATTTATTGTTGAAATCAAAATAGTGCAAACATCAGTTTTTAGGATAAAGTGCCAATAAGGCACTTATTCTGTCCTCAAACAAAAATCAATGATGTGAAAGCAATAAAATAATATAACCACATTTGACCACAAATGCAAACAAAACAAAATATATACATCTGCAACATACTACGGTAGTGTTTTACGAGTTGAAGTAATAATATCTAGCACACAAAAATCCACAGTAGTTGTACAAAAGGAAAAAGAGTTGATTTAACTCCATTAACACCCCCTCTTTTGAAGGACTAGGAAGTGTTGAATTAAACTAAAGAAGTGCTGAATTAACACATTAGTTAAACTAACAACACTAACACTGCAAATTTAACACTGTTGAATTTGTTGTGTAGGGTCAAAGATTTTATCTTTGATTTTTATTTGCCAGCATACCACCAGTTACTACTGATTTGTCCTCATTGCTAATCAGTGATTGAAACGGTGAGGTACATTGTGATCTCCGGACTAAAGTTTTGTAGTTACATCCTTTTTGTGTGAAGGTATGCCTTATTTTCTTAGTGCTTTGAACTGGAGTTTTATTTTACAGAAAGAACATAAAACACATTTGTTCAATTTAAGATTAAAACACATACTGTCTATATGAATGTGCATAACTAAATGTGAGGCATTAAAAGAAAAAAAATCTACATGTTGGAAACCTTTTATAATGATTTTAAACTGTATAAATAAACAGATTTGTTAAAGTAAATGGAAGAAAAATGTCTGTGGTTTAATTAAATGCAGGAATGCAGACTTGTTTTTGGGTCACCTTAAAGTGAACTCTGAAGCAGCTCATTCCTGGTTTTCCTGTTTAAAAACGAAAGAAAACATACAGTATATTTTTTGGCTGTTGAATGATCATTAAGAGACTTTTACTTAGAAACTTTTATTGTGAAACTACAAGTTGTACGGTATCCTTTTTCTTCTCAAGCAGCTTGAGAAAATATCTTGTTTTGTAAACTTTTTTTTTTTGTAAGTTCTATTCATCAAACTAATAACTTAAGCACACTGGCAGTCTCTTCATTACAAAAAAACTTAGTCCAGCCATCATAGGCTGCTCATAGCTGCTCAAAAGTGCATCATCACGTTTTTTGGTTTTTTCCCCTCCAAGAACTCATTACATTTTGATGAAGACTGGCGCCATACACTGTTGGCGGCCGCTGTTGCCAAATAATGGCATTTATCTCCCTCCCTATACATTAACTTTCATGCGCGAAATATATATATATTTTTTCTTAAATGCTTTTAATACAATTAAACAGGGCACAGGCCTCTAACGTGCGGCCCACGGGACAATATTTTAAGGCCCCGATTTGATATCCAATTTTAGAATTAGAACCTGCATGTATTTTAGGGTGGGAAATTAAAATGTATATGGCGGAAAAAACCCAGGTGACTTGAAGTTCCGCTCTGAGACCCCCAATTTGGCCAAATTTCAAAATTGTTCGATATGCATGTGTGATACATCATTGGAAAGCTTAAAATCTCAATTTTCTGGGGGAAGAAAAATTTGGACAGGAGGGCATTTTTTTAAACAGCAAAATCCTATCTGGAGGTGAGAGCACGCGAGAGCAGAATTACAGACGCCACGACTTTAACGAGATATTATCGCGTACTTACCTTGTTTCAATCCAAAAACTCAATTTTGCATGTATCACTGAGTGTCAAGACACAGAGTTGAATGGCCACAGCCAGATTTTTGGGGGATTACATGGGTGAAACATAGTAATATAACATGGGTCGCGATGCAGAAATCGCAGACATCAAGTAGTGGTCGAGATTTTCTTTTTCGTATATTTACCCTTTTAAACATTTTTTTTTTTAAAATTTTCTTTGTTTGGATCGATTATTTATCATCTAAAGTATCGGGGAAAATGCGACAGTAACAAAAAAATACAATTTAACGATAGTTATGAAGTAGATATCCGTGACTTTTTCACAGACGCCATTTTTTTCATTGTGACATAATTTGTTTAAAAGTTTAAAATATGTGAGTGAATAATTTTTTAAAGTCTTTTTTTTTTTTTTTTTAACATTAGAAATCAATTAATGATTCTAAGCTAAAAATGACAGACATTTTGAATAATAAAAATAATTACCTTGTTTTCATGGCTGGGTTGAAACAAAAACGGTTGCGCGACGTCTGTAAACGGGGGTTTTCAGGGTAAAATGGGCAAATTAAAAATAGTTTCGGGGCGAAATGTGCCATGAATCTGCTATGGCAGTATATAGACATATTGATCTATCAAACACAACAGTTCTTTTGGCTTAAAATACAGCAGTTTCTTTTAAAGAGGAGTGCAAGAGCAGAAACTGCTTTTTCAATCTTGTCTGTGTTTTCCACCATATATAAATAATTTGAAATAAATTGAATGAATTAAGTGAAGGATCAAATTTTGGGGGGTAAAAACTTAAGTAGTGATAAGTAAAAATAATTTTAAAAATGCAAGTGAAAAAAAGACATGAATAATAGAAAAATATTAAAAAATAAAATAAATTCAGAAAATACACTTAATAAATAAACTGCAATAAATTGAAAAAAAAAAAAAAAAAAAAAAGAAGAAAGACATAAATTATAATAAATGTGGCCCCTGTGTATTCCTTTGGGAATTTTATTATTGTCATTATGATTAAGCTCAACTCTTTGGCTGCCATTGACCGCAATAGACATCCAATCTAATTGGGAGGGCTAAAAGCGATTGAATGAAGCATTTGTTTTTATCCGTTTCAATTTCATTAGCTTATTTATTATAACTAGCATTAGGAATTTTAATTAACTTCCCTGCCGACTAGCGTCAGATTTTATTTGCGACTAGTCGACTAGTCTATAAGCAAGAAAAATCGCAATTTGATACACACATTAAATAAAAAGTTTAAAATGCTTTTTTGTGTATTTACGAGCTATTTTAGCCCAAAAATTCAAGACAGTTTGTTTATTTAAATTCTATTGATGGCGTGGCTTTAAGACATGGGGGAATGTACCGGGAATTACCCGGGTTGGACAGTTTCAGACTTGTCCCGTGTTGGCAACTTGCCACTCTCGAGGGCGAGGGATAGAATTTTATAACCCAGACATTATGTCATTTTTGGTCGGCAACAAAATAAACCACACATTTCAGAAGATAGATGATGGGCTGTCTCTTCCTCGGCTGTAAGATTCTGTAGCAAATTAATTTAGTCATGTTTTCAGTTTAATTTTGCTATCTTTTCAGTTTTCCATGTGATAATTGATGACATTGATGTGTATTTACCACGTTTCGTCTTACTGCAAAGAAAGAGGAAATGACGATCGGTCTCCCATGATATTTACGTCATCAGCCTTCACGCTGTGACCTGGGAATTAAAAAGCTGCTTTCACGCGTGCCACATCCCGGTGAAGTCTCAGACATTATATTAGGATGCGACCCTGTTAATGTCCGTGTCATCTCTGTGTCAGTCAACCCGGGTTATTGCTTTCAGACATAAAGTGGGGCAAATAAGTATTTAGTCAACCACTAATTGTGCAAGTTTTCCCACTTGAAAATATTAGAGAGGCCTGTAATTGCCAACATGGGTAAACCTCAACCATGAGAGACAGAATGTGCTCAAAACCCCACGTTTGCTAACCGTTATATGCTATTGTTAACCCCAAATTGGATTACCTTATTACTATAGGTCCTTCACACAGCCGCTGTTAACAGAAATGTTGTTTAATCCATCTGCAGGCGACCTGGAGATTGATTTTTGATTCACTGATAATTTTACGTCACTGTTCGGGTGCGCACTGGTCCTCATGGGAAATGCAGTCTTTCTTAATACTGTTGTCCTCATTTTCTGTATACACCCCGTGTCCTCCGGGTCAAAATGACCCGTCTTCACTGAACCCCCAATATAAGCAGCTTAATTGAATTTGAAACACCAAATTTTATTTTTCTTGAAGAAACAACTTGTCATCACCACAAAATGTGTGAATACCCGAGTTTTTCTCTCTTCACTTGTATTTCTATATCTTAAGAAAAGAAAAAGAGAATAGGCAACAATGAGTTTTGAATAAATTTTTATTCATCCCAATGACTCAATTTTTTTCTTTTTTTTTTTCTATCCAGTGAACAATTTTAGACAATATACAATACAAAAATATGAAAAATAACATTAACCCATTCAACTAATTAACATTTCAACATTTCAAGTCTCTTATGGCTGCAAGTTTGTCTGTCACACGTCTTGCTGGTCTTGACTCATGGTCATCAAATCGTAGCAGTCTTTAGTAGGTGTGAAAGACTTTGAGTGGCATTGTGGCTCGGAAAATTGGCCTTCCACTCTCTGCATCCCATAGACTAGCTGCAGCCTCACCTCGGGACCTGTATACACCTGCTAAGATTAGCAGCCCAAAGTAGGCCTGCAGGTCAGTGTCATCCATTTTTTTCCAGCTGTCTCCATATTTGCGAAAACCCTCCAGATTTGTCATTTCCAGGATTATTTTTTCTATTGCTGGTGTGATAAACAGGTAGAATGTAGAGACAATGTCATGGGCATGAGAAACAGCATACCGTGTGGGTCCTGGGGTCATCTTTATGATGTTTTGCTCTGCATGCCTGCCATGTTGGTCATATGCTGCTGAGGACCATGTTATTTTGCCATTTTTTGAAAGGAAAGTCTCTCTTTCAGCATCAGGGTTTTCTTCTTCTTCTGAAGATGAATTATCATGCTCTGGGTTGTATTCTTCCCCATCTTCTTCTGATACATCCTCTACTTCCTCTTCTGAATCACAGTTGTCTTGCTGGACATCTGAAAAAATCAGCTCTAGAGCCTCCTCAACATTATAATGCACACTCATGGCTTCAGCACAGAGAGAATGTGGGGTCCTGCCATCTGCAGCACCTTTATATCCTTTGGAAATCCACAGAAAAAAAGCTTTGAAGTCTGCGAGAATGGCACCTATCTTGTGTTGTTTACGTCTGATACTGTCTTGTTCACATTTACAACTAATTGATCTGAGACTGATCAAAGGCACAGAAGTCTGCGAGAACACCACCTGATTTGTCTTGTTTACTTCTGCTACTGATTGATCTGAGACACAACAAAAAATTGTAACATTCTGTGGTGTGTAAATGACTCTGTGACCTTGATTTCAACTCTATTTGCCTCATGGGTCATTTTGACCCGAAGACCATCTTTGCAAAATTTTTTGTACAGCTTAGTTGGAAATGTGAACAAAAGCAACATTTCACTTTTTCTGCTGTTGGGGCCAATCTAGGAAAAGTCATAAAATATCAAGTTAAAAAAAATTTGTTTAGTGGATTTTTTGTGTGTTTTTAACACAGCAGCGGGTCATTTTGACCCGAGGACAACAGGAGGGTTAAGGCAAAACACTACCGCTTTTGTCCACCGGCGTCGCTAAAATTGACCAAACTGAAAAGTTGCAAAGTGTTAAGAATACTAAACAGATAAAAAAATACTAATAAATATACTAATAAATGAAAATAACTTGTGGAAAACTAAAATACAAAGAAATGGTGATTATTGTGGATAGACAAGTCTGAAGAGGTGAGTTTTGAATCTGGATTGAAAAAGGGGGAGAGAGTCTGTGTTCCTGAGGTCAGGTGGTAGTGAATTCCAAAGCCGGGGAGCCGAGCAACTGAATGCTCTGCTCCCCATGGTGTTGAAGCGAGTGGGGGGCACAGACAAGTGTATGAAGGAGGCAGTTGTAATGTGGAGGAGGGCGGACAGGTATGACGGGGCGAGGTTTTGGATGGCCTTGAATGTGAGGAGGAGAACTATATTATAACCATTGTATTCATTCATTGATGTAATTATATTTATATAAAATTTAATATAAAAAAAACTATTAAAAAAAAAAAAAATTAAAAATGTAATAATTATTGCTATTTTTTTTAATGAACAAAAATGGTCACTTGCCCAATAAAGGGTTAAAGAACTGCAACAGCGAGAACCAAAAGTGGTATTTGCCAAGTTGCAAAATTGATTTTGCCATGTGGCATTGTTTTTGCCATTTGGCAAAATGAATTTTGCCATGTGCCATTTTTTCTTTGCAATGTGGCATTTTTTTGCAGTGTGGCAAAATTGATTTTGCCATGTGGCATTTTTTTTTTTTTGCCATTTGGCAAAATTCATTTTGCAATATGACATTTTTTCTTTGCAATGAGCCATCTTTTTTTGCAGTGTGGCAAACTTGATTTTGCCATGTGGCATTTTTTTTTTTGCCATGAGGCATTATTTTTTGCCATGTGGCATTTTTTTTTTGCCATGCGGCAAAATGGATTTTGACGTGTGGCATTTTTTGGGGGGGCGTATGTGGCAGTTTTGCAGGCCATGCACGTCCATGCCATTGAAGGCCATGCACGTCCAAATTTTTCATTCATTTTAAATGGCAGAAAAACATGCGTGGCTGTGATTTTTGGCAATCCACTCACCATTACAGCGCACTGACATTCACCAAACACCCAAGTCAGGCTATGCCACTGACAGCTACGCAGTATGCACGTCCGAATTTTCCTTTCATTTTAAATGGCAGAAAAACACATAGCCACATAGCAAAATCAATTTTGCCACTTTGCAAAAATGCCACATTGCAAAGAAAAATTGGCACATGGCAAAATCCATTTTCCCACATGGCAAAAAAAAAAAAAAAAAAAAAAAAAAAAATGGCACATGGCAAAAAAAATGGCACATGGCGAAATCCATTTTGCCACATGGCAAAAAAATGCCACATGGCAAAATCAATTTTCCCACATGGCAAAAAAAAAAAAAAAAAAAAAATGGCACATGGCAAAAAAAAATAAAAAATGGCACATGCCAAAATCCATTTTGCCACATGGCAAATACCACTTTTGGTTCAAGGCCCTGCTGAGCTTTCCACTGGCACTGAAAGGGTTCATGTTGGTCATTATGGTTATACTTGGAAAGCCAAGTTTTTGGAGGTAGTACTTTGTGTAAAACATTTTACATCTTCTGTTTAAGAAAGTTAATTATTACTGTCATTTCTGCCTGCAGTGCCATCCAGCACGTGATGGGCAGCGAGGAAAATGCTGGTGTGTGGATCAGAAGACGGGCATGAGACTGCCAGGCCCACTAGAGCTGCGAGGGGAACTGGACTGCCACCAGTTAATGACTGATACTCTGAGGGATTGAAAAGCAAGGGATTCTATTGAGGGTACTGGAGCAGCTTCGTTCTACTGGTGCTTATGAGCTGATCTACATAAGGAAACGCCCCGCAGTCTCACTTCATTTGAGGCCAGCGGTACTTGAGCTAGTGCAACAAAAGCAACAAGTTTGAAATTGTGATGACGTCTTTTGTTGTTGTTTGGTTTCTGTGCGTATATGAGCCTCTTTGGCACTTGACACGTATTGTTTCGACGAGGTGGAGTTACGACTTACAGTCAGTCATTAGGTACTGTACATGCTTTAACAGGTGTCAGTAAAAAAAAAATGAACAAAAGGGAAATGTTTCATTTTCTCTCATACCTGGTAGATTAAGATCTGGAATCCGACCGTAGTATGTCTAGTTCATCCAGTTGACTGCGTAAAATGAAATTAGATAAAAATGAGAAGGGTCAGGCTCTTCTTCCTCCTTGTTGAAATGTAGAGATGAATTTGAAAATGTGGAATACTAAACAGTGAAGAGTTTTTTTCACCCTTTTATATTTGTTTACCCCAAACAAATTCTCTGTAATGCACAGGTTCGAAAAGACTAGACTATTGAACTCAAACAATTTGGTGTTGATTGGATTATCTTGTTTCTCCGGCTGCAGCAAATATGCTAAATGACTCTGTCACGTGAGCTTTGATTTATTAATACTCGCCAACATTGGATAATAAAAATAAAAATGTGTCTAGCACACAAATACGATCAAAGTGAGGAAAGTTTTATGAGAGGCAGTAAATCATTATCGTCATCGTAACCACATCCATATCCAAAGCTGAGTAGAGTAGCCAAAAATTGAACTCAAGCAAGAGAAGTGTTACTTCAAAATAATAGTACTCAAACAAAAGTAAAAGTAGTCATTCAAAAAATGTACTCAAGTTCAAGTAATAAAGTATTTGGTGAAAATAATATATGGCGGAAAACACTCAAGTGACTTGAAGTTCCGCTCTGAGACCCCCAATTTGGACAAATTTCAAAATTGTCTGACATGCATGTGTGATACATCATTGGAAAGCTTAAAATCTCAATTTTCTGGGGTATGAAAAAATTTGAACTGGAGGGTATTTAAAAAAAAAAAAAAAAGTTAAACAGCAAAACCCTATCTGAAGGTGAGATCACACGAGAGCAGAATTACAGACGCCATGACTTTAACAAGATATTATCGCGTACTTACCTTATTTCGATCCAAAAACTCCACGTAGCATGTATCACCGAGTGTCAAGACACAGCTGTGAATGGCCACAGCTCGATTTTTGGGGGATTTTATGGGTGAAACATGGTAATATAATAAAAGTCGCGATGCAGAAATCGCAGACATCAAGGAGGGGTCGAGATTTTCTTTTTCATATATTTACCCTTTTAAACATATTTTTTCAAATTTTTTTTTTTTTTTGGGATCGATTATTTATCATCTAACATATCGGAGAAAATGTGACGGTAACAAACAAAAAAATACAAATAAAGTGATAGTTATGAGGTAGATATCCGTCACATTTTTTCATTGTGATGTAATTTGTTTAAAACTTTAAAATATGTGAGTAAATAATTTTTTAAAGTAGTTTCTTTTTTTTTTTTTTTTAGACGAAATATTAGACATCTATTAATGATTCTAAGCTAAAAATGACAGACATGTTGAATAATAAATATAATTACTTACCTTCTTTATATGGCTGGGTTGAAACAAAAGCGGTTGCGGGACGTCTGTAAACGGGGGGGTTTTCAGTGTAAAACGGACAACTTATCAATAGATCGGGGATGTATTGCGCCATGAATCTGATATGGCAGCATATACACATATTGTTCTATCAGACACAACAGTTCTTTTGGCTTAAAATACAGTAGTTTATTTTATAGAGGGGTGCGAGAGCTGCTTTTTCAGCCTTGTGTGTGTGTGTTTCCGTCATATATATATTTTGAAAACAATGATATTTTGGTAACACTTTACAATAACTATCCGTTATAACTAGTTAATAGATCAGTAGTAAACTGTTCACAAATTATTTATTGTTGATCTATGAAGTGTTTGTTAACACTTTGTTAAGCATTCATAATGAGGCCCAACAGATGGTTAATGTCATAAATAAACTGATGGTTAATGAGCAATACATGACTTGAAAACTATGTCAATGATTTTTACCTACATCTTATAATTTAGCAATATGCCATTAACAAGCTATTACTATCTTACTAACAAATGACTTATTAAGTATCAGTTTATTTATATTATTGTGACGTTATTCTAAAGTTGCAACGACTCCTCATTTTTTAATTGTGAGTGAATGAGAAATAAGTTCTATTTTAGAATAATGTCCCAATAACACACATAAGCTTATAACTATTCTTAATATTTTAATTCACACTTTACAGATCAGTTGTTAATAGCTAGCTAACCATCTAATAAATTTTGAAGAACAGAAAATAATTTGAAGAAGTTCAAGGTACAGAATTTTGATGTGTATCAAAATGATGATTGTTCCACCCATAGGCCCTTCTGTGTGCTGTACTTTACCAAAGAAACACCAAATATGAAATGTTGAAAATTGTTTAATGCATAGAAACACACATACTTAGCCATCACATGGCAGAACAACAAAATAGAACAAAATAGTACAAACCCATGAGTTTGCGACACTTTATGTGCTAAACACACAATAAGCTGAATTTATGAGGGGCATTTACCGTCCGTAAATCACAACAAACTGTTGACAAACACTTAACAAGTCAACAATAAATCATTTAACAGTTTAGTAATGATGTATTAACTAGGTATAACATAGTTAGTATAAAGTATTACCAGAACGGTAATTAACAAGTCAACAATAAATCATTTATTACCAGTTTAGTAATAATGCATTAACTAGTTATAACGGATAGTTCTTATAAAGTGTTACAGGTATTTTTTTTCTCAGCACAAAGTTATCTATATGAACTGTTATTATATTATTGTTATGTACTACAGCATATAACATAACCACATTAAGCTTAAAAAAAAAAAAAAAATGACAAGATAAAAAAAATTGGTATAATGGAGTCATTTGATTATTGTTGCCACATCTCAATGGTGAAACTGCGTACGCTATTTTTGGCATTACCCCCCCCCCCCCCCCCCCCCAAAGTAAAATTTAATATGTGGAAAAAGAGGAAAAATGGAACGACTAGTGTAGCCCAAAGTAGTTGAGTAAGATTAGCGTTACTTTTTTACAAATCTACTCAAGTAAAATTAAAAACTATGGCTTAGTAAAACTACTCTTAGAAGTACATATTCCCCACAAAGTTTCTCAAGTAAATGTAACGTGTTACTACCCACCTCTGTCCATACAGTATCTAAATTGTTTTATCTCCTGTGAGTGTGTGAGAATAAGTTCAAGGTACACTATAGGGTTAAGTATTTTAAAAGGGCACTTTAAGTCAATCTAAAAGGCCAAGAATGAAGGCTGTCTACAAGTGCAGTAATAGAAAATGTGTTTCCAAAGGAAACTTATTTTTTAATTTCTCTACATATGTTGACATGTCAAACAACAACACTGAAAATATAACAGTACAACACAAGGTTTTATTTAAACTAACATAGAATTATGGGGAAATGCCATAATGTAAACTGTACAGGGGTTGGACAAAATTTTGGAAACACCTTAATAAATCAACAAAAAATGATTTATTATGTTGTTGGTCCACCTTTTTGCGGCAATTCTTCGAGGTATTGATTCATACACCTTGTGAATTGTTTCCAAAAGAATTTTAAACCTTTCTTTAGTTAGAATACCCTCTAACTCTTTTAGAGACGGTGGCGGTGGAAATCGACGTCTTAAATGAATCTCTAAAACTGACCATAAATGCTCAATAATGTTGCGGTTTGGGGATTGTGCCGGCCATACGAGGTGCTCAACTTCATTAGAATGATCCCCATGCCATTCTTTAACAATTATGTTCAATGATTATGATGCCAAAATGTATTTCTATTATTTTTTCCAACCCCTGTACATTCACAGAAATAGTGAATGCATTGCCTTTTTCTGTACAAAAAGAGGATAAACAATATTCAGGCAAGTTTCTAGAATGTCTTATAATATCCTCTTCATATTCTATGCCTTAACCAGAATAAAGATGAAACCTCCGTGAAGTTAGCCCCCATCGAGGCATGTTTATATAAAAATGCCAATTGTTTGTGCTACGTTTGTGCTTGCTTGTGCTGTCATTTTTCATATTATCATTACATATTTACAATTCTTACAGGTCAATATGATGTCAACCACTACCCTTATTTTGATGAAAAATGGCTAAAAAAATTGTCAATTGTTCGTTTGTGCTGGTTTGTGCTGTAAAAAGTTTCGTTTGGGCTGCTATCGTTTTCCAGATACAGTACAGTGGTACCTTGACATACGATCGTTTCGACATACGATCTTTTCGACATCTGATGTAAAATTTGACTCATGATTTATGACAGCGCCGCAGTTACTTTGTTTTCCTGCAAGACTGACGCACACCGGATTTTCTTGTGAGAGAAATAAACATGGGTTCCAAGAATGTTAGTGCAGGTGGCAAAAAAAGTAAAAAGGTGAGGCTTACCATGGAAATGATACAAAACTATGAGCATAGTCGGCGTGTCCGTGAACTGACATGACAATACCACTGTAGAATGTCTAGAATCTCAACGGTCCTCCGACGACCTCTGTTGGCCAGAATTTATAAGTTAAGGTTACAATTATTATTATGGTAACATCGCACAGTCCCCAGTTTCGTCAGGTTTTTAATCATTTATTCCAGAACTTGTGCAACACAACATGCCTATTGTCCGCTGCAGCTAGACAAAGTGAAGGTAATAAGTCCTCCCTCCCTCGCTCACTCTGTCAAGTAAGCAATGCGGTGCGTTCAGGTACACCATGCAAAACACATATGCCACATTAGATCTCCATTTGTTACATTATTACAGGTATTATTATTATTATTATTACTACTCTTACATTATTATTCTGATTTTTCTCCAAAACATTTGTTTTGCTCTGTGTAATTGCGATTTGCAGTAGAATCTGCAGCATTTATTGAGGATTGAGTGTACGTTTTGAGGCTGTGGAGCGAATCAATGGGATTAGAATGTATTCTAGAATGTATTCTAATGGGAAAATCCTGCCCGACATACGACCATTTCGATTTACAAACAAGGTCCTGGAATGAATTAACTTCGTATGTAGAGGTACCACTGTATTGATATATTAATTTCGAGTGATGATGTCATGCATCCCCCCACTCATTGCAAAATGGACCCGAAATGGTGCCATTTGTTTATGCTACGTTTGTGCAGTAAAAAATGTTTGTGCTACTATCGTTTTATAGATTGAGATATTAATTTCGAGTGATGACGTGACTCGCAGCCACCCATTTACTGCAAAATGGATCAGAAGGGGTGCCATTTGTTTGTGCTATGTTTGCGCCTGTTGTTGGGATACCCCTCTGTTATTGAGAGAGTTGGTACGCTCCGTCAGCCGTGACTGAGGGGCTACGATTGACGTCATCACATGTAATTAATATCTCAATAACTATTAAATGATAGCAGCACAAACGAAACCTTTTACAGCACAAACAAGCACAAACAATTGACATCATTTTTATATAAATTTGCATCTGACGGGGGGGCCAACTTCACAGAGGTAAAGAACCAAGGTCCTTACAAAATACCATGTTCTGAATATAAGGATAAAGAAACTATCCAAATTATTTTAAGTATAGCACTCATAATTCAAATAGTTTTTGTTTGAGCATGTCGTAACTTGTTCATGGTGACCCATGATCCACTAATCAAAATACTGTAAATGATATTTTGCTGATGTCATCATGTTAAAGCATTTTAAAGAGGCTCACCACATGAAATTGACATTAAAGACAGTAATTGGTTGGATTGAATGAGAATAAATGCAACAGCTTTCAAAGACCATAGACCAAATAAAGACCAATTTCCCAAAGACTACTGTTGAATGTTGAATTTCACATAGTCAGCACCAATTTGTTAGCTACTAAAAGATACTTTTACAATTAAACAGCCTTTTTCATTCAGAAAGCTAACAAATGGCCTTGGCTTTCATCTTCAAATGAAATAAACGGTGTATTTTTTAAGTTGTATGTTTCTGATCTCTTAACATTGCTGTACTGAACTGTAACCGCATTTCTTGCCAATAGAATGTGTAGAAAATTATGTCATGTTTGCATGAGAACGAGATAAAAGTGTCTTGTCCACAACAGGACAGCTATGTATTTCAGAGTTTTGCATCTAATGAAATTATTTGTACATTGTTGTTGTTTGTCTGATGAAACATGTATACGTTGAAAAGCATCAATTAAAACATTTTAGAAAAAGCTTTACTGATGTTGTCGTTATTTGCAGCGGTGGAATGTAACGAAGTAAAAGAACTTCGCTTCTGTACTAAAGTATATATTTGTGTATCTGTACTTGAGTACAAATATGAACTGGTATTTTTTACTTTTACTTCACTACATTTTACAGCAGGTATTTATACTTTTTACTTCACTACTTTTCAAATTGTCGCCTGCGTTACACGTTACTTTGTTTTTTTCTCATTGGGAATTAATAGTTTCGTTTTCATGCCTCCGGCGCAATTGATAAGCCCCGTGCAACTATACCGGAATTGAGCATTGGAGGCAGCAACACCAGTACATGCAACATTAGGCAGGTGAACAAGATATTGACCAACAAAAATAAACAGTGAGAGCATCACGCCTTTATTTGGATTCTGCATTATATTGGACAATAGGTGGCAGTATGCACCTGATAGTTGCGTGCAATCTACCATTAAGCCAGTACTTCTCAAACAGTGGGGTGTCGGGTGGGGCGCAGAACGATACCGGGAGTGGCGCGTGTGAAGCGTGTGTATTAGAAGCAAGCGTAATTGCACATCCACTCAGTGGGTGACAGTGGCGCTCTAATTTTAAGAGTGTGTTCAGTATTTTTTAAATAAACAAGAGCACACACACAGCAAAGAGCACTGGAGAGATGAAGCGCTAAAACGAAGAAATATGACGAAGTGATTGGCTTTTGGCTTTGACTTTTAAAACAGTGGGAGACGAGGAAAAAACAGTCTGTTTACTGTGTCTAAAAATGATTGCAGCAGACAGCAGGAACCCAAATCAATTAAGAGGTCACTTTAACACATTAGACCCCAACCACATTAATAAGCAGCTTGATTTTTTTTTTCAGCCAAAACGTGCTGAATATTGCCAACAATCGTCCCGCTTTGTTAGTGTTCCATCCGTAAACCAGCGAGCTCTGTTATCATCATATAAGGCATACCAAGTTTCTCAGTGCAAAATAACCCCACAACATCGCAAAGGAGCCGATACTGCCAGTGGTAAAATAAAAACGGTCCTTCTGTCCAATAACACTGTAATTTTTGTTTTTGAATTTTTGTTTTGGTCAAATTGTTTGGCATATCATCCTCTACGTTAATGTTGCTAATAAATTTGTACATTGTACATTGAGTGTATTTTTACAGTTTGGATGTGACTTTTTTTTTTTTTTTTTTAATTCAGACAAATTGATGCACTTTTAGTCTTTTCTGTTACAAACAAAACAATGTTAATAAAGTTGTACTTTATTGTAAGGTGTTTTATATTACATTTTTAATATTAAAAAGGACATATTATGCAGAGGTGTACTTATAATAATCTTATAGACAAATGATACTACTGCTATTTACATTGGCGGCAGAGTTGCTGGGGGGTGTAAAAGAAAATAATTAAAAAGCACTGCATTAAACTAAACTTTTTAGCTTGTTAAGCTTCTGTTTACAGTGCAGTCCATTTTATTGTTTGTGTTTTCCGTTCTGGACAATTTTAAATAAAACCAAGCAGTCAATTAATTTTCTGGTTCTTTCTTTGAATATTGACCAGATCTCTGTATGTACTGTATGTATGTGTATATATGCAGAAACCCTAACTCGAGGTGAGAGCAGAATTAAAGACGCCATGATTTTAACGAGATATTATCGCGTACTAACATTATTTCGATCCAGAAACTCCACGTAGCATGTATCACCGAGTGTCAAGACACAGCTGTGAATGGCCACAGTCGGACTTTTTGGGGATTTTATGGGTGAAACATGGTAATATAACAAGGGTCGCAATGCAGAAATCGCAAACATCAAGGAGTGGTCGAGATTTTCTTTTTCAAAAATTTAACCTTACAAACATTTTTTTGTTCAATTTTTCATTGTTTGGACCGATTATTAATCATCTAAAATATTGGGGGAAATGCGAAAGTAACGAATAAAATACACAGATAGATATCCATGACCTATTTACAGACACTACTTTTTTCATTGTGACGTAATTTGTTTGAAAGTTTAAAATATGCGAGTGAATAATTTTTAAAAATAAATTTTTAAAAACTAAATATTGGACATCAATTAATGATTCTAAGCTAAAAATGACACATTTCGAATACTAAATATAATTACTTACCTTCTTTTTATAGCTGGGTTGAAACAAGAGCAGTTGCGCAGTGTCCGTAAACGGGGGTCTCCAGGGTAAAACGGACAAATTAAAAATAGTTCGGGTCTTAATGCACCATGAAACTGCTATGGCAGCATATAGACATATTGTTCTATCAAACACAAAAGTTCTTTTGGCTTAAAATACAGCAATTTATTTTAAAGAGGGGTGCCTTCGACCTGCCTATACTTGACCGACATTAATAAATGGACCCATGCTTGTATGAAAAAAATAATTGTGGACCTTCAAAATTTGTATTTGAGGACCCCTGTTCTATATTATATGTATATTACATTTTTGCATCTGGAGAAAATACTTTTACTTCTTACTCATAAATTTTAAAGCATGTACTTTTCTACTTTAGTATTTTTTTTCTCAGATACTTGTAATTTTACTTACGTTATTTTTTTGCACCTGTATCTGTACTGGCGGCACGGTGGTCGAGTGGTTAGCATGTCCGCCTCAAAGTTCTGAGTTCAAGGGTTCAAGCCTCGGCTCTAGCCTTCCTGTGTGGAATTTGCATGTTCTCCCCGTGCCTGTGTGGGTTCAGGGTTTTCTTCTACACTCTAAATTGTTCATAGGTGTGAATGTGTGCGTGAATGGTTGTTTGTCTTCTTGTGCCCTGCGATTGACTGGCAACTTATTCAGGGTGTACCCCGCCTCCTGCCCATAGTTAGCTGGGATAGGCTACAGCATCCCGGCGACCCCCGTGAGGATAAACAGCTTAGAAAATCAATGAATGTAGCTTAACTTTTACTTAGGTAAAAACATACTTCTTCAAATACTTCATCCACCACTGATTACTTGTACCCTCAGGAACGGGATTTTATTTCGAAAATTAGTTTATACTTTATGAATGCTTAAATGTAATTTGTAGTTTTTTTCTTGTAAAATTGTGTACTTTCTATGGTTTATTTGGGCTGTGTGGCATGCATTGTGAAAACTGATTAAAAGAGTTTAATTATACTCACAGCATGTGTCCAAGGTAAACCTCTGGAATCATACATATCCTGACCTCAGCAATTTCTAAAAATACTGCTATTGCCCGACACCAGAGTAAACTTTCAAGTCTGCTTAGTTCCAGTAGCTGGGTCCATTTTGGGGAGCTCTGGAGGCTTAAGAATTGTGGTTGTATCTGCATTACGAGAACAGCTTTTTGGGTCACCCGCTGATTGATTCAAAATGTCACAAGCCCACTCAATGCCCCTGGGCATCCACAGCTGTGCTTGCGAGGCCCTGTGTCTGTGTTTTTTAAGCCTTCAAAGTGTAAAAGCCGAAAGTAATTTGGAGTTTTGACATTTTTGGGGAGGGTATGTTTGTTGCTGTACCTTTGGTAACCTGATCTGCAACGGAACCATCTATTTTTTAATTTGTTGTCCACATTAAAATCAGAGTACAGGGTAGGGCACGTATATTTAAACTCACGTTCATACATTTGAAGTGTTCAATGAACCTTTTTTTCCAATTGAACAGTTGTTTTTGGAATGGGAGGGGAAGCCAAAGTATTGTATTTTGACAAAAACAAATACAATTAAAAAAACACAAGTTTTGGAAAAGATCTCTGCACATATATGTATGTTCCAAAGCGTATTTGAAATAAAGTCTTCTGTCAGTTAGTCAGAAATGATAACCACTTCTGTTCTACCATCTTTCCAACTACAATAGCTAATGATTGAAAGACGAATGTTTACAACTGTTGAATTACGATTAACATAGTTAAAGGTGCTCACTGTAGGATTTGCGCTTCAGTTATTCATGAAATGGCCATAATATTTCAAGAGACATTGAAGAAATCATGAAATGGTCATATTATTTCAATAGATATTAAAGAAACATGTTTTTGGGAAATACTTCTAAAACTATTCTCAATGGTTAAGCGGAGATGTTCCCATTTTAAAAGACGATTTGCGCGTCGCAAATTTGTTTCTGTTTTGCATACGTGTTCATCATCAGCCAATCACAAGAACAGTTTCCAGTCTTCGTCCGGGTTGCCACATCACTGTGAGCCCTGTAAACGAAGGCAACAACTTTTACAAACAATCTGAATTCTGTCTACTACTCAAGCAGAAAAAACATTATGAATCTCAAAGGATTCAAGACAAACGCGACAAGGTGGAGACGAAACTCGTGCACTTGTAATTGGTCATTTTTAACCCGTAGCAAAGAAAAAACACGTAGATACAAAATAAAAACAAAAAATCACTTCCAAACAGAAAAAACAACTTTCATAATAATTTATTACAATGTTTTTTTTCAAGTGTATTTAACAACGCAAAATTTTGAAATACAAGTTGTTTTTTTTGTATTACAAGTAAATTTGTCATTTTACAGGGATTTTTTTTTTTTTTTTTTTTTTTAAATTTTACAACTAGGTTACAAGTAACTTTTCGGCTCATAAAACTCTACAACAATGTGACAAAACTTGGCCACTTGTAATTGGTCATTTTTAACCCGTAGTGAAGAAAAAACACCTGTAGAACAAAAATAGATGCTTGCAAATAGAAAAAGAACAATGTGTAGAACAATTTCTTCCTCCGTGTTTTTTTCCATATTATTTTACAACACAAAATTTGGAAATACAAATGTTTTATGTTTTGTTTTACAAGTTAAAATTTGTCATTTTACAGGGATAATTTTCATTTTACAACTTCACTTCTTTTGGCACTATTCTATCTCCATACAAGACAACAAGAGATGCAAAATATGCATGGGTATGCATTCATTTGGCATGGTTGTGCTACATTATTTAGCATGTGGATCAATTGACCAGTGCTACGTTGTTTAGCATGTGGATCCATTCCCATTGACCGGACATTACCAATTTATATATTTCTTTTCCTCATGGTGACATCAACCAACTTGGATGACGTATCACTGCTTATTTAATCGCCATTGCTAAATGTTGACGTAATTAAATTAAAAACAATTTGCATGAAAATTAAAAATAATATATACCTTCTGATATATGATATGATATCAATTCTTTGGAGAACGATTTGATATTTGCGAATACTACAAAGTCTGACATGATCCGAATTGATTATATTCTAGGGCCTTCAATTAATTTAATACAATACTACGTATACATTAAAGACAGATCCGTTCCATTTCACCGAAAAAGAGCTAAAAATATTTCTGTTTACCACAGCGTATTCATAACCGCCCGTATACTTCAAATTTTAAGTTATATGACTTTTGTATCTCATTCAGGTTGAACAGATAGAGATATAGGCTAAATCCAGTGAGCTTTTGGTTGTTTACATTTACTTTTACAGCTACAGACCTTGGGCAGCGCTCCAAAAATGTGAACAAGAATGCAAAGCATTTCACTTCTAATAACACTGGAGCATCAAGAAGAGAAACATCGATTTCTCCTCCAGTATGGTTTAAATAATCAGCCGTGGGCAGTAGCAGAACACATAACAGAATACGTAACAGGATTAAAAAAATGTATAACATTGTACGTAGTTACAGAAGAAAATCGGGCAATCAGATAACTGACACATTTATGCACCTCGCAGAATGTTCATTCATTTGCTGTCAACCCTCCCACTTCAAAAGGATTTGAAATTTAGTGGTGTCAATGGCTGTCACTGACTAAATAGCACGTTTAAACATTAATTAAAAAATCTTTTAAAAATTGGTTGAGAAATACACTTGATACGTCTTGATTTTAATGTCAATGCATCGACTTTGAAGGATACGTCGCCTCTACCAACATGGCCGCTCTGAGGCCATTTTGGTTGAAAGTTCTTTTCTTGCCTCTGCCGTTAATTGACATGAGTTATCACTGGTAGACATCCAAATTCATTTCGGAAAAATTAACTGTTGACAGAGGAGGCTTTAACATGGTGCAAAAACGAATTAGCGATTTTTTTCTTTACAAAAACAGCGAAAATTCCTAAAATTCAATTCTAGGTCGGTAATGAAGATGATTATGATGATAGTGCCCAGCGAGGAAATGTTTGCTGCAGATTTAGACCGTGGAGTCCAAAAAGGAAATCTACCTTTGGTGTCTTCAAATAGGTAAGACATGCTTGCGTTTAGCCATATTATTGTTTGTTGTTGCTGTTGCCAAGCAGAGCGCTGTTGGATATCAGTGTGTAAATTATTAAGTGTTGTGAAAAGCGGCTGTTAAACCGAGGTTTATTGGAACTTTTAGTTTTCAAATGTGTTTGTGTGTCATTGCGCCGTCTAGCTGCAGGGATTTGCATTATAACATACGGCTACATTCAATAACAGACTAACATTGTACTTCGACATATTTACATAAAATAAATGCTAACTGCACTGTTTTTTTTTTGCTTTTAACCAAGAATTGAGACTGTTTTACATCCATATCTCTAAAGAATTCAGGGATTTAAGCATTTATACAAAATAATTTTCAATAAAAGAAGCTCTTTGTCTTCGATTCTACTCAGTCAGCTTTGACAGCCTCGCCAACAATGCAGGCAATGCATTTATCGGCCCCGTGTCCCATCAATACATTATGAAGTCTATGGATTGAATGATGATTTAATGACACCGTGCAGGTGTGATCTGGTCCTTAGTGCAAACACAGTGCTGGTCTTCAAAGGAAACGCAATCCTTCTTAATGCACAACCTACCGCTTTTGTCCACCGGCGTCGCTAAAATTGACCAAAACTGAAAAGTTACCAAGTGTTGCTTTAATGGTCGTTGTTCGCACTGTCGTGTTAGCTTATATTTACTGTCATTTTCTGTCGGTCCCTGAAAAAAAGAGGCCCACGTCACACCGGTCCATGGTCCAAAAAAAGGTTGGGGACCAATGAGTAAAACAGTGAAAATTATAGAAAAAATGTGCATGTCGATTTACAGTGTGTGCTCCTGAATCTTCTGCTTGCTCTCCTAAAATGTTAGGTTAGGTGCCACTGTGCTCCTAGTAAAAAATGTTAGTCTGGAGCCCTGCACCAGAATCGTATTGGGAGCCCAAAAAATTATATCGATGCAACACTATTTACAATGCACGAGAATGGCAGATTGCTCCGTTTTGTAGCCAACATCCAGTGGAAATCTCCAGTACTGCTGGGTTTTCAAACACTTCCGGGACTTTGTTTTGAGGTGGGCGCTAGGAATTTTTTTTTGATTGAAACAACTTTTGGGGGGATTGAATAATTTAGACACAATTGTCCTAATCACAATATGGCCCAAAAACAAAAAGGATTGCTTCAATCAAAGAAATCTTTTCAATGAAAATTTAAGCATTCAAATTAGGGCTGTCAAACGATTAAAATTTTTAATCGAGTTAATTACAGCTTAAAAATTAATTAATCGTAATTAATCGCAATTAATCGCAATTCAAACCATCTATAAAATATGCCATATTTTTCTGTAAATTATTGTTGGAATGGAAAGATAAGACACATGATGGATATATACATTCAACATACGGTACATAAGGACTGTATTTGTTTATTATAACAATAAATCAACAAGATGGCATTAACATTATTAAAATTCTCTTAAAGTGATCCATGGATAGAGGGACTTGTTGTTCTTAAAGAAAAATGTTAGTACAAGTTATAGAAATTTTATATTAAAACCCCTCTTAATGTTTTCGTTTTAATAAAATTGGTAAAATTTTCAATCAAAAAATAAACTAGTAGCCCGCCATTGTTGATGTCAATAATTACTTACACAATGTAATGGGTGCTGAAACCTATAAAATCAGTCGCACCCAAGCGCCTGCAGAGGGCAGCAAAACTCCATAAAACACAAGTGAGCGTTTCACTGTATTGTCATTTAAATCTGTCTGAGCAGGACATCTGCGTTAATTGCACAAAATATTTTAACGTGATTAATTAAAAAAAATTAATTAATGCCCGTTAACGCGATAATTTTGACAGCCCTAATTCAAATGCAAATTTTTCAATCGCAAATATTTTTTCGCATTCAAAAACTTTTTTCTGTGATTGAAATTTTTCTTTTTTTTTTTGATTCAAGTGATTTTTCTTTTTGAAAATATTTTTTTGAAGCAACTTATTTTTTGATTGAATAATAGAGTGGAAAATGTCCTAGCCAAAATGTGGCCCAAACACAAATCAACATTACTACAATTACAATACAATTTTTACATACAATTTTTGACTGGGGTAACTACATTGGCATGACACCGGTGGTCTTACCAAATTCAATGGATGACGATCTTGGCGAAAAGTATTGCCTAAGCAGCCTGATTTAGAATTCCCCTCAAGAATGATGGGAAACAAAAAACACTCGTTGTCAACTTATTATTTTAAATATTGTAAGTTAATTTTATTGCTGACACTGCGTTTTGGGGTCATCAACAAGTTGTGCCCCCCCTGCTCCAAAAGTCGAACTCCGCCTATGCCGGGTACGTCCGGGTTATGGAGCCTCGGGTAGTTCCAAACATGGCTTCGACGAGGGCGGACCACATTCATACGAATGGCTGGCTGTAAAATATGTTCGGAGGTAAGTTGATGAAAAAAACGATCCCTTTTAAATTTTCAACAGTCTGTATTCTATCAGAGGCGCTCTATGATGTATATGTTGAGCTTTATTTGTAGGTGCGTGGTGTAATTATACATATATTTTATCTTGGTTGACGAGCGATTTTCTGCTACTTCTTAAGGTGAGTCTGCTGACTAGGTCTGTATCGCCAGGGATAAATTCATTGTCCCTACTACTTTTGAATCGTTAACTCTTTCAGAGGCCCTTTGTGACGTACACATTCATCTGTATTTGTGAATATTGGTAGACGACCGGCTTTCACGTCTAATTAGCTCAATATTGTAAGCTTTGAAGTAAGATATCCCCCTCATGAAAGAGTACCAAGTCAATGCATGACAACCTGTATTCTTTACACCAAAGTGTTTGACATTATTATATTTTAGAGATGGTTACAGATTGAAAAGTGATGTCAACAAATAATAGACTGTAGTGCCAGGAAGGAGTCGGAGGCGGAGTATCTTGGTCAACACTTGAAAACATTTATTTCTTAATAGTGCAGGACTTGCACACCAAAGCACGAGGTCACAGCAGAACAGAGCGGAGTGCAACAACTATATGGGTCCGGGCGGAACTCCCTCCTTATACGTTCCTCCGAGTGAATTATGTAAATAGTAACGCCACACAAGCCCCCCCAGAATTCACTCATACACAAAATCCTTAAACCTGGGGGGCACGATCGCCCGTCCCCGACGAGAACGCTGGAGAGGAGCGGCAGAGCCAGAAACAGAGGAGGAACGGGTGCCCCGAACGTCCGGGACGGAGAAACTAGACGTCGGAGCGTCTGCCACGGGCTCGGAACTAACGGGCGACCCACTCCTACGAAGACCAGGGGGGCGACCCCGGCGGGGAGGCTGAGCGACCTCCAACGGTAGGGAGGAATCCACGCAAGCGGGCTTAACCCTGTCGATTGAAACAAGTTCCCTCCGGCCCCTGATGTCCAAAAGCAAACACTTATCCCCATGTTCCAAAATTCGAAAAGGGCCGTCATACGGGGGGCGCAGTGGATCGCGATGCGCACCATGTCTGACAAAGACAAATTTAGCGGAACGCAACGAGGACGGAAGACGCACCTCGGGCACACAGTGCTGCGAGGTCTGAACCGGGGCAAAACCGTGGGCAAAATCGAGCAGGGCCGCCCTTTGACTTTCGGCCGACCACGGGGCAGTCGCAGTAGGGAGAAAATCAGCGGGAACACGCAAAACCTGACCATAAACCAACTCCGCAGAAGAAGCGTGCAGGTCCTCCTTGGGTGCACACCGAAGACCAAGCAACACCCAAGGAAGCCTATCCACCCAGTCCCCGTCACTCAAACAAGCGCGAAGGGAGGCCTTCATGGAGCGGTGAAAACGTTCACACAGTCCATTAGCTTGCGGGTGATACGCGGAGGTACGGTGCAGCTTAACCCCCAAGCTATCGGCGACCGCTCCCCACAACTCGGACGTGAACTGCGCCCCACGGTCCGAAGAAATATCAGATGGAGTCCCAAAACGCGCGACCCATGTGCCAATAAACGCGCGAGCCACATCAGCAGTGGTCGTGGACGACAAAGGAACCGCCTCAGGCCAACGTGTGGTCTGATCGACCATGGTGAGCACGTGCGTGAACCCATGGGAAACCGGAAGAGGACCCACTAAGTCCACATTGATGTGGTCGAAACGCCGTTCAGGGACGACGAAAGGTTCGAGGGGCGCTTTGACGTGGCACTGAACTTTAGCCCGTTGACAAGCGACGCAGGAATCGGCCCACGCCAGCACATCTTTCTTAAGGCCCCGCCACACAAATTTTTGCGATACCAGCTTAGCAGACGGCTTACGACCGGGATGTGAGAGGCTGTGTACCGCGTCGAACACCTTACGCCGCCAGCGCGCCGGAACCAAGGGGCGGGCAACGCCAGTAGAGACGTCGCACCACAAGGTGACACCAGTGTCGCCCACTGGAACACGTTGTAAGAGCAAGTCTGAAACCGAAGACTTGAACGCGCAAACACTCTCGTCTTGCTCCTGGTCAAAGGCCATGGCAGCGAAATCCAAACCGAGCTGAACCGCGCCAGCGAACGACAGCGACAAACAGTCAGCAACCACGTTGGCTTTCCCCGATACATGTCTGATGTCGGTGGTGAACTCGGAAATATAAGAAAGCTGGCGCTGCTGACGTGCAGACCACGGTTCGGCCGAACGGGACATTGAAAACGTGAGGGGTTTGTGGTCGGTGTACGCGGTGAAGGGACGGCCCTCCAGGAGAAAACGGAAATGGCGCACCGCTAACCAGAGGGCCAGAAGCTCCCTGTCAAAAGCACTATACTTGCGCTCGCGAGGAACCAATTGGCGACTGAAAAAGGCGAGCGGTTGCCAGGCACCGTTAACCCATTGCTCATAAACTGCTCCCACCGCAAAATCTGACGCATCGGTGGTAAGGGCAACGGGAGCCTCCGGCAGGGGGTGCGCTAGCAACGTTGCCTGTCCAAGCGCAGCCTTGGTAGTTTCGAATGCCGATAACAGTTCACCCGACCAAGCGATGACGTGGTTGGGGGAAGTACCTTTGAGCGCCTCGTATAGCGGGCGCATGACGTGAGCCGCGTGACGCACGAAGCGGTGGTAGTAAGCCACCATCCCCAAAAATTCTCTCAGCTCGCGAGCCGACCGCGGACGCGCGAAAGAGGTGATGGCCTCAACCTTGGAGGGAAGCGGGACCACGCCATCCTTGTTCACGAGATGGCCGAGAAATTGAATGGTTGGAACGCCAAAAACGCATTTCGCAGGATTAACAATGAGGCTGTGCGCCGCCAGCCTGGTGAACAATTCCCGGAGGTGACGCACGTGAACCTCAACGCTCTTGCTTGCAATAAGAATGTCGTCCAAGTAAACAAACACGAACGGCATATCGCGCAAAACAGAGTCCATTAAGCGTTGGAACGACTGCGCAGCGTTTTTCAAACCAAAAGGCATTCTCAAAAATTCAAACTGGCCGAACGGGGTAACTACCGCCGTTTTGGGGACGTCCGCGGGGTGGACGGGCACCTGATGATAGCCGCGCACCAGGTCAACCTTAGAGAAAACCACGCAACCGGCGAGGAGGGCAGAAAAATGTTGTACGTGGGGCACCGGGTACCGATCAGGCGTGGTAATGTTATTGAGTCGACGATAGTCCCCGCACGGCCTCCACCCCCCAGTCATGTTTGGGAACTATGTGTAGTGGAGACGACCAGGGGCTGTTAGAGCGCCTAACAATCCCAAGCCGTTCCATGTTGTCAAATTCAGCTTTGGCAACAGATAGCTTAGCAGGGTCGAGGCGACGAGCGCGAGCGTGGACCTGAGCGCCCGTCGTCTCATGCTATGCACAACACCATGCTTCGAAAAAACCGCAGAGAAGGTGGGACGCGTGAAGCTCGGGTACTCACTCAGAAGACGGAAAAACACATTGTCCTCCGCGAGAGAGCTGGATAAACAGACGGGCTCGCCCTTACTCCTGACACCTGAATGGAAAAGAAAGTCCGAGCGTCCACCAAGCGTCCATGCAAAATGTCCACCAACAGGTTGTGTGCGCAGAGAAAGTCCGCCCCTAAAAAAGACGAAAGGCAACGTCCGCGACAACAAACTCCGACACGAACCGCTGAGTACCAAAACGCAAGTTCACAGTCTTCTGCCCGGGTACGTCCGTATGGGCTTGTCATCGGCCGAGCGCAGTGCCGGACCGGCGGTATCCACAGACGCTTCCCCGGGGGCCGCTGGAACTACACTCCTCTGCGCACTGGTGTCACACAGAAACTTGCGACCGGAGAGCGTATCCACCAGGAAAAGCAGCTGGTTCGGAGTGCCCGCCGCCCCGGCCACTACAGGGGGCGGGCTCCGCCGTTTCCCGCGTCGTAAGAGCAAGGCGCCCGGCACGACTTGGCCTTGGCGCCGAAGCGGGCATGATAATAACACCAGCCGTCGCGTTGGAAGCGTTCCTGTCGATTCCCACGCCGGTCGACCGGCCTCCGCTGGTCGAACGTCGGGGCCAGGAAATCGGGAGAGGCCTGCACCGGCGCCAAGTGCTCGTGAGCTGCCCGGGGCGTCGCGGCGAAGTATCTGTCGGCTTCCTCAGCGAGAGCGCGCGGGTCGGAGACGTCCGAATTGCCGAGAGCGGTGCGCACGTGGGCCGGCAACTGGCGCAGGAACAGCACCAAGAACAGCGAATTAGGCGGCTCGTCGCCCAACAGGTTCAGCATGACATCCATGAGTTGTGACGGTTGCGCTCGCCAAGCCCGTTGATGTCCAGCAGCCGACTCGCACGCTCGAGTCGGGACAGTCCATACACCTTCAAAAGGTGGTCCTTCAGCCCGTTATACTTATCCCTGGCCGGAGGGGAGGTGACAAAGCGGGTCACCTGAGACGCTGTCCTGTTGCCCAGCGCCGTGACGACATGCCAGAACTTCCTTTCGTCGTCTTCAACGCCGTGTAGGCCGAATAGCGCCTCGGCTTGTGCGAACCACGTTTCGGGTGCCGACTCCCAGAACTCAGGCAATTTAAGCATGGCGGACGCAGCCATCGTGTTCGTTGAGGACCTGGAAACTGCAGGTCCACTGTCGGGGTCACCAGTGTAGTGCCAGGAAGGAGTCGGAGGCGGAGTATCTTGGTCAACACTTGAAAACATTTATTTCTTAATAGTGCAGGACTTGCACACCAAAGCACGAGGTCACAGCAGAACAGAGCGGAGTGCAACAACTATATGGGTCCGGGCGGAACTCCCTCCTTATACGTTCCTCCGAGTGAATTATGTAAATAGTAACGCCACAAGACACAAAATTATAATAAAAACGAATTTAATGGATACATATATATTTTTTAGGTTACATTTTCATGATCCACATAATGCTGCTGTCGATCTACATTCCTATCCTCACCTATGGTCACGAGCTGTGTGGGTCGTGACCGTAAGAACGCGTTTCCGGATAAAAGCGGTGGAAATAAGTTTCCTCCGCAGGGTGTCCGGGCTCTCCCTTAGAGAGGGTGAGAAGCTCGGTTATCCGAGAGGGACTCGGCGTCGAAACGCTACTCCTACGTGTTGAGAGGAGCCAGCTGAGGTAGCTCGGGCATCTGGTTCGGATGCCTCCTAGACGCCTCCCCGGAGAGGTGTTCCGGGCATGTCCCACCGGCGGGAGGCCCTGGGGACGACCCAGGACACGCTGGAGAGACTATGTCTCTTGGCTGGCCTGGGAAAACCTTAGGATCCCGCTGGATGAGCTGGATGAAGTGGCTGGGGAGAGCGAAGTCTGGGCTTCCCTGTTAAAGCTGCTGCCCCCGCGACCCGACCCCGGAGCAAGCGGAAGATGATGGATGGATGGATGGATGGATGGATGGATGGATGGATGGATGGATGGACATCATGCTGCTGGTGGTGCCTGCTGATGGTGACTGCTGGATGTGGGCACTAAGCCTATTTTTAAATAGCAACAAACAAACAAAAAAAGCCTTTTTTCATGTTTTGACGACTGACTGACTGACTGATGTTTGCAAACCACTACAGAGCTGCTTGTGCTTGGAACTATTCACGCCCCACATGAACCACGTGATCACAGGCGGAGAGAATGGAGAATGTCGTAACTCTCTTTGTACGGCTCTGGTGGGTAGTCCGTCATAATTCGTGCAGTCTTGTGACGTAACTGGGCTTCAAATGCAGAACACAACGTTGAAGGCGGTTTGGTAGTGTACGCTATCGTGGTTTGGGGCCTGTAGAGGTGGCATTTTGCTGGACAACCTTTTGTTCGTTTCGCATGGAACCTGGGCCACCTGTCTGTGTCTAACCAAAGCGCATAATACCGTGAAGGTTGACCGTCTTTTGAGGTGAGTTCCCTTTCGATTTGTGTTACTATTCGAATTGACTGTGACCGCTAGTTCGCTTGTTAGCAAAACGCATTCGCTAGCTCAACTTCTGTAATTTAACCTTTATTTCGACATTTTAATTTATGAGATTAACATTCTGGCTAAGCACCTGACTTGTTTAATTCACCATTGACCAGCTACTAGTTTCGGATGCAAATTTGATCAGTTTAAACTCGACGAAAAAGGCGCTATCGTGCGCTCCTATTGTCTGACTTACTTGCTAGCTTGTTAGCCTAGCATGTACGCCAGTTACTTTCCGCTCCATATGAATGAGTCGTTTACTTACATGATGTAGTCGTCTAATATATATACGTTTTGCACTTGGTGATATCGTTAACTGTTCTTAAAATGCATAATTATTGCATGAAATCTCGCAGCCTGGTTCGACATTGTCTCACTCAAGCCTATCCTCATTCATTCGTTCATTCATTCATTACTTGCTTTTTCAAAGCGTTTGCCATAATCGACATAAATATTTATACGTCGCACTAAATGTCTGTTACAGAACTGACGACCAGATTGGATTAAAACCTGTATCTGTGCCAAGATGTCAAGTAAGAAAGTATTTCCTTTGTGTGTGTGTTGCTTATGAGTGGTTGATTTGCCATTTGATACACTTGACAACAGTTGACTTGAAGTCAACAGATGATTAACCAGTGACTTTTTTTGCTTTATAGTGTAATGATTAAAAGATGGAGTATTTTGGCTTTTTATCTGTACTGTGTTAAACTTGATTTGGGCCTTATTTTATTGTAGAAAGGCCGTCTTATGCTCCGCCCCCTCCCCCTGCACCTACCACTGTAAGTACAGCACCACATAACAATTTCACCTTGAATAATGACTTGGTATTTGATTTATGGACATTTTCATAGATTTTTCCGCTTTAGTTAATATCCTACCACAGTTTATTTTTCATTTACCGGCTTCTTCATTAGTTTCTTTTTTATCTTTAAGCCATTTCTCATTTGTGTTTCTGTCCCATGTGTCCATCAGCAAATGCCCAATACTGCAGGGTTTGTGGGGTACAATCCCTACAGCCATCTGGCCTACAACAACTACAGACTGGGAGGGAGCCAAAGCAGCAACAGTCGGGTAACGGTATGAATATTGTCATAGCAAAAAGACAATCGAGCAGCTATTTGTTTCCAGTAAATGGAACACACAAGTTGATCTGAAGGAGTCGTGTGCAATCTAAAGCTGCAGCTGTTCACAAGACTTAGTTTTACTTTGTTTAAACATGCTGTCACTTTGCATTCGGTCTGTTCAAAGTGTTTTATTAGTATGATTTCATCCCTGTAACAAAAGTCTGAAACACAGCAAACTGCTTTTGCTTAGTGCTGACATCATAACAGTGCAGACACTTTTTTCATACATCATTCTGTCTTCAATCGCCGCCAGCCTTCAAATTTTGTATTTCTGACAGCCACGTTAGGTAGCCCATGCCATCCCTGTTGCCATGGAAGAATATGCTTGTTGCCTTGCATGACTTTGGCTGTTCAGTCACTGCATGAAAGCTGTGCTTGGCTATGACAATGGCATCATTCCACAGCACTGGCATAGCTCAGATTTTGGAAGATTCCCTTAGTTTTTCATTTATTTTAATAGGCGGTTGTACTATATGGTATTGCACTTTGATGTGTATTTTTTTCAAAGTAATGAAACATTTTTGGGTGCATGATGTGCTTAATTACCAGAATTTTATTTATTGTTTAAAAATGTGTACAGTATAACGTCAATAAGTATGAATTGGCATGTTTAAAGATTCCTAGTTCCCCTGCCAGATAATATAGGCTATATTTTTTTCTGTTTTCTTTTACCAGAATTCCTCTGGAATAAATATACCAAAGCCACCCAAGCCCCCTGATAAGCCATTGATGCCATACATGAGATATAGTCGTAAGGTAAGTGATATACACTTTTAAATCTGTGTTTTGCATCATCATGTGCGCATTTTGGAACACATGGTTACGTTAATCATTCATTAGTATGTCAGATGTCAACTATTATGAAAATGCCAGTGTCTGCTTATTAAGGTAGGTGTTGTAAAATCTAGTCAGGACACAATTAGGACAGTACCTTTATGTAGTGGGATTTATCAACTTGAAGATGGAGCTTAAAGCACACGGCCTCCTCTGGTTTGTGACCTCTCTGCAAAGAGATAACCACTTATAGCCCCTCCAACCCAACCCAATCCCACCCCCATGTCTGGTTCTCATCACCAGGTTTGGGATCAAGTAAAAGCCTCCAATCCCGATCTGAAGCTATGGGAAATTGGGAAGATAATCGGTGGCATGTGGAGGGACCTCACTGATGAGGAGAAACAGGATTATTTGAATGACTACGAAGCAGAGAAGGTTGGTTGTTTTACAAGGAATGTATATGGGCCTTTTATGACTGATGGTCAAGTGATAAAGTGGATATAAGAAAATGTCTACGCACCCGTGTTAAAGTGCTAGCTCTTTGTGATATGGGGGGAAAAAAGAAACCATGATACATTTATTGTGAGGGGAACTAAAATTATACCACAGTAATTTGGTGGTTGCATAAGTGTGAACTTGAGGGCTACACAGTATTGAGCATCATTGTGGTATATGTGTGCACAATAGTCCTGCGATGTTTTAATATGCAGTAACTGTGGTTGTTAATAAGTGACCAGCAGAGGGACCCAGTTGGATTTCACGCCGATCTTATGGCAAGTTAAATCCTCCAAGCGACACAAACTCACACAACAGCAGCCCGGTACTATATACTCTTCATCTTATACAATAAGTGTTAGTAAGGGAACGAGAAACAATTAAATGCCTACATTCATAGTATAGTTTTTCAAAATGCGATGAGCGAATTGTGTTATGTGTCGACTCATTTTTGTAGGCCATTTAATACTATAAAGGAATGTCAGTTCCACAACAAACGCCACTCCTTCATACACTAACGTAGCAAAGAGCTGCATATGTTCCAATTGTAAACATTGTTTGGGTCGGAAAGTTTGAAAATATCAATTGCTCTTAAATGATCATGAATGTCAGCGGGCTATGTTAGTGGTCTAATGTGGCTAACTGACTCTAGGCCAGGGCTGAAAAAACTCTTCCACACAGGGGCCGTTTACATGGTGACGCTCCGAGAATACGAGACACTTCATGTTGCATTTACATGGTTCAGTGTCCATTCGAAAGATGTTGCAATTCTGTGTTAAAAAAACAAAACAAAAAAACAATGCAGAAAATGTATGCTTCAAAAGGCACAAAAACTCGAACATAAAATTAGGGATGTCCCGATCCAGGTTTTTGCACTTCCGATCCGATACCGATATTGTTTTGCACTTCCGATCCGATACCGGCCTATCTGAGCATGTATTAAAGTTTAAAGTTATTAAGCCTCCTTACTTAGTTGTCAGACTCATGTTGAAAAGGGTTTTAGTACTCTTGATAACAACTAGCCAGCTGAATTAGGTGAGTTTGAATAACACACAATGGTTGCTAACAAGAAACTGACCTGTTTATTCAGTGACAAACACAAAACATTATAAATAACAAACAAATGGCATAGTCAGTCAGTAAAATGTGCAAATAATATTGTAAACTGTCAGTGGAAAATCCCACAAACCCCCCAAGCTATTAGATGCTTTTAATGTTTCGTGCATTAGTTACAATAATTGTATAAAAAGCCTCTCAGGTTTAAATAAACGACTATTTCAGTATCAAGTTAACATTTTAAAACAGTAAATAAAATACTCAAATCCCCTACCATTCTGTATCAGCAGCTTTAAACTACATTCAATTTACTTTTGCGAATCAACTGTTAAAGTTTTTAAAATTGCTCCCGTTATTCCATAATTTCCCTTCTGTCTACTTTTGACATGTGAAAGTTTTAAAACTGTTTTGAAGATAGATTCAAGTCAAGATTTTGCCGATTTAGGAGTATTTTAGATAAAAAGTTAATTACGTTCGCTTGGAAGGTTCACTACAACAGCCTACAAGGGAAGTCTCCTGCTTTAAGATGGTGGCCGTTTACTAACGCACGTAGTTTTTAATGCACGTGTTGCTAACGGTGTCGAGTCTGTAATTTTGCATCTAGTTCTATGTACATATGATATCTATTAGACAAGCATGATGGACGGCATTGCGTCCCAAAGACTGCGCTGTGTATTAGTTCTGCTTTACTTGACATATTTCAATATTTGGAATTTGGATGTTTGTGAATTGTTCTGGAATCTTCCACGGCCGAATTGCTGAAGGATATAATTAGGGCTGTCCCAAACGACTAATTTTCTCCCGATTAGTCAGCCGACTATTTTTACGATTGGTCGACTAATCTAATAATTATTTTTTTTTTTATTTTATTTTTTTTTACTAATTTAGCAATGAAATTTTTGTTGACGCTTATCAATTCACAAAAAACATATTGGAACACTCAAATCATTTATTAAAGTACAAATAAACACGTAAATAACAATAATAAATCACAAATAAACAATGAGTTCAAATGCTGATAGAATTAACTAGTGTAGCATCCCGATTGAAAAGATGGTCTCTTAAACTGATGGTTTACAACTTTTATTCCATCCTTGATGTAAACACACTGTAAAGGCTACGGTGCACACAAATAAAGCAACACAATTAGAAATTAACAAACACTTTTCACCTTTTTACTTTTAAACCTTATTTATATATCAATGAATTGCCTATATGAATTGCCTTTACCTTATCATTGACAATCTCTCCCTTGAGTGCAATCACTATATATTTATGACCTTTTAACCTTATATAATTTTCTATACCATAAAATAAACCATAACATACATGAAATAAACCTTTCAATTAGCATTAAGAACAATACTAATAGCACTTATAGGCCCATTGTCAATGAAACATTATTATTTAGTAAGGCGACAGCACCCTCTGGTGTACAAAAAATGAAAAAAAAAAAAAAAATTACAAACTGCGTGAAGGCGCTTGAGGTGTTTATTCACGGCCGACGTGCAGCCAAGCTTGGCACTGAAGAGACAGGACAGAAGAGCGTACTCTCCTTTGTTTCTTTGAAATAAGTCGATGTTTTGGACACTCTGGTGCGCTTTTTTTGGCTTTGTGCCGCTTTCCTGCTTGCAAACAGAGCATCCGACATTCTAACTTTCCACGCATATATTTTTTTTAACCCTTCATTAACCGTCGACGGCATGTTGTGCTCGTCGACGGATTTACGTCATCGATTACGTCGACTATGTCGACTAGTCGGGACAGCTCTAGATATAATGACGTCTGGGCATGTTGTACCGTGGTTCTAATGCTGCGTTTCAGAAAAGTGGGATGTCGGACTTTTCCGACCTCCGACTAGGAAAATATCATTGGAACGCCACTCGAACTGGGAGGTCCAAGTCGCGAAGTCGGAGAAAAAATAACTACCCCGACTTCCAAGTTGTTTCAATCTGACGTCACTGGACAAAATGGCGCTCAAGAAAACGTACTGAATGATAACACAATAATGAAGTAAATCAAGTTTATTTGAGACGCCATGTGTTTTTTCTCATACAGTACATACTTTGTTGTGCTATGTTTTTATATTGACGATCAGCAAAGGATGTAACTAAAAAAAGGCAGTTTACAGTGTGGGCAATAACGCAGCCGTCATTTATCCTCTACTATCTGATCGCTTATAGGAAGGCAGGTTCGCTGGAGGTCAAAATGTCTTTGGATGGCCAAAATAAAACACACCTCGTCGCGATCAGCCATCTTTGTTGTTTACATTTGCTTGGAACGCTTTGAGGTCGGAACTGGTACCATCCGAGTGGGATAAATCCGACTTCCCACTTCTGGAATGCAGCATAAAAGTGTTGGATGGTGCGTCTTTACTCACGAGAGATAATGGCTCGTCATCCAGAATGAATTCTTCGGCAATGACTTGTTATTTCCTGGGCTTTGGGACTGTCTAGTGCCAGTTTGTCACGCATAGCAAAAGTTTCTGCCACTGTTAGTTGCGTTGGTTCTATAAAAACTTGTTACTGCTTTACCACCACGCTTGACTTTATTGTGCCATATGTTGCACTCTGCCTCTTCGTTTTTGCCGCCCTTTAAGGTGAAATGATCCCACACAGCTGACATTTTTACCGATAGTCTCTCGGTAAATTGGACACTGTAATGTAGTGTGTTGAAGGAGTGCTGTAAAATGTGGACCGGATTTAAAGGAAACCAAAGCAAAAACTGGAATGGATTATGTATATCGGTGCGCTAGAAAACCCGGATCGGAGTTCCCAAAAAAACTGGATCGGAAGTCTGGATCGGAATTTTCTGTGTTGGCCGATCCGATACCGATGCGCATTTTTTTGCCCATATCGGTGTCCGATCCGATCCAAATATCGGATCGGGACATCTCTACATAAAATATATTTGAATTAGTGATGCACGATAATACATTTTTCAACCGATATCGATAACCGATAATTTCCTCCCCCTTTCACCCGATAACCGATAATGTCACGCCGATAATTCTATTCAAATATGTATGTAAAATTTTAAAGTATACAAAGATCAAATGTGTGCTATTTTTTTCCACGTCAAATGTGAACAAGTAGTAAATTCCAACAACTAAACAATGGCAATGACGTTGTGTAATGGTAAGCTTTTGGCAACAATTACTTGGAGAGTAAACACCCAAGTTGCACAAAAATGCCTTTAAAAGTAAGCCATTCCTAATATATATCACATTACTACACTGCAAAAACACCTCCTTAAAACTAGCAGAATTGGACAAAACTGTTGATTGCGCACATTTGGAGGCTAAATCAAGTATATAATTATCGGATTGCATTATCGGTTGAATTTCGTTTTATCTGGATTATCTGTGTGACGTCATAATTGCCATTATCGGCCGATAATTATCGGTGACCGATATTATCGTGCATCTCTAATTTGAATTAAAAATATTATAAAAACAGTAAATTAAAGCCAATGTTCCACCATGTTTGCCGTTTTGAATGTTTACTAGCAGCGACAGCGCATGCTCAAAGTGATGTGGGCAGTGCTAATGCCATTGGAACCAGAACTTTCCATTCACATGGTTACGGGGTAATCCCTGCAATCGAATCGGTCCACATGGAGGCCGAGATCAAAAGTTTGCATCTTAGTCTTCGCCGTCTGCATTCTGCAACACAATCATTGAGTCACAGTGTAGCAGCATCACCATGTAAACGGCCCATAAGTCTGGTCCAATTTATGTTTATATTAGGGCTGTCAAAATTATTGCGTTAACGGGCGGTAATTAATTTTTTAAAATTAATCACGTTAAAATATTTGACGCAATTAACGCACATGTCCCGCTCAGACAGTATTCTGCCTTTTGGTAAGTTTTACAGCAAGGCTTTTTGATCTGTCTAACAGCGAACTCTTGTGGTCGCTTTGCGACATGGTTTATTGTTTTCTTGCCAGTTCAATATGGCTGCACGACATCTCGGGCTGACACCTACGTTGTAATGTTGTGCTTATATGATCCTTGGACAAGATTTGTCCGTAAGTATGGTTGTTGTAAAGAATGTACATATTATGTTAGTAAGCGAAATGTTATATTTTTTGTATGAGACGCTTTTTGTTTATGTTTATTGAACCTGTATAGCGTGCTAAGCTAACGTTGTTGCTAATGCAATGCTTGTGTACTCTTTTTTGTAGTTTTACGACGGTCTAAAGAGGACAATGGTTTGAGGCCATTTTATTAATAAATCAGATGAAAAAGGAAGAACTCTGATTATTAAGGCGTCGTTCACTAGCTGTCTAGCTTTGGAAAAAGTAGACGCTTCGGAGTGAGGACAGCATAGACAGATTTAAATGACAGTAGAGTGAAATGCCCACTACAGTCCTTATGTACCGTATGTTGAATGTATATATCCATCTTGTGTCTTATCTTTCCATTCCAACAATTTATTTTACAGAATATATATATAATTTACAGAAAAATATGGCATATTTTATAGATGGTTTGAATTGCGATTAATTGCGATTAATTACGATTAATTAATTTTTAAGCTGTAATTAACTCGATTAAAAATTTTAATAGTTTGACAGCCCTAGTTTTTATATATATTTTTATAAACAGAACACTTGCACAGCTCATGAATCCCCAACCATGTGTACAGCCACGGTTTCACTCGGAAAATGTACCCACAAGTCTTTACCCCATTAACACTAATGACTCCAAAAAGCAGGCTGGGAGATGGGCAGTGCCACTAGCTATGCTACACAGCCTCCACCTAGCTGTGTAGCGTAGTTAGTGTTAGTGTGAATGGCGCAAAGACTTGTGGGTACAACTATCGAGTGAAACAGTCACTGTATATAGTTGGTGAATTCATGACGAGCGCGAGTGTTTTGTTAGTAAAGGTGTGTAAAAAGCATTTCTGATTATTCTCTTTACTAAAGGAAGGCTAAATTCATTTTTTTTGACTTCCAAAAGGGTTCACAAGCGTGCGGCTCCCAGTGCTGTCTTGTTCCAAAGGTTGCCGACCCCTGCTATGAGCGCAAATGTGATTGGTTATATTTTTTTGTGATTGCCCCTCCCCCCCAAACTTTTAAATTGGGCTTAATCAATTGCCCTACTGATTGTTCGGTGTGCCAGTTTTGTTTTGTGTGTGTGTGTGCAGCTTTAAAATTGTCTTGAAATACTGCTGTACTAGACCTATATCTATTAAAAAGGCATGTTGTAATACCTTAATTTAAAAAAGTTGAGCCAATTTTCATGCACTTGTTTTTCCCTTCTCTGTGCATTGTCAAGGTTTTTGCAGATATTGACAATTGTGTTATTTGAAATTGTTGCAAAAAGTGTCCCTGTGACATTCCCGACCATAGGATATTTTTCAACTTGCATTTGGGAGACTTCAATTATGTGTCTGGGTGCGGGGTTGTCAAGATGGGGTTAACCAGTGCTAGCCATCCAGTTTTGAAGCTACTACGATTTTTGTCTTGGACTCTAGGCCCTGTGACAAGTTTTAATCTCATTAGTTAACCAATTTTGGAGCAATGTTTAGATTTTGTTTTGGTTTCTTTTTTGCTTTGACGAGTCTTCACTAATCAGGTTTACATAGTTATGGATTTTGAGTGCCCAAACCTAGTTAAAATACTCCACATAAATCTTCCAAGTGAAATAGGCTGAACCTAAAATAAATTTCTTTTTTCACACAGGTCCTATATTACTTTTGCTAATCTAATCAGAAGTCATATGCAATACAGCCGTGAAGTTGGCCCCCCATCAGATGCAAATTTATAGAAAAAATGTCATTTGTTTGTGCTGCTACTGTTTTTGAGATATTGAGTCTTTTATAGGTCAATCTGAGGTAAACCAGCCCCCCATTTTGATTAAAAATGGCAACCAGTTCAGGGTGTACCCTGCCTACTGCCCGTAGTTAGCCTGGATGGGCTCCAGCACCTCCGCGACCCTTGTGAGGAAAAGCGGCATGAAAAATGAATGAATGAATGAATGGTGTCAGTCGTTTGTGCTACGTTTGTGCTGTAAATTTTTGTTTGTTTGTGCTGCTATAGTTTTTGAGATCTTGAGATATTCATTTGGAATGATGACGTGACTCACAGCACTTCCGTTGCGGTTGACGAAGTGTACCAACTCTCTCAATTTTTAATAAAAATGGGAGTGGGGGTTGACCTCAGATTGACCTTTAAAAGATTTGTTGATATCTCAAAAACGATAGCAGCACAAACGAATTACATGATTTTTCAACAAATTTGCATCTGATGGAGGTCCAACTTCACGGTGATTTATGCAAGGCATTCAGAAGATGTGCAGTGTTTTACTTATCCCCACATTTTTTAAATTCTATTTTGAAATGATGTAACATCTTTTTTCTCAAATTTTACACATACCGCCCCATAATGACAATATGATTTTTTTTGTAAATGTATTTTTCAAAAAACTACTGAAATTTAACATGATTTTAAATGTTACTGGTTAATTGGATTCTGAACAAGACCGCAACGCTACTAATAAGAGGGGCGTTCACACTTTGCAACCCTGTAATTATTTGTGCATCTCTTTAAAAAAAATTTTTTTTGCAATTATGTTAAACAGGTTATCTTTGGAAAAACCTTTTGAGATGACAAATTTTGGTTGCGGCCTTTTTTTTTTTCTTTTACATCACAGAAACCTGGCATTTGACCAGGGGTGTGTTAGACTGATGTCTCCGGTCGTTGTGGGTCCCTCCAGTCATCATTGCTTCCTGTATAACAATTCTGCATAACCTCTTACCATATCTTGATTTAGCTGGCGTGTCTATCGTTCTCCTTTTAATTCATATCATCTCCAACATAGATTGAATATAATGAAAACATGAAGGCCTATCACAACTCGCCAGCTTACCTGGCCTATGTCAATGCAAAAAGCCGCGCAGAGGCAGCGCTAGAAGAGGAGAGCCGTCAGCGGCAGTCTAGACTGGACAAGGGCGAGCCATACATGAGCATTCAACCAGCTGAGGATCCAGATGGTAAGGGCACTTGGCTTCTACTATAATTTAGACCACACAAACTGCTGCCTTGGTTCTCCGCCAAGTTCCACTTTAGCCTTTTTTATTGTTTGGTTTTAACATTTTAATGTTTTCAAGCAAATTGTCGTGTACAACTTTGTGGTTCTGCATAATGAACATTCTTTTTCCTGTTGTTTTTAAATGGCACACACCCACACAAGAAAATGTGAACTTGAGCTACACCCATGTTAAGGAAATGATGCTCGTGTAGAGGTCTTCCACTCAAAGATAACAACATTGAGGCAATTTACAGATAACAACACTTAAAAACAAGGCAGGGCACAAACTGGTGACCTGCTCCAAGATTCTATGTGCACATTGCTGGTTGAAGGCAATTTAGATCTTTTAAGAGCTACATTTTGCGCGACATGTAGCTTTATTTTGATGTCTGAAAAGAAATTGGGAAAATTTGTCCAGTTGTCAAACCCTGATTCGTCACATTTAAAGTAATGAAGGACAATGTTTTACTAAAAATCACCCACAACTTTGAGACAGTTTGACTCAATTTATGAGCAGAAGCCTCAATGTAAATTTCTAAGCTTGCACAGAGCTTGCCAGTCTTCGTATTCAATGTATTTCGGGCTTTCTAAACCTAGGCGGATTGTGGATAACCAGCCTTTTATAAAGGGGTCATGCAATCGGTAGAGCTTCGGCTCGTCTAACAAGGCCAGGAACCGTGGGCTTTTCAAGTATGGCGCCAAGAAACTTGTCCAGTTTCCTTTTGAAGGCCTCCACTGGTTTAAGGAGGTGGTCTAATTTAGCATGTAGGCTTGAGTAGATACAGTTGAATAGTTTTGGTGCTTTTGATGTAAATGAATTGGCTTCCAATATCCGAAGCATCTTTTTGCCTGCTTTGACTTAAGAAGTGTTTAGGAGAAATCCAAGGCAGTTGCTGTATGATTTCCACCCCAGGGTTGGGGACCAAGTGTTGGCAGATCTTCAATGCGCCAATGATTAGATAGTGCTCATGTCTGCCTTGGAGTGAGTAGATTTTTAAGATATTTTAGTCTCTCCCAGTAGGAAAATTTGCTGATCCGGCAATGGTTTTAGTGAACTTCCACTGGACCGACTCAACATAGTGAAGGAGATGGTACCTTTTCTCGTAGGCACAGTCTGTTTGCATTGCTCTAACACACTTAATATAATCAATCAGGGAATAATATTGTTTCTCGTATTTACTGTATGACTGTTTGCATTACTCTATCACACCCAATATAAAATAGCACTTGTTTAATGAAAACAAGCAGAGTATAGGGCATTAGAGATAAAAAAAACGCCTTATTAAGGAAGCCCAGGGCGTGCATCATACAACTAACTGAGCAAGATCGACGCTGACAAGCCCACGTCTGCACCACCAAGTCTCGCAATCAGTTCTCCTGGACTGTCCACAGCAAATGGCAGAACGGTCTGTCCTTACACGAGGAACACAGGAGAACACCCGATATCCAACTGATAACATGACTGACAAGATTCCAAGAGCCGCGTTCACGCTGAGGTGGCAAAATCCACATCCTCTTTGCCTGGACAACAGTAACTCCCGAATCCTACTGTCCAATCCTCAAACTCACAATAATCCCAAACACATCCTTCTTCCTGCCCACGGCCCGCCCAGCGAGAGCCTTCAAAAAACAATGTTTAACTAAGTGTTGTCATTTTTCTCGGGAACTTTCATTGACGTGGGTGACCTTGCCTCCCCGCCTGAGTGTTTCTGTTTCGCCTTGCCCTTTTGATCTCTGTCGATCCGAATAAATTGTTAAGTTGTTCTCTGTGAGCCTTCTTTAAACCTTTCAAGATGGAGTCTGTACAAAGGGTTAAGACTAAGGTGAACACACAGAGTTTTGCCTTTTGACCGAATTGCCGGGGTCCCGCCAGCCTGGCTCGTTGGATCTGCGACAGCGCGAGTCTGGCTGGCGCGATCCTGGCGGTCTGGCTAGAAGGTCGGATTCCTTCAATAGTTCATGTCTTGCTGAAAATGAAGGCGGTAATTTTCCCGCTGTGATTTATCGTCTCATGTGCATTCGCGTGCGCGGCATATGTGCGGCGGACTTGCTGTTAAAAGTTCGTTTCTTGTTACCGACAGCGCAATGTGCTGTGATTTGGATTCACTCTGTTTTATTGACTTCTGGGTATGTTCGTGTTTATACATTTGAGTTTGCGTGACCATCATTCAATGGGGAGAGGCGGGCCGAGTCCACTGTCGGCGTACAGCAATGAGCGAGAGTGAGGAAGACAAAAATGGATGGAAAATGCTGATTTCCAAGCCAAACACCACAGCCCTGGTGTGGGAATATTTTGATTTTAAACCAAATGAAAATGGCGAGGTACCCAAAAAGGATGAACCAGTCTGCAAAATGTGTTCGGAGGTTATTTCAACAAAGAATGCCAACGCACCAAATCTACATGCTCATTTGAAACACTATCACCCTCTTTAGTTTTCACTGCTTGGTAAGAAAACTGCATCGCAACAAGCGGAGCTTTCCTTGTCACGGCAATCGACAATTACAGAGGTAATCGCTTGATTTCAGAAATACAAACGAGGTCGCGCAAAATGGCGTTCCCTCACGGAAAGTGTAGTCCGCTACATTGCTGAAGAAATTAGACCTTTTTACCTCTGTTTAATGTTGGTTGACACTTTCTAGGTTTGTACTGCAGGTCTTAATGCACGAATCAGATTTTTTTTCGTGTTTTTCCGACTCAAGTGAAGCATTTACTTGACGGTCTGAATGTGACAAGTGGCATAGAAGTGGACCATTTCAAATCCGAGCTGGGTCACTTTCGTATGTGGTCTAAATCAGATCTGGGCCACATTTTTCCAGAATGTGGCTGGCGGTCTGAACTTTCAAGTCTCCTGACTCGGAATTCATGCAGCAATGACGTCAGCAAAGCGAAAGCGGCAGGCAGGCTGGGAGAGATGTAGCTGTGCATTAGCTTCTAGCTTGAACTCTGCTTTTATGCAGAAGCCGGCTTGACCACATTCATAAAAAAAAATAAATGAATAAAAGGATAAGCCTGACAATTTTCGATTTTCATTCTATGTGCCAAATGAGCAATATTTCAGTATTGCTTACGTGGCCGAGACGGGGCAAATTGACACAACCACGTCATGTCACGCACACAAGTCAAGGCTTATGTGCATGCGTGTATGCGTTCTATAAGTCCATATAAACTTTGAATAAAAGACTAAACGGGGATTATTGATGTGTGTTATTTGTGTCCTCTTTTTAGGAATCAAAATCTGATCACCCTGAAATGACATACAGTGAGCATGTGTAATTTGTTTTGATGCTTCTGGCATGCGGGTCACTTTGCTGACTCTGGCTGCGAATTAGTGTGCATGCGTGATACTTGAACGGGCTCCCTGGACAAAGTCTGAACAGGCACGCCAAAAATACAGACATGACACAAAATCGGATTTGTGCATTAAAAAACCTGCAGGATGAACCTAGCCTTAGTGAAGCCAAATTTTTGTTATTGCTACTTAATGTATTTTTCTCTTGTTAAAGTACAATTGTTTGTGTTACTACAACTTTATACCTCTGTACCTAAATGCTTAAGTTATTGAAGTGCAGTTTTATATTTTTTTCTTGCAAAAGACATTTATTCTGTGTTTCTGTGCGGTATTGATATTGAGTACGTTTATTGCGTTTAAATGGGTGTACTTAATGTTACTTAGTATGATTAATATATACTGTATTCATACTGCGTTATTGTTAATTGGTTAGAAAAAAACTTGGGGGGGGGGGGCGTAATAATATCGCATATCGCAATCATTAATGAGAGAATTTATCCCCCACTAAAATTTGTTATCGCGACAGGTCTAGTCAAGAGTAGGTCTCACTATTCCATTATATAGCGTTAGCATGGTGGTCTCTAGCTTTGAAGCACCTTCTGATCCAGCTAGAGAGCTGTGCAGCTCCAGAAACTTTGAGGTTTGTGTCGCTGGTTAATCCGCCATCAGTCTAAGGTAAGACCAAGGTCAGTTGCTGTTTGAACGTGCTCGAAGTTTGTCCCATATGGTCATGGTAGTGGCCAATGATAGTGTTGGAGACATTTGACATTCTCATATGTTTACACTTCAAGGCATTGACTGCCATGCCATTATCTGATGCCCATTTGTGGATGGCATTAAGATCTTCTTGGATGCCTGTATTGACTTCTTGATTGGCCCCCGCTCAGCCAACTAGTTTGGAGTCATTGTAATAGAAGGCCTTTGAAGACTTGACCATGATGTCAACAGATATCATGAATATTAGGAACAATGGACCCCAGGAACATTGCACCACTCCTGAGAGGACCGGGGCCGCGTTGCTCTTGGCGTCCTCGACGATGACTGTTTGGGTCATTCCTGACCAATAGAACCCAATCCATTCTAACAGCCGCCAATGCCGATAGCTTGTAGTCCTTGAAGGAGCTCATGAAACCAGGTTGGGAGCTTGAAATACAGGTACAATCAAGGGTGAATTGCTCTGTTTGATTGCAATTTTTCTCTAGCATTTTGCAGACTATAATGGCGACAGAAATCATCTTCAGTACATATAATCTGTTTTTATTGTGGACAGTGTAGTTTTACTGCAATCAATCTCCCTGTGTCATTGCGAAAACTGTGATCGATGAAGCTAGGATAACATGAAAGGTCAACCAACACAAATGAAAAATTTTGAAATAAACCTATCCATTTTTCAACTAGAGTGGCTTACACGTTTTTTTGTAAATGTAATTTTAACAAGTAGCTAACGGTCAACGTTTTATTTTTCTCTCCACATTTTCCTAGATTGTGATGATGGATTTTCAGTCAAGCACTCTGCAGCAGCCCGTTTCCAACGCAACCATCGTCTAATCAGCGAGATTCTAAGTGAGAGTGTCGTGCCTGATGTTCGGTCTGTTGTCACAACTGCCCGAATGCAAGTCCTTAAACGTCAAGTGCAGTCTTTGATGGTGCACCAGGTATACTTATGTTTTGGAGTTGATACATAGGTCATATAACATCGGTAATATCTATTCCTTTGTGTTTCCTACTACAGAGAAAGTTGGAAGCAGAGTTGCTTCAAATTGAAGACCGCCACCAGGATAAGAAAAGAAAATTCATTGAAGCTACAGATTCGTTCACAAATGAGCTCAAAAGAGTATGGCCTCTTTTTTTATTTATTTATTTTTTTAAACTGTTGGGACTCTCACACAAGGATCATTTTGCATGTTTGCACTTCACGTGGGAGGAGGCCCTTTTGCATGTTTAACTAATAGTACAGTGCACAGCTATGGTACATAGTCGGCCTCCATCTGCCTCAAAGCCACAAGCTTTTGCTAACGCCAGGCCCTTGTTGTGGCAGTCACATAGGTGTACAGTGGTACCTCCACATGGGAATTAAATTCGTCCCAGGACCTGGTTTGTAAGTCGAAATGGTCGTATGTCGGACGGGATTGTCCCATAAGAATACATTATAATTTGATTAATTCATTCCACAGGCCAAAAACTTAGGCTAAATCCTCAATAAATACTGCTGGTGTAATTACAAGTAGCAATTCAACATAGCAAAACAAATAAATTATAAATACAAATCAGAAAATAATTATAATAATGTGCCGAATCGGGATCTAATGTGGCCGCAGATATACTACTAGCCCTATCTGATACAGAAAAAAAAAATGTTATAAAGTTTTAAAGACGTTACTGATACACTGAATTATTTTTACGTAGAACGTAAAAAAACGTAGAAAAAGACTTGTCTTCATTAAAAGCTTCAATGAGTTGGTCCACTCAAATCTGCCCACGCTGTTGAGATTGCTTGCACACACACAATGATTGTCCACTCACACTACCACTAACAAACTGAACGAAGCCTTTCATTGTTTTAATATTGATGATTGTGGCAAAAAAGTCAAGAAAAAACAAAAATCTCAAAAAATTAGCATATCATGAAAAGGTACTCCAAAGAAGCTACTAACCTAATCATCTGAATCAACGAATTAACTAAAGACCACTGCGAAAGATTCCTTTTAAAAACTCCCAGCCTGGTTCATTACTCAAAACCGCAATCATGGGCAAGACTGCCGACCTGACTGCTGTCCAGAAGGCCATCATTGACACCCTCAAGCAAGAGGCTAAGACAAAGAAATTTCTGAGCGAATATGCTGTTCCCAGAGTACTTTACCAAGGCACCTCAGTGGGAAGTCTGGGGGAAGGAAAAAGTGTGGCAGGAAACGCTGCACAACCAGAAGAGGTGACCGCACCCTGAGAAAGATTGTGGAGAATGGCCGATTCCAGACCTTGGGGGACCTGCAGAAACAGTGGAATGAGTCTGGAGTAGATACATCCAGAGCCACCATGCACAGGCGTGTGCCGGAAATGGGCTACAGGTGCCGCATTCCCCAGGTTAAGCCACTTTTGAACCTAAAACAACAGCAAAAGCGCCTGACCTGGACTACAGAGAAGCGGCACTGGACTGTTGCTCAGTGGTCCAAAGTACTTTTTTCAGATGAAAGTAAATTTTGCATGTCATTCGGAAATCAAGGTGCCAGAGTTTGGAGGAAAACTGGGGAGAAGGAAATGCCTAAATGCCTGAAGTCAGTGTCAAGTACCCACAGTCAGTGATGGTCTGGGGTGCCATGTCAGCTGCTGGTGTTGGTCTACTGTGTTTTATCAAGGGCAGGGTGAATGCAGCTAGCTATCAGGAGATTTTGCAGCACTTAATGCTTCCATCTGCTGAAAAGCTTTATGAAGATGGATTTCATTTTTCAGCACGACCTGGCACCTGCTCACAGTGCCAAAACCACTGGTAAATGGTTTACTGAACATTGTATTACTGTGCTCAATTGGCCTACCAACTCTCCTGACCTGAACCCCATAGAGAATTTGTGGGATATTGTGAAGAGGAAGTAGAGAGACACCAGACCCAACTCTGTGGATGAGCTTAAGGCCGCTATCGAAGCATCCTGGGCCTCCATAACACCTCAGCAGTGCCACAGGCTGATTACCTCCATGCTACGCCGCATTGAAGCAGTCATTTCTGCAAAAGGATTCTCGACCAAGTATTGAGTGCATAGCTGATATAATTAATTGAAGGTTGACTTTTTTTGTATTAAAAAAAACTTTTTTTTTTTATTGGTCGGATGAAATATGCAAATTTTTTGGGATAGGGATTTTGGTTTTTCTAGGCTTTTTTGCCAAAATCATCAATATTAAAACACTAAAAGGCTTGAACTACTTCAGTTGTGTGTAATGAATCTTAAATACATGAAAGTCTAATGTTTATCAGTACATTACAGAAAATAATGAACTTTATCACAATATGCAAATTTTTTTTAGAAGGACTACTATAGCGCGCCCAGGTTTCTCTGGCAACATCAAAGCCCGAACAGCTGTCACTCATTGTTAATTTTAACAAGCAATCTCACTCAAGAAAAGCAGCAGGACAATTCTCTACAACCTCTAGCAAAAAGTATGGAATCACCTGTCTCGGACGAGCACTCACTCAGACATTTTATCATGTAGAACAAACTCAGATAAAAAGCTTGAAGAAATAATGAATTAGTTCAAAAGTGCAACTCCTTCCAGAAACACTAAAAGAAATGAATAAAAAACATTGGTAGAGTGGGAAGGTTTTTTTTCATGTTGTTGGCATTGGCTGCCTACGGCGGACAGTATCAGTGCTGCGCGAGTTATTAAATAAATGTTTAAAAACAAAGGTTTAAAAACCCGACTAAGCTGGAGACCTTACTGTTGTTGCAACAACAACAATAATAATAAATCTGAAATTTAAACGTTTTTGTTACCTTAGATTTTAGAGACTGGTGAACTGAGGTCCATTTTGTCAAGCCAGTTTACTCACACCACACTGATATTTTTCCATATCCTTCTTAATTTCAATGTTAAGTGTCCTTTTTCCTCCACCTGCACTAACCTTCTTGGGACCCATGCTTATTTCTCTTACAAGACAATCTGCCGTGCGTCCGACTTGAGCGAAAAGGAAACTGCAACATTGTCATAAATTGTATTTCGAGCGCAAATGGCAAGTCAAGTTTTATGTCTGATGTCGTAAGGATCGTATGTCGAGGCACACTATTCTGATTTGTTACTCAAATTCAATGTGGCATTATTTGGCTGCATTTTCAGCTTTATAGCAGCAGGTGGGGCTGTTTTTCACATTCATTAAATGCCCATTATCTTCTGATCGAAAACTATGAGATGTTGTTGTAAATATGAGCCTCCATTTAAAGGGATGATGGGATTACTGGTGCAAATAATAACTCATTTTTTCCCTTTTTTTTTCTTTTTTTTTTTTTTGTTTTTGTTTCAGCTCTGCTGTATGAAAGTGGAAGTGGACATGGATAAGATTTCTGCCGAGATCTCTGCAGCGGAAGAGGCAGCCCGCAAACGGATGGCTGAACGGGAGAAAGAAGCAAAAGAGGCTTCTACGTGTGGCTCTGCATCAGAAGAAGAAAAGCAAGGCAAGTCGCAACAAAATCCTCTTAGCGACGCTACCAATAAGGGAGGGGAAAATGCCGATTCCATCAGCAAAGATCCTTCAGGTGAGCCATGAAACCAGTGAGTAATCAAGCTGTCTGGTTCACAAAACAAAATATTCTTTTATTGTAAATGATCTTTTCTGAACCATTTCTACAATGCAGGAAAGCAGAAGGCTGCAGAGGAACTCCACGAACAGCCAGGGAGCGAAGAAGGGGCCTCTGAGGACAAGGAGAGCGTCTTAGAGGGAGCCATGGAGGAGGGAACCAGTGATAGCAACACGGGTTCAGAAACCACTTCCGCTCAAACAGAAGAGGCTCTGACTAGTGAGCCGTCAGATGGTTCCAGCAGAGCAAGATCAGCCCACTGAGTCACACACACACCTGTGTCTGAACAATCACTGTTGTTTCATCTGCTGGACGGACACTCGTGAGGTTTATCGCGTCCTCTCAATTCCTCAAAGAAATCATAAGAGAAATCAGAATAGCCTTTTTTTTTTTTTTTTTTTTTAAATAAAAAGCAGTGTAACACAAGTAGGCCTGTCATGATGATCACAGTATTAACTTATCGCCCCATATAGAAAACGGCCGACGATAGTTTTTACTATATCAACGGGAAAATCTATTTTCTTTAAGTGTTTCTGTGATTCTTTTATATGTGCTATTATGCCTGCTAAAAAAAAAAAGTCGATAATGTAAAATGTGATGGTTTCTGGACAACAATCGTGACAGGGCTAACCACAGGAGCCTCTCTGAAGTCCCCATATTTTATTCAGTCTTAAGCTCATCTCGGTAAATCTCAGTTTTATGACATTCCGTTGCAAAATGGAATCTCGTTAACAGATTAGCCTCATTGCTAGCAACCAGGTCAGAGTGTACCCCTGCTACTGCCCATGGTCAGCTGGAATAGGCTCCAACCCACAAGAGGGAAATGCGGTATGGAATAAGAGTGAATATTAACGTTAATCACTGTTTTGTAGTTACGTAGTCTTGGCAGCAGACACAGTTCACTACCTGTATTTAGTACGGTGATGCAAGATTTCTTTTGAGTAATAGGTCTACACCTTTGGTCAATGGTTTTGAGACACTTTGTAATTCACCTGAATGGTGAAATGTCTCAGAAGCTATGACTGCGGGGTACTGTAATGCTAGTTAGTTGCTTTAATTTATGTTGCTGTTATTGTAGTCCGTATGTCATAATGATTAGTGAATGATTAGTCTCAATTGTGCAAGCAGTTTAAGCATGAGGGTTGCCTGAATAATCTCATACCACAATGTTAAAATATCCAGAACATGCATTTCAAATGACTTGTGTCCAATTCTGCCAATATTTTTTATTCATATACGCATTGACGTTTTTCCTTTTTTTTTTTTTTTTTTTTTTTTAATAAAAGTATTTGCAACACAAATCATTGTCTATTTCTGCAGCGTCTTGAATCTGCTAATCTTGATTGTGTCGTAAAGCATTGGGTATCTGATAGTCCTTTCAATATTCACTTTCAGTTGCATTTGAATAACAGCCTTTCAAATATTTGAATAACCAGCATGTCTCTTTAACCATGTCACACGTGATATGTACTTAAATAATTATTTAACTCAAGATACAAAGAAAACATGGAAAATTAACACCTCACCTTACAGCCATGAAACTCTCACAATCTAAAGCTAGGTTCATACTGCAGTTCTTAATGCACAATTCTGATATTTTGTCATATGGCGGAAAACAGTCAAGGCTGAAAAAGTTTCTGCTCTTGCACCCCTCTTTAAAATAAACTGCTGTATTCTAATCCAAATGAACTGTTGTGTTTGATAGAACAATATGTCTATATGCTGCCATAGCAGTTTCATGGTGCATTCAGCCCCTGAATTATTTTTAATTTGTCCGTTTTACCCTGGGGACCTCAGTTTACAGACACAGTGCAACCGCTTTTGTTTCAACCCAGCCATAAAAAGGTGGGTATATTACTGTAAATGTAAATCTCTTTAGTTTGGAATCATCAATTAATGTCCAATATTTAAAAAAAAAAAAAAAAAAAACTTTAAAATTATTCTCACATATTTTAAACTTTTAAACAAATTACGTCACAATGAAAAAAATAGTGTCGGGAATAGGTCACTGATATCTACCTCATAACTATTGCTTAATCGTGTGTTTTTTTTTTTGTTTTGTTACTGTCGCATTTCCCCCCAACATTTTAGATGATAAATAATCGATCCAAACAAAAATTAGAAGGGGAAAAAAAACGTTTAAAAGGGTAAATATTTGAAAAAGAAAAGTATGATCACTCCTTGATGTCTGCAATTTCTGCATTGTGGGCTTTGTTATATTACCGCGTTTCATCCTTAAAATCCCCCCAAAACCTGGCTGTGGCCATTCACAGCTGTGTCTTGACACTCGGTGAGACATGCTACAAGGAGTTTTTGGATCAAAACAAGGTAAGTACGCGATAATATCTCTTTAAAATCATGATGTCTTTATTTTGTGCTCTCTCATGCTCTCACCTCGAGTTAGGGTTTAGGGGTTTTAAAAAAATGTTTTTTTTTTTAAATGACTTCCTGTTCAAAAATTTTCTTCACCAGAAAATTGAGATTTTAAGCTTTCCAATGATGCATCACACACGAATACAGGACAATATTGAAATCGGGCCAAATTGGGAATTGGGAGTTTGCCCCGAGAATAACCGAGCATTATCAGGCTTATCCTTTTCTTAATTGTATTATTATTTTGACTGTCCTCCAGCCCGCCTCCTGCGTAGGAAAAGCCGAGTTCAAGCTAGGTGCTAACGCTAATGAATGAATGAATTTTTTGTCATTGTCATCATCGTTATAATCACTGACAGTTTCAGAATGTGGAATTTGCCCGAGAAAGACGATGAAAGACAAGGGAAAGACGGGAAAAAGCAAATGCAAATGAACAGCTACATCGCTGCCGTCTTGCCGCATGCTGCTCTCGCTCGTTGCAGACGTAATTGCCGTTTGAATTCCTATTTGGGAGACTTGAAAGTTCGGCCGCAGTCGGGAAAAATGTGACCCAGATCGGATTTAAACCACATAAGAAAGTGACCCAGATCGGATTTGAAATGGTCCAATTCTATGGTACTTGTCCCGTTCAAACTGTCAAATTAATGCCTCACTCGAGTCGGGGAAAAAAAAACAAACGAAAAAATAGGATTTGTGCATTAAGACCTTCAGTATAAACCTAGCCCTAAATTACAGTATTGTAAATCAGACTTTAAGCAATGTCCACTATACTGTACATTCTGTTCTCCCAATCAGTGGCAGTGTGATTGTGAGTGTGAATAGTTTTCCATCTGTTCTGTTTGCCATATCACTGAAAGGCGACCAGTAGGGTGCCTTTCGGCTGAGGTCAGAAAAGATAGGCTCCAGCACCCCCCGGCCTTCACAAAGATAAGCAGTGTTGAAAATGAAGGAAATAAAATGCACTGCTAGCCAAAAGTATTGGCACCCCTGCAATTCTGTCAGATAATGCTCTATTTCTCTCAGAAAATGATTGCTATTACAAATGCTTTGGTAGTAATATCTTCATTTATTTTGCTCGTAATGAAAAAACACAAAAGGGAATGGGAAAAAAAAAAAAAAAATCATTATCATTACATACATACATATCATACACGAAACTCCAAAAATGGGCCGGACAAAAGTATTAGCATCCTTTGAAAAATCATGTGCTGCTTCTCTATAATAATAATAATGATCATAATGATAATACATTTTATTTATAAAGCATTTTACATTCTGAAGATACAACAGTGTCAACCCATACTATCCGTCAGCATCTAAATGAAAAGGGACCCAGGAAGACCCCACTTCTGACCCAGAGACATAAAAAAGCCAGGCTGGAGTTTGCAAAAACTTAGTAGAGAAAGCCAAAAACGTTTTGGAAGAATGTTCTCTGGTCAGATGAGACAAAAGTAGAGCTTTTTGGGAAAAGGCATCAACATACAGTAGTTTTTACAGGAAAAAACCCGAGGTCTTTAAAGAAAACACGGTCCCCACAGCCAAACATGGCGGAGGTTCCCTGATGTTTTGGGGTTGCTTTGCTACCTCTGGCACTGGACTGCTTGACTGTGTGCATGGCATTATGCAGTCTGAAGTCTACAAAAAAATTTTGCAGCATAATGTAGGGCCCAGTGTGAGAAAGCTGGATCTCCCTCAGACGTCCTGGGTCTTCCAGCAGGACAATGACCCAAGACACACATCAAAAAACACTAGAAAATGGTTTAAGATAAAGCACTGGAGACTTCTAAAGTGGCTAGCAATGAGTCCAGCCCTAAGTCCCATAGAACACCTGTGGAGAGATCTGAAAATGGCAGTTTGGAGAAGGCATCCTTCAAATCTCAGAGACCTGGAGCAGTTGGCATAAGAAGAATGGTCTAAAATCCAGCAGAGCATTGTATGAAACTCATTGATGCATACCGGAAGCCGTTGTTCGCAGTTATTTTGTCTAAAGGTTGTGCTGCCAAGTATTAGGTTGAGGGTGTCAATACTTTTTTCAAGCCCATTTTTGGAGTTCTGTGTAAAATTATAATGATTTATTATTTTTTTTAATTCTATTTTGTGTTTTTTTTTTTTTTTTCATTGTCAGCAAAATAAATGAAGATATTACTACCAAAGCATTTGTAATTGCAATCATTTTCTGGGAGAAATTGAGCATTATCTGACAGAATTGCAGGGGTTCTAATACTTTTGGCCAGCAATGTAGCTTCATTTGATTACCTATTATTAAGTGTTTGACATTTGATTTTGTCGGTGCACTTGGGTTAATGTCAGAAATGTGCAGTGTAAATCTTGCTTTTTGTTCCTTGTGGTTGGCACTGCAGAATGTGTAAGACAAAACCACAACCACAGTTACAGGTGTGTATTACGTTCCATAGGTTGCTGAGTATATTTGCAAATTTTCTTTGACTTAAGAAATAATAAGAGCTTACAGAGGCATTATAAAAGTTTGGCCTACCCAGAGTGCCCAACATGCATCCTTCTTAGGGTTGCCAACTCCGTGAAAAAAAAAAAAAGGAACACCTCATTAGTAGAGCCAGCCGGCCCGATAACTTTAATTTTTTTTTTTTGTATGTGGAATTATGATTTTTTTAAAAAATTATAACACTAAAATAATTTTCCAAAAAACTAAATTAATTATTTACATATTTGAGTTAAATAAGCACATGGAAAAACAGTAATTATCAGCAATGTATTTTGAATACAAAATATGTAATTATATTTGATTGTATATATATTTATATACACGGGCTTTCTTGTGTAACGTCTTCAGAAGAGGCTTCCTCCTGGGGTGACCGCCATGCACACCAATTTGATGTAGAGTGCGGCGTATGGTCTGAGCACTAACAAGCTGACCCCCCACCTCTTCAATATCTGCTGCAATGCTGACAGTACTCCTGTAACGAGTCACATGACATTTTGGAGGGAAAATGACAAGCAGTACTCAATTTGGACATTTAGGGATGTACGTTTTTTCAAAGGGGTGTACTCACTTTTGTTGCGAGGTGCTTAGATATTAATGGCTATATTTTGAGTTATTTTGGGGGGAAAATAAGTGAACTCTATTATATAAGCTACACACAGACTAATTTACATTGTGTCAAAGTGTCATTTTGTCAGGGTTGTCCCATGAAAAGATAAAGATATACTTAGTAACAATAATAATAATAACAAATAAATAAATACCTGCAGAAATGCGAGGGGTGTACTCACTTTTGTGATACACTGTATATATATATATATATATAGTATATATAACAATAAAATAGAACAATAAAACAAATGTTCATCAAAGTGAACTCCTCTCATTTCCCATACTCTTATGTTGTCTTCCATTAGCAACAGCACCTTGACCGATGAGATGAGTGGGATTTTTATTGATTGTTCCGTCAGCTCATTGGTCAAAAAGCAGGACAGGCGGGGAAATTGTTATAGATAATTTTGGGCTGAGAGAAAAACTTCCATTGTTTAAAAAAAAAAAAAGGATCAAACATTGTAAGCAGTTACTCACAATGTTACTTATTATTTGAGAGTTTTTTCATCGAATACTTTTTTTTACTTGTACTTGAGCACATTTTTGGATGACTACTTTTACTTTTACAATATTCTTTTCAAGTAACGCTCCTCTAACTTGAGTCAATTTTTAGCTAATCTACCAACCTAGTGCTGTAAAGACATTTTGGGGGTTGTTCTACTTATAATTTATTATTATTTTAGCATCTCTTCACTGGCTCCCAGTACATTATGGAATACATTTTAAGATATTATTATTTGTTTTAAATGTTTGAATAATCTTGCGCCGCCATATCTGTCAGAACTGCTTCACCCTTACAGTCCAACCAGAACCCTCAGATCAGCTGACCAGCTGCTTCTGGAAGTCCCAGGATCAAGGCTAAAGCTTAGGGGTGACCGTGCATTTGCGGTGAAGGTGCCCAGGCTGTAAAACCAATTACCACTTACGATTAAACAGGCCCCTTCACTTACGGATTTTAAATCACGCCTTAAAACATTTTATTTTTCTTCAGCTTTTAATGGGCAATGACTGTTTATGACCTCGTCTTTTATTTATTTTATTTTTATGTGTTTTGTCTTTGAAAGTTAACTTATTTTGCTGTTTTATGGTATGTAAAGCACTTTGGACTCATTGGCGGATTTTTAAAATGTGCTATACAAATAAAGTTGATTGATTGATTGACTGATAACAGCCTTAAAAAATTCATTACTCAAAAAAATGTGGAAAAAATACAGGAAAATTGTATATTAAAAATCTCCACCCAGAAGAAATTACTCAAAAAACACAGTTTTTCTTTTCCCAAGTGAATGTAATAACACTTCCGTACAAATTCACATGAACTTCCTTAAATCTCACCTAGATTGCACTTTTTTTGTTGCTTCCCTGTGAATAATTACTGTACTGATTATTACATTAAGAGAAAGAGCAGCTTTTCCTTATCTATACTGTCACAGGTTTGGGCTATGATTTGCTCATAAGTACAGTAGGAAGTAAAAAATAGCACCCCCCAAAAATCTGCCCAAGTAAAAGTACTATTGGATTGTTGAAGTTCTACCCAAGTTAAAGTGCCTATGACAGCAAAAAGCATGCTTATGTCATACTTCACGTGGTACTTAATGCTCCTGAATGAAATGGACCACTTGGATGTGTGTGGAAGCGATCGATATATTTATTCAATTTTTCAAATCCTGTGCCATGAAAATGAGTGACTTCCTATATTGAGGCAGAATGGGAATGTGACGTCAGCGGGATAATCATCTTCAGTTTACAGCCAGTACTACAGTATGCAGAACGACCGCGGATTCAGCTGATTTTGCGGATTATTTCGTTTATTTTTCGCATCACGCCAGCCCATTGTGCTGCAGGCTTTTGTTGCTGCACCCGTGAGAGGCGTGTGAACATTTTTGGGTTTCAAAAAGTTCCCGTGAACCGCTGAATGGCCAAAACAAGTCCGACAACTGTGGGACCATTCGACCGACAAGGAAGTGAGTAAGCTGCGTGTTTTTATATTATGTCAAAAACTGGGATCATGGCACACGTTTTAATAAGAAGGTGGCTTGCATTTTGTGGGTGAAAATACTCTCTGTCCACCGAGAAGGCCACACAGCCGACGACCGGCGGCTCGTCGCACACCATGGTTGCCGGCCGATAAAGGCGTGTCCGCCAAGAATGCGCTTTCCTTGGCCTGGCCAAGAGCAGACACCCGCTCCAATGTCGGCAGGTTTGTCCACCGAGAATGGCCTATTTTAGACGTTCAGTCCCGGCGATGAGCAATGCCAGCCGGCCATGGCTGCAACAGAACGACGCTCTTTCCTCTGTCTCCGAAGGGAAATGACAGAAGCCCGACTAACTCGGGTGGCATAAAATGCCATTAGGGAGGGAAGAAGTCGGCAGTTTTGACCATTTTTCATTTTAATTTTGCCCTGTCGTACTGAATAAATGCATTTTTAATCTTTCATATTCCATTTGGCACAAGACTGTTATATGTCTTGACCATACCATGTATTTAGCAATTGGGGAAAAATACTTAGATAAAACGAATATCCTGTAAAAATATTGGAGTATAGAGATTGAAACAATCATGACATTTTGCTCCTCTTTGTTGTATTGTCTTTGTTCTGAATCTTCCCCCTCAATGGGCTGAATTATAAATCAGATGAAATCGTGACCTGCAGACGTCATCATCCAGCGGGGGACGCTAAAGCGCTATTATGACAGACGAGTCTAAACGGCAGATTAAAAGACTAATTTCTCGTCATCTGCGCTTTGCCAAATTGCTGTACAGTATATAGTCGAACTGTCTCAAAATATGATTCTAATTCACATAAAAATGCTATTTAAAATTTTTTATATGCTGTCACAGGCACTGTAAAGTACTGATGTAAAAAATGTACTTCAAGTAGCACTTTAAAAAAAGAAATCCCTCTCTCCCGCTCATTTCATTTATTTTAATTTGTTTTACTTTGTAAAAGAAATGTCTCAAAATGTATTTGAGCAAATTCATTGCAACAAAATTTATTTAAGTAAAAGTAAAATTACTCATATTTAAGAATATTCCTAGAATCATAAGTTACACACAAAACTACTTAGTTGCAGTAATAAGAGTAAATGTAATTAATTACTTTTTTGTGGGGTGGGGTGGGGTTTGGTGGAGGATATAATAATTAACACTGAATTGTATCATGACTATTTTTTGTACATACTACTTTAAGTAAATCTGAGTCCTGTTTCTGGTTTCAAAGGAAACCACATGAATTTGCACTTCTTCTCTAGTAGCTTTACCTCCTGCTCCCTGTCAACATGCCTTTTGCTCGCAGTAAGTAACCCACCAACTCAAATGACACTAGAATACAATCAGGGTGTTGACAAAATGATTATATTAATATCAGTTGTAAAATATTTCTTTCCAGAGAAAAATTTAAAACTGACAGGCATAGCAAGAAAAATGTTATTTCTAATTGTTGCCTTGTTGTAGGATTGACAGCGAAAATCTAATTAAATATACCTAAAGCTAGATATTAAAGGGACCTTGCAAAAAATGTAATTTCCCCCACGCTTTTTCATGCATAATCCAACTGATCTGCAAACGAGCCGTCATAAAATTGTTGATGGTGTGAGGACACATCGCACAACACATGGCAAATATTATATGATCACCAGAGGATGTTCACTAGGGATGTGACAAAATATCGAAATGGTGATATATCTTGATACTTTGCATCCTAAAAGGTTATCAATACGCTCATGCCAAGAATCGAGATATCGTTTTTAAAAGGTGTCAATGTTTAAAAAAAAAAAAAAAAAAAAAAGGAACAGGTTGCTAACAAAATCTTTAACCAATATAGTGTCTCAGTGAACTCTATCGCTGCCATTGACGGCACTCGACGTCCAATCCATTAAAATTGGTAAGAGCGAACAAATATTTGTTCTATCGAAACTAGAGCATTCACAGTCACTCTTTCTGATTTTCGGGGCATTTCAAGGTCACTTTCTATTCATTTTAGGGCATTTACAGTTCACTTCCGGTTGAGTTTGAGTCACTGCCTATTCTTTCCCGGATAACTTCCTGTTTTGTAACACAAAATCAGCAGGAAGTGACCCATAAAATGCCCCCAAATCAACAGGAAGTGACAGAAAATCAACCTGATGACCTGAAATGGCCCAAAATGACCTTGTTGCCTGGCATTGGCTGTCACTGAAGGCCACTGAAATTGAAGGAGCCCGTTTAAAGTGGGAGGGGTTCATTTTCTACCACCCTCCCAGATGTAATGGATTGGACGTCTACTAGAAATAAACTTACAGCAGAAGGATAATTCTAGCTTGTTTTTTTGTTTATGAGTTGTTTTGTCGAACATCCTTGAATTATTTCCTGACCAATGTATCAATAATAGTCGTATCGCCATATCGTCAGATCATCGTTATCGTGAGCTTTTTATTGCAAATCGTATCGTATCATGAGGTACCAAGAAGTTCCCACCCCTAATGATCACTAGGTTGTTTGCTTGTATAGAAAAAAAAAGCTGATCATTGACAATACCCAAAATTAAAGTCATTCCGAACGGGCAGTTTTCTGGTTTTAGGAGACACTAAAAGACATGGAGAAAAAAAAACACTCACTATGATAATCATTAACAGTTACTTTTTAAGACCAAACAGAAGAAAAACAACACGAGTAAAGTGAGTGAGACTTTCAGCCCTCTCTATGGGCGGTCTAAAAATATGGAAACTCTAAATTCTGGGGGAAAAAAAAAAAAAAAAAAAAAATGGAATCTCCTTGTAAAAGTGAATTCCCAAAACGGCACTTAAATCGGATTTGATCAGCTCATTGATTTGCATTTGAAAAGCCACGATCACGCTTTTTTTTAGCTGTTGCACCAAGTTGTCTGTTTCAATTCATTGCTGTATCAAGAAAGAGATCAACTGAAACAAAGGTTAAAGAAGGTACATTCCTGCTCACCATCATTAGCACCCCTTCATTTTTGCATCCTTTACTGTGTCTTCATAAATTAATGGAAATGTACATATTGAAGTCATCGGGATCTACAACATGGCATGTAACAATGAAACCACAATTAATTAATCAGACCTGATACAAAAAAAAAAAAACATGCTAAAGAATCGATTCGTATACATATAATACTTAAAAAAATCTTTGTGTTCTTCTTTTCCTTAAAGGGTACCACGGATAGAAGGACATGTAGTTCTTAAAAGCTAAATCTTGGTACGGATTATAATAATTTGATATTAAAACCCCTTTTAATGTTTTTGTTTCAATAAAATTATTTTAACTAGTAGGTCGCCATTGTTGTTAACATCGCAGTGCGGTGACGTCACATGGCCATGCTGCCAAAATTCCACGTGTCACTTTAAAAAAAAAAAAGTAAGGTAGTGTAGTGTAAGGTAGTGATTTAAATACGCCACAAGGTGTCAAAGGAGGGTTTTAAATTAAGCCAATGAATGCGTTTTGTCCCTTGACTGACGCTGTAGTTTTCCTTTAATCCACAGTGGGTTGTAAGGCAGAGAAAAAGGAGAGTAGACACAGGCGTTTATTGACATAAGCTTCGGCAACTCCTTCACAACAAACATAAGTATCATATAGTGGAAATAAAACAAAAATAATATTCATATCGCTCCAAAAATAATGTTCAGAAAAAGAAAAGTGCTTTAATCTGTATTAATGAGGCCCTATTCTCACAAAGTTAAACAAAAATGCAAAGAGAACTGGCATTCACAATCAAAATAGATATGCGAAATGCACATAAAACTTACTCAGACTTTGGTCAAACTCTAAACATTTTAGCAACTCGTTTAGCTCAACAAATACACTGGATTGCAATATTTAGTCACAATATACAAACTATGATGCTGGGAGCCATTATCAGGAGACTTGTTTGTTGTGAAGACAACACTCAAATGAACACTACGGCGTCAGTCGAGGGACAAAACGCACTCATTGCCTTGATCGATTATTAATTTAAAACTCGCCATTGACACCTTGTGGTGTATTTAAATCACTACCTTACATAGTTAAAGTGTGACACTGTGGAAGTACGGCAGGGAGCCCATGTGACGTCACTGTCCTGCAACGTCACAACAATGGTGAGCTACTATTTTTTTTTTTTTTTTATTTAAATTTTTATAAATTTTATTAAAATGAAAACATTGACAGGGGTTTTAATATCAGATTACTATTACTTGCACTAACATTTATCTTTTAAGAACTACATGGCTTTCTATCCGTGGTACCCTTTAAATGAAGTTATTTATAAAAAAATGTATACTCTCTATTTTCAGATTTTCCGCATTTTCTGCCTGTTTGTCTCATATGGGCAATTATTCTAAAGGTAAGACACATTCCAATTAAAAAAAAATACCACTCATGCTTGAAAAGTTTGTTTATTTGTTTGTTTGTTTTTAATGCGTACCCATATGGCGTACGTTTTCACTGTGTCATCGCTAATACTCAATAAAAGCTGCTTGATAGGTTGATTGAAGACTTTAAATTGCTTATCGATGTGAATATGGCTATTAATGGTTCTTTGTCTGCATGTCTGCTGCATGTTTGTTAAGCTTTTTGTTACGCTCTTGCTGTGAAGTCAACTTTCTCAAAGTTAGGTTTTAAGTCAGACACTGATTTGAAACTGGTGCGACTTACATGAATACAAAATTCACATTCTATGCTTCTAATAGACAGTAGACAGGATGCAACAAAAACATTGTTATCAAAACACAACTGTCAAAAACAGAAATAATATTGTGTTGGCGCACAGAACAATGTAAAATGGTTTAGAATTAATTACTAATTTTAATCTCAGAATGGTTGCCTGTTCCTACCTGCTTGGATCTACATAAAAGGAAACTAAATTAGTCTGACCAAAAAAAAAAAAAAAAAAAAAAAAAACATAAATAAATAAATAACATCCACCCATCCATTTCCTGACACATTTTCCTATTGAATGTATTTGCTCTGCTGAAACATGGGTGCGGTACTTCCTTGACTGGTTGCCTAAAACATTCAAAACAAGTATGGTCAATTATAAACTAAATTGTTGCTCAAACAGATTCTTAAAATAAAAGAAAAGATCTGAAGTCTTTGTTTAAGTCTGCAATTACAAACCATAAAATAGTAATCATAATACCTGCCCTCTTTCCATACTTGGTGTAGGTTACTATTACTATTTTTGACGTGTGGTTTAATGGCCTGCATAGGCTAACTTTGGCATTTCGCCCCATTATGAAAATGTTTCTGATTCACACGTATAGTATTTTCTAGTATACTTAAAGGTACTATACAGAATTTTTAGTTTTCATTTAGAATATTTTTGTACTCCATGCATGCTTCACCAATACCCTGATGAGTACACAGAGCTAGGGGTGCAGCTAACAGTTATTTAAATAATCAAGTAATCTATTGATTAGTTCGATTGAATAATCGAGTAATTGGATTACAAACAATTAATGCCTTGCAGAATAATTTTTAGGAGATGTAAAACCTTAGAAACAAGTATTTATGTTTGCAATAATATTTATTTTGGCTTGCTAAGATTGCACTTTCAAAATAGCATTAAATGCATTTAAAAACTAAATTAAAACACTATTAAAACATAAATAATTGAGGAGCTAAGTACAACAAAAGAACAATTGGCTAACTTGCATCGCAAAAGTCTGCTAGCTTAAATGCTATAAAATGCTTTTTTTTTTCATGACAAATCTCTTAAAAAAAACGTTCAAACACATATTCCCATAAAAATCACTAAATATACTTTTAAACTAAATAATGAATGCATAAAGAAACGTATTAAAAACAAAATACAGATATACCTTATGTCGGTCTTAACAGGGAGCAGCTGGATTCAGTCATGTTCGACGAATTATGGCGTATTCACTGTTGCCACCAGAGGCCAGCGTGTCCACCCAAATCAATAAAACTAAATGCAACACTTTCAAAAGTAATCATTACAACTTCACTCTAATTAAACGAATACTCGAAGCAGCAAAATTAGATTCGATAGAGAGTCAAACACTCTGGATGAGGACCCGCCCGTTCATGTCCACTCGCGCGGCAGCAGTGCTGTTTGACCGAGCCTCTGCTTAGTCTCCACTTGGCAAAAACACTTTTCTAACCCACTTAAAACTTGCTACCTGCGGTAAACATCGTGTTTGCCATTTTTTAATTTGTGGTGCTGATTTGATGGACCAAACGCTCGTTGCTTTATGTTCGTGCTCGTACAAGGCTGCATGCCATGCACGAGTTTAACAAAACAGGTGGTAGTTGCGTGTAAAAATAGTGACAAATTCCATTCAGCACCTTTAGTGTGTACGACAGGAGAAAAAAAGTCTTAAATAGCATTATTATGAGAATTAGGATCATATTTTGACACAATTCAGCTAAATACAACAATTTGGCAAAGCGCAGATGACGAGATATTTATCTTTTACTCTGCCGGTTAGCCACGCCTACCATTATAGGGCTCTAGCATCCCCAACAGGAGGATGACATCGGAAGGAGAATGGTTTCATCTGTTTTACTATTCAGCCCATTGAGGGGGAATTGTTCAAAACGAGGAAAATGCGATGAAGAAACCCGAAAAATGTCATTGTTTCAGTCTCTCTACTTCAATATTTTTACAGGATATTCTTTTTATCCAAGTATTTTTTCCCCAATAGCTAAATAAATGGTATGGTTATGACAAATAACAGTCTTGTGCTAAATGGAATATGAAATAATAATAATGGATTTATTCAGTACAACATGGCAAAATTACTCCATAATGGTCAAAACTGTCAACTTCACCTTTACTCTCACACCTCCGGAACGATATATTATGCCATTGTAGTTAGTTGGGCTTTTATCATTTCCCTGCCTCGGCTTCGGAGAATGTAAAAAAACCAAGAGGCATGACAGCTAGCCGACATGCTAACCCGAACCAAGTAATGTTTCAAAGTCTTCGAAGCGAATAATCACACATAACTAGCCCGGATAATTTCACACGGCTGCGGGGTTGTTGATTGTCTTAGCTGATCGGCAAACCGCCGGCGAGCAAGTTAGAGCTTGTCATTCCCCTGGTGAGGACAGAGGGCTTGTTTGCAGGGAAGCAGCTGGACAATGACCACCGGACCAACCGGCCGACATCGGAGGAGTGCGTAGCTGCCACATGGTCAACACGAATGTGGAAAAATAATGCTTTACTATACGGCGAAGACGTAAACAGCGAGAGAGTCATAGGAGAGTGGCTGCAGTTGTTGTGCAGCTAACATGGCACAATGTGTCTGAGGAGAGCTTTTCTAAATCCCCATCCATGAGCAAACGTAATAGTCCTTAATTTAAACAAAGTTTGTAGTGTGTACTTTGTAATCGCTGTATTCGCAGCCATTTTTAACACAAAGTTGCAATGTCTGATCGGGTGCAAAATTTGACAGAACACCGGTTACACCAAGGGGGGAATAAGCCGAGTATAGTGCTCTCCCGGCGGGGGGATGTGTGACAAGCTATTAAAATGATCCCAGTATTTGACATAACACAAAACATGATGTATTCTCACTTCCTCGAAAGTCAAATGATCCCACAGTAGTAGGGCTTGTTTTGGCCAATATCCGACGGTGAATGGGAAACTTTTGAAACCCCAAAAAGGCTCACACGCCTCTCCCTGGTGCAGCAACATTTTTCTGCAGCCGTTTGGCTGGCGTGATGCGAAAAATAAACGAATTAATCCGCAAAATCAGCTGAATCCGCAGTCCATGTGCATGCTATAAAGCAATGCTGTATTGCGAGACGTGGACCTGCGTGATGTCACATTTGCATTCATCCTAAAACTGAAACTGGAGCAGGAAGTAGCTCATTTACATGTCGCGGGACTCAAAAATTTTATATATAAAACGATTGCTTTCACACACATCCAAGCGGTCTATTTCATTCAGGAGCATAAAACACCGCGTGAAATATGAAATAAATAGGGTTGTCAAACGAATAAAATTTTTAATTGAGTTAATTACAGCTTAAAAATTAATTAATCGTAATTTATCACAATTCAAACCATCTATAAAATATGCCATATTTTTCTGTAAATTATTGTTGGAATGGAAAGATAAGACACAAGATGGATATATACATTCGACATACGGTACCTAAGTACTGTATTTGTTTATTATAACAATAAATCAACAAGATGGCATTAACATTATTAACATTCTGTCAAAGCGATCCATGGATAGAAAGACTTCTAGTTCTTAAAAGATAAATGATAATACAAGTTATAGAAATTTTATATTAAAACCCCCTCTTAATGTTTTCATTAATAAAATTTGTAAATTTTCAGTCAAAAAAATAAACTTGTAGCCCGCCATTGTTGATGTCAATAACTACACAATGCTCATGGGTGCTGAAGCCCATAAAATCAGTCGCACCCAAGCGCCAGCAGAGGGCGACAAAACTCCAAAGAACACAAGTAACAAGTGGATATTGCACTGTGCTGTCATTTTAATCTGTTTGAACAGGGCATGTGCGTTAATTGCGTGGGCATGTGCGTTAATTGCGTCAAATATTTTAACGTGATTAATTAAAAAAAATTAATTACCGCCCGTTAACGTGATAATTTTGACAGCCCTAGAAATAAACATGCTTTTTCGGTGTCATACGCATTTTAGCAGCACATACTTATGATTTAACTTTGTTTTAATCATTTTACCTGATTGGTTGCAGACTTGTTTTTCTCAAGATGAGGAGAACATGACCGAATTCCTGGATTATAGCGGCATTCCACAGCAGTGTGACAAAACACACAACCACCAGTTCCGCCTCTGGTTCATGTCAACCTTCTACTCAATCATCAGCATCACGGGACTGGTGGGGAACCTCTTGGTTATCTTCACCATCATCTACTTCCACCGCCTGAAGACCATGACGGATGTATACCTGCTGAACTTGTCATTTGCCGATCTGGTATTTGCACTCACGCTCCCCTTTTGGGCAGCCAACTCCATGGCAGAGTGGGTGCTGGACATTGCCATGTGCAAGATCATGCATACATTTTATAAGGTTACCTCTTACAGCAGCATGCTGCTTCTCTGTTTAATCAGTGTGGATAGGTACTTTGTCATAGCAAAGGCTGTTTCTGCTCACCGACTCCGTAACCGAGCAATGTTCTTTAGCAAGGTGTTGTCTGTTTTTGTCTGGAGCCTCGCTTTGATTTTTTCCATACCAGAAATGAAATACACCACAGTCATTAATGACACCTGTACACCTTTCACCAGTACATCTGACCCACTGCTGATAGTTTTCCAGACAAGCCAGATTGTTGTAGCGTTTGCCCTTCCACTCTTGGTCATGAGCTTCTGCTACAGCAAAATTGTACATATCCTTTGTCGGGCTCGAAACTTTCAGCGAAATAAGGCTGTCAAGGTCATTCTTGTTGTGGTAGTTGTCTTTGTGGTCTGTCAGCTTCCATACAATGTGCTCTTGTTTTGGACAACACTTGTCGTCGCAAACGGTGGCAATACGGACTGCAAGTATGAAAATGACCTCCTGTACGCTACTGATGCCACTCAGTGTGTGGCTTTCCTACGGTGTTGTCTTAACCCCTTTGTGTATGCATTTATTGGTGTTAAGTTTCGCCATGACCTTATCAGACTACTAAAGAAATTGGGTTGTGTGAGTCAGGCGATGTTTGTCAAGTATAACTATAGCACAAGAAGCAGCTCCACTGCCGTAGAAACCAACGTCTAGAGTTGTAATGTCCCCCCAAAAGACAGTCGAGACCACATTTTGGAAGTGTTGGTTCTACTCCCAAAGGTCTTGCACTGCTGGCCAAGTATTTGCACCCCTGCAATTCTATCAGACAATGCTAAATTTCTCCCACAAAGTGATTGCAATTTTAAATGCTTTAGAAGTAATATCTTTATTTATTTTGCTTGCAATGAAAAAACACAAAAGAGAATGAATTAAAAAAAAAAATCATTATGATTTTACACAAAACTCAAACAAAGGGCCGGACAAAGTATTGGCACCCTCAGCCTAATACTTGGTAGCACAACCTTTAGACAAAATAACTGCGAACAACTGCTTCCGGTATCCATCAATGAGTTTCTTACCACAGGTGTTTTATGGGATTCAGGTCTGGACTCATTGCTGGCCACTTTAGAAGTCTCCAGTGCTTTCTCTCAAACCATTTTCTAGTGCTTTTTGAAGTGTGTTTTGGGTCATTGTCCTGCTGGAAGACCCATGACCTCTGAGGGAGACCCAGCTTTCTCACACTGGGCCCTATATTATGCTGCAAAATTTGTTGGTAGTCCTCAGACTTCATAATGCCATGCACAAATAGGCAGATCTACTATTCAGGCAAAGTAGCCAAACGCCTTAGGCCCCCAACCAGTAGGGGGCCCCCAACCAGCTGCCCTTGCTCCAACGAGCAACGGCTTGGGCCACCAGAGCCAGCAGCACCCCCAACTATTCGTCATGTATAAGTATGTCAGCATACCAAACAAGCAAATAACAAAACAAAAAAGAAAGCCATTTGAATGCTGCATTTATATTATCTCTCCCTGCACTACAATGGACTGTTCCACGACGACGGACTGCGTATCAGTCGCTTAGCTTCATTTAGCGCCGTTTAGCTTCGCTGAACTCCGTTTAGCATCGCTTAGCTCCACTGTTCATTAGCTTCACTTAGTTCTCCCGTGTTTTTCACGCCACTAAGCTCGCTATTTTTGCAGCATACTTGCTACTTTGCATGTCGGCTATCATTTATTTCGAACACATGAGCGAATGTGATCTCCATGAGAGCCAAAGTGCTGTGAGCGAGGGTCTTCAGTGTTCTGTTTACTTTCCATTCTTTTGCACTAGCAAATGCTATCAGCATTTAACCTCATTGTTTATTTGTGATTATTGTTATTTACATGATTATTTGTACTTTAATAAAATATTTAAGTGTTCCAAAATGGTTTTGTGAATAAATAAGCGTCAACAAAAATTTAATTGCTAAATTAATAATAGATTTGTTGACTAATCGTAAAACTAGTCGGCTGACTAATCAGGAGAAAATTTGTCGTTTAGGACAGCCCTAGTGTACCGGAACATATTTCCTCCACACACTTCTCACTTTTTTAACCCTGACCCATGAAGAGGGCCCCTGGATATGTTCGCCTTAGGCCCCAAAATTGCCAAGTCCGCCACTGCATGCACACGGTCAAGCAGTCCAGTGCCAGAAGCAGCTAAAGCAACCCCAAAACATCAGGGAACCCCTGCCATGTTTGACTGTGCGGACCGTGTTCTTTTCATTGAAGGCCTTGTTTTTTTTTTTTCCTGTAAACTCTATGTTTTTTTCCCAAAAAGCTCTACTTTTGCTTCATTTGACTAGAGAACATTCTTCCAAAATGTTTTTGGCTTTCTCAGGTATGTTTTGGCAAACTCCAGCCTAGACTTTTTATGTCTCTGGGTCAGAAGTGGGGTCTTCCTGGCTATCCTACCATAGAGTCCCTTTCCATTCAGACGCCGACGGATAGTACGGGTTGACACTGTTGTACCCTCGGAATGCAGGACAGCTTGAACTTGTTTGGATGTTAGTCGTGGTTCTTTATCCACCATCCGCACCATCTTTCGTTGAAATCTCTCGTTAATTTTTCTTTTCCGTCCACATCTAGCCACAGTGCCATGGGCTTTACACTTATTGACGACACTGTGCACAGTAGACACAGGAACATTCAGGTCTTTGGAGATAGACTGGTAGACTTGAGGTTGCCCATGCTTCCTCACAATTTTGCTTCTCAAGTCCTCAGACAGTTCTTTGGTCTTTTTTTCTTTTCTCCATGCTCAATGTGGTACACACAAGGACAGAGGTTGAGTCAACTTTAATCCATTTTAAACGGCTGCAAATGTGATTTAGTTATTGCCACCAACTGTTATTTGCCAAAGGTTAAGTAACGGGTGCTGTTAACTGTTAAATACACAAATTAGAGAAGCATCACATGATTTTTCAAAGGGTGCCAATACTTTTGTCTGGCCCATTTTTGGAGTTTTGTGTAAAATGATAATGATTTAAAATTTTTCGCATTCTCTTTTGTGTTTTTTCATTGCAAGCAAAATAAATGAAGATATAACTACCTAAGCATATGTAATTGCAATCATTTTCAGGGAGAAATTGAGCATTATCTGACAGAATTGCAGGGGTGCCAATACTTTTGGCAAGTAGTGTATTTCGATCTCGGACTGATTATTACTTGGACCGTGCTGCACTTGCTTGTTTATTTTCAAACTCTTTGAGTTAGCAGACATTTGCCAAGTCATGCGTGCTGTTATTGTTTAAGTGAACAATTAGACATACGCTATAATCAATTCTCTTCATCGATAAAACCAATGTGTAAAAAATGGAGAATAAAACTTGCTTTGTAATGATTGTATTGTTGTTTTTGTTTGATGTCATGTATTCTGTAAAATGCTCTTATTACATGAGTAAGTGCTTTGAAAGCACACTATCAATTATGTTAGGTAGAGTGGTTTTCATTTCATTTTAAAGTGTCTTTAGCTAATACAAAACAAAAGTGGCTATTTTTTTTTTTTTATTCTTCATCTTTGAAAATCAATGATTTTTTTTTTGTAGAATGCAGTTAATTTTTGGGAGGAGACGTTTGAAGGCTGTTCTTTGAAAGAGTAGAATATACTTATTTACTTATGGACTTATTTAAGTGATTTAAAATAAATATTTTCGATTAAATAAAAAAATCTAAGAAAAAAAATCTCTTTAAAGGGATCCATGGATAGAAAGACTTGTAGTTTTAAAAACATAAATGTTAGTACAAGTTATCATAATCTTATATTGAAACCCCTCTTGATGTTTTTGTATTTATACAATTTGTAAAATTCTTTAAAAAAAAAAAAAAAAAAAAAAAAAAGGGTCACTCTTTAATTATGCAAGGTAGTGATTTAAATACGCCACAAGGTGTCAATGGTGAGTTTTACATTAATTAGGGATCAAGCCAGTGAGTGCGTTTTTCCCCTTGACTGACGCTGTTGTTTTATTTAATCCACAGTGGGAGAGAGAAAGGAGCGTGGACACAGGCATTCAGATTCCTAGCTCAGACCGTGCCGTTTATTGACATAAGCTTCGGCAACTCTGTCACAACCCACATAAGTATCATATAGTGAAAATACTACAAAACTATACTCATATCGCTCAAAAAATGTCACCAAGAAGAAATGTGCTTCAATCTGTATTACTGAGGCCCTATTCTCACACAATTAACACAACAACGCAAAGAGAACTGGCATTCACAATCAAAATACATGCGCAAAATACACACAAAACCTAAACTTTGGTCAAACTATATTTAAACATTTTAGCAACTCCTTTAGCTCAACAAATACACTGGATGGCAACATTTATGAAAAAAATGTCAATTTATAATTCTCATTTATTGAAAAAGATGAGGGAACCCTGAAGAACAAGAAACATACTGTAGCTACTTAGCGACAGCATACTGACTTAACTAAATAGGAGAAAAAAGAACAAGTACTAACAAGAATGATAACATATATATCTCTGTACATATATTACCCAAAAGACAACAAGAGACATGTAAATACCACTAAAAGAAAGTGAAATTACAGAAATATGTGTGGAGCAAAAATAGCACAATGCAACAGCATAAGCGTCTCACAACCAGTGTTGGGCACGTTACTTGAAAAAAGTAATTAATTACAGTTACTCACTACTTCTTCCAAAAAGTAACTGAGTTAGTAACTGAATTACTCTATAGTAAAGTAACTATTTACCAGGGAAAGTAACTAATTCCGTTACTTTAAAAAGAAGTTGTATGTCAAAGAATTTGAAATTTTCTGAGCAGTATTCGAGTCAGTTGAATAGAGAAGAACATACAGGTAGTTGTGTTATAGAACCTTGTAATATTTATTGCACCTCACCAGCAACAGATTTATCCTACACTTGAAGTGCAACAAAAATAAACAGATTTGAATTGCTTACCACTGATGTCGACAAAAGCTTTGTCCGGGGACATAAATTAGACTTTATATGCACGTTCTTTGCTTTAATTTTGACCAACTTGAAATAGTGTTTATATCTCCACCTCGTAAAGGACACATTTTCCTCTGTGTGCTCTGCCATCATATCCCTCTGCATCTGTTTTTCGTGTGTGTGTTTGCCGCACGCGCTGTTCCAGTTTGTGTGTGAAAACACCGGCTCTGAAGTACGTGTGCTATTAGGCTCGAGCGTTTACGCCACAGAATGGGGGATCATGTGAGATTTGACAACAATGCAGCCATATTGGAAGAAGGTCTGGCTCACGGGACATTGAACTTTAACTTGCCAGTTCGATAAAGAGACAAACTTGTTACTAAGACGAAGAACAGATATGTGATCAAACTTAAGGATGTGAACAATGTTGACCCTTACGAGCAAGCCAAAGACAAATGGAGTAAAGATGTTAACGGGCTTCCACAATTACGCGAAATGGACATTCTGCTGTATTTATTGTTTGGTGTATGTTACTAAACTCATCAATGATTCCGAAATTACAAATCGCTACAAAGCTACGAACAGTTTTGCTGTGGATGGGTGCAGGACCTGCACATTATGACCGTATCAAACGGCAACTCCATCGTTCTTGCAAAGGTAGGCTATGTGTGTTTACTATTCTCATTGCCATGAACCTGAACGCACCCCAAGTCTTGGATGACAAATAAAAGGAGCAGAGTAGACTCGCTACGGCTGGTAGTTTCTTCAATTTATTCAGAGTAAGTAACGCACCGCTTTTGACCGTCAGTAACGGTAACGGCGTTGTAACGCTGGAAAAAATAATTAGTTAGATTACCCTGTTACTGAATAAATAACGCCGTTATGTAACGGCGTTATTTCTAACTGCGTTATTCCCAACACTGCTCACAACTACTAACTCTCCCACTATTAGGAGGAATGAAATTAGTATAGAACGGCGCTGCCCCCTAGCTGCCGGTGGCCATTCTCTTCAATTTAGTCACAATACACAAACTATGATGCTGGGAGCCATATGAAGAAGTCTTGTGAAGACAACACTCAAATGAACGTGAATCACAATAGACCCAGTCTAAAAAAAAACAAAACTGTGAGCTACGTCGTCACTCAATGGACAAAACACACTTACTGGCTTGATGTCTTATTAATGTAAAACTAGCCATTGACACCTTGTGGTGTATTTAAATCCCTACCTTACATAGTTAGAGTGACTGTGGTAAGTATGGCAGCGTGGCCCTGTGACGTCACTGCCCTGCGACGTCAACAACAATGGCGAGCTACTAGTTTATTTTTTTATTTAAAATTTTACAAAATTTATTAAAACGACAACATTAAGAGGGGTTTTAATATCAAATTATTATTACTCGTACTAACATTTATTTTTAGGAACTACATGTCTTTTTATCCGTGGTTCCCTTTAGCTGTTCAAACTTGTCATGTTTTTTGTTTTGGTTTAGATTTTTCTTTTAAATCTTTTATTTATACTGTCATGTTGAAATGTTAAATTTATCATTATTATTTTTAACTTTGAGTCATTTCAAGGGCGTAAGTTTGTTCTCAACATTGGATAAAACAGCATAACCGGCATTTACACTTTTTGCTGGGAACGGAACATTAATAAGTCCAAACAGATTGGGCGAATGGGGGTCAGGGCTACATTTGTCATGAATATGCACCTAACTATTGATAGTCTAAATGTTGAATGCAAAATAAATCTGTATTGACTCATACAAACTTCATGTTTATTGGTTCAGGTGATACTTTTGATTCAAACCTTATAAAAACTGATAAAGAAACATTTTAAAGTGCAAGTCCACAAAAAAATAAAATAAAAAAATAAAACGGGAAGCTATCCAGTTCTGGGGGACACTGGAGCACCCCTAGACTTAAACTAAAGTATTGCAATATATAGGTGATTTGGGAAAAAATTAATGAAAAAATATTCTGAGATCAGAGGCATACTAGACTCGAACCTAAGTACTCTTATGAAATTCTGATGTGTAATTTCATTTCACAGATGTTTTTTTTCATGTCAGTTCATGTTCATATTAGTGTCTGCCTGAAGTGGACCCATTCTTGGACAGCTCCCCATTTTTTTTTTAAATAAAGGAACTTTTACTCTGAAGCCACCGCGTTCCATGACAGTAATGCACATAATTCAAACAATGATCCAAATGAGGGACGACTACCCAGATAGCAAACTATAACTGGAGTGGACACGGCCCAGATATACTGCAAATTTTGACCCAATTTCATAAAACGGATCTGCCCCAGTGTCTTTTTGAACAATGGGCCAAACTCAGTATGGATTCACTTGCTAGATAATTTTGGGCCAGAACTGGTCCAAAGCAGCAGAAACCACATTAATGCATGCATCAGAGCTATGTAGAAAGAGAGTTGTGTCACTCTCTGATATCGGTGCGGGTAGTCACGTGGTTCATGTAGGCAGTGGCGGACTTGGCAATTTTGGGACCTAAGGCAAACATATCCAGGGGCCCTCTTCATGGGTCAGGGGTTAAAAAAGTGAGAAGGGTGTGGAGGAAATATGTTCTGGTACACTAGGGCTGTCCTAAACGACAAATTTTCTCCTGATTAGTCAGCTGACTAGTTTTACGATTAATGGACTAATCTAATAATTTTTTTTTTTTTTACTGATTGAGCAATGAATTTTTTGTTGACACTTATTAATTCACAAATCTATTTTGGAACACTTAAATTCTTTATTAAAGTACAAATAATCATGTAAATAACGATTAATCACAAATAAACAATGAGGTTAAATGCTGATTGCATTTACTGGTGCAAAAGAATGGAAAGTAAACATATTCAAAACACTGGCTTTGCCTTTCCAACATTATTCAAAACAATTCTTACAATTTTTTTTAGCAATATTATTATAGTACACTACTATATATAATAGTAGTATAATAATTATAATAATTATTCATTGCCAATCATATTTGTCATGAAGAGTGTCATTTGAAAGATATTAGTGTAGAATCTGTATTATGTAGTATTTAATAATAATAATAATAATAATACATTTTATTTCTAGAGCGCTTTTCAAAACACACAAAGACGCTTCACGAGAGACATGGAATCACAGTACAATAAAAAGGTATTAAAAGGATAAAAAATTAAAAGCACAATAAAAAGAAGTAAAAATATAACAGAGCTAGGGGTTATGGTGGGTAAGAAAGAGTGAACAGGTGTGTTTTCAGTTTAGAATTGAAAAGTGATAGGGTAGATATGCTGCGAAGATCAGGGGGTAGGGAGTTCCAGAGCTGGGGGGCGCAATGACTAAAAGCTCTGGAACCAAAGGTGGAGAGGCGGACACGGGGGACGGAGAGGGGAACAATAGAGCGAAGTGAACGGGTTGGATTGTTTAGACGGAGAAGATCGCAAAGGTAGGGAGGGGCCAGGGCATGGAGTATTTTGAAGTTGATGATGAGGATCTTGTAGTTGATTCTTTGTTTGACGGGAAGCCAGTGAAGTTGACGGAGGATGGGGGTGATGTGGTATGTTGCGGGGGTTCGAGTGATGAGGCGTGCTGCTGAGTTCTGGAGGAGCTGCAGTTTCTGGAGGGACTTGTTAGGGAGACCGAAGAGCAGTGAGTAGCAATAATCGACCCGGGAGGTTATTAGATTACAGACCAGGGTGGAAGCGATATGGCGGGTGAGAGAAGGGAGGAGGCGAGAAATGTTGCAAAAGTGGAAATAGGCTGATCTGGTGATGCTGTTGATATGTGACTGGAAGGAAAGTGTGCTGTCGAGGATGACACCCAGACTGTTAACCTGAGACGAAGGAGAGATCAGTAAATTGTTGATGGTAATAGAGAACTTATGGACATTAGAGAGCGTTGCGGTGGTTCCAACTATGAGGACTTCTGTTTTGGAGCTGTTAAGTAGGAGGAAGTTGGAGGAGAACCAGGAGTTAATGTCATCTAAGCAGATGGTGAGGGAGGAAGGTGGGAGGGAGGCGGTTGTTTTTGAGGATATGTAGAGCTGGGTGTCATCTGCGTAACAGTGAAAGTGAATGTTGTGTTTGCGGAAGATGGAACCGAAGGGGAGAATGTAGATGATGAAGAGGAGCGGCACGCCAACGGAGACAGGGAGGGAGCTGGATTTATGGGGGCCAAGTTTGACGAATTGTGTGCGGTTAGACAGGTAGCAAGTGAACCAGGAAAGGGGTGTGTGGGTTATACCAATGGAGGAGAGTCGGTCGAGAAGGATTGTATGGGAAATTGTGTCGAAGGCGGCAGTGAGGTCGAGGAGGACGAGAATTAATAATAAACCGGAGTCGGATGCTATGAGGAGGTGGTTTGTAACTCTAAGTAAGGCTGTTTCGGTGCTATGGAGGGGGCGGAAACCGGATTGAAAGTGCTCGTAAATGCCATTGGTAATTAGGTGACTATGGAGTTGGGAAGCAACGGTTTTTTCAAGAATTTTGGAAATGAAAGGTAGGTTGGAGATGGGGCGGAGGTTATTGAAATTGGTGGGATCCAGGTTGGGTTTCTTTAGAATGGGTGTGATGGAAGCAGTTTTGAGGGATGGAGGGACCGTACCGGATGTAAGTGAAGAGTGAATGATAGTAGTGATGAGGGGGGCTATTGAGGGAAGACAAGTTTTGATGAGGGCAGTGGGAAGAGGATCAAGGTGACAGGTAGTGGGTTTGGATTTGGTGATGATGTCAGAGATAGCCGGGATTGAAGGAAGGGTAAATGAGGAGAGGGTGCTAATGAGAGGAACATGATGGGGAACAGGGTCAGTCCCAGAAACTGCAGCTCCGTGGTGAGTCTGGGATTGGTGAATGTCAGTGATTTTCGTGGAGAAGAATGTCAGGATGGCTTCACAAAAATTAGCAGAACATATGTGACGAGGGAGTGGATCGGGGGGCTTAATGAGTTTGGCTAGAAGTGAGTACAGGCTTTTAGAGTTGTGTTGATTAGCTGAAATGAGACTGGAATAGTAAGTTGATTTGGCTGCATTGATTTGGTCCTTGTATAAAGTGAGTTGTGAACAGTACATTTCTTTGTGTATTGATAGTCCAGTTTTCTTGTACAGACGTTCGAGCTGACGGTTTCGTGACTTAAACAGGCGAAGAGCAGGGGTGAACCAGGCCGCGGATTGGGGCGAAGGAAACAGAACGGGTTTTTAGGGAGGCGTGGTAGTTCAGGAGTGAGTGGAGATGGGTATTGTAATGGGATACTAAATCGGCAGGTGAACTGGTCGAGTTTGTGGGAGGAAGGTTGTCAATGTCACAAGAGAGTGCTTGGGTGTTAATGGTCTCGGTCTTGCAAAATGAAATTGATCTGGCGAGGATAATCTTTGAAAAGGGGATCTTGAGAGTGAAAGTAACTAGGGAGTGGTCAGAGTATAGTAATGGGTGGGGCCTACAGTCAGAAGGGGTAGAGCCAGAGCAGCAAACCAAGTCCAAAATATGTCCTTTGTTGTGAGTGGGAAAGTTGATGCATTGTGTTAAACCGAGGCTGTCAAGGCAGGAGATGAAATCTTTTGTGAAGGGATTATTTTGATTGTCAAGATGAATGTTGAAGTCGCCAAGGATGATAATAGTTTGACAGAGGGAAGAAAGATGATGACCAGTTGTGAAAAATCAATTAGAAAATCCTTGTTAGGTTTAGGCGGCCGATATATAGTGGTAATTGTTGTGGGAGAACGACCAGGCAAGAGTGAGGCGGAGTATTCAAGAGAAGTGAGAATGGGGCTACCAGGTACAGGTAGCAACCTCCAGTTATCACGGTAGATGGATGCAATACCGCCACCACGACCAGAGTTGCGTGGTTGACACGTGTAGGTGAATCCAGGTGGAGTAGACTGATTCAGTGGGGTGAAATCCTTTACTCAACATATTATAATATTAATTCTGAAGTATGCGGGATTAACTCCAGAAATCAATATTTATATGATGAACATGACGTGCTTTTGCTGTTAACCAGCTGTTGAGTGTTATTGTATGACTGATTGGAACTGTACTACATTGTTTCGCCACAGGGTGTGCTGTCGTATATTTTATGTTCGGTGTGAAGAAGAAGAAGAAAGTTAAAAGAGGCATTAGAGGCCTGTTCTCAACTCCTCCCTCACTGCATCTTGGCTCTCATGGAGAGCACGTTCGTTCATGTGTTCGAAATAAACGATAGCTGACGTGCAAAGTAGCAAGTGAGCTGTAAAAATAGCAAGCTTAGTGGCATGAAAACCGCGGGAGAGCTAAGTGAAGCTAACGAACAGCTAAGCGGAGCTAAGCGATGCTAAATGAAGCTAAGCGACTGATACTCTGTCCGTCGTCATGGAACAGTCCATTGTAGTGCGTGTGTGTGTGTGTGTGTGTGTGGGGTGGGGGGATAATATAAATGCAGAATTCAAATGGCTTTCTTTTTTGTTTTGTTATTTGTTTGTTTGGTATGCTGACATAATTATACATGACGAATAGTTGGGGGTGCTGCTGGCTCCGGTGGCCCAAGCCATTGCTCGTTGGGGCAAGGGCAGCTGGTTGGGGGCCCCCTACTGGTTGTGGGCCTAAGGCGATCGTCTACTTCGTCTGACTAGGAGATCCGCCTATTCATGTAGGCGAGAGAAGTTCCAAGCACAAGCAGCGCTGTAATGGTTTTTAATTGAACTGACTTCAGTGATTGCGATGTGGCCAAACCACATTAATGTATGGCCCAGATCAGGGCTGTGTAGAAAGAGAGTTGCATCACTCTCTCATCTCGCCGCGGGTAGTCAGGTGGTTCATGTAGGCGTGAGAAGTTCCAAGCACAAGCAACGCTGTAATGGTTTTTAACTGAACTGACATCAGTGATTGCGATATTTATCGGAAAATGGATAAAATCCTGTATCTAAGAACTTGTTTGATCATGTCAGTGCATTATAACATCTTTTTAAATGCTACTTTGACATGTGGTAAGTGGTAAGGCAACACATTAAAATTATGTAAACTGTTAAGAAACTTTTCCATGTTGTTGAGAGAAAGTTTTATGTTTGTGTTAGCATTAGCACGGGAAATCGACTTTTGCATTCAAATGCAACATGATTTAGGTTTTTCTTTTTTCACAACTAGAATACAGTTTTCCAGAAAATGTCTAGATTTCCTTGATTCGCCTACCTGTGGTAATATATAAAAAATAACACCATTTAAAACATTTTAAGTTCTAAGTGGTAGTTCCTAGTTTGTTTCGTCGCATTGACATATGAAAACACTTTTGTTTCCCTAAAAGTTTGGGTTGTGATCATGACTTTGAAATTCTATTTTCCACTTTTCTTTACTGCTGTACTTTGTAATGCTTTTGTATATACAGTATATGTATATATGTGTGTGTATATTTTCCTCTTTATTTTATAGACTTAGTTTAAGCTGAAACACAAAGAAATGACAACAAATATTTCATGCATAACTAGGATGTAAAATCTGAAATTTTGAATATAGCCTCTAATTTTAAGCAAAAACAAACCTGGACCATTTTAGAGGCATTTTTCATTTAGTTTGGAGCCAAGCAACACAAATAAAATGATTACAAGACAGGAACAAAATTGTATTATTTTCTGTAACATGGTGTAATGTAAAACGATGACAACTCAATACCCTTTGATAAAGAAAACCATATTTTTTATTGAACAATAGGTGACATTTTTCATTGTTTACACCTAACATTTTATAAATCAGCAGGCTGTGATGGTTGGTTGAGCAGTGCCGAACAATGGAGGGGTGTGGCGTCGTGCTTGGTCGGTTTTGGGGGACTCTTGTCGAGTTCCTCTAGTTTTCTTTCGGTTAGATAACAATGCCAAAGGAGATGGACCGCTTGGATGTGGATTTTCAGCTCATCAACATTGAACAACAAATGTTGAGGTGCAGGCAACGCAGAAGACGGTTGTGTGGTCTGTCTGACTATTGATGCCGCACAGAGACTGGCAGTCACGTTAGGAAGCCAGCAAGCTGTGTTGTCCAGCGTTTTGTCAGATTTCTTTGCCGTGTCCTACAATCAGCCAGTGGGAAGCCATGGCAGATTTCTGGCGACTATGGAACTTCCCAAACTGCTTTGGAAGCCTTGATGGTAAACACGTTATCATAAAAGCACCAAGGCACTCTCAATCAGTGATGATGTATTAAGTGTGTGAACTGTCTGTTATTGAAAATTAAACATCAATACAACCCTTTTGACAACAAACCTGTGCTTTATTCTTCATATACTTAAAGTGTAAAATATAAATAAGTCACAGACTCACAGCCAACATATGTACACAATACTGATAACGTGGACCAACCAAAATACGAGATATGTGATAAAAAGCTGGCAGTTTTCGGGCGGCTGGGTCACCGCTTTGTGTGGCCATTCACTTCCGAACACGCACATATTTGTCTCGGAGGTTCTTCCATTTTTTAAAAAGTATTTACTGACCTCCAGCTCCGTATTTTCAGCAGTCTCCTTCCACGAATTGCTTGCCATTTGGAAATCTTTATAATGCCTTGATGAAACATTGTACAGGTGGTCGTACTTGGAGACCTCTTCGACGATCCTTATCATTTCTTTTTGACTGCCTATTCTATGATAAATTAGCAAATGTTTTGATCTTGCTGTGTGAACGGTGTCCTTACTTGTTAGTCTTTTGGTGCCTTTTTTGTCAACATTTATTTTGACCTCGTTAACCTGGTAACCCATTTCATAGTCCTGATATCACAACCCAATATCGTTTCAATATCAAGCAATGCTGCATCATTCTATTTGATTTTTTATCTTCTGTATTCATTTATTTTTATTCTTTTTTTTCCCCTCCTCTGTCTTGTTTCTCCTCAGCAACTAAGGAAAAGTGCCAAATCACGCTGCCTAAAATGCCCATTCCTAAATTGTAGTTTAGTTCATTAATTTTTTCCATTTGAAATGAATAAATATGAAAAAAAAAACATTAAATAGCAAGACATAAAGATACACACATAAAAAACAAAAAAAAAAAACAATTAGCAGTATATTAGTACAGCAACTGTCACATTTTAAGCTATACTCTATTGTCTGTTATTCATGCAAGTGTAGACATTCACACCCCTAGAATGACATCATTTCTTTATAGCTACAGGGTGGTAATTTAGAGTTGCTGATAGGCTTTCATGGAAAAGGGTTGGGATTTTACAATAAAAGCATGAAGCACATGTAGAGCCAAGTAAACCACCTTGGACAAAATACAAGTTTTCTGCTTTAGCGTCACGAGGAAAAAAATAAGGTAAGCTCACATTAGGTTTTGATTGTCAGTACTAAAATATTTTTTGAAATTGATAACTTAGTTTATCGCTTAAGATTACATGGGGGGCAGGGATCAATAATGATTCCTGAATGTATGTGAATTTGAATAATTTTATCGTTTTGTATGCCACTTGTTCTTTTTATGATTATAAAGTGAGGTTTGAGCTGTTCATATGAGTTGTCATACAGTGCGGATTATGTTCTTTTTAAAAGGCAAGGTATACAAGGGATTTACTCCGTTATGACCTGGTCATGCAAACATTTTGTGGAAAAACACTGTGTGGTCATGGCAACTAGCAGTGTATGCCCAGTGACTCACTAAGAGGCACTCCTTGAAATGGTGAGCGAGAAATATCATGAGTTAGGCTGATGATTCCATATAGTATTACACACCTTTCCTCTTCGTGTATATTCACACTGATAAGCTCCCTATTTACTCATTCTTACTCAATTGTGCCTTGTGGCAACGCATGCCTGTACTCATACTACAGCAGAACCTTTCAGGTTAGACAAATTGTCTATAAATTGAGAAAGTTTTGCTTGCCTGTGTGGTCATCATGTGAGCGGGAAAACCTCTGAGAGTTCACTGAAATGTGGCAACATTTCTGTTGATGACTATACAGTACATTAAGAAGGGGCTTCAGAGGAGAATAACACTGAGGAATCCACAGGGGTGAAAGTGGCTAGAACTGCTTGCCGGAACTCCCTGACATAAAGGTTGCGACAGAGCCAGTTTTTGTGTGTGTTTGTTTGCGTTTTAAGTCTGGGGTCAAACCTCCTAAAACCAGAAACTGCAAAGAAAACTGCTTTGGCAGTTATACTTATAACACACAATAAAACACAACAGGTTTAGCTCATGCATTAGGATACGGCAGTACACTTACTGTGAGATGACATACATGAGAAACTGATTTTCATTCAAAATGGTATTTTTTCGATGATGTGCAAAATATCAGTTAAGAAAAACACCATGCAGTAACCCCAACCTCCATCTCCCCATTTTTATTTTCCCTCATTTCCTCACATCTAAATACAAAACCTCAATTTTAACTACTTAAGAATATACAGGATCTACATTAAAACTGAAGATAATATAAACATTGACTTATATATTATTGTTAAAAAAAAAAAAAAAAAGAAAATATATTTTTAGAGATAGCGCAAACACTGACTGTTTTATATTATAAGGAAATAAATAAGTAGCCTAACAGAGGTCAATGAACAAAAATAAGTCCAAAGTGCATAGTAATTATATTGCCAAATAAATCACTTTTGAGACAAGCATTTCTAGAGCCGTAATTTTTTTTTTTTTTTTAAAACCTTATTGTGTTCAGTCTCACTTTAGTTATATTTGTTTTACCACGAAAACTGCATGTAATGCTTGATATATCATTTATGATCCAAATTAGAGAACATACAAATTAATTTTTAAAAAAATGTTGATTTAAAAATTTTTTTTAAAATTATGTTTAAGAACCACACAAAGCTTTCGATTTTTAAAAAATTGGCTTTTCTGTTTCTGTCAACATGGAAGATGTTCTGAACCTCATCAGAGCAAAAAAAAAAAAAAAAAAAAAAAAAAAAAAAATATATATATATATATATATATATATATATATATATATATATATATAAAATAAACCTTTTCAACTCTTTCCTTTCTTTTAAAGATCTGATCAGTTTTGCCTTTGCATTGCACTTTTTATCACATTAATTCAACAAGCTTGTTCTTTATTTAGTTTCTTTGTTGTTGTCCCAGAAACCATGTGCATTTGAACCAATCAGAGCTAACTATCCCTACTGATCACATGTCAGTATGTCAGCCAATTGAACAGACAACTGGAGCCTAGGCAGGGTGGTTCGCTGCGCACCTGAGCACATCGACACGAGTCGACTGTCTCGTCAGACTCAGATTCACATGCTGGGAGAACTCCGTGAAATAAATAAATCATAAATATTGGTGGAAACTGATGACGCAACACAAGCACTTTATTAGGCTTGTTGTTAACACTTTTGTATGCAAATCTGACGTTAGCAGATTGTTTTCTTCTTGGAGATGTGTGTGTGGCAGCCAGGCAATTTTTTTTTAACATGGAGGTTCGACCGTTGTCGTCATGTTTTCGGGATCAAAGCATTGTTCCGCCCCTGGGTTTGCTTCGCCAATTTAGGGCCTTGATAGCTTGCCTTCATCAATGAAAAAAAAAAAAAAAATCACAAGTACCTCAATATATTTTTTACCGAAAGTAGAAGCGCTCTGTTTCAAAAGGACAATGATCCAAAACATAGACACAAATGAACAACAAAATTGCATCAGAATAACGAGTAACAGTACGTGTTCTTAAGTGACAGGATGGCTTAGTCAAAGTACGACAAACCCACTTGTGACACCGTGGCATGATCTCTAAATAGCTATTTGTACCAGATAGACCATAGGTAGATAGACAGACCACCACAAAAATCATCGTTCATGACTTTTGTCTGATCTGTAATTACATGAAAGATTTAAATGTGGAAAATCCACAGCTTCACTTACTTTTTTCTCTCTGCATTGTGAAGGAAAAAAAGTCAATTTTTTTCTTTTTACAGGTTCTTTTATTCTCTTAACGAACATGAGATGACGACACACAATTCAGGAACAAAAAGAAAACAATAATCAACTATGATATATACATTTATAAAGGAAGGATAATAAAAACGCTTGTTAGCCAAGACCTTACACCGGGACATCTCGAGCAGAAGTGCCTCGACCTTCGAAATCATACCGTTTATATTTGCCGCAACAAACAGTGGAAAAACCCAGGCGGCACCCTAGTGCTGGCCAATACCTAGACAAAACGATGGAAGAAAACTTTCATGTGTGTATATATTTTAATAAATAGTTTTTAAGCACTTGAAATGTAATAATCAATAGTTTTAAAAATGTTACTGTCCCACCAAAGGATTTTTAAACAAGAATAAAGTATAAAAAATGTTGTCTTTATTAAATGCTTCATTAAGTAAGTCCACTCAAATCCGAATTGAAGCGCGAAGTAGTGAGGGATCACTGTATGTTCAAATTGAATAAATTGAAATATACTGTCATGTGAATGTTGAATTTAAACATGAACGAATACAACCGTTTATTTATTTATTCATAACTGTTTTTTTTTTAATTCATGACAATTATTATTAGACGACAAATTTATGCAGTGTCAAACAATTCCAAATAGCTCACACTTTTCAGTCCCAGTGTAAATAATACATTTTCATTCTTTCAATGTCATTCAAGAGAACTTTAAAATGTTAATTGAAAATGACTGTCTTTAAACAGCTTTTATGGTACATAGAACAGATGAATGATGCTAATGGAATACATGCATTCATGCATGTAAGTGTAACTAATCTCTGTCTTTTGTATCTTTGTCTTTGGTTTGGCCAAAAGATTGAGAGCACTCCTTCTAACATGATGCCTATCGCTGGAGGCATGTCCCATATGATACCCACTCATGTTCTGAGAGTCGGTCAAACTATACACCTGGACCCGGATCAGGAGGTAGTCACTCACTGCTCGCAAGCTAGTGAGCCCAACAGTCGCCATGATGAAGTGGATTTTAACATTTCCCTGGAAAACCTCAACCAGCTCATGCTGGAACTGGATCCAACCTTTGAACCAATTCAAGTCAACAAAAACCATCCGTGCATCAGTCCAGCAGGAGGTACACACACATGACGCACAATTAAATCTTGATCAGAGCGATAAAGCAAAGGGTAAAGTAACACTCAAGAAATAGTCACATGTACATGGCATTCAAAATAAAACAGTGAGATAAAAAAAAAGGCTCATGGCCAACAGATATTGGTCAAATCATCAGGCTTACCAATTTTTCCATTTTTAGCTATTTGAAAATGTACCCACCCTTTAGTTTTCCCTTTTTGTCAGAGGCTAATTGCACTAATTCTGTTGTTCTGGGACTGCTGCCCAGATGATGAACCACACCCTCAACCTCTCAGGCTACTGATACACAAAAAAAGAAACCTAATAGCGGTTTAAAGTTGCCTTCACTTCATGTCTTTGCCTTTAGTACTTTACATACAATGGAAATAGATCATTTTATCTCATATTTTTTTAGAGCCGTTGCCAGGTTTTGTTGGCTTGCAGCAAATTATGAAAATTTCATTGAATATGAGCCCCACACGAAGCTTGAGCTCAGCCTCCACCCTGTTCCACTTTTCAGTTTCACCACTAGATGGAGCTAATCACTTAAACAATAACAACATAACATAAGCAATACAGCATACATTTGACAAACAGCTACAATTGCAAGCCTATGACTTAAATGGGGACTATTGCCTATTCATCAGGCGTATGGTGTCATTCAAAAGCATAACATTTGTGAAAGCAATATATCTCATCTACGACTTAATAAAAACTTGTCTTTGCATCATATCCAGGGGCGTCACTAGACCTAATACAATACCGGGGCACTGGTTGGCGAGCAAAACAATTTTTTTTAGCGCTTATCTGTCATAAAAAGTCAGAAATAGTGCTTTAAACTCAATAATATCAAACCAAAATACATGTTTCTGTAATAAACGTGATGTTGTTTTTTTTCCCTCAGCCATCAGTATTCAAAATAAAAATTGAGACATCCCTTTTTGATAGTCAATTCACCTCTGCTCATGCTTATCAACTTCCATCTCTCCTTCACTTCTTCCTGCACTCTGCTGTTCTAGTTTGTCTGGACAGAAATGTGGATTATCACTGTAACTGTTATGCAATTAATCAGTTTTTCTCAACTGGTGGGTTGTGACCTAAAAGTGATTTACAGTGCTGGCCAAAAATATTAGAACCCCTGCAATTCAGTCAGATAATGCTCAATTTCTCCCTGAAGATGATTGCATTTACAAATGCTTTGGTATCTTCATTTATTTTCCTTGCAATGACAAAACACAAAAGAGATTTTGAAGTGGAGGGCTGGCAGCGAATGAACATTCAAACCCTCCCAGTTCAAATGGATTGGACGTCTACTCGTGATAAACTCATTTAAAGAGTTTTAATTTACTGATTAAGAGCCACATTATTGGACACCTATCCTCCTCATTTCCAGTGAAATGGTGATAAAATAAAAATAGAAACAATTACTGTAAAATTTAAAAATGTGAACTTAGTGTGTTCTTAAGGTACCCAGCAACCGTCACAAATAATTCTGCACGTCATTGCCACGTAACTATAGCTGCAGATGTTATTGGTGTGGCTCTCTCTCTGACCGCACTGTTTTATTTCACTGATTGAATGAACTGAACCCATAGTTCCCATCAACACAGAAAAGCAGACAGACCTGAGGTGAACAAAAACAAGTTGGAACTACACTCAGATGTTGTGAAACTGAAGCAGAACTGCGCACATTAAAACATCCCACTGAAAGGATTAGCCTGTGTTGTGCAGGGCAAGTGCCTGCATGAGAATTTTTACCAGACGTTTGTGTATGGGTGCACTTGCCAATCCCTTTTCATCAATAAAAAACCAAAGAATTTTCACCAGACGTTTGTGCATGTGTGCACTAGCCAAGCCCTTTTAGTCAATACTAAACCAAGGCACATAACAAGTCAGCATTCAGAATTTGTTAGTTTCACATTTATTTTTGCCTGCTTTAACCGTTTTGACAGAATTATTTTCCCTGCTCTCTTCCAGAAGGATACTGCTCCACATCCACTGCGTCCCAAAGTATTCCGATCCCCAGGCCAAGCAGCATAAGTTTCAGCCCCTCAGGCACACTGGTCTTTTCTGACTCTGGCTCCTCTTCCCGGCCTCCGCTGCCATGTGGACATGCATCCAAACCAAATCCCTCAATAAGACAAGATCTATCCTGTTCCCAAGGCTCCATACGCTTATCTTACCCAAATAGGAACAGCGCTGCTTCGCTACTCTCTACATCAACATGTTCAGATACCAGCTACATCCTTGGGAGGTAAAATTTACTTACTTATTCACTTCCTCGCTGAAGGATGAGTACAAATTAATGACTGCTTTCAAACAGAACTGCATCATGCTGAAAGCTGTGTTTTGACTGTACAAGTGCATTTGATGTTTACAGTCATTGAGATATTTATTTATTTATCTTCTGAACCGCTTGTCCTCATGAGGGTCGTTGGGGTGCTGGAGCCATCCCAGCTAACAACAGGCAGGAGGCAGGGTACACCCTAGACTGCTGGTTGCCAGCCATGCTTATCCTGTTCAGGTTTACAGGAAATAAACATACTGCATTGAAACTTAAAATGGGTCGATTTGAACCAAGAAATAAGAGGAGGGTTAAAAATGAAAATTAGTTATTAACCCTTTCAGAGATTGTGGTCACTACAGTGGACAACTATCCAATAGTTGAAGCCATGGTCGCCGGCCGATGAATGCAAGCATGTCCTTCTTCACTGGCCGACTGCAAGCATTGTCACCCACAAAATACAAGCCACCTCCATACTGAAATGTGTGCCATGATCCCAGTATTTCGCATAATATAAAACACATAGCTTACTCACTTCCTTGTCCGTCCAATGGTCCCTTGATTGTCGGACTTGTTTTGCCCATTCTTCGCAGAAAACGGGATCTTTTGGAAACCCAAAAAGGCTCATACCACTCTCCCAGGTGTAGCGACAAAACCCTGCAACGCATTGGGCTGGCATGATGTGAAAAATAAAGAAATTAATCCACAAAATCATCTGAATCCGCAGTCCGTCTCCATACAGTAGTATGGCTGTATAATGAAGATGATCTCATTCTATGACGTCACATCTGCCTTCTTCCTTAACCCCAGACTCTGGCCGGAAGTCACTCATTTTCATAGCGCGGGATTCAAAAAGTTGGATATATATACAGTGGGGCAAATAAGTATTTAGTCAACCACCAATTGTGCAAGTTCTCCTACTTGAAAAGATTAGAGAGGCCTGTAATTGTCAACATGGGTAAACCTCAAACATGAGAGACAGATTGTGGAAAAAAACCCAGAAAATCACATTGTTTGATTTTTAAAGAATTTATTCTCAAATTAGAGTGGAAAATAATTATTTGGTCACCTATAAACAAGCAAGATTTCTGCCTGTCTTCTAACGAGGTCTAACGAGGCTCCACTCGTTACCTGTATTAATGGCATCTGTTTTAAGTCATTATCGGTATAATTATATAGTCACACTCTAAACTCCACTATGACCAAGACCAAAGAGCTGTCGGACACCAGAGACAAAATTGTAGCCCTGCACCAGGCTGGGAAGACTGAATCTGCAATAGGTAAAACGCTTGGTGTAAAGAAATCAACTGTGGGAGCAATTATTAAAAAATGGAAGACATACAAGACACTGCCAGACGTGTCCCCCTGCTGAAGAAAGTACACGTCCAGGCCCGTCTGCGGTTCGCTAGAGAGCATTTGGATGATCCAGAAGAGGACTGGGAGAATGTGTTATGGTCAGATGAAACCAAAATAGAACTTTTTGTTAGAAACACAGGTTCTCGTGTTTGGAGGAGAAAGAATACTGAATTACATCCGAAGAACAGCATACCCACTGTGAAGCATGGGGGTGGAAACATCATGCTTTGGGGCTGTTTTTCTGCAAAGGGACCAGGACGACTGATCTTTGTAAAGGAAACAATAAATAGGGCCATGTAACGAGAGATTTTGAGTGAAAATCTCCTTCCATCAGCAAGGGCATTGAAGATGAGATGTGGCTGGGTCTTTCAGCATGACAATAATCCCATACACACAGCCAGGGCAACAACAGATTGGCTTCATAAGAAGCATTTCAAGGTCCTGGAGTGGCCTAGCCAGTCTCCAGATCTCAACCCCACAGAAAATCTGTGGAGGGAGCTGAAAGTCAGTGTTGCCCAACGACAGCCCCAAAACGTCACTGTTCTAGAGGAGATCTGCATGGAGGAATGGGCCAAAATACCAGCAACAGTGTGTGAGAAGATTGTGAAGAGTTACAGAAAACGTTTGGCCTCCGTTATTGCCAACAAAGGGTACATAACAAAGCATTGAGATGAACTTTTGGTATTGACCAAATACTTATTTTCCACTATGATTTGCAAATAAATTCTTTAAAAATCAAACAATGTGATTTTCTATTTTTTTTCTGCACATTCTGTCTCTCATAGTTGAGGTTTACCCATTTTGACAATTTCAGCCCTCTCTAATATTTTCAAGTGGGAGAACTTGCACAATTAGTGGTTTGACTAAATACTTATTTGCCCCACTGTATATCGATCCCTTCCAGACAGATCCAAGCGGTCCATTTTATTCAGGAACATAAAATACCACGTGTAATATGAAATAAACATGCTTTCTTGTGTCATACGCACTTTAAGACCTTTAACCCTTTATAGAGCAAGTGGCTATTTTTGGTAATTTAACTAGTGATCGACCGAAATGGGTTTTTCAGGACCGATACCGATTATTAAGAGTAAGAGGGAAGAGTAAAAAATTGAATAATGCAAACACTGAACTTCATTGAAATGCCAAAATCATGTTTGTGGAATCACACAGATAGAAAATAATAGCTCCAGAAGTCCCTGAATTTCCTAGGCACAGAAACATCTCAGCATAAAGTTGAATAAAAGGTAAAATAACTAGGTCTCTGAGTTTTTTCCACAGAAAAGAAAGCCCTGATGACCTCGTCTAAGTATCCTTGAGCAAGATACTAAACCCCACGTTGCTCCTGGTGATGAGAATATAGTGTGAAGCGCTTTTAGGGTCTTTAAAAGGTGGAAAGGGGCAATACAAGAGTAACTCCATTTACAATGACCATTTAACCAATCAGATGACGGGTTGAATTCGAGGGCAGGAGACTGCAGGCAGAAGACAGAGGCGCGGCTGTTTCTGAGCCAAAATAATCCAGTTTCAAATTGATTTTTTTCATATCGGCCGATCGGATTAAAAACAGGGTGATACCGATATACAGTGATCCCTCGCTACTTCGCGCTTCAAACTTGGCGCCTTCAGTCCATCGCGGATTTTTTTTTCATTTATAAAATAAAATAAAATAAAATAAAATAAAATAAAATAAAATAAATAAAGCTGAGCTGTCCCTAGCCGATCACGTATTCTCACTCTCCCTCCCTTTCCCTACTCTTTGATCGTCAGGCAGTGCACTGGAGTTGGTTATTAAAGTTAACGAAGATTGACAGATGTTTGGGTTTGAGCTTGCCAGAGACAAGAACTTCAAAGCGTCGCATGCGTCAATCATCGTTTCACTTGTTAAACAGTTGCTGTGGCAACCCATTGTGTGTAAGGACTCACTCAATGAAGCATTTTATCAAGTCAAGAATTTTGCTACTATTTTATTCTTGTTTGAAAATAATTCGGTGGGACAGTAACATGTTTAAAACTTATCATAATTATTACAATTGAACTGCTTAAAAAACATTTATTAAAATATATATGGCGGAAAACATTCAGGTGACTTGAAGTTCCTCTCTGAGACCCCCAATTTGGCCAAATTTCAAAATTGTCCTATATGCATGTGTGATACATAATTGGAAAGCTTAAAATCTCAATTTCCTGGGGGAAGAAAAGTTTTGAGCAGGAGGGCATTTAAAAAAAAAAAAAAACAAATTAAACAGCATAACTCTAACTGGAGGTGAGAGCACGTGCGAGCATAAATAAAGACGCCATGATTTTAACTAGTGTTGCACCGATACCATTTTTTGGCCCCGATACCGATACCTGGCTGTGCAGTATCGGCCGATACCGATACCATACCGATACCACACCGATACCACCCCGTTTATATATATATATTTATGTATATATATATATATATATATATATATATATATATATATATATATATATATATATATATATATATATATATATATATATATATGTATTGTCCCCCAAAGAGCTACATAATTGGATGTGAAATCATTGCTATCAAGTCTTTGTCAGGCTGTTGCTTACCTTTGCAAAATAGGAAAAAGACTAGTACAAAGTATAATACTAGCCCAACAGTAAGAAAGTAAAAATAAGTTCATAATAATAAACTCTGAATGAACTGAGTAAACTTTTTTTTAAAACTCTCAAAGGCCAAACAGTGCAACTTTCATGAAATTATTGTCGCATTCTGCTGCTGGTTAGATTGTGTTTTGTTGCTGGGCTGTTAGTGGGGGCGTTCCTGACGTCGCACCTGAATCCAATGCGGGCTCATCAACGCAGCATTTAAGCACGGGTGAGCTCAGAGAAGGCTCAAGAAGATTTGCTTTGCTGATCGCCATTTGACATCTCGCACTATAGTCTCGCTACATTTGCTTGTTACGCCCCTGCATTGGGGTTTTTTTCTGTTAGTGTGCTGCACTTGTTTGTAACCTCTACCCTGTGCAGGTATTTGAGTGTTTTTATTTTGGCTTTTTGGCTCGCTGCCTATCGTCCTAGTTAACCTTCGAGTTTGTAGTATTGAGCTCCATCGACCTGCTGTCACGGACTCCTTTTGTTATTTTTACAATCCCGCGATCGCGTGTAATTTTTTGTTTGCAATTAAACCCTTGTACGTATCCCCCGCTTGTTGTCCGCGTCGAGGTCCAACCTTGTTTCCGCATTTGCGGACGCTAACAATTATAAGTAATAATAATTGACCACAGCATCCCGTCTCTCTATTAGCCTCCTTTTTCTAAAAGGTGGCAACCCTACTTTGGAAACAGGTCCCAAATTACTGCGGCATTTCTTTCAGTAAAAGACAATAAAAGTAAAGTAGACGAAGTAAACTGAGCAGAGATTGTTGCTCCGGTCGTCCTTCCTCTGGAGAGCAGTCCTGCTCTTGCAGGCTCAAACTCGTTGTGTTCGTTCATGTTTCGTCTTCAAATGTTTTATCAGGTTCGAGGTATTGAAACTGGCCGATTTACTCCACATCTCGAAACTTTCAGGCTGCAAATCTTGCATGCAGCCATTGATTTTAATTGACGGGATTTCTATTTTGAAATATTCCCCGACCGGCGCCATGTTGGCGGCGCCGACATAGCGGCCTTGTCATTGGTCAGGAGTGGCTATTGGCCCGTTCTCATTGGTCTGGAGCAGGCCAATAGCGATAGCTGCTTGGTGTTCACGTGTCATCACACTACACAAAGTGTAGTGAGCACCAGGAGAAAAAAAAAGGCTGCGGTCAAATGTTATAATAATGGACCGGTAAATGGTATCGGCGCAGTCTGTGTTGGTACTCGCCGATACCGATACCACCATTTTGGGCCGGATCGGCGCCCCCTGCCGATACTAGTATCGGTATCGGTGCATCTTTAATTTTAACCAGATATTATCGCGTACTTACCTTGTTTAGATGCAAAAACTCCATTTAGCATCTATCACTGAGTGTCAAGACACAGCTGTGAGTGACCACAGCTGGATTTTTGGGGGATTTTATGAGTGAAACATGGCAATATAACTAGGGTCGCGATGCAGAAATCGCTGACATCGAGGATTTTCTTTTTCATATATTTACTCTTTTAAAAATGTTTTCAATTTTTCTTTGTTTGGATCGATTATTTATCATCTAAGATATCGGAGAAAATGTGACAGTAACAAAAAAAATGCAAATAAGCAATAGTTATGAAGTAGATACTCGTGACTTTTTTACAGACGCTAATTTTATCATTGTGACGTAATTTGTTCAAAATATGCAAGTGAAAAATTTTCTAAAGTCGCTTTTTTTTTAAACGACATAACAGACATCAATTCATGATTCTAAGCTAAAAGTGACTGACATTTCGAATAATAAATATAATTACTTCCCTTCTTTTTATGGCTGGGTTGAAACAAAAGCGGTTGCGGCACGTCTGTAAACGGGGGTTTCCAGGGTAAGAGGGACAAATTCAAAATAGTTTGGGGGCTTAATGCGCCATGAGTCTGCTATGGCAGCCTATATTGTTCTATCAAACACAACAGTTCTTTTGGTTTAAAATACAGCGGTTTATTTTAAAGAGGGGTCCAAGAGCGGAAACTGTTTTTTCAGTCTTGTCTGTTTTCCGCCATATGTATGTATATGTATGTATATATACTGTATATATATACTTTTTAATATTTTTATATTTTTTTCATTATACTTTGGGGAAAAAAAGCAACAACGTATTATATGTATCTCTTTCCAATGCTAAATCTGAATAAATACATTGAACACAATGTGTGTGTGTGTGTGTGTGGGGGGGTGGGTCGCTACTTCACATTTTTTACTTATCGCGGCAGGTTCTTGTCCCCATTAACCGTGAAAAACGAGGGATCACTGTAAGTCAAATTTCCAAATATCGGCACCGATGATCAGTCTATTTATAAAAAAAAAACAAAAAAACCCCCCAAAAAACCCAACCATCATTAGCATTATTACTTTTAAGAAAATGCATACTGTACATCAGGTAGCCCCCGATGAGTAGAACAAAATCAGCTTACTAGTCACATCATGCTCCGCGGATCTACACTGATCAGAACATTATTTTTTTTTTCTCTGCGCAGCACTCTGTCTTTGGCCAGCGAAGATGCAGATGGTCTTGGGTCATTCCTCCCTCTCAGCGATGGGTGCAGGATGAAGTACCAAGATGGGTCAGAAAAGCAGGGACAGGAGATGCCAACCGAACACTCCATGAGCAGTCCTGAGCAGTCACTTTCTGGTTCTTTCACTGATATTCCGATGTTGCTGATCAATGGCTTACCACATCGCGACAATAAAAAATCCCCGACTTCTGAAGACAAAGTAGCACCAAAACTGTTTCATCACAGTGAGTCTCAAATATTTCTGTGGTGTTTGCATTGGTGATTCTTTTAAATAACTGATTCCATTTAATCAATGTCAATTTTAGGTTCTGAAGCCCATTTAAGTGGGAGTCATTCATCAATGAAATTCGTTATGGACTCTTCAAAATTTTGGTTTCGGCCACATATAAGCAGAGCAGAAGGTGAGAGTTAAAGCTGGTATAAGGCAGGGCTGTGATTTCTCATAGCGAGTGATGTGGAATCCAAACACAAAAAAGTATTTTCGAAATTAACAACAATATTCTTATCAATCAACAATATTCATGTTATATGACTGATCCTTCCCAGCTGAAGCATTTGTGAAGGACAAGGAGCCTGGAACATTTGTGGTGAGAGACAGTACCACATACAGAGGAAGTTTTGGTCTTGCCATGAAGATTGACCAAACAGTAACCAGTTCTACCACATCTGCTGATATGGGTAAGTTTGATTTGAGCCCTTATGAAAGGGTGTAGGTTTGGTCTCAACATTGGTAGGGATGATATAACAGCATAATCTGCATGTAGAGACTTTTAGCTGGTGATTGGATGTTAATAAGACCAAACAGATTGGGTGAACGGGAGTCAGGGATACATTACTCATGAATATAAACCTAATTAACTAAATGGCTAAATGATCAATGAAAAATAAATATGTATTGACTTATACTAACTTTCATATGTATTGGTTCAGGTGATACACGGTTCGATTCAAATCTTTGTTTTCAAAAAACAGTTTGAAAACTTCTGGAAAATTTAAATAACAGTATTTAACATAGAAGTATATTAACCTACACAATAAATACAAACTTGTTAATAATCTGTTAAAAATCCAGACAATGCAAAAAATAAACATTTGTCTTAACAGCTAAACATATGTCTGTCTAAATAAAGAAATTAAATATAACTTAAAAAACTTCTTTGTCAGGGAATGACAAAAATAAATAAAAATGGAGCCTTCCTTCAGGTAAAACATTATTGCTTTTGTCCACAAGCACAGCCAAACTCAACAAAGAAATGAAAGCTCCTTTGGGCGGCTTTAAGACCACATGAATAAAGTAAAAACAACAATTTATTTTCACTACTTTCATTTCTCACACTTTAATTAACATTAACAGTAGAAAACACATACAGGAGGACACTTCTCTCAAAGCAGCGCGAGTTTTGCAGGTTAGCCAATTCACACAGTTTAATGTTATGCTAACTCTGATGCAGGTAGGACTGTCAGTAGAAAAAATTTGTAGTGTTTCCCCCACCTCCACAACATTGACGTCTTTTTACATTACTTACAGTGGCTGCTGCTGCCCGAAAAAAAATAAAATAAAAAAAATTGTAATATCCCTCCTCTTCGAAGTGGGTGGAGAAGGTGACATGTTGTCGACATTAATCTGTCGGGGCTGTGTGAGTGCATGTGTGGGTGTGTGTTGCGTTTGTGGGGGAGGGTCAAGTCATCCGTTAATCAAACTCTGATGCAGGTCGGACTTTCAGTAGCAAAATCAGTAATGTGTTCCCCATCTCCACAACATTGACGTCTGTTTACGTTACTTACAGTGGCTGCTGCTGGATGAAAAAAACATCCTGTTCAAAGAGGGTTGAGGAGGCGGCATGTTGTCGACATATTGTATTTCTGTCAGGACTGTGAGTGTGTGTTGGGGTGTGTGTGGGGGAGGGGTCAAGTCATCAACCAATCAAACGTGCTTTTGAGGAAAAGAAATGGACTCGCATATTCAGCAAGTGAAAAGGTGTAAATGTAGGTCTGAACAGAATAAAAATAATTCACTTAATAATGGTACGGTCAATATATGGGAAGACAATCTAAATTACCTATATAACTGAAATCATTATATAATGCAAATAAGGTTGCTCAAAAGTTGGTGGAGACAATTTGAGCATCTTGAAAAGTTGGTACTGTTATGTCCCTAATGTCCTTATGCGTTGATAATGTAAGTATCAACACAAAAATATCTTGACAAAAAATTATGGGCCTTATGGTGCGGAAAATATGGTAATTGAATGTTCTTGTCCTTGTCATGTTTATCTCCCATCCTAAGGAAATGCTTTAAGCTTCCAATTAGATTAAATTTTGTTTGGCTTGCTGAAAGTAAGCCCGGTCTTCTTTTTCCTGATATTTACACATTTTGGGGTTTGCTTCTCAAACAGGAGGCGAGAGCAGCTCTCAGTTTGTCAAACACTTCCTAATCGAATCAACAGCAAAGGGTGTCCGCCTTAAAGGCTCTTCTCAGGAACCGTACTTCGGTAAGCTCAACAATACTTTGCTTGGTTGTTATGTAATCTTGTATTTGAGAAAGTTTGAAAACTCGAAAGTTTTCATGACACAATATGTTTTCCCTTTGGCATGTGAATGGAATTCTGCTTTTATTCAAAGGAAGACTTAATCATATGTGACAACACATATAGTGAGTATAATTATCAATGTTCATCCAGATCCAAACGTCAAAACCTGAAAGGTGTGAGGCACTGCATGATTTAATCGTTTCTCGAGAAAATAATTTGTCCTAGAAAAGCTGAACAACAGGTTCAGATTTACAAGCCACAATTAATATGGTCATAACATTGGACTCTTTCGTTTTCGTTTTCAATGCCCTCTGTGGCAAAACAAAAACATGCTGAAGTAATGCAACTTTATTGCGTGACGCCACGTAAGGATGACAGAGTAGCATACACACAAAATCCTCCCAAAACAACGTGAAGTGTTTGGATTGTCCATTCACTTATGTATTCATTTCTGAAGTTTTTCCGCATAGTAAACATAGGTGAGATGGAACCAAATCCAGCTGCCTTTAGACTAGTGGCAGGATACAACCTGAACTGGTTGCCAGCCAATCACAAAGCAGATGAATTAAACAACAACAAAATAAAACATTAACACTCACATTATTTCAAACAAATAAATAAATTACACATTTTGATCTGTTGGATCGATCCCAAATGCATAGTCAGAGCTAAATACAGTATTTTACAGTAATTGAATATTTCAAATCTGTCCACTTTACATCAGTATTTCTCAAATAGTGGGGCACGCCCCCGGGGATGCCGGGGGTGGCGCATTTGACCTTGGGGAACATACTTTTTTGCCGTAGTTGAATAAAGTGTAATTGCTCATCCACTCAGTGGGTGGCAGTGGCGCTCTCATTTTAAGAGTGTGCGCAGTGTTTTTAACCAAACAAGAGCACACAGCAGAGAGCACCGGAGATATGAAAAGCTACGACAAGAAAATACAACAAAGCGTATGTAGTGTTTGGCTTTTGGCTTTGAAATAAAGACTTTTTTTTACTATGTCTCAAAATGTTTTTAGAGTGCCAAATCAGACGTCACTTAGGCTAGGTTCATACCGCAGTTCTTAATGCACGAATCCGATTTTTTCGTGTTTTTCCCGTTTGAGTGAGGCATTAACTTGATGGTCTGAACGTGACAAGTCACGTAGAAGTGGACCATTTCAAATCCAATCTGGGTCACTTTCTTATGTGGTTTAAATCCAATCTGGGTCACATTTTTCCAGAATGTTGTGATGGTCTGAACTGTCAAGTCTCCCAAATCGGAATTCATGCAGCAATTACGTCAGAAAAGTGCGATAGAGACAGGGGGCTACGGTAGTGGTGCAGTGGTGTGCGTTAGCGCCGAGCTTGCCTTGAACACGGCTTTTGGGGAAGGGTCGTGCTTCCTTTTTGGTCCTGTGTTCAATGAATGCATGTTTCTTTCTTTTTTTTTTAAAATAAAATAAAAAAATACATTTTTAAAAAAATATATAAATAAAATAGGTTGAGGATAGCTCGGTTTTCTCTCTGCTCCATATGAGCAATATTTCAAGATTGCTTACATGGCCGAGAGTCGGGACAAACTGTCCGTATGTGTGTGAGTCATGCACGGACAATGCATGCATGCTATGGATCCATATAAATTTTGAATATAAGACCAAACGGGGGTTACCGTATTTTTCGGACTATAAGTCGCATCTGAGTATAAGTCGGACCAGCAATAAAATGCCTAACGAAGAGGAAAAAAACATATAAATCGCACAGGAGTATAAGTCACATTTTGGGGGGAAATTTACTTGATAAAATCCAGTACATAGAACAGACATATCATCTTGAAAGGCATTTCAAAATAAAAATACAATAGAGAACAACATGCTGAATAAGTGTACAGTATGATAATGTTACATGATGCATGAACAACGAAATGCGAACGTGGCCGGTATGTTAACGTAACATAGCTATTAAGAGTTATTCAGATAACTATAGCATAAAGAACATGCTAATAAGTTTACTAAACCATCAGTGTCACTCCAAAACACCAAAATAACATGTGAAAGGATATAATAATGTGTTAATAATTTCACACATAAGTCGCTCCAGAGTATAAGCCAAACTAGGAAAAAAACTGCAATTTATAGTCCGAAAAATACGGAATTTTATGTCTGTTACTTGTGTCCTCTTTTGGAAATCAAAATATGATCACCTTTGAATGACGTTGAGCCAGCATGTGTGGTCATTTGTTTTGATGCTCCTGCGTATGCGGGTCAGTTTCTTCAGCGCATCTCGGACTACGAATTAGTGCGCATGCGTGAGAGACAGATATGCGGTATGAACCTAGCCTTAGAGACATTAGACCCCAATCACATTAATAGGCCGCTGATTTAAAAAAAAATTTTCAGTGAGAAAATTCCAACAATCGTCTCGCTTTGGCAGTGTTACGTCAGTATACCAGCGAGCACTGTTAGCATCATATAAGCTGGCAAGCCAAGTTGCTCAGTGTAAAATAACTCCACACCATCGCAAAGGAGCTGATACTGCCTGCAGCGAAAAGAAAACCTGTCCCACTGTCCAATGACACGGTCGTTTTTGTTCTATTATTATTATATATATATATATATATTTTTTTTTTTTTTCGGTCAAATTGTTTTGGCATATTGTCCTCATGAGTTAATTGTTGCTAATCAATTTGAATTTATTATGATTGATTGATGTTATCAAATTTTATTTTTCAGTATCAAATGGTCAAATAATGTACCTTGAGTCCATTTTTACAAATTCAAATTCAAGCAAATTGATGCACTTTAAGTCTTTTCTGTTACAAACAAATTGGTGTTACAAACAAATTGGTGTTAATAACGCTATACTTTATAGTAAGTTGATCTATATTACATTTTAGTTGTATTGAGTTAATTTTGTCTACACTTATAGAATAGTCAAATTTTTCTTTTGTCCCAAACTATAGTTATACTCTCTGATGAAGGTGGAAGTGTTCGCTAGTGTTTGCCAAAAATTGTCAAGTAATTAAACCACCTATAACTATTGGCTGGGATAAAAGAAAAATTTCGATTAATATATTACATTTTTTTCTTTAATATTAAATAAGACACAATTTTATGCAGTGGTGTACTTATTTATACTACTAATAATTTTATAGACAAAAGATACTATTTACAGTGGCGGCAGAGAGTTGGGGGGGTGACAAAATAATTGCGAAGCACTGCATTACATGAACATATCATATTAATTTTTTCAGATCTTGTCTGGTTGGTGTATTTCCTGTCATTCATGATATCTGGGAAATATAATATTGTCATCTTTACAGGAAGCCTTTCTGCGTTGGTGTTCCAGCACACTATTTCCCCTTTTGCTTTACCCTGCAAATTACTGCTCCACTCACAAGGTAAGGTGTGTGTTTAGTGTGTATGCATGTCCATGCTTGTGTGTGTCAATGAATAAAAGGAGATATTTTCTGAGGTGGAGTTGAGTGGGTACATGTTCTCATACTGTGCACTGCAGAGTTGACAAAATAGAAACACAACACTTTTGTTTTTGTTTGGTGAACTGGACTCAAAGATCTAAGGGGCTGTTTGCATGGTGACGCGCCGAGAATACAACACATTTCATGCTTGGTTGGTCTCCGTTCGAACTGTGTCGCAATTCCGCGTGAAAACGATGTAATATTCATGCCAGGCCCTAGGAGGCAGTGTACTTTTATAAGTCGACAGCTAATAAAGCACTTCCTTGACAACAACCTCCTCAACATACCCGCCTACTCGAAATAATGGCGTCCAAGTGAATATTTAAATTTTAAAAAATTATAAAAAACAGTAAATTAAAGCCGATGTTCAGCCATGGTTGCTGTTTTGAATGTTTACTACTAGCGACTGCGCATGCCCAAAGTGACGTGTGCGAGTGCTGACGTCATCGGAGCGAGAACGTTACATTCATATGGTTACGGAGCAATCCCAGCTATCGTTGAATCATTCCGCTTTGGAGGCTGGAATCGAAGGTTTGCGTCGCCGCCTTCCGCTTTCGCCATCACCGTGTAAAGATGAGGCCATTCCGCAACACAATCAATGCGTCCTGGTGTCGTAGCATCACCATTTAAATGGCCCCTAAGTCTTCCTCTACATACACGATAAGCAGTTTCCTTCAAACGTTGTTTACAAATCTGTCCAAATTTGTGTTAGTGAGCATTTCTCCTTTGTGAGATGATCTATCCCAACTGGCCATCAATAAAATGAAAGTGCTTCAGTTACGACGAGGAACTGCAGTCAGGTCGAGACCTCGGTGAGGACAACAAGCATACAGATGAGCTGCGCTGTGACAGTTTTTGATAGTTTGCGCAGAAAATCTTTGGTCATGCAAACCGATTGTTGCAGCAGCTGTCCGAGCGGCTGGTCTCAGACGATCTTGATGGAGAACATTTAGGGTGTGGCTGTTCTAGGCTTGTGTGGTTACACTTAGTCTGAGGTTGTGAGGCTGGTTAGACTACTGCCAAATTGTCTGAAAGCTTTTTGGAGACGAATTATGTTAGAGAAATCAACATTAGGTTCAAGGCATAGGCGGAGTTTGACTTTTGGGATGGGGGGGGGCACAAAATGTTGATGAACGACCCGAAACGCAGTTTCAGCAATAAAATTAACTTCCTAGAATAATATAATAATAAATTAAGATAAGTGTTTTTTTGTTTCCCATGATTTTGGAGGGGAATTCTAAATCAGGCTGCTTAGGATAGCTATACTCGTCATCCATTGAATATGCTACGCCCGCCGGTGTCAACAGGTGTACTGTCAAATTTTGCACTCCATCAGAAATTGCAACTTTGTGTTATAAATGCCCGCAAATACAGCGGTTACAAAGTAAACATTACAAGCTTTCTTTCAATAAAGGAATATTTACTTATGTTTGATCATGGACTGACATGTACAAAAGTTGTCAGACACATTCTGCCATGTTAGCTGTACACGACAACTGCACGTCGCTCTATCCCTGTTTATGTCTTCGCCGTGTAGTTAAGCATCAATTTACGCCATATTCGTGTGGAACATGTATGTTTACGATGTTACTTGTTATTTAGCACCTGTGGATCACATTGAGAATCCAATTGAAGGTGAAAGAGGGCTTATTCACCGTCACAACAGCTGCGGGAGCAAAATATTATAAGGGTGCAAAATTTGTTGTACAATTAGCGTCTTTAGTGGGGCAAATTGAAATTCCGCTCACCATTTTGGCGGTGCTCTCTGGCTTTTCATGGTCCAAATTTTCAATCCTTGGTTCTTGCTCAGTAGTTGTTGTCGCTTTTGAAAGCTTAGGTTTGAAAAAAATTATGTAGGCTATATCCATCTTGCCTCTTCATTCCTCAGGTGGTTTTAGCTAAGGAAAGCAAATGACCGTCTAAGGTGCTAGATTTGTTAATTTTTGGGTTTCTTGTATAAGACAACTTACTGAAAGGTTTGACTGACAGATCTTTAGTTAGAGGACAGAAGAGAGTCATCATCAACATTAACTGCCCACTGGCGGGCTGTTTATCAGCTGTCTCGAGCTTGCTGCGTATCTCTGACCTCAGTGTGCTGTGACGAGCAGACATTACTTATCGAACATACAGATATGATTTGCTCTTATCGTTACAATCGTCACATGATCTGTTTGAAAAATAATTTCGACCAGTTATAATTTTTATTTTGTTCATTTCATTCATTTTTGCTGTTTGTTTTATTGCTTTACAACTTTTATAGACAATATTTTACTGAAAAATTCTTAATTTTAAAATCATATATAGGAAAGTCACTTACATGCAATGACACTGTTCTGTCACCAAGGGGGGCCTGGCCCCCCGCAAAATCCGCTTATGGTTCAAGGGCAACAGCTTCAGTAGGCATTCCTGCAGTCACTGTGTCTATTGGTCGCTTGCTCAAAACCTGCGACATCTGTAATAAAACTGCACATTTCAGAGTGGCTTTGTTCTGGCCATCCTAAGGCATGCAAAGATTCTATGATTCTATGAATTTCAATGCACTGCAGAGACCCAACTATTTGTAGAAAAGTAATGAAAACGTATCTTTTTCCAGAACGTCTCATTTATTTGGGGTTCCACAAGGTTCTATTTTGAGGCCTCTATTTTTCTTCCCCCCATCCCCCAACTAATGTGTAATGAAAGATTCTTTGCTTTAAAAATTAGATGGTCAGAATCTCTACAACATGAATAACAATAACAAAAGTATTTTATTTCAGTAGTCCTAAGCGCTTTATTGTACTGTATCTCTAGTTGTTCTTAAAGTATTTATGTACTATAAATAGAGTTCAGTTCAATAACTTGAACTATCTCAACAGGATTGAATGGAGAAGAAGAAAGAATGAAAGACAAATTACCCACTGAGGAAAAGAAGGGAACAGGTATGTTATTTTCATTTTAGTTGTAATGCCAGCTAGAGGGGGAAAAGCTAAGCAAACAACAAATTACAATTTACACATTGCCTCCCAGCCAAAATGGATTGAGCGTCTACTGTCGTCAATGTGTTTTTTTCATACAACTAGCACATTTTCCTTCTTCTTTATTACCTCCCACAACACGTGCTCTATATATACTAATGCTGTACCTACTGTATACTTGGTCAGGTAGTGAATGAGTTATTATTGCACTTATAAGAAGATAAAAAATGCTACTTGTGTATCCAACAAAACTCAGTGCAGCCCAGCTCACCTTTTTGTTTTGACAAGAGTTGCCAAAGCAACTTACCTTCCTTTGCCACTTCCTATGGAGGGCATAACATTTCTGATAGGTGCTTTCCACAGACAAGAATGTGGTCGATGTATGCATACACATCCGATATTGAACAGTTGTTACATGGTCCCATAGTTCTGTGGTGTCTACAGTACTCTGTGTTTATTCCAGCTTGCAACTTCATCTACCTGAATGCTGTCCCAACTGAGATGTTGACAGGACCTTGTGCAGTCGAAAGGGCGGTGTCCTTAACACTCCAGCTACCGTCAGGCTCCTTTGAGCCCTCCATCGTTAACCTGAAAGTCTCTTCAAAGGGTATCACACTGACAGACATTAACAGGAAGTAAGACAGCAAACATCCTGTCACATTTGTCTGAAGTTTGAGTTTTTGGATGTGTATTGATATATCTACATTTTTCATTCAGGCAGTTTTTCAGACGACATTACCCCGCTCACTTGCTTAGCTATGGTGGAAATGATCCAGATGATCGAAGGTGGGCTTTATTATAAAGTAATTGAAATGAATGTACATGCATTTGTGCTGTGATTTTCCACACTGGTTGCAGTATACAGTAGATCATAACCCTAAACCCTAACCCTAACCCCATCATGTGATGTAAATAACCTGAGCACACTGCAAATTAAAATCATCTTAATCATATTATTTTTCTTAAATCTAAACAAATAATTTTCTCCATATTGTTTGGGTGTTAAAGATTAGTTAACAGATTCATGCATCAGCTTATTCTACTTATTTTAAGTAAATATTACTATTTGTTCTTATTAAGCCCATACATCTAAAAGTTGGTGATTTTTCACCTAAATCAAGAAAAAGTTGCTTTCAAATAATGTTTTGAACAATAGCTATTCTTGAATTAAGAACATTTCTGACAAAAAAAGCTTTTTAATTGATTAAATATACTAATTTATTGCTTATAATAAGTCTGTGAAGCTTATTTCAGCTTGCTATTTTTCATATTACAAGAAATCTAAGTGAGTAAAATTTACCTGAAGCACTGGCAGATAATTTCACTTATTTCAGGTAGATTTACACTGAAAAACGTGAGAATTTAACTAGTTTTAAAAAAAAGTGTGTTTTTGCAGTGCATGATTCCACAGGAAATTGAGTAAATGATGACAGACGCAATGCAGACTATTATGGTTTTTGATGCCAAAAATTATATAACAGGGTCACACTGTAACAATCTCACCTATGATTTTAATGCTGAAAAGGTCCACCATTTGGCTCAACGTCATTATAACAGTAAATAGCTTACTGTAATTTTCTAACTATAAGCCGCTATTGTTCTACCTGCAGTTTATGGTCCAGTGCGTCTAGATTTTTACAAGCTAATGAGCTAGAATATTTTTTGTGTAAATATCCCTTAAATGCAATGTGGACACCTGTATCTTATAGTTATAATAGCGAAAACAAAATAGTTTTCTTGTGAAATATGATGGGTGCGCCTTATAGTCATATGTGCTAGTAGTCCAAAAATTATGGTTGTTTGCACGTTCCAAGTAATGCTTAATGTTTTTTCTGTTTAGTTTGTATTATTTGAGCACAGGTGCAGCATAATAGCATAAATTCAATAATACAATGCGCTATAAAGGGCAATATTTTCAATTTGAATTCTGGAGCTGTCTCGCAACCTTCACTTAATACTACATTGTATTGATACAATAATATAATAGGTATAATAGGTCTTTGGTTCCTTCTTATCTTTGGGATCAAAGATCATCGAATCATTCGTTCCCAATCTGGTTTCCACCTGCAGTTTATTATTTTCTTGTTGTCATAGCATAGTGCAAAAATAATCACCTCAAAGTAGCTGCAGTTCAATCTTTGAATCTTAGAACTGTGTTACCATGGTGCCTGTATTTGAAACATACAGTGAAGAGCTGAAGTAGGGTATTTGCACCCCTTGTGATTTTGCAAGTTCACACACTTAGAAAGTAGGTAGAGGTCTTAAATTTCAATCATAGATGCATTTCCACTCATAGAGAAATGTACAAAATTCCGGAACTCATATTGTATGATTTTTCGACAATTTATTTGTAATTTATACTGGGGTTCATAAGTATTTGTACCCTTGAAAAAATCAGTGCTAAAATTTAGTGCAGAAGCCTTTGGTTGCAATTACAGAGGTTAGACGCTTTCTGTAGTTCTTCACCAGGTTTTTACATATGGAAACAAGGATTTTGGCCCATTCCTCCACAAAAATCTTCTCGAGATCTGTCAGGTTTCGTGCCTGTCGTTGAGGATCACGGAATTTTAGCTCTATTTTTCTATTGAATTTTCTATTGATTAAGGTCTGGGGACTGGCTAGGCCACTCCAGAACCTTGATATGCTTTTTACGCAGCCACTACTTGGTCAGCGTGGCTGTGTGCTTCCAATCATCGTCATGTTGGAAGATCCAGCCACGACTCATCTCCAAGTCTCTTACTGAGGGAAGGAGGTTGTGGCTCAAAATCTGACGATACATTTCACCATTCATCCTCTGCTTTATACAGTACAGTCGTCCTGTCCCATTTGCCGAAAAGCAGTCCCAAAGCATGAGGTTTCCACCCCAATACTTCACAGTGGGGATGGTGTTCTTGGGATTTTACTCATCCTTTTTTTCCCCCCTCCACACACGACGAGTAAAGTTTGCACCACAAAGTTCTACTTTGGTCTCCTATGACCACTAGACTTTCTCCCATGACCCCTCTGCATCATTCAGATTGTCCATGGCAAACTTGAGGCTTGCTATCACATGTACTGGCTTCAACAAAGAAACATTCAGAGCAATGCATGATTTTAAACCATTGCACTGTAGTGTTCTACTGACAGTGGCCTTTGAAAGTGTGCATCCAGCTTTTTTCAGGTCACTGACCAGCTCATGCCGTGTAGTTCTAGGCTGAGCCCTCACTTTTCTAATCATGAGTGATGCCCCACGAGGAGAGATTTTACATGGAGCCCCAGTCCGAGGTAGATTATCAGTCATGTTTAGCCTTTTCCATTTTCTAATAATTGCTGCAGCTGTTGATTTATTCTGACTAAGATTCTTTTCAATTGCCCCATAGCCTTTTCCAGCTTTGTGGAGCTCAACAATTTTTTCTCTGGTGTCTTTCGAAAGCTCTACGGTCTTGCCCGTGGTAGCAGTTGGATTATGACTGACTGTGGGGTGCACGGGTGACAATATTGAGCTCAAACTAGTGGTGAGTGGGTGGTTACTCGTGGGGAAAAGGTGGACTTTTTTTAAGGTCGAGTGACAACTCTCTGAGTGTCATAATTATTGCTGATTCTCAGGGGTAAAAATATTTATGAACCCCAGTAAATTACAAATAAATTATTTTCAAAATCATACAATGTGTTTTCTGTTTTTTTTTTTTAAGATCAATTCTCGATGAGTACAAATGCATCTATGATTGAAATTTCAGACCTCTACCTATTTTCTAAGTGGGTTAACTTGTAAAATCACAAAGGGTGCAAATACATCTGCTTCTCACTATATACACTACAAAATTATTGTGACAGGTAGAACTACATCTTGGGTATTGTGTCATCTTTTGATAGAGGTCTTTTTCACTGTTACAGATGGCGAAAAGGGTCAACATTTGGTGCAAGGTAAGCATTTTTTTCCCTGTAATTTGACACAACTATGATGAATTCAGTACTGTATTTGTTACATTGCACTACTGTACACTGATTTGCAGCGGCGGTTCTAGGATTTTTCTGAAACAGGGAACAAGAAGGGGCCACATGTAACCCTGATAGGCCAAGTGTCGCAGTAATCTTTGTTCAGTGTTTTTTTTTTTTTTTTTGGTCAACTAGGCATTACGCAGATTATCCTGCTTGTGGTAGTAAAAACATCTTTGCTTGATACTGTCAAGCAGAGATAAACTAGTAAAGTTTGTAACAATTCATATTTAATCATACCGTGTGCAAGTAAGGATACAAAATGCCACTGCTGATTTGAAACTTAATACTTGAGGAAAACATGCAGAATCAATTATAAATAATATGTAAATAGATTACTAATAAATTTGATATACAATCACAACTTATTATAGAATAGAACACCCCTTTATTATCATTATACACGTATACTGTTAGCGAATGAAGCTAGCGACCGCCTGGTGTAAATGGAACTTTTCTGGTGAAAATTCTTGTGAATAAATCCTTAAATCCCTGAATTCCTCATAGATATGAACGTAAAACAGTCTCAATTCTTGGTTAAAAGCAAAGAAACTGGACAGCTAGTGTTTATTTTACGTATATTGATGAAGTACCATGCTACTATGGTAGCGAATGATGCTAGGGGCCGCCTGGTGTAAACAGAGCTTTTCTGGTGAAAATTCTTGTGAATAAATGCTTAAATCCCCGAATTCTTCATAGATATGGATGTAAAACAGTCTCGATTCTTGGTTAAAAGCAAAGAAACTGTACAGTTAGTTTTTTTTTTTTTTTTTTTTTTAATGTATATTGACGACGTACCATGCTGCTATGCTAGCGAATGATGCTAGGGGCCGCCTGGCATAAACAGAGCTTTTCTGGCGAAAATTCTTGTGAATAAATGCTTAAATCCCCGAATTCTTCATGGATATGGAGTAAAACAGTTTCGATTCTTGGTTAAAAGCAAAGAAACTGTACAGTTAGGGTTTATTTTACGTATATTGACAAAGTACCATGCTACTATGTTAGCGAATCAGGCTAGCGGCTGTCTCGCGTAAAGGGAGCTTTTCTGGCGAACATTCTTGTGAATAAATGCTTAAATCCCTGAATTCTTCATAGATATGGACGTAAAACTGTCTCGACTATTGGTTAAAAGCAAAGAAACCATACAGTTAGTGTTTATTTTAGGTATATTGACAAAGTACCATGCTACTATGTTAGCGAATCAGGCTAGCGGCTGTCTGGTGTAAAGGGAGCTTTTCTGGCGAACATTCTTGTGAATAAATGCTTAAATCCCTGAATTCTTCATAGATATGGACGTAAAACAGTCTCGATTCTTGGTTAAAAGCAAAGAAACCGTACACTTAGGTTGTTGTTTTTTTACGTATATTGACGACGTACCATGCTGCTATGCTAGGGGCCGCCTGGTGTAAACAGAGCTTTTCTGGCGAAAATTCTTGTGAATAAATGCTTAAATCCCCGAATTCTTCATGGATATGGAGTAAAACTGTCTCGACTATTGGTTAAAAGCAAAGAAACTGTACAGTTAGTGTTTATTTTAGGTATATTGACAAAGTACCATGCTACTATGTTAGCGAATCAGGCTAGCGGCTGTCTGGTGTAAAGGGAGCTTTTCTGGCGAACATTCTTGTGAATAAATGCTTAAATCCCTGAATTCTTCATAGATATGGATGTAAAACAGTCTCGATTCTTGGTTAAAAGCAAAGAAACCATACAGTTAGCGTTTATTTTACGTACAATATATTGACAAAGTACCATGCTCGTATGTTAGCGAATGAGGCTAACGGCTGCCTGGCGTAAAAGGAGCTTTTCTGGCAAAAATTCTTGTGCATAAATGCTAAATCCCCGAATTCTTCATAGATATGGAGGTAAAACAGTCTCGATTCTTGGTTAAAAGTAAACTATGAGGTTAGTCAGTTACAAAAATTAGCCGCCTCCATGTGTAAACAAAGAAGAAAATTCCTACGAATACATGCTTCAATCACACATGCATGGTACAAAAAATATAATATTTATCTTGAATCCTCGAAGAAATCACTCCTGAGACAATCCTTCCTGTTTGTATGCGGTACAACTTTCGTAGTTAAAACCAATCATAAGTAAATTCAAGCTTAAATCCGACATGGGCGTATGCCGTCTTCGGCTATTACTAAATGAAGCTTGGCCCCTCTGATAAGGCGTCGCGCAAAGAATGACGAAGTGACATGTCAATAGCGATGATGTCTATGCTCCGACTTGAGCGGAAATTCCGGTTACGTAACCAGCATAGGAACGGAACTCGATCGGTTTACTATACTCCATGTTAAAGTGGGAAAACTATGCAAAAAATCTGACAATTTAAGAAAGGGTTGATAACACTTTCTAATGACATTGTATCTTTTGTTCTAAATCATTAAAATTTTGGTTTGGTTTGCAGGATGTTTGGCTTTGTGGCAAAAGGCGTGGAAGCAGGAATGGAAAATGTGTGCCATGTTTTCGCTGAATATGATCCTCTGCAGCCCTGCAGCCCAGCTGTCAAAGTTATTCAGGCTGTCATAGCCAAATAACAAAAAGTACAATTACTTCAAATTTTAGATGCTTTGCATCAATTGTCGATACAGTTCATTTTTTCAGGTAATAAGTGCTTCGGGACAAAGCAACATCACATAATATTACCTAAAAGTAACATCTTTAAATGAGTGAATGCATTGTGAATTAATTTGGTACACCAGCTTGGAATAGGAAGGAAATCTTATAACCTGAATAGCTTCCTAAATGCTAAAATAGTGCAAAAGCGATCCAAACAACTTCTTGAGTTTTAGTTTTCTATAGTGTTTGGGCTTGTGTCATTTAATGGCTTTGTGTACACAGGCTGAAATGATGTTGTGACATCAACATGTTCTGGGATGGTTTAGCTCCTCTGGGTCCTAGTCTGTCTTTGTCGGTACTAACAAATACTGTCTGTCAATTTCAATAATTTTCCACAGTGGTTTACATGAAATGTCACTTTGCAACTGTAGGGGAAGCTGTGGGGCAGAAAATAAAACATACTGTGGCACTTTAACAAAACTAACGGCTGATATGTAAGATAAATAAAAGTTCAAACTATGTATTTGGATTAACATAGGGATGGCCATGCACATGATGCAACCCCATTATAGGCAAATTTTCACAGATTCGTCTGTGGAAAATACAATACATCGAGACGAACGTTTGTTTGTAGCAAACATATAACGTTTTCGTCAGCTTTTATTAAGGCACATGCAAAATTTTGAAAATGAATGAAAATATTCTGTGCTATTTGATATTCAAGATACTTTAATATCCACTGCTAAAAATAGGTAAAGGGAAAATTTATGTTTTTAGATGTTCCCTCTATTTGTTGAGCAATGTACTAGTATAGAGAATTTATTGTTGGTCTGTCTAATGATATGAATTGTCTAGTATTGTGATGAAAGAATACAATATGAATAAATTAGTGTAATCTCAAAGCAAAAACCTCGCAGGGATAAACTGGATAACACTATTTCCTGTATTGCACTACTGTACATTTTAAACTGTCTTCTGTTCATTTTGGCAATGTACTTTTTGTTATGATGAATAAACATGTTAAGCTTCTGTCGAAATGCACCAATGTTAATCATAACCATCAGCATTGCATCATTTTCACTTTATTTTTAAGATGAAAAGAAAGCATTCAGCTGTTACAATAGAAGGCCTACTACAAAACACAGAGGGTGAGCATTTTTCAGCCAGAATGAATGTTTCAACATTGGTAGGGACTATATAACAGCATAACCTGCATGTACACTTTTTGCTGGGGACGGGACATTTATAAGACCAAACAGATTGGGTGAACGGGGGTCAGGGCTACATTTCTCATGAATATGAACCTAATTATTCGATAGGCTAAATGATCAATGCATAATAAATCCGTATTGTATTATTGTACTTTCATATGTATTTGTTCAGGTGATACACTGTTCGATTCACACCTTTGTTTTCAGAACCTACTAAACAAACATTTTCAAAGCTTCCAGAATAAACGTCTGGATTTTATCAGCACATTTAAATTACAATATTTGAACATAACTTGAATTATATAAACATATACAATAATTACAAACTTGTTAATAATCTCTCAACTAATCAGGAATGCACAAAATAAACATTTGTCTTATGACCACTCAACATTGTCTGTCTAAATACATTAAATTTAACTAAAAAAACGTCTAAATCGGGGAATAAAAAAAAAATTAATACAACTGGAGCCTTCCTTCAGGTAAAACACTACTGCTTTTGTTCACAAGCACAGCCAAACTAAACAAAAAGGAAAGCTCCTTTGGGCTGGTTTTAGACCACATAAATAAATTAAAAATGAAAATTCGGGAGAAGGAAGTAAACATCGATTTCTCACAGTTTAATTAACATTAACATTAGAAAACACATATATTAGGACACTTCTCTCCAAGCATTTTCCTACTCGAGTATTGTAGGTCAGCAAATTCACACAGGTTAATGTTATGCTAACTATGATGCAGGCCGGAGTTTCAGTACCAAAATTAGTAGTGTGTTCCCCGCCTCCACAACATTGACGTCTTTATACATTAGTGGCTGCTTCTGCTGCTGGCCGAAAGTTTTTTTCTATATCCCTCCTCCTCAAAGGGGGCGGAGGAGGCGGCATGTTTTCTGTTGTTGGCATTTTGTATTTCTGTCGGGGCTGTGGGTGCGTGTGTGTTTCAGGGGGAAAAAATGAACTGGCACATTCAGCAAGTGAAATGGGGTAGTGTAAGTCTGACCATAATGAAAATAATTCACCTAATAATGGTAGTGTCAATTCTATCCTTACAACATATGATAAGACGATCTTAATTATTTGTATAACTGAAGCCATTACAATCCAAATAAGATTGTTTAAAAGTTGGTGGGGACAATTTGCGCATCCTGAAATGTTGGTAGTGTTATGTCCCTATCATTCCTATGCAAACCTGCGCCCTTGGTCTTATTTGACAGACATCTTATGTTGCATTTCCACAGTTATATATAACGTAGTGCAGAACTGTACAGCAAAAAAAAAAAAAAAAAAAAAAAAAAGCAAAACAACAAAAAACTACAGTATATGTACAAAGGCTGCCACTCTCTGGTTAAAAAGGGTACTGTGCCTGACCACAAAAATAATTAAACCGACTATCCTTGGACGTGAGCGTGTGCCTGAGTAATGCTATGAATAACAGCGATATCCTAGCAACAATATTTTGCATTTGTGAGCTTTGTAGCATGAAATCATTACCTGTAATACAACCACACAAAGCACACACAAGTGTGTTATGGTTTAGTTATGCAAACACTCAGGGACACAGCTAAAACAATAACTGGAGTATGTCTATAATCACTACAAATATAGAAAAAATAATGACCGGAGTAGGTTCAATTGACTGCCATTTGAAAATTGCACAAAGTTAACATGAGCTCTGGTAATCCAGGACATATAAGACAACCATTGTAAAAGATCTTCAAGTCTCACAATCTCAATTTTTAACACATCTTTGTTTATAACTCAAATACTTTGATATATTATATATGTTATACATATGGTATGTTTATTACACCCAAATGTTACACCAAAAAAAAAAAAAAAAAAAAAAAAGGAAGAAAGAAACATGAACATTGAATTGCTAATGAATTGACGAGTGATTTCTGCAACAAGTCAAATGTATCTTCTGAGCTGGTTTTTCGGCAACTTCAGTATCAAATCAATTTGCATGCAATTGATTAATGTCAAAGTCTTCACCCACCGGGTAAATCCCACAATTCACGGGGTGATAGCCGCACTGCTCCGGGATCTTTTCATGATGAGACGGACCTCAACATCTGGAAGACTGTCCTGTTTAATTTGGGCGCACCCCTCATCTGCTACCGCCATGTGCAGGTCGAAGCGCAGGGACACAGACTTCTTGCGAAGTTTTGGATTGCCCCTGAAGAAGGAGCTCTCCCACTGCTTGATGACCTTGTCAATCTTTTCCGTCCTGAATAAACAGTGATCATTAATGCATATTGATTTCTATATTCCTTTATGACTTCCTATGTGAAAATAAATGTCAATTCAAGGTTTCCCAATATTCCACAACTGACATAACCCAAGGCCTGAAAAAAGGTCTATAAATGTGAATGGATGCCACAAGATGGCAGCAAATAAATTCATTTCATTTTTATAACACTTTGACCCGAACACAAATACAGTGAAAAGGCCGTAGATGACTGTATTTGGCCAATAAGCTATTCATGAGTCCAGCATCAAATACAGCAAATAGTGACTGTTTGACTATATGTAAAGAGGCTCCATTATTAAAAATAAAAAAATAAAAAATGTGCTTAATTTATCTACTTCGTACATCAAGCAGGTGCACTTTGGAGTACAACACATTGCAAATTTATGCAAATATATCTTGATGCACACAAAAACCTGACCACAACGTGTTTTTGAATTTGGTAGACCGGTCTACATTAACCCTTTCAGGGACAGTGGTCACTTCAGTGGACAGCTATTCAAAAGTGGACAGAACAAAAGACTAATTATGGTGATTAAAAGAAAAATAATTTTATATTAAAATTTATTTTGACATTTAAGAACTTTAAAAAATTATTATATATATAGCCGAAAACACTCAGGTGACTTGAAGTTCCGTGCTGAGACTCCAAATTTGGCCAAATTTCAAAATTGTCCTATGTGTATGCGTGATACATCACTGGAAAGCTTAAAATATCGATTTTCTGAGGCGAAGAAAAATTTTGAACAGGAGGGCAATTAACATTTTTTTTTTTTTTTTTTTTTTAAACAGCGAAACCCTTACTGGAGGTGAGAGCACGCGAGAGCAGAATTAAAGACGCCATGATTTTAACAAAATTTTATTGCGTACTTACCTTGTTTCGAGCCCAAAAACTCCATGTAGCATGTATCATCGAGTGTCAAGACACAGATATGAATGGCCACGGGGGGGATTTTATGTGTAAAACATGGTAATATAACAAGGGTCACAATGCAGAAATCGCAGACATCGAGGAGTGGTCGAGATTTTCTTTTTAATGTATTTACCCTTTTAAACGTTTTTTTTTTTTTTTTTTTTTTTTTTACCAAATTTTCTTTGTTTGGAGCGATTATTTATCATCTAAAATATTGGGGAAAATGCAACAGTAACAAAAAAAAAAATACAATTAAGCGATAGTTATGAGGTAGATATCGTGACCTTTTTACAGACGCCATTTTTGTCATTGTGACGTAATTTGTTTAAAAGTTTAAAATATGCGAAGGAATATTTTTTTAAAGTCGTTTTTTTTTTTTTTTTTTTTTTTTTTAAATTTAATATTAGACGTCATTTAATGATTCTAAGCTAAAAATGACAGACATTTTGAATAATAAATATAATTACTGAGCTTCTTTTTATGACTGGGTTGATGTCTGTAAACGTGGATTTCCAGGGTAAAATCGACAAATTAAAAATAGTTTGGGGGCTTAATGCACCATGAATCTGCTATGGCAGCATCTAGACATACTGTTCTACCAAACAAAACAGTTCTTTTGGCTTAAAATACAGCAGTTTATTTTAAAGAGGGGTACAAGGGCAGAAACTGCTTTTTCAGCTTTGTCTGTGTTTTCCGCCAAATAAGGTGATTAAAAAACCCCTTAAATAATAATAATGCTGATTATCAGTATATTAGTTTTTTTGTGTTTTTAAATGGTATTCATTATTGTTTAAAAAAAAAATAATAATTTTAATTTTATTGTTTTTTAATAAATACAAATTACATTATACATTTATACAACTGAATTAATGAAATAAACATTGGTTACGACCTCTCAAGTAGATTTTTTTTTTTCAAGATTTGACTCATTGCATGCCATTGATGTTGATAGATATCCAATTCACGTAAACTGGGAAGACTGCCTGTGAAAGCTCACTTTTCTGTACCATTGACCGCTTTAGATGTCCAATCCATTTTGACAGGAAGGTGCGATTTGGACCTGTCAAAATGAATTGGACGTCTAGCACCGTCAATGGCAGCCAGTGAATTTAATGAGTGACCTGTAAAGGTTAAACAACAAACAAACAAACACACAAACAAACAATTTGTGAATGAGTTAAGTTTTGTTCTTTTTTATTCTTATTTACTTTTTTGCCAGTATTTTGGGGTAATACGTTGTAATCCGGTTAAACGAAAAGTAGTTTTATCAGTGTTGGAATGTTATGAGGTAAAATTACTTTGTTACTGTACTTAAGTACATTTTGTGTATCTGTAATTTAATTGAGTACAAATAAGAAGTGGTACTTTTTTCTTTTACTTTACTACATTTTACAGCACGTATCTATACATTTTCCTCTACTACTTTTCAAACTGTCGCCTGCGATACACGTTACTTTGGTTTGTTTTCTTTATTTTTCTCATTGTGGATTGATATTTTCGTTTTCATGCCTCGGGTGCAATCGATAAGCCCCGTGCCACTATTCCGCAATTGAGCACTATAGGCAGCAGCACAAGTACAAGCAATATTAAGCAGGTGAACAAGATACTGACCAATAAAAACCAAAAGTAAGAGCAGCGAGCCATCAGATGGGTGCTGCACACGCTTGTTCAGTAGGTGGGGGTATGCACCTGATTGTTGCTTGCAATCCGCCATTAAGCTAAGTAATGGAGTTTCATTTAATTATTTATTTTTAGCTTGTTAAGCTTCTGTTTACAATGCCGTCAATTTTATTAATTGATTTTTTTCATTCTGTATAACTTTAAATAAAATTGAACAGTCAATTAATTTTCTGGTTCTTTCTATTAACAATGGCTCAGATTTCTCTTTCTCTCTGGCAGGTGTAAATGCATGCAATACCGTAGAATCGCTCCTGATACCTTTAAATATCGTTAAAGGTCTTTGCCTAAAAACCATTGCAGTACCAAAAAACAAAAAAACAACAAAAAAAACCAAAGGCCTCACAGCGGTCTCAGGACCAGGGCCTCCTCTAGAGGGGACTGTGAGAAAAATAGCCTTTAGTCAAAACTATATCTGTAAAGGCCAGTAAGATCAGGAACAGTCTACCAATTGCCATCATTACAAACTTTCAAAACTCACCTCAAGCACTGGTTGAAAGTACTCTTAACGTCTTAGTAGTTTACTGTACTGTGCTTTATTTTTTGTGTGTTTTATTGTAACATTTTGTTTGGGCCCGAGCACCAAGTGTGCAAAAGCCCTATTGTAATGCAAAGAATTATTATTATTCGTTTTTCAGGGCAAATGAAAATGGCCAATTTGGAGGCTTTTACATGCTCGATAACTCACCAAAATTTGCACATACATGCAGCTTGGTGTAAATTACGATCATTTTGCAACCTTGTGACAAAACATAACAAAATGGCTCAGTGGCGCCCCCATAAAATATTCAAAAAGGCTTCTCCTGTTAGGTTTTTTTCAACATAGAGCAATGAAATTTGGGGAGTCAATACCTTGTGCAAAACTGCTCCAAAAAGTCTCTTCCACTCTTATTCCAAACTCAACAAGAAATCATGTATTTTGAATTGAATTTGAATTTTTTATTGATTTACAAGGTGCACATTTGAGACCTTGGTCTCTAGGGAGTTAGTTGGATTGTCCTCAAAATTGGTAAGACTGTTCATGAGACATTTGAGATCTAAAGTTATTAAAATTGTGAGCTTCCATTTACGGACCTGCCTTGGGCAGGGTGCCAAAGTCTGCCATTTTCTTGGCAAAATGCCAAATTCAGTAAATGACTAATAACTCCCTGATCCAAGGTTCAATCTTTTTCATATCTGGCATGTATGTGAAGTATCCCAGCCTGAACCCGACTGCATTGAAATATTACCCATTACAACAGGCGCACCCTGCTGGTAACACGAAACGCCCTTTTTTACGAGACAGGCTCCTCCTCCAAGGGAGAAAAATCAACTGACCTCAAACCTGCATCAGGGGAGCCTTAAGACATGTGTTCAGGTGCCTGAATATTCATAACTTTGCAGTTATATAACAGACTGGATCTGCGCCACACTTCCCGTGCTTGTTGAGAGATTTACCCTGAAGGGCCCTGTAGGGGTCATTTGCATCAACCCTACACCGCCAACTTGTGGCAATAGCAAGTCACTCATTTTACTTATACATGTCCTGTTCTTTTCAGGTTGGTCATTGTAGTTACAAAACCTTTTGTAATACTACATTTTAGGCCCATGTCCATATGTTTCTGTTGCCGTGACGACCCTTTGTTTGCCATTAAAAGGAAGTAGATTTCTTGAGGGACTTAGGCAGCTTAAAACACGGAATTTGGCACACTTGGTCGAATTGGCCCAATTAAAAGATTAATTTTGGTTTTGAATAGGTGCATAGCTGCACAGCTCAGTAGCGCCTCCTTTTTTGTAGGACACTCTTCAATAGGTTTTTTTTTTTTTCAATGTGACAATGTATTTCAGATCCCCAAAAAAGAGGCTGAGTTTTGAGCATGTTAGGTTCTCATGAGATGATGAGAGGGAGACAATCTGTTACTACCCTGACCTGCGCGCTGTCCGAGTTGCGCCATAATGCGAGGGCCCGTTCAGTCCTGCTTGCAGGCCTAGTTCTTTCTTGTCTTGTTGCGTCTTTCTGTTCTGTTACCTGCCTAGAAACTGCGGATGGAAATTAGCATTTTTTCTATAATCTGGCATATTTACGTCTTTTATATGTGTCTAAATAGATGTTCATTAATATGCACTGTCCTTATCAAATAAATAAATAAATGATATATATACACAGTATATTTTGCATCGAGAGAAAATACTTTTACTTGTAAATTTTAAAGCAAGGACTTGTGTACTTTAACTTGAGTAAATTTTTTTTGCCCCTGTATCTGTACTTCTACTGAAATTTAAAAAAAAAGTGAGTACTTCCTCTACCACTGAATTTCAGGTTGTAATGGTAAGCAGTCTGTACCTGGAATGTGAACTATTTTCAAATGGAACAAATAATTTCATATGTACCCGTGGAACGAACATTGACAGGTGTGGCAAAATGAGAGCATTCATGTGAGTCAGGCTTTTAATATTCTCATTCTTTTTCTCTTTGTTTTGTTTTGTAGCAAACCACCGCCTTTCTTGGCTGACACTCGATCTTTTTATGGTCTAAAAATAATCTAAAATATTTTACTAGAACTACTCTTACTACTAATACTACTGCTACTACTACTACTGCTGCTACTACAATAATCATATTAACAAAACATTTCTATTTGCTCTTTTGTTTAATGTTTTTTTATTTTTTGCATATATAATTAATTAGTCCCCCCAGGAATTTCTGCGAAAAGGCGTTGATTTGGTGGACAACAATCCTGATTCTGCAGAGAGCAATTATTGATTCCACAATTTGAAAGTTGTTTTTCCTTAGGCAATAAAAAAATACACCAACAACCCAAAATGACTAGTTAACAACCAAATTTATGGTGATAATAATTTTATAATTTTATCATATAAGGGGAGATTTTTTTTTTTTTTTTTTTTACATTTCATTGTAAAATGTATCAATTTTGTGCACTTCGAGAGAAAAATGAAGTGGCTATGAAGAACTACACATTGCATCGTTATACATATACAATATAGTTTATGATTATCTTCGCAGTATGTTAGCCATTTTCTATCCGTGCCATCTTTGCGTATGAATACTCTTTGTACAGTCAGGTGTTTTGTCTTCTTCTGAGGGTGATAACTAAAAAATGTGTCTAGACTGTGACTGTCTGACTTGTGGCGCTCAAAGTACTGCAAGGCTGAACTGGAATTGGATTCATCTTCTGCCCTAGCTCTATGATCAACCTGAATAAACAAATGAAAGAATTTATTTTTTAAAGCAAGTTTTATGTATCCAATTGATTATAATAACACCTATCCCCTGTGTCTATAAAATGACTTCATTTTTTTATGCCATAATTAATCTTGCCACATAAATAATAAATTTCAATTGAAAAAAAAAAAAAAAAAAAAAAAAAAAAATATATATATATATATATATATATATATATATATATATATAACATAACCTTCATTGAAAACCACAAAACGTAACGATATATAAATGATTAAAAATATATACATATCAATTTAACTACCTAAACGTAAAGGTAAAACCATTCATTTTATTAATATTTTGTTATATTTCTTCAGAATTAATATTGCTGCTGCGCGTGCATACATTGTTTTACAGCTAAAATATTTTTTTTTAGGAGAGGGATAGTAGGACTGGCATACTGTAACTTAACATGATTGCAAACATGGACTAGCTAGCACTAACCCTTTAATTGTCATTTATTTCATTTAAAATGTAGCTCCCTTGCTTTCAACCATTTGCTTGTCCTTTTCTTCTCACGAGGAAGAATGAAGAACTTCAAATGCGGCTCCGAACTTTTCCTTCTGTTACAACCCGCAACACAGCAACTTTTAGTCATTCCGACGGAAAAAAAAGACCGCAAATAAGACAAAAGTTCAGCGCTTGTACTACAACGCACGACAGAGCAACTGCTTGTGACTCGTGTTTTGCCCCCTCTTCAATATGGCGACGCCTTGTTGTGGCTGGTGACGTCATTAATGCCCGGTTAATGTCCGACTGCGAGAATCAGATTGGCGGTTAACAACCAGGCGCATTGCTGCCACCAGTCGGATTGGATGCAAACCGTAGATAACTGTAGATAATCATAGAGGATGGGGGGGATAAAAACAGTGATGCATGTATGGTGGCCGCTGGCCGTCCAGAGCACCAGCCGTTCTGTGATCCTCCAGAAGCTACAGATTACCAGTCCGCCCCTGGTAGGTAGAGGTACCACTGCATTGTCAAAAGACCTCGTTTTTGTCCCGTCTTAGTCGTGCTCATCCATCTTTAACAACAAAATTATCAAATAGTAACACTTAGATGAGGTTTTCCAGCAGTTACATAAACATTCATAACAATCATAACAATCCCGCTTGTCACAGCCACATCTTCTACTTTTAAGCTAACTAGGATAACCATTAACATTTTGCCATTACACATCTAAAGCAGCTAGGCATTTAAAAATTTAAATTCTTCTCATTGGCCTGATAATTGTTGATTATTACAGAACTTCTTCATCTAAGTAGATTTAGTGTTATTCACTACCTTTGTTTTAATCACCATTTTAGACTCGTGCGAAAACAATTAAACCATTAAAAAAAAACAACAAAAAAAAACACTCAAGCCAATCAAACGAGCATTGATGGTTTGACCAACTCGATAGATGCTGTGTGTTAAAGAAGGCGACACCAGCAAAGGGTGATGCTGCGCTCTGATTTGTTAAGCATAGGGCTGCTCGATTATTCGATTTTGAAACGATGTTAAAATCAGTATGTTCCATTTTCAAAAATCGCACCATTTTGGTTTATCTAAGCTGCCGTAGTTCCCTCTGCATTTCTGCTTCCTCCCACGAGAGCGCGCTGTTTTAATAAGAACAACAACAGATGGCCACCGGCGATTCTGCAACTTATGCCCAGCCAACTCTGGACACAAATTGCATCATGCCATGAGTAAGTGTATTATCTCATTATGTACTTAAAGTAGTCGTTGTACATGTAGAAGCATAGACTTCATAATGATGTTGACGGGACACGGGGCACTGGGTCGATTAATAGGGGGCTGCACTGTTGGCGTGGCCGTCAAAGCTGACCGAGTGCAATCACAGACAAAGAGCTTTTTCGTTGAAAATTCTTGTGAATAAATGCCCAAACCCCTGAATTCTTTATAGATATGGCCATAAAACAGTCTCGCTTCATGGTTAAAAGCGCACACTCACAAAAAAAAAAAAAAGCGTGCAGTTAGCATTTATTTTGCGTAAATATGTCGAAGTAAGATGCTCGTCTGTTAGTCAATGTGGTGCCCGCCATATGTAAACAGAGCTTTTGCGGTGAAAATTCGTGTGAATAAATGCTTAAATCCCTGAATTCTTTATAGATATGGACGTAAAACAGTCTCAATTCTTGGTTAAGAGTAAAAAAGAAAGCGTGCAGTTATCATTTATTTTGTAAATATGTCGAAGTAAGATGCTAGTCTGTTAGTCAATGTGGCGGCCGCCATATGTAAACAGCTTTTGCGGTGAAAATTCTTGTGAATAAATGCTTATATCTCTGAATTCTTTATAGATGAGGAGGTAAAACAGTCTTGATTCTTGGTTAAAACCAAAATAAAACGTGCAGTTAGCATTTATTTTACAAAAATATGTCGAAGTATGATGGTAGTCTGTCAGTCAATGTGGCGGCTGCCTTTTGTAAACAGAGCTTTTCCGGTGAAAATTCTTGTGAATACATGCTTAAATCCCTGAATTCTTTATACATTCGGATGTAAAACAGTCTCGATTCTTGGTTAAAAGCAACAACAACAAAAAACGCACAGTTAGCATTTGTTTTATGTAAATATGTTTAAGAATGATGCTAGCGGTTAATTTCTCCTATTGATTTTTTTACGTTTCAAAATGCATGCATGGTACGAAAAATATAATAATTACCTCGAATCCTCGAATAAATCACTCCTTAGACAATCCTTCCTGTTTTTATGCGGTATAGCTTTTGTACTTTTTCAAACTAAATCCTCGTTGCATCGCTGAATGTGTTGACTAACTGCGACTGACTGCGAATAACTGAAGCGGAGTGTAGGACGGCCCCCTACTTGAAGGCGTTGCGCCATGGCTGACGGATGTTACCCGCCAATACAATTATGAAGTCTATGGTAGAAGGATTACACTGGATTGCCAAATAAAACATGCAGCCTTGAAACCTTCAAGACTTCTTCATTTACTTGGTCTGCACTTTCACATACAACACAACGACAGACAGTAATATTGCGCTACGTCTGGCTGGGTGTATATTGCACTATACCACAAGTACGAAAGTATATCCGTGTGCGTGTCTGTTCCTCCCTCTCGTTTTCCTGTCAAGATTGCTGCTTCTAGATTACAGTAACTAAAAGCATGCCATGTTTTTTGTTTGATTACAATATCATATTTTGGTAAAATTCATAGGTCAAATGATTAATATACATATTGTTCATTGGCCCTTCGAATGCGTTTGACCTGACTTCTTTTGTAAATATGAGGTGCTCATAAACCTACGGGATCATTCTGTTTATTACCTTCATTGGGGGGCATATTTGTGTGTGTTTAGACAAGGTGATTGCCACCTTGCATATTGTTATTATTGTGTGACAGTTTTGCACTAATCATTAATTTATTTCCTGAATATAACGTACACTTTTTCTCCACAAAATCAACTTGTAAAATCATGGTGCGCATTATACACGGGTACAGGGATGGAGACAGAAATATATATATAATATATTTAAAGACCGATTTTTTTCTTTTATTGACACGGCCATGTTGTGTTGAAGAAAACGTATGCGGCGATCCGTTGCTGACCCATACGGTCCATGACGTCACCATTTTGTTTCGGTAATACTTCACTCTGATTGGTCGAATGGTTTCGTCTGTGTTAAATTCTGCTTTTTTCACTCTTCATAAAGCACAGAATTTAGTTTCTTGAACTCATTTGAGTCAACGTTGATTGCAACTCGGCAACTCGGACCATAATAAACGTAACACAGCACAGACTTCCTGTGTCCGTCAACTATATCTGTCCCTCGGGAAACTCAAACCCAAACAACAATAATTCCTCTTGCTACAGTAGCGATGCGCTCGTTCTGATTTCCGACTTCGGTCCTCACTTTTATTTTACCGTATCAATCCATGGAAGAAACATTTACTCATCATGATGAAACAATAAAGTTATACAGAAGCCTTTGAAAGAAAAGTCACATCTGTTTTGTTTTCTCCTGGATTTTGGTAAGTTGGAGATGTTGTCAGATCATATTATTACCTTGCATATTGTCAGTTTACGGTAATGTTTTGAACTACCAATGTGCTATGCTCGTGCTGTGTTTCACCAGTCAGTAAAATGACATTTCTGTATCTGTACACAAGCTCTGTTTTCTTGTATTCTTCTATTTACTGGTGCTAAAATTAGGGTGCGCGTTATACACGGGTACAATAATTTTCCCTAGATTTTACAAGTAAATTTGGGGTGCGCGTTATACACGAGTCCGCCTTATATTCGGGAAATTACGGTGGGTAAGACCAGAGAGACAGCACATCACAATGAGCCTGGCTGCCTGCCTACTTCAGCTGACTGTCTTGATTGACTGTCTGGCTAGCTGGTTGGCAGACTGACGTGCTGACAGACTGACGTGCTGACAGACGATTTGGTTTACAAATTGACTGACTGACTGACTGACTGATGTGTATGGAGCATGAGCTCACTGGAAAAGACTGTATGGTGTTCCTGGTATCTGAACAGACTAAGACTAGGGTTTGCATCTTCAGCTCCCTAGTCTTGTTTGTCCCTTTTTACTCTTGTGAAGCTGGGATGCTGACTGTGGGGCTGAGGAGGGGACACAACACATTTGTATGCAACTCTCTCCACAAGATCTTGGCCAGCCAATGGTGAGACTGCCTGTCGGACCAGAGGGTGCTGGAGATGGCGGCCGAGAGTTGTGTCGTCTGCCAGATCTGGCTCCGACAGCTGCGCTCGTTCGGCCACCTTATGCGCTTTTTCTCCTCGGACCCCGCCAACAGCATACTGTCGGCCAGGTAACCCAAGGGATGGGAATGCCCAAGGAAGCATTCGCGCAAACGGTGGCTAGTGTAGCTGGAAGAAAATCTTGTGAATGTTAGGGTAACGGGCCAGGCAGGCGCCCTTTCATCATATGTTTATATTTGTTTCATATGTATATATTCTTTCATTATCACTTTAATTAAGATCAGAGCTGGAGTCTGTTGTATGAATAAAATGCTTTTAATCCCAAGGGATTGTTTGGTGTGTATTAACAAAGTTGAATTCACTGGTACTTTCAGTTCTAATAAAGAAAAAAAAAAGTTTAAATTGAAGACATTACTAATACTTTATTTGTCATTATTTTTACTTTATTTGTCATTATTTTTTATTTTGCCAAGAAATCGTATTTGACATCTGAAAAATGAATGAAAAAATGAGAAAATGATCAGTATTGTCTTTTTAGGCAAAATCGAACAGCCCTAGTTGTATATACATATATATATATATATATTTGGAATTTTTCACATTTCTGCATAAAATCACCATGAAATATGATCTGATCTTTGTCAAAATCACACAGATGTAAAAACAGTGTCTTGGCCATGGTTTCATATATAGTTGATGTATTCACAGAGATATTGGACTGTGCCAATTGATTTCTGCGAGTCTTTAGCAGACACTCTAGGGTCCTTTTTTCACCTTTCAGAGTATTTTGCGCTGAACTCTTGGTGTCATCTTTGGTGGACTGCCACTCCTTGGGAGAGAAGCAACAATGACAAACTCTCAATTTGTAGCCAACTTTTCTGACTGTCGATTGATGAACATCCAGACTTTTAGAGATGATTTGTTATCCTTTCCCAGCTTTATACAAATCAACAATCCTTGATTGCAGGTCTTCAGAGAGGTTCTTTTCACTGAGTCATGATGCACATCAGACAATGCTGCTCATCAAGACAATTCTTAGCAGCTTTAAAGCTTTAAACCACTCATCAGTGATTGGGCACACACCAGACTTAAATTGTTTGCTAAAAATTGGTTTCAATTGTTATTTAAGTCTCCTTAGACAGAGGGTTCACTTAATTATTTTTCCCCCTTCTGTCATTGTTAGCATGCAATCCTTATTAAAATATGAAAATCTATAAATGTTTGGGTGGTTTTCGTTAAAGCAGACACTGTTGTTTCATCTGTGTGATTTTGACAAATATATATATATATATGTATACATACATATAATATTGTAATACCTTTAAAGTAGCCACCCTTTGCTCTGATTACTTTTGTGCACACTCTTGCCATTCTCTTGACGAGCTTAAAGAGGGAGCCACCTGACAGTTTTTTTTTGTACTTCATAGGCATGTATTTTCAGGGTTAATTAGTGGAATTTATTGCTTTATCAATGGGTTTGGATCCGTCATTTGTGTTGCGTTGAATGAGGTGTGTCCAAACCTTTGGCCTGTACTGTAAATATCTAAAAAGAACATTAACATTAGCATTAAACGAAACAATTAAAATAATGTATAAATTATTATTTTGTTTTATAAACCATACTGCTGTGTGCTAGAAAAATATGAAACATTCAGTCAGGCAATAAATGCAGAATTTTCTGTGTGTGGCAGGTTCTCATTAACATCGACATCTAGCGGCTGAGATGAGAACTACAGGTAAAATGTAATATTCTGCACCTTGCTATATATTTTGTGGACTGTTTTGATTTCCGCAGAAGATGTCGACATCTACGGAAAATTCCGTGATCGCAGAATTGTGTATCCCTGGGGGCGCTAATTGATTTCTTCAACTAATCAATTTATTGTTCTGAATCATTTCATAAGTCAGTTCATTTCTTCCATTTATATTTCAGCTTTTTAAATTCACATGGATTTGATTCAGTTATATATATACTAGTATATATACATATACATACTGTATACATACTGTATATATACATACTGTATATATAACTATGTGAAAATTTCAACCCAAAATCATAAAATACGAATGTTTCATGGGCAACTTTCACAGAAAAAGTTGGGCACCAAAGTCAAAAAGATTAGAAAACCCTGCAGTAAAATGGAGTTCAGGTTAGTGTCTTTAAATAACGTATTGTGTTTATTACTCTATGTATATTTGTTACTATATCTGTTTAAAATACCCAAACATTATGAGGTGTCATATTAGGTACATGTCCAATCCACACTCATGTGACCTACTGTGCCTGAGGGCATTTACAGAAAAAAAAAAAATTCCACTCATGTCTGGTCTGACAACAACAGGTGGCACACCTTGAAGACACCACGCCAGGCGAGACGCAACATCAAACAAAAGTCATTAAAGGGCAGAAAAGTTCCCAAGCAGCTTGAAGATGAATTACCCATGGAAATCTAAAGCGGCAGTCTACTTTTGTACGCCTCGTAAATTACCCGGTGTGTTTGGGACGGGGCGGGGAGGACGTTGGTGAGCGTTGCATCGAAGACTGATGACTTAATAAAAGCTCAGTAAATGCTTGACACCTTGTCATTTTTTACTGATATGATATCAGCAGAGGTGGGTAGAGTAGCCAAACAGTTTACTCAAATAAGAGTAGCGTTACTTCAAAATAACATTACACAAGTAAAAGTAGTCATCTAAAAAATGTACTCAAGTACAAGTAAAATGTATTTGTGAAAAGAATACTCAAGTGATGACTAATATTCTGAGTAACTGCTTAAGATGTGAGATTTTTTTTTGGTGTTATAAACAATTGTATTTTTTTCAGCACATAGCAATTTATATATACTGTTATTATTATACTGTACTATAACATATTACATAACCACGTTGAGTCAAATACAACAACAACAACAATTCCCAAATAGAAGGGCAAGCTTGAGTCTGATTGGTGTATGTCTCATTCGTGAAACAAAGTCTAAGAAGAAAAATATAACGACTAGTTGTTTCTTCTTCACAAATCTACTCCAGTAAAAGTAAAAAGTATTGTGTAAATGTAACAGAGTAAATGTAATGCATTTACTATCCACCTTTGCATTATGGTATATTTAAAGTTCTAATGATAACATGCCTTTATTGGGTTTTACAGCAAATACTGTACACTTATTCATGTTATTCAAAAGAAAATGTCTATTGAAAATGGGGGGAGTGACACGATTTTTCAGTTTTTCACTTTACGCGGTTGGTTCTGGTCCCCTTAAGTCCGATAACTGAGGAATCACTATATACTGTGCGTAAAAGTAGAAAATCATTAGTACTTACTCAACAGTGCCATGGCCCTCTGCACTCTCTTGCACTATATTACCCTGAAGAATCTCCTGAGTCCTTACAGTGGCGATTGGTAATTGTTTTTCTTGTTCTGGTTCTGTTAACAATACTTGGATCATGATCATGTCCTGACAGCGCTAACACGTACTAGTGTTACCTGTCAGTATGACAAGGCTCTGTGGCCGATGGAGTATGGAGCTTTCCTTTGGTTTGCTGTCCTTTTGTAGGAGTGGAGTTGTTTCAGGCAGAGGCTCGGATTTTGGTTCATCCGGAGTGATCGAGGAGTCATTGAAGCTGTTTTCAGCACCCTTTTTATTCGCTTCTACCAAAGAAGATCTCAAGAGTTGCAATCTCAACTGTTGTTCACCTGCGCTCATGTACCTGCAGGAATGAGGTAAAATATTGATGTAAAAAGAAGCATGTGTCTTGTGGTCCTTTTTCCAAGGGTCCAATCATAGGCGGAGTTTGACTTTTGGGGCGGGGGGGCACAACATGTTGATGACCCCAAAACGCATTGTCAATGATAAAATTAACTTACAAGAATATTTAAAATAATAAGTTGAAAATGAACGTTTTTTGTTTCCCATCATTCTTGAGGGGAATTCTAAATGAGGTTGCTTAGGACAGCTATACTTTTTGCCAAGATCGTCATCCATTGAATATGGTACGCTCGCCGGTGTCGTGCCAATGTAGTTACCCCCGACAAAATTTGTATCCCCTGGGAAGAGCCACTGCGCTTCACTGATTTGCTTGATTTCTGTGTTTTGATGATATCGTTATCTACGAGGTTTTAAAACATGGCCCATCCATCCATCCCAAAAAAAAAAAAAATTCTTAACACTTTACAATAAGGGTCCCTTAATTAACATTAGTTAATGCATTTTTAGACAATAACTAATGTTTAAGTAACATTACTATCATTAATATAATTGCTTATCTAACATTTATTAATATATTAATTAACATAAGTTATGCATTAGTTAATGCATAACGACACAGTAACTAATGGTTTGGTAAAATTAGAAAGAAAAATGTATAGGCCTACATAGGGTTAGGATTTTGGGTTTAGGGTTAGGGTTTGTTAACTTAGCATTTATAATTTCTTAGTTAAGGGACACATGTGCTACACTTTACAATAAGAGTCCAAAAAGCTTTTAGTAATGGTTAGTAAAGGTTAAGAGGGGGGGATTTAAGCATTTATAATTTCATAGTTAAGGGACACATATGCTACACTTTACAAAAAGGGCCCAAAAAACATTCAGTAATGGTTAATTAAGGTTGAGTAATACTTAGGTACGTTCACGTGAAATAATACCATACTTAAGGTTAGGTTAGCAGCACTCAAGGACTCACAGAGCAATGTTTCTCATTTTAAAATAACATAATCACTTACTAGAACCAGTATACATTAATAAGTATTTATTAATGTACTAATGTATATGTGAATTAATGTTAAGTAATGTATTATATATATTATATATCGTAACCTAACCTTAAGTGTGGTATTATTTCACGTGAACGTACCTCATAAGTAGTACTTAACCTTAATTAACCATTACTGAATGCTTTTTGGACCCTTATTGTAAAGTGTAGCACGTGTCTCTTAACTAATAAATTATAAATGCTTAAGTTAACAAACCCTAACCCTATATAGGCCTGTAAATATATATTTAATTTCACCAAACTATTAGTTACTGTCTGGTTATGCATTAACTAATGCATTAACTAATGCATTAACCCATGTTAATATGTTAATAAATGTTAGATCAGCAATTATATTAATTATTGTAATGTTACTTAAACATTACTTATTGTCTAAAAATGCATTAACGAATGCATTAACTCATGTTAATTAATATATTGATGAATCTTAAATAAGGGATTAAATGAATTATTGTCATGTTACTTAAACATGAGTTTTCTAAAAATGCATTAACTAATGTTAATTAAAGGACCCTTATTGTAAATTGTTACCAACAACTTCTGTCATATACCGTAACATATGTACTGAACGTAAAAAAAGGCAATGATTTACTGTTTTACTCATAAGATGACCTATAACTGTTATTACAGTAATTCAAGTCCTGTATGGAGTTTCTCCAGTTTAATAAACCTCGATGTCCAAAATATATAACTGTGGTTCTTTTCTGGCTTCACTTGATTGTTTGAGTCGACATAACTCATAACTAATGTGTGTGTGTGCGCTCCTGCTGCCAGGGGATACAATTTTTGACGGGGCTAAATACATTGGCAAGACATCGTTGATGGTTCTGTTGTACAATTAACGTCTTTAGTGGGGCAAATTAAAACTCGTTTCATGGTCCACATTTTTAATCCTTGGTTCTTGTCACTTTTGAAAGCTTAGGTTTGAAAAAACTACATGTATCCGTCTTACCTCTTCGGTCCCTGAGTGGTTTTGGCTAAGCAAAGCAAATGAGGTACTAGTCACATGATCTGTTGGAAAAACATTTTTACCCTTTATAAAAATATCTTATTTTGTTCATTTCATTCATTGTGTTTTAATTTAAGGTTTTTGGGACCTTTAACTTGGGTGTTTCATTAAGACATTTTTTCCCCCTTTATTTAATATTTTTTATTTTTCTCATATAACCCGGACGAATGTTCATTCCACCCTCTAAGTCAAAATGGATTCGATGTCTAGTGGCTACAATGGCACTGAAGATGAGCATTCACAGCCGCTTCTCCCAGATTAAAAAAACTGGATGTTGTCAATAGTGGGCAATTAGTTTTATGGGCCTGGAATTTAATTTCCCTGAGGGAGCTTTACAAAGGTATGAATAAAGTTTATTGAATTGAATTTTGGGTCACTTGCACCTCTTAGGGCATTCACCTCCTATACATTTTCTGCTGATTTAGGGCATCTCAGGCAATTTCCTGTAGATTATGGGGCTTTCATAGGTCACTTGGTGATCCCCCCCCCCCCCCCCCCCACACACACACACACAATGGAAATAAATAGGGTTACTAATATAATAAATTGAGATTTTTATTTTTTCAAATTTTGGTTGAACCGTACGTTTTTGGCAATACAGTAAGTATACAACTTTTGTGCACCTTGATTTAATGACATTTTTTTAATGTGTAATTTATGTGAATTGGATCATAACTGTAGGATGAAATACATTTTCAATTTAAATTTCAATGTTTTTTGCCATTGGAAATGAATGTTTTTTTTTTCCGCAAGCGTGAACGTTAAGGCCAAATTGAAAGACCGTCTGTGTCACATGAATTTTTGGAATGTTTTCAAAGTTGGAACGGTGAATAACAATCAAAGTGCGTGTGCTGCACGGCGCGACAAAAAAGTGGACTGGGTGAAAAAAAATTGAATATAGTATTTGGGTAGCTTTGCTCCACAATGAAAAGATCCCCAACAAATCCCCTCTTAACACAACTATAGTACTGGATTTACATATGACATGAGATATTAGGCCAAAATTGTGATTTCAAACGCAATTCGTTATGACAAATAAGTATGAAGTAACAATTAAATGCAGGAGGAAATCTGTTTACCCAATGGCGGTTTCTGGCACGGTTGGGTTGGGTGGTTGCCCTGGGCGCCAAATTGCTAGGGGCGCGTGGTGCACGCGAGTGGATTGGATCAGTTGACAGTGTCACTCACCATTGTTGACTTTGATTCTAATGTACAAAGATTTTTTTTTTTAATTGAATATTTGACCTAGTTTTATAACGTATATGTATTCTTTCTGTTAAGAGTTCTTCTAATCAATTAATAGTTTTGTCGTTGAATTAATTTACTTTCTATTGAGAGTGGCACTTCTCTTTTGGAAAGTGCTCTTGCTTTAATTTCCAATTCTGTGTTTCTTGGTCATGTGTCTGCTTCTTCAATGATGATGGCTTGTAAAGTGAATTAAAGGTGCTGCACATAGATCGTGAACACTCCTTACAATGCTAGGTGGAGGAATAGTTGTGTTAAATGTGTTTTTGTGCCTGTTGTTGTTGTTGTTTTTTTTTTACTCATTCACACTCGTAATCTCATAGTTGTTACCCTTTAAAATTTTTTTTTTTTTTTTTTATCGGCTACGACTGTTAGCATGTTAGCATGCAAATGTTCACTATAGTTGGTTTGTTGTTAAAATCATGTGGTTTAATGTTTAATAAGCTAAACACATTAAGAGGTCTGTGAATGTTGACTATATATCTGTACAGTGGTATGAAAAAGTACCTTTGTCAAAATCACACAGATGAAAAATAGTGTCTGCTTTACCTAAAACCACCCAAACATTTATAGCTTTTCACATTTTAATGAGGATAGTATGAAAACAATGACAGAAGGGGGGGGGGGTAAGTGAACCATCACATTTACTATTTTGTGGTCCCTCTTTGGAAAAAATAACTTCAACCAGATGCTCTCTGTAGCTGCAGATCTGTCTGGCACACCGATCAGGACTAATCTTGGCCCATTCTTCTCTACAAAACTGCTGTATTTCAGTCAGACTCCTGGGATGTTTGGCATGAATCGCTGTCTGTAGGTCATGCCAAAACATCTCAATGGGGTTCATTTCTGGACTTTAACTTGGCTACTCCTGAACGTGTATTTTTTTCTTCTGAAACCATTCCGAAGTTGATTTTCTTCTGTGTTTTGGATCATTGTCTGACCTCAGGTTTTCCTGCAAAACATCCTGATAAGCCTTTGAATTCATTTTTCCATTAATGATTGCAAGTTGTCCAGGTCCTGAGGCAGGAAAACAGCCCCAAATCATGATGCTCCCTCCACCATGCTTCATGGTGTTGATGTTGGTGAGCTGTTACATTTTTCCTCCACGCATGACGTTGTGTGTTACTTCCAAACAACGCAACTTTGGTTAACTTTAAACCACTCATCAGTGATTGGGCACACACCATACTTAAAATGTTTGGTAAAAATTGGTTTCAATTGCTCTTTAAGTCTCCTTACGTAGAGGGTTCACGTACTTATTTTTCCCCCTTCTGTCATTGTTTGCATGCTATCCTCATTAAAATATGAAAACCTATAACTGTTTGGGTGGTTTTAGTTAAAGCAGGCACTGTATTTGCATCTGATTTTGACAAAGATCAGATCACTTTTGATGGTGATTTTATGCAGAAATGTGACATATTCCAAAAGCTTCAGATACTTTTTAATACCACTTTATATTATTCTCCAGATACTAAATGTGTGTACATGAGCCCCAAAAAAGTATTTGTTTTGATCTACTTTGCTCTCTAACAGGAGCCCCAGTATCTGAGAGAACTAGTCACAAGTAGAATCTTCCACACTTGATTATTTACTATATTTTATTAATGTTTGTGATGTTACATTAATATTCTCTTGCACATTTTTATTGTTGTTCACCTTCAACTGGTTTGATAGTGTTAATAAATGTAACATTCTTTGCAAATACTGTTTTTGGTTGTTGGTTTGTGCCAAGTATACTTTATGTGCTGTATTTCTGTATTTTGTGGGTCAATTGTTGTTTGTTCTTTGGTGAAGATGTTTTTTTTTTTTCCAAAGGGGTGGGGTGGGGTGGGGGTCACCGAAGGCTCTTGTCGCCCTAATGTACCAGTACAATTTTTCCATTGTCTCCCTGGGGCAAGCATAACTACAACGTAGCCTGTAATGAAAATGAGTTTGTCACAGGGTTGACAGGAAAACTGCCAAATGGTGGTTTTGAACATTTTCCAAGAGGTGACTTTATAGCCAGATGGGTTAAGAAGGAAACCTCATAAAGTTGACTCCCAAAGAACTATTGCAATCAGCAAAGCAAGACCAGACTAGCCTGATAACAAAGGAGTGTGTTCTTGTGTGACGTCACTTTCCACACACCACCTTAATGCTGTTCGCCAGGATTGGAATACTAAGTAAACACTGTGAATCCCAGACCACCCAAATCCCTTCTATTGAGGCACTTTTAAAGCATCTGCAACACACCAATAAAATGATTCATCCAGTTAAAAGCCTCAAGAACAATTGCAGTGATAATTATTGTCATTAATTATGCTTGCCAAGGCATGTCAGGGATATAACTAATTCAAAAAACTACTCGCAAGATTATACAGGCTTTCTTCTGCGTCTATTAAATTGTACAGAAAGCATTTTTGTTTTTCGAGGAATAAAACATATTGTACCTGAACCCTACAAAGAAAAACAAAGCAATAAAACAAGTAACTGTAGGCAGCGGACATAAGGTCATATAGGATGTGTTGACTGTTTGAATAAAATTAAAAACATATTGCTTTACAGCTTCGTGACTGTGCTTGAGTTCTCTTGTTGGTCGAGAAAAAAAACAGTTACTCCTCCCCTGTTGATTTAACCACCCTCACCTGCCCTCTTCTCGTTCCAGCAGTCGTCTATAAGTGGAGATCTCTCGCTCCAGTCGTATTTTTGTGTTGAGCATCTGACTGTGGCGCTGACGCTGCATGGCCAGCCCGTTTCTGACTTGCTCCAGCTCAATCTCCAGCCCAGTGATCACCTGGGAAAGTTCCTGCAACTGGCTGGAGTACAGCTGCTGGGTGTTCTGTAGGGAGTTCTCCAGGCCTTTCTCCTGGAAAAAGTTAAAAAAACAAAAAGTAAAGCTACTAAATGTGATTTGGTTAATTAGACTGAAGAATATGATAATGTATTTATCTCCAATTGTAAAACAAATTAGGTTCTGTATGATAATATAAACAGAGTAAACACGGGGAATACAAAAAAAATGAGATTATGAAATGTGAGTCATAGGATGAATGAATACATGCCTACTGAGCTAATGACATTTGATGAACATATCATGACTAGTATTAGAGCAAACCGATTATCGGCCGGGCTGATTATCGTCGCCGATATTTGGAAATTTGACGTATTTCGGTATCAGCCTTTTTTTTTTTTTAAATCCGACTGACCAATATGAAAAAAATCCATTTAAAACTGCACAAGTATTCACCACGTCCTCTGATTGGTTAAATGGTGATGGTAAATCGAGTTACACTTGTATTGTGCCTTTCTACGTTTTTAAAGCCCTCAAGGGCTTCACACTATTTCCTCATCGACTGATTGGTGACGCAGCACCAGGAGCATTGTGGTCAACTGAACCATTCTACACCTGTCATCAGCTATTATTTTCTATTTGGGTGATTCGATAAACATGCTTTAGGCATTTCTATGAACTTCAGTGTTCGCATTATTCAATTTGTTACGTGAATTTTAACACTTTTAATGCAAATGAATATCGGCTCCAAAAAACGATTATCGGCCCCTCTAACTACAGTGGTATGAAAAAGTGTCCCAACCTTTTGGAATTTGTCACATTTCTGCATAAAATCACCATCAAATGTAACCTGATCTTTGTCAAAATCACAGAGATATAAGAACAGTGTCTGCTTTAACTAAAACCACCCAAACATTTATAGGTTTTCGTATTTTAATGAGGATAGCATGCAAACAATGACAGAAGGGCTGAAAATAAGTAAGTGAACCCTCTACCTAAGGAAACTTAGAGAGCAATTGACACCAATTTTTACCAAACATTTTAAGTATGGTGTGTGCCCAATCACTGATGAGTGGTTTAAAGCTAACCAAAGTTGAGTTGTTTGGAAGTAACACACGTCATGCGTGGAGGAAAATGTAACAGCCCTCTGCCTAAGGAGACTTAAAGAGCAATTGAACCCAATTTTACCAAACAATTTAAGTCAGGTGTGTGCCCAAACATTGATGAGTGGCTTAAAGCTGCCTTGCCCACTATAAAACACAAACCTGGTAAGAATTGCCTTGATGAGAAGCATTGTCTGATGTGCATCATGGCTCGGTCAAAAGAACTGTCTGAAGACCTGCGATCAGGGATTGTTGATTTGTATAAAGCTGTGAAATGATACAAAACCATCTCTAAAAGTCTGGATGTTAATCAGTCGACAGTTAGAAAAGTTGTCTACAAATAGAGAGAGTTTGGCACTGTTGCTTCTCTCCCAAGGAGTGGCCGTCCACCAAAGATGACACCAAAAGTAGCGCAGAATACTCAGAGAGGTAAAAAAGAACCCTAGAGTGTCTGCTAAAGAAATCACTGGCACAGGCCAATATCTCTGTGCACACATCAACTATATGTAAAACTCTGGGCAAGAATGGTGTTCATGGGAAGACTCCACTGAGGAAGCCACTGTAGTCTAAAAAAAAGGTTGCTCGTTCAATGTTAGTATAAAGGCACTTGGACCCTCCACAGAAGTTTTGGCAAAATATTTTGGAGACTGATGAAACCAAAGTTGAATTGTTTGGGAGTAACACGTAACGTCATGTGTGGAGGAAAACTGGAACAGCTCACCAACATCAACACCTAATCAAAAGAACTGTCTGAAGACCTGCGATCAGGGATCGTTGATTTGTATAAAGCTGTGAAATGATACAAAACCATCTCTAAAAGTCTGGATGTTCATTAGTCGATAGTCAGAAAAGTTGTCTACAAATGGAGAGAGTTTGGCACTGTTGCTTCTCTCCCAAGGAGTGGCCGTCCACCAAAGATGACACCAAAAGTAGCGCAGAATACTCAGAGAGGTAAAAAAGAACCCTAGAGTGTCTGCTAAAGAAATCACTGGCACAGTCCAATATCTCTGTGCACACATCAACTATATGTAAAACTCTGGCCAAGAATGGTGTTCATGGGAAGACTCCACTGAGGAAGCCACTGTAGTCTAAAAAAAAAGGTTGCTCGTTCAATGTTAGTATAAAGGCACTTGGACCCTCCACAGACGTTTTGGCAAAATATTTTGGAGACTGATGAAACCAAAGTTGAATTGTTTGGGAGTAACACACAACGTCATGTGTGGAGGAAAACTGGAACAGCTCACCAACATCAACACCTAATCCCCACCGTAAAGAAGGGTTAGGGGTAGGAGCATAATTTTTAGGACTGTTTTGCTAGCTCAGGGCCTGGACAATTTTCAATCATTAATGGAAGAATGAATTCAAAAGTTTATCAGGATGTTTTGTAGGAAAACCTGAGGCCGTCTGTCAGACAGTTGAAGTTAAAAAGAAGATGGATGCTGCAACAAGACAATGATCCAAAACAGCAGTAAATCGACTTCAGAATGGTTTCAGAAGAACAAAATACACGTTCTGGATTGGCCAAGTCAAAGTACAGACTTGAACCCCATTGAGATGCTGTGGCATGACCTACAGACAGCGATTCATGCCAAACATCCCAGGAGTCTGACTGAAATACAGCAGTTTTGTAGAAAAGAATGGGCCAAGATTAGTCCTGATCGATGTGCCAGACTGATCTGCAGCTACAGGAAGCGTCTGGTTGAAGTTATTGCTGCCAAAGAAGGGGGCCCCACAAAATATTAAATGTGATGGTTCACTTATTTATTTCCCCCCTTTCTGTCATTGTTTTCATGCTATCCTCATTAAAATATGAAAACCTCTAAATGGTTGGGTGGTTTTAATCAAAGCAGGCACATTTTTTTCCTTTTTTTTTTTTTTTTTTTTTTTTTTTTTAAATCTGTGTGATTTTGACAAAGATCGATCACATTTGATCGTGATTATATGCAGAAATGTGTGAAATTCCAAAAGTTTCAGGTACTTTTTCATACCACTGTAACTACAAATAACGGGTATCGGTATCGGTCCTGAAAAACCCATATCGGTCGATTTCTAACCAGTATATTTTATGATTACGTAGTTTAATATGTGAACACTTCTGTAAAAGTCGTTGGGTCATCTGCCATCTCAAGTAAGAAGATTGCTCTTGTGCTTTCTTACCAAGGCACGTAAGGTGTCAATCTCCACCTGCAGAGAGTGCCATTGCTTTCGGGCTTCAGCTAACTCTGCCCGAGCCTCTACGAGTGCATTGCTGCCGAGGTTAACTTGTGTCCATGCCACTTCCTCCTGGGAGAGATGAAAGAAAAGAATGTACATACAGTATGTGTGATTAGAATAATTGCATTAAAAATTAATATTAAAATGTTTCCAAGTAAAATAGAAACAGTTTATCCTCCCTACAGTGAACTTATTTCCTGATTTTAACATTAACAACTCACGTCTTTATTTTAGTGGACGGAAAATGGCAGAAATGATTGCCTACCTACATCATTACAATTTATATAGAATATAGTACTACAATGATTAATCAATTAACTCAACTAATTTGATTAGAAAAAAGCTTTGAATTTTACATCTCCAAAAATTAATTCTGCAACGCATTAAATGTTCCTAATCCGATTACCGTAATTTTTGCACTCTAAGGCGCACCTGACTATAAGCCGCCACCCACCAAATTTGGCACGAAAACTGCATTTTTTTCATAGATAAGCCACAATGAACTATAAGCCGCAGCTGTCCTCAGTGTATTATGAGATATTTACACCAAAAGTTATTAACCGGTAACACTATTGGACAGTGGCATCATATGACTGTCGTAAGACCAAATGAACCACCATGAAACTTTGAACCAATTTGCTGCAATGCTTTATTGCTTCAAGACGCTTCATCTGGCCATGACTGTTCCCTTGGGGGAGACAGTCAACCTTTGCTGCCACCTGCTGTCAACACTGTTGTTGTCCAACATGCCTCCTAGCATGCATTGCAGCGCTATGGATGTAAATAACAATCAAGATTCATGTGGTAATTATTTTTTCAGTTACTGTTCCGGTTGTTTCATTAACTGCTAGTTATGGTATTTGGTAACACTTTATTTGACAGTGGTGCCATAAGACAGTCATTAGACAATCATAATTATGACATGAAACTGTCATGAGCATTAATGAATGCTTATAACAGACGTCATTTAGTGTTATCTGGCAAATTATTTCACCTTTGAATGGATGTAAAAGATCCAAGCTGGACATAAATGGGGTTAGTGACATAATTTGCTGAATGACACCTGATGACATAAGCATTCAGTAATGCCCATGATAGTGTCATGTCATAATCATGACGGTCTTATGATAGTCTTGTGACGCCGCTGTCAAATGAAGTGTTACCTATTAACCCAAATAAATCAACAAACAAGCCGCACTGGACTATAAGCCGCATGATTCAAAATGAAGGAAAAAAAGTAGCGGCTTTTACTCCGAAAATTACAGTACTCGATTATTCGAACTACCTAATTGATAGATAAATCGATTACTTAAATAATCGATACCTGCAGCCCTACAACAATTATTGTTCCAAGAATCCAAATATTGTAAGTGATTCAATTCAGAGTACCATATGGCCATGTGAGTTTGTTGAAATGTTATTGCCGTCTACTTTTCAAGTAGACAGCTTCCCATGAGCTACCTTTTTTTGGGGGGAGGGGGGTGTCCTAGAAAGTTCAGCAGCATTGTATATTGCAAGATACTTTTTTTTTTTTTTTTGTCACGATCTACCCATCAGCATTGCGAGCGACTCGATGAGCACCCCTAATGTACACAGCAGTGTGTACAAAACTCTACACACTTATGTTTATGCTTCCGCTGCAATTAATATTCACTAAATGAACAAATCACTGAGAAAACAATGCTGTTACAATGTAAAGATGAACAGGTTTCATAACTTACTTTAAATCTTAGACATGCTGTACATTAGAACGACACCAGCAAAAAAACGAAAACAAATAAATGAATACATTATTAAGTAGAAAACGTTCATCAGCATGCTGAAACTAGATGTTGGATTCCTCTTTGCATGGAAGAATGCCATCTAACACAACAAAGTGTAATATAAATTAAAGGTGATCCTCTTATCTTATTATAGACTGCTGTTCATGCCATAGGGCAGGGATCTCAAACTGAATCTAGCTAACTTTTCAAGTATTTAAAAAAAATATAACTTATCAAATCTTCTCAATCTTTATTACAGTAATAATCAGGGGCACTGGAAGTCACTTACTGCAGGGGGTGCTGAGTATCTAATTTTTCCCCCCCATCAATAAATTAGCCGTTTCAGTCCAAAATTGTCATGCTCACGCTTTTTCTACTTATAAGGCGAGCACATATGTTGGAGTTTTTGTATTGGAAATAAACGTGACCGTGTATTATAGTGGAATTAGACAGTGCAGTGACACACTAACACATTTGAAAACTAAAAGGTCCAATAAGCCTCGGCTTAACACAACACTCAAATAAATGCACACAGATATCCAACAGCGCTCTGCACGGCGGCAGCTCAACAGCAACAACAAACAATAATATGGCTACAATGCAAACTATTTGAAGCTCTCCACGGTCTAAATCTGCAGCTAACTTTTCCTCGCTGGGCACTATTATAAATGATCATAATCTTCATTTTCGACCTCGAATTGAAATTTAGAAAGTTTCGCTGTTTTGTGAAGAAAAAAAAAAAGCTAAATGATTTTGCCACAACTCCTTTGTCAACAGTTAATTTTTCCGTTTCAATTTCGCCTTATCCAACGTGACCTGGTAGCAAGCAAGGTGTCAGGTAGTGACCATGTTATTAACAAAAAATAAATAAAACAAAACAAAACTTTTTCTTCAACATATATATTTAATTCTCAAAGTTAAATATGCTATTGTTTCAATATGTTTTATTTATTGACTTGTTTTTAACCCCCCCCAAAAAAGAATCTACCAAAACCCTTTTTCCTCCCCAACACCAGGGGGTGCTGCATCACCCCCAGCACCCCACTTCCTATGCCACTGGCAATCATTCAGAACATTAACAGCTCTTCAGAGCTTGAAAAGATTGGTGACAGGACCCCCCCCGTCAACCTTCTAGTGTTTTGCATACTCCCCAACATGTCTTGTTGCGCAAAGACATCTTATGTTGTAATTCTTACGTATCGCAACTCTCTCTGCATGTAAATTTTGAGGTCCCCGTTTTCAACATCAACAAACATTTACCACAACACTACAAAGAATCCATGGCCGCACAAACACTTCGTTGTCAAGTCGTCGGCCACAAATTATTGTCCTGTGGCCCTCAATTGGCCCCCAGGCCATAAGAAGATCCTGCTTGACCCAGCACTTGTGCTGCAGGCCTATGGAGGGGTGGGGTCATTCCTCTCCCTCAACCTGAGAAAGTGGTTGCCTGGCTGGTACTCCCTGGGGTGTCCTCATAATTTTGTGGTTAATGGCACTGTTTCCCACATCCTGTGGTGAGTACTGGGTGTTGGCTGGTTGAGGCATGAAGGAGAGCCTCGAGGGGCACTGCTGTGGGGCGGGGTGTAGTTTTACCTTCTCAACGTGGCCATCTTGCTGGACAGGACAGGACAGGACTGACCTGCATTGTTTCTTCGGGCCTAGTATAATGCTTCTATAATGAGATGTACATTTCTTCTGTCTCCTGACACAGGGGTGCCGCTCTTCTCTCATCTTCTTCGGTGAGGTTGGCACACCGCCCTGAGTTTCCTCATGTGGGTATCTTCCTGGGAGGTCCGACCTCCACAGATGGCCCACATGGCCTTCATCAGTGTTGCGCATGAATGCGTTGAATGAACCATCGTTCATGAACACATTCATATTTTGGGTGAACGTGAATTGAATGCATCATATTTCTGTCTCATGAACGTTACAGTGAACGCACCCGTTCTAGCGGGTATGTGCAGCGTTCATAACCTCGTTCACGAGTTCAGAATTAGAGCCTTTCGACAAAACTGCAGATAAATCCATAGGCTAAAAGCACACTATAAAACACAAACCTTAATAGCCGAAAACCATCCAACCTGGTCACCCAAGCTCCCTGTAACTTGAGTTTTTTTTTTTTTTTTTTTAGCAAATACGGAAGCATGGACACAGGAGACAATACTGTAGCTCTTGTTACCCAGTGTTCTGTCAGATTTTGCTCCCAAAGCTTTTATGGCGGCGAATAAGCATTCTTTTACATTCAGTTGGACTCTCAAATTTATCTAAAGGTGCTAAATAAACAAGTTATATCATAAACATACATGTGCAACATGAATATGGCGTAAATAAATGCTAAAGGCACGAGGAAGACGCTAACCGGGAAAGAACGGCGTGCAGTTGAGTTGATCACAGCCACATAGTAGGATGTCTGTGTGGAGAACTTTCCTTCTCTGGCAAAAAAGAAGTAAAATCTAACGTGTAGAATAAAGAGGAAAAATGTAACGACTAGTTTAGTCTCAAGTTGCGGCGTAAGAGTAGCGTTTCTTCCTCACAAAGCTGCTAAACTAAAAGTAAAAAGAATGGCTTTGTAAAACTACTCTTGGAAGTACATTTTTCTCAAATAACTACACAAGTAAATGTAACGTGTTACTACCCACATCTGGTAAAGGCAAATATTCATTTGTTTGTAGGCTTATCTTTCTCATCATCATAGTGAATAAACTCTCTTTGATAGTATACAGAAGTATACAGATCCTACATTCATGTGCTTTGTGAACAGGCAGCAGCCCAACCTTTGAGTTTGTATTCAAACACAGTAGTGCCAGCTGTGTTGATACACTGTTCAGCTGCTGGGCGTTTCACACCCATCATCCTCACGCCCTGTAAGATACAGTGAAGCGCTCATGCTGTTTCACAGCTATGACAATATTGACGCATGATAGAGATACAGAACAATTATTTGTTATGCAAGTGAGTGTGAGTATTTTACAAATGGTGTGAGAATTTTATCAAAAACGCTAATATACAACATGTAAAAAAACCCACAACATACTGTATGAATGTTTCATTTTCGAAGTAATAGTGTGTGATCATGGGTAACACTAAAGGAAGGGTCTCAAACTTAATATATCAGGGAGCCGCTGGAATAGAATCTAATCGAGTCTGGGCTGCATCAAGGATTCCCCCCTAAAGGGACTGATGTTGACAATTCACTTTGGCTGACAAACACAACTGTCAAAAAAGGACCCGTGATCTAAGCTGCCAATTTGTTTTAATGGTTTTACTTAGAATTGTGTGATCTTTAGCTGATTTTACGTGTTTGTTTTAGTGGTTTTACAAGTCTTTTATATTGCATGGTTTTTAGAGTTGTGTTTTTATTGTTGGCAGCTGAGTGAGATTTGGACTAATTGAGGGACCACACCCTCCCCTTGAACTCACTGATTGTGACTAGTTTTAAAATGAGGCAAAATGACCAAACGAGGGGACTGAAGGACGGAGAAAGAGAAGGAGGGGGACTCAGGAAGGTGGTGCGCCTGTGCGCATCCCCCGCGGGACCAACGATATGGACAGAGGTATGGCACGAGCGGCCCTGAGGACGCCGCCGAGAACCTGGCACGAGCGGCCCGGATGACGTCGGTGAGAACCTGGCACAAGCGGCCTGGAGGACGCCGCCGAGAATTGGGCACGGCTCTATGCTGATGCATAACGGTTTTAAAATTGATATTTTATGCCTTTTTAAATTGGTTTTAGCCCTTAAATACCTGCAACATGAAGCAATTATCAGAGAATCCCAAAATTTGAAAAATAAGGTTCTCATGAAACCTTTTTTTCGAATTTGTAAAAAGAAAAGTCAAAATGAATATGTGTAATAAGCGCTCTGATATCTATAACCCTTGCTAAATCCTGTTTGTTTTTCTCATAGAACCTGCAGATGCATGTGTTGACTTGCATCCATCTTTTTTTTTTTCAAAAAGAATAGTCAAAATTCTGAATTATCGTAGTCTCAAAATCATGAAATTTTAGGGGTATCAAATATGATACGTTTGGCAATAAAAATAGTATATTAAAAGTCATCGAACAGATTTTGACTCCCTTTTCTGATGGTGGAAACCATGTCGATGTAAAAAGAACCTCTGAGCTACTGTGACATTACCAAAGGTTATTATAAGCTCGAGCCATGTTAAGTCAAAAAGATTTTTAAGAAACTAAGCAAAATATATTAATCCCTAGGCCAAAAAAGTCATGCGGGCAACTTTTATGTTTTGCCAATAGACACGTTTCCAGAGCGAAACATGGGCGGCACCATCTTTGACGTTTTATGGTAAGGTTTTGACAGAACAACCTGAAATGCAGTTGAAGTAACCGGAGTGCAGACGGTGTAGTTAAACTGCAAAATCAAACCAGAGGAACCCACGGAATCTCCAAAAATGGATTCATCACGACGTAGCTGAGGCTCCGCAACTTTCTGTGCTGTGCATGGTTGTGTGAACTCCTGGAAACGCCGAGATGTATGGTTGGAAGTGGAAAGTTTTGACCAGCTACAGCACCTGGCTCGCTGCTTTCAACCTAAAAAATTTGTATGTTTGTTCTTATCACTTCGTTGATCGTTCGTGGACAAAATTTTAACAATCTGTACAGCCTGTGTTAACATGAGGTGTAGACTGATACGGTAGCCACTTGAGTGACCAAAATGAGGCGTTTACAAATAATATTACAGTTGAGAATGTCAGTGGCGCCTACAAAAATTTTTCATAGGGGTGGCAAGACGGGGACACTTAAAATCTATGGGTGGCACACCAAAACTAAAAGCCATAATTTCAGGTTTTCAATATATTATTGCAGTAAAAAGATCAGGGGAAAACTATCAGAAAGACTTAAGGACACGGCTACTGATATACTTAGGTGTATTGTGTAATATTCGATGTTACTAATGATTTAATGTGCATAGTCCATAACTGTCCAGTCAACATTTTGAGTTCCACAACAATTCTGTTTTATTGTGTTATGTATACATTAGGCATACGGTGTACATTTAACAAAACAAAATAATTACTGGGGAAAAGCAGGTGCTGGCAGATACAAGTAAAAACAAGTACAGAAGCAATCATATCTTAACTGGATATTTCCCTACACAATGTTAATGTGACACAAAAAAAAATTATTACTGACTGAACAAAAAATAAAAAGTACTTCCCAACAGGGATCAACAGTAGGGCTGTCCCAAACGACACATTTCCTCCCGATTAGTCAGCCGACTATTTTTACGATTAGTCGACTAATCTAATAATTAAAAAAAAAATTTTTTTTTACTACTTTAAAAATGAAATTTTTGTTGAAGCTTATTTATTCACGAAAAACATTTTGGAACACCTACATTCTTTATTAACGTATAAATAAACAACATAAATCAATATAATAAATAATAATAATAAATCAATAATAAATCACAAACAATGAGGTCAAATGATGCTGGCATTAACTAGTGCAAAAAAAAAAAAAAAAAAAAACTGTAAACGGAAACACTGAGACTTCACCTCTTTAATAGGGGTCAAAACAATTCTTACTCTTTTTGTGGTATGTCATTGTCTATATTGTTCTACATGTTAAAATGAATTGCAATGTCCCGGACAACCATTTTCAGAATACTTTGTGTGAGTTCAGATGCTTTTTTTGGTGTGCATTCCGCATTTTTGGGGGAGGGGAGAAACTGTTCAACTTTTGTTCGTTTTAACCTGAAAATAGATAAAGTAGAGGGCACACTGAAATATTACAACTTTTTTGAATGAGAGGCACACATACTCACAGTAACAAAAATTAAATATATAGTATTAATTTTATAGTCTACTACTATATGTATATACACAATGATACTTTATAATATAAAGTGACTAACATTAGTGCAGTCATGGATTACAGTAAGCAGGCCAGTGCTGTTTCCATACATATTTTCACTATATTATGTATATACAGGATGTATGTATATATTTTCCCCAAGTGGGAGCTTCCATGAGCCTAATAAATTTAATAATAATTAAAAAAAGATATATATAATTATACATACATTAATTATTTTATTAAATAAAAATGCACATTGATACGACGCACATAAAGGTAACTTCCATTTTAAAAAATCGTTAGACAGTTGTATGGACTTACAATCCGCTAGCTTGTTGATTCTTGTTGTCTTGGAAAATTATAGTTGGGTGACGGCGCTTCAAGTGTTCGTTCATAGCCGACGTGCTACCGTGGTATGCGAGCTCAGCTTAGCAAAGAGTACACACAGTGGCACCCTCCATATTTTCCCTGAAAATATTCCAGGCTCTGGCTATTCTGGTCCGCTTTTTTAGCTTTATGCCACTTTCATGTGTCACCAATTTTGCCCTTTTTGGAAATTGGCGGTGTTTTCAACTCCTCGCCATAGTGAGGACTGAACCAGCAATTCACTTGGCTCGTTGTCGTCGGTTCGGCCCATGTCCTCCTCAGGAAGGCGGCGGCGTGCATAAAAACATCGAGAAAACAAAAACGCAGGGGCTGCAGCCACTGAACTCCGCGCTACCCGCGCACTTTCCAAACTCACCGATCTCACTCCCTCTGTTTCGCTTCCTCTCTCTCGCTCGCCCACTTTCTTCCTCTTTGCTCAATCTGACAATGCCGGTCATATTGAAATAACAGCGGCCCCCTTGAAGGTGTTAGTAACAACCGCTTGCATCGCGAGTGCCCGCCATTCTAAAGTTTATCCGCATGTAATTTTTTTTTTAAACCCGTCAATACCCGTCGACGGTATGTTTTGCCCATCGACGCATTTACGTCATCGATGACATCGACAACGTCGACTAGTCGGGACAGCTCTAATCAACAGATTACCAGACTATAACGTATATGAAATGCATAACTGATGCTACAACTATGGAGTGGCCAGTGGGGTGGCCAACAAATTTATAGGGGGGGCCGTGGCCACCCCTGGCCTCCCCCTGGTGGCGCCACTGCCGAATTCTATAAACAGTTTGCTGAAGACATGTCTGGAACCATGTCCTATGGTCTAATGAGACGGGGTAGATGATTGCTTGTTTTCCATTTCTTTATCGTTGTATATATTAGCAAAGCTAACGATGTCTCAGCTGTGACGCAACACAGAGTTGTAGTCATATTGAACATAATTGTACCTGTTATTGCTTTGTGGTGGCACTTTCTTGGTTCCACCTCTGCCTTCATGGATACAAAATTCCTGTATTCATGTATTAGGACACATTCAACTTTATTGCTGTGCTGGATGCCTCTGAGTTTTTCAGGTTCCTGATTATGTTTCCCTCCACTGCCATTAAATCAATAAAATACAAAAATATTTTGGTTGTGGCGACTCTTGGCCATTTCTTCATGTTGTCCTCCCATGTCGTGATAATGGCAGATGGATGCAGCATTTCCAAATGGTCTTTTTGAGGGATTTTGATGGGTAATGCCTCTCCAGCTCAATTGTTATTTTTGGTTGGAGATTGTGTAAAACGGAAGTCGCGGGCAGAAATGCGGAAATAAAACTGAAGTACCCCAGAAAATTGTCTGTGGTACCTCAACATACGATCGCATCGTCATACGATTCTTTTGACGTCCGACGTAAAATTTGACTCATCATTTGTCCCGACATAGTGACAACATTCTCGAAATACGACAATTTATCACAGCGCCGCAATTTGATTGTTTTCTCGCAAGACGGACGCACGGTAGATTTTCTTGTTAGAGAAATGAACATGGGTCCCAAGAAGGTTAGTGCAGGTGGTGAAAAAAGGAAAAAGGTGACGCTTTGCATTTAAATGAAGATTCAAATGATAGAAAAATATGAGCGTGTTGTGTGTGTTAGTGAACTGGCTCGACAGTGCGGTTGGAATATGTCTACGATCTGGACAGTCCTCCTCTGACCTCCGTTTGCTAGTCTTTATAAGTTAAGGTGGCATTTATTATTGTTGTAATATCGGCAAGGAAGTCGCCAGCTTTGCCAAGTTTTTAGTCGTATATTTCAGAACTTGTGCAACACAACACAGCTACTGTCCACCGTAGCTGACAACAACAGAACACGAAAAAAGTAAAAATTCTAACGCACCTCTCTCACTCTGTCGTCAGTCACACGGTGCATTCAGGAACAGCATGCAAAACACAACCTCTACATTAGAACCCGATTCATTACATAATAATAATAATAATAATGTAATTTATTATTATTATTAATATTTTAAATTGTTTTTATAATTTTTTGTTTTGCTATATGTAATTGCTATTTGGAATTTTACCAGCAGTATTTATTAACGATTTAGCGTAGGTTTTTGGGCTGTGGACAGAGTTAATCTAATCATGAATTCTTTTGGCAAAATCCTGCTCAACATACCATCATTTCGACTTAAAAGATAAACTTAAAAGCTTCAGACGAGGCCCAAGAAGGGGCTCCATCAGCCCAACGGGAGAAGAACCACCAGACCGTGCAATCCTCTCCTGACGAGGCCCCATCCAGCCCCAAATTCTCACACTCCAAGACACCACCACGCCACGACTCAGCCCCAAATCCTCACACTCCAAGAAGCCACCATGCCGCCGACTCGGTCAGGCTAAGGCCCCATCAGCCCAACGGGAGGAGAACCACCAGACCATCCAATCCTCTCCTGACGAGGCCCCATCCAGCCCCAAATCCTCACACTCCAAGACGCCACCACGCTGCCAACTCAGCCCCAAATCCTTACACTCCAAGACGCCACCACGCCGCCGACTCAGTCAGGCTAAGGCTCCATCCAGCCCTAAATCCCAACAGTCCCAGAAGCCACCCTGCCGCCGACGTAGTTGGGACCCCTTGGATGGAATAAGGACTCGGGACTCCAAGGATCCTGATACAATAAATAGCAAAATAGCATGGTTAACCAGTCTCTTGAACTCTGCAAGTTCATGTCTTCGCTTCCACCCTGTACCTGTCTGACCCGACGTGTGCCAGGGGAAGATGGCTACAAACCAGCCAACCTTCCCTTGAATTCCCTCGGGGCAAAGCCAAAGCACTACAACTCAGGAACTACAAAGTATTATCCTTCTATTGAGGAAGCCATGTTGGCGAGCGACACCAATATGATACGCACCGGGTCCAGGCTGTGACAACGTTACAAAGTCTGTTCTGTCCCAGCAAAAGCCAGGGTCCTATTGAGTACAGTCTGTATGCTCATCAATCCCAGTGGTAATAGACAACAACAAAAAAAGGACTAGATTGTTGAGAAATAAAAAAATAAAAAATAAAACAATCAACTCTGCCAACCTGTTAAAGACCAAATGTGAAGTAAGGTCGGCCAACCATGTTTTTGAATAATATCGATGGCTAAACAATTATAAGCATATTTTCGTTATTTTTTAAACACCCTTACAGATTCTTTGTTTAACCCATAGCAACGCCCTTGACAACGAAAATGCTTTTCATCGACAATCTTCGGAAATTACGTCACACCGAGAACTGCGATGGAAGTCCGCCATACGCAAAGTATTGTTGCATTGCTTCTCGGTAAAATGCCACGGCGGTGTGTGGCGATGTATTGTTCTCAATCTAAAGAAAAGTTGTATGCGTGGCTGAAGGATAGCAGGGCACGTGAATGGACATGTTTTGTTCACACTAAGCGAATGAATTTCATGCCAGCATCAAGTCGTGTTCTCTGCTACAAAGACTTCGAAGATGCCTGCTTCCTCAACCGGTCTGCTTATGATCAAGGATTTGCAAAATAGTAAGTGTGATTTTTGGATAGTTGACTGATGACTTTGTCAAAGCAGAGCTGCCAACTGTTGTGGAACAGTGCTTAATTTGTAAATCATAAGCACATATGACAGCGCAGGGATGACGGCACGTGGACAGGTCCCGGAACATATTATAATAGCCCGAATAGGGAAATAGAAAGGAGAGGAGTGAATGATGGCTTCCTTCACGTTATTGTGGCAACAGTTAAATAACAAAAATAACAGCGGACAGCTGCAACATGCGACCGCCAACTTCGCTCTCACGCCGCACTCTTCTCCTCACTTCCAGCTACGTCACCACTCTGCTGTCCGATGGCCCCTTCATGGGCCCACACACAGTTACGGACATTACATTATGCCGAAAATGGTGCTGAAAACAAAACGCAAATGCCCACTTGCCATGCTGTGGGACTTTCCCGTTTTTCTTTCTTTTCTATGTGCTTTTCTGACTCGTTTTGACCCATCTTCCTTCTTTTTGAAAAAAGACAATAAATGCAACAGTCTTTTTGGCATGTTGAAATACCGTTTGATCCTGGCTGCTTGCTCCCAAGATGCGTTGGTCCAGCTTCTCAGTGCACCAACAAATCTCTGACTTCATATGACGTTAATTTTCATAAATTACATGAAATTCTTGGGATTTGTTGTGTAAATGAATTTATGCATATTATTATTTTATACTGTAATAACTGCGTGTAATATTCTGATATGTTTTTCGTGGCACCCTGAAGTGCACGCAACATTACTCTTGTTTTGGTCACGTGACGCGGGAGTGTGATAGAGAGGCACAGGCTCTATCTATCGCTCCGCACAGCCTGCCGAGAGCCCCAAGCTGTGTTCGACTGTTAGCTCCATGTGTTAATAAAGAAACAAAGTTGTCAGCACATCGTGTGTTTGATACCTTTGTCAACAAAAAGCTCATAACAAGACACTATGCACGATCCTTCTTTCCCCCCAACGTTTTTATATTATTATTTTATATGCACGAGAGCTGCCGGATTTGCCAAAATGAACATGAAGTCTGATTATTATTTTTTTTAAACAATGTCATCAGATAGACAAACACATAAAATTATGTGCAAATGCCTGCATCTTCAAATCATGAAAATAATAACAGCCTATATCTTACCAATCTTGTAATCTCAATGGGTCTTGTCTCCATTCCATGTCAGGTCGTCTAGGCACATTGTTTGCATTAGCGTCTGGCTAATACATGTTAGGTCCAACATAAAATTCCAACTTCCTCTTCTTCCTCCAACTCTTCAAAAACTTGGATCCCCTCCCTTGCGCTCGATCTATCGCTTATATCGCTGTTTGAATAATTGTTTGAAGGGCTTTGTATGGCGGCCGTATGGAGCGCTGCCATCGCTGTTCTCGGTGTGACGTATCACCTCTGGGTTCGTCCCCTTTCAGACTCGAACTTCGGAAATGCGATTATTTTGTCAAATATACAACATATAAATTATTTTTTGCATGCTTTATTTGTTGGACAATATTTAATTACTTTAATTGTGACCCTATTTGGCATGTTTATGAAATTACTTCACATTTGGTCTTTAAGCATAGTATGTAATTCCCAAAACTCACCAGCGAATCCAGTCTGGGATCTTCAATTAGCTCTGCTAAATATAAGATCTTTAGCTGGCAAATCTTTCTTAATTAATGATTTTATCAGCAAACATAACCTTGACATGATGTTCTTAACAGAAACTTGGTTAAGTCAAGATAATAGCACGACAGTTCTAATGGAGTCAACCCCCACAAACTACTTCTTTAGTGTGCCAAGAACCCATAAGAAAGGAGATTGGGTTGCTAGTCTGATCAGGGACAGTTTTCAATGCACGAACATGTCATTTGGTCAGTTTGATTCCTTTGAATATATTGTCATTCAGGTAAAACGCCCATGCAGAGCTGCCTTGGTAACAATTTACAGACCACCAAAATAT